>NW_024543831.1:2400000-3645000 GCF_018167655.1 Microtus oregoni | reverse complement strand
GGCACCATTCACCTTGCTTTCAGACACTGAACCTTTCCCTTACTCGGCCTAGAACTCATCACAGGCTGTGCTGGCAGGTTAGCAGGCCCCAGGATCTGCTATGAGGAAACAAGCTCATGTCATGATGTCAGGCTTTTTATACAGGTTATGGGGATCAAGCCCTGGCCATCTCCTGACTTAGCCATCTTCTCAGCCTTGACTCGTGGCTCTTTGACTCTGATCCAGACATATACTTAACTTTCTCTACACTCACCTCCTCTTCCTCACCCGCTCAACCAACAGCCCTCTAGGCCTAACCCCTACTCACAACCTCAGACCCAGCAAGCAACCTCTGGATTTCTATGCCCTGAGATGAGGTGCACAGAACCACAGCTAAAGCCCTAGAGCTATCTACCCCTGTCGGCTCTGAGCTTTCTTCCCACTGTCCCTGAGTACCTCGGATGGAACGGCAGTTTAGAAACTGACCCTACAGAACTTTAGTGTCCATAGGTAGTCGTGCCTTCCACAGTAAGGGTGTTCCAAGGAAGCTCTGTCTAAACTAAATGTTCGCAAATTGAATTCCACTTAAAATACATTGGAATTGTCAGCTGATGGCACAATAGCATTAACTAGCATCGAGTGATTCTTATGCACTGGGAACTTTCCTGTAAAAATCATTTAATTCTTAGAACACCTCTGTACGGCAGAACCAAGGAGAAAACTGAGCCCAGAGAAGTCACCACACCTGCCCAAGGTCACCCCGCTAACAAGTGACAACGGACTCCTGACCAGAGATTCTGATCTGTTGTGGCTATGAAAAGTCGCTCAGCCAATTTTTAAACAAACAGATTCTAGAAGAATCGAGTTTTACAAGCTTTGATTCACGTTTTCTGAAATGAAAACGGACCACATTTTCTTGGCTTAATCTTCGGACTTCAACCTACGCTGAGAAGCAATGTATGTTTAAGAGTTTCTGGCAATTTCAAGGAGACAGTGGTGAGGAAGCACCAGCATCCTCCAGCAGGGGGCACTCTAGAGCGGCCCTGCCGGAACAAGGGAGCACACAGATGCTTAGGCACGTTTGCAATGGCTTCGTGGTCCAGCCCTGGATGGTCTTGGTTGGTCAAGGCAGCTGTGTGAGATCCCAGGACAGAGTCACTAGGACCCTGAGCAGTGACTACAAAGGGAGCTGGAGAAGGGCAGTTCACACTCTATGATATGCAGCTTCGGTCGTAATAAACACCGCAGCTGAATATTCCCGTGGGGCCTTCCTAATGGAGGAGATGGATACACTCCAGCGCAACCCGCAGGGTTTCACACGCAGCTCTGACTAAATTCCCTATAAAATCAATCCCACCTTTTCTCCAGCTGTGGCAGGGTGTTCTAATTGTAATCCACTCTTTTTGCCGACTCTCTCCCGCCCCCACCAACAAAGGCTTTAATGATCTTTAGCCAGGCATAATAAATACTACATATTCAAGCAGAGAAGGCCTGAGCTGGGGAGACTGCTTCCTCTATCCAGCCCCACACTGGCCCCTTTGTCACCTTGAGCAGCTTTCTTCTCTCCAGCTTGTGGGACTGAAGGACAAGCCCCAGGGCAGGATGCATGAGAGGGACAGGATCAGCCCCTCTACAAGCTTCCCTAGATGCTCAAATGGGACTTCAGCAGCCTGCTCCTAGTCCCAATGGGCCCCTGGTTGTTGCCTGCCTCCAGCGACCCAACTACTGCCTCTGCTTGCTGTGTCTTGGGCATCTCCTCAGTACTTCTGCTATCTCCTTCTCTCTGAAGTCTAAAGGGAAGCTGGGTCTGGGGAGAGGCTCTTAACAGCCGAGAGGAAAAGTGGAGGTGCCTTGGAGGCCAGCCTCTGTGCCTGGCTGGGTTAGCACCTCCAAACCAGGCTGCTTGTAACTGGCAACTTCTCAGTCTTTCTCTATTCCTCTTTGCTCCCTCCTACCTGATCCCCTAAATTGCTCACTCAGGTCCCAGAGAGAGGCAGACCTGGAAGCAGTGTGGAAAAGCAGGCAATAGGAGAGAGGAGCAGACCCATAAGGGAAGAGTAGGAGGTGCAGATGCTGGGGTGAGCAGATACCTGAAATGATGGTAGAATCTAATTGGCAAAGGCCTTCCCCTCCTACTTCAGCACCCTTCCTGGAGTCTTTAAGGCCCAGTGGTGTTTACATGAGCCAAGCAGGGGCCCTGGAGTGCCTTTGGGGAGGCTCTGGGCCTTATTTCCCAGCAGAAAGCTGTTTAAGAGTAGCGGCATCAGCTGCCCTCAGCATAAGCTGGCTGCCTGGCTCCATCTGAGCTCGCAGCAAACCCCCTCCAGCGACAACTGGCTCGGGAGTTTGGCTTCTGACTTCAGAAAAGAACCCAAACAGGCCCAGGGTCTCTAAACCAGCATATTCTTGCTCTACAGAGAGGTGCAGACCCTCAGCACCTGGGGGACCCCTGATGGGTCCAGCTTTCTCTATAGCTGTGATGGACCTAGGCACCTGGAGGATGCCATCCAAGAAAGGATTGCTGGGTAATCTTACTCTCCCACTCAAATTTGGTTTGTTTCACATTACAAACAAGCATTTTATTTAAGAAAATTATGAGGGGAAAAAGAACATCAGAGGGGGAAACTACCTGCATTGACCCATGGCTCTATTGGAGCATCTCTCACTCTATGCTTCCCATCCACAGTACTGAGCTGCGGCTTTGCTTTGTACTTGCCCCAACCTTGGTCAGCAGTTAATGCCCATGACTGGTCAGAGTGCTGAGAACAGATCATTCTTGAGTGTTGAACTCTAAATGGGACATCTAATCAATCTCACTAGCCCCAACCCCACTGCCCCGAGGCTCAGGGAACATGGAAGAAAAGGGGGTGCTGAATATAGGAGCCAGAGGATGGGGAGGGGTGCAGTAAGCTGCTGTCGTCCAGACATAGCATGGTGGTTGTACTAATGAACTCTCTGCAGCTGTCGTTAGCTGCACAAGGACTGTACATGACCAAGCCAACAAGATCAGGCAACATTCTAGAAGGAGTCCCATCAGACTCTGAGAGCGATAATTAGACTCATTAGGTTAAAAAATGATTTCAATGTGCAAAACACTTAGAATAGCACCTGCCACACTGAAGCAGGCATTGAGTATGGTAACAATGTTGCTAGCACCATTATTTTAAGTACTTCATCTAGTTCTCCATAAGGAATTGGGTTATGGACTGTTTCTTCTTCCCCAGTCTGTCGAAGCTACCCCCTGGAGTAGCCTACACATCCAGCTGGATCTTGTGTGGGCAAGACAGGGCGTCACCATGGGCAGACAGAATTGTCTGAGCATCATCACCATCCTGGAACTTAGTCTTTGTTGAGATAGGAAGAGAAAAGCTTGATTCTAGCCTTTGTGAGGTCTTGTAGTATGTGGGCCACTACTGGGTTGGTCTAAGTAGTATGTGCCAGGTACCACTTAAAGTAGGAAAGCTTTAGTTCTCCTCCTGGTTTCAGGGAGTCTCCTTCCATCATGGTGGGGAAGGCACATGTGTGGACACGGGAGCTTAGAATATAGACTCCCATCATGGAGGACCAGAAAGCTGAGAGTGGCTGAAACTTAGTATCTGGGTTCCAACCTTCAAAGGCCCCCCATTTAAAGATCTACTTCCATCAGCCTCATTCGTGAGGTTCCACAGCCTCCCCAAAATAGCACCACTGCCAGCTGGGAACAAAGGTTCAGAGTGTGAGCCTGGGGGGTGCACTTCAGAGTCACACCATTACACAGCCTGTCTAGTTCCACGCTGGTGTGGCATGGCAACAGGCGCCTCTTCTTTGTCCCTTCTCTCCTCAAAGCCCCACGTGACTCCCAAGAAGGAGCCAAGGACGAGGCATGAACTCTGGTAGATGAGCCTCCATGCCTGTGATTTCTCTAGCAGGGCAGCCCAGGAAGACCATTCAAAATAAATAAGTAAAAATGTTGTCAGGGACCCATAAGTTCCCTCACCTCTGCAGAGCCCTCAAATCTTACACCTTTCTCTTCAGCCCTCATTAGGGATTGTTCCGAACACCACAGTCCCTCGGGCTCTCCTGGAGACAGGTCTGGCTTACTAAAGCGTGCTGGCTTGCCCAACCCTCACAGAGCCCTTAATGCTTTCTAACTTCAAGCAGTAGATTACCAGAATGTTCTTGGAAGGAAGCCTAGATACCCCCAGTTCCCAACAATAATAACAGCCCACATTCGTTTGGTACTTGCTCCCAATATTTCACTAACTTAATGCATCTTCTCACTTAACCCCCATAGGACTCTGAGGGTAGGAATCACCACTATCTCCATTTCACAGGTAAGGCCACGGCTTGAAGAGACCATGTCATCTGCATAGGACTGGTGCCCTGCAGCACCCGTCAGGTCACCAAGGTGACTTGAATCTAACAATGGAGAAAATGATCTTTGCTCTGACAGACACCACAGAGGATCTTTTTTGTTTGCTTGTTTCTGTAACTATTTTTTTTTTCTAAAGGCACACTAGAGTCATCGTTAAACCTCAATGCCAATTTTAAAAGCATTTAGTTTGATCGTGTGTGCTACGCATCTTTGCTGGGACATCAAGCTAGGCAAAGTAGAAGAAAATGAAACCCAGCAGTCAGTAACAGTCAAGTGGCCAGAAAGTCACAGAGCTGGGACCAGAACCCACGTCTCTTCAATCATGCCTTCTTTATGGAGTATTCAGATGCTCTTCTATGCCCTTAGCTGAGGCCAGAACCCATACCCTATGCCTTGTTTGATATTTGGCACTCAGGACCCAGAGCAGAGTAGAGCATGCAGTAATTGTTCTCTTAATGCCTCACATCAAATCAGAGTCAACTTCATGCAGGTTCCATAGGAGCACAGACTGAGCTATACACCGAAGCCACCCTTTATCACGTTGTGAGTGGAACTGAGTTTATGTCCAAGCTATTTATGGACAAGCCAAGTCTATTCCCTGGCTTTGGGCTCTCTCCACCTTCTCTGCCCAGCCCACCTACTCCCTTGCCAACTTTCCCTTCCTCCTAACTTAAGACCGTATCACTTCAGGACTTAATGTTGTACAAAAAAACCCTAGGGAGACACCCACCAACTAGAGAGACAGCCAGCAACTGGAAGTCTTGTGGTGCTGGCTCTTGAATTCCAAAGGACAAAGCTTCATTT
Source organism: Microtus oregoni (assembly GCF_018167655.1). Classification (NCBI taxonomy): domain Eukaryota; kingdom Metazoa; phylum Chordata; class Mammalia; order Rodentia; family Cricetidae; genus Microtus; species Microtus oregoni. The sequence goes on along the minus strand of NW_024543831.1, from coordinate 3,639,863 downwards.
CTTTCCTTCAGGGGCTGGGGACTAATCTCCTACTGCCCGATGGTGCCTGTCTCGGGTTGAGGGGTCTATGGGATTGCAGATTGGAGGCGAGTGGCTTGGGCGGGCCTCCTCCAGCAGTGGCACATCTGGGCGCTGGTAACTATGCATTTTTTATAGAGTAAGCGAGTTAATGGGCACGGAAAACATACACAACTTGTCAGCCCGTTAGCTGCTGCCGTTGCCACAGAGGCTCTCCCGCCTCAGGCGCAACTAAATTGCTCATCGGCTTGCCTGCTTCTTCCCTCTCCTTTTCCTTCTTAGTTTGATTCTTCCCTCCCACCTGAAAGTCTTCCCCCTCCCCCAACAAAATTTGCACTTCCCTCCCTCAGCAAGCAGCTAAAGTGTCCCTGGGAACATTTTTATTTATTTATTTTTGGTTAACTTCCTAGGCAACCAGTTCTAGAGAAGACTTTGGCGTCGGTGCTCACCCCTCCCCTGAGTTAATGCCCTGTCCTGTGTTTCCATGCAGGAGGCCAATTTTCAAGGACAGAACAGAACAGATAGAGTGTCAACTGGAGGAAAGAGAAGACCATACAAGGCAGCATTTGGCAAATTCAGATGCCATGGTGGTCTGCACGGGACACCGTGGTCTGCGTGGGTATTCTTTCAATTGTAGACACATGCTCAACTGCCCACATTGCAGGCACTCTGCCAGGGTGCACCCACCCTTACTAGCCTGGTATTTCAACACACACATACACACACATTTCCAGCTATACATAGCCCCTCAGCCCCGTGTCTTCCTGCACACACTCAGCTGTCATCCCTACGTGTGAAGAATATAATGTGCAAACAGACTTTCAAAGCCCACATTCAAAATGGGTGCTTCTAAATATTTACTCTTGAAAGAGCTCACAGCTGCAGGCATACCCTGCAAGGATCCCATCTTTGAGTCTCCATAAGATACATTGTCAAAGCTGCAACCATGAGTCTCATACTCATTCTCTCTCTCTCTCTCTCTCTCTCTCTCTCTCTCTCTCTCTCCTTCCCCTATCCTTGAACTTCACACACCCTATGGAGTCCTCACATCCACATCACGTTGCCCTGAACCGGTTCCTTTGCCACTAATGTTAGCAATCACATAGCTATGATGGCCTCACAATTGCCATTTCTGCACACGGCCCAGCGTTTACATACACCGCCAACAGCCAAAGCTTACTTACACACTTCCAATGTGCACACACTTTCAACAGGCCTTACACGCACACAGATAGCCTAGATAAAACTTATTCTCAGCAAATCATGTCTGCATAAACACACTTGTACATGTCTGCTCATGTCTGCCGGAGCCGCCAAGATGCGTGCATTCTCTGTACTTCCCCGCCCCATTCTCACCAGCATAGCTCCGAGTAGGTCTTTAGTATAGACTTTGGATCTATCTGTATACCCCCTCACACACACACATACTACCATTATACGTGTTTGGTTCATGTGGCAGTTTGGTGGTTTGAATATGAAGTGTCCCCATAGGTTCATGTGTTTGAACACTTGATTCCCAGCTGGTAGAACTGTTTTGAAAGGCTGTGGAAGCTATTAGATACTGCCCTGATAGAAAAAGTCAGTCACTGGGTGAGGACCTTGAGGCTGATAGTCCAGCCCCACTCTGCTTCAGAACTGTGAATGCAAATGTGGCCTGTTGCCCAACATACCTGCTACATGCCTTACCCACCAATGATAGGCTGCATCCTCTAAAACTGTCAGCCAAATAAAACCCTGCCCTATTTTGGTTGCACATATCAGGTATTTGGGTCACAAGTACTAAACCATATTCCAGGCACATGAACTCCTAATCCCTATCTTGTATGTCTAATGTAAACAACCCATAATAGTTTATGTTTGCATGTTCATTTCATGAGTGTCATAAAGTCCCTTATCTGCCCTTGTGATCATATCATTCCACATCCTCCTGGCCTTATGCATGTCTCCAATGTCTACCTCCCAAAGGCCAAAGGGCTAGTCCGTACATAAAGACACACACACACACACAAAACAATTCCTTGTGTGCTTATAAACACCCTGATGCAGGGGCACACACACACCACACCTGGCATCTCCATGTACAAACAACTGTATAAAGTCCCCTCTCACACACAAGACTGTATTGAAACCTTAGCCTCCACTCAACTAATTCAATTAAACAATTTAATTAAATCTAAACTACAGCCCCTTGGTTAAGTATCATCCAATTCTACGCTAAGCACTAGAAATAAGCAGATGAACAGCAGGCCTCACCCTCAAGGAGTTTCCTAGTTCAGCGGAGAAATGGACAAGAGGGCAGTTGCAGAAGAACACGGTGATCTCAATAATAGGAGTACATGTACACGCATTCATTTGCATGTTCACACAAACACGGGCACACACCTCCAGGAGCTCCATTTCAGGCTGTACCATCCTACATGCATAACTAAGATCCACAAACAGGCACGGAACCTTTCACGGATACAGTAAGGGTGTCTATTGCTTCTCTGAACGTTATAGACTCGTGCATTTAACCTGCCTGGTCCCAAGAATAAATTTCCATTCCAACCCACTTTGAGAAAGCCCCTCATTTTCACGTGGGATTCCAGGCTCCTCCCACTTTTTCTCCTACCCCCCCCCCCCACTCCAAACTCTTCTTGCCCTGTGAGAAGCCTTCCCATTCCTCTCCTCTCCGGCTTCTCAGCCTCAAGTCATGCCTGCTCCTCCCGGGCAAAAGATTCAGACGAAAGTAAAGCCCTGGTCATCCTCGATCCAGGATCTTTGCCAGCTGCTTGTTCACCCTGTGCCACCAGAAGCTGAGCTCCCAGCTCTGGGCATGGGATACGGAAGAAGGAAGGGGAATGAGGAAGGGGGTGAGATGAAGGAAATCAAGCCTGAAGTAGGGATGAAAAGAAAAGGGGGAAAAAATGCAAGACAAAACCAGGACTGGGGTGGGAAGCCCTCAGGAATGCTGTGGTTAACTGGTTTGATAAGTAAATGAATACTATTTAGAGGGGAAGCCCACCTTTGAAAATCCCTGCTGGCGGCAGAGTATATAAAAGCCTGCATAGCAAATATTTACTTGGAATTAACGTGGAACAGATCCCATCAAGCAACCTTGGAGCTATTTCTGGAGTCTTACCTTAATGTCCTGTGTGGCGGAAAGGCTCAGGCAAGCACTAGACCTGGTGTAATACGCTAAACAAATCTAATGGTGTGCTTTATGTCCCCCCTCAACAGAACTCTTAGTTATGTATCTTGCAAATAAACAGAGAACATGGATTAGCTGCGGCAGTTGTTTGCTGCTGAGCCGCACCCTCCTCAGAAACTTTGCAAGGAGGCCGGGAGCCAGCAACCCTCCTCCCTTGGCTGGTCAGGAGGCCCCACAAGAGTCTGAGAAGAACACAGGTCGATGCTGATACAAAGCTGGGATTTCCGGCTGAGAGATGTCTGCTTCCTGGCATCGGGAAGGAAGAGGCAGGCTGTGAGGAGATAAAGAGTGACCTAGGCGAATCAGGTCAGTTCTGTCATGGTGTGGATGAGGCTCTTGAAAGACTTCTCTGCTAAGGCCTTAGCTTCTTGCTCATCTCCCAGACCCAGGCCTGAAACACTCATCTGTGAGAAATGGCAAAATGTGTTTCAGTGGGGATGGGTAGGGATGGGTTAGAAGTGGATGAGGGGTCTCTCACTGCTGGGTGGAGTGGGTGAGGGGTCTCCCACTGCTGCCCCCTTACACCTCCTAGTAAATTGCCCATGTCTCCAAGCAGAATCTGTGAGAGCTGAAACCCTGAGACAGTCCATAAGTTGGGGCTTTAACTGGGGGGAGTCAGAGAATGGAAAGCAAGGGAAGTTGGGACAGGATGCTGACGGGGTCTGAAGGTAAAAGCCACGATGAACAATAGCACGAGGCCTGTAAAGAAGAGAGCGTTGTAGAGTCTGAGGAGTATTGCGGAGTGCTGAGAAGGCACATGCTGTGGAGGGGCAGAAGAGCCACTCAGAGTGGTCCACGGATTTCAGGTAAGTCAGAGAAGCTGGTGTGCACACGTGGGTACGTGTGTATGCAGAGGGACACTGGGGACTCCATTCCTCAGAGGGAGAGTCATGAAGGCTAAATTTGATTGCCAGCTTTATTGACTGGAGTGATGTGAAGCCCGAGAGGTTGATTAGTAAAACACACTTCTAGAGAGACGACAGAACACTGCCAGGGATGACTGATACGTGGGACAGTAACTGAGGGGGAAAGACCCATTTTGGATATTGGGGCATCATAAGTCTAGGGCCAGGATGGGATAAAAATGGAAGAAGAGAAAGTCAGCCATTACATGCAAGCTCCATTCTTCCTGAGCAAGTTGCACCTGCTACTGCTGAAACCACCCGTGATAGTCAGACCTTTTCATGTGGACTCACAGTAATAATACTCCCGGGAGATTTCCGGTCTTCAACCCTGGATGGGGCTACATCACTCATCCTTTGTGGCCTGAGGCTTCCAGGTTCATAAGCAGCAACCTGGTTCCCTGACTCTCCAGTGAGCAGATGGGGATTTCCCAGCACCTAATTATGCCAGACATTTAAGTGGCATTTCTGGTTGCTTTACTGCTTTGGGGAACCCTGACTCAAGAGTATTCTCCGGGGTACCTTTGGCACAGTCACCCTGGACAGGAGACTGTCAAGCAGGCACATAAATCAGCCTGCTGTAACAATAGAAGTCTGGATTCAGTACCAGGACCTGAGTCCCATTCCACTACTCACTAGCAGATCTCAAAATCTTTCTTGGCCTCAATTCCCCCATTTGATCGTATTACCTACTAGCATGATTTATCAAGTATAACAATAATAATTTTCTGGATGAAGGGCTCTGGGTTTTATGTCCCTAAGGGTTGTAGAGAGTCATGGGTTAAAAATTCATGAAGTGGCATAAACTGAGATTACATTATAACCCTAGTGCTGGTGACATTTATTAAACACCTACTGTATGCCAAAGACAGTGTCCAGTGTTTCTCATGTATTATCTCATTCAGTCTTGCCAACGATCCAATAACACAGGCCCCACAAATTCCCTGAGCATATAGATAGGCTATTGAAGGCGTGCAAAGGCTGTAGAAATTCTAGGAAGCTGTACACTGATCTTTAGGTAGAGCTAGGGCACAAATCATGGGGTTTCACAAATGGTATTCATCAGGAGATGACTATCCAGAAAAACTGGCAATGCTCAGGAAGCAGAAAAATCAGGGGTGAGACCAAAGCTTTGGGCTCCAGTAATGCAGCCATCTAGTACCAAGTGTGTGAGCTTAATCTCTGAGTCTGAATTAGGCAAGGTTAAGGCCAAATGAGACCAAAAGAGAAGACACAGGGTCATGTGCCAAGATCAATGACACAGAGTGTGTTAGGTTCTCTAAAAAAAACAGAGCAGATAGCATAAAACACACATACATCACACACACAATTTATTAAGTTGTCTTACAGTATGCAGGGTGAGGTCCAGGCAGCCCAACAATAGCTGTCTTACACTGGTGAGGCTGAGCAATCAATAGTTGCTCGGTCTAGAGTCTGGATGTCTCAGCAGTCCTGATCCAATGCTGAAGACCTGGAGAATTCTTGGAGAGATACTGGTTTTCATCTATATTAGAATTCAAAAGAAACTAGTCCAGGTATCAGTGAAGGGATACTGCCACAACAGGATAGCTGAACTTGCTAGTGACAGTGGAAGCAAGCAGGCAAAGAGCAAGGTTTCCTTCTTCAATGTCCTTTTATCTGTGTTGCCACCAGAAAGTGCCACCTACATTTAAGGTGGGTTTACCTTCCTCAAAGAGTCTGATCAAGAAAATCGCTACAAGAGTGCCCAGTAACTTGTACTTTAGTTGATTCCAGACACAGTTGGCACCCAAGATGAGCCCTCAAATTGATCAGCATGGCAACACTGCTTTCCGTGCTGGCCAGATGGTGCTATCAGTGTCCCCCAAAGCGCAGATGCATTCCATGCAACCTGGCAAATGCACTTGGAGCATCTTGTTGATACCAGGCAGAAGGGATAGAGGAACAGTACACACTCTCCACCCTCGTGTAGCTTCGAGTCTACCACAGAAAGTCATCCTAGAATAAAGAACTGAAAGCATGATTACCATAAGGAAGAAAGTTGAATGTATGTACCTGTACCCGCTACAGAGACAAATGGGTTCCAAGCTGTATTATAGGTCATATCCAAAGTTTATTTCACACTCACAAAGCAAGTCAAGGTGAGTGTTCTAGGTAGTAAGAGAAGCTGCCCTCTTGGTTCCAAGAGAGCCTAGCAGAGCTTTGCTACCTTCAACTGGTTCTCCATGGGTTACCTCATCCTGTCACCCAAAGGTCACCATCCCAGTCATTTGCTTTTGTCTTTAAGGAGTATGTGCAAAAGCTCCTACAAGCCAGTTCTAGGCAGAGTATGCAACCATTGTCTTCTTCTCACGCTAGATGGAAGTCATGCGCCATGGCCACCTCCAAGGGCAGAGCTGTGTGCCCAGGAGGAAAGCCAGGAAATGGATTTGGTGAGTAGAGCGGGAACCACCACAAGCTGGATAAGAGAATTTTGTGCAGTCTCCCCTTCTCCGATGCCTCACCTTGCCCAAACACCTCATTTTACCCAACAAATTCTGTGTCTTTATAAACAGTGGCTTATGATATCCAGTACTATATTTTCTTTTATTTTATTTTCTCAGACCTATGATCCCCTTCTGCTCTCAAAATGATGGAAAAAAAAATGTCACTTGTGACATTATTTGTACTATTAGTGTCTTCAGAACAAAGCCTTTGATCATTTGTTTGGGAAATCTGGACTGACAGAAAATGAGGGCAAAGGCGAGATATCAAGAGGGGCTTTCAGAACTGAGACAAGGATGGGCATCAGAATCACAAGTAGGCGGCGGAACTGGACCACTCAGGAATCCTCCAGACTCTCGGGAAGAGTGACTTCCCATGTGCGATGGGCATCTGCTTCTCTCGCCTAGACGTTAGGAAAGGTAGAGCTCTTTATTAAGACTCTGACTTCTGGCATGTCACAAGGACTCATTAAATCAAAGACTATGAGGCATCAAACCTGACCTGTTGACACAGGACGTGTAACTCCAAGTCACGTGGCTGAAGTTGCAGAGTCCCTAGTTCAGACTTACCACAGCTCAAGGGTAGTCTGAGAAACTTAGTGAGAGCCAGTCATAAAATAAAGTGTAAAAAGAAGGCTGGGGCTCAGGTCTACAAAACACTTGCCTTAGGTTCCACCCCTAAAGACCGCCCCCCAAAAAGACTAAGAGACAGTAGTAATTGGTGTTTACAATATGCTGTTATTTTCACCAGGTAAAAAAATATGCCCATTTGACAGATATGGAAATCACCCCAGAGAAAGACACAGGCCACACAAAGCAGATTAGGAGCATAACTGAGAGAAAAGAGAGAGAGAGAGAGAGAGAGAGAGAGAGAGAGAGAGAGAGAGAGAGAGATTATACTAAGAGCTTGGGGTGGAAGTGGGTAGGCAGAGATGCAACTACAAAGAAAGAACAAGTTTCCCCGAGGAGAGAGGGTAGCCAAGCGGGCCACCGGGAGGAGTGAAAGTGACCTGCAGGTGTCCTAAGAAGGAAGGCTGATAAGCTGGTCCTCCCTCCCTAAGGCGAGAAGACAGAAGCCTGCTTGGCCAGACTGTAGATTGCTGGGGCATAAGGATGGGCGCTGTTGGCAATGCTTGACTCGCTAAGCCTCAGGGGAGAAAAACCAGGGAGTCTGCATGAGCAGCTCCCCAAGGTGCCTCGGGCAGGATGCGGAGCTTTCCAGCAGGGAGAGAAACCAGGAGGAAGCAAATCAAGACCAGATGGAGTCAGTGTTCCAGCAACAGCACGTGGTTTTGGAAATAAAGGAGAGATGTGGATTGAGGCCAAGTGCAGCCCTTGGGGTTCCACAAGCCTGCAGCCTCTGGGGAATCTCTCAGACACAGGGCAGCGAGACTGGGAGACACCTTCCAGAGCATGCTGTTTGCACTACAATGGTGGAAACAGAAATTTAGAGAGTGGGTTGGCAGAAAGGGTGGGGCCACAGCCCACCTGGGCACCTGCAGGGCTACCTTCGTTCTCTGTCAAGTCTGCTGAATGCTACTAAGTGTAAGAGCTTAGGATCCGCTGCAGCACCAGTGCCTGTGCGCCAGCATTCTCTACCCATCTCCCTGTCCTTCCTCTGACTGACAATCCCCCTTCCAGGGCCTCCAAATGTTTCAGTAGCTGTGTGTCCCTGGCAGGAGACGCTGCCCTTTTGTAACTCAATTTCTTTGCTCATGAAAGAGAAGGGAGCAATGGAGTTAGGGCTATTGCTCAGTTGTAGAACACTTGCCTGGCATTCCTGAGGCCCTAAATTCAGTCCCCAGAACAACCCCTACAAATGAGAAAGACGAGAACATCCTCAGGTCCCCATGGCTATGCTTATGGAGATATTAAACCCTTCATCAGTGCCTGAGCATCACTCCTTGGCATCACATAAAGGCTACTATATGACTGTGCAGCCTGAGACCGAGGCAGTTGACCAAGACTGTAGCAGGATATCAACAGAGCATGTAAACTCCAACACAGACAGAGCTCAGAATGAGAAGGTCAGCACAATTCACACATCTAAATACTTAAAAGGTTCAAAATCAGATTTAAAAACTATTTGATAAAATGATGTATCCGTTGTTATAAATTGTAAATCTGTATACCCCTCCAAATGTATATTTGAAACCTTAACCCCCTAACATGATGGCATTAGCAGGGTGGGCCATCAGGAGTTGACTCAGTCATGAGGATGCAGCCCTCATGTTGGCATCAGCGCCCCTGTGGAGGCAGCCCAACCAGCTCCCTTCCCCCTTCCTCCCCCCTGAGAACACAATGAAAGGCACTACCTACAAACACAGCAACAGATCTTCACCAGGCAGTTTGGTAGCCCTTGACCTTGGATCCCCCAGTCCCCAAAACTGTAGGAAATAAATTTCTGCTTTGCAAATTACGCCCTCTGGGTGTCTTACAGTAGCAGCGTGAATGGACCAAGACTTCTTCCTACCTTAACGAAAACATCTTCGTGATGATGAAATCAAAATATAGGTGCCTGGCGTGGGACATTTGACTGTGGATGAAATTCAGCAAATATCAAAGACGGATGAATGTATTTTTGTACATGTCTGTTTGAGTGCTAACAATGATAGGAGTCATGAGAAAACAAAGATCAAATCAAATCATTAAAAAGCTGTTATAGATTTACTCCGAAACTTTTTCATGCTTCTATTTTAAACAGAACCCCTCCCTATTTGTGTTGCTATAATCCAGGTATTTGCCCAATAATTGTCCTGTTACAAGCAATACTAACTCCGATGCCATCTCTTGAGTCACTGTAGTTCTTAGGGTATTTTTTTCCCTACTAATTTCAATTGGGAGGAACTTCTTTGCTGTAGAAATAAGAAGCGACAGTAAAAGTCTTTAAGCCATACTCCAAAGTGTCCAGAAGACAGCATTAAATTTTGCTTACTTTTTTATTTTTTTATTTATTAAAGATTTCTGTCTCTTCCCCGCCACCGCCTCCCATTTCCCTCTCCCTCTGCCAATCAAGTCCCCCTCCCTCATCAGCTCAAAGAGCAATCAGGGTTCCCTGCCCTGTGGGAAGTCCAAGGACCTCCCACCTCCATCCAGGTCTAGTAAGGTGAGCATCCAAACTGCTTAGGCTCCCACAAAGCCAGTATGTGCAGTAGGATCAAAAACTCATTGCCATTGTTCTTGAGATCTCAGTAGTCCTCATTGTCCGCTATGTTCAGAGAGTCCGGTACAAGGTCCAAATCAGAAGCAGAAGTAGAGAGAGCATGAGCAAAGAACTCAGGACCGCAAGGGGTACACCCACACACTGAGACAAGGGAGATGTTCTATCGGGAACTCACCAAGGCCAGCTGGCCTGGGTCTGAAAAAGCCTGGGATAAGATTTTGCTTACTTTTAAAGACTATGACGTGGTCACCGCTGATAAATTATCATTTCAGCAGACATAAGTAGCTCACTTCCACCACCGTTACCCATCACTGAAACTGCATGGCTCATTACGCGTGCTAGCTCGGGACCTCTGTGCAGTCAGCCCTCCACACTCATGGCTTCTGCCTCTGCAGAGTCGACCAACCTCGTACTGAAAGGATTTCTTGAAAAGCTTGCATCTGCACTGAACTCATGCAGCCATCGATCCCTGAATCATACAATGTAATGAGTATTTACATATAATGTGCATGTTGCGTTAAGAAGCATCAGTAATCTAAATATGATTTAAAGCATACAGGAAATGTGTGTAGCTTCCATGCAAACACTATGAATTTTTTTTTTAATCTGTGACTTGAGCATCTGTGGGTTTGGGTATCTGTAGAGGGTCCTGGAACCATCCCCTGAAAATATGGAGGGAGGATGGGATATATCCAACCTTAAGAGCCATGTGAGTTCTTTAATATTGCAAAATGTTTCTCAGTTTTTACACTCAGCTACTGCAAATACCATGCTAATTAGTGAGGACTTCCCGAACTATGAATCTGAACACAAAGAAAACAAGAAAATGGATGCTCAGAGCTGTGGATACTTCATTATGAGAGAACCCACTGCACCCACTCTAAGAAGAAGGATTTGACAAGTTAATTAATTGGTCTTATATCTAAGCGTTTCCACTGCTTAAATCCCCAGTCTCCCACTCCCCACTCCAAAGCGCAATGTCCCTGATGTGGGCAACGGCATAATCCACAAACCTTCATGGCATTTCTAGCTCAACAAACCTTTGCCTCCGGGCCTTAGGGAAGGAGACATAGAGAAGCTTTTCCCTGGGGCCTGAGCAGTGCTCCTGAGAGTGGGTATTTGGGTTATAGATCCAAGTCTGTGCTTCAAACAGAAGTATCTACACGTGCCTTGATGGCTGTATTAGTGGTAAGTGCGAGACTTCCTGGAGATTTCTAAAGTGCAGGACCGACATTAATTCTCCCCAGGCCCACATGAGAATGCCCCTGGGAAGGGCTCCCGGACCTCCCTGAGAGCATGTGTTGGTCCTTCTACGCTACCTACCTCACGCAGTTATCTGTCACCTTCACAGTCTACGCATGCTTCTCCACCACAGGGCCTCGACGATTAGGTGATCCTAATCTTTGGGAACTGCCAAGGAAGAAGCAAGTAGAAAACACAGCCAGGCTCCCACCCCCCCAAACCCCACACTATCCTCAGCTATATTTTCAGGAGTGTTTCATTTGGCTCTAAAGTGAGATGTCTCCCTCCCCTCTCATAGGCATTCCTGATCCCCATACTTAATCTCCTCGGAGTCCTGCTGCTTCACCTGGCTTCGGAAGAGAGAGAGGAAGCTCTCGCTATAAGCCATGCTTTGCTTCTCCCACCCTCCACTGACTTGAGTGTTGAGCACTAGGAAGTGGGAGGTGCAGAGCAAACACCTCCCTAAGTCACCTCTACCTGTAATGCCTGGCCCCTTTTCTCCAAGAGGGTCAGTTATGGAACTGTTCTTGGATATGCAGTATGCCCCCATCTGGTGGGGTGCTGCCGGCTTAGTTCCTAGCTAGTGGGTTCAACCACTGGGAGGAGCTTGGATCATGAGGGCTGGGACCTCATGGATTCACAATTTGATGGCATTATTTAGGAGATGGTGGGAAACAGGGCCTAGTTAAAGGAATTACTGGGTCATGAAGGGTAGCATTCCTCCTTTCAGTCAGTGGTTTTCAACCTTCCTAATGCTGCGACCCTTTGAAGCAGTTCCCCATGTTGTGGTGACCCCCAACCATAGAATTAATTCATTTCCAATGCATAACTGTAATTTTGCTACGGTTATGAGTTACAACATTAACATCTGTGTTTTCCAATGCTCTTAAGCAGCTCCTGTGGAAGGGGCATTTGAGGCCCTCCCAGAACATCATGACCCACAGGTTGAGAACCACTGATTTAAAGGCTGTCCTGTCCTAGGTTCTTTCCTGTGTCTGCTTCCTGTCTACAAACAAGTGAACAACTTTCTGCATCCTTCAGTCTTACCACCATATTGTTCCGCATTAGCACAGGGCCACGGGCACCAGAAGAACAAGCCAGGCACAGCTTGAAACCTCTGACCCTGTGAACCAAAGCAAATCTCTCCTCTAGACACTTAACACGGCAATGGAAAAGGAAAACTGGCTGACACGGCTTATATTCGGTGGGACTTAAACATACCTCTTTCTAGCTGTACATCTGTACAGCTAGCTGTGAGGATCCTCATTACGACCTCCCAGGCAGGCACTCCAGCTCTCTCGGCCCTTGCTAATCACTTGCCTACCTCTAGAGCCACTGGTTACAAGGGTAAGGATGAGAGATAGCTGGAGTCAGGGAGATGATGGCCTGGTCGCCCGCAGAAGCCACCAGTGGGCCCAGCCTAGTTCTACTTCGTGAAGGTGGCTCTGCCCACGTGGCAATCTTTGTGAGTGGAATATGTATGATAGTCTTAAATATGTGTTCAGCTGCTCTTGCCCTATGTGACATTGAGGATACCGTCATCACAGGCCACCTGAGGCCCTTGCAGAAGTGTCTCCAACCCCCTCAATGTAGAGGTTTCCTCCTCATGTGCTCCGCTGGACAGCCCCACAGCTGTCCCACGTGTTACATTCTTTTGCTGTTTCCGCCTGAGGAGATGTCCGGGTTTTCTGTGGTCCTCAGAACTGGGGGGAAATCAGGATGGAAAGGACATTACTCTACTTTCCAGACCCCTGGTCTAAGCTGCTTCAACAAGCCCTTTTCCCGTCGCCCTTCCTCCCACTTTGGGAACTGCCAAGGAAGAAGCAAGTAGAAAACACAGCCAGGCTCCCACCCCCCCAAACCCCACACTATCCTCAGCTATATTTTCAGGAGTGTTTCATTTGGCTCTAAAGTGAGATGTCTCCCTCCCCTCTCATAGGCATTCCTGATCCCCATACTTAATCTCCTCGGAGTCCTGCTGCTTCACCTGGCTTCGGAAGAGAGAGAGGAAGCTCTCGCTATAAGCCATGCTTTGCTTCTCCCACCCTCCACTGACTTGAGTGTTGAGCACTAGGAAGTGGGAGGTGCAGAGCAAACACCTCCCTAAGTCCCACAAAGCCCCAAGCTGGTGTTTCTCTTGAGGATAATAGTGAATTACAATTTCTTTGTATACAGCTGTTGATCCCTCTGGATGTTTTGAAGGGACAGTCAGGTCCCCCCAGGAAGCCTCGGTAGCCTCTTACTAGACCCTCCTCTGTGGTCTCTAAGCACTGCTTTGCATCCATGTTTGGCTCACTGTGGTTTGCTCAACTCTTTGCAACTCTTCCCTGGCAGGGATCCCAGTGCTTAAAGACCAAGATGCCTAAGCATCTTGTCACCTTGGTTACAACGCTGGGCCTGGCATCTCTCAGACCCATGATAAACATTTATTGGGTTAAATAATGAAGTGATTGAGCTTAAGAAACAATGAATGACATGAAGAACGTGAATAAGTGATGGCCGGCTGAAGAATCAATGCTTTCCTGGTCCTAGCCCCCCACCCGCTTGTTCCGCAGCCTCCCTGAGTGTTCTCAGAATCCCATTTGCTGATACTCTGAGCTCTCAGATTCCAGGAGAGCAGGCTGCCCAGTCCACGATAATGGAACTGTTAGCTCAGGAGGCCACAGTTTCACCGTGTAAAATCACAGTCTATTCTAGTCAAATTAACTAGGTAATACTCTGCATTAGTGTAAAATTCTCCATCAAACCATGAAGACTGGCATTTAAAACATTCAAGACCTGAGAAGGGGAGGAGAGGGCAGAGGAAGTGGGAGAGAGCCATTGCTTTTCCTGGCAAGTCATGTTCAAAAGGCTTTCCAGCCCGATGAACAGGGGAGAACTTCTCCCCAACCCCAGGATTCTCAAAGCCTGGCTCGATCGATGCCCCTGGCTGGGCCTCTTCACCCGGGCTTCCAACTGCCTCCCTGACGTTTTCTTTTTCAGAATCAGTGACTACAAGTGGTTTGAATGTGAAATGTCCACCAAAGGGGCACACAGACATAGAACATTTGGTCCCCAGCTGGTGGCAGTGTTTTTGGAAGGTTGTGGAAACTTGAGTCAGTGAAGCCTCGCTGGAGGAAGTGGATGACTAGGGGAAAGTCTTGAGCTTGTATAGCCTGGCTCTCCTTCTCATCTACACTCCGCTTCCTGCCTTTAGAAATAACGTGACCATCCATGCAACACTCCTGCCCATGGCTTTCCACTATGGTAGACCATATCCCATCTTGTGGAAGCAAAATAAACACCTTCTTCCTTATGCTGCTTCTCAGCGGGTATTTGACCACAGCCATAAGAAAGGCGACAATACACTGACTCTGTACTAGGCCCTCGTGTGGCTTGTGGGATGAACCTGGGGCTATCAGATATGAGGGAGAAGGAGAGATTCTCCTTAAAGCAAACCTTACACAGTGTCCTTAGTGCCACCCACATGCATACCTGGCAGAAGCCACCCTTGTGTCCTCCATTCCAAAATCTCCAGACCAGTTTTCTATCTAGACATTTATTGAGTACCTCCCACATCGCAAAGGGACTGGAGAAGGGGACTCTAGGGAAGGGTCACAGGCAGAGATCGAAAGTGACCTGTGAACCTGAGTGATGAGAAGAGCACCCTTTACCGATCAGAGCTCCGTTTGGGGTCTCCATCGTGACAAGCTGGTTGGTGCTGTGCAAAGGATGCAACAGATACTGCATTCGGCAACAAAAAGAGGAGTAACAGCCGCAGTGATTCAAGGTACCGCCACGTACACCCATCAAACTGGCAGTCAGTCATCCCAGCCCCTCGGGGCTCAGTCCTAGAGCCCCTGCAGGAAGGGGAGATGGAGGCAGCCTCCCAGGAGAATTATTCCATGCTGAGGTAGCATACTGACTGCTGTGCCCTGGGGAGCCAGCTCTCTGTGTAAGCGCACAGATAGACAGATCGAGCATATTAAGCATACAACATTGAGGGACCTCGTTTGGGAAAGACGTTGATTCTATGTGGCTGTTTGCCATTGACAAACCACATCACTGAGGCTAAAACAGTCAGCTTTGGGTTAGCTGGCTCATATCCCCCTACCTCTGCAGTTTCCCACATGGGCACACAAGCACCCCAGGGCCCCCGCTTGCTCTAGCCCTGTGACCAAGCTGATGCTACATTCTTGGCGGCAGACTCGCTTGGCAGAGACCAGATGCCAGCATATCTCTCCCTGTCCCCTGGGGTTCCCAGGCCCAGCTGCAGTAGGCAGGCAGCCTTGAGACCTCATAGTCCCCATCCATCCTCCCACTCCCAGAGCTTATCAGCTCATCTCTCCCTGTCTCCTGTTCCCCTCTTCCACTCCAGCCTCCCTCCTTGCTGTTTCTGCCTGTGTAGGCAGGAGGCAAAAAACCATAGGAATACATTAACATTTCCTTAATTCTATCTGTGCCTCCCAAACTCTGAGTCACAACTGGGTAGGTTTTCATGCCTGGTGAACTGTCAGCCTCATTCAGAAAAGTTGTTTTCTCTTGGGCTCCTAGCTCATCAGAGGGACAATGAGTAGGGTCCCATGGGAGTAGGAGACGACACCCTACCCTGACCGGTCCTCCAGTGATGAAAGGGCAGGTCCTACCCATATGCTTTGCTTCCTCTGTTTGTTTCCGCCTTCTACAACACACAGCTAACCCGCCTCATTTTGTCATTCATGCTCCCATTTCACTTCCGTGAAAACTCCGGCACAAAAGTCTGAAATGTGTTTTCTGGATCTCTCATGGCTTGTCATGAGAGAGGCAAGGCCAACTCTCTTACCCACCAAGTCCATGTTCACCCATCCTACTAACCTTGTAGCTAATGTGGAAATTCCAGACAACGTCCCCTTTCCCTAGAGTCAGAGAGGGAGATTCCACCTGTAGCAGGCAGCGCATAGCCTCAGACAAGCTTGCCCCATGTGCAGTGGGTTGGAAGGATGCACATGTGAATGTCACGTGCCTTAGCAGAGAGCGAAAGTTCTCCACCTATCCACTTGGCATCCACACAGGTTTCTGCCACCTCAGGCCAGCTCTACATCCACATGGGGAGGGCTACACCACGGTGGCATGAACTCCTTTTGCACAGAAATTGCTCACTGGTACATAGTACATAGGAACGTGTACTCAGGGTGGCCTGCTTGGCAGTGAGTAGATACACAGGTGAATATCGAGTCCTTTCCTTCCACAAGGCAGACAGCTATGGAAAATAAGACACACTGAGTATATGAATGCTGCTGGCATGAGCACCAAGATGTACCAGGATGGGTTAGGGGCTGGGGAAGAAAGAAAGCAACCATACAATGGATAAGGGCTGGAAGGGAATAGGATAGGACATCAAAACAAAACTCAGCTTCTTTTCCAGAACAAAACTCAACCTCAGATGCCTAATAAACACATCTCCTTGTCCCTAACCACACACAACTCCCAGTTGGCCCACAGCTCTATGCTACTCCTCCTCACAGGGATGTGCCTAGACTTCTGAGTCAAGGGCAAAGCCTCGGGCTCCAGCTCTTGACATGTCTGGCTGTGTTCAAGTGGCTGTCCTTCCCTCTTTGGATTAGCTTTGGGGAACCTGAGAGAGACATGGAGAAGCGGTAGATTCTCCATTAGTAGAAGGAGAACACAGCCAGCTGAGATGGTGGGGCCAGGCCACACATGAGCATGGGCAGGACAGAGCATGCAAAAACACTTTGGGAACATATATGTCCTCAGAAACCCAAGACATCAGATGTGCTCAGGCCTCTGTTGAGTTCTTGATGACACCAGGATTCTACTATTAGCTGAGCCTTACAGCAGGTACTTGATATCATACAGGTGTTTCTAGAAGAACGCCATCCCACAGGTGTTGGCAGAAATAACTTGGTACAAAAACCCAACAGATGGAACTTTACACCTGAGCTTGGTGTGCTCATTGGCATCCTCATGCCTGGGAAGCAGAGACCAAATCACTAGCTTGTGGTCAGTCTCTGCTGCATAGTAAATTTGAGGCTGGCCTAGGCTATAAGAGACCCTGTGTCAAAACAAAGATACAAACAAAAAGATTAATGTCTGCCAATAATTTGCTGAATTGAATCAGAGTGAATTCTTTTCACTGTGGAGTTCATTAATTCACTCACTGTTTTTTTTTTTTTCCACAAGCATCAGGTTAGTTGTGTAAATTGAGACTACACCTCTTGTTCTTAACCACCGCACTACTAAATGTGCCATTGAAGCTTTGTGGAGATGCAATTCATATGCTATACAACAGAACTCAGTGACTTTAAGGTCATATAGCCATCAAATTAAAAAATTTGGAAACATTTCATCACCCAAATATAAACCCCATAGAGGTTAGTTACCATGCCCCAATCCCAGCCCTGAGCAACCATGGTTCTATTTTATATTTCTATGGTGTTCCCTATCCTGGACTTTTATATAAGTGGACTCACACAGCAAGTGATCCTTTGTGTCCTTGTTCCTTTCACTTAGCATGTTTACAATCCTTTTCAACACTTCTGTCCTTTTTAAGGACAGATAATATTACACGGTATGCATGTTTTCCATTTGTCAGTGGGTGACCTTTGCATATTCTTCACTGATAAAGGGGTTAAGAGCACACTGAAGGCATTGCATGTGAGGTCATAAATATCATGCATATTTGCATGTATGGCATTGAAACAAAGTTAAGAAAGTTCAGTAGAGACCACATTTCCCGTGGCCATCGTTCTTTGGGGTTTCCTGCCAACTTTATCCTACTGTGATGAAGTTCATCTTTCTGCTGACATTCAGCACCTTTATCTTCACAAGGCTCGCTTGTGCATGTGTGCCCACCCTCTTCATCATATCTCGTGGTAGAATCCAACACTTTCCCGCTCCTGCTCTTTGTCCCAAGACGGACACTCTCGTTTCTTTTTTCGAGTATGTTTTCCTCTGCATCTAGAGAAGTCAACCAACTCTTCCCTTTCTGTGTTAATGCCCTGTCACTGCCTACCAAGCCCTGCCTTGTTTCCTTTATGAGAAAATGTTGACTCTCTTGGGTAAGCAAGATGGTAACTGGGAACCTTATAAAGCTGGCAGGAAACTCAGATACATGGATGCTTACTGATTCCACAGGTAAGGAGGCTAGAGCTAGGATTCAGAGAGGTATTTCCCAAGGATGTCTAACTGGGTAATGACCAAGTTAGCTACTGCTGCATAGTAACTAACTCCAGAACACAGCACCTAAAAGCAAGGGCATTTATTTAGCTCACGATCTGTAGATTGGGAATTCAGCCTGGGCTCAGCTGGGACCCCTCCTGCTATCTGTGGCCACCTGCAGGTCAGTGAGGTGGTCCTGCTTCTAGGGTTCAGTCGACTGTCAATTAGGCATCAGGGACAATTGGGCCACGTGTTTCCCACTATTTCATCCGGCAGGCTGGGCTGGATGGCAGCAGGGTTCCAACAATGTGACTAGAAGCAGGTGGGCCTTTGAAGGCTAGGTTTGGAACTGACACATCACGGGACATTCTGTTGGTCTGAACGGCCCAGATTCAAAGAGGATATACTCAGCCCCTTGATGATATGCAAAGCCATGTGAAGGCTCTGGCCAGTTTTCACTGTGGGAAGCCAGAGCTGGAATTCAAGTCTCCTAACTCCATACACAAGTCACAGAGGCCCTGCTAAGTCCTTCAACTGCCCAGCAGTCCTTTACTCCATGCCTTTTTCCTTACACCTCAGTAAAATCAGGAGTGCCAGGAGAAAGCAATGTCCAAATTAACAAAGCAATGTCCAAGGCCTTCTTGGTAGAGACAAGAGAATTGGTAAAAACATAGCTTCCTCTGGGCTCTCCCAGCATTCCCCCAACATATCTTCATCTTTGACACTCACAACCTCCAGGATGTCCCCCTCCATCTTCCTCCAGCAAACACTCAGATCCCAGATCAGATATTTCACGACCAACCCAAAATACCAGAAGCTCTCTACTGCTCCGTGGTCCTGGAGCAGGGACTGAAGCCAGTTTTCCGGCGCTGAATGAGCTAGCCCCTGGAGTCACTTTGGAAACACCACCAATATGTTATGCCAACTTCTTTTCTGGGGGAGAACAAAAGCTATTTTTCTCTCCTTTCTTCCCCTGGTAGAAAGAAACAAGACCCCCTTTTTGAATTCAACTTTCTCCTCTCTGGCATTAAAAAAAAAAAATCTGTCAAAATTCCCATCCTGCCTTTCTAGTTACATTTTTTAATTCAGTTGGCTCCATGCGGGGGAGTCTTCTATTAATAGGTATACCAGGAGGCTTCGCGCTTCTGGCAGAGGAGTACCTACCTAGGAGAAAGCGCGAGGGCTGACGTCGCAACAGTGAGCAGGAATCAAACCAGGCTTAATTAGGAAAACATGACTTCCCTATTAACGTCCCTGTCCGTGTGATGCCAACGCTAGGAGAAAAAAATGCCGAGAAGCTTATTTGTTTTGCAATTACGGGTGAAATAAAAAATTACTTGGTCTAATTAGACCTCTTTTACTAAAAGAAGCGTGTAAAATAACCTCAGTTTCATTAGCAACTCAAAATGTACTATGCTGTGTGCTACATATGTTTAAGTAAAATGTGGAGGGTCAATTTGCTATGTAAATTTCCACAAATTTGGCTAAACTAAAACGATTAACCTAATGCGTATGCAAATTAACTTAATTGATAATGACTTTTCTCCAGGAATTTTCAAAGAGGGGGAAAAATACATTCCGAATCTAACAATCCTCCAAAGTGTTCCGTCACCCAATAACGAAATGATATCTTGACAAATTAAAGGGAATATAATGAAATCAGATTAATTAATGCCAAGACCAATTAGCACATGCAACGAAACAAATCTCACTAATAGACAAATCCAGCAACAATTTGAATGAGATTTTTGAAAGCTTTCCCTGGTGTGTGTGTGTGTGTGTGTGTGTGTGTGTGTGTGTGAATGTGTGTGATGCTCCCTTTAAGATCTAAGACGTCAGGATTGGAAAGGGCCCATAAGGTCTGCAAACTCTCCTTTCACTGAGTAGAAAATTCAGACATAAGAGGCGACTCCCTCGGTGTCAGGAGGCAGGGGGACTGGCCCTGTACCCAGCGCCTGTCAACTGGTGCCTGGAGCAGGAAAGGCATCCGGCAGGCCTTTTAGCCTTGGGACTATCTGATCCTATAGTCCACATTGAAATGTTTACCGTATTAGACCGCTGTCTACATTAGAATATGCCTATATATTTAAGAGTTGATGGGATTTTCATCGTGAGTCTCTTTCTTGACTCAAGCCCCCTTTCTCCACACCAAAAACAGTCACCGAAGCAAACTTCTGAGCCTCAGCATCCTGGGAGAGCTATTTTCCTAAGTCTGGTCCATGATGTGCTCACCCTGCACCCCCATGCAGCTAGCCGTGAATTCTCTGGGCTAATGGTTTGGCCGTGAGTGTTTAGCTCAGCTAGCTGCCCCTCCCCGCTTCACCAAGGATCCTGAGCTCCAGTTTGGGTTTTTAGTTTTATTTATTTTTTTCTTGCTATTCCAGATGGCTGTTACTGAAAGACTGAAGTCTGAATTGCTTCCAGTGGGCTCCTCAGACAAAGGCAGAGTAGAAGGAGCATGGGCTCTGGATGGAGCTTGTTCAGCAGGGAACAGTCGAGCACAAACACACAGCCAGAAGCCCCCCAGGGAAGGTCAAATGCAGCCCCTCCACCTCCAAGGCTCATTCCATCGACTTGGGCTGGGAACTCTCTTCTTTGCACCCAGCTCTTGCCTGGCTCTAGGTGAGATATGGTATAGGACAGCATAATCAAACAACAAAAGGCCGAGACCAGACATTGTTGGTTGGGGAGGCAGAAATCCTGTCATGGGGCTACTGACCCAGGCCTCTGACCTCAGCCAAGCCATCTCTCATCTCTGGCTCTCAAGTTTTCTTATCTCTAAAACAAGCGTATGTGGATATGAGCTAATATCCCATGTGGCTGTATGTGTGCCCCCTTCTGGGTATGGTGTTGGGCTCTAAAATAGAATTAGGAGGAGGCAGAAGAAGAACTGAGCTGCCTGGACAGTCCCTGGTACGTAGCGAATGACTAACAAAATCCCATCTAGCCTGTCGAATGATCCTTCAGTCCCACCCAAACACTGTCCTATGTGGATGGCTATAATGACATGCCAATGAACGCTTAGCAACCAGCCAGGGTGAGGGTGGAGTTCAGCAATATAGGGTCTGCCCATGACTGTAGTGCAAAAATCCCATTCCAGCTGGTTTCGTCTTAGCAAATGCTGTAAAGGAGTTAACAAACTTCTAAAAAAGAATTCAGCCATTTGTTTTCTCAAGCTGGTATGAGCCAGCACCAGGGCCCCACTGAAACAGAGTACACTCTTCTCCCATTTGAACGCATAATCTGGTTCTTGCATGTATGGGAACCACAAGATGACTGAATGATGGGTTCTCGTGGTCATTCTCTCACACGATAGTCTTTGGGCCATCATATGTTCCCTCCCTACGCTCCCACACTCACCTCCTCACCCCAACTCTCCCAGCAGAGTGGTCCGTGTGAACTCGGAAACAGAAAGTCCCATTATCATTAATCTCAGCCAAGCATCATTGAGAAAGCAAGTCTGCTGAAAAGAAACATTTATTCATCTTAAAATTTTGATGATGTGTCTATTAATCACTGTTGGGGATCACCCACTTTATGTCCCCTTTGGCCAGTCACCTTGTCCTCATTCCCTCTGTCCCATGTCTTTGGCTTGGCCTCGATGCTAATGGTCACTCATGGCCATTGTTACTACTGCCTTACCTAGACCCTGAACTTGGCATTACTCCTGCTCCCCAAAAGATGGTTATTTACTGACTGAAGACTGAGAAGGAAAAGAGAGAGAGAGAAAAAGCACCTTTACCAGCAGGGCCCATCAATGGCTCGTGAAGTCATAATGACAATTACTGGCAGGTCTATATGGAATACCCTCTGTGAATCATCTGTCTTCTGCTGGCAATAAAGGCACAAAGCAAATTAACCATGAGGGAGCCCACTCACACACCTTGTAATTAGACAGAGCTGAAACATACTTCCTCCCCAACTTCTCTAGGAGGGTCGGTCTGAGTAACCGGTAGACTGGATTGCAGGCCTGGGCTCTTCCTGTGGTTCCATCCAGATGAGTTGGGCTGAGGAGCTGGGACACCTTGGCAAGGGCGGAATTGATACACAGACTCTCCTTCAAAGACCAGACTGTGTTTCCAAACATGTATCTTAGGATCTTTTCTCATGGAGCGGGCAAGATGACTTCAAGTATAAAATTTTTCTATGCAAGTTTGAACACTTGACTTTGGGTCCTAGTTACCCATATAAAGGCTTGGCACAGTGGTGTATATCTGTAACCCCAGCACCGGGGAGGGGAACAAATTCTGGGGGCTTGCTGATCAGCCAGTCGAGCTGAAATGGGAACTCTGGGTTCAGTAGAAGCCTTTGTCTCAACACAATGAAGTAGAGGTGATAGAAGAAAACATGTAATGTTGACTCTTGGCCTCTGCGTGCACAAACCTGCACACATACCCTACAGAC
Source organism: Microtus oregoni (assembly GCF_018167655.1). Taxonomy (NCBI): domain Eukaryota; kingdom Metazoa; phylum Chordata; class Mammalia; order Rodentia; family Cricetidae; genus Microtus; species Microtus oregoni. The sequence continues at coordinate 3,617,345 of NW_024543831.1, read as the reverse complement.
AATCTTTTTCTTCTCTCTTGACTATGACTTTGAGACAAGGAACGGTCTGCTTATCTTGGATGCCCGATGCTATTTAACTCTTCCTTCCAGCTTCTAGAGCCATGCACTTACCCAAGCCGGTGCCCCATAAACGCTATTTGGAAAAATGAAGTAAGAAGCATAGCAGCAATAATAATATAAGCTAGATTGGTGATGAACTTAAAAGTGATAAGGGCTGGACATTCTCCTGAGCCAGGGATCACAACCAAGGAAGGTCATTGGAATCATAGGCCTGGTTCCTGTGCGGGGCTGAGGCAGTCCCTACCACTTCTCCACGGGAGATAAAAAGGGATCAGAAACAGAAATCTTGCTGACGACATTACCTAAGACTTGGATCTCCCAGAGGGCAGAGTTGGGCAGGCAAATTAGCACTGGCCCAAAAGCACTACACTGGAAATAAATCGCTAAAAGCAAGATCAACTGTCAGTCAAAACTAAAAGTGAAAGTGGTGCTGATGTTTTGTTTTTCTGAGCCTGGAACATTGGCAGCTAGAACATTCTTTCCAAGGACCATGCTGGGAAGGGGGACTAGAGAAAGATGGAGAGTGTGCATGACAGAGTTTGGCATCTGACCTGTGATCCCTTGGGGACAAGGAGAATGTGAAGAGGAGTCATAGTCCACACAGGACCCCCAGTAGGGTTATCACCACAGCACAGGGCCGACAGTGCTTTTGTCCTACATGAAAACCATGCTTTGGGAAGTCTTTACCAATATTTCCCCAAGGTTCCTATATAAAGGAGACCCTTTCAATCATGCAATGAATATGAACTTCCTGAGTGTCTACACGTGGCAGGCATAGTTCCGCGGCCTAGATATAATACACGCACATACACTGGTAAACAAACAATCACAGCCCCTGCTGCTCATATGCAAATAATCAACAACTGTACAGACAAGTGACTGTGGCAACAGTCTAGGAGAGGGCCCTGTCCCCAGTCTGAGAGGCCAGGGAAGGCCAATGGGGAGGCCCCATTGACAATAAGCCCAACGAAATGAGGGGTAGCTGCCCAATCAGAACAGGAAGAGTGTGCCAGGCAGAAAGAAAGAGCTGCTGAGGAAGAGGATGCAGGTGAGCAAGACAATCCTGAAGGAGTTCTCACAGCCATAACACGAGGAGGAGGGGCGACCAGTAGCTGCTGGAAGGTGTAGGGATCACATCACTTGTGCACCACGTTGCGGTTTTGTACTTCTCTTTGGGCTTCGACCTATAAGGTGCTGTACACTGTTAATACCACACCCCACAGAGGTGCCTGGCCAAGGGATAAATGAAAACCGATGCCCCTTACTTTGTGTTCCCCAAACAGTATATCCTAACATAGGGCTATGTCCCCCAAAAGTAAATCCTTGTTTGTATTTCATTTACTGGTCTCACCCACAAAACTGTGACCACCCAGAGAGAGGGACTGAAGTGCCCAGCACAGCGCTTCTTGGCCAGCGATGAGTATGTTACACTAGGCGACCTCTGAGGTGAGACACTTGCACCAGTAGATTTTTCTAAGTCCTTGGAAGAAGTGGGAATTTACGACAGTGAGTTAGGCAATGAACCCAAAGTCAGGACAGCCTCCCATCAACTCAGTACCACAGCTGGGCTGTCAAGGAGTCTTTGTTTGCCAAAGGTTCCCTTGGTCCTACTGAGCTCGGCAGAGGGCTCACAGAATTGAGCATGACACAGCTGGATTAAACTGGCTTAGGGGCCATAGCTAGGGATGCCTTGGGCAGCTGGCTCCTGTGGGTCCCACTGGCTCTGAGCACTGCGCTGTCATTTATTTCAGAGGACTGCCCAGAGAGGTAGAGCCCCAGGGGAGGAGGCATTGTTTGCACAAAGTATCTGTTGTTGCCTGAGGCCTGTAGCTCACCTGGACTCTGTCCCCAGCTGGTTGCCTGTTGGATTTCCTGCGCTGGGAAGGAATGAGGACACTGTCAAATCCCATCCATCAGGATGTCGGAGTGGGCACTGCAGGCACAAGTGGCCCAGGGCTCTGCCTCCAGCCCAGGTGCTCAGGGACAGAACGGAACTTCTTCTCCCTGGCGCTATGGTCATCCCACAATCCAGTTTCCAGCCTCCATTTCATCCACACCGTACCACAAATAATACATTTCCAAGCTCAAAAGTTGCAGCCCACAGGGACAGGCTAAGTACGGCAAAGCTGCTATGCTGGGCTAGCTCCAGTTCCCAGAAGCAACAGTTCCATCTATTGACTGGACCAAGAGTGGGATGCAGCAGCAGGTGCACGGGGCTAAGGAAACACTGGAGGACTCAGCCTAGTGGCATTACTGGAAACGATGTGACATTAGACAACTATAACATCTTGAGCCTTAGTTGTCCCATCTCTAAACAGATGGATTATCAGAAAGAATAAATGAAATAAGCATGGAAATGATTTCATGTGGTGTCCAGTGCAAAACAAATCCTCAACCAATGTTGATGATCCTGTAATGTAGGAGTTCCCTTCACTGATTCTCACCAGCATCCAGAGGTGGTCAAAGGAACCGCCCCAGGTTACGGTGGAGACGGAAGTACTACGTACAAGGACCCAGAGAGCCACACCTGATCCAGGTCTGGTAACGCAGACCTGTCTTCTCATCTAACTACTCCAAAGGCCGAGAAAGGAGATTTGCAGGTTCAAATCCTGCAGAGGCTAAAGACTGAGTTCAAGACCAGCTTGAGATGTTTAGTGAGCACCTGCAAATTTTAAAGGAAGAAAAGAGGGTTGGGAGTGTAGCTCAGTGGTAGAGTGCTTGTGCTACATACATGGGGCCTTAAAGTAGAAGGGAGGGAGAAAAGAGAGTAGAGGAGAGAGAAGAGGAGGGAGGGGAGGGAAAGGAAATGAGTGAGTCACATCTGTAAGACTGGATTCTATTAACCCGCACTGCCCCCTTGGGCTGGGAAGCCGGGGCCACCATCTGCTTGCCTTGGCAGTTCTTTTCACCCAAGTTAGCTCAGCAGTCCCCAAGTGAGGGAAGAGGTCAGAGAGGCTGAGGCTTCCCAAGCAGCAGCTAGACCGAGCCTGTCACTCTGACAGTCTTTTAGTGTACCTGGGACACTCATCACTCCCATATCTTGTCCAAAGGGGAGCAGAAGGGAGCCTTCAGAATCAGACATCAGAATCCAGAGCCAGCAGTAGTCACGGCCTCTTCTACTCAATGTGGGTTTCACTTTGTATGTGTACGTGCATGTGTGTGGGTACAGGAAAGGGGTCTTTCATGCTTGGGTGTGCATACATGCCTTGTGTGACTGTGCGTATGTGGGTGTGTGTGTATGTGTGTGCATGTGTACCTGTGTGTACATGTTCACATGTGTGTGCGCATGTGCATGTGTGTATATGTTTGCAAGTGTTCAAATGCATGTGTTCAAGCATGTATCTGTGTGTGTTTATGTGTGCATGTACAGGTATACATGTTTGTATGCTTTTAGGAACAGACCCTGGGGCCTCACTCTTGCTAAGTAAGCACTCTACCACAGAGCTATATCTTTTGCAGCTTCCGGTGATTTCGTTGCTTATTAATTTTACTGTTTCTTTTGAGGCAGGGTCCTGTAATGTCACCCAGGCTGGTCTTGTACTTGCTGTGGCAGGCCTTTGACTCGCCATCTTCCTGTCTCAGCCTCCTGGGTGACGAGGATGAAAGGCCTGCACCACAAGACCTGGCTCCACAGCATCACTCAGAGGGTGAGTGTCGCATTCCTGCCACGTCTAAGGCCTGTTTGCAGACTCAAAGAAGAGACCAGAGAAGGAAATGCAATAGTTTGAGGATGCGTACTGTGGGGACACAGAACCAGAATGCAGAAAGAGGCAGCGTGTCTTTCAGGGATGCCCACATGGGGCTCTGGAGAAGAAAAGGAGAAGGAGGTTGGCACACAAGAAGCCAGGGAAAATGTTCCAGGAGAAAGACGACAGGCAGAGCAAAAGAAGAGGCAGAGATCAGGAGTAGACAAGGCCAGAGGGGCTGGAGCCCAGTGAACACAGGAGGGCACAGGACAGAGGCTGCGACACCCGCACGGTGACCCGAGCAACTGAGTACTCACAGCCTGGTTAGACAGCAAGCGAGTGTGGCAGAGTCTGGCCCCAGCGTCCAGACTGACACAGGGCCTGATGAGATATAAACCAGTAAGAAGCCTACAGAGACCTGAGCATCACATGGGATGAGAAGATGGAGGATTCTTGGGAGGTGGGGTGAGTGAGCACACTAATAAGAACTGACAACCACCGATCCAGCCAAATGTACCACAGCTCTTTCCCAGGCTTCCTGTGAAAAGCACACACACACACACACACTTACTTCCCTGATGTTTTGGGAACACCAGGCATCAACTGTATCTTGAATAGTAGGAGAGCAAATGCTAACTTTACACTAATGTCCTGGTTACTGCCCGAGCAGACTCTGGACTCTGATGCTGGACCACTGTGCTTGGGTCCCCCATCATCCCTCACTCTTGCCCTTCAAACGACCTTCTCCATCTCTCCTGTGCAACCTGGAATGCATGCCACTCTGCAAGTCTTTGCACACCTGCCACGGGGTAGGCTACTTCCTGTCCCTTCTTGTTGACTGGGGTGAGGAGCTGTGCAACAGAGAGGCTTGGTGAGAAGAATGAAGGCTTTGGAGGCAGACCACCACCAAGTTGATTCCCAGCTGTGCTTCTCACAAGCTGTGGGACTTAAAGAAAATCCTTCTGTCCTCCTGAGCCTCAGCCTTCTAGTCTGTGAAATGGGTGTTAACCCTGCCTTTCAAGCAGAACAAATACCTGCCAGGGAGCAACCAACATGGGTAGATGCCTACCACTAACCAGGACAATCTGCATACCAAGCCTCCATCCTAAGCCCCATTCTCAGAGGATGTATAGAGAGCCTACTGGGTCTCATTTACTCTTTGCCCAGGGAGCCAACCCAGATAAAGACAAGTGGCCCCAGGCCTTGGCCCCCAAAGGCACAAGCAAATAGAGAGGCCTCTTAGCTGCCTCTGAAGACCATATCTTTATCTTCAGCTCCCAAGAATCCCTTTGATATGGATGCAGGGCCTGGCCTGCAGCCTTATTGCTTATGAAGAAGATGCTGAAAGATTTATGGTAGAGAGCCACGTGGGATTAGCATGGAGAAGGCCAGCAGAACAGCAAGAAAGTGCATGTGCCTGGGGACAGAACAGCCCAAAGAAGAGGTGATTACAGATGTGGCCATGTTAACAGAGACACGAGCAGGCCTCCAACCACACCCACCAGTCGGCAGTCCTCTCGGTACACCTGGGGAGGGGACAAGGGAAGCAGGGGCAGGTACCTCCTGGGCACAAACCTCTTTGTGTTAATGGCCCATTTGACTTTCATGACAATTTTGTGTGTGTGTGTGTGTGTGTGTGTGTGTGTGTGTGTGTGTGTGGCAGCAGCAGATGAAGAAACTGAGGCCGGAGAAGTCAAATAACTGGCCTCGGTGCCACACAGTACCACAGAGTTTTTGGTTGTTTTTTTTTTTTTTTTAAATGACCAGCATCTGTATGGGGGACTGGGATAGATGAGTGCGCTCTCAGAATATCTGGCCTGGTAAGAGCCACCCTTCTATCAGAGTGGAGCAGAGGGTCAGAGAGAGCAGGGAGGGACGGTTGGAGTTCTGCCGTTCTGCCCTCCCTTCATCTAACTAGAGGTCTTGGGGTCATGGCCTGGGTCCTGGAAGCCCCAAGAAGTCAGGCTTTGGCATCTATCTCCAGGAGGTCAATTAAAGATACAAGAAATAGTGAAATGCAGAAAAAAAGAAAGATTAATTTGATATGGCCACATTGGGAGGAGGAACAAAGAGATTCAGACACACACACACACACACACACACACACACCATCTTCAAGGTTTCTATATGAGGTCCAGGTTTAAACAGAAGGCAAGGAGTATACATGTAAGCAGTCTGGTCAAGGCATGGTCTTCCTATTGTTGACCCATCATTGTCCCATCTCCAGCCTGTCCTGAAAGATATTGGGTCTGTGACATCTCTTCCCTGTAGATAACCCCCCAAACCTCCAGATGGTCCCAGAGTCCTAGACTCTATCTTCTTCTGTGTGCTCTAACAGTCAAGAGGAAGGGCACACATGTTCCTTTTGAGTACCTCCATTCCTGTCAACAGGGTTATATCACCTCTCCCTGCCCACTGGCCCCATCTGCCCTCTCTGTGGCCTCAGCTCCCTAGTGTCCTTGCTTCAAAGAGGGCTCTCCCTGATGCCTGCTCTCCAAGTCTTCCCTTTATTCCCCTGCCTCCGCCTGATTTTTTTTTTCATTTACATGATGTAACTTACTCCAGCTCCACCCTGAGATTCTTGTCGGTTCCAGCGAGGTGACATACTCAATGTTTTGTGACAATTCAGACTATCTGCTTCATCCAGGCACTAGACTAAGCTTCGAGGACTCTGACCTTGGTCACACTCCAGTCAGTGGAGAAGGCAGACAAGTCCAGGGTCTGCCTGAACGCTGTTAAATCCCACCGTGTAGAGAGGCGGTCAGGGAGATTTCCTGAAAGAACCAACAGCAAAGCTGAGACCTTAAAAGTAAACAGGACTCAGGAAAGGGCAGGAGTGTGGGAGGCAGAGGAAGCAGCACTCAACAGAGCTCATGGCCACGAGAGCTTGCTGCTGGGAGGAGCTCTCTGCAGCTCAGCATGGGTGATATACATAGACACCTGGACGGGACCCAGAAGTGGCCGAAGATGCTCCAACAGGCAAAGCAGGGCAGTTCTCCAAAGGCATTAGGCAAAAGCCTTCACTTGGGTATGCACCACAGACTCCTTGGGCAGTCTGCAGAAGTCTTTGGACTCCTGCCCAGAATACTGCTTCTCAAGGTATAAAATAAAACACATAGGATTACATAGGAAATAAATTTTATTGAAGTGCAGTTATGAAAATATTTTTTAAAAACTAATTTGAGATATAGTAATATATGAGCTTTTTATTAACACATTAAATAATAAGTACTAGTGGCAGGTCTAATTACATAATTTTGAAGTAGTGCAGGGAGAAAACAATATTTCAAGATAACCTTAATAACTGTGATGGGATGTAAAAATACCCGTGATTTCTATTGGTGACAAAGTCACAGTTGCTCACGAAATTGCTGTGGGTTAGATGTTGTGGAGAGAGGCTGTGTTCATAATTATGATGCTAAGCTTCCCTCAGAGATTAGTCAAAAGGAAACCGCTTCTTCATCTATATTTATGTACTTCTGCCTAAAAGACTTCAGGAGTGTGTACTCGGCCCTGAACTCTTACCAAGTCTCTAGCAAAACTCTACCACCACCTGAGACCTTTCCCCTGGGAACTTGACCATTAGGCCACTCCTTCCCAACTAGTTACTCCCAGAATACAAAGAGCTATCAATGGCCTGAGAGCCTTTGTACGGGCTCATTCCCACCCTGAAAGACACAGACAGATACCTCTCTAACTTCTTTTAAATGGCTTAAATCTCAAATGTCGCAGGCAATCAGAGAAGTTCCTTTGTCTACCCACTTCCCCCATTATTTATATTCCCACTTCCAGGGCCCTCTCTCTCAATCCTGAATATAAAATCTGACTTAGAATGAATGATTTTCTACCCTTTTCCCCCATCCAATAAGATGGGAACTCCATATTTGCACAAGTGTTGATGGTTTTATTTTTTTTCCTGCTGAGTCAGCTGTTACTGTGACACAGGACATGGGTCTTACTAAGAAACTATTGGTCCTCAACCTACCCCCCTCCCTACTCAGCTATGTTCAGGAAGACAGGACTGCTGAGGGCAGAGAGTTAGCTTCGTGCACACACCCCCGCCTCCCACTGCTTGGACCAGGAGCTGGTGTTCCCTCAGAAAGGCCCACCACAGTAGTCCCTGGAGGCTGTGCTGGTGGAGGCAGCAGACTGAGACATGAGAAACTCATCTGCAGAGGACTCCACGGTGCCCTTCCAGAGCTGTGTCCTCACTCCAATGTCTACAACTGTGAACGTAAACATTGTGGGGAGGGGAGGACTTCACTGATGCCATGAGATGAAGGGTCATCTTGGCTGTCAGTGTGGCCTCAAAGACCATCTTATAGGAGAGGGGAGGAGGTGGACACACAGAAGGGAAGACCGTGGGGATACGGGGTGGAGACTGCCATGATGTAGCCACAAACCAAGGTGTGCTGAGAGTCTCTGGAAGTAGGATGAGGGAAGGGAGTACTCTCTCTGAGAGCCCAGAAGAAGCATGGGGCCTCAGCAGAATTTGGATTTGGGGCCTACAGACCTAAGATAGAATCTACTTCTTGTTTTGTTTTGGTTTGGGTTTTGTTGTTGTTTGTGTTGTTCCAAGCCACACACTTCATGAGGAATGCTCTAGCAGGCACAGGGATCTCTCAGACATCTTGGGTTTTTCCCTGGGGAAAAGCCCTGACTCGACCTTTCATCCCTTTCTCCCAAAGAAACGGGAGGTTCAAGGTTTATTATGAAGCCTCCTGATTTCTAAGATCAGAAGTCTGAGTTCTTAGTTGCCAGGCAAAGACAGGAACTGACTGATAAGAAATCCTTCATCGAAAAAATATGACTAACTCTCTAAAGAGAAGGTTAAAATGAAAACTGGATGGATGCAGGGCCTGCCACCTGCAGACCCTAGGAACAGCAGTGGTTACTTGGAGTTACATGTCTGCTAGCCACTGAGTGCCAACACCAAGGTCGCAAGGAGACATGGCCAGGAGGGCCTCAGAATCAGCAGGCAGGCTCAGAGCTGTGCTACACGCTTCACCAATGTGGGCCTAGGGATGCTCTGTTGGAGGCACATAGCTGAGCACCCTGCATCCAAAGTGGTACCCACTGGGAGAGAAGCAATTAGAGCATACTCCAATATCAAAACTGTAAGCAAGTAATCACCTCTTCCTCACCATCTATCTCCCCCCTTCTTCCCCTCCCTCTTCTCTCCCTTCTTGTCTCCCCACCCCCATTTTCTCCTCTTCTCTTTCTCTATTCTCCCCTCCCCTCCCTCCTATCTACCCTCTTCTTCTCTGCTGCTATTCCTATGCCTCCTATTCTCTTCTATCATGTCCCCCCCCCATGCTCTCCTGCCTTCCTTATTCCAGTCCACCTTTTTTCCCAAGCGGTATTTATTTGTGCAAGTAAGAAAAGATAACTGCCCGTGCATTGAGAGACTTGAGGAAAATACACTAATTAAGTACTTGAAAATAGATATTTTTCCCCAAATTAAACTTTAAGCATGGGTAACTTGGGGTCTCTTCTAACCTGAATTGAAGACCCACTATGGGGTTGTAAACCAGTTTCCAAAGTACTGCATTACGGTGTATTATTCTACAAACAAACAAAGCAAGAATGGCAGCCAGCTGCACTGGGGACAAACAAACAAATGTCTTTGAGATGCACACTATCCAGTTTGTTTCCTCTTCAACGAAACTTGATACACTGTTGCTATGCCAGCGTGCCTATCCAGAGGACAGCAGGACCAAGAATAGACTCTTTGGCTGAGTTTTTGTTTGGATTTTTCATTTTGTATGTATGTGTGCATCTGAGTGTATGCCTGTACATCACATGCAGGTAGGATCCCAAAGAGGTCAGAAGAGGTGCAGGATCCCTTGGAATCAGCATTGGGAACAGTTGTGGGGCACCGTGTGGGTGCTGGGAACCAAATCACGGTTCTCTGCAAGAACAGTGAGTGCTCTTACCTATTGGGCCATCTCTTGAGCTCTTGTTTCTTTATATTATTATTTGTTTGATTACTGTCTTAGCTTTTCTCTATGATCATTAACTTGGCATATTTCCCAGAGACTGGTACACAGTAGGCACTCAGGAAACACGCAAGTGCATCTGAAAACAACGGTGTTTCCCTCAGCTGCCTTCCTCTGCTGCAGAGCCCACTGAGATGGGTGTGGCTGTGGACAGGAAGGGATCTGCAGCTACAAGTGGCAAGGACCTGCTTCTGCCACACCATTGTCCAGGCTCCATGAGCTGTCTGCCCTCCCAATAGCATCCAGAGGGAAGGCCTTGTTCTCACAGGGGCCTGCAGAACCCCCTTACGCCCCCCTGTGGCCTGCCAAACCATCTCTCCCTCCCTTCCTCCACCCCTTCCTTCCTCCATCCCTCCCTCTTCCACTCTCCCTTTCACCTTCCTTTTGGTAGGGCTGAGGGCAGCACTGTAGCAGCGCCCCAGATAAGGTTCTGTAGCTACAGAGTGCAGGGAGGAAGGGATGGAAAGAGAGAAGAAAGAGACTCTCTACAAGTTGGCCTCTATCGTCTTAGTTAATTGAATTCATCAGCTAAAATCATCTGTAGGACTTTTTTTCTCCTCAAGAGGAGAAAGAAAAAGAACTGATCACATGCAGGAGAAATAACTCAGATGTGAGAACGCTTCAGACTGGAAGATTGCACTATTTATTCACCCGAGTGTCCTGCTGTGTGTCTCAAATGCAGTGATTTAATGAGGTGCTGTGAAGGTATCTGTTATTAAGAAATTCTGTCCCCACTTCCCCTCCTCTGTGTGATTAGGACGGAGCCCAGCAGAAGCTCCTAACCAGTGTGCTATTAAAGATTTGGGAGGCTGCTGATCTCCTCGTCGCCCCCCTCTCACAAGCGCCTTTTGAAATGGTTCCAAAATTAAATATTGTACAAGCCGATCAGCCTTGTTTAACGCAGATGCTGAGTGAGATTTAAAAAGAAATTAGAAAAGCATTTGTGTTAACAGATGTTCTTCCTTCTCTCTCAGAGCCGAGATGATTGGGGCTGGGTCCCTCCCGGGCCACAAAGAACCAAGAGAGGAACGAGCCCCATATTGGTGGGGAAAGGAGTTAAGCAGGATGGAACATCTTGGAAGGGACAGCTGGGTCCTCCAGACCCTCTGTAGCGAGGTCTGGGGAATGCTGTAGGATGCTCAGAGTGAGCTGCCAGCCAGGTGGGCTTCTCCCCAATGCTCCAGAACTTGCTGGAGCCTCTCCCAAAGCCAGGACTGACTGCCAGCAAGTGTTTGCTGGAAATCTGCTGCCTCATAAACGCCACTACCCAAACTGTGAGGAAGCCAGCAAGGAAGTTTCTCTATCCCCAAGTTCACACAGCCATTGACCTTGGAAGTCAACAAGTCCTTCTGAGATCTCTAATCTAGTCCCTCCTTCCACTCAAGGCCAGGCCTAACCCACCCCCACTCCATAAAGGAGATGACTCCTTCCCCATATCAGAGTCTTTTCTTTCCTTCACCTCCAGCCCTGAGGTCAGTGGGGGTTAACTCTGCATGAACCAGGGCTGGTGATGCCTCCAATCTTCTCTGAACAGACCTCCTACTCTGTTGAGTCAAAACAAATGGAAGTCATCCTTCCTATGAACAAAACTGAATGTCTAATGAGTCAAGATTTCTGAATGCATGTTATGCCTTCTGTGTGGATGGACTTCCACATTCACCAGGAGGTCCAGAGTTCCATAGAGGTAACCTCCATAGGGACAGACCTGGAATTAAAGCCAAGTTGATCATCTTGTCTGATAAACTTGGAAGACTGAGAAATATCACAATGGTCTATGGCAGAACTGTTCTGTCTGTCATCACCGTAAAGATGCCAGACAGAAAGAACTGGCTTGCCCATGATCCCTAGAGCATTGGGTCAGAGCCAGAGAAGTACCTACCTGCATCTCACAGGACAACCAAGTGTTTCTCCCACCAACAAGCTAATCTCTGTATCCACAAATATTTATCAAGGGTCTGCTCTATGCTTGGTTTTGAGAGAGATGTTGAGGATTCAGGATGGGAAAGACTAGTTCCTTGAGGCAGGGGTCTCCTCAATGGCTGTCTTAGTCACTGTTCTATTGCTGTGAAAAGACACCACGACCAAGTCAGTTCCTATAAAGAAAGCTTTTACTGAGGTGGCTAGGTTACCATTTCAGAGGTTTACTCCAGTGTCATCATGGTGAGGAACATGGTGGCATGCCGGCAGACACAAGAGCAGTAGCCGAGAATTACATCTTGATCCACAAGCAAAACAAGGGAGAGCAAGACACGCTTAGCCTGGTGTGGGCTTTTGAAATCTCATAGCTCACTTCCAGTGACACACTTCCTCCACCAAGACCACACCTACTCCAACAATGTCATACCTCCTAATCCTTCTAATCATTTCAAATAATGCCACTCCCTGATTGCTAAGCATTCAAATACATCTATCTTTGGGGACCATTCTTATTTAAACCACCATATTGACTCTTTCATCTTATTTTCTGAGGACAGGGGCTCTCACTGAATCTAGAGCTCACCAATTCGCTAGACTGGCTGGTCTCCCCAGTTCTGGAATGGCCTGTGCCTCTATATCTGACTTATTATATGTATACTGTGAACCCAAACTCAGGTCCTCTTGTTTGCATGGCAAGCACCTTACTAATTGAGTCATCTCCCCAGCCCCAGACATGCATGTTGTTATAGGTCATTAAATACTGATGATGTTTTTCCAGAAGCGATATATAGAGACTTGGGCAATGCATACAAAAAAAAAATACGTATGTCTGGGCTCTACTGAGCCCAAGGCAAGAACTGGAATAATAAACACCGTAGCCCATAAACCAAAGAGAAATGAGGCAAGTTGGCTGCTGGCTGCCCTCCCTTCTAAAGGCATCTTGGACACATCCAAACAGTACCTTTGGAATGATCCTCCAAAGTCCCTCCTACCAACTCTTAACTCCTTAGCTGTTGAGTCCTGCCCTTCTGCTCCCACACCCATCCCTAAGCATGGATGGACTGGGAACCTCCACTCTACTATCACCATTTTATCCCGGCATCCCTGCCCTGTGAGTCTGATACAAAGCAAGAAGAAACCGAAGTAGCACTGTGTGTCATTAGCTTCCCTATGGATACTCTTCAAAACCCCTGGGCCTCCCTGATCGCCAGTGAGAGAAGTCACAGCCAGAGTGAGTCTTTTCTCCATAGTTCTTATGGGGAGCAACAGCAGGAATGGTGTGCCCAATGAAGGTGGCTCTTGCCCGGATGAGAGATACAGGGGCTGGAAGGATGAGGATGCTATCACCAGCGAGCTGCAGAGCCTGAGCTCCTTCTCCGGATCTCCTTGTATGCATAGTGGGAGTGGTACCTGTGATCCTCCCTCAGAAACTTCAGCAGCAGAGTTCAGCCGGCAACCCTATCCACCCTCTATCATCCACCCCTAAATGTTCAGCTGAGGCTAAGAATTACCCAGGGAGTTAGAAATAAAGGCTTGGGTACCAGAGTGCCCCCTGCTGAGATCCAGATTCATTGACTTGGAGAAGTCATTCCTGCTTCCACTCTCCCACTCCATACCCCTTCTCTTATACCAGCTTGCTTAATCTCAGCCATGATAATGGCCAAACAGCATAGAGAATGGTCCAAGTTCTCAGGCCTTAAGGGCCTCCCTGGAGGCAGATGGTATCCCTCTACTGATCCCTCTCAAATTCCAGTCGTATAACCAAGGCAAAGAGGTATTCACAAGAAGACTCTCAAACTCCTGTGTATACTTTTTTCCAATCTATGTTTCTTTGTTTCTTCTGTTTCTCTCTTCTTCAAGACCTCCTTCATCAGGTCATCCATTGGTCTTTCCACAGCAGCTCCCCCATGCATGTCATGTGATCTTTGGTGCCTTCTGCCTGACCTTCTCAGTAGCTGCTGACCCATTTGTACTCCTCTCTAGACTGAAACAGTAAAGGGTGAGGGGCTGTGTCTTATTCATCCCCTCACCCTTCTTTCCCCAGAGCCTTGTGTGCTTCTTTGACCATCATAGAGGCTTGGAAACAATAGTAACATTCATTCACTAAATAGGGAATGTACAATGTACAATGCATGTACTTCAGAGAGACAAAATAGCCTTAGGAGAGCAGGACCCAGTGTTGACCCTTGAAGACCTGTACTATCTCTAGGCCTGGGTCTTTTCAGCTCTAAAGAGCAGGTGGCTGGAGTCAGTCCTTTCTATGCAGATCCTCAGAGCTCACATTCTGTTTCCCTTCCTCCACACCCTTAACTGCCTGAAGGCATTCAAAGCCACAGCCTGGTTCCACAGGACTGGAAGCCTTGGCCAGGAGCCAAATCAGTGTTTCATGCTATTTCAGCCTAAGATAGAACTAGGAAAGTAGTAGCACACAAGACATGAGGTTACTGTAATGGTAAAAGTAAAATGCTGCAGGTCCCCGGTGGCTGCAGCAGGCAGTGGGCCATGAGACCACACCACAGGTCCCTGAAGTGGCGGCAGGCAGTGGGTCCGAGAACAGCCAGTCCCAGGCAGGGATGGTGCAGTTCTCTGAGTGGCTGCAGTGGGCCACGAGTCCCAGCCTGGGAGCCATGTGGTGGGTGAGAGACCTCAATGGGATAGTCAGTCCCATGAGGAGAGAAAGACAGATGGGCACGCCATGAGACCACACCACAGGTCTCCGAAGGTGGGGCTGGTCCTGAGCAGGGAGCCATGCAGCAGACCAGAAACAGACGGATAAACAAGCCATGGAGAGTGAGGTTGACTATTTAGTGAGTTATGGAGGGCAAAGGGGAGAAGGGGAGAAGAGCAGAGAGAGAGGCAGAGAGAGAGAAAGAGAAGGGGGAAGGGGGAAAGTAGATAGAAAGGAGAGACAGAAGCTGCCTCTTTGAGAGGGAGATGGACCTCAGGCTAGAAGCTGAAGATCAGCTTGCCTCAGTGGACAGGGGACGGAGTGGGCGTAGCTTGTCTCTTAAAGGGACAGAGCAGACCATTACATTTACCATGACCTCTCTTCAAAAGCACACATATTCATAGATCACTGGTACATGTGTATATACTATATCTGTTTGCCTATGAATTCTCTACCACCATACTGCACAAAATCCACCACGTCACCAGAGTTACACCAATAATGTCTCAGAAATGGACCAAAATATACTAGAAATATAGTATAAAATATACCAAAAACCCTACTGTGATGGCTAGTCTCAGTTGTCAGATGAACTACATCTGAAACCAACCAGAAAATCTCCTGTGGGGATTTTCTTGGTCATGTTATTTGAGACAGGATGACACACCCTAAATCGGAGCATCAAATCCTGCAGGAGGTCCTGAAAAGAAAGCATGGAAGAAAGTAGCTTTGCTTTTGGCCTGTTTGCCCCTACTCTCACTGACATTAGAACCCACCCCTCTGGGATTCCAGTCTTTACTGAAAACCTCTCTGGGAATCCCCCAGGACTTTCTCGGGCCTCTAGAATCAGATTGCAGATGCTGAGACACCCAGACTCATGGACTCAACCACTATTGGATTCTTGGCCTCTCCAGGATGAGATAGCTGTAGTTTTGAGTCACCTGCATGGTATCTAAAGGGCAATCTAAAGACCATTCTTAATGTATATGTTCATTCTATCAGCCCCGTTCCTTTAAAAAAAAACCATGACCAATATACCTGCACTATGTAGAGTCTGTTAAAAAAAAAAAAAAAGTCCAGAGATCTGAATCACTCTCAGCAAAGCTCAGGAAACGTTGCCAAGGAGAAGGCTGAAGTAAGAGGTAGAGAAAGTGTAGACGCGTGGCTGTGCTGGCTAGCTTTAGGTCAGCGTGACACATGCTTGAGTCATCAGAGAGGAGGAGGCATCAATTAAGAAAATGCCTCCGCAAGATCAAGCTGCAGGCAAGCCTGCAGAGCACTTTCTTAATTAGATTGATGTGGGAGGGTGTAAACAGATTTTTCTTTGGGCCGACAGCTCCCAAATAATGGCATGGAGACTTATAATTAATTATGAAAGCCTAGCCTTAGCTTAGGCTTGCCCACTAGCTCTTATAGCTTAAAGTAACTCATATTTATTAATCCATGTTCTACCATATGGCCTTTCCCCTTCTCCCATTCTATGTGCCCAACTCATTTAGAGTCTCCATGGTGTCTCTTCATTTATCCTCTTCTTCTCTCAGTCTGGAAGTCCCGCCTATCTCTCCTGCCTAGCTGTTGATGACACTAACTCCAGAAATACCTCTTCACAAATATCCCACAATGGGAGTAACCAGTTTATTATGGGTGAGGTCATCCCTGGGGTGGTTTCTTTGGATTCTCTAAGAATGTTGACTATGCCATGGGGAGTAAGCCAGTAAGTAACATTCTTCCAAGGTCTCTGCATCAGCTCTTGTCTCCAGGTTCCAGCCTTGCTGGAGTTCCTGTTCTGCCTTCCTTCAATGATGAACAGTGATATGGAAGTGTAAGATGAATCAAGACTTTCCTCCCCAAGTTTCTTTGGTCATGGTATTTCATCACAGCAATAGTAACCCTAACTAGGACAGTTGTGAAACACTGCTTTAAGTCATGATTCAGAAATTGTACTCTTGAACTAACAGTAGTTAGCTATACTACCTACACAATATTAAATCCATCAACATCCGGTCATGAGACCCCACCGCTCCCTGAGGATATAGAGCCAATGGCGGCTAGGATATAGGACACATTTTCTTCAGTAGCATAGCCACAGACAAGATGCCCAAATAACCCTTCACCCATGGGCCTTTAAGCAATCTTAACTAAGCTCAATAATTAAAAAAAAAATCCCATAACACAGACCCCAGAACTCACACTTCCTCCCTTTATTTAGAGAAGATGAAGCCATGAAAGCTTGGTTTTCTGCTGCTTCAGCAACCTCATTGAGGGGGGCACTTGCAGGGTTACAGATGAGGAACTATGACGTTGCCAGTGTAATGGTCAGTGAGCTAGAGAAACACCTGCTAGTAGCTGTCCAATTGATTCTCTTATGTTTTCTTAATCTTAAACTTCATTATCCTGACTTTTAACTAAGCACCTAGATAAAAGTCGGCATTTTCCAGCCTCCAGTTTGACTAGTAAGGTCATGGACTAAACTCTGGCCAATGAGATAGATGCATTATATGAAATCTTCATAAGAGATTTAATAAAAACACCTCCCTGCAGCTACTGGGTGAAATGGTTGTAGCTTCAGAGGTCTGGACCATGAGATGAACTTGGAAAAGAAGCCATCCAGGACACAGTGACATGACAGAAAGTCTCTGGTCCCCAACCCTGTACAGTGTCGTAACTACTGGTTTATTTAAATCAGAGTGGTTTTCCTCATTGCGTCTGATTTCCTTCATACCTCATTTTCTTGTTTCTCATTTTTTATTAGAACATAGTCTGATTCTGTGGAGTCACAATTTTGGGGTGTCTTCTGCAGCCAAACTAAGTTCTAACTGTTACTATAGGTAGCACAGACAGGACACTGGACTGGGAGACTCCTGATCCTGCTGTTAGAGTTGGCTCTGACCTTGGCCCAGTCTCTAAATTTTCTAGTCTAAGTTTCATTATCTATAAAAGGAGTCGAGGTGGAAAAGGGAATGAATTAAGAGTCTCAAAGGTCCCTTCAATCTCTAAACTAGAAGCTTTTGTTAAAACTTCAAGATGTTTCTGTGTCTTGGGACCAGCCAGGTGTAGACTTGAACTCTGAAATTACCAACGAGGACATTTTTCACCAGCAGAGACATCATAAATGCCACTAGGGCAAGATGCCACTGCGGTGTTCAGGAAAGCCAAGCCACAGATTGCAGGGTTAGATAAGCCTGCCTACAGATCCCAGTATCACAGTCGGTTAGTTCTTGACCTTGGGCAAGGCACAGATCTTCACAACGGGCACAGATGTGACGGGTATGTGTACATGAACCTGTGAGTGGATTTGAAAGCATCAGTCTTACCTAGGGCACTTGTAGTGCTTGACACCATCATCTTGTTAGAACCTAGAATCACTAAGCTTCTGTGTATGTCTGTAAAAAAAGTTTCTAGATTAAGTTAATTGAGATACAAAGACCCACCTGCCAGTGGCAGCACACTTTTCATTTCAGCACTTGGGAGGCAGAGGCAAGCAGAACTCTGTGTTTGAGGCCAGCCTGGACTAGAGAGCAAGTTGAAGGCTACACAGAGAGATCCTGTCTTTACACCACCACCCCCCCAATAAACATCCATCAAAGTGTGAGCAGTCGCATACTGTGGTCTAGGGACCTGGACTGAATAAAGGAGAAAAATAGAGTCAAGAAATAGAAACGAAGCAGCATTCATCTCTGGTCCTGATGGTGGATGCAATGTGACCAGCCACCTCATGCTCCTATGTCATGCTGCCACTGCTATGGTAGAGCACACACACCCTCAAACTCTGAGCTGAACTAAAGCCGTCCTTCCTGACGGGGCCTTGGCCAGGTATTTTGTTGTAGTAATGAGAAAAGTAACTAATACAGAACCCGTGTGGTACAATTTGTCTGTGTAGAGTGATTCAAAGTTGATACCCCAAAGAAAGAGCAACAGCATTGGGCAAATGTCTTCTGCTTTCATTGTGCCCCTCATGGTGCCCATTGCTCCACTGAGGCCACTCACAGTGATGGAAAAAGACAATTCAAAGCTTTGTTTCTCCATAATAAAACAGAACGTGAGAAAGGGAAGATAGGGAAACAAAGATAAAATCGAGGAAGTGAGAATTGACTTTTTGAGGATTTCAGCAAGAAAACAAATGTCTTTATCGGCTTTGGACAGTCTGCTGAGCAGCCACGAAATCACCAGCTTCTCTCGCCTCCCTGAAGGGCCTGCACAGCTGCACACAAAAGCTACCAAAGGGATAGCAAGTCCTAGAGAATAAAAGCTGCTCTCTTGCCCAGCACAGGCTGTTCTGCAGAGGATTGTTTTAGTCTAGATCCCAGTTCCGCAGCGGCAGAAAAGCCTTGCAGTTCCCATCTGTGAGTTCGGGAATTTCTCTCTCTTCCACGTTCCATTCATCGTGTGTCTTTCCAATGTGGGCTTGGGCTGGCCATAAGCCTCAGGCCTCAGGCCTGTCTTCTGCCCTCTACAGAGCCCTGGGCTAAAATGCAATTTATTAGACAAATTTAGCTTCTTCTAAAACTGGAGCAAGAGAAATCAGGTGACCAGACTTCCTTGAAATATGCCTTGCTAGCCCTTCATAACCTTTCCCCAAATCTCACGAATTGACTCTTTTCATACAGGGCCTAATACATGATAGACATCGTTCTGGGCAATGTAAGGCATGTCTTATTATCATTTCACAACACTGGTAAGGTGACACACACATATACATGAAGGTGAGTGGACAGACAGATGAGAGATAGATAGGTAACTGATAGATATGCAGGTTTGCATTGCTTAATAGTGGAAATGTGCTCAAATAATGCGCTGTTGAGTAATTTTGTCACAGTGTGAATAGCACAGAGTGTACTTACACAAACTAAGATGGCAATGAAGTTGTTGGATGGCGGCTGCAGGAGCATCATTGTATATTCAGCTCATGGTTGGCTTAAGTGCAGGACTTTATCTGGAGACCGAAGTGCGACTCGATGAGAGAAGTGCACTTGACCATAGCCCTGAGAGTGTTGGCACCATGTCTGTTTAGGCTCACTCTCATCGTATCCAGGACTTGATGACATCGGAACATAAGAAGTACTCAATTAGAGTCAATGAATATTGAGAAAAAAAGAAATGAGTGCCCAGACCTATATGTTTAATGGAAAGCAATTTGTTTGGTTTAGTGGGGGAGGGGATACAGAGAGAAGCAAATATCATCAGACCCCTAGAAGGGAAGAAAGCTGCAGAGCTAGTGACAGAGGAATGCAGAACAGGGGTCCACTGAAAGGCATGGGGCTAAAAGAACTTCTGTGAAGAGCTAGGAGCCTCTCAGAGGCAAGGGGAGCATGGAGAACCTAAGGGCCTGTGGCTGCTGAAGCTTAGGTGCTAAGGTAGGAGACCAACCGACAGACGCAGGTCATCCCAGTGACCTCAGGCTTCACTCAGGACAGGCTAAAGACACAGAGGACCAAGACAGGTCTGTGTTCATGTTCCTGATCCGTCACTGTTGTATGACTTCAGCCATGATGGCTCACCTGACCCAACCTGCTTCTTCCTCTATACAATATGGTCGTGGCAAACACCAGTCTTGAAAATCCACTAACTTTGTTGTGATGGTCAGAAGAGATGGCCATATATAGGTAGCATAAAGGACATGCCGTACACTGAAGGATGAGGGTGTCAGTGGAAGCTGGAACCTGCTTAAGCATAAAGACTGTGGTTCTTACTCAGGCATGTGTTAAACAAGGTTCTACAACTAAACCAATAGGATGTATGTATGTATATGTGTACATACGTACAGACAGACATATAATAGAGATATATAAGTGACAGAAGAGAGACACATAGATGGTTGGTAGATAGAAAGGTGGGGGGCATAAGTAAAGATGAGAAATAATGTAGATAGATAATAGACAACAGGTAGGTAATAGATGAAAAAAAGATGATGTATAATAAAATAGAAGGTAGCTCCATAGATAATGGATGGGAAGTAGGTAATGGATAATAAATATTAAAGATAGAGAAATATGTCATAAGTAGATAGTACATAGAAAAAGATAAGTAAGAGAAAATCGATAATAAAGATAGATGATAGATATATATAAAGATGTATATATTATAGATGATAAGAAGAAAAGATAGATAATACAGATGTAGATAGATAGCATGTGATCCATAGATAATAGAGAGATCATCAATCATAGCCAATGAAGATAAAGAACTGATAGATGGAAGATAGAAAATAGATAGAATAGGTGAGATATAGATATAATAATGATAGATAATAAATGATAGATAGCTAATCGATAAACAATAGAAGCAAAGATATCAGTAATAGATGACACAGGTAGTGAGTGAATATGAGAGATATTAAAGATAAACACACAAATGAGATGCAAAATAGATAATAAAGACAAATGATAAAGATGAAAAACAAAGAGATGAAATATAGATGATATATATTCTATTTGATAGGAGAAAGAGGATAGGTAGGTAGATAGATAGAAAGATAGATAGATAGATAGATGGATAGATAGATAGATGATAGATAGATAGATAGATAGATAGATAGATAGATAGATAGATAGATAGAGGAGAGAAGTAGGTGAGAGATAGGTAGATTTGTTTGTTGTGAGGGGTAGCTCATGCAATTACAGAGACAGGCAAATCTAACCGTCTCATCTGTAAGGGCCAGGAAAAATGGTGGTGAGACCTAGTCCAAGCCCATAGACCCCCCAACCATAGCAACCAGGACTATAAATCTGGAGTCCCAGAACCAGGAGTGTTCATATCCGAGGCAGAAGGAGACAAGAGGAAATTTTTCCTTCCCCTAACATGCCATTCTAATTAGCCCTTAATAGATGGATGATGACACTGGGAGGGAGACCTGCTTACCTCAGCCTACCAGTTCAACACCAGTGCCTACCAGAGACCAGCTCTTGACCTTCCCTCAAGAAATTCCTTAATGGCTGTCTGGGCAAGCCCCAGTCCAGTGAAGTTAGAACATAAGTCACCCAATGATGCTGAGCTCTCAGCATGCTCTCGTGGGCCCCCAGCTCCCTTCTTCTATAGCAAACACCAGCAAGATCTGCTACAAAACACCCAGCCCTCCCCCACAGGAAAAACTGGAGCAACCAAAGAAAAAATGAGACACAAAGGCTCTGAGCACACAGTCCTAGGGGCTCTGGCTGGAGAAGAGTCAGTGAAGTAATCACGGTGGCTTCTGGCGAGGGCACACAGCTAGGGTCTTGACTTAGCACACATCCTCGGCTTCCATTCTCACCACCCCCCACTCCCACTCCCATTGAGTTTTTTTGAAACAGGGTCTCTATGTAGCCCTGGCTGTCCTGGAACTGCTACTTAGACCAAGCTGACCTCGAACTCAGAGATCCAACTGTCCCTGCCTCCCAAGTGTTGGGAATGAAAGTATGCACCACCGTACCCAGCCCTGGCTCCCAACCTCAATTGGATCTTTTTCTCACAGAATCTCCTTCCTCTAGACAGGAAAGAGAGACTCTCTTTCTCTCCTACTCCTTCATTACCACCCTCTCCAGTGAGCTTACCCCATTTTTATTTGATCCCCTGAGTGCCACTTAGAGTCTAAATCCTAAGAACAATAGGAAGGATGATGTCTGGAATGGTCCCTCATCCCTACCCTCAATGTAGAAAGAAGACCGAGGTTCAAAAGATAGGTTCCCTGCTGAGGTCACACACTACGAGAAAGACAATGGCACCCAGTACACACTTACTGGTTGATTATTCTGCCTTCATCCATCAACAAGCTTCTAAGCTAAGGATGACCACACTCCTTATTTGATAAACTGACAAACCATACTACCACAAGCAACAACAAGACTCACTCCTTTTCTTCACTCTGCCATTCTGAGCATTGGCAATGGTCCTTAGGCTTATCTGCACATGATGACATGGCTGCAGCTGCTCGAAACATCATGACCACATGGTAATACCCCGCAAAGAACAGACTGTCCTACTTTCATGCCCATTGTATGGAGGAAACTCCTCTGGGACTCGTGCAAGCTCTGTGATGTCTCATTGGCTAGAGTTACAACAAAAAACTGCCCCTGTATACTTGGCTGGCTTTGAGTATTGCTCACCCTATGGGCCTGAGGGGAAACCAGCTTTCCCTGAAGGAGTCTAAGAGAGCTGGACAACGTGAAAGCTCTGCCAGCAAGGAAGAATCTGGGAATTGCCTGAAATACAGAGAGCTCATAGCTGGACATGCTGCCCAGATGTGATGCTGGTTTCCACGGGGACAACAGCGAGACAGCTTGCAGGAATACAAGGCCCTGTCAGCATCTGTCACCACCTGCTTCTGCTTTCTTCCTTCTTTGCCAAGAACTTGGCACCAAACTAGCAGCCAGGGTGGAGGCCCAAGCAGCCCTGTCAAGGGGAGCTGGTGCCTCATTGTTCCACTCATGTGTTTCCAATTGGGAGCACACGGCTGCTCCACACTCCCCATTCCTAGCCCTTAGCTCCACACTCCCCCACTCTTAGCCCTTAGCACGAGGCCCCAACATATAGGAGATGCTCCAAGTATGTTGCTGAGCCAGTGGCTAAAACCCATAAGCCTGGGGTGTTGATCTTTTAAAGCTGTAATCAGATCCAGACAGACCATGAAGGGAAAAGCATTCTGCTAACAGCACAAGGAAGCATCAATATCTTCATGATTCCCTCTCTTCTTTTTCTTTTTCAGCTCAAAAATCTCACACTCTTTACCAGAAATTCCATCAAGGACTTATCCTATCTGACTCCGAGAATTTGGAGGCTTCTGAGTAGAAGAAAGAATGTTAGAAAGCCGGTCCTGGGTCAATGTGTGCCTCAGTAGCTCCGTTTAAAAAACACCACATGCTGGCTTTATGGCTTAGACAGCAAAATTTATTATCATGTGTTTCTGGACACTAGAACTCCAAGATCAACATGTCGTCAGGGTTGCTTTCTGGTGAGGCTTCTCCTCTGAGCTTTTCGGTGCCACCTTCTCACTGTGTCCTCAGCGGACATTCCTCTGCCTACGTATGGAGAGGTAGAGGAAGAGAGACGGGAACCCCCTTTAATGTCCCCAGTACTATTGAGACTGCACAGAAGAAGGAGGGATGTGTGGGAAGTCCCACCCCAAGCTAGGGAATTCTTGACATTTGATTGCTCCTAAGGGGTGGAAAAGTCAGTTTTCCTCAGAGATCAACCTCACTCCAGAGCGGGTGCCACACCCAGGAACAATCAACCCACATGAACTGGACTCCGTGAATTCTTTGTCAGTGTTTGTTTATTAATGAAAGATGAGAAAATTATGAAGTTGGGTGGTAGGGAGGTGGGGGAGGATCTGGGAGAGGTTGGTGAAGGGGGTTAATATGAGCAAAATATACGAAATTCTCAAAGGAAACATAAAGACATTATTTTTTAGAAGACGGCATGTCCACACATAGTCCCATAGTGGGGTTGAGCGTCAGTGTAGGGCAATGAGAGGCACAGAGGCCAGCACCAGCCATGTCAGTTAAAGCTCACTCTCATGACTCTTTTGGCGTGTTTATCTATTAATTTCCTATCTCCAGGAGGGCTTGGAGTTGTGACCTCAGTGCATCAATTCAGGAAGACTCAGTCCAACCTAGAACACAGTTTAAGAGAGTTTTGGAATAGTCCTTCTGGTCATAAGATCTTCAGCATGGCTTTGTGTCCCACAGTCAATGTCACAGCAGAAACTCAGTCAGCGTGATAGTGTCATGCGACCCAAGACCATGTTTAGAGTTCATTATCAGACCCTGGTCCTCTTACTCTGCCTCCCAGGTTCCTCCACCTCTGGTTCTACCTATCAGCATCTGCTCCTGCCAGTTCCACGAGGGTCTAGTGCTCTATCCAGACTCCAGTGGCTGTCTTGTTTATCTGGCCTTTCACAAATGCGGAAGGGTCTGCTTGTTCTCTAACTCTGTCATCACAGATCGATTAGACCATGTTGCAAAGCTAGCCACTGGCAGACCTGTTTCTCATCATGTGCACATCCAACGCTCTGGACATAAAGCTCTCCTCTGCACTCACTCATGGACGCAGGCTGACCTAGAGTCTTCCAGACTATGACATCACCAGTTCAGAGCTCTCAGCGGGAGGTGTGTACAAACAAAAAGCATGCCACCTCTTTAGTATCTAACCATCTGCATCTCCCCTACTCTCCGTTGACCAGCGCTAGACACCTGTTCTGACTGTTCTGTGTGAGCAGGAAAGGGAAAGATTCTGGAAATAGCGACAAGCACTGATAGTGTGTATTATTCATGCCTTCATTTAAAAATCATGAGCCCTCCCCAGCCAGGGGTGCTCTTGCCATCTCTTCTCCTCTTACCAGAAACACAACCAGGTCTCAAACATTCCCAGCACACATGCCAACAATAGGCAAAGGGCCACTTGTTATTTCTGAGTCCATGATTTCAACAGTTTTCTAATAAGTCTCTCAGCAAGGAAAGGGGGTGACCGATTCACCTGCCTGGATACGGGAAGTCCCTCCATCTCCCTGAAAGGGAATTCCCTAGTCTCTGCTGGAGCCAGTGGTTCCCTAACAGAGGACCATCCAGATAAATGCTATCAGCCCTGCCGTGGTCTTCCAGCTCCTAGTGTGGCCCAAGTTGGAGAATATTTACATGTACCTGCTGTGTCCCCTCCTCTCAGGGACCCTCTCCCATTCAGCCAAGGGGCCAAAGATAAATAATTCACGCCCAGACATGTTCTGCACTGCTGCTAGGATTTAGAGCAGGCATCGCTCATGCTCCCCTTGCTGCCGCAAGAAAAATTACAAATTGATCCACAGGACCGGACTCCTGGCTCATACTTCTCCTGGGCTGCCATGTCTTCTTCTCTCTATAAGTAATGGCTGAGCTCGCTGACAGTTGGATTTAAGTCAGGTTTGGGAAAGGAGAGGGAGGCACTAGGGGAGTGGGTGGAAAGAGTTGACAGCAGGGAGTGGGCAGTGGGAGGAGAGACCAAACAACTGGATTTGACCACAGAGCAAGATGCTGGCTACTAGCCCCACATACTCATGGAGAAATGAGACTAACATCGTGATGCTCACCGAGCAGAATTCTTATCTTTGGTGCTCTACAGAGAAAGAACTAAAAACTATCGTTAGCCACCATCTCAAGAGCATGTATTTTGTGCCAAGGACCGTTCTAAGAGCTTTGTATGTAAGAACTCATTTGAACTAATTAAAAGTTGGCTTGGCTTTGAGTGATGGCGGTCCCCAAACCACAGAGGCTGAAGCACGATAAATGGTTTATTTTCCCGAGGAGATTGAGCAGGCCAGGGTTAGTTCCCACATCACCGGCGTCTCTCTTGATGTTCCTACGGCCTGGCCTCCACTCTCAGAGTCACTTTGCTTCAAGGTGACCGTTCTAGCTCTACCAAGGTCTGAACTGCTGCCAAAGGGATGGAAATGAAGAGAAGAAAGAAAGTTCCCTCTCCTTAAAGACACTGCCCTCTGGGAAGGAACACATGCTAAGGCTTTCATTTCATTGGCTTCAACTTAGTCATGTGGCCACATTAGCAAGGAAGGCTGGGAAATGTAGTCTGGCTTCTCCAACTATAAGACCCACTAACATTTGGAATTCCTGTTACTGAAGAAGACACAGAGAAAGGTGACTGAAATACAATTGGTACCATCAATCACATCATTTGCTTTATGAAAATTTTTGAGGTACTTTCATCTTTAAAAGCCTTTACAAGATCAGGTAACCAACACATAAGATTTTTACGTAAAACTCCCTGATCAAAATTATTCTTTTATCTTTTGTCTTTTATTCTTTTCTTCTTTCTCTCCTTGTATTCCTTTCTTCTTTTTTAATATGGAGCTTCGCTTTATAGTCCAAGCTCACAGCCATCCTCCTGCCTCCAAGCACTGGGACTCAAGACCTGTGCCACCATGCCAGATTCAAAAGTCATTCTCATCTTTCAAGTCACTTAATAAACATTAATGATATCTTACCTATCTCAAGTATTTAACTGCCAGCCACAAGAGACTCCGAGCTCCTTGGAGGGAGGTCTATAGTTTAATTCATCTCTCCCTGGTGCCCAATAGCACGCCTGGCATAAAGAGAACACTCAGCAAATAAACATTTGTCATACTAGATCAAAGGCAGTCTTTTCCTTTGCTCTGCCATTACCTCATTATAAAAAACCTATGAATTAGCAGCTCCACATACTTAGCATTCGTAACTCAAGATAAATAGGCACGACATCCAAAGCCCAAATTTGAGAGCATTGAAAACGAGAGTAACAGTCACCTCTCTCCACACACCCTTCTCTGCAGAAGGCTGAGGGAAGAGCTCTCTATTGGTCTGCAAGGCAGGAAGGAAATGAATTCCTGCCTCCGGAGGGAGAGGTGTAAAGCTGCACCCATGACTAGGAGCTGCAGCTCCGCAGGCTTGGCAGAGCCCCCTCCCAGGAAGCTGACAAAGCTGTGCAGTTCAGGAAGAGTTCATCTGACGTGACTCCCTCGTCACCCCTCTCTCAGCCCATTCTTTGTGGCATTTGCAATTTCTCTGCTCCAGGGGTCAAGTCTCCAGTGTGCCCTCCCTGAGTAATTGTGAAATTATTATGGTTGGTGATTTTAATTTAAATTGGATGGAGAAATGTCATACTGCGGTCGACTCATTTGCTATGGATTTTCACTTAACCAAATTGATTAGTCAACCAACTAGACTTAACTTGAGAGTTGTAATCATTCATTATTAGATCTCATTTTTCCCAACGCACTCAGATGATGTCGAGAAATTAAAACTGCAGCAAAAAAAAAAAAAACTTCAGCAGTGTCTTCTCTTCGAGGCAGTGGAGTCTGTTTTAAAGGCTTCAGAGATGGGAGAGATAGCGAAGATCTGTGTGGAGCTTGCCAGGTCCAAGTTTCTAAACAAAAGCTTCTGTGGCAGAAAGATGGCCAGAAGAAATGAGTGGGAGCCGACCAGGGGGAAACTGGACTCTCAAATGCTGACCCCTCTCTTGTCCCTGCTCTCCATATCAAACTCCTAACCATTCATTAAAGTTGGGCTGAGAAATTTTCTCCACAGGCTTGTGTCTTTGAATACTGGGTTATCTGTTGCTGGCACTGTTTTGGAAGGTAGAGTCTAGCTAGAGGAAGTGAGTTATGGGGGATGAGGCTGAACATTACAGAGCAGCCTCTTTCCTGCACAATCGTTCTTCCTCCTGTTGGTCGCCAGGATAGAACCAGCAGCCTCAGGATCTATCTGTCATACTGTCCCAGTCTTGAAGGACTGTCTCCCCTGAACTGTGAGCCAAATAAACCCATCCTCCTTTAAGTCTCTTCTGTCAGGAATTAGGACACGACAATAAGAAAAGTAACAGATTCATTATACCTCAAAGTGTTCTTAAATACCACTTATTCTTTGGCGGCCATGCCCCATAAGTTTGCAGGCAGAGTAATTGTCCACTCTTCTCTACCACCATATGTGTCTAGTATAGGAGTTGGTAACTTTTGTTTCACTGTTTTTAAATATTTTCCTTTCAAATGTATCCTTTAAAATTTTTGTTGACATGTATTTTTTTTGTGGGGTACATACGCCATGACACGTGTGTGAAGATCAGGGGCCAACTGTGGGGAGTCAGTTCTCTTCTTCTCCCTTGTGAGTCCTGGGATGTGTGTGCTGGGGACTGAACTCGGGTCTTTGGGCTCGGTGATAATTGCCTTGACCTACTGGGCCATCTCAATGACCCTGTAACCTTAGCCCTTTTTTTCTTGGGGTTTTTTTTTTTGGTGTTGTTGTTGTTGCTGTTGTTTTTTGTTTCGCTTTTCAAGGCAGAGTTTCTCTATGTAACAGTCCTGCCTATCCTGAAACTTGCTCTGTAGACCAGACTGGCCTCAAACTCAAAAAGATCCACCTGCCTTTGCCTCTGTCTCCCAAGAGCAGCTGAAAGGCATGTGCCACCACTGCCCAGCTCAACCTTAGTCTTCTTAAAGGTGGGGCCATATTCAATATTTTATTCTGGCTCCTAGATCAACACACAGTAGGCCACCAGTAAATATTTGTCTGTATATTGAATGAGTGAATTGTCCAAAGGGAAATTCTCAGGTTTGGACACTGGGATGTATCCAAAAAGATGTAATAAGACTCATCACTGTGGGTTCTTGAAAACACACAAGAGGGAGAGAGAAGAGGTTCAGCTCCCACAGGTGTGAGTCACACATTTGAGGTGGAGTAGCGATGCTGACATATTAGAGCGGCTATGTTGGCTGTCTGCACTGACTGCTGGGAACTTTAATGTGTTGTTTGACTGTTTCAATGACAACAAAGAATGTATCCAGAAAGAAGCGACCATCTTTCTGCTACCACTCTGTACAGACTGACCATGAAAGATCATCACAGATGGAGAGCCCTGGTAAGATGGCCTGCTGCACCAGACTGAGGACCTGAATGTGGGTGCCCAGCACCTATGTAAAATTTGATGCACTAATACACATATTTCATTCCTGAACTGCAGAGGCAGAGACAAAAGCACCCCTGGGACTTGTTGGCTGACCAACCAGTCGAACCTAATTGATGAGTTCCAGGTTCAGTGAATGACCCTGTCTCAAAATAAGGTAGAGAGTGATCAAGGAAGGTGCTGACAACAGCCTCTGGCCTCTACACACTTTTGTTCACGTATATTCTAACATGCCTGCACATACATACACCCTTCCCCCTGCACACAAAAGATAGTAGTAACTAAAATTTGAGCAAAAGGTTTCCTGTGCATACAAAGGTGGCAGCATTGGCATCCTGCCTGAGTGGTCACTTAGAAGAATCCTCTGATTTCACGCCAGAAAATATTAGTATCTTGAGATTCTTAAGCATTATTCAAGGCATTATTAAAATGCAAGAAGACCTGCGTTTTAACCCTTCACTGAGATGCATTTTAAATTACAAAGCTCCCCTTAGATACGACGGAGGAACTTGAAAACATGTCATACAAGACATGTATGAAGACTCAGGATGGGACATGGAGAAGGGAATCCTCAGTAGTGACACCCTAATCTTCAAATTTGGGGAAAGGCTCCTCTGCACCATCCCGTGGGACAGAACCAGAGCCACTGGGTACTAAAGCTCGCACAAACTTCCTTGGAATTAGTGTTGGTGGGCAGGGCAGCAGAGGCAGTTTACAAATCAGGACCTTGTTTGTTGTTGGTTACTGTGGAGGGAGGAGCATCAGGTGGGAATTGGGCTGGAGGAGTCCGTGCATCTTTCCCAGGGCTTTGATCTCGTGCTCTGACTTAACAGCTCTGGGCTGCAACAACAGAACCCCAGCATGGATGCTTTATGTCGAAGAGAAGCTTATTCTCCCAATGTGGAAGGCCAGAAAGTCCAAAATCAAAGTGTGGTCATCGGAGTGGGACCATCTTCTCGCTTCAGGCTGGGGTGGAAGACATGGCCCTGTAAAGCAGTGGGGAGAAGTGGAAGGGGAGGGAGGGCGCATCATTCCTTCCTTCTCTAAGGAAAGTCACCTACTCGTGGGAGTCTTTACTAACCAAACACCTCTTAAAGGTCCTTTCTCCAGGCACCATCACAAAGGATTTAAAATTCAATGTGTGCTTTCAAGGGGACAGACACTCAAATCATATTGCTAGGCAATCCTTTTTTTTCATTTTTCTCAGAGTTTTACATTGACATAGGTTGTGTGTGTGTGTGTGTGTGTGTGTGTGTGTGGTGTGTTATGATCATTTGGTGCCAATGTGAAATGTATAGTGATCAAACCAAAGCAATTGTCTTCTCTTTAGATTTTTATCATTAATGCATTTGGAACTTTGAAATACCTCCTTTTTTCTTCTACATAAAATATATAATACATTTCTATGAACTGTACTCACCCTATATCACTGTATTCCGGGACCTGTTCTCTGACCTCCATCTGTCTCCTCTCTCCCTCCCCCTCCTAACCTCTAGTGACCACTATTCCAGTCTCTCCTTCCAGCAAGTAACTCTTTAGCTCCCGCTTATGAATGAAAACTGCAGCACTTGTCGGAGTTCACATAACGAGCCCTTCATTCATTTCCACCCGGGCAGTCACGGCATGTAGGAGGCCATCCTTTCCTATGACTGAACATGTACACCACATTATTATTTCCCACGGAGAGACAGCTTAGTGGATTCCACATCTCAGTCATGGCGAATAGTGTGCAAACCCAGCTCCTAAAGCAGAGATGAAACAGTGGAACACAGGCAGGGTCTATGGTCTGGGGTGTGTAGATGGGAACCTCTTCCCTGGGATCTGTAACAAGTGCAGCCACAGGCAAAGAGAATGGCTTGCATTTGGCCCGCCTTCAATAGTCTGTCTCAACTGTGTCCTTTCTGCTGCTCCTGCAGAAGGTTAGCCTCCACGGACAATGCTACTTTATTCAACACCACCCCCTTCCACCCAACAAACATACCATGAACACATCAGTCAGGGAATTCCCATCACCCACCCCAGGTGTGTCTGCAGGCTGAGGATCTGCTAGTTGAGAGTGATTAAGAAAAGTTACCTTCACCATGGATCCTCAAAGTTACACTAGGTGGCTGTGATCCAGAAAGATCCAGGGAGTCTCCATATAAGAAAAATAAGTTCCAGGCCAGTTGCTTCTTTCCTGGCTCCTGGAATCATTTTTCCAGCCCTGCTGTCTGTGCACCCCATGGGAGCTATTCATTAACAAGGGTGAGAAATGCCTAAATTACACCTCTGGTTCATGTCCAACTCGTTCAGATGGTAAGAAAGCAAGATAACTTACTCCGGCATCATCTCCAGTACTATCACCCAGCCATTTCCCCTCTAGTAGAGAGCAGCCATGATGCAAAGGGCCAGGACCTCAGTCAGCCATCCCCCAACCCCCAGCATCCCTCTGTCCCACCCCTGACCCCTACCAGTCCCTTCTGTTCCAGGTTTCAGAATCAATGGAAACGGATTCCCCTTCCTACCCAGACATCAGATCTTGTCTGTCTTAACCTTGGTTTAAATCAGGATCTTCTGAGTTCTACTTTCTGGTGGACCTGGCAAGGCAACTGAAGCCCTCCTCCTTGCCCTACCCGACATCTAGCACCGCTCTAACTTCAGACAGAAGGAAAGCAGCGGCCATTTAGGGAAAGAAAACAGCATAGAAAGGAAGGGGCGCCGAACAAAGGCTTTATTCAAGCTTTCACATCCTAACATCTCCAAGAAGCTTTTACCACAGTCCATCTTTTCCCTCCGAGAATCGATGCATTTTAATTCATACGGAGATATTCGTCTGCCAGTCCCCTTCCGTCCAAGCGCAGAGACGCGTTTAACAAAACAACTCAGCCTCGCGTGGAGACGCACGCTCCGGCTTCTCCCTGAAATTACTGGAAGTTCATTTTCAAAAGCCGTCCTGTTTTCTGGGAATCAATGCATATCAACTAAAATCAATAGCTTCTCCGTGCGGATGGGCCGAGACACCAAACCGATCCAGCGCTGCGGCGCATTGGTATCCAAATCTAGGCGTTCTCAACAAGTCAATGCGTTTAAACGTCTGCCAGTGTCTTTTCACTTAAAGCTAATCTGTTTGCTGATCGGACTGTACACTTCCAGAGTGCGTGGTAATATACTCTGTGTGTTTACCAGATTCAATGTACATTAACTCAAATCAAAATATTTCCACTTACCTTAAAATCAAGTTTGTCTCTACTTCAGCAACACTCATGGGAATTACCTCCAGACATGCTCTGCAAGAGGGCTCCCTCCTCTCCATCCGGCCCCAGCCCATCACCAGCCCGATAAATAGGTTTTAGAAGAGCATGTTTCCTTCATCTCCAACTCATATACTCTAGAATTAGAAAGAATACTGAACACTGATCTGCCCCGTCTTCACAAACTCTAGCTTCCCCCTGTGCCATTTTCCTCAGGGGCCCTCTCCTGTGTCTAAGACTTCCTGGGACAGTGTTCCAAGGTCATTCCTTCCCATGTGATGCGGCATCCACCTATGACCATCCTCTAGTCTGGCGCTTGCCAAGCACCTTGCAAAACAAAGGGCCCCAAATCAATCCAAGAAAATACAAACAGTCTTGACATCCCAGGAGCATTTGATTTAGTGGTGGAAGGGCTCTCTCCATGTTCAAAGCATCAATGCACAGATACTTGTGCTACCCAGCTATGATAGTCTGAAGGTAATTGGCCCCCATAATCTCAATGGAAGTGGCACTATTGGGAGGTGTGGCTTTGTTGGAGTGAGTATGGTCTTCATGGAGGAAGTGTGTCACTGTAGGGGCAGGCTCTGAGGTTTCCTACACTTGGGGTACAGCCCAGTGTGCCAGCTGACTTCCTGCTGCCTTCTGGCCAAAATGAAGCTAGTACCACATCTGCCTGCACACCACCCTGCTCCCCGTCATGATGATAATGGACTGAACCTCTGAAACTGCAAGTAAGCCACCCAACTAAATGTTTTCTTTATAGGAGTTGCTGTAGTCACTGTGTCTCTTCACAGCAATAAAAACCCTAAGACGCCACCCACCCCAGTATGTGCAGATTCTGTACAATGCACAGGAGATAGACACGGTGAACAAAGGCCACTCCTTGTAACTTGCCTCAAGAGAAACAGTCAGCAAATTAGCATTGGAAGATAGCTGTTAAAGGTGTATGCGTGAAGATGATTGCAGAGAGAAGACAGTAGGAAAGAGCAATTACCAACAACTAAACTCTTGGCAGGGCAGGGGACAAGGTCAGGAGATATCCTGATTGGGCACAGGCTCCAAACCAGGATTGTCATGCTCACTGACAATCATTCACTTGACCTCACAAGTTTAAGAACGTCCCATCTTGCAAGGGAAGAGAATATCTCCTAGGCTGTTAGCTCTGCGAGACAACTGGCGAGCAGTGCTGTTCTTCTGGAGATATTAGCAAGGGGCGGAGCCATGATTCAAGCCCTGAGCCATCGGCTCATGCTTTGCCCACTGTCGTTTACCTGGAAATGTGAAATGACGTAACGGCACAATGTGTCATACGCTCCCCCAGAGAGGCATTGCGTACTGTGTGGATTCTGGTGGAAGACAGCCTAGAGTCGGTGGCTACGGAGCCTACTTCTAGAAATACCAGGGCACTTAGAGTCCCCAGGGAAGAGGCACAGCTGGAACAAATACATGAAGAGAGGAGTGAGCAACATTTCAGAATAGAGGCGTGAGGACGACACGCCTGGCTCCGGTAGGGGAATCACAGCAGCGGACCCTGGGTAGAGAAAGTAACCTATATTCTGGAACATCTTAAATGTCCCACTCTGAATGAGTTCCTAGGTTTGACCCCTTATCCCACAGCTCCTGCTAGCCCTGAAGATGCAGAGGAGCCAAAAAACCAGTGGAGACCCCAACCCAAACCAACTCGGACCTCTCTTGATCCATCAGGGCACCTCGTGGCCACATAGACCTGACTGACGCTAGAAACTCCGAGAAGCAGCAGTGGAAGAAGGCTGGTCCCAAGCTCAGATCTCAAAGCATCACCATGGAGACGCTGCATAGGCTGCCAGCCAGCCACACAAAAGGAACTGTGAGGCTGCCTGGCTCACCTGGGACCTGAGCTAAGGAGGAGGTGGCAAATGTGTTTTATTTTCTCTCTTCGTTTGCTCTCAGTCAAAAAGAAGAAGCAATTTATACCAGCCACACACCCCACTCAGTCCCTGAGAGGAAATCGAAAGCCCACCCTTCTGCGGTGGCTGGCCTCCTTCAGAGAAGCCTAGTTTGGGTTCTCTAGGAGAAAGGTCTGGGAGGAAGGAGGAAAGCTAAGAGAAACCTGATATTGGCTATCCCCCCTGTCCTGCCCATGCTGAGGGACACACTCAGAGCCTCATGGGCTTAATACGAGTGAGGGCTGAAATCTTTGGACTTTGGAAAGCAAAAGCTATGCCATTGACTAGAGGCCAGATATCGTTATATGGGGAGAAATAACACCTCTTGGGTACACTGGGGTATCGTCAGCCCCACAACTGCTCTGCTGTGCCATCGTGGTCACCCTGTTGACCAAGCATACCAGTGCGGTCATTCCCCACTACCCAGCAACCCGGAAATACCCAGCCACTGAAGGAATGGCCAAGTCAAAGAGGACAAAGGAGTCAGGACAGCAGGAATAGGAGGGACTGCAGCCGGATGTGCAAAGACAAGCTGCTACTTCTGAGTTTGGAAAGGGAGACGCCCCAGCCGGCAAGCAATCTTCACACGCGCATTGTGGTTCTCCTCTGCAAAGGGGTGAGAAGAGGGGTGGGGGAGGTGGTGCCAAGAGAGGGAGCAAGCAGAAGAGGTGAGAAATCCAGCATCTTCAGACCTGCCCACACTGCTGGCTTGGCAGCTGTGTGCAATGCCTCATCTCACAGTCATTAGAGGGACCCCCGCAGGATGGATGGAAGCCGGACACCCTGAAGGGTGGGAAATGGAGAGAAGGCTTGCTGCTGATAGGCGTGCATTTGAGCATCCTGAGAGAGATGGGCACTATCTAGGGGCAGTCCTGGCTCCCAGCATCCCACAGTCCTGGGGGAAACAAATAGACAGGCATTATCATCACTCTGAAAGCCTGAGGCAAACAGTGGACCAAGCCCTCATATCTGATCTGAGCTCTTTCTCTTCCTTCTCTTAGGACAAAAAGAGACTCAAATTCAACTTCCCTTCCAGTCCCACCCAGCTTCTTCTAGCTCCTGAGCCAAGCGCAGGCAGCCAGCCCGAAAGGCTGCGTGGAGGGGCAGTCCCAAGACCTATGCCTGTGGAAGAGCTCTTGCACTAACACTAACAGCCTGAGTCAGACACTTCTGAGCCGTGTGGAGCCCACATGTCAAGGCCCCACACAATCCACACACAGCCTTCCTGAACTCACTACTGTACTCTGTGCCCTAGGCAAATACAGGTACAGCAGCATCTTGATTATCTCCGTTCCCCACCTCTGATGATGCCCTTGGGCCTCTAAGTCTGCAGTTGCTTCACTTGGCCTGGCCTACACCCAGATGCCCCATGCCCTACTTAATCCCTCAGGCCAGTTTCAACTTTATTTTCTCACTGAGCCCTGCAGGCCACCTTCTCAGAAACTGCGGCCAGTCTCCTAGGTTCCTCTTCGTCCCCTGCCTCTTTCTTGACACCTATCACCCTCTTGAACAACTTATCTACCCTTGCTCAGGCCAACACTAGGTGAAGGTATTTACTGCTTTCCTACTGGTGCAGCCTCACACTTAGAAGCACACAGGGAAGCTGGGTAGGTGTCCCGTAACCAACCGATGAATGAATGAAAAGATACCCCTAAGACTCCTCCCTCTGTCTCCTCTTAAGGAAAGTAGCCATGTTTCTTTTACACATCTCTCAAAGTGGAATCCTACCTAGAAGATGACGAGGCCCTTGAAGCCAGCTGAGCCCAAACAAGGATGACAGAATGGGGTGTTCTGTCAGCCCCAGAGAGAGTGGGAGGTGGGTGAGAATGTGCTTCTGTGTGGGTATCTTTTATTTATCCATGTATATATTTTAATGAGGCAGGGTTTTGATATATAGCCCTGGTTGTCCTGGAGCTTATGATGTATCCCAGACTTCTTCAGTCTTCTAGTGAGTCCTCCTGGACACCAGGAGGATGGGAGTATGCCACCATACCAGACATCGCTCTTCACCCTAGAGAGCATTATCACTATATACAAAAAGTGAATTCACCCTGCTCACTTGTCTCTCCTATAGTGAACACACACACACACACACACACACACACACACACCTCGGCTTCTTCCTCTGAACACTAAGGATTGATAAAAAAAAAGCACAGAGGAATTCCCAGTTTCTGGGCCTACCTCCTGAGCTGTCAACTCCGTAGCCTCAGACACCAGCAGTTCCCTGGCTCAACCCTAAGGTCAGGAATGGCAACTCACCCGATTATTCACCCACACCAGCCTGGCCTCATCTACACAATCCTGCTGCAGAGCATCTTAGGTGTGGGCACAGCTCCTGCTGATTTTGCCCATGGTTGGTGCTGGTGAGGCTAGGGTGCTGATGAAGCCAGAAGAGACACTGACCCAAGTGGTCCAGCTGGGTCACTATCCAGTAGAGCAAATTCTTCTGCAAGTCGGGATCTTTGATGACTACCCAGGCTGCTGTCTCCCAGATGTAGGGGCCATCCCTGTCTACCAACCCTGCAAGTGGGTTGGTGGCACCAAGGCCAAGGTTTCTCATAGTGCAGGCTCATTGGGCAGATTCATGCTGTCACAGGTGGCTTGGAACTCAGGAATGAAGGACTGAGGCTGCCGGCTATCATCACACGCTGGCCCACGTGGGCTAACTGGGCATTATTTATAATGGAGCTTTTATCATATGTGACTCTCACTGTCCCTGCCAGTTAAAACCATTTGATGTCCTAGAGCCTCTGGAAAAGGGAGAAGGGTGGGAGGGAGCAGGCAAAGGCAAAAGAAACAAAAGGAGTTTCTGAGCAGGACTTCAAAACTGCCAAGTGGTTGAAAGGATCTCTGCAAAGGTTCTGACCTACTTTGCATGCAGATAAGCCATCTCCCTCACTTTAAAAGAAAAAGGGAAAGGGGATAAAAAAAAAAACACCCCTGCACAAAGTGGCCAGGGCTCTATTCAGAGGCGCTGTGGCCGCAGTGCAGAAAGGGGCTTTCTGGCTGTAATCAGGAGCCATTTAGGAGCCATGATTTGGGTAATTATGAGAGATTTCAGCTTTTCTCCTTCCAGGGCCATGCACAGCTCAGGAAGATGGGCCTGCCAGAGCAAGACAGCCAGGGCTGGAAGATCCAGGGCCTGGCAGCTCAGGCTGCAAAGAGCAGACCCCCCAAGCTAAGGATGAGACATACCCATCTGGCTGCCTACCCTGGCTCTGATGGACAGTTCTTGCTGGGCAACTTTAAGGCCTTTATCCAGACCATTGGGATGCACTGTCACATCATGGGACACCTAAAATGATGCACCAGGTAGTGGTTATAAGTAGAGACTACGGGTCTGCTCATGGAGCTTAGTAGGTGCTCAGTTATAGTGATTCATGACCATTATCTAAAGGAGGAACATAGTAGGTGTTCAATTATAGTGATTCCTGACAGTTATCTAAAGGAAGAACGTAGTAGGTGCTCAGTCATGGTGACTCCTGGAAGTTTTCCAAATGATGTGTGAAGGAAGTGTCTCACCCTGCAGGTACGTTCCTCGGAATGAACAGGGCCAGCTAAGGTTTCCGGTACCCAGTGATCAGAGGTGTCTCACCCTGCAGGTCCGTTCCTCAGAATGAGCAGGACCAGCTAGGGTTCCCAGTACCCAATGATCAAAGATAAGCAAAGAGGAGAGCTATGGAGCAAGGAGCTCCTCAGTGGACAAAGTCTCAGGGGAGCATGGAAGACAAGAGGAAGTCGTGACCATGTGGGTCACAGGGCACAAAAAGCGTACAAGGAGAAATGTCTTTTCCTATGGCTACGGCCAAATGCCTAACAAGAGTCAACTTGGGTGATAACCTATTTTAGATCAGTTTTCCCATGAGGAAGGCAGAACAACATTCTCAGGGGACCAGGAGCAAGGCGACGATAAGCCTCTAACCCAGAGGTTCTCCACCTGTGGTCATGGCCCCTTTGAGTATCAAATGACCCTTTCACGGGCATCATATATCAGATAATTACATCATAATTCATAACA
The DNA here is from genome assembly GCF_018167655.1 of Microtus oregoni. Taxonomy (NCBI): domain Eukaryota; kingdom Metazoa; phylum Chordata; class Mammalia; order Rodentia; family Cricetidae; genus Microtus; species Microtus oregoni. The sequence continues at coordinate 3,579,448 of NW_024543831.1, read as the reverse complement.
GCAGCAAAATTACAGATATGGAATAGCAACGAAAATCACTTTATGGTTGGGGGTTCCCACTGCATGAGGAACTATGTAAAAGGGTCTCAGCATTAGGAAGGTTGAAAACCCTGCTCTAACTCCTCCACTGTAGCTCCGTTTCTACCAGCAGGGCTTTGGGTCCAAAAGGATACACAACTTCCCAAACAGCGTCTCCATGTGAGGAGAGTTCAAACTGTCACTGTTCAAACATGAGCCTGGGCGGGGGGGGCCTGGGGGAGAGCAGGAACATTCATACCATAACAAGGAATAAGGAAGCGTTTGCAGGAGGAAGATGGGGACAGCTGTCAGCCTTCCCCACGGCTTCAGGCACCCACTGGTGTAAAGCTCAGCCCTCAGGAGAAAACACAATGTCAGGGTTGGGGTCCTTCTGTGACTCTTAATATTCAAGGAAGCGGGGCCTGTTACCTGTAATCCTGAGAGAGCGTGGGAAGAAGAGGCCACAGGATTGTGAGTTTACAGCCAGCCTGGGCTACATAGTGAGACCCTGGGAAATAAGAAAGAAAGGGAAGGAGGGAGGGAGGGAGGGGGGAGGGAGGGAGGGAGGAAGGGAGGGAGGGAGGGAGAAAGAGAAGAGAGAAAGGGAGAGGGAAGGGAAAGAGCTAGAACAGAGATTAGATGAAACCTGAAAGGAAATTCCTGAGAAACTGGACTAAGGGTTATCAGCAAAATAGTGCATGGTTTTGATAAGTTCTTTTATTGGTATTCATAACAATCCAATTCGGTAGCACCATTCAGGAATTTTCTTTTTTGTTTAGTTTTCATTTCATTGTCTTTTTGCTTGTGATTAAGGGTTGTTTGTTGTTGTTTTGTTTTGTTTCTTAAGGCAGGGTCTCACTAAGCAACCCACATTGACATCAGACTCAGGGTCTATACACACAGGGACACGCATGCGCACGCATACACCCTACCCAGTGCTGAAATGAGCCCCTCTGCTCCCTGCTCACCCTACCTGTCTCCTGGAGTATTGCTGACCTCCTTTTACAGGTGAGGCAACTGAATTCTTGACACATTTGTGTGTGGATCAAGGTTCTGTGCTCTTGGTGGCTCTAGATCGCCACCCAGGGTCTTCGTTTTCATTCAACAAACACATGACAAACACCTACCATTGGCGCCAGGCTCCATCTCGGCACCAGCGACACAGTAATAAACTCGAACAACTACTTTAGTGTCTGCCCACACGGCACCTATGGAAGTCAGCCTGTAGGTTTCAGCAGCAGCAGGTCTGCCCCCAGTGCAGTGTGTGTGTGTATACACATGTGTATGCACATGGGGGGGGGGGCATGTGTGGTGTAGTGAGACTTGAGAGACACGCTCAGAGGCTACAGAACAGACCACTTAATCCCCATCACATTTAAGCATCAAAGGGCAGGTCAGTGTCTTTAGAAAATCTAATGATTTTGTGAATTCCAAACAAAGATGAAATTAATTGTGGATTATCCCCTGACTTCAGCTTTCCTTGAGCTAGAAATAGTTGATAATACTCCTGGAGCCAAGAAGCTGCTGGGTCCCTTGGCTCTGGTCAGCAGGAGTACTTTTGATTGTCCCAGAGGCTGAGACTATCCCAGAGAGCATGACTTTGCTTGGCCTTCCGCCCTTCCCTATTCATCTAGGGAGCTTCTAATCCAATGGCAAAGGCGCAGCTCTGGAGGCTGCTGTTCCTACATGCCCAGAGTGGTAAGGACAGGATTCTTGGGATGCCTGCTGTGAAGCAAGAGGCCTAGTTCCAGACTCAGTCCTTAACAGGAGCTTTGTTTTGTTTTGTTTTGGAGACAGGGTTTTTTTCTGGCTGTCCTGGAACTCACTCTGTAGACCATGCTGGCCGTGAACTCTCGGAGATCCACCTGCCTCTTCCTCCTGAGTGCTAGGATTAAAGGCATGCATCACCAGAGCTCTTTTAAAATTCCTTCTCCCAAAAGGAAAAGCCGGGGCTCCAGGCTACCCCACTTGTCATCCTGCAGTCAAAGCAAAGTGGGTGCCTCAGTCGCTGTCCTATTTCTGTGGCAAGACACCATGACCCAGGCAACTTCCATAAAAGAAAGCATTTATTGGAGGATTGCTTATAATTTCAGAGGTTTAGTCCATTATCATGATGATGGTAGCATGCATGGTGCTGGAGCAGTAGCTGAGAGTAACACTCAAATGCACAGGTGGAGAGAAGGAGACTGTGCCTAGCATGGGCTTTTGAAAATCAAAGCCCAACCACAGTGACACATTTTCTCCAAGGCCACTCCTTCTAATCCTTCTCAAGTAGTGCCACTCCCTGGTCACTAGACATTCGAATATATGAGTCATTCTTATTCAAACCACTGCGGGGGGTGGGGTGGATCGTTATTTAAAAAATTGAAAACTTCAATAATTATAAAATTTTCCTATTATCTTTTTTGTATCTCACAGTAAATTGAGTTGGATACAATGACTCCATTTATAGGGGACAAATAATGACTCAGCATCACAATGGGTCAAGGCAGACATAAAAGCCAGGACGACATTTCTTGGCACCTGACTTCTTTCTACCAACTAGCACCTAGACTGCGACAGGGTTTCCTTTTCCAGCACAGTTAGCCAGGCCACACTGCTAGGACTGTTCACACTCTTGCCCACTGGTGTCAAGAGGATCAAACCTTAAGATGCCTGTTAGAAGGAGCATTAACCTTCTGTGGGAGCTTACGTAGAATCGTGAGATGTTTGATGGTCTCCATCCTTAATTTGCATATGTAGTATAAGGACTCAAACAAGGTGAAGTATCTTGTCTAACATCGCATCATACAGAAGTAAGATTTGCCTTAGAGTTGAACTTAGGGACTAGATTGTGAGCTCACATGTCTCGGGGGAGCCCAGCTCTTGTCCCTTCTCCTGGAAAAGCTCAGGAAGAGCCAGGGTGATTATACCTTCTTGACAATCATAATGGAGCATGTGGTAGAACTGGGGTGGTGAAATTTTGCCTCTCTCTCTCTCTCTCTCTCTCTCTCACACACACACACACACACACACACACACACACCCTGCATTAGCAGAAATGTATGAAGGGTTTTCAGCAAGGTTGTATGCACCTGACAGTGCTCTCTGTAGAACCTCACCTTCAGGAAGGCCTGCTCAGTCAATGCTGGGAAGTGGAGACAAGTAGGAAAAAAACATCCCCTTCTGTCCCATGAGCCCATGAGCTGGGTTTCTCATAAGGCAAGGTTAGAATTTGTCCCAGCCACACCCCATGACAGCCTTGTTCATCATTTTCTGTCCAATGTTAACCTGACCTCAGAACTCCAAAGTATATTGCCATGGCACTAGATTGAAAGCCTGAGGGGCCTGGGTCCAGCCTCAGCACCAAGTGAATCCATAGGTTTCACTTGTATAAGTCATCCAGTGTTCAGCATGCCTGTGATCCCAGCGATGGAGGGGCATTGTTGGCCTAGGTCAAAGTCTCTTCCAGCTCCATTACACAAGTCTGTTTTCATTCAAGAAGCTGAGTTAATAACTGTTAGCAACAGTCCAGAACATCCTCATCAAACACTGACTGCACTGAGGATTGCTGCTAGGGTCTACACCGGTTCTTTCCTTTGATCCTCACCGAAATCTTTGAGATATCATAAATATCCTCATTCTCCAAATGATACAACTGAGGCTTAGAGAGATGAAATATTTGTCATAGAATTTATTATCGGTGAAGTTATAGCTATATGATATTACTTCTCGCCCTTACCTTCTAAATACACCCTACACACACACTCCCAACACACACACACACACACACACACACACAAGCATCCTCATTTATACCCCATGCGTTCCCAAAGCTTGGACTTCCTGGCATGGTTGCAGACCTAAGGAGAGACCTCCTCCAACGGTCAGCCTCTGGGATGAGCCTGGCCTCCCTCTCTCTCCTTAGAGATCAATACTATCCTTACTTTCTGGTACATTCCCAGTTTCAAAGATTCTTGCCAGCTTACTAGCGCCCTTTCTGGCTCTTGCTCAGTTCTTCCCATTTCCTGTTCCAGATTTATGAGCAGCTCTAACTTCCACCCATTCTCTTCCCTATGCTGCTCTTGCTGGCTCTTCCTTGAACTTTCTCCATTGCAGAAAAGCCCAGGCTAGCTTCCTTGACATCACGAATGCTCCACCCCCCACCTTCCTCCATATTTTCTGGAATATGGCCCCATAGGGTTTGCACCATAGACCTATGTAGCCAACAGACTAGCACCTAGAACCCTACACCTAGAACTCCATGAAATAATCTATGGGTACCAAAGAGGGTGTCCTTGTGGGCTCAACAACATAGACTTCAGTGTTGGCAGGGTGACAAGAACATGGCTTGGAGGACAAGGACAGACCATTCAGCCTGGGGAGGACAGCAGAGGGAAAAGGGACAGGGAACCCAAGGGAGCAGAGAGAACAGGAATATATCCCTCCAGCTGAATTTACCTGCCCAGGAACCAGACTCCATGAAAACCTGTGGAGCAAAAGTCATGGCTGCGTCTTGAGAAGATCTGTGTGAAGAAGATAACCCTACACCCCAAAGGTGGCCGGAGTCTCCGTATGATCACCAAGGACAAGACAGGGCAATGGGCCCTACTTCACAGGCAGCTGCACTGAGGGGTGCTGACAATGCCAGCCAGAGTTGTGAGGAAGCCAGGAGGAGAAAGGGGAGGGAAGGAAACAAGGGAACAAGGGTGACCTTGGAGAGAGGCTTCAGCCTTAGAGGACTCCAAGTGGTGGGAAACAGGAGTGTGGGCCCTGGAGAGAAAGGGGGGCAGGCGGGCAATCAAGTCTAAGCTAGAAGAGGTGGTCAGAGGGTGCCAGTGACTGGGGTTTTGTTCCACTCAGCTGACACTTACTGGATGCCCATTATATGCTGGGCTCTGTGCCAGGCAGTGGAACCAGGGATGAATCAAATCCCTGCACATCGCAGGGAGGGGGTGGGAGAGACTGATAGCAAAGCAGGTGAGCCAGAGATGCAGGCTTGTCCTGGGAGAGAAGGGAGGCACTGAAGACGCCAGCACAGGCCCTGGAGGCTGGAGGCTGGAGCCCAGGGTGCCTGGGCCGCTGGGCTTCAAAAGGAGGCAGTAGCCTTACCTGTCAGATTTAGCCTCCTTGGCCTTCTCCAAAACTTTTGCCTCTTAGACTGTAGAATTTTCTAGAGAATGTGGCCAGCACTACATGGTTCACTTCCTCCTCCTTGGGAGAGCTTCAAGAGATGTGGTCTATATAATATGTTTTTCTCTAACACACACACACACACACACACACATGCATGCACACATAGCCAAGCAGCTGAAGCAAGCCTAGATACCCAGAGCCATCTCTGCCAAGGTCACACAGGGCAAAACCCAGCAAAGGTCTCTGAGCAGATAGGACAGGCAGTCGGGGAGGAAGGGAGCCCTCCCAGGTGGATCCTGTCTGGGCCTCCAGAGCCTCTGGCTGCTCTCAAGAAGAAGAAAAGCTCCTCACCTTCCCTGCCTTTCCCCAAACCAATCCTGACATCCCTGAAACCCAAGTCAGCCCCTATGAAAGGGTGGGGCTGTTTACCAGCCCCGGCATCTAATTAAAACCGGCTGGCGCTTCTTCTGGTTGGTTTTTTTGTTCTGACTATTTTTAAGCCGGAGCTGCTAGATCAGTGCAGCCACTAGTAAGCTGTCAAATCAAATTTTCAAAAGCAAATTGCTTTTATAATTAATTTAATTATTATTACGGCTCCCAGTTTTGTGTTGCCTTAATGAACACAATCAGGTTTCACCCTCGCCTCCCCTCCCCCACCACATACAAGGACCCCCTCATCCCTACAGTCCCACCTCACACCTCTCCCACCCGAGCCAGACAAGAGGGGAGAAGGAAGGAGACATGACTCAGTCCCCTCCCCATGGCCCCCTCCAGTAGCCACCTCCTCTTGCATGCCCCAGTCTCACGTGGAGTAATTAAGGCTTCCTCTCAGTGGGGGAATAAATGGTACATGTATTAATTACCCCCAGCCTACCCAGGCATCCTCACACCCCCGCCCAAGTCTGTGAGTCTGTGTGGGTTGGGGAGGGGCAGTCAAGAGAGAAAGAGAGAGACTGTGACAGCGGTCTGTCACCCAGGGTCTGGCATTCACTGGGGAACTGTCAGTTACTAAGGAAACTAGGAGGGAGAGAGGAAGGGAGAGCGGCTGTTAGATCCAATGTGGGGTGACAGAGTGAGGCGTGAAGATTTTGGTCCCTCCACAGCCGAGCATGAGTAGGAGTTTTGTAGACTGGGCAGCGGACACCGAAGAGTGAGTCCTGAGGCGGCCACCCCTCCTCAGGAGCCCAGGCAAGACAAGGGACCCCCCACGCCTCAGAGCAGTGTGCCTTCAAGCCTGTGTGCACACACGGGTGTCGGCTCATCCCGCAGTTCACCCCGTGCCTGGGGGAGCCAGCTTAGGGGTCCATCCCCTGCTGCTCAGTTGCCCTCTGAACTCTTCAGGGCTCTTTTGTTCCCCTTCTTCGGTTTGCTTCACACCTCATCTCTCTTTTCCTTCCCTTTTTTCTTTTGTCACTTTATGCTTGTATTTCTTTCTTTTCTTCTCTCCTTTGGCCTCCCCTCTGCTGTCTCCCCAACACCATCACACACAATGGCTTCCCCAGACCTATCCCTCATGTCTTCCATCTGGGAAGGGAAGAGTGTTTACATTTGAGTCTCACCCATTTTGCCCTCCACCCCCACGTAACCACCTCCTCTGCCTTTCTCTCCTTCCCCTTCCCACTCCCTCTCTCCTCTTTCTTTTCCTACTCTCCATCCCAACCCTTCTGTCTCTCTGTTCCCCTTCCTCTGTATCTGCTGCAGTTCAGACCCCCAGAGACAATAGAAGCCTCATGCACTAATGCGGCTGGCAGCCAGGCTGGTGTAACTCTCCTAATCTCCCAGGAAGGGTGCCCTTTATTGGCACAGATGAAGCCCAGGGGGAGGGGTGAAGATAGGACAGGGACGGGATGGGGACAGGGCTAGGCCTTCTGAGCCTCTAGACTTTTGAGAAGAGCAGAAAGTGCTGTAGGAAGCAACATGAATCCCTGTCTCCCAGGCAGTGCAGACTGGACTGGCGATGGGGCAGGGAACTCTGAATACCTGTTCAGGGATGGAGGCACCTGGAACTGCTGAAGATAAAGAGGCCTGTGTGGTGTGCTTCCCCTTCCCTAAGGACCAGGTTCCCTGCCCCCTTAGCTGCCCAGTGAACCAGACCGGAGCTCACTGGTCTTGTATCTCCCTGTGGTCCTTTCTACTTGGTCTACTCCATTGACCAAGGCTTGGGTCTCTTCTTTATGCAGAGAGGATCCTAGGCTCAGGTTTGACTGGTGTCCCATTTTCAAGGGTCCATCAGAGAGCCCCCAGAGTGCTGGAGGAAGGATGCTGTCTTCCATCATCCCATGAGATAGATAGGGTGGCTGCAGCTCAGGTTGTCTGCTCAGACGTCTCGCAGAAGTCTGGGCAGTGAGTGGGGATGAATGAATCAGAATAATCAGGCACACACCATGCCCTGAGCCAGAGCCAGCAGCTAGGAGTTACCTTCTCCGCAGAACCAGAGTGCAGAGAGAGTCACCAAAGAGAGCTGATTCCACGCTAGTCAAGTCAGCCCTCCTTACTCCAGGGGGCGCTCTGTTCAAACTCCTGCCGTCAGCCTCTAGGCACTTTGAGAACAAGGTCCCCTAGAAATCAGAACCCAGCAGGAGTCCGGTGACTATTGGAGAGGTACGATCCAGCCTCAGAAGCCACACACATGCTGAGCTGAACAATCCTGGGACCGCAGGCTGATTTGGCACCCTCAGACCCCTCTGGCCATTGCCAGGTAAGTGCTCCAGCCAAGGCATCTGTGTAGAGCAAGCCTGCCACCTGGTGGAGAGGCCATCCAACTACAAGCCGGGGCTTCTCAGGGTGGTTTTGTCCAGTGTTTGGGGTTCAGCATCACAGGTAACCATCCAAACCCCAGAGGCAGTACTACCACATAAACAAAATATAAAACCCTGCCCTAGGCCTTCTGAACGTGTTTGCATGTTCATACAAGCAAAAAGCAAGGATGAGAGGGGTTCAAAGGGCTGAGGCAGGGGTTCCCTGAAGTGGTCTGTTTGAAGCAAGTACGTGGTACCTCTCAGCTGCTCTTACGTTTCTTCCCTGGATGTAACAAGAATGCAACAACTAGAGGATGGAGTGGGCTGCTGCTCCCTACTGCCCATCAGCAGTATAACTGGCTCCTTCCTTGGACACAGAGCCCACTCTGCAGAAGCAAGTGCAGATGAGCAAACAAGGGGCATCCCAAGCCCAAGGGCTACAGCCAAGGCTAGCCAAGGAGGCCCGTAGACCACTGGGAGGCATGAGGATGATCTTGTCTAATGGTGGCTGTCCCATATAACCTGGGCACTTGTGCCTTCCTGTTTCTAACACACACAAACACACACACACACACACACACACATCTAAAATTATAGTTTATGACTGATTTGACATAAATATTAATGAGTATATTAGAATATTTTCTCAACCTAAAAGTTTCTCTTCTTCTGGCCTTAAAAGGACTTAAAACAATGTTGCATACCTACTCTGCCTAGTAGAGACATCAGCCCTGAATCTTATTCCAGATGAGGGGACTGAAACCTGAAAGAGAAGTCCTACTCAATGCCAAAGCCACTGCTACAGGAGACTAGAGGCAGGCTGAGGTCACAGTAGGACATCCCGTGACATTTAACCCTTTCCAGGAAGCAGAAAACCCCTCACTTCCTGTCCACATAGGTCAAAAGTGCTCCATCCCTCCACAGAGACTTGGATTCATCCCTTGGATTGAATTACATAGGAAAAAAATGGCTAGGATTTCCCCACTCCTAGACCAGGAGCCTCTTCTTGCCCAGCCCATACCCTGAAGCCAAGCTGCTGCCACCTCCACAGCTGACCCCACCACCATCACTGCTGCCATCACTACCACCAACACCAGAATCAGCACTGCCACCACCACCGCCACCACTGCCATAGCTACCGCGACCACGACTGCCACAACCATCACTGTTGCTACCAACACCATCACAGTTTTTTGATCTGCTGTTCTATGAATGCCTAATTGCCAATTTGCAAGATGAGAAAGCCTTAAACCTTCATCTCATGAACCCAGCAATCACACAGATGATCCAAGCATCTCTGGACAGCCCAGAATTTATTTTCCAGTGCATGCAGGTACTGCTGAGACTTGCTAGCACCAGCTTAAACCTAATAAATTACTCAAGTACCACAGATTAGTAAGAGGCTCCAGGCTCCCTCTTTGCCTCTCCCGACTTGGGCTGCAACACCAGAGATTCCTTAGAGGATGCCCCAGTAGAGGGGTGCAGAGGTAGAACCCCAGAGCATGGGTGAGCTGTGTAAACTTGTGACTCTAATGCAAAATCGAGGTTGTAACAAGGCAAAGAGCAGGGGTGCCGAGAACTCTGGGGTAGGCACAGGATTTTTCTACTGCGGGCCTCAGCATGTCAGTGAAAGTAATAATCTAATGGTGACAAAGCTTATACCAGAGCACAGCCTAGAAAATTACAAGTTAGGGGGCTGGAGAGACAGCGCCACAGTTAAGACTGATTACCTCTCTTGTAGAAAACCAGAACTCAGTCCCTGGCACCCACTTTAGGTGGCTCCAGATCCAGGGGATCTGATACCCTCTTTACACACACACACACACACACACACACACACACACTAAACACAAATCTTCAGAAAGAAAATAGTCAGAGGGTGCCCACAAATGAAGAATGACAATGGTGACCTCTGAGGCCAAACATAAGGCCTGGGGTGCTTTGTCTGGTGTGTCAAAAGATCTGGGCCTCCCCCGCCAGGTGTGTCTTTGCAGTCTCTTGTCCACACACTGTCTTCCATTCCCAACCCTTGTGTCTTTGTCCACTGTGGTGCCCCATAGACACCTCTGCCTCAGCCTCACATGCATAACCCGGGCCTGCTGCTCTTGTCACAAATTCCTGGTGTTCCCCCATCTGGAATTCACCTTCTTCTAGCGGTGGTGAAACTTGTGAGCTACAGGGAGACGGTTGAGGAGGAGGCCAGTGATCACCTTCTGGGGAGCCTCAAAGAAGGGATTCTTGTCTGCTTCTGTGGCCATGAGAGTGCAGGATCTTCAGAGAACTTCCAACTCGAGCCCTAGCTCAGGACACCGGGGAAATACAGAGACACAGATGTCTGCAAAGTGCTGGTGTCAGGCCCTTGAGCTGTGTGGGAATCCTTTCCTGCCAGTGACTCCCCACTGCCTCAGCTCAGGTACCCTGAACATAATGATCTCAAAAAAAAGGAGTGACCCCAGTAATGATATCTTCCTTGTCTCTCCTCCCTGTACCTGACACCAAAGCCCACGTTCCTGACTCCTCGATACCCTGACTGTCCCCAGACTGAGGCAGACACATAAGAGAGGGGGACCTCTTCTTAGTCCCACATGCTATCATAGTACTCCTGAGGTAGAAGACATCGTCATGGGGTCGCCTTTGTTGCAGGGCAATGTTAAAACTCATCATTACTGGCAAGAAAAATGTCTTCGGTATCTCTAATTCCTTCCACGGTGCTCGGAACACTGCCTACACCAGCTAGCTCTTGTTTATTCAGAGAGAGCCTCCCTTTGCTGCTGGATACGGTGCAAATTGAATTGCTTATAAACACACTAAGGGAACCCTATCAGGAATCCTTTTATAAAGGGAATAATTGTCCCCTAATTTATCATTAGTGTGAGCCCGGGTTTTTATCTAGCAACTTCGTTTGATGTGAGCAAAGCCTGCATGGACACACACAAACATGTGAGCACCCACTCCCGGGGAGCAGAAACGGCAACACCCGATAGAGAGCAGGGTGTGAATTAGTTTGAGGAAGAACTTTCTGGGAGTGATGCTGGCAAGCAGGAGCGCCGTAGATGAGATAAAGCATGGTGTGCAGCCAAGACAGAAAGCGGAAATGGAGACCCAAGAAGGAGTGACAGTCTTTCTATTGCCGTTCATCTCTAGAGAAACAGTATCCAGGTTTTCACACCACTGCCAGGCACTACAGGTCACCAGGAGCTGGTGAGTGGCAGGATTTCGGGGAGTGACTGGGGACTGGTGGGCTTCCCGTCGAAGCCACAGGTGTCTCTGTGCAGGTAGAGAAATGGATGTTGTGATCCCATGTGGGTGAGTGCTTGCATGTGTGCGTGAGTGTGTGTATGCATGTGTGCATGTGCGTGCAAGCATGTGTGTGTGAGTGTGGGTGTGTGCTGTCTCGCTATCTCCTCAGACACACAGAAATAGCTGTAACTGACCCTGTGAGGACAGAGCTTCAGAGGCCTCATCCTGAACACAACTTTGCCAAATCAGAGATCCAAGGCCTAAAAATACATTTTCTAGGGCTTTCTGTTCTGTAACCCCTAAAGATCCTGGAGCCCAATCCTAAGAAAACCTGGATTTTTTTGGTGTTGGTGTTCAAGTTTGCTGTTCTGTTTGCACAAACCTTCTAATTGACGAGGCTCCCTGCACTTCTCATGGGTCCTCACATCAGTGTGTTAAGGCATAAATAGCAGACCTCCATTCTTCCAGGGAGGTGACTGATGATATTCAAAGGCTGTGGCACTTCCCAGGCCACACCAGGACCTCTAAACCAAAGCCACTCTCTTCTCTAAATTCCCCTTCCACAACAATAATCCCTCATTTCAAAACCCAGGCTCCACTCTGTAGCTTCACAAGAGGAACTATCTGAAATGGGTGTGCTTGAAACCGGTTTTAGAAAAGAGAGACGGGGCTGACAGTGGAAGAGGTCTGGGCTCTCTGTCTCTCTCAAGGGACTCTCTGGTTTAGGCCCCTCTCCCATCACACCCAAAGGAAACAAGGAGAATGTCCATGCCAACCATGGGTAATAGAAAGCTCCCTCTGTAGCTAATAAAGGCTGAGGTGGTGGATGTGACCGAGTCCAGAATCAGGGCCTCCCCGACGCTGTGACAGAAACACAGTATGGCAGACCTCTGCACCATGATAGTGGTGGCCAAGGGCTACTCATGTTGTGGCCAATAACACAGAAAGGAGAAGGCACCTGAGGTTTGGAAATCCATGTGACCTTATCAAAACAAAACTAACTGGAGCCTCATTGAGCATGCTCAGTATACTTTCCAGTTCACTAACCAGCGCCAGCCCTCCTTCCTTGGAGCAGAGAAAGGAAGGGCTAGACACCAGGCAATAACCAAAAGATCTCTCCACCACATAGAAGGGAACACCCAGACCGCTGAGAGAGAATCAGGGGCTGTGAGGCAGCAGCACCCTCTCCTTACAAAGCCTGCCTCACCCTGGGCTCTAGCTGACCCTGACCTTCAGAGTTCTCACAGTAGGGAACCAGATCACCCCCTACACTGTATCACCAAACCACAGAAAATCCACGTCCACTGTTTCTGGGTTCAGAAGTTGCAGGAGTAGGGAAGATGGCTTTGTTTGTTTTCTGGGGGTTGAGGAGTCTAGGACTTCCTTTACCCACGAGTGAATTAGACATTGTGACCTACGAGGACTGACCTGGAGAACCCAGTGTGCAGGGTGGAGAGTATGTCATACAGGAACTTAGGAACCCACCAGTGTGCAGGGGTCCCCCGTCTTGCTTCCGCGATGACTGTAGGGAGCCTGTGAAAATGAGGCACAGTCACTGTGACACAATTATGAGAATCAAAAGAGATGATGCCAATGTTGGGATGACAAGAGCATTCAAGAGAACCAGGTCATGGCAAACAATCACATCACGGTTAGCTGTAGAGCAGATACAGAAAAGAGGGTGGACTCTCTTTTTTAAAAGACTTTCCTCTTAAAATACCTCCATGTGCTCCTTCAATGTAGCCATGGGTAAGAAAGGGGCTTTATGAATAGTAGCACTGGGGCTACTCCAACCCACTGCCAATCCTATCTGAGACTGTAATCTGCGTGCATTTAAAAGCCATCTGTCTTGGAAAGAAAGGCGAGGGCTTGTGGAAACAACATGGCAAAGTATCCTTATAAACTAAGCAGCGGTTTTTCATGCTGGCTCAGCCTCCCCACCTTTTTCTGGGCACCGCTCTGGAATCTCCAAAGAGGGGGATGTGACGTTGAATAAGAAGCTTGAAGATGAAGCTTCCCACATCATTTCCATGTGTACTGGCGTACGTGGCACATACATGTGTATACATTGGTGTGGGGGGTTCTGTGGTGCTTGCACACATGGGGGCCATAAGCTGACCTAGAGATCATCTCCCTCCCTCATTCTCTGCCTTATGTCTTGAGATAAGGTCTCTCAGTCACCATTCCTGCCTGAGTAGCTGGCCAACAAGCCCCTGGAATCGGCCTGTCTCTGCCTCCTCAGCACTGGGGTTATAGGCACCCACCAACATATCTGGCTTTTATGTGAGTGCTGGGGATTTGAACTCGGGTCCTCATGCTTGTACAGCAAGCTCTTAACCCCTGGAGTCATCTCCTCAGCCCTGATTCCCATCATTCTTGTAGTGATATTCTGTGGAGTCACTGCACCAAATGAATTAGCAGATACTGAACCACTGTGCCTAGGAGAAATAAAGAGTTAGGCTCCACGAAGCTCCGGCCACTAACTGATCGATACACAACCATGTTTTATTGTGTTTCTGCTTAAAGACGCCTTATTTTATACACACCATTAACACTGAGCTCCAAGCCAACAGCACTATCATTCATGACCAAACCAAACTTCTCTAACCCACATATTTTCTCCGCAAGGTAGAAATGTTCTTTATCACTGTGCTTAGGCTCATTTTAAATGGCAAAATCACCAAGCAAAAGCACACACAGCAAGCCGGCATTGAATAGATCACAAAAATTACAGGCTGCTTTCTGGATTTCAGGATGAGAGTGGAAACAAGAAGGCAGAGGGGTCACCTTGCTCAAGCGCACCAGGCAGCTCAAGTTTTGTGCTACCCTGCTATGTGTCTGCAATCGACTACAAGTGTAAGAGGCATGGTGTGGAGGTCATAAGTTGGGTAAATTGCAAATATAGAATTCAGGGACAAAAATTAACAGGACATGAAGACTAGGGGCCACGTGGAGTACTATGCAGCCACAAAAAGAAATGAAGTTTGGATACACATGATAGCCGAGAATAACCTCAAAGGCATTGTACTGTTCAAGCAGCTAAGACTCGAAGCTGGCACTGTGATGTTACTAATAAGATATTCTTGAAAATATAAAGGAGACAGACCACAGAGGAATAGTACAGGGAGTACAGAGAGGTGACAAAAATCATACCACGCCTTTCTTGTAGGGGTGACATCCCAAGTACATACATGCATTGCAATGCATAAAACTGTACCTCAAGAGAAAAGAGTTCATTTTGTTTGTAGTGGTTTAATAAATGAATGCATACTGCATGCTTACCGTAAAAATAAGCGCAACACCCTTACCTCTCTGGTTGGGTCTGTTGCATAGATGGGGTCCACGGGAGCAGTGACTCTGGTCACTTGAGCCCCTTGTATCTTCTTAGCAGCTTTGTCACGGGAAGGACAGTTACCAGCTGTGTTTGAGTCACGGCCTCATATCATATGCAAGTGGCCAAGACAGCTCAGTATTCTCAAATAAGGGCAACCAGCCCAGTCCTGGGGTGTCCCCATCACTCTCAATTCATTTATTCTTCTGTGATAGGACCCCACTCCCGCAGGGGCCCAGGGCATTGGTTTTATATCCACATGCAGAGATCCCCACTTAGAAGTTAGTGTTGCCCCTAGCAACCAGCTCTCTCCACGCTGCTTTGAATGCAGACTGCCCGAGGAAGACTGTTCCTCAGAACTGATTGCTGAAAGACCTCCTATCACAATGTGAACAAAACATTTTTAAACAGAAAATTTAACAAGACTTTAAAACAAAGATCCAAAGTATTTTTATCACATCCCGACGACGTGTTTGCTGAGTGACTGGAGGGGCATCCTCTGTACTTTGCAAAAAAAGAAAGACAAAGATAGGGGCAGATTATGAAGCCCTACCTGTTCTGAGACCTGAAAGGTAAAATGCAGATGACATGATACCCCTGGAAAGCCCCCTTGCAGAGCTTTAAGCCCACTGGAGGTGCTGTTAAAGTACCCAAGGAGATCAAGACAAATAACCCAGAGAAAGAGCTATTTGTGATAGCCATTTCTTCACACCATCAGCGTGGGAGGGTCTGCACCAAGTATCACAAACAAGACAGAGGGGAGTAAGATGTGGCCCATGCCTTCAAGTCTAGTAGACAGAAGAGTACATAAATAATTGAATTAAACTGGTACATTTGAGCAGCTAAATTATACCTGTTGTTGTTCCTGAACTCTGCACCTCCTTTTCAGGGCGCCATTTCCAATTCTCAAGCATCACTGCACTGGCAGACGGGAAAATGTGTGCTAACACAAAATGTGAGGAGTATTCTGTGGGAGGGTGAATAAATGCAAGGGTATTTGTCAACACCCCCTGGTTGCCAATGACAAGTCCCAACTCAACTCACAGGAACATAAACAAAACGGCAAATGCATTGGCTCACATGATGAGGAAGAATGTGAGACCCAAATCGGCAACCAAAGAACCTGCCCCTCCATGGCGTCTTGTCTTCATTGTTTCCACAAACAAGATCTTCTGGTGCCAAGTATGGGGGCCACATTTAGTCCTTTCTGAATCCTTGGACTCAGCTATTCATGCCAATACAGAGAAAAAAAAAATCTTTTCTCTAATGGGGAACAGAAAATGGGTTTGACCTTTTCAGGAGCCCATCCAGTTGAAAAGATGTTCAGCACAGAGGGCAGAGGGGAAAGCAAATAGTAGATTGCAGCCAACCGACCCCTGCACACATGTTGGCCCCACAGGTCTCTGAATAAGGACAGCTTGAACCCCATCATCAAACTGTGGAACTGAATAGCACTGTAGCACTGAGGGACAACAGAGGCAGGTATGTCCATGGCAGACTAGATCAAGGCTGCTGAAATGTTAGCAGGGCAGAGGAAAAAAAAGCTCAGGACACACACACACAAAAAAAAAATGGAGCTGGCTTGAATCTTAGCTTGACCTCTTCGTACTGGTGAGCTTTTCTGAGTTGACATTTCCTCATCCATTAAATGGGGACAATGACACTTGACTCAGAAGTGGTAGGAGACACTAAAGAGCTAAACTCAAACATAGCTGTGTTACTTAATTCCATATCCTTTTTCATCTTCAGTACCCTCTCTTCTAATTCTCAAGCGTTGGGTTACCCATCATCTAGCCCAAGCAGTGGGTTACCCATACACCCATCATCTACCCCATATTTATTCAGCACCTGCCCTAGAGATGTGCAGCATAATGGAAATACTGATATTAATAAGATAGACCTCTGTAAGACTGTTTGGGGGGGGGTGTCTTTATACTCAGTACAATAATTCCCCTTATCCACTGTTTTGTTTTCATGATCTCATGTTTATCCACAGTCATTTATGGTTCAAATTCTTAAATGGAAAATTCTAGAAATAAATGTTTTAAGTTGTGCACTGTTCTGTGTAGCCTAATAAAATCTGAAGCAGTGGTGTTCCAGACCACTAGGATGTGAATCACTTCCTGCTTAGTTCACATATCCAACCTGTATATGCTACCCTCCCCACAACTACTCAGTAGCCTCTCGGTTCTCAGCTGTACTTGTCATGCATCATACCTTTATGATCCCTGCGATCTATGGTATGAACTAGCCTCCCTTCAGGGAAGATGAGGAGGGATGAGGAAATTGTATGAGTTTGGCTGTTACACCTCAAACTGCAAACGTTGTGAGGGCTGTGTGTGACAAATGCTGGGCGAACATGAAAAGGACACAGAGTTTGACGATGTGAACAGAGCAGAAGCCTAATGCACACAAGATTTTGTCTCCATCTGTTGTTTAGAACACAACAAGGTTGTGGAACCTTGAAGCACATCTTCTGCTGATCAGGAAAGACCACTGCTGCTCACTAAGCTCTTACAACACAGATCAAGGTGTGTTATCATACTTTATGAAAAATCTGACATGATGTATCAGCAGCGTGGCCCAAATGCCCATAGTTGGTGAGAGATAGGAATAAATTCTACTGCCCGTGTTGTTAGAGCCTCATAGGCCATGAAGAGTTTACTGATGGGGGATGAGTGGGAGGTTTCTCTTCACAGTGACGGATACAGAAGTTGCAACCACGGGTCAAGAGCACAGAAGAAGTAAGGAAGGTCCTGTACACTAATTAGCACTTCTCATTTCCTGTGACAAAACACAAAAGCAGCTTAAGAAAGCAAGGGTTTGTTTTGGCTCATGGTCTAAGAGGGATGTAGTCCATCCTGTGGGGAAAGGCACGGATGCCGGAGCATGAGGCAGCTGGTCACACGCCATCACTTGGGAAGAACAGAGAAATGCATGCTGGTGATGAATGTGCTTTCTCCCTTGTAACACCTGGGTCTTGCCACCTCAGTTACACCCCTCTAGAAACACCCTTCCGGACACATCCAGAGGTATATCTCCCAGGTGATTCAAAGTCCCATCCAGTTGGCAGTGAAGATTGACCACCACAGGAATTAAGCAAGGTGCAGAAGTACAAACAAGGTAAACGAGTCAGGACATGAGTCCAGGTTGTTCGTCACCCAGGTAGAACTTTCTAGAATAGTGTGAAGTGCTGAGTCTCACCACAGTGCTTGGAATTCTTGTTTACAGTCTTGCAAGAGGTTTTGCAGAATGCTGTATTCTTGCAAAATGTGTAGAGCTCTGGCCTAATACCCAAGATATGTACTGAATCTTGAGTCTGGTATATCTGGTGTTTCTATATTCTCTTCTTTAAAGCTTTAGGGTGGCCTTTGGTTCCACATTCTCAACTTCCACACTGCTTTTACTTGAGGCAAATACTGTAAATGCCTTGCCTGGACATGACACAACCCATGTGTAGAATGACAGGAAGCCAAGTCTTGGTTGTCACTTCTGCTGTCCATTGGTCATGTGACCTGTCTTGTCATGACTTACACTTTCTTTTGCTTTCCCTCTCTCCACCATGGAAAACTAGCCACCCTTCATGTCTCTTCATTTAGAGGACTGAGGTAAATGTTTGCCTCTGTCTAGTGTTGGATCATCAAGGAAGGGATGTGAGGTACATCACAAAGCTCCAGGAAGCTGCCTGCTCCAGTGGGAGGTCTAATGGTATCTGTTGATTGTGCCATAGAGACATGATGCCACCTTCTTATTCCCAGAATCAGAGTCAGCGTCTGCCATAGAAGAGACATCCTTCACTTGGACTAAGGGTGAGGGTTGGAGTATTGGACTAAAACCCCACTTTGTAACCAATGATGGATCTGAGTTGGAATCTCATCTCTGCCACTTCTTATGTGCCTGATCTGGCACAGCTTCTTAACGTTCCTGGACCTTGGTTTTCTCATCCACCAATATGGGTGACCATGGTAACAGTATTTCTTCTGCTGAGGGATGAGTTTGACTCACAGATTTCCTCTATGCAAATATATTTTGTCAACTGCAATGGTGAGTAAATGCTTGTTCATGCTCTTTGTCAATGTTGTTGATAAGCTGGGAGGTGGGTGGTGAGTGTCCTAGCAACCCCATGGGATATGTCCAGAAACACTCTGGGACAAAGTCAGAAACAGCCCCATAACCAGGGACAGCAGAAAATATTGGCCTTTGGGATTAAGGCCCCCCCCACCACCACAGAAGAACTGTAAAATAGTTGTAGAAAGAAGAGTAGGGGGGACAAATGGGACATTTTCCCAGCTGGGCAGAAGGGACGCTGATTGAATCCAATCAATGCCACCAGTCTGCTAACGAGACCCAATCAGGCGGGGCGATTAGAGATATTCTTCAAAGAAAGATGCCTGACAGCTGCAGGAAACTTTCCAAATTTCTAGAGGAGAGAAAACTGGAGAGAGAGAGAGAGAGAGTGCTGAGGCAGAAAGATGGTGGGGAGGAAAGGGGAATCAGCAAAGTAGGCTTTCCCACCCAACCCTTCCATGAAGTCAGAAAGGGAGAAGGGTGGGTGCGGGTCGTGCTGCTTTCTCCCCTTTTCCACATATCCGTGTTCACTCTCTTTCTCCTCCTCCTGCTGAACCAAGGCAGCAGGACTTGTCTGCATCTCACCTGAGACAAGCAGAACTTAAGCCCCTCACCAGGGCCCCAGCTCATAACTGCCAAGCCCATTACAAGCTACAACGTTCCCTCATACCCTAGATCTTTTGGTCTCACAGAACCCCGTGGAAGCAGGGAGTTTTTTCAATATCTTCCACATTTGAAGGGCGAGTTTAAGGTAAACTCACTTCAATACAAATTTACTGAGCATCAATTTTGCACTTAGCATTTATGGCAGCATTGAATTCTATCGTGTCTGCTCTCCGGGAGCTCCTCATCTGGTGAGCGAGGCATAGTTCAGTTTGGTGGTGTGCGGTAGCTCTTCCTTTCAGTGGTATAGCTACCAATGCATGGAAGAGGAATTATTCATTTTAAAAAGTCATTTTGCGAAATATCAAAACGGCATCGATTCGTGCACAGATCCGGCAATAGATACTAAAGCCACTGAGTGCAGATTGGATGAGGGCTGGAGTATTTATGATCACAAAGCACAGAAGTCAAACGCTCTCCCCACAGATCACTAATCCATCACCTAGAAGAAAATGGTAAACTTAGAAGAAAGTTTGAAAGACAACGCATAACCAGTGATCAAAGTAAAGGAGGTCAGGCATGGGGTGAATTGATTGCCGCGTGCTTCCCAATGTGCCAGACTAAAACACATAGCACAGTCTGTGCAGTTCTCCTGCTGAAATTACCTGTGTGAGGAAACCCTCACACATACCCACACTGAGAAGCATACAACAGCTGGCATGGGACACCGTCAGTGTCGTGAAAGACTAAAGTTGAGAAACTCTTCTGTATAAAGAGACTGGAGAGATACCGCGGCTGCAAGAGACACATGCTACCACATGGAGCCCTATGTCAGGAAAATAATGTTTCCACCCATCTTAGTTACCGTCTTATTGTCATTGTAAAACACCTGTGCCAAAGCAACTTCAGGAGAACAGGTTTATCCTGGCTTCAAGTTCAAAAGTACAGTTCACCATGGTGGGGAAGTTAAGCCGGTAGAAGCAGCTGCTCACATCGTGTGCAGAACCAAAGAAGAGAGTGAGGAACCCTTGCAGAGTGCTCAACTCACTTTCTCCACTTCGTACCGTCAAGGAGCTCCTGTCCAGGGAAAGGTCCTGCCCTCAAAGACCCACTTCCTCCAATGAGACCCCGCTACCTAAAGGTTTCACAATATAGTGCCAACAGCTGGGGACCAAGAGTTCAAACACAAGAGACTATGGGAGGCATTGCACATTTAAACCACAATACCACCGGACATCTAGGGGATAATGTGGCAAATTTCAAGTATGAATCACATAATAATAGACTCACGCTTGGAGAGAAATGATAAATGTGTTGCAGAATGCAGCCACCTGCTCTACACCTACACAGCAGTATGTAGAAGACTGCTTGTACTTAACTCTTGATTCTTTCACCCTTTATCCTGTAAGTACCATATTTCCCATGTTGACCAATGTCGCCACTACCTACGCAATGCTCAGTCGAAATACCTAGAAAGTATGGTTGGCTCTTTTTCTGTTATCCCAAGAGCCTGTCACCAATTCCTTAATGACTTTATCTTCAAATTATATTCCACATCAATTTATTTCTTTACATCCCCACTGCCTCCACTCTGGTCCAAGTCACTATACTTTTACAATAGAACCGTAACAATAGTCTCTTTAATTTCTCCCTCAAGTTACCATTAATATCTGAACTAAAGAAAATACATAGCAACACAGTAATTACTTGTCCTAAAACTCCTTAAAGCTCTCTTTAACCTTAGAATAAAATCCTGGAAGCTTCTACCTTCTCCAAAAGGAAGTTTCATGTCCTATATCCTTTAGACTAAATCTAAAATCCAAATCCAGACTATTATTGTGCAAATGGCTAAAATACAGCACAAAACGTATTCTCAAATTTCAGGGTATCTTCTGATAAGATGAGGGAATCCAGGGAAAGACACATGATGCTGAGAACTGAAATGAGCGCATAGAGGCAGAGCATAATCAAGCTAAGGATTTTATGGCTCTAAATTAAGTAGTAATCTTCTTAGTACACCATGCAGAATCTATAGGAGCCCTACTAAACTTGACTAGGTTCCTCCCATATGCCTAGAAGTCCTATTGTGGGTTTCTATAAGATGGCACTTACAGATCACTTATATATCCATCCTTGTTAACCCTACTTCTAGATCTATAGCCTAGACTCAAGTCTCAACCTATCCCAAAGGGCAAAGAACCAAGTGTGAGTTGTGGGGTGGTTATTATACATTTTTAAAGCTACAGTAATTTTCTAACATACACAAATAGGAGCCTGGAGAATATTTGCAGAAGCAGATATTAAAACCGTGGGATCATGATGTATTATAAACCAGGGATTATATAGGTGGGTCAGGCTAAATTTGTTGATGTGGCTCCACCAAGCAGGAAATCTAGATTCAAGTTTAGCTTAAGCCACTAGAAAGGGTTTTAATTGTTGGCTTTCTGAGTAGGTGATTATGTGATTTGGTGAGTCGTTTGCTTGGTTCATTGGTTGGTAGAAATGTGGATTGAAATATGGCCTACAGCAGTTGAAGGTAAGATGCAAATATTGCCTTGGTATATTATAGAGGGAGATACCCAAATACATAGGAAAATTTGAATATTGAGGGAATTTATCATGTAAGACCTATTTACCCACCCCAGTAGGATATATAACATATGATGTTCTCTATGTATAATATATATTTCTAAAACTATGGGAAATGACTATATGAGGGGAATGACAGCTCTTCAAAGAGTTTATTGGTCACTTTGTATGATAGGTCTGAAATTACAGTAGACACATTGATACTACTGATTGATACTGTGATCCCTAAGTGCAATGGGTATTATGGGACCACGGGTGCCATGGCCCATGAAATATCACTTAATTACTAAAGACCAGGTGGGGATGGCTGCTGCAATGGGCAACAGAGTTTGACTTCAGGAATCTATGCACTACCCTAGAAAGGAAATTGACCTGTAGTCAACCAAACTGCTACATGATCCATATGGACAGAAGAGTTTTAAGACTAGGAAAGAGATATATTATTTTATTGCACAGATAGTCATGGGCCCTTAATCATTCATTTTCAGAGCTTTGAGGAGTCAGTCTATAGACTCAAGACTCTTTGAATGAAAGAGAAGAACCAAGGTATCTTTAAGAAAAGTCCCTGTTAAAATTGCCCTCAAATGCATACTGTTAATCTTTCTCCCAGCATTTCCCACAAGGATATACAGCCTTTTACCAAGGTAAGTGTGCACTGAGGAAAGAGAAATAAATAGTTACAGTGTTTAGGGATTTGGGAGTATTGGTTCTGAACTGATACTCTTTTTCAGTGAACCAAAAATGTCACAGTAGTTAACCAGTCAAGGCAGGATCTTATGAAGCCAGATAACTGATCAAATCTGAGTGCCAGGCCATCTCTCTGTGGGTCCAGTCAACCCTGAACTGGTCTTAGAGTTATTTTTCCAGACCTGGGATTTGCAATTGAAACAGACATACTCAGGAGCTGGCAGAATGCCTACAATGGCTCCCTGTCTTGTGGAGGGAAGAATATTATGGTGCGAAAGGTCAAGTGGAAGCCACTAGAACTGCATCTCCCTTTAGAAGCAGTAAACCAAGAGTTGTCAGCATTTCTGGAGGAAGTCCAAGATTAATGCTATATGGGAGAGATGCCTCTTACTCACCACAGGGTTATGCTAACACCCCTTAACAAAGCAGAGTGACAGAAAAAGTTAACAATTCATGTAACCAAAATTTTACGGAACACACAAGGAACCCTCAGAAATGAAAATCTAAAGGCCTTGAGAAAACCAGATATGTTTATGTAAAATCTCATGAAACAAGCAATAGGCAGCAGAGTTTGATGACTGAATGAAAACATGGTAAGAACAATGGTAGTAACAGGGCACAGGGGACAGACCTTGCTTTCTCCTCCTGCTGCTGTCATGAAATATTCTGATGAAAGAAACTTAAGAGCAAAAGATTGATTCTGGCCCCACAGATCAATAGCCCATCATGGTGGGCAGGTCAATAGCCCATCATGGCGGGGCAGTCAAGGCAGCAGGACTTGGCATCGCTGCTCACATCCCACCCACGGTCTGGAAGCACAGAAGGGCGTTTGCTGCTGCTCAGTTCCTTTCCTCCATTTATCCAGTCCGGGATCTCAGGTCAGGGAATGATGCCACCCACAGTGGGCAGGTCCTCCCACCTCGGTTAACTCCATAAAGACGATCCATCAAAGGCATACTCAGAGGCTCGTGTCCCAGGTGATTCCTAGACTCTGTCAAATTGACAACGCTAACCATGGCCCTTGGTATAAAGCAAAGCCCTTCTGGAATGGGTTCTTAGGATCTACTTGAAGCAAGGTAAGCCAGAAAACTCCTTTATGGCCATTCTTCAAGGGAGAAATATGAGGGAGGGTCAGAGGCAGCCCCTGGAGTACACACTTTTCTTTTTCTAACATACCTTTTCAGTTTACCTTGTTCTAAGGCATTCAAGGATGCAAGTGTTTCCCACCAGAGTTTTATTTAACTTACCTTTTCAGTGCACAGAGGGATCTGAGAGAATGACAATGGATTAGCCTAAGTATCTAAGCTTTCAGTTTATGGTGTCAGATGGCAATTTTACAAAGAGCTGTGGCAAGCAAGCTTCATCGGAAGGCTGTACTCTAAGCCAAAGTCTAATATATGGTGGTGTCCTCCTTCTAATCAGGATCCATGTATGTGGGAACCAGGGAGTGGAAGTGGGAGTATTTCCATTAGCTGTTACACTTGAGCTGCGGCAAAAGTCTGTTTCTCAACCCTGTAACGTTAGGTCTGGTGGTGAGGTCTTACATCTGCAGGGAACAATGCTTCTGTGAGTGTAAAAACCACTGATTTCTTTGCTAACAACTGCTATGCAATCTCATATCTCTGAACCAATGAACAGAGACTATGCAAACATAGTAGCCCAAATGATCAATCTTAATTAAGAAGTGGAATCTGGGTTGTTGATATACAGTAGAGATAGGTGTAGTAATAAGAGCGGTGGGGCTGCATCCCCAGCACCCCAGCCGCCTGGCTAGCTTATGCCCGAAATAACAACACACAAACTGTATTCATTTAAACACTGCTTGGCCCTTTAGCTCTAGCCCTTACTGGCTAATTCTGATATCCAGATCAACCCATCTCTAATAATCTGTGAGCACCGGTCTTACCGGGAAGATTTTAGCCTACGTCCATCCTGGGTCGGAGCTGAATCGCGTCTGCCTGGGAGAGCAGAGCATGGCGTCTCTTCTGAGGCGTCTGCTCCCGAGAGGAGAGCTGTCAAGTCTGAGCTCACTTCCTCTTCCTCCCAGCATTCTGTTCTGTTTACTCCTCCCACCTATGTTTTAACCTATGAGGGCCAGCCAAGCAGTTTCTTTATTGCTTAACCAATGAAATCAACAGATTGATATATGACACTCCCACATCACTTCCCCTTTTTCTGTTTAAACAAAAAAAGGAAGGCTTTAACTTTAACATAGCAAAATTACATATAACAAAACAGTTATCAAGTAAAAATTACAATAATCTTTATCATAACTAAGGAAAACTATAACTATAACTAACTATTCTTAACTCCATCAAAGACTCCAGAAAGATACAATATTACCTAAGCAAACAAGAAATCCAAAACTCTAGAAATGACAGAGACATCTCACTGCCTGGACAGTCATCCAAAGTTTCTCTGTACTGTTGGGGCATCAATCTTCAGCCTTCAGGCCCATAGTATCCAGCAAACATTTTCATCAAGCAGGAAATTCCAAAGACAGTTCAGTCACTTTCTGCTGTATCCTGCAGAATGTCTTGCAGACTCTTCCATGAGTCAGGAACCCGGAAAGACCATCTCACCTTTAGGCAAGTTCAGCAGTCCTCTCTCTGCGGGTTCTTTGTGTCCAGTTTATGCATCAGTCCAGGCAAGAGCAGTTTCTTGCCCAAATGGCTATCAAACTCCATAACGAGCCTCTTCGATGCCCATCTTCCTCTTGAAGTAGATTGGTGCTGCCAGGAGCAGAGTGTCTCATTGTCATGAAAAGTCCTAAGTTATTAAAATACTTTAAATGCCATATTCTGCAGCCTTTGAGAGATATGAAGAATGCCTATCTGAAATATATCTCTATATATCTAGAAAATCTAAGTAACATGACTACAAACTTGACTATTATTTATGATTATCCATCAACAACCTATATTTCCTAATTATACATTACATTTTAAAAATGAATTACACAATCACAATACCTTAATCAATATCAGAAACACATATACATATAACAAAATTGACCTTAAAATCCATACCAATGCAAATTATTCATACCTATATCATTTCCCCCTTTAAATGTAAAAGAACATTTATAAATAATATTTTGGGAACATGGGCGCAGTTTTTTCTCTCCAAACTGCTTCCTGCTGAATGGGAGCGCTGTTAATCAGATCATTTAGGGTGTAACCTGTGTGCCAGGTTTATCTCAGTTGGCAGTTGAGTGAAGTAATTTTTTGAGGGTGTTCACAGGAACTTTTCGGGAGGTCGTGGTCTATCATACCATATTGGTATGGAAGCAATCCACAGAGTCTCATCGTCTGTGAAAACAAAAGAAGAATCTCTTTTCCAAAGTATCATATCCTTAGATCCAAATTCAAAATATCTATGTTGGATTAATTCAGCAGCATTTATAAACAAATATCTTTTAGCAGCTGTTTCTCCTTCCTCAGCATTCAAACAATTCAAAGAGAGCATAATAGCATACAGTATCAAGATTCTCTGTGTATTTTCCATCTTTGTTCGTTTTATTTTAACCTCTATTTTGTTTGTTTTTATTTTTGCTTTTTGAGACAGGTTCTCTATATCTTTGACCTGGAATAACTCTGTAGACCAGGCTGTCTTTGAACTCACAGAGATCTGTTTGTCTCTGCCTTCTAGGCACTGGGATTAAAGGTGTGTGCTACCACACCTTGAAGTCACAGAGGTCAATCTCCCTCTTCCTCCCAAGTGTTGGGATTAAAGGTGTGTACTACCACACCCAACAACTCTCTTCCTTTTTTTTTTGTTTTTTACTTTAAGAATTTTAACTTTTAGTCTGCATATATTTTAACATTGTAAATCATTTAAAATTTTTCTTTGTCTTTGACGCTCTCTTTACTGTATCTCTGTTTTTCTGACCACATGAGTCTTTAATGTACCAAGCAATATCAGTAGGACTAAAGCAGTGGCTTTGCCAGCTAGATGTAGCCCATTCCTTAGCTTTCCAGCCTCATGGCTGAGGTACTGGCTGTAGCCATGTTTATAGCCACAACTCTATGGCATTTCAAGGTCCCTGCCAGCAAGCGAGCTTCAGCAGCCTGTGCTGGCAAACTGCATGAACCGCCTGTGTAGAAGAGTCAGAGTTTGCCCTGGCAGGACATCTCAGAAAGCCGGCATTTTAAAACAACACAGGTTTTTTTCCTGCTGCTGAGTCAGGAAAATTTTAAAATGGAGGACGTACCATTTTGTGCTAGCTCTGGGGCCGCCAGGTAGGAGCGGCACTCAGCACTTTTAATTCTGAGACTGAGAGTGCAGCACAGAAACTCTTTTCATCCAAGTTACAGCCAAATCTGACACGCAGAGCACTGCGCAGTCTGAAAACACGTCTCTGTATGCCATGCTCTCCCGCCTGCCTAAGCCTGATTCGGCCTTCTGCCCAGGTGCAGGCAGGGAGTGCTGAGCCATCAGCAAGTCGCAGAGCACTCTCCTTCTGATCCCAAGTGGGAACACAAACATCCAGTCCCCTAAAAAGCCTTTAAAATGCTTTAAAGCCAGAGTTCACACTGGCAGTACAGCTCCAGGAAGCCGCACTTTAAAATGATGCAGTGTTTTTTATGCTGCTGTTGCTGAATCAGGAAATCTCTACAGCACGCCACCAACAAACAGCAAAAATCTGTGTTAAACTCTCTCTCCCTTATTTTTAAGCCTTCTCAGGTTTGTAAGTGGATTTAGTCCATCACGTAGGGCGCCACTTTTAGCTTGCATATATTTTTAACACACTGTAAACCATTTAGAAATTTTTCTTTTTTATTTGAATCTTTCTTTTATTGTATATGTCTCTATTACTACAGATAGGAAAGGTGCATCTGGAAGACAGGAGAGCCTACAAGGCCCCTCTTCGCATATCCATGCCCTATGATTTAAGTCAATAGAAAACTACAACTCAATTGAGGACTGCTAAGGACACAAACCCTTCAGAAATGAAAGCCTGAGTTGCCCTACTAGTGAAGATGCTCACCCAAGGCAAAAGGAAGATAGACTGAGTAGTGAAAAAAAGGTAGTTGTAGATACCCTTAGGGCCTTCCAAAGGTGAAAATGGTTATAAGCATGTCTTTCTAATTTTATAAAGGGTACAGGCATATATTGAAATTCTGTGTTTGTGTGTGTGTGTGTGTGTGTGAGAGAGAGAGAGAGAGAGAGAGAGAGAGAGAGAGAGAAAGAGAGAGAGAGAGAGAGGTATTATTTTGTTAGGTGGCTTAGTATTGTTCAAACATTATGGATTATACCTCTTACAAACTAAGATATCTGCAATCTCACTAGGTGATATAAACTTTTGGGGCCACCAGCATGTGCACAATCTGGTGGCCTAAAGACTATCATCTGTCACATGACTATATTCCAGAAACAAAGATACAACTAAGAGAACTGAAAGAGTTTCCACCAACACCAGCGATTTTTGATGGTGTCTGAGTGACCGTCTGTATTATGTCATTTGTCAACTGACCTATGTTGGTCCTACAAAAACCTAGCTCTTGTGCTAGGTGGTGGTAAACTACTACAAGCTTAACTAGATGGAAGCCCTGATGGCAGCTGATGAGGCAGATACCGTCTCTATACATGATTATGAACTCACTTTGGAATTTAACTACAAACCTGCCCAAAAGATTTTTTTCATCCCATTAGTAGGAAAGAGATTTAAATTTTGCATTTACATGGCAATGCCAGCAATGCGCCAACACAATCTTTCCCGAGAGCTGCATTGTATGCAGGGACCTTGACATTCTGCAGGTTATTAAAGGGGCCCACTATCATGATTGTATTGTTGCACTGAAGTAGAAATTACCCTGAAAAGTTGCTTTTCAAATATTCTTTAAAGTGTCGGAGATTTTTCTTCCAGTTTATTACAAACCGATTCTTATATTTTATGTCGTTCTTCACTTACAACTAAATAAAAGGTGATGGGTGAAGTACTGATTTCCCCCATATTCAATACATTTAAGAGCCTTTGAATCCTTCTTGTAAAATTATCTAAACTAGGTTGAGCTGATAGCAGCCCTGTTCACAGGTAATAGTGTAAGTTTAAACCATTTCTATGATTTATTTTAATGACGTGACACTCACAGTGGGGAAACCATTCTCAACCTCAGATGAAAAAGAAGCAAGGAAATCGAGGATTGAGATCAAGGATTTGTTTTCAACGTTAATACAAAATATAACATGCAGTATTTTTTTTCTAGATCATTCTTCACCTTTTCATTAGTCGGTCTTGATACACTGACTTACAAAGTTGCAAATAGATTCACTTTTTTTCAGATTCTTTTTTAATGAAGGAAATGAATCCCGAGCTTACCACACAGAGACCACAGACAGCTAACGAACCTACAAAAGTCAGTATCGCGCACAACTCTCCATGTGAGCTCAAACACACACCCTGATGGGGTTAAACTGCTAAGTGAGATAAATGCACACTAACCATTAACACAATGCCATAGCCATGTCACGTTGCCACGGACGTTTCTGAAGTAAGGGAAACAGAGGCGCTGAGAAAAAGTTCCATGAAGATCAGATTTCTGGTATGCAGATGAAGCTTTTAGGATTTCAATGCCTGCAACAGACAGAAACATTCTGCCGAAGGCATAAGGCAAGTTCTTGTAACTCACACCTCCTACCATTATGAGAAAAGCATTTGAGACGAGACTCTCACGCAGTAATTTAGCTTTGGCCCATTATCAAATCAAAAGTATATTAGATGTGTTGTCCCTGGGGCCAAATACTTGAGAGAAACAATGCAAGGGAGAAAAGGTTGGTTTCATTTCTAGTTACAGAGATTTTAGTGCGTCTGGCTGGGAGGGTGTGGCAGCGAAGCACCTATCACGGTGGACAGGAAGTAAAGCTCAGTAGCTACCCAAGAGCAAAAGGAGGACCCCACCTCCAAGGATCTTCTCTCTGTGACCTTTTCCTCCAGCCTGACCCACCTGCAGCAATTTCACCACCTTCCCAAAGTGTATTCAAACCTAGAATCCATCAGTGGGCGACACCAACCATTAGACCATAGCCCTTATGATATAATGTCCTTTGGAAATGCCCTCACAGACACAGTCAGACAGGAGTGCCTTTAATGGTTTTTTTTTTTTTGTGGCATTTTCTTTGTGTAGACACAGCTGTTTGAGTCATTGGCCCATTGGTGACTGAATTGAATATCTAACTTCTCTCTCCTGAATACCCAACTTCTCTCTCGCTGGGGCCAGGGATAGCTCTACAATTTCCAACTGTCTAAGAACAGTTCGATTCCCCTGGTAGCATTTCCCCATCCTGACTCCCCATCTGTGGGACTCTTAGGTACCATTATCTCATTAACATATAAAGCCCCTTTATCATTCTGGAGATTCCAAGTGCTGCAGAAGCTCCATCTTAGGAACCAAGAGAAGAGCCCAATGTATGTTTCTTATTATGTCGCAATTACCTTAGCCAGTATGCAGGACATCTCTACAGTCATACATACCTCTGTTCACTGATACTTTAATGCACATTTATTGCTTAAAAATTCATAGTATCTGTGGCCAAGGAGAGAAAATGGAGGACCGCAGGATGCTTTGTTAAAAGTACAGGATATTAATATTAGCCAAAAAGTATAGTTTAAAGTCCTGCTTAAGAGTGACTGAAGAGCATTTTCCCAGGGTTTAGATATCCCTGGTGGGCACACTGGGAACCTTTGGGCTTTGTCTTATACTGGAAATCCAGGAAAAGAAGCCTGAGCTATATATGCACAGAACTCCTGAGTGACTATTAAAATTGTTTGTCTTGGCTATTAAAAGCCAGAAAGGAACCCAGAAGTTGACCAGCAAGGAGGCCTGGCAAAGAAACCTGTAAATAGACCCATGGGAGTAGGTAGCAAGCATGTTTCTCCTCACACCCTCTAGAGATGAGCCTCTGCTGGAGGAAACCTCTAGACCAGATGGACTTCCGGGATGGGATTAGGCATCTGGTCTCCCTGATGCTGATGCAGTGATCCCAGGAAGGAGGCAGCAGGGGTCAAAGGGAGGGTGTCTACACAGGAGCCCACAAAGCTCATACACCCGCTCACCATCACTGACACAGATGTTTCCATTAGCGACTGCTATTCCAGCAGGTGAGCCCCTCCCTGACACAGAACAACCTCTCAAGGGGACCAGCCAAACAGTTGGAGATCCCTTACTCTCAAGAAGGACATCCATTTGTCCTCACTGGACTGGACTCTTGACTGTCTTGGAGTCTGTCCTCCATTTTCACTCATTCTCTGCTATTGTAACAGAATATCTCAAAGTGGGAAAATTATAATAAACACAGTTGCTTGGCTTGCAATTCTAGAGGTTGGGAAGTCCCAGGACATAGTGCCAACATTAACCCCTCTACCCTTACAGCCCTCCTTATAGCTCCTTGCTCATGATCCTCTCACTTCTGAAAGGTTCTAGTCCTTAATGCTGTTACAATAATGATTAAATTTTAGCATTTAATGGAGGGGACATTAGAACCATGGCAACTTCTTTGCCTCCATTGGCATCCAAGGGCTTACCTTACACATTATCCACCAAGCTCTAATTTGATGACCGAGAAGGAGAACCCATAGCCTTTTGGCCAAGACTGTAAGATCCATGTGTTAACCAATTACTCTACCACCCAGAAACAGCAAGCTTAACTGAATAGCAGAGTAGCCCATTAAAGATCCAGTTAAGATGCTGGTCAAAGGAAAGTACCCCAGTGGGCTAAGATATGTACTGTTCACCAAAATGCACCTTGTGTGTTAAAATAAGGACAATTTCTAGTGCCTCAGGCCCTGGAGCTAGCATTCACAGGCCTAGAAATCAAGTAGAGGTTAGAACAGCCACTCCATCACTTTCTGGACATGTGTGTGGAGTTTGTTTTTCCTAACTCCACAGCAATTCAGCAAGGCACAGTCAAGACCTGATCCCAGAAACAGGACTCTTAGGTCCAGGAACTAAGCAAGCATTTCACTAAATTGAAAGCTGTAAGCACTGCCCGTCTGGATATCATGGGTTCCATGTGTCACTGGACCAGCCTGTCTAGATACTGTGGGCTCCATGTGACACTGGACCTACAGTAGGAATAAATAAGACTGACAAGTTACTGGCAGTAAAAACCCACCCCAATTTCTATGAGGAATCAAGGTTATGGCTACCTGATAAAGACAGGGAAGAGAATGACTATTACCCCAAATTCCCTGGAATGTTACATGCTGATCATAGTTCCAAGATAATGTCAAATCTGTAATTATAGCACCATCACCCAGCAGTGGTTACTAAAGGCTCAACCTCCTTGGGAATTATCCTTGTTAGATTTTGTCAACTTGGTACTAACTAGAGTCATTTGAGAAGAAAGGGTTCTACTGATTGTCCTTTGGCCAAGCCTGTTGGTCATTTCCCTGGTTGTTGTGGGAAGGCCCAACTCTCTGTGGGCAGTGCTACCTCTGGACGACATTCTTGGTTGCTATAAAAAAAAAATCAGGGCAGGCTGAGCAAGCCACAGCTAGAAAGATAGTAGGCAGCATTCTTCCATGGCATCTGCCTCTGTTTCTGAAGCCTTGCGTTCCTACCCTGTCTTCTCTGGACGATGGACTACAAGCTAAAAGATGAAATAAACAGTTTCCTCTGTGAGTTGCTTTTGGTCACAATGTTTTATCACAGTAATATAATCCCTAGCTAAGACAGGTGAAAGACTATGTGCTCTCCCAAGCAATGAGAAGACTCATCTTAGAGTGAGAAATATCCAGAATCCTTAAGATAAAATGATGAGTACCACCCAGAGCACTGAGACCTGCTGAAGCTTGGGGCACCAAAGCACATGGTGCTAACTCCAGCTTTGAGTATTCTCAGAGGCTGTATCTAGGCTCTACCTTGAGGGGAACTCTGACTGATTGGGCTTATACCTCCTCTTGAGGGAGACAAAGGTATCTCCTTTCATAAAAACAGTACGCTAACAGAAACACAGAAGCAAAAAATATCAAGCAGTAGTGTGCTGTTAGGGCAGAATATGGGATAGGATGCTGGCGAAACTGCTGAGATTTGTCCAAAGAAAAATAAAGATGGAGCCCAAAAGAAGGTCTCAAACCCAGCGCTTCTCTTCATAAGTCATCAACGCTGCTATATTTTGCTATTTAATATGAGTAAGAACCACGGAATTAGCTTTTATTGATGCGAAAATGTACACACTCTGCCACACACAAGGACCAATTTAAACTTGTCCTTAGCATCTATTTTCAAGTGAAGAAAGTTACAAGGGGAAGCCAGAACTAACTGCCAAGAAAACTGTAGTCGTTTTCATGCTGCAGGGGCTCCTGGAGAAGAAACACTTCCACAAGGAGGGCCAGGTGAGCCAAGCCCCACCTGTCTGGTTTGACCTTTACCTTGGCTTTTCCAGTGCCCACCATCTCAGAAGCTGCACTTGGGGACAGATTTTATTTGTCATTGCAATGACCTTTCACTGAGCATGGTCACATGCCAATTGTGACAAAAGGGAGATAGATTTCTGTCCCGTTTGAGTCTCACCCAAGAGCTCCCGGTGAAAATGAGGCTCTGATGGGAAGCAGGAGACTGTGACATAATGCTGGGTGGTCAACTCTCTTCTTAGCCACTCTAGTATCAGCACAAAGAGGCCCTGGTGGCAGGATGGAAGTTATTGATGGGGCTGAACTACCTCTCATCGGCTACCTAACCATCTAGAAGCAGATGTCAGCACTCACCATTTCCAAGGGGCACCACTCAGTTCCCTGGTGGCAGGCTGATTACATTGGATCCCTTCCACCAAGGAGCAAGCAGAATCGCCCTCACTGAGATAGATGTGTATTCTAGGTTATGGATTCACTGGCCTTGCTTGTAAGGCTCCTGCTAGCACTGTGGGCTCAGAAACATCTCATTCACCATCATGGTATTCTTCATAACATTGCTTCTAATCAAGGAATTCATTTCTCAGCAAAAGAAGTGTGGTCATGGGCTCAGGCCTATGGAATTTCTCTTATTATATCCCTTGTCACCCAGAAACAACTGGCCTAAAAGAATGGTGAGATGAGCATCTAATGTCTCAGTTATGGTTCCAGTTGGAAGACAGTGCTCTGAAGGGATGGGGCTCTGTCGTGCAGAATAGAGTATGTGCTGTGAATCAAGGACCATGATACAGTGTTATTTCTCTCATAGCCAGAACCCATAGATCTCAGAGCCAAAGGGGGGCTGTGGGAGCATCTCCTTTCATCATTACCCAGTAATTCACTCCACTCATAAAATTTTGCTCCCCATCATTAGAAATTTAAATTCTACTCCCTTGGAGGTCTTGGATCCCAAGGCAAAAAAGCTTCCACCAGAAGGAAAAAAAAAATAGAATCAAAACAAACATAAAATGAATTAGGAACTGAGACCCCCTCTCTGACTTATAATGTTCCTTGTGCCACTGAATCAACAGACAAGAAAAGGAGATTAGGTAGGCATGGCGGCACACATTAGTAATCCTAGTACTCCAGAGGCTGAGCCAAGAGGATTGTGAGTTCAAGGCTAGCCTGGCCTATAGAGTGAGATCCTATCTCAAAATATATCTCTTACACACATGCACACACACAAAGGAAAAGAAAAGGGTATTCCTCTATTAGTTCAGGGTCATTGATCCAAAGAATAACTATGGTTTCTGAAAAGATTCTGGAGAGTTCAGGGCATTTGCTGTAGGCATCCCACACTATTTCCACAACCAATAATAAGAGTAAAAACTGATGGAAATTCCAGCAACCAAAAATATACCGGAGCTCTAAGGTCCAAATCTCTCAGGAACGAAGGCTTGGAGCTCCTTGTCAGAAAAGCAAGTAGTGAAGAAAGGAGGATTATACATGTGCGCACGCGCATGCAAGCACACACACACATACTTTATGACCAGCTACATTAAGCCTGACAGCAGCCATGTATACTTGCTTCTTTCTGTGTGCAGATTACTTTATTGCATTATAGTATGTTGGAAATTACCTTCACTTTTACTGTTAAAAGAATACAATATTCTAATGGAGGAAGTGTGCTACCTTGCAAAAGAATTAACATGGCCTAGTAATATGGTTGTCACCCAGAGATGGGCGCTGTGAGAGGTGAATGTCTTTACTTCTCAGTGATTTTATCCTGTTAGGTGGAAGAACAGATTTTAACATGGTTGTATCAGTTCTAATCATGTCGAAAGGAGTGCGTGGATGTTGGGTATCCAAAGGGGTAATCTGTGAACCTGTTGTCCCTTTGGCTGAAGTACATCCTTACTGCCTTGCTGCCTTCTCCCTGTCAGCAGAAGCTTCTCAGCTACGGTTACAAAAGGAAGAAGACTACAAAGACAAGAAGAGGAGGAGGAGGAAAAGGATGAGGACAGGGGAAGAGGAGGAGGGAGAGAAGGAAGAGGAAAAAGAGGAGAGGAGGACAAGGAGGACAATGGGGATGAGGACGAGGACTAGGAGAAAGAGGAGAGGAGGAGGGCTGGTGGAAAAGGAAGAGGAGGAGGCTTTCATCTTCCTATTGATCTTTCTGCTTCCTGCTTCTATCTTATTAACCCTGGACTGCGGTTGTTTCTCAGCAGCCATTGGTTGATACAGCTGGAAACTTGCTCAACACGGTCCGTGATGCCCCTCAGTCAGGTAGCCCTCCTCTTCTCAAAAGGTTTGAGTCTTAACCCTACAGGGCCATTCTGCGAACTCAGGAACACCATCTTGAGACGAGACAGGCAGGTCTCTCTTGGAGGTTTCCAAAAGCTATTTCCGTGATATTCTGCTGTTTTCTGTTGTCTTTACTGGGTGTTTGAAGGTTTTTGGCCACCTGGCAGTCTTTATGTGAACTAGGAACTTTTAAAATGTTCTGTGTGATTGAAATGGATCCTGCCCTTTGATGCGGACCTGTTAAACACAACCCTTCAGAAGAAACTAACAATGGACAAAGGTAAAATATGGCCTGAACTGTGTCCCTTTTTTTCAAGCTCTTATACATGTCTGAGCCTAGTACACCTGCCCCACACACGATGCTCTGGCATCTTCACGTCAGCTCTCTGCACACCTGTCATTTTTGCTTCTATCTTCCGTATTCCATCTACTTCTAAGTGTTGTGGGAAGATCACTTCTTCGAGCCAATGGTGAGCAGTGAATGGACCCAGAGACATAAAGGAAGCCAGGCTTTGAATGAAGCACCAAGAACATGACTTTATTCTATCCAGATGATAGACTTGGAAAGATTTTAAACTCAGAGTCTTTGGAAATGGCACTACTTTAGGAATTATACTAGAATGTTCTCTCATCCATCAATTTTATTATCCCATTCCAAGATTCTTGCTAAGGAAAAGATGCCCCCAAACTACAGAGCCTTTCCTTTGTCTTTCTGTCCTGCGAGGGCACCTGTGATGGTTGCGTCTGTCTGATACCCAGAGGAGACACTGTCCACTCCTTCACTTCCGCTACCATCACTGCCGTAGCATCTCTCAGTTCTCAGAAAAAAGAGGGAGGGAGATAACATTGTTGCAGATTGAAAAAGGGGGGAGTAGAAACGTCTGGGAGTGAAGACCTGAAGAAATTATTGAAAAGAAGGAAGCTTGTGAGGGAGACACAGGAGTTAGACCCAGGGTGCTCTCATTAACAACTGAACAGAATTATTTAATGTCCAGTCCAGAAGAGAAAGAGAAAACTGCTCAGACCTTCTGCTAATGGAACACTAGGCTCTCTTATTTGAGAGCAACTTGATTGGCAACCTGATGGAGTGGGTCTGATGAGAAAGAAGAGACTGTCTCCTGGGGTAAGCTTGTCCTCAATCTACTCCACTTCATTAGAAAAAGTGACTGGTGAAACTTGAAGGCCAATTAAAGGAAAAATGCAGTGTGGATTGAAGGTGTAAAAGAAAGACCATGCGAGACCCACTCTTTCTCCCCTAAAGTTCTCATCAACTAAACGAGCGAGCCTGGCTTGTCTAGACGGGTCCACAGTTCTAAGAGAATCAACATGATCTCTGGGTTCCATGAGTTTTACAGTTCAGAAATGAAGATGTGTATACAATGCAAAGTGTCGGTGACCTAAACAATGAAACCCTGAGGGCTGGGGCAAGGAGCTAGAAGTGTTTTAGCCCTACATAAGAAGAGAATCTGAAAATGCTTTGTTAAAGAAAGAAATTAAAAATTAGAGGAGATGAAGAAAAGGAGGAGGAGAAGGAGAAGAAGAAGGAGAAGGAAAAGGAGAAGGAGAAGAAGAAGAAGAATTGTAGGTACCAGATAACCAAGGGATAAGAGAGACTTTGGGGCTTAAATGGGATGAGTCAAAGGTTAATAGGATGGGCAATGACCAATATGCTCCTCGCCTCTCTATCTCTACCCTCAAAGCGTTTCCCTAGTCTCATCCAATGCTCTAGCTTTTCCATCTCGTGCTACCTGCACCTCCCCATCTCTGCCCAAGAGGAACCCCCAATCCAAATGGAGGGATTTATGAGCAGCAACACTCCCCCAAATCAATGGCCAAAGATCAATAGCTATAATGCAGAAAATGAATCTATATTCATTAGAATTGAACTGAACAAATGATATTATAAAAAGTCCCTTGGAAATCTATGTAAAAGAATCAAAGGAAAGTTGTTCTAATGTCATTTGTTGTCTGTACAATCAGAGACAGGGGAGCTATTACTCACTTTCAAAGGGCATTCTTGAAAATTCCTTTCTATACGAACAAGGGAAGAGGTTTTTCAGGTTGCTTTTTCCATTGCATTACCTCACATTTGGAAGCCACACCCACATACGTAGGGGCAGTATTCCCCTTCTTCTAACCTGCCTGACTTCTCCCTGGAATGTATGGGATCCACCAAAAGAAAGAAACCAAGTGTGTCCTCAACCCAGTAAAGTCACGGTTGGCAAATTGTAAGAACCCTGTTTCTATTTCTCATGCCATTTTGTTCTTTACCGATGCCATAGGCAAATCCTAAGGGTCCCTGACCAATGTTTATCCAGCATCTTTACAAGATGAGGAGGGCTGTAATCTGAAATTAAGTTTGAATACACATTTATGTCTTTATACTTAATACTCGATGTAATAATATTATGTACTGGGCATCTAGAAGGCTAGGTTATGAGGGCAGAGTACTTACTAATGGCATTACGAGAGGGCTTGAGGAAGGAGGTTTGCCCCTTCTTGACTTCCCACTTTGTCTGCCTCTTGAAGCATTTGTCCACTCTAGAGAATGCCCCAAAAGTTCCATCTTAGAAGCAAGACTAGATCCACATCAGACATTCAGCCTGCTGCCTGTTACCTTGTCCTTGGACTTGCCAGCATGCAAAGCACTAAAAAAGAAATAGCCACCATTTACCCAGCCTGTGACATTTTGTTACACAGCATGACAGGCAGAGACAGGAGCCCTACACAACACACATTGCGAGAAACCTCCATCATTGCAAGGGAGGCCTTCTTGTCCTTACCCCCACCGGGAAGAACCCCATTTTCCTTTATCTTGAAATGCCCCTTTGGTGAACATTTCACGAATCTCCTCCTCAGAGACCAAAGCTCCTTCCAGGATCTCACATAAGATTCACTAATGGTGCCACATATCACAGATCTCACGGCTTCTGCTTTAGGCTCACCCCCCCCTCCCCGCCAGTCCACCAGTTTTCTGTCACTCTCAGGGCCCCATTAACTTCTCTGAGTCTCTTGGCTTTCCCTGGGATGTATGTATCTTTCTCTGGGAAACTGCCAAGCATTTGGGAAAGGCAGTGTGGGCAGAAATAACCACAAAGCTAGAGGGAATGCTTACGGGAGTCCAACAACCACTCAACACGAATTTATTGAGCATCCGTCATGTTCCAGGAACCATGCAGGGTTCACACAGGGAGATGGGCTCTGCAGAGGCTATCCTATCTCCCAGCCCAGCATCTGAGGACTTGGGAGTCATCACATCAGACCACTCCACAAACTTCTCCTATAAGATTTTATAAGATTCTTCCCATCTTATGAGCAAGAAAGGGCTACCCAAGTGTCCTGCACTTATGCGTTGAGTTAATCAAAAAGTGTTCGTGCCCTGCCTGACCTTACCTCCTGAGATGAGGAGCAGAGTTAAATAAGAAATGACAGTGGCAATGCATTAGGCTCCTGAAAATTTCTCCTCTATTAAACAACTCTGCCCTTCCATGCACACATGTGTTTATGCTGGGATGCACACATATTGTGCACATGCGTGCGCGCACACATGCACGTGCACTCAGAAAAGACTCACAACTCCCTGCTGCCTCCTGTAAATGCAGGCTTCAAGAAACAATTAAATATTGATATCTTTACATCTCGGTATTCTCTTTTCAAATCCAAACAGCCCCAACAGGAGCCATCGCTGATACGTACTTAACGCCTTAAAACATCCACGAGGGGTTTTATCCTTTTAAAAGGAAGTTGTTACGAGCAGGGAAACTGTAACAAGCTGAGTGGGAATGGGCTACTTCTCCTGAAACAAGCCCGAGGGAAGCTTTCACGCACTTTCTTAGACTCCACCCCAGAGGGCCAGTTCTAGGAGCCCAGCCAGCTTTGCAGAAGCAGACCTGGCCTCCCACATCGCACCCTCTCACAGGCCTGAAAAGACAAAGGCATCCTCTCTTGCCAACTTCCCAAATAGGCACTCGAGCGCCCTGCAATCAGAGGCTTGGCAGAATTATGTAAATTGTCCATGCATAATGATGCCCTTGCTGAATAGATTAACCCAGCAGGGGTACTGGACAGGACCAAGCAGGTGTTAGCTGCTGGGCCTTCGCGCTCTGCCCAGCACAAGACTGAGAACAGTGTAGCTAGTAGCTTTGTGACCACAATGCACCCACTCTTCCCACAGCTACACATACTGTACCCTTCTCCCACATTCAGTCCCAAATGTCTACCCACTAAAATCTCCAGGATCAGCCTGAACAGAAAGACACAAACCCAGGCGTTGTTTCTTCTCAGGTCAGCGAGGGGACCCTTCAAATGGATGAACCTCTTGTAGTTACCCTGTGTTTTCGTGTTCCATTCCCTGCCCTGTGGGCGGGTCTCCTGATCTTGTCTTCTCCGGATCCAGTCCAGAGCCTTCAACACAATAAGCACTCCCCAAACGTTTCTTGAATAGAACTGAATTCTCAAATGACAGAGCTGGAATGCATCTTCGCAGCTATTCAAGCAGGCAGCAGACATACCCTGATTGGGATTCACGCGCCGTGTATGGCGTAAGCTCTGGCATAGGGATCCCAGCTTCACTTGCCTTACAATCTTTGGGACTTTGAAATTACAGGAAAATTATGTCTCTGTGTGTTTGGAGCGTTTATTTTTCTTTTGTCTTTTGGGATTCGTTTGCTCTTGAGACAGGCTTTCAACTATGTAGTCCAGGCTACCCTCAAACCTTTATCCCCTGGCTTTGTGTGATCTCACTCAGCCCTTGTGAGCTCTTCTATGGGCAAAGGGCTATAGATTTCACCAACTTCTTAATGGTGTCATGACCCTTCCCTAAGCCAAACACTGGCAATAACTGCTAGTCAAGTGGAAAGTGTAGACAAGAAACCCCACGACCAAGACAACATGATAAAAATTGGGGACACAGAGTGGGTCCAACCTGCACAAGGCAGAGGCCTGAAATCAAGATCACCTCTTCATAATCTAACTGTCATTAGTCCCTAATCATCACTAATAGAGAAAACGAGGCTTCGAGAGGATAAGCCATTCTCCCAAGGTCACATCTCTCCCTGCAGCTGCCTTGGCATTTGACAGCCTGGCCAGGACACCTTTTTCTCTTCTCACAAGCACAGAACCCTGGCTATAGTTGTCTGAATTCTGAGCAGCCATGGCAAGGGTTTATTGGCTGGGCCCCTCTGTCCCCAGTGCGCGGATCTCTGCATGCTTCAGCGGACTTTGTGGAGTCTATTTACCACATCTAAGACCAATTTCCTTCCCTTCCGTTGCTTTGAAGATAATTGAAGGTACTTGCATTGTCTGCCTGGGAATGTAAAAAGCCAGCTAATGCTGCAATCGATGCTTCCTGCTTAATGCTGCGCCCCAGCCCAGCCCGCCCTGAGCACCAGCTAACACAGCCTCCTCCGATGATGGCTTCGGCAGATCTTCCCGGCCGGCTACTTTGTTAATCAGAAAGGGGGTGGGGGTTGCGGGAGCCCTCAGGATAATGGCAGGCAGATTGAGTTGTTAAGCCTGAATGAAATATTTAGTAGCGCCATTTGCAGGATGCTGCTGGTGGGAGCGGTCCTCACAGCACTGCCTGGGAATGAGGGGGAGGTGCCCTCCTTGAGCTCTCCAGGCAGGGCACTGATGAGCCTGTTACAGCCTGCAGGGAGATGGAGGAAGGTGGGAGGAGGAGCAACCTGGGCGACCTCCCAGCTGGCACACACCACACAGGGCAGGCTCAGACTGCCTCAGGAGGACAGACCCTGCTAAAGCCCTAGGGGGCATGAGAAAGCAGTGCCCATCACACTGTGTATTGCAGTTCTGCTTACTCTGTGCATTTAACAAGGGAGTAAGGCTGGGCGTGCCAAGAGGTACCGGTGTGAGAAGAGGTAGCGAGAAAGAAGGCATTCTCCTTGTTCTTTCCTCCTGATGTCACAGGCAACAGAACATACCCGCGGTTTGTATGTTTTCTCAACTTCTAAAACTCTGAAATCCAGCCAGAGGTGCCCAGCAGGTAAAGGCACTAGCTGCCAAGCGAATGACCTGGGTTTGACTCCGGTTCCCAGGTGGTAAATGGGGAGAGCTGGTTCCCATAGATTGTCCTCAGACCTTTACATGGGGTGCCTCCCCCAACACACACACATATACTACATAAATGAACAAATGTGAAATATATAAGATTGTGGAATCTTTCTGAGGTGGATTCACAGTTCACATGCTCATTCAACAGTTATTTAGCTCCTAATCTGCTATGTGTAGGAATTTACCAGGTCTCTTAGTCCACCTCCCATTAGACACCTCAGTACCCACCTTCTCCACAACATCCACCATGACTGAGCAATGTTTTAATCTCTCCTTGGATTAGGAATGCCTTGTTTCCCATTGGTCCTCCCTTCTCCCTCCCTTCCTCTTTCCTTCTCCCCCTCTCTTCCTTATTCTTTCCCCTCTCTGTTTCTCTCCCTCTGTCTCTCTCCCCCATCCTCTCTCTCCCCCACCTTCCCTCTCCCCCACCTTCCCTCCTGTGGTATCTCACAGTTAGGGTGCAGAAAATTAAATATATATAGATATAGATGACTAGATATAAGCCCTTAATCACTGAAACGATTCGATACAGTTACAACTAACAAGTTATCAAAAGAAATAAAATATAAAAGTGCTCAATACAATCAATAGTTGACATCTTCAGCAAGTCTGATAAAAACAATGTATAAACACATAATACATCATGGCTAGGAATGCAAGGTTGGTTTAACATTAAAAATAATTTAACTCGCCATACTAAGAGATATCAAAAAGGACAAATTATATACTCATGACAAGAAATAAATAAAAGGTATTTGACATAATTCAACACCAATCCTTTATAAATATTCTGGGGGAAAGTGTAGGACTCAAAGCAACCTTCAGCTCATACAATGCTCAAAGAATAATTCCGACACAGATGGCTTCACTTACAAACCCATTTGAGAAGCAGAGCTGTGGATGTAACTCAGTGGTAGAGCCTCTGCCTAGCATATGAAAGGCTCCGGGTATGAGCCCAGGCACCACACACACAATTATGCAATGCCAACCCTACACAAACTGTCCAGAGAATAGAAGAAGAAATGATAACTTCAAAATTATTTACGGGGCCAATAAAATCTTGTTTGCAGAATCTGATAAGGATGTTTCAATAATAAAGAAACTGCTAATCAATCTCTGTCATGCAAAGATCCTAAACAAGTTAATGAATGTGGCACAATGAACTTGGGCTGACTCCAGGAAAGCGAAACTTACTATTTGAAATTCTACCAAGATAACTGACTAGAATTTGCCAATTAACAGAATAAACACAAAAGGGGGGAGTTACATGATCACCTCAAGAGATAAAGAAAATTCATTTGATAAAATTCAACAACCATTTATGCTTAAAATCAAAAGGAAAAGAGCTTATGAACGAGACGAGGGAATGTTCCCGTGAATACCATTGTCATGATAGAGGCTGAGCAGCATCTCATGTTAATTTAGCCAAGTCAAGAAAATCAGAGCTCCGTGCGCAAATATGAGCCATATTCCTGTATACAGCCAGCAAACGAAAATGTTTTTAAAACAGCATTTTAACAAATGCCAAAACACAAAACACCTATGGTAAATATACTGCGATATATGCAAGAAGCTCTAGACAAAAATCCTCTGTACTCCATGAAAAAAGACTGAGTTGGCGGGGAGTGATGTGTTTTGGGATTGGAAGAAGCACCATTAAAGATTGTCAGTTCTCTCCCACCAACTGATATAAATTTTAATTGGCATCCTAAAAATAAAATACTCAACATTTTTTTGATACAAGGTCTCATTATGTAGTTGTGACTGACCTAGAACTCGCTATGTATCTCACTTCATAGAGATTCACCTGCTTCTGTCTCCCAGGTATTGGGATTAGCAGCATAAATCACCATGCCTGGCCAAAAAAAAAAAATCTCAACATATTTTTCATTTTGTAGAATTGACAAGCTGTAAACTTCACATGACAATAGAAAGATTAAAATATCAAAACAATCCTGAAGAAGAGGCGCTATGTGTTAAATGATTGTGCAGACTATTTAAGCTACCAGATAGTAAGATACCAAACCCTAAAAATGAAGGTTCTTGTAAAATCGGCACAGTAGTTGCCAGAGTAAAACTAAATAAATCAGATAATCTAGGAAAGCAGTCACGTGTGCTGTAATTTGACTTACCACAAGCACCTTTGAGCCCTGAGCTATCTCGCCAGCCCACAGTGTGTGCTTCTTAAACAGGGTTATATTAACATGTAAGACATCTATTTTTAAATGACATATCAAAAGCAAAAGAAGCCATTTATAGTACACATATTTGACAGAAAACAAAAAAGCTCATGTCCAGAGTATATCAAAGACTCCTACACTCAGTAAGAAAAGGTATGGAAAACCCCACAGGAAAGAGAGAGTTAGCTACCTGATGAATAATAATACCCACGAGTGGAGACAGCTCATGGAAACCATTGGGCTCTTTTAGTCTTCTGAGAAATGCTAATTGAAGCCACAGGGAATTACTCTCACACACCCACCAGAATAGAAAAACATAAAACAATGATCATCCCCAAAGGTGTGCAACAAAGTGAACTTACAGATTGCCGGTACAAACACAAGCAGGCAAAACTACCTCAAGACCTTCCTCAAGACAAGACATAGACATGTATGTAGAAGTAGATGGCTGTGTTCCGCCAAAGATAGTCAAAATAACAGCCTGCTATGTGTGTGAAGACAGGTGTCCACAGTAGAATGAAGACAACATGGTCTAGTCATAAAGTGGAGTAGTATACTGCAATCCCAGCACTAAGCATGGTCAAAGACAGGGATCCCTGGCATCCATTGGCCAGCCAGACTAGCCAAATTGTTGAGCTCTAGGTTTAGTGAGAGATCCTGTATCAAAACAGAGTGGAGAAGAGATCAAGCAAGATACTCAAGGTTGACTTCCGACTTCTACATATACAGGTGTGTACACCAATGTGAACACACACACACACACACACACACACACACACACACACATCTGCAAGCATAGGCAAGCCTGTACGGACATAGTCTGTCAGCGCCCATTACTGAAGGAACAAGAGAGATCTGGGAACTGTTTTTATCCATGCGACCTGACAAGTGTAAATGCGTCAGCTTGGACCCTTGTAATCTGTGCAGGTTTTTATTATTATTTTGAATACTCTAGTGCAATATTTTATATCTTACATGTCTTTCAAAGACCCCTATGGCAAAGGTTTGGTCAGGGCTTGGCACTATCAAGAATTGGTGGAACTTTCAGGAGATTGAGCCTAGAGAGAGGTTCTTAGGGTCTTCAGGTCATCTGTGGTATGCCCCTGAAGGGGATGGCGGAACTCTACCTTTCCTTCCTCTTTCGCTTCCTAGTCATGAGATGAGCGATTTTATTCTAGCCACCCTTCTGCCATGATATGCCTTGCTACTGGCTCTGAGGCCTACCAATTATGGATTAGCATTTCCCAAAAACTGAGTCAAAAACCCAACCTTTTCCCCTGGTCACTGATAATCTCAGGAGCCTGTTATCAGGACAAAAAGAGGGCTAAAACACACATCAAAAGCTGAAGTGAAACAAAAATTATGACTACCAACCATATCGTAATTTTATACATGTGAGTTTGTATAGGGAACATATACCAAACCTATTACATACAGGCAAATACAAAAACGTGTGTGGCAATTATCTCCGGCAGCTGATTTATGAGTCTCTTTTGCAATTCCTCTTTATAGTGCAGGTATCATCTGAATATTTCCAGTGAGAATGTATTACTTTCATAAAAGCTAAAAATAATAAAGCTTAAATAAAGATCTCCTTTTTAGATGGTAAAATTCTATTGTGGTTGTGTTTAAGGAAGAAAGGAGTCCGTATCTCTGAGAAATGCATAATTGAAGCATTT
Source organism: Microtus oregoni (assembly GCF_018167655.1). Taxonomy (NCBI): domain Eukaryota; kingdom Metazoa; phylum Chordata; class Mammalia; order Rodentia; family Cricetidae; genus Microtus; species Microtus oregoni. Next base: position 3,534,497 of record NW_024543831.1, on the reverse strand, counting down.
GCAGATGAAATAATAAGATGTCTAGCGGCGGGTAGGGAGAAGTGGGGAATATAGACTTTTTAAATGGCCGTATGTTGGTAATTGTTAAGGCTGAGTGATGGTCCACGGGGATTCATTATGCTCTTTCCTCCACCTACATGTGTTTGAATAATAAAATGTTGAAAAACAAATAAACAGCCTTTCACAAGCATGGGATTTATGCACGGCAGATATTACCCATTGCAAGAGCTATGAGGAATTGTTCAAGAACGCTTTTTCAACATTTGGTGGGTGGTAGTGGCTGGACACAACTAAAACTAAGTCACGTTAAAGGTCCTCTGTAAAACCCTGGTGCAGTGTCCACACCTACACTCCCAGGGCTGGAGAGGGGGCAGCAGGAGGCTCCCTGGCCTGGCTCAAAAGACAGTGTAGTTGATTCTGTGAGCTCCAGGTTCAGTGAGAGACTCTGCCTCCAAAAATAAAGTGGAGGGGAACTGGGGAAGACACCCAACCACCAACCTCTAGTCTCTACACACATGTGCATATGATACACACATATGCACATATATGTACATGTATAGAATATATACATACACACATAGACAGACAGACAGAAAGACAGAGGTTCTCCTGGCAAGGATTGGTCAATAATTCACCTGATAAAAATAGTTTCCCACAAAGAAAGAAAATCCCTCATAGGGTTCCAACATCTGCCTCACCAAGATAGAACACATAAGGACCCAATGGGAAGCAATACATTCATTCAGAAGATGAGGCAACAATATGTGTCCCTTCTCCGAGAGGACAAGGAGGTAATCTCTACTATGGAGAACTAAGTCATTTCTTGTAAGTCTCTTGCCTTTTCAAGCCTAGAAATAAAGTGCCAGGAAGAGGAATTGACAAAGAGATGGATGAGCTTTATTGTCCTACGAGGAATGGCGTTAGCTCTGAGTTCTGGCCAGAGGCAGTGGTCCTGGGTGTAATCAACAGTGGCTCTCAGGTCCTGTTTCCAGTGTCACCTGGTCTGCTGTAGTCTTGACCTTTTCTTGACCTTTGTCAGCTCCTAACCTGCTCCTGGTGTAGCCTTGATCTGAACACAACCACACTTCAAACTGTCTTTGGAGCCAAACTGACTTTGACGCTCTAGGGTGCCACACTCTACTTTATAACCTCTTTGGTTAATAGATAAAATTACCACTCGCTGAATTTTTAACAGCTTCAAGAACAGGTCAGAGACCTTCATTTCTTCTGAGAGGGTCATTAGGTAGCAGGAACCAGGAAAGCAGGGAAGAAACCTTCTCCGTGGGAAAAGACTATCGTGTCTCCTCTCCACTTACCCAAATTAGCCAGCTACCTTCGATCTGTGGCTCAGTGTGAGTGTTTTGTTTGCTTGTTTGTTCTTTAATTGACATGTAATTATTGTACATGTTTATAAGGAGCCGTGTGGTATTTTGATACATGTATAAAATGTGTAATGATCAAATAAGAATAATTAGCATACACAGCACCTCAAAAAAACACATCCTTCCTTTGTGGTGACAACATTCAAAATCCTCTCCTCTGCTCATTAAAATTTAAAATGTATCATAATTGTTAACTCTTCTCACCCTACTGTGCTACAGAACAAGAGAACTTGCTCTTAGCTCTAACGTCATAGTCATCAACCAACCACCTCCTGTCTCCTCCCCGGCTCTACCCTTCCCAGCCTCCGCTAACTGTTCCTCTAGTCTTGACTTCCACAAGAACAACCATTTTCGGCCTCCACATACAAAGAAAAGACAGCATTTGTCTTTCTGTGCTGCAGTGTCCTCTGGTCTAATCCATGTTGCACTGAGTGACAGGATTTCCTTCTCTGCATGGAGGAATAAGAGTCCCCTTATGGGTGTGGAATATGGCATTTTCTCAGTCATTTCATCAATACCTGTTGATGGATATTTAGATATGGTTGACTCATATCTCGGCAGGAGTGAGTGGTGCCACAATCAACATGGGCACACAGGATCCCTAGGGTGCGCTGAGTTAGATCTCTCAGTATATACCCAGGTCTCTGAGTATATACCCAGAAGTGCTATAGCTGGTTATGTTACAATCATATACCTAGGGTTTTTATGAACTTCCACATGCGTACACTAATTTACTGTCTCATCATCCATATCTAAGGGCTCCTTTTTCTCACATCCTCACCAGCATTTACTCTTTGCTTCCTTAATGACATCCCTTCTGACCAGGATAAGATGGACTGTCACTTTGGTTTGCATTTCCCTGATGATTAAGGATGCTGAACAATTTTCCACATATATTGGCCATTTGTTCTCTATCTTTTGAATGTGATCTGTCCATTTTATTTGCTGAATTATTTGAGATTTTTAAATGTGTTTAAGTTTCTTAACTTACATTCATTTAGAGTGTGTGTGTGTGTGTGTGTGTGTGTGTGTGTGTGACAGAGCACATGTAGAGATCAAGGACAACTAGTGAGAGTCAGTTAGCGCTTTCCTTCCACCGTATAGGCTCCAGAAATCCTACCCAGTTCATCAGTCTTGGCATCAAGCACCTCCATCTCCATAGCCATCTTGCTGGCCCAAATTTTTGAGTTCTTTCTATTCTAGATATGAATCCCTTTTGATGTTTAGCTGAACATTGGACCACTCTTACTCAGATATTTCTGTGGAGTTGTGCAAGTCCCTTATATTTTCTAGTAGGACCCTCTTGTCAGGTGGATAGTGTGAATAGATTTCCCCTATTGTGTCCGCTGTCTCTTCATTCTGTTAATGGTGTCCTTTGCTGGGAAGAAATGCTTCCGTCTGATGTAATCCTATTGGTCTATATCTTCCTGTTCCCCTATGTTTCTGAAGTTATACCCCCAAAAGTACTTACTGTCTGCTTTATTTTAGTAGTTTCATACTTAGTCTGTTTAACTTTATTTTGTACATGGTGAGAGATATGGACCACATTTCATGCTCCTGTATATGAATATCCACAGCATCTCTCCTGTATATGAATATCCACACCATCTATCCTGTATATGAATATCCACAGCATCTCTCCTGTATATGAATATCCACACCATCTATCCTGTATATGAATATCCACAGCATCTCTCCTGTATATGAATATCCACAGCATCTCTCCTGTATATGAATATCCACACCATCTATCCTGTATATGAATATCCACACCATCTATCCTGTATATGAATATCCACAGCATCTCTTCTGTATATGAATATCCACACCATCTATCCTGTATATGAATATCCACAGCATCTCTCCTGTATGAATATCCACACCATCTATCCTGTATATGAATATCCACAGCATCTCTCCTGTATGAATATCCACACCATCTATCCTGTATATGAATATCCACAGCATCTCTCCTGTATGAATATCCACACCATCTATCCTGTATATGAATATCCACAGCATCTATTGATGAGACTATCTTTTCCCCCAATATACATTCTTAGTAGTTCTGCAAAATTCAGTTGGATGGAAATAAATGGATTTATTTCTAGGTTTTTAATTATTTTCTATTAATCCCTGTATCTCCTATTCTAGTACATAGTGTTTCATTTATTATAACTTTGTCAGATATTTTAATTCAAGTAGTGTTGTATTTCCATATTTGTTCTTTTTTGTCCAGAGTGCTGTGGTTACTTAGATTTGTTTTTATTTCCCTATTAATTTTAAGATTCTTTTGTATTTCTGTGAAGAATTTCCTTGGTGTTTTTATAGAAACTACATTAAGTCTGTAGCTTTATCTGGGTAGGATGGACATTTTAACGATAGTAATTTGGGGTTAAGAGGGTAGCTCAGGGATAGTGTGCTTGTCTAGCATAGCTAAGGCTCTGGGTCTGGTTGCAAGCACTGAAAAATGATTAATCTTCCTAATCCATGAACATGGGCTGTTCTCCCCGTGTGTGTGTGTGTGTGTGTGTGTGTGTGTGTGTGTGTGTGCATGTATGTATCTCCTTCAGTTCTTTCAATAATAATATAATTTTCACTGTAGATATCGCTCACCTTCTTGTCAAATTTATTCTTAGGTACTTTTGAAACTATTGCAAATGAGATTGCTTTCTTTATTTCTCTTTCAGATAGTTTTCTACTGGCATATATAAATGCTGCTTCTTATGTTAATTTGTATCTTACCAGTTTACTGAATTTATCCATTCTAACAGATTTGGGTTTCTTAGATACATAAATCATGTCATCCGCAAACAGGGACAATTTGACTTCATCCTTTCCAATTTGTATGCCCTTTATTTCTTTTTCTTGCTGAATTATTTTTCTGGCTAGCATTCCTGGTACTTTGTCAAATATGGGTGGTAAAATGAGAAAATTCTTAGTCTTGTTTTGGAGAGCAAAGAAAAAGATTTCAGCTTCCCACACATACCATGATGTCAACTTTGAACTTTTCAGCTATGCCATATGCATGCGATAGGGCACATTTATTCTGTACTTTATTTTTGAGATTTTCTTTGTCGTGAAGGGACGCTAAACTTTATCACGTACGTGTTCTACACCTATTAAGGTACTTTCCTTCTTGATTCTGTTAATGCTATACATATTTTATCCATGGGAATCGAACTAAATACCGCTTGATAGGGACATATGGTCCCTCTGCTGTGGCCTCCAATTTTACCGGATACGGTTTTATTGAGCGCTTTTGGTTCATGGTTTTCGTTTGATGGCTTCTTACCTGATTTTAGAATAATGGTAAAACTGGCTTAATGGAAGAATTCTCTTCCTTTCAATATTTTTGAGTAGTTTGAGAAAAATGGTTTTAGTGCTTCCTAGAAGTTGTGCGATTTGGCACTGAAGCCATCCAGTCCTGGACTTTACTTTGTTGGGGGGAAAATGTATGTGACGATGTGATCTCATTCCTTACTGGTCTGTTCTGGTTTTCAGTGTCTTCATTACTTAGCCTTGGCAGGTTGCAGATATAAAGGAATGTATCTATTTCTTCTAGAATTTTCAATTTGCTGGAGTAGAGTTATATAGGGAAAGTCTCTGTATTCCTGCACTAGCGGTTAGAATTCTGTCTTTGTCTCTTCTCTTCTTCTGAGAGATCTTGCTCTAGCTCAGGCTTTACCAGTTTCACCGTCCTTTTAAAAAGCAGTGTTATTTGTTGGTGCTTTCTTTGATGGTAGCCTCGACTCTGGTTATTTCTGCTCTAAGTTTAGTGGTTATTCTCTTCTACCAATTTTCCATTTTCATTTGTTTCAAGAAACTTTAAAATGTTCTTTTTCCTTCTTCTTTTTCCTTAATCCCTGGTTGCTCAGGTACATGCCATTTGATCCCCACGTGACTGTACAACTTCCAAAGTTCATCCTGTTATTATAACTCATAGGTTGAATCCACTGTGATCCAAAAAGGTTTGATTTTAATGTTTAAAAATTCATTGAGACTTGTTTTGTGGCTCAGCATACAATCTGCCCCACAAAACACCCCACGTGCTAAGGAGAAGAATGTGTACTTATCAGTGTCAAACACTATGTTCTGTAAACGTCTGACAGGTCCCTCTGATTGAGAGGGCAGAGCAGTTTAACCACACGACTTCGTTGCTTGTTTTCTGTCTGAATCGGTTGCCCACTGCTGAAACTGGAGTGATGCGATCCCCTATGATCATCGTATGGCAACGTCCTCTCTTCCAGCGCTTGCTTTGTGTATCTGGATTATCAGGTACTAGATGCGTACATAGATATAATTATTGCATCTTCTTTCTGGATTGACCTAACATTGGTTTTTAAACATGGAGCAAAGCAGAACATGATAATTAACTAAAGACAAAACTTATGTCCTTCTCAGAACAACACTACCCAGGTGACGCACCCGACTACAAATGTGAGTCACATGTGCAATTTTAAATTTCCTCATGGTTGATCTTAGAAAGAAAACTGAAACTAGTAATGTGAAAATACACCCAAAGTATAATTATTCCAATATATAATAGACATAAAAATATTAATGAGCTCTTTAATATCGTCTTTTCTTTTTGCTACACCTTCAAATTCACTGTGTATGTGTACTTAGGGCACAAATCACTTCTGAGTAGCCAGATTTGAAGACTTCAATAGCTACACATGGCTAGCTATGGCTATGCAATGCTTGCCTTATTAAACAAGGGCAGCTCTAGGAATCAAGAAGGGAATTGACTCCTTGGAACTGTTGCCTTGGGAGAAATGGCCTTGCTTCCATACACTGTCCCAACATCCTGAAGGGCCAGTTTTGCTCAGCCCTAGAGATGTCATTGGTAAATTTGCTCCATTCAAGTTCTGAGATCAGACTGGATCTATATGAAGCAATAAATAACAATAGTTATAGAACTGTTTTAGACAAAAAAAAGTTATCAAAGTGTCCCTAGACCCTATTTTATTCATTTTGAATGATAATACTTGGCTCTCCCAATAAAACTAAATCATGTATGTGTGTGGAGCATCATTGCCGTGCAGAGGTGGACTAATGTCTCTTCCTGGCCACTGGAAGTCTGGTTGCGCCAACCACGTGACCCTTTTGATGATAACGAGCAGGGACTCCCAGGAAAATCTAATCACACTCCCACGTGTTAAAATCCGCAGAACTGAGCTCCTGCCAAATGAGGAGCTGAGTGAAATGCTGAAAAGACACATCTGGGAAAACAGAGCGCATGGTGCAAATCAGTTACAGTTTCCAAGTGAAGTGCAAGGTGATGTGACGAAGATGCATGGGCTGCAGAGCCACACTGACTCTTGCGACGTCTCGTCTCCATTCTCTCATCCGTAACGGGATAATGGTGCCTGCCTCTGAGTTGAAGTAAGGATTAAATGAGATGAAACGGAGTACCCAGGACATAGCTAACCCAAAGTACATGCAAGCGAATGCATTATTTAACTTATGCAATCAAAATTGTCTCAAGTCACCATGTATCAAATTCTTTTTTAAAAAAAATCAAGATGTGCAAAGAAGTCTTGGTGACTATGAAGCCATGGAAACCATCCTCAGGGCTGATGCTCTCAAACAAAGCTCCCTACTCGGCTCTGATTTGTTGCCTGTGTCCCAGTCGATCTTACAACATTGAGAGCAACACACTGGCTTCAAGAGTTTAGCCTTGTCCGATGTGTTCACCATCATTCTGAATTTTGACAAGCATTTGATTCAAGGGGATGACGGGAACTTTGCTGAAAGGCTTGGGGATCAGCTAAAGAAGCCAGGGAAAGTCAGTAGTGGAGAAGCAGGAGAGAGAGAGGGAGAGTGACACCTGTGTCTACCATCTTTGTTCCAAGTTTCCCAGAACTTGTTAGGGGAACCAAAGTGCTTTGATGAGCCCGTATGTTCTGTAGAATATCTACTATACAGCATCTCGCCTGCCACACATTGACAGTTTACAGGTGTCTAACTAGAGACATCAGAGCTAAGCACGATCAAGAAATGATGGTTGTTACTGTGTAAGGGCTTATATTTGTGTGTTTGTACCTTTAGATAGCATCTTTGTATACCAGGCTGGCCAGGAACTTGTCATGTAATTGGTATTGACTTTGAACTTGCAATCCTCCTGCCTGTCTCCTGCGTGCCTAGATGATGGGTGTATGCCACACGTCTGGTATAGTTTTGCTCTTGTTCCAGCCCCCTTGGCATTACAAGTAGAATCTCTACTTTCTCCCCTTTTCCATTTCTAGTATCTGAAACCTGACATCCAGTGATGTCCTGTGTCTTTCTGTAGGCCACACCCTCAAGCTTCTTCTCCAGGCCTTCCTACCTCCTAACAAGTCCTAAGTTCATGAAAGTTCCTAGGACTCTGTATCTTACCCATGAACACCAACAAGAAGTTAGTACACCAACTGATATGCTAGAAACTGGGGACACCATGCCAGTGAGACCTTAATAAAAGACAGCCAAGAGGAGAGAAAATCCAGATCCTGGAAGTGATAAAAGTACATTTTACTGAGTCCTGCTATGACTCAGTTGTACCTTATAGGCACTAAGTAGTTTATCCTTTAGCACAGCTCTAGGAGAGGGAAATTATAATTTTTTTTTCCACAGAGAGGAGAATCAACACATCACAGAATAGACAGAGCTCTACTCAGAAGTGGGTGTATCTGACTCCACCTATGTTTTCACTGTGAGTAGTGTCTAAACTTTGTGTAAACATCTACCTGTTTCCCAGAATTCTGCAGGAGACACATACAGCTCAATAGAATGTGTACTAGAGAACAGGCAGATCTGGTGGAAGAATCTTGTGCCCTGGGGACCCTCAACCAGTTAAACCTCTTATCCGCTATCTAGTGGCCTGGCTCTCACAGAGGAGCGTCATCCCCACGACACCATCACTTGACAGCCCAGGAGCCTTTGTAAGCTGCCAAGTCATTCCCACAAATGAAGGGACAGTGAGGATGAGGCTGGCTCCTCTGGGAAGCTGAAGCGTCTGTGACTCAGCCACCTTAACCCTGAGAGACTAACAGGTAGGAAGAGCCTTCCAAGTTATCATCACTGAGTTCGCCAGTACATTTGGAGGAGTCTCTTAGGAGGCTGCGACTGCCTTCCCTTCCCCCTCCTCTTAAAAGGTTTTCCAGTCCTACTGCTAGTGAGCAGGAGCTGACCACCCTTCTAAGGGCCTGAAGTCACCGTCTCCCGGCTCCCCCTCTAGCAAGTGCCTCCTTGCATGGAACACAAGGCTATCCATGCAAGCATGTCCTCCTCTCTGGCTCACTTCTGAGGAAAGTAATGAGCAAGTCTTTAGCCCCCAGAGGGGATGACGTCATTCCTTCAACCATTCCTCATAAGACCTAGCAACCCTCTCCCACTCCATCTCTGTCTTTCTCCACGGAGTGTGCACACTGGCTAACCAATCTCTCTGGCGGTACCTTGTACAAAGCCTTCACTATTGGATATTTTTTCCTTTCTCCTCTCCTCCAGCCCCCATGTTAACCATAGTGTGAAAGATTAGGTCTGAGAGCCTCTTCCCCAGAAATTTCCAAGAAGCTCTGCCATCCAATTCATTAGCATCACTCTCAAAGGGTGTTCCTGGGTCCTTTCCCTCTGGGTCCCCAGCACCATTTACAGAGTCTTCTCCCAACAGCCACTGCCACAGCATATGATCACAGACAAGCAGAACAGACTGGATTGTCAGGACTCAGCATGGGCTCGGAAAACCTTCAGAATCTGCAGGTACCGCTATGGGGCAGCCTGCCTCTTCAGGGTACCTGTGTCCCCTCCCTTCCTCATACTCCAGAAAAGCAGCAACATTCCACATCAACTGCCTCTAGGCGCTTTCAAAGCCAATGGTCTGATTCTGCCACAAGGTCCCTCCTCTGTCTCCCTACACCACAGATGAGAGCCCAAATACAGAGCTGCAGAGTACCGAACAAATGTTGGGGCAATGTTCTGCCTACATGCTGGGTGCTGAGAGTCATAATAAGGTGTGTGACAATGGAGAATATCTGTGTCACTCGGTTGGCCCTCTCTGTGGCATAGACCTGTGAGAAACCATTTTAAGGGCAGAAGGGTTTATCTTGGCTCGTGGTTTCGGAAGCTCCAGTTGTTGGTTAGCCAACTCCATGACTGTGGACCGGCGGGGAGGCAGAGAATCATGGTGGCAAGATCATGTGACAGAGGCTGCTCACTGTTTAGTGTCCAGAAGACAAAGGAGCATAGGACGCAATCCATCCCTCAAAGGCACATGCCTCGTGGCATACTTCTCCAACCAGTTTCTACTTCCTAATGTTTCAATTCTTTCCAAACAATGTCATCAACTAGGCATCCACCAGGGAATGAATCTATTTATGGAGTCGTGAGCCAGTCATTCCCTGAAAACACTTCGGCTGGCCACCAAGCCTCCTTTATAGAAGCCTAAGGAGGACATTTCACAATTAAGCCATAATGTTGCCTTCTACATGGTGTAGAGGGATGACAGGGCGGGCATGCCATCGTGCACACATTCGGGGAAAGCCTCCAGACCTACGGGGTACAATCTTGAACCCCATGACAAACCCAAGCACAAGGGTCACTGCTCCCTCCAGTTCCACAGTCAGTCCCTGTGCCTGCACCAGAGGTTGGGAAACATACAACAAAGCCAGATTCCCTCTTCCCACGGCTGACTGTGACCTTACCCAGTACCAGCTCACTTTGCAGAGGGAGCATGCTGGGGACAACAAGAGCCTCTCCATGGGCAGAAAAGGCCTGGGATCAGCGGCTACCTGACTTGCTTTATATGCCATCAAAAACTATCACCACGCTTTCCCAGACCCCAGTAGTGGAAGTTAATTTGTAACATAAAGGTAGAGGGTCAGGCAGAAGCTGTCCAGGGAGTAACTGCATAGGAATGGCTTGAGAAAAGGCACACAAGGGGATGTGGGCTTTTCCAGAAGGATCCATGTAGGATTGATTTGATGATGGCCTGGATAAGCCTGTTTCGGATAAAACCCTCAGATCCAGTATCCTTCCCACTTGCTTCCCTCCCTCAGCTCTAATCCAGTGGCCTAGGAAATATTAAAAAATAAAGATGACCCTTTTCACAGCCTCCAGGTCCCCTCTGTGTATCTTTCTGTGTCCCCAAATTTTCTTCCTATTCTATCTCCAGCACCAGCCTGAAAGCCCCAGGGAAGAGATCTGATGAACTCATTCACGTCTGCGATGCCTTGCAAAGAAACAGCCTTTAACCCAGAAGAGAGCATTCTGACGGAGGAGTCGAGGCATGGGGGACTGCGCGGGGAGGGGGGAATACTTCTGGTTCAGAAAGTGGGAGGAGGTACTCCCCAGATACTTCAGTTTCCTCACAATGGCTGCCTCCTCTCATTCCCACAACACCCATCACCACCACCTAAAAGGAAATCTTAAGAATTATGGCAAGAGGAGACTCCTATTGTCACTTGTCCCTACTCACAAAGGACACTGTGAGCAAGTATCCCCACTGAGTCAGAGATAGATCCCGTGACCACGGACCCATGGTTGCCAGGTGACCTTCTTTCTACTCACCTGTAAGACACAGCCCACATTCCTCCTCGCTCCCTGGGTTCCTGGGTCTCTGGCTCCAGAGGGACCAGGTATTTAGGAGAGGAGGCTATTCTCATCCTCCCCCATACCTGCTATACTGAGGATGCACTTGCTGCCCCTCTACCTGCTATACTAAGAACCTGTATTCCTACCCTCAACAGGAGTCTCAATTATGGCTTTTATTGCTGTGGAAAGACACCATGACCACAGCAACTCTTACAAAGAGAACATTTAATTGGGGTGGCTCGAGTACAGTTTCAGAGGTTCAGTCCATTATCATCGTGATGGGGGGTATGGCCGTGTGCAGGCAGACGTGGTGCTGGAGCGGAGAGTGCTACATCTTGTGGGCAACAGGAAATCCATTGACTATCACACTGAGGGGACCTTGAGCAAAAGAGACTTCAAAGCCTGGCCCCTCAGTGACACACTTCCTTCAACAAGGCCATACCTCGAAATAGTGCCGCTCCCTTTGGGGGCCACTTTCTTTCAAACCACTACAACAAGGGAAGATAATTTGGGAAGTTTGCACCTATGTCCATCTGGTGGTACAGGCCAGACATCCCAGCTACTCCAGAAGTTGAGACAGGAGAATCACAAATTCAAGACTTGTCTAAGTTATAGAGTAAGCTTGGGGCAATTTAGTGAGATTCTATCAAAATAAAAGGCAAAAATGATATAGCTCGGTGTGCGGTGCTTGCTCAAGTATACTGAGGCCCTGGGTTCCAAAAATAAAACTCTTTTTTTCTAGTACTAAGAAGACATCTACGCAGGAGAGGGACAAGAATTTGTGTCCCAGAAAATAGAGTACTAATGAGTCCCTAAGGTTTCTTGCCTCCTGCTGCAGGCTAAGATGAGAGGAGAAAGGAATGTCTAGATTCCCGTCTGCCCCAGGCAGAAGGCAAGGACCAAGAAAGGCTGAGAGTCCATTTTCTTCCAGCTAGACCCAGCTGTACTGTGGTTTCCACAGGATTGAGATGGCCTGGAAGGAGGGGTGGCAATGGGAGCCAGCTTCAAATGGGAGATCTCCTCTCAGATCCTCCCTGTGCCAGGACCCCATGAGAAGGAGCTCCCAAGTGGTCCCTGTCCTGAGATGGCAGCCATTCCCGCTATGTGTTTGCCTGCTCAGAGCCCTGTGATAGCCTAACAGAAGACCCATTTCCAAGGCTGGGGGCTCATGTGGGTCACGATCAATAACACACACACACACACGCACTGCACTTCTCTGCGGGCATGCACACAGATTTAAAAACATGGGAAAGGGAGCAGGCTGGAGAAACAGTCATTTCTATGCTAAGTGTCCTCCTGTGATCTGAGGGGCAGAAGATGAAATTGCCAAAGTGCTCAGAAATCAAGGACTCTGGAGTTCCCTGAAGCCTGGAAGAAAGAACCCAGGCCACTGAGACTGACCTGAATTTGAGCTCTGTCCCTGGTTTCTGGGGACCCATCAGGCTAGGGAACAGCTATTCCCTGGAAATCAATAACCACATTTGGATCAGTGCTGTGCCTGGTGATATACTTCCCCACCTCAACACCGTGACCCTGGCTGGGAGCAACCTGCCCTTGTCTCTCCTTAAGGAAACCACCACTCCAAGAGGAGAGTGGATCTGATGGGGAATGCTGGGCCAGGGCCATAGAAAGTGGGTCCTTACAGCCATCTAATCAGTTTGCTCAGCTATGTTTCTCTCTGTGCCTCAGTTTCCCCATTTATATGCCCTCCAAAGGCTCTTCCCACAGCATGTCCATCCTGAGGGATCTGGTGGGCTCATATAGGATGAGATGTGTGTGAACGGTAAGGGCAAAGCATCCCTGTCACAGCTGAGGACACAGTCAGCACACTGTCTTCTTACAGAGAAGGAACCTCTGCCTGGAGCATGACAAGACAATGACAGAGCTTCAGACTGGAGGACAAGTCTTTGCTGTAACCCCTGAAGATGGACATATCTTCTGACAAGGGTGAAATTTTTGACCTAGACTAGGCCCTGAGCATCACTATTTGGCCAAGTCTCAAAAATAAGTAAGAAAGAAGCAGCCATTGGTCCGGGCCCAGTGTGGGTATGAACACCCCAAGGACTGGACAAATCAAGTGTCTCTAGATTCTCACTGCCCCAGGACTGTCTCCTGGGGACCAAAGGGTCACTTACTGCTAGTGCTACAACCTACAGAGATGGAGCGAGAGGTCTCCTAAACCATGCATTGTTGAAGGACGATGAACTAAAACAAGCACTGAAGGTCGCCCTTATAGGATGAAAGTTGAAAACAGCACATCCCTCAGGCCAGGGATGGGGCAGGGCAGGTGGAAGCCAAGCCTCCACGCTTGCTTCCATGACATGGGTCGATCATATGGACTGCGCCAGCATCTGGTCCTGTGGCCATGTGGCCCAGCCTGGTATCCAGCAAACAGAGCTCAAGACTTCCTTCTGCCAAGGTCCTGCATTGATTCGTTATTTTATCATACAGGTCTAGAAGCCCGGCTCTCATTCCTGCACACTGTCTCCTTTCCATTGTATGACATTTCGCTAACAAGAAAGTGGAACATAGAAAGATTGGAAGACTCAGCCTTGCTCACACATTCAGTGTGTAGACTTGAACCCAAGTCCCCAAACTTCATTCAGAACTCTTTCCACTGCACCAGTGCTGATGGCAGAGATGGCCTCAGTCTACTCCCCAAGGACAGGAGGGCAGGAGGGCAGGAGGGCCGGTGTTGATGGATGCCCAGGAGCTCATAGTGTGGCGGGGAGTTTTCCCGCAAAATGGAGCAGGCCGCCAGCATGCTTATTACCCAAGCTTATTCCATCTCATAATAAATGGAGCCCCCGGAGGGCCAGGCATGATGGGGTGGGGTGAGATGGGGAGTGAAGACTATTACGGGATTTTAACCTCCGTCTTCTCTTTCCGGGCCTCTGGAACAGCTGTTCGACAAAATGGATCTATGCAGACAATCATTTTTGCTGCATTACTTAATATACAGTTGCTCTCGGCAAGAGATATAATTGACTTGCTTAACTAATCAATCTTTCTATAAGCATAGCTGCCTTTCCTCTCCCACTGGGGGGAGGGAGGCAGGGGGAGAGGGTGGAAAAGAGAAATTGCAGGGAACAACCTTTGGCATGAATTACAGCGCTCTAACACCCAGCTGAGCTCTCGGAGCTGAGGGCAAAAGCTGCCGCAAAGCATTGCCATCAAGGCTCCTTTCTGGACCAGATGTGGTCTACGGTGGCCTGGGGGAATGGTGACCCCAGCATGAGATGGAGGCAGAGTGCTAACAGGGGTCAAAGGAATCACAGCCCAGACGATGCGAAAATCACCCCAGATTATCTTAGCCATAATTTGCTCCATCTTTAGTGGTAAGTGTGTGTTCAGTGATGAGAGATGCCACAACTCTCAAATGAAGCCATGGAGCTGTGGGGAGAATCACATTTGGCTGAAGAAAACGACCTAGCTCCTCTCCCAACTCACACCCCTCCACCATTCCCACCCCTGTGTATCACCCTCCACCACTCCCACCCCTGTGTATCACCCTCCACCACTCCCACCCCTGTGTGTCACCCTGGTATCCCACAAGACCTAGCTTCACCACCATGTAATGCCAAGCACCAAAATGACAAGTTTTAAGAACAAGGAAGAGGAGGCAGGAGCCCTGATTATCAAATACACTTTCCCAAAGATAGGGGTTAGCAGTACTTATGGGATAAAGAAACAGCTTGGAGGAGCTGGAAAGATGGCTCAGTTGGTGAAGCGTTTGCCCTGTAAACATAAGAACCTTGGTTCAAATCCCATATAGAAAGATGGGAGTGGCAGACTGCCCATAATCCAGGGTTGTGGAGGCAGAGAAGGGGCATCCCTGGAGCTCACTGGTCCACCAGCCAGGGCTTATCAGTGGTCTCTAGGAGCAGAAAGAGATCCTGTGATGGCTAATACTAACTGTCTACTTGACCACTTCTAGAATTAGCTGGGACTGTAGAGGGTTATGTTAATTATAGTCATTGATATGGGGAAATCCATCTTAAGGGTAGGCCAGTCCATTCTGAGTAAAGGGAGCTGAGTTCAAGCCTGCACACATTCATCATTCTTCTCTTCTTACAGTAGCTGTGACATGACCAGTAGCTTCAAGCTCATGCTGTCTTCACTTCCCCCCACGGTGCACTGTGCCTTGGAATATGAGAGAAAAGAAATCCCTCTGTGGTGGTTTGAATGCCATAGACTCCCATAAGTTCCTAGGGAGTGGTACTATTAGGACATGTGACTTTGTTGGAGTGGGTATGGTCTTGTTTGAGGAAGTGTGTCACTGTGGGGGCAGGTTTTAAGGTTTTCTACACTCAGGGTACCACCCAGTATTTCAGTTGACTTCCAGTTGCCTGCAAGATGTAGGATTCTCAGCTACTTCTCCAGCACCATGTCTGCCTGCACACCACCATGCTCCCTCCATGATGGTGATGGAATGAATCTCTGAACAGTAAGTCACCACCAGAATTAAATGTTTTTTTTTTGTTTTTTTTTTTTTTTTTTTTTTTTTTAGGAGAGTTGCCCTGGTCATGGTGTCTCTTCATAGCAATAGAAGAAGCCCTAACTAAGACACCTTCTTTCTGCAAGTTTCTTTTGTTGAGGTATTTTACCACAGCAGCAATAGAAAGGAATCTAAGACAGACCCTGTCTCAAAAAATAAGGCATGGAACTACTAAGGAAGTCACCCGACATCATGTTGTTTTAACTTTGGCACCATGACTGCGCCTTCATCTATTGTGATCTTAGCCAACAAGTGCAACTTCACAGTTACCAGTCTGCTTATATAGCCGTGGCCTGGCCACTCAGGCACCAGACCTGTAGTTGCCTCTAAAGATAGCTTCAACTAAATTTCTATTGTTCTAATTATGAATAAGACTTAAGAGACAAAGGCTGGGGTGAAAACCTGCAAGCTCAGACATGCTGAGTAGCACCTAGCTAGCCCTCTCTCTTGTTGGTGTCCACAGATGACCCGCACTTCCACTTGGCCAAACCACAAAAAGTTCTGCCACTCCAAACCCCAGATATTTTCTGCGTCTTTCTTTCCTGGATGCCTTCTGGTGCTCTCTGATGACTTTCTGTCAATTAGTTGCTAATGCAGCCTCCTGACCCAAGGTAAATTTTAGTTAATTGATGTGAATACAAACTCAGGGCTCACAGTGTGATCAACACTAACATCGGCCTAACAACATCAACCTCCGGCCTCCACACACATGTGCACACAAGTGCTTACACACACCCTCAGACACATATATGTAATAAACGTACATACAAAAAGAGTGGCCCAAGGAAAAGGTGATTGAAGGCAAAAAAAACCAAAAAAACAAAAACAAAAAAAAAAAAAAACAAACGTTGGGCAGAAGTGATCAGTGGTCTTTTCGTGCACAGTCAAACTTCTTGGCTGCTCATAGGACTCAGGCTCCAAAAACAGCATCAGTATGGACTAACCATGAAAGTATCCACTCTCTGGACCCTCCATGCATCCAGCCTGAGGACTTGGGGGTCACTAACTGTCTGTAAACGTGTTTCTCTAGCTATGTGTGGAAAACTCGGGTGGAACCCCGAGAAAGCAGAGGCTTTGAATCTCAAGCTGGTGCTTTCCCTAGGCCTGAAACATGATTAAACATTCAATGCAAAGTTAAATACAGACTTGGGAAGTTAAAAATTACAAAGTGGTTATTTCCAGAGAAGAGGGTTTTTTGTTGTTGTTGTTGTTTGTTTGTTTGTTTTGTTTGTTTTGGTTTTTTTCTTCTTTTGTCATGAGGTGGGAAATCTTTCTCTAGAAAAGAGGTCCAAGAACCACGTTCTGTTTTAATCCGTGTTTTTAGCGATGCCACAAATGAAGTTCAAGAAAGGATGACTATCTCGTTTGTATGTGACAAAGCTGGAAGAAATTAATTGCCTAGCACATCCATCTCAACAGAACTAGACTGCCTTGGTGTCAGATCACCTCAGCAGGCAAGAACACATGCCCAGACGACACAGATAAAATCCAGCGATGCTGTGTAAAGTCTGGTGTTTGGAGTCAAAGAATCAATTGAACTAGTACAAGCAAGATAAAGGTGCTGTGGCTTGCCAGAGAGCCGTGAATAAAAGATCTTAGACTCTGAGAATGACCACAAGTTCAATAGGAAGGTGTGGTGGCTGAGAAAGAGAACTCCGAAAGAGGCACAATTAGAAGAAGGGCACAACAGCCTCTCTGCATGTATCCTGGCTGGGTCCGTCTGGACCACAGGCCTGTGCTGGCACTCTCAGCCTTAAAGGAACAGAGGGATGCCTGGGGACAGTGGGAGCGTGCTGCACTCAGAACAAATATCAGCTACTCTTGGTTGTTTGTTGTTGTTTTTGGTTTTTCAAGACAGGCTTTCTCTGTAGCTTTTGGGGCTTGTCCTGGAACATGTTCTGTAGACCAGAGCTGGACTTGAACTCAGAGAGATCCGCCTGTCTCTGCCTCCCAAGTGCTGGGATTAAAGGCTGTGCCAGTACTACCCGGCAACAGCTACTCTCAAGCAGGAGACAGGCTACCCCTTAGAGCAGTGTTTCTCAATCTGTGGGCCTCAACCCCTTTGGGAGTCGAACAACTCTTTCATAGGGGTCACCTAGGGCCATCAGAAAACACAGAAATTTATATTATTCATAACAGTAGCAAAGTTACAGTTATGAAGTAGCCCAAAAATAATTTTATGGTTGGGGCCACCACAATATGAGGAACTATAGTAAGGAGTAAAAGCTTTAGAAAGGCTCAGAGCCACTGCCTTAGAGGAAAGGGAAGCTCAGAGGCCCCTGGCAGTGCTGAGGTTTTAAAAGAAGTCTTGGGAGCCAGGATGCTGGCAGAGTTTTTGTTGTCGTGGCTCTGACAGGAAGCAATTTTGAGAAGAAAGAGTTTATTTGGTTTTTATTCCAGGCCACAGCCTATCATTCCAGGGATCTCAAGGCAGAAACTTAAGCAGCTAGTCACATCACACCCACAGAAGAGAACGACAGAGAATATATGTGTCCTTACTAGCTTGCTCCACTCTCATACAGTCCAGGGCCCTGACTAGGGAATGACGCTGCCAACAGTGGGGTCAACCTGATCTAGATAATTCCTTATTATGATTTTCATTTTTTAAAAGTGTGTGTGTGTGTACGTGTGTGTGCACATGTCCATAGATGCCCACAGTGGCCAAAAGAGGTCATAGATCCCCTGAAGCTAGAATTATAGGCACTTAGAAACACCTGATATGGGTTTTTGGACACCAAATAGATCCTCTAGAAAAACAGCAAATGATCTTAACTATTGAACATCTCTCTAGTCCCCAAGGCAATTCTAGATTGTATCAAATTGACAGCTAAAACCAACCAGCACAATCCCAGCTCTGCAGTCTACCAGGTGGGCATCCTAAAGACAAGTTTCTCCACCTCTCTGAGCCCTACTTTCCACATCCATAAAATAGACACAACATTTTTTTACTTTCTTGGTGAAGTTGGTTAACCTATGCAAAGGTCTCAGCCTTAATTAGGTTTCTATTGCTGTATTAAAGAAACAAGACCATAAGCAACTTTGATTATTTTGCTTTATACTTCTATATTACAATCTACCATGGAAAGAGTTCAGGGCAGGAACTCAAGGCAGGCACCTAGAGGTAAGAACTAAAGCAGGGGCCATAAAGGAGCAACATTTACTGGCTTGCTCCCCCTGGCTTCCTCTGCCTGCTTTCTTAGAGCGCCCAGGACCACCAGCCCGGGGATTCCCACCCACAGTGGCTGGGCCCTCTCACATCAACCAACAATCAAAAATGGCGGAGGCATTTCCTCAAGTGAGCTTCCCTCTTCAAAAATGATTCTAGCTTGTGTCAAACTGACATAAACTGGGCAGCACAGTCTCCAAGAGGAGACGGGTACAGAACGAACATCTCAGAAACAAAGGTCACCGCTATGCTGTCCTTGCACAAGGCCAGCAAAGGGAAAGGTGCAGGCGTTTCCTGAAATTTTACCTCAGGGATGGAAAACTCAATAACTACAGCCTCTTGGAGCTCTGGAGGGTCCAGAACAGGAAGTTCTAAGCACTGGGCAGAACCTAAATTCATAGAACTAGAAAGCACTGTGAACCAAAGCCCAGATGCACACGGAGTGGAAGAGGGAGCATTCCTGGCCATGGCTCACCACTGTGTCCCTGTCTGAAGGCTTTCGTAACTGTTGAGACTCAAAGCCTCCAGGAAATCTCCATCTTTTACTGGCCCCTCTGAGGAACTGGCCAACTTACTCTTTTTATAGGTGGAGTATAAGATCATTAGGGATGGGGAAGTAGGTAGCTAAATGATGGAGCACTTGCCTAGCGTGCCCTAGGCCTTAGGTTCGACTCCTAGCAATGGTAGGGGATCAAGCAGAGCATCAATAGGTTCCAAGGCTTTAGGGCTCCAGAGCCAGATTTCTGAGTTGCACCTAGTATAAAATCACTCAGTGCTCTTACCACCAGAGTCGGCTGACCCTATGAGAATGGAGCGGTGTAAGATACAGGAAGCTCGCATGGTGGGCTCTGGAATTGGCTCCCTGAGCTTTGAATGAATACAAGTAAAGGCCAGACGCTTCTGGGAGCAGAGGAGAAACAGAAACAGGATTTAATTAAAGGAGACACCAAACTCCCCTGGGGACAGGAGGCTTCACACACAGCCAAGGTGACATTTCGGGAGGTCCAGCATGTCATTCCGACAGATATCTACCTTAGACAGCTGGGGTTCCAGTGAGAACCAGCAGGACATGGACGAGGTGATTGAATTTCTAACACAGACAAGTCAATAGCAGGTGGGCGTGGTCGAGTGCCCGGTGCCCCACTGCAGATTTTGTGGAAATGCTGCCGGAGACACTGCCCTGCTTTGTCCCTGGCTTGAAATGAACAAAGGTTATTGCTCTCACCCAGGGTGACCTTGGGCCCAATGGTTTAACTTTTGGAGCCTCCAAAAAATGAGGGTTGGTGCTGGGTGCCTGAAATGTCTTTTTCTGTGACCTCACAGCTGTGGATCCCTTAGCTCTCCTGACCTTCCACGAGGATAGGCAGGCCAAAATTGAGGGGAGAAATATAGAAGGAGAACTCTTAGGAACAGAGAAGTGACTTCAACACTCAAAGGCTAAAGTCCAAGTCTACGGGATTTCCACCTCCAGTGTCCAGTACTGTACCCCACTCAGCGGCATCTTCTTCACCTCACAGAGCGCCCCACCCACATGTCCCAGCCCAACTGCCTCTCTGCTGTGGTGACCCTCGAGAGTCACATAGACTTAAGGGGAAAAGGTTACTGAAAGTCAGGGCCAGCTCCTCCCAGATTCCTAGGATTTATTCTTTCTAGGAGTCAGCTCCCTTGCCTGGAGAAAAGATGGATGGGGGCGGGGCAGGGGGTGAGGCTGGGAGGGATCAGGCTTGCTTTAGCACACTAACTCTTAGCCCTTCTCTGAAAATGCAAGTGATTTTTTTTATGGTGTTGTTTATGGAGTTGAATATTCAAATTGATTCTCTTTTCCCTTCCTTGGAGCTGGGAAGAACGGGCACAGCCACAGCCACCACCCCACCACCCCCACCCCCACCACCCCTGGAGTGAGAAACTGCCCCTCAACCCAGAAAAGTCCTTGTCCTCCCTGCAAACCTCTCCCAGTCCCCTGCAATGCCAGGGGTGGAGCCTCCCACAGCTCCCAACCTCATTCCTTTCGGGCCTCTGAAACCTAGAAACCTGCAATTAGGAAAATGAGGCAAAATAAACCAGAACAAAGCAGACAGGAGAGACTATCACTCTGCACTCTTTGCAGCTGGGTCACCAGGGCTCTGCTTTGCAGTCTTCCACAGAGAGGCTTCTCTCTGGGGAATCTCTGAGCAGCTGTCTTCTTCTCCTTAAACCAGCAGGCTTCAGCCCTTTCCTTTGTTCTCTTAAGGGAGCAAAGACAAGCAAGGTTCTTCTGTCTCCTGGCCAGGTTCTTGTGAGGCTGGAGGTGCTCCTCCAGGTCATGTTTCAATATTAGTTACTTTTCTTGTACCTGTGGCCAAATACATGACGAGAAGCAATGTAAAGGAAAAAGGGTGGGTGCTTCTTTTAACCCATGGTTAAAGATGTAGCCGTTTAAGAGACAAAGAAGCATGTCTGCCTCAAGTGGGATGCAGCTGGTCACATGGTGACCCCAGTCAAGAAGCAGAGGGATGCTGGTACTCATCTAGCTTCCTTAGGTTTTTTTTATCTTTCTATTTTGCCCATCCTGTGGGACCCCAGGCCACAGGATGGTGCCACCCATATTTAGGTCTTTCTTCTTCAGTGAAATGTCCCTGGAAGCACACTCAGAGATGCTCCCAGATGCTCCCAGAGGTGTGTCTCCTAGGTGACTTCAAATTCAATTTTGGTAACAGTAAAGAGCAACCATCACAGGCACCAAACCCTGGCCTCAGGCTGAGTCCTCGGCTCCAGACTATGGCTTTTATTCCCTGAGTAACAACATGCTATCACCCTAAACTGAACCCCACATCCATTCTAAGCACCAGATCTGCCTGTGGGACTGTGAGAAGCAAATGGAGAAATAAATCATAATCTACTACTAGATACACCAAGTGTCCTCTCTCCATTTACACAAAGGAGGCTTTCTCATGGAATTTTACAGATTACATTGTGTTTGTGTGTGTGTGTGTGTGTGTGTGTGTGTGTGTGTGTGAGAGAGAGAGAGAGAGAGAGAGAGAGAGAGAGAGAGAGAGAGAGAGACAGAGAGAGACTTGCCCATAGCTTTCAGGAGTTAGTTGGTATCACCCATATTGCGTATTCTCCACTATCAACATGAAGGAATTTGGAGTCACCTATAAGCCACACTTCTGGGCATGTCTATGAGTGTGTTTCAAGGAACATTTCAGTGAAGAAGAAAGACTCACCTTAAATTTCAGTGACTGCCATTTCCTTCCACTATATGGGTCTCAGGGAAGCTCAGGTCATCAGGCTTGGCAGCAAGCACCTTCACCTGTTGAGTCATCTCACCTACCCTATCTCACGGGTTTCTGCAGTGTGTTATAGCCAAAGAGCTCCAAGGTTGGAGCCGCATCTATTAATGTGTTTGAGCCAAGAGTTTCCAAACCTGTTTAAGGATGGATTCCTTTCTTATTATCATAACTCCTGCTGTGTTAGAATGTCGGTTTCAGAGGACCCACTTGGGGAAACTCTGGATCAACTGGTCCTATGATGCCTGATGTGCCTTAACAGTTTATGATCCTGCAATATACTCCTTGATAATATCACCAGCACAGCTGAAGACATGCATGGTCTCCCTGGTTCCCCATGACACACTTCAATGGCCATCAAACTCCATCTATGGGTGACTGAAGTCTCACACATACACACACAATGCAATTTTTAAAATTCCATGAGAAGCCCTCCTTCTGTGCTCTGTGTAAGTGGAGACTGAGATTTGGAGAGGACACTTGGTGTAGCTAGTAGTAGCTCATGATTTTCTTATTTGTTACTTACTTGCTGAAACTGGCAAGGTTTAAGATCGGCACCCACAAGCCTGCTTCACTGTGGCTGGTTTTTCTCATTGATCATACAACTACAACAGAACCACACGAGCCAAGTTTCAATCCTATCTCTGACACTTAAAGCTTTGGGGACATGGACTAGTCACGATAGCCCTTCAAGCTTCAGAGGAACATGTGGAATTATCAAAGCATCTCCCAAGATTTCCACGTTTGTCACATACACTCTGTACAGCCCCCTCCTCCTTGAATATAGGGTATTCAAGGTACAACTAGGTTAAAAATTAGGTTAAAAAATACAATTAGGTTCTAAAAAATCAACTGATTTTTTTGAGTTAATCAAAAGTAAGGTAATTTAGTGTGGGCCTTCTCTAATCAGGTGAGCTCATTCTGAAAGGCTTGTAAATGAAAATGTTCCTCAGCAGGCTTGGGAAGTAGGGATAGCAAATGGTCATAGGAATTGCTACTCATGGAGTCCCTTAGCTAGAAGACGAGGTTAGCCTTTAATTATGCTTTGTGTTGCTGTAATAAAATTCCTGAGACTGAATACTTTAAGAAAAAAGAAAGAAAAGGGATTACTTTATAACTCTGGACATGGAATTCTCAACTCACCAAGTCTACTCAGCATCCTGTAAAGTCTTCTACAGTGTCCCAACAAAGCAGAAAAGAAAGAAGGTGTGTGTAAGTGGAGTGTGTGTGCAAACAAGAATAAAAGGCAGCCAGGCCTGGCATAGAGACTGCCCTGCATTGTACACTCAATAGACTTTCATTTTAAATGGTAATAGTGGTGATCTCTGTTATGTGAGGTTCTGAGACAGTACAGCTTATAAAGATGCTCAAAATATTTATGTCCACAAGATCACGGCTGCAACTGGAACACAGGACAGGCCACCAGAGGTGACAGCACAGTTATAAAGATCCCTGAGTGCCTTTTAGCCTTTAAACTTTTACCAGCATCCTGTAGAGTGGTTGACTCTTTTCCCCTGGACTGCTGCACCACTGCCAGCCCCAGCAAGCTGCCATCTTAGAGCCTGGTTGCTTCTACTGCCCTCTTCTCTTCTCCATCTCTTTCAGGACTGTCCTGAATGCAGCTGAGACTGTGAGCTGCTCTAGATTGAGCCGGACCTGATTGTGTGTAAACCTCTTAAGAACAACAATAGAGGTCTGAAAAAGCATGGGATAAATCCGGACTAGCTGAACATAGCGGACAATGAGGAATACTGAGAATTCAAGAACAATTGCAGTGGGTTTTTGATCCTACTGCACGTACTGGCTTTGTGGGAGCCTAGGCAGTTTGGATGCTCACCTTACGAGACCTGGATAGAGGTGGGCAGTCCTTGGGCTTCCCACAGGTCAGGGAACCCCGATTGCTCTTTGAGCAGATGAGGGAGGGGGACTTGATCGGGGGAGGGGGAGGGAAATGGGAAGCGGTTGTGGGGACGAGGCAGAAATCCTTAATAAATAAATTTAAAAAATAAAAAAAAGAACAACAATAGATTTAACCTCCTGCAAATAGGAAGGTGCTGGCAGTAACTATAGCCTGGAGAGTGGGTGTGTGAGAAATTTAATCCCCACATCATACATGAATGATATTTGGAGGCTGAGATTTTGGAAGGCTATTGGGAGTATATGAGGTCAGGGGAGTGGGGTCCCAAGGACAGCATTAGTGGCTCTATAAGAGGAAGAAAGTAGACCAGTGCCGTGCCCACCTTGACCAGCAAGGATGACGCAACACCGAAGCTCTTCTTGCAAGTAGTTTATTCAGGACCTTGTTCACAGCAATCTTTCTCCTTCTCTTTCTCTCTCTCTCTCCCTGGGCAAACCTCTCCCAGCCCTTAAAAAGGCACAGGCTGCCAACCCCAGATTGCCAGGTAGGCACTGCCCATAGGTCCACGCATATGCAAGCAGCTGACAATCATTGTGTGATAATAGCATGAGTCAGGCCTTAGCCATAATAGGAGTTGATTATCACAGAGAGCACTCGCTTTCAGGATCGCGGAGGGCGGAAGCCAGCACCATCAGGTGCGGCTCCACACAGCTCTCTACACATCGTCATCAGGTGCAGCTCCATGCAACTCTCTACAGTTCCCCCTTTTTGTTTTGTAAAGCAACAGGCAAGAGTAGAGGTCTGATCTCTGTTAAAAATGGAAGATGTACTAGTGTCTGTCCAGGTGTCATCCACTCAGAGAACACTAGACATGTCCAGTGTCTTTTTACAGAGGTGGGAGTTAGACACCAACCCACATGCAATCAGACTTGCTCTTCTTGAGGTCGACTTCTCTGACCTCAAGTGCAGTGCACAAGCCTCGCATCCTGTGCTCAAATATAGATAACCAAGCTTGGGGGGACTGTCCTGCTTCAATGGCCATGAAGGCCTGAATGATCATAACTGCATTGCGATGCTGTGAAACCCTTATGTGACAAATGCACCATAGGCATACCAGGGAGGCAAGCACCATTAAGCCTATTAGGGCTCCTATTCCCACCCACTCCTTCAGATGATTCATGGCTATGATGATCCAGGTCATGGCGAACTGGCATCAGCTTGGGAAAGGCTGACAGAATCCCCCACCGCAGCTCCGCCATCACTTTCTCCGTTGAGTGGGTGAGGAACAGGCACAGGATCCCCAGATATATTAGTAACATCCTTTTCTGCCTCCGTCTGGACTTGCACCTTCCTCACCAGGCGTTCTGGCACCCAAATAGGGTCCAAATGATCCTGTGGAAAAACACAAACAGCACCTCGTGCCCATGCCAGTACGGGATCGGGTCCATGTCAGACCCCTGTCAAAGCATCCTTCCAGGTCACCATTCCTTTTGAAGGACTGGACGGACATGAATGCCTGTCTGCAGCAGACTGAATGGAGTAAGCAAGCCTTTGCAAGGTTCATCCAGTCGGATGGGGTCATAGCGTATCTATGTAAAGCCTCCACCTGAGCCACCGTAAAAGAGGCTGAAACGCCATAGGTCCTGACTGACTCGGCCAATGTTTTGATAACCTTGAAATCTAACAGCTCATGATATCTGTTACCTTGTTGATCTTGAAATACTGGGAAAGCAGTCATCATTCTAACTCCTTTCTAGGTCATCATTCCCGCTCTGACCTCCTTCCATACTCCAGGACTGAAAGAAATCCCTCCTTCTGCTCCCATGACCTCAGGATACAGAGAGGGGAGGCCGAAGGAGTTATACTCCTTCTTGTACTTTCAAGTTGTTTTTGCTTCTGTTCCTCCCTTTCTTTCCTCTTGATCTTTATCCTGTCTAGAGATTTACGGATAGATTCTAGGGGGACCACATAAAAGCCCTCCTCTTCCTCATCATCATTATCATCAGACTCTGAGTGAGTGGAAATATCCGACTCCTCCAGTTCTGACGGACTAGGACTGTTTTTCCTTTTCCTGGGTCCTTTTTCCTTGTACCTTTACCTGACCCAGCGTCAAACATAGCTTTTTCAGAGGCTGCTCTCTCAGATCTCTTCTCTTGTTGGATCTCTAAGGCGGCCTGGCTATTCTCTATTGCTTCACTATACCTTTGGTCTTTCAAGCAATGCCACACTAGCCTCCAAACTGATCTGACTCCTTCAAGAGCTAAAAAAATTGGGTGCGAAGGTGAAGCGCCCATCTGAACAAATGTTAGATTCGTACAATTTCACTTTTAACCCGTCCACTTTGGTTGCAGCTCTACTGTCCCGTTTCACTTTGACCCATCCGGTTTGGTCGCGGCTTTACTACCCCACTCTCCCTTCTTCTACCGGCAAGAGCGGAAAACTCGCTTTTGTTGCGGATCCCCAGCCTTACCTGAGGACTGTCCGGTGTACCCCCTGACTGCAGCAAGTTCTGGGCTCCACGGAGAGAGGTTTGGAGGTTCCCCGTACGGGCCACCACTTGTCATGCCTGCCTCGACCAGCAAGGAAGACGCAACAGCGGAGCATCTTAAACCTCTCCCAGCACTTAAAAAGGCACAGGCCACCAACCCCGGATTGCCAGGTGGGCACTGCCCATAGGTCCACGCATATGCAAGCAGCTGACAATCATTGCGTGATAATAGCATGAGTCAGGCCTTAGCCATAATAGGAGTTGATTATCACAGAGAGCACTCACTTTCGGGATCGCGGAGGGCAGAAGCCAGCACCATCAGGTGCGGCTCCACGCAGCTCTCTACAGACGAGGTTGGTATACTTACTCTGTCTTGTGCTTTACCCATCACTGTGTTTTATATGATAGATGTCAAGAAGATGCCAGGACCAGAACCACAAGCCAAGTAAACTTCTAATGCTTATAAATTACCTTCTCCTGGGTTGATTACAGCAATGAAAATCAGACTACGAAACTCAGTTTCTGAACTCCTCTTACCAGAAAGACGGTGCGCAGGTTCACTATCTGTCAGTTGTGATTCCCTGAAATAGCAAGAACTGTCTGTGCACCCACCATGATAAGCCTGTGTTAGGTGCCAGGAATAAGGCACTCTCCTTGGGCCTGTGTTAGGGGCACAAATGGGTAGTGGCAATGATAAGCTTTCTATTGGGGGTTCTGGGTCAGATTGGAATTCCACAGGCCTATTTGGCTGTATTGAGGGAGAGACAATGACTGTTTACTCCTTTGAGGCAGGCATCAAATGCCCATTTATAAGATTTCCAATAAGTCTATTACCAAAGCTTCTCCCTAATTTGAGACATCTGCCACCCAGTTAGGGGAGGAACACACCCTGCATGGTGACGAAGTCTCTGGATCTGGTGGGCCTGTCAATCTACCAAAGGCTGATGAGCCCAACAGAGAGTAGCCACGTATACAAGCACTACCCCTGGCTGTTGCCCCTCCTATTGCTCCTATGCTCACAAAACGTAAACACAAAAAGCCTTATACAGGAGTTTTAGGGCTATGGATCCAAACACACTCATTGAACTAGCGAAACATAACCAGCACAGACCAGACGCTGTCAGTGACAGATGCAGGGATGGTTTGCAGTTTTCAGAATGGCATCAGTCAGTGTGATCTTGTAGCTCCAGTGAAGAGTTGGAGAAAATGCGAGTGTTCACCAAGCTTTTCCACCAAGGGAGTTAGAGCAAGGGAACTGAGCAGAACTTGTCTCAGAGCAGAGGCAAGGGAACCTGAGGGGAAGTCAGTACAGCTCAGGATTCTGAGCGGAAGAGGGGCGTCATCTTTCTTAGCCTCGAGAAGTATCTTTTCAGTCATCACCCTGGAAATAAAGGCAACAGCAGAATAAGGGAGACCTGGTAAGAGGCTAATGGAGCAGCTCAGCTGTGTGATGAAGGTGCTCCCTACCGGGGCGAGAGCAGCGAACATATGAGAATCAATCAGATCCAGTGCATTTTTCTAAAGTAGGGCAAAAATAGAGCACTCCCCAGGCAATTTCATGAGAGGAGCAGGAGAACAAGAGTAGGCAGCAGTGTCGACATTTTCCCCTAGACAAGTGGGAAGCTGGGGTTGCCCCCATGGAGGCACAGAGAGCAGCATGTTTAGAATGGGTGAGGGGAAGGGTTCTGTTTGAGATCTGTTGATGATGCAGATTTTCTTCTCCGTTCCTCCTTCCCTCATGCCCACAAAGAACAGAACAGGTCACCAAGTCTAAGGAAAGCAAGGTGGGCTTAATGAGGAGTAGGAAAAGCCAGGAAATGGCCAGGAAGGAACATCTGGAAAGAGGCCCCAAAGTGAATTCGGGGATTTTTAGTAGGCTTGGATGGGTCTGATTGGCTGTCTATGCAAAAGAGGTGAAAGACAAAGTGCCCATTGGTGGAGAGCCTGCCTACACCAGGGATGGGTCTCTAGGGTCACCATCCCCTCCTCAATCCTCCCTTGTTGTCACAGTGGAGTGTGGAGATGTGAAATACGGAAAGAGGTGCAAGGCAGTTGATACTCCCTGGTTTTTCATGTTCCATTTCTGGTCACCAGCACCTACCACAGCCTAGGTCCCTCCTTCTTCAGGCACTGAGTCTGAGAAGTGGCTCTGACCTTCATTAAATGCAGGGAGGTTGTAAGCTCCCGAGCAGGTGGGTGCAGGAGCACTCAGGCTGCAAGGTATGGAAGCCCCTGATGCATGAGAGAGGTAGGCATCGCTAACATTTGTACACAGCTGATGTTTCCAGACCAGGTGAACTCAGACTGAGAAGTCAACCATAGAGTGAGCCCCAGAGGTCACAGTCAGGTCAACAGTAGGAGGGCTCATGGAAGAGATGGAAGGAAAAGGAGGAAGAACCATTATCTATGGGGTAGGGAAAGCAGATTGTTCTAGGTGGTCAATCAAGAATGAGACCAGCCAAAGCCAAGAACCACTGATGGGCCAAGCACAATGCTGGCCCATGGGTGAAGCAGCATTCGTTGGTGAGAGCAGTTTTCTTGTAGAGGTGAGGTGAGAAGCCTCAGTAGGTAATGACAACTCTGTTAAGAAGCTGGTTGCAATCATCAGAAAGAAGGTATGGGCAGTAGCTTAAGAGAAATGGGACCAGGCAAAGGATTAATTAACATAGGTGCATACTAATTAATACGTTTCTATGAAAATGGAGCCTAGTTAGTATAGAGGGGGAGGGAGACTTGCTGGAAGTAGAAGAGAGAGGCCAGGCCCAGCTTTACGGAATTGTATGTAGACACAGAGTTCATCAGGGCACCCGTGTGGGAAGGCTGAGCATGTGAGTAGATGCTGGCATGTGGGTAGATACGGTAACAGAAGTTGGTGGAAGTCATTTTTGGTTACTGCGGTATTCCTGATGAAGTGGTGAACAAGCTGAGGTGGGGGAAAGGTCTATGAGGAACCTGTGGCGTGTTGTTAGGACAGGGTGTTAAGACCTGTGATGTCATCAGACTTGGCCTCCCATCAGACACTCAGCCTGTGACACATCACGACAACCCCCAGAGGTTAGTGTGCAGGGACCCTGGAAAGAAAGAGAACTAAAGACAGTTATGCAAACAGCCCTGCTAGGCCGCCTGATGAGGCAGGAGCCAGAATGCAAACATCAGCCCAAGCTGCTGCAAAGTCTGTGCCCAAGACTGAGCTGGGCTGGGGTACAAGCAGAAGCAAGGGTATGAGATGGAGAGGAGAAGGATGCCTTCCCTACCTTGAATCAGTGAAGGACAGAAAGAAACTCTGCAGGCTCTCCTCAAAGATCCACGAACAAAGTTGTCAGTCCCTGAGTCACTGAGATGTTCTTCACACCTGCTAGGTCCCTTTGAGGGTCTCCCACCATGTTTTTGCATACAGCTCAATTAAAGGCTGCATTTCCCACAGCCTATTAGACTCCATTATCCTGTTTTCATGAGCTTCCCTTGCTCTCTCATGCATATCCAGGCCAGCTGAGACACATCAGGACTTCTGTACGAGCTTTCTGTTGCTGCTGTAACAAGTGAAGCACAGCTGAGTCTGATAGCTCCGGAGGCCACCACTCCCAGTAACTGAAATACGGTGCTGGTGGGGCTGTGTTCTCCTCAAGGGCTGTAGAGGAGAATGAGAATCCACTTCTTTGCCCTTTTCAGTTTCTAGAAGTTGCTTGAACCCCTGGGCTCGTGGTCCCTTTTCCCATCTTTAGACCCAGCACTGCAGGCTGGGTCCTTTCCATGGGAATCACTGTGATCTCTTCTGCCTTCTTTGAGGAGTCCTTGTGAGCACACTAATCCCCCACTCTCCAGATACCCAGAAACACTCTCCCTGTTTTCAAGACATCTAACTAGCAACTTTAATTCTCTCCATCCTCCATACAGGTTCCAGACCACACACAGAGGAGCACTCTGATGCTCCCCACTTTAGTGGCTCTAAACTCTGTGCAATGTCAGCCTTCAGGTCCTTACTGTCTACCTTCCATCATTCATTCAATCAGTCAGTCATTTATTCATTCATACAGGATCGGGGACCGTAGAAGCCGGCCTGGTCTGATAACTATTTCCCTGCCTCTCCTGTCTCTCCTGCAGAGTTTATTAATGAATTTGTTATTTCCCCCAGAAATCTTGCAGAATAGATGAAATGTATTTTGCATCTAATCTACTGCATGCACCGGAAGGGTGTAAGAATAGAGGAAAGGAGGGAGGCTGGGGGAGGAATAGTTCTCTCACATCCCGGGCACCTTCCCTGCTCCTTCTTTAGCTAGGATACGACAGATGGAGGGGTGAGCTCTGGTGGGTGGTGGGGTTTCACCTGACAAACTTTGTTACAGGGCCATTTAAATCATCCTAATTGCTCCAAAACACCCCATTAGGCTCCCCAGTGAAGGGTGCTGGGGAAAAGGGCAAGGAAAAACTGAGGAGAAACTGGGAGGGAAAAGCTGTTCCCGACCTGCCATTTGGCTCCTGCCGCCCCTTGCACAGTTTGCTTAAAACAAGGAGGCAGGGGAGGGAGCCAAGGGCAAGAGAGAAAACAAACAGATAATGTCAGGTCCTGCCCTGAGAAATGCAAAATTCATTAGAAAAACATTGATTGCAAAGAATTGATTTGATTGTCAGACACACACGACACCCAAGGAAAATCTTTCATTATGATTCAGAATTTGTTAAAAAGGAAAAGCAGAGAGGAAGACGTAGAGCAAGGACAAGCTGCTGCAGACGCCTGCTGTCGGAGCCACAAACCTGACCTGGGAGCTGTCTCCAGAGATGACCCTACTGTCTTGGGGAGGTGATTTACCTACGCCAGTCCCAGGACCTGCCGTTGTCTATGTACTCTGTAGAGAGGCACAGATCGGTGACTCTAGTCCCATTACTCGGGCTGTTGGGAATAGTTTCTTTGTAGCTGCCACTTGCCCTGGGCAGGCAGACCATTCTCTCGCTGTCTGCAATCCCTCCCTTGGTTTTTCCCTCCTCCCCTGCAGTGAGATTACCTATCTGAGTCTGGATAAAGAACCCGGTAGCTCCAGGTTCCTAAGGACTCTCTATCAAATGCTACCCTGGCTTAGCTGCCACTCTCTGGGGAGCATGGCTAAGCCTCTCTCAGACCTTGCTCCCACCTCACACCCACCCTCGGTTCTGAGGCTCTTTCTGGCTCTAATTGTTTTCGGTTTTCTGCCACCTCTCACTCCGCCACATCTGGAAAAGCTCAGCCCTTCTGTGTAGGATTGTCACTTGTTCCTTCTGTTTTTGACTTGACATTCAACGTCATCAACATGGCTTCTCTAAAAAAGCCCTAAACCACTGTGGCCATCCCTCAGCCTCTAGCTTCCCCTCATAAATACCTCCGTGACTTCACACAGACCCTGGTCCCACTCTTCCTGGCATCCAGAATTGGGAAGAGGAAATGGCCTGGAGCTAGGAGGGTGTTCGAGAAAGGAAAGTCAGCCGTGAGCTTCCTGCCAGCCATGTTACTCGGATCGGTCCTCCAAGACTCAGAGCCTCCGGCTGGGTGGTGATGAACATGGCGCAATCTGATTCCATCCAAAATCTAGAGTGATGATCTCAAGGCATCCTGAAAAAAGGCAGTGATCCTTTCAAAGGGTGGAGTTGGCCCAAAGGACCGTCAGGTTTGTCATGGTGAGCACACCCATTCGTGAACAGTCAACATGGCAACTCAGGTTTCCTTCTCCTAGACTGCACTGCCCCAGGTGACAGAAAGTGTTCCCAGTCTGTGGCTCTAGTACTTGAAGACAAGGTCAATGAGAAAGGTCTGAGAAAGTTTCCTATTCTCGTGTGTGTGTGTGTGTGCACGTGTGTGCATGTGTGTGTGCACGTGTGTGCATGTATGGTGTGTGCATGTGTGTGCACGTGTGTGCGTGTGTGTGCATGTGTGTGTGCATGTGTGGTGTGTGTGCACGTGTATGCTATATGGGTACAGGAGCCCTTGGGAACCAGAAGAGGACATTAGATTCTCCTGGAACTGGAGTTACAAGCATCTATGAGCCACCCAGTATAAGTGCTGGGAACTGAACTTGGGTCCTCTAGAAGAGCAGCAAGTGCTCTTAACCCCGGGAGCCATCTTTCCAGCCCCTTGAATAGGTTTCTTGAAGGCCATTTCCTGAATGGTAACAGCCAGTGTATTAAAATGAGAAACAAGCAGATGCTGTAATGAATAAACCCAAACCTCAGCGACTTAACACAACACGACACTGCTCTGGCTCAGCGAATCCACCACAACCTTAGAGCGATAAAGACTTTACTGCCCTTGCCTTACGTCATCTCAGGATCACGTTGGGTTCCTAAATTTCAGTATTTAGGAGCAAGATGTGAAAATGGCACCTGTCTGTCACTTCTCCTCAGGACTGTTGCATGTGTAGATGCGCAGGGTGATGAAAACGTGGGTCCTACTCACACAAGGGACACGCCCACCATGACTGTACACCACAGAAGGGATACACTGATCTCTGATGAGCTGCTAGTCATGAGAGAAAGAACTCTGTTCTTGGAGTCCAACAACACTGAAGTCACTTCAGGCTCCCGACAAAACCAAACCGTGAGAGCTAGCATAAGTACCTTAGCTCCCAAGCTCTGGTTTCTCTGCCCCTAAACTGGGAGAAGAGCTGGAGCAATGGACTCCAGTTGTTTTTGAGCATAATGGTGAGGTGGAGGTTTCACAGTAGAAAAAAGAATCGCTAGCTGAGCCTGTAGGAAGTTGCTTCCCAGCAGGCTGCTTGCCCCCCTCGGGCCCGGAGTCACACTTCTTTAGAAAGACGTAGCAGGCCACAGTCTCACTCTCTGCCTGACATCATACAAATGGGACCCCAGAGAGGATGGAAATTGAACAGTCCCCACAGGAGGGGGAACTTGAAAGGTTATATGATTTGAGCCTGCATGGGGGTCCAGGCGACCTTTCCTTGAGTTAAAAGACACAGGCTGCTAGGCCAGTGACCAATAAGGCAATCAGCGCTGGGAGCTGGGCTGTTCCCACAGATTACAAGGATCGAGCAGAAGGATTCATGCTGCCTTAGTCACAAAGGTAAGCACACGCACACAGGTGGGAAATGTCAGAACCATGCAGCCATGGACACGCAGCCCACCTGTCACCACGGATGGGCACAGCATCTACACAGATGGGTACCCATGGCCGGGTATATGACATTATTGAAACCCGTGAATGTACATGATGTGCACAGACAGATAGGCAGCTGTCCAGGGAGACAAGGACAGATGTGCAGGCCTCAGTATTTACAGTTCTCTGCACTCAGATAGACACAGAGAGACGTTTAGATGCTAGATCAGAACCCTGGCTGGCAAAAGGACTAGGTATAGAGTAGCTGGTTCTATAAACTTGTTAACATCGAGAAAATCCACTGGTTCAAGTGTGTGCATGGGTATACACACAGTTCCCAACATGCAGAAAGGCTCCCAGCAATGCATACACACAAGCAACTGAAACCACCTCCACGTGGCTTCACTACACATAAGTGTGTGTATATACAGACTGCACTAGTACACACGGATGACCATCTCACAGCTTACCATATATTCTCAGATCCGCACAAACAGGACCGGGAGCCTGCCTGAAGCCCTAGTTAAATATGTGACCTTAATAAATCATAATCTCTTTGGGTTTCTGTGCCTCTGTCCGTAAACTCCAGAGGCTGAGGGAGTGAGAACTGAGTCTATAAAATGACCGGGAAGCATCTAGGCAGCCATCAGTGCAAGTGAGGCGGGTAATGGCTCCTCTATAGGGAACTGGGCTTTGAGATCAAACAGAGATGGCCCAGAACTTCCTTCCTGATGGTGCAGGCCTATAATCTCTACTACCTGGGAGGCTCATGCAGAAAGATCACAAGTTCAAGGCCAGTCTGAGCAACTTAGAGAGCTACTGTTTCAAACAAGGTTCTTTTATTCCAAAATCGGGCTAGGACTCTAGCTCAGTGGTAGAGTGTTCGCCCTGCCTGTGTGAGGTCCTAGGTCTCATTCCTGATATGAGACAGAGACGCAGAGAGAAAGGGAAGATCTTGGCTGCCTCGACTGGGCAGTTAGGAGGTAAGCCAGATGGCCTGCTGTGCCTTGGAAGGTGGCACTCTTGATCACTTCCTTCCTGTAGTGATATACTTGTGCAGCTTACAGAAGGCAGGTTTTGGTTTTTTTTTTTTTGGGGGGGGGGAGTTGGTTTTTTTTTTTGTGTGTGTGTCTGTTTTTGTTTTAGGGAGACTGAGGAAAGAAATTGTGGGTAGGAACTCTCACCCGAGTTTCTGGGACAGTGAAGATGGACAAGTATGCCCAGGGACCTTCCGGAACGTCACAGCCAAAGGCAGACATATAGACAGGTGACATGTTTCAAATTTTAAGAAACAACCTAGGTGGCAGGCCAGATGCTGGCCACTCTGTCGACACAAGACCCACGGCAGCCTTCTGGCATACGACAAAGTGGCCTCAGAGTAGATCTGCGTGGTCCATGTTCTGCTGTCAAGTGGCTTGTAGCTCCCTTCAGGACAACACTGCCAGGATTCAAGAGGTGAAGACATACACAGGATGGGTCCTGGATGCAGTGTACACACATGTATGTGCTGATGAGGCGATACATGAAGCGGTGCATGTGGTTTTACTAGTCTCTGTGCACATGTTCGAACTTAAGCACCTTCAACCATTCAAGCCCCTTGCACAACACACACTTGAATAATCAAATTGTCAGAGGGTAAATATCTCAGGTATATTTTGACCCATTTTTAGATGCCAAGATGTATCTACCTTAAAGGGAAAATCATTTTTTTTCTGTGACTCTGCTCTGAGTTGTACAAGGTAGGAAGAAATCCTCTGCTCTCCTCCATCCCTGCCTCCCATCCTCTCCTTACCTAACTGCTACACCTGAGGAAACCCATGTCATGGTGTCTGCCTGGCCAGGGTTAAGGACAGAATACACATATTCCCCCTACTCCTTGGTGAATAAGCTAGCTGAAACAAGCTCTTACAGAGAACAGAAACACCCATAGCATCTGGGTTCCTGGCTCCATGACGCTGCAAAGCAGAGGGAAGAGGTAAGGTACCACGGATACTTCATTTTCCTGTATTAGCTAGGAATGCCAGTACAGCAGCAAATCTAACTGGGATGTGCTTTACTGTGCACAAGCTATCTATCGTGAAACATAATCCAACTCAGAAATGTGAAATTGCACGTGTCTTAAAAAGAGAGAAAATATAGAGCTATATGCATTCCTATTCGCCTCTTGTGTCTGTTTCTTGGTCCAGAAGTTGAGGGAAAGAAGGAAGCAATTAATTACTCTCTCAAACCTCTAGTCATGTGCATACATCTGCATGGAAGGGCAGCTATGTGTATCCAACCACTCTACCTGAGCCTGCAGCGGCTACTAGTCTGTGGGTTACTGGCTATGACACATTGGTCGCTGAGAATTTGTATGTGTGTAACTCTCTGAGCACACAGTGGCTACACACACTGGTGCTAACGTGGATGTGAATGAGTCTTTAGTGTGACTGTGAGTCACAGCCCCAACCTCAGACCCCTGGCCAGCATCCCACAAAGGCCACCGGTTATATGCACGAGGAGGCAGTGCCTCTTCCTGGATCCTTCATTTTCCTTGTGTTGGCTGCTTCCTCTCAAGGAGAGGCCATCCAGAGTCAAAGCCCCTCCAGAAATAGGCCCTGACTGACTGCCTTGCCTGAAAACAAACGACATAGAACCATCTAGTAATTAGCAATAATCATATCTCTCTGACAAGCCTTTATTTCACCAGGACAAAGAAGGAGCTTGGAGGTATTCCCAGGGCTAGGAACCAGGACTCGTTCCCCTGTATCTACGGAGCACAGCCCTGTCTCAGAGTACCAACTCCCTCCCGGTCCCCACACCTACCTTCTATCCTCTCTGGTTCTTTCTGATCCTTGTTCTTGAGTATCCGGGAAGCCTTCATTTCCCAGCTCTGTAAGGGGAAGGGGGTGACTGAAACACTCAGGCACAAAGGAAACAAGGCTCCATCTCAGGGAGAGAGAGCAGCCATGGCTGTCCAGGCCTTTGCCCATGAACTCTGCAGGACACAAATGTGGAGCTGATCGAGTATGGAGCTCCCCGGGAAGACAAGCTTCTAAAGCATGTGCCTTTTGTCTCCTGAAGCCTCTTAAACAAAGAGGGGTCCTTTCCCCCAGCAATCACGGTGGCTTCTTGGGCGTAAGAAGAGTTAACAAGGATGCACAGGGAGAGAACCAGGGGCACAGTCCCTTCTCTGGACGAGATTAAACTCAACAGAAGGGAAACAAAAATGTCTACCAATTATCATAACACAGAGTACAGGGAAGAAGTGTGGTGACGGAAAGGACAAAGACTGTGGAAGACGAGACCATCCTCACCTAGGGAAACTGGGAAATATTCCTGAAAAGGACCTTGAGGGATAGAGAAGATGGTACAAGGGCATTTGAGGACCACAGGTTATGAAGATGAAAACAATAGTGGTGGAAATGGTGATGATGATGGTTGTGATGATAATGTTGATACACAACATCAACGATGATAAAAGATCTCCTTTGTCTCCTTCCAGAATCTTCTCTCAGATCTGGACTCCACTGCTCTGCTCATTACTGCCTCACCCAGCCCCAGCTTCCTTCTCTCTTGTGTCTGCTTCCTGGAATTTCTGACAGAAGTGGTCCATCTGCCCTCTGCAGCAGAAAACCCCTGGGAGGTTGTAGGAGCTAGGTCTGTGGTCCTGGCTCAATTACAGGGCAGGCTGAGAGCAGATGAGAAGATAATAGGAAGGAGGGAAGAAGACAGCACTTGGCATCTGTACAGTGCTTTGGAGCTTTCAACGCACTTTTATGTACATTGTTGCGTGCTGGTGAGAAAGGTGGGATTGACCCTGAAGAGATGGTACCCAGGTGCAGAGAGGTGGGGGCTTGCTGATATCAGATAGGTGGACCTGGTTTCCATCTGCTACCACACATTGTGTCCATGGGGGCCACTCTGAGACCACCCAGAGGGCCCAGGCGTGTGTTCTGAGGGTTAATCTCTGCAGTGGGCCTCTTTACCCGTTCTCCACATGTTCAGCCAAACCCATGGCAACAGAGTCCTTGCTACAAACACAGGTCCTGGGGTCGTTTCCAAAAGAAGACTCATCCCTCTGTCAGAAGCTTCTCAGGGAATGCTGAATCTGTCACTCTAATTCAGTGTTGAAGTAGGTACTGGTACCCACCAATGTCACAGCCACACCACAGGTACTACTCGAAAATTGGCTTAAGAGGTTTTATCTTCTACCACACCAGAGTGTCCACCATTTTTCCAAACCCCACCTGTGTGCTGCACTCTCCCTTTTGTCCTGTCTGTCCCCTCCCTAACACTTCCTCCTGAGCTTTGCTGACCTCCGGACACGGTGCCCTTCCCACATCCACACTGGCATCCATCGCTCCTGCACCAGTCCTGTCTCCACCTCACATCACATCTATCCCAGTCTGCCAGGTGGCAGAGTGACAGGCAGATGTCTCTGGCATCTCCAAGGGGCCCGGAAACCCTGAAGAACCAAAGAGTAGGCCTCTTTTGGTTCTTCATCTCCTATGACCACATACACACACACACGCACACACACACACACACACACACACACACACACAGAGAGAGAGAGAGGGGGGGGGAGAAATAGAGATAAAAAGAGAGAGAGAGAGAGAGAGAGAACGAAGAGACAGACACACAGAGAGAGCAAGCATCCAGTACATGTTTAGTTATTAATCATTGTTTCATCACTGAATCCCAGGGTCATCACGGTGCCACTGCCTTGCCTTGCACTGGAGAACAAAATCCAGCCGGAAGGCCCCGATGTAGAGCAGACTGACAGAGATGTCAACCGGGGTTTGTCACAGACCTGGCTATTCAGAGGAGACAGAGAAGTATAAACAGAAAAGTGTCACAGGCCTGTTAGGCTCAGAAAGACCCAACTGGGAACTAACACAGTCCTCAGCCTCTACCGTCAGGCCCACCCAGGGCAGGGAAGGCTTTTACATCCCCAGAAATGTCAACACTCCCTGAAAGAGGTCTCTGTTGGCCTGAAACTCTCCAGGCTGCCTGCACTTGTGATAAGCACAATAAATAAAACAATGAGACCCATTTGAAGGCACTTGTGAGACAGCAAAGCTCTGAGAACTTGACTTTGATGAGTTTGAAAGGCAAAGGGAAGAAAGGAGAATGAGTTCCCTCTTGGGCCCAGGTTTGTTTATCCTGCTTCTCAAAAGCCTGAGACTCCAAGTTTGGTGGTTCAAAGGCCTGTAAATGTTTCTCCAACTCTAGACCAGGATACAATGCTCCAGAGAGCACCTGTCTGTCCTGGGCCAGAAGAGAAACGGCCACTGGATCCTAAAAGGTCTCTGCCACAGAGAAAAGAAGGAGCAGAAGGCTGAGCCACCCTTGGGACATGGAGGAGGAAGGGCCGATCAGAAGCTACAGGTGTTGGTACAATTCTCACACGTGGTTGGGGACAGGTGATAAACGCAGCATCTATTCTGAGACTGAGAATGGTCCTCCTCAAGCTGCCTGGAGCCCATGGCTTGGGTCTAGATTTGCCCTGTGCTCTCACGTTGAGTTTCTGCTGTCTTTTGCATGTTGTTCTCCTAAAAGGTCCTGACTGAAGAGCCTCTGGGCCTCTCAGGCAGCGGCTTCACCACAGGCCCCAGTACCTTCCAGACCCCTCTCCTTGGCAGCTCATCTCAAGAATCTAATCTGTTAGGATCTCAGCTGCCAGCATACCCTAACCCTGACGTGTGCGCGCTCACACACACACCACTGGAAACCTCATGAGAACAATGTGAAGCATTTCCCATGGAAGCTCGAAACTTGTCCCTCCTCCGGGCCACAGGACGAAGGAATTAGCCTTCCCCTTCCCAAAGGGCCTCAATGGCCATTTCATCCTATTAGCCGGAACTCCAGGTAGGCAGCCACATGAAGGGAACTGAAATCCAGGAAAGACAGACATCTTCGCCACATTGGGAAGTTAGAAGGCTATGCTGCTGCAGTGGGGTCCTGACTCCTGATGCTCTCAGGCTCTTGCGCTCTCCTCCAGGCTGCTTGACCTTCGGGAAAGCCGTCTCTGCACTCACATCCAATAGGGAACATGGTAATGTCCTGGGAAAAGCCAAAGGAAGCTGACCTGCCACCTGTTGCCCTCCTCCCAGGTCTGTCAGATACCCTCCAGTCCCTTTGCTACAGTAAAACAACCAGCCAACCCCTCCTTCCCCTGGATCATTCCACAGACTGTGGCCAGACAAACACTAATTGGCTCTGAGAAGAGATTACTTCAAAGAAGGTCCCATTGGACCAAGGTTTCTTGGACAAACAAACAGCAAGCCCTGCCTCTCCCTCACGGGGAGAACTGGGCTCCCAACTATCTGTAGTGGGCGGTGGGGTGGTGTCTTAGGGTTTCTATTGCCGCGAGGAAATACCGTAACCAAAAAGCAAGGAAAGGTTTATTTGACTTACACTTCCACATTATTCATCGCTGAAGAAAGTCAAACAGGGCAGGATCCTGGAGGCAGGAGCTGATGCAGAGGCCATGGAGGAGCTCTGCTTCCTGGCTTGCTTCCCGTGGCTTGTTCAGCCTGCTTTCTTACAGAACTCAGGACCACCAACCCAGGATTGGCCCCACCCACCATGGACTGGACCCTGCTCCATCAATCACTAATTAAGAAAATGCCTTACAGGCTCGCCTACAGCCTGATCTTATGGAGGCATTTCCTCGATTAAGGCTCCTTCCTTTCCAATAACTCCAGCTTGTGTGTGAAGTTGATGCAAGCAAGAGAGCTAGCCCAGGTGGAGACATTGTGGGTTTGTGGGCCACAGACTGCCTGTCTCCTAACCAGTTGCCTCTCAGGGGAGGCTTTGGAGCTGAAAGACACACCCCAGTAGGGTCACAGAGGAGCACATCCTCCTCATAGAGCTGAAGCACAGACAAGGCATATGCTTCCCCCTCCCCCCCACATTGTTCTGGATCCCTACACTCCAGGTTCTCACAGCGTTGAACCTGAGCCATGACAGTTTCAGAGCAGGGTGCAGCCAGCGTTTCTGTGCCCTGTACCATCAACTGCAGGCTAGTCCCCAGGCATTCTCTCGCCTGCCATGCCTTCTAAGGAAGGGCCCTGGGTTTTCGGGTGGCCTCCTAGTGTGGAAGTCACGGCTTTAGAGAAAGTTCAAGAAACCAAGCCACAGGACAGGAACCAAAAAAGCTACGGAGAAACCCTGTCTCGAAAATAATAATAAAAAAAAAAAGAAACCAAGGCAGCTTCAATTCAAATCCACACCTGCTTCCACCAACAGCTAACCCACAAGCTGTTCTCAAGACTGTGTTCTTGAACTATGTCTAAGGGTTAACTGTTGAATTTTTCATGAAGATTCTGAATTGGGGGGGGGGGGTGGCTGGAGCAATGACTAAGCAGCTAGGAACACTTGCTGCAATTTCAGAGGACCCAGGTTTGGTTCCCAGCCCCTACATAGTGGTTCAACAACTATAAACTCCAGTTC
Organism: Microtus oregoni; assembly: GCF_018167655.1. Taxonomy (NCBI): domain Eukaryota; kingdom Metazoa; phylum Chordata; class Mammalia; order Rodentia; family Cricetidae; genus Microtus; species Microtus oregoni. The sequence continues at coordinate 3,493,748 of NW_024543831.1, read as the reverse complement.
TAGGATGTTCCTATGATGCCCTCTTCTGACTTCCCATAGCACCAGGTACACACGTGGTGCACATACATATGTAGGCAAAACACTCATACACATAAAATAAATAAATAACACCAAACAAACAAAAATATTCTGAATCCCTCAGGCTGAAGATGTGGTTGAGCGATGCTTGGTACATGTAAAGCCTCGGGATTTGTCCTCAGCATGAAGGGGAAGAGGTGTTAGATTCCTGGATACTCTCATTTCAATGTTGTAGTCGTTGGTTGTTTCTTTCTAAATTTTTTTGTTGTTGTTGTTTTTACTTTCTCGTGTGTTTGCTTGTTTTAAGATGGTCTCAAACTTACTGTTTATACCATGAACATTCTCCAATTCTAGACCAGGAGGATAAAGCCTGCCAGTGGGCACCTCTCTGCCCTGGGCCAGAAGAGAAATGGTCACTAGATTCTAAAAGGTCTCTGACACAGAACAGAGAAGCAATGGGAAGGGGTAGGACCTGGCTGAGCCACCCTTAGGACACAGGAGAGGAAGGGATAATCAGAAGTTACAGGCGTTTGTAGAATTCTCGCATGGGGGAAGCAGGGATTGAACACAGCGTCTTTATGGAGACTGAAAATGGATCTTCACAAGTTGCTTGGAGCCCATCGCTTGTGTCTAGATTTGGAGCCCAGGGCTTGTGTCTAGATTTGCCCTGCGCAATTCCCATGCTGAGTTTCTGCTCTGTTTTGCATGTTGCTCTCCTGAAGGTCCTCTCTTAAGTAGCCCTGGGCCTCTCAGATTTATGCTATTCCAGAGATCCTCTCATATTCTCCTCTGTACACCTCATCATTCCATCCCATGGAGTCCAAAGCAAGAGGCTACTATGACTTTCTGAAGGTCGGCTATGCCCAGGTCCCAGGCAACAGCACTGGATAATTCACTCATGCCATCGCTGAGTCATCTGGCCCCAAATGCCTCCAGTCTGCAGGGTCATTCCCAGTTAGAAGGTCAGAAAAGAAAGTTAGGGCTCTTGTTCACATTCATCTGGGGGACAGGAAGTGGAGCTAACTTCTCACCATGGCATGCTTTTCCTGCCTCTCATAGAATCTCAGCATAACACTCTCCAGGCTGAGGTGACCCAAGCAAGTGGCTTCCACATTCTCCTCCCAATGCTACTGCAGGTGAAAGGGAGCAGTTACCCAGTGACTGTAAGCATGAACAGGGGCTCTAGAAAGTCGTGACCATGGAAAACATTTAGCAAGTGACCACAGGGAGCGTCAAGGATGCCAAGTGTCCTGGAGCAACTCAGTGTCAGGGGCGGGGGTGACTGACTGAGGAGGAACCAAGCTTCTGAGGAAGTATGTGCAGAGATTCACATCAGTACCCCATCAAGAGACACTGCATAAGGGACCCGTGAAGGAAGAGAAGATGAGTGAGAACAGAAAGGTGGGTTGGTGGACACCTAAATAAGGATTGTAACGATGGAGGCAGAGAGACCAGGGCAGATACTGAAGATGCTTCAGGCAGGATAATAGTCACTTGGGCAAAAGAATGAACAGACCAATACCCACTTAGATGTACTGGAGAACCTAGGTGTTTCAGACATAACAGCTATCCAGAAGACGCCTGGCCCTGACCACTGAATGACTGCTAAGATATTCTGTTTCCCCATTCCACCAGTCAATCCCTCAGGAGTGAGCATAGGAACAGGGAAGGGGCTCCATCTCCACCCCACTCATTGTGTCAACATGCATAGACGCTTGCCTCTTTCCCTTCTCTCCTTACCTGTCCAAATTAACAAATCCTATCAACCCACTTGCCCTTCAATCTAAATAACTCTGTCTTGGGCTAAATAGAGAAGAGGAGATGGAGGATTTGAAGAGACACTTATTTATCTCTTTACCAGACAGTCTAATGAATAATTTCATGTTTGCAAAAGCTCATTTTGAAATTTGAAGACAAGAGATATATTGCCAAGGCGGCTCTAATACTGCGACATTAATTTTGCACTGAAAGATTTACTCAAAAATTAGATTTTACAATTTTAATGCCTCCATTCTTTTCTTTAAATAAGCTGTGAAATACAGTTAATTAGACTTAAACCCTGGAAGCTTAGACGTTTGAGCTTTGGTGTAAGCTACAAAAGAAAGCAAGCTTTTTCACTTGCAAATTCAATCTAAATTCATTACACGCCTAAACCTCCACCACTTGCGGAAATCCTACTGGGCTAGGGAAGGGTCTTCTCCCGGCTCCAGATGTCTCCCTGCAGAATGCTGGCTTCGGAGAAGAGTGACGAAAATGAAAGCAGAGACAGCGAGGGAACAAAAAAACACAGGCAGCATCCCGGGCGATAGTAGTATATTATGTGGGTATCAGCCATGAGCCTTGCTTGTTGGGTGAGCAAAGGCTCCGTGCTCAAAAGAATCTAAGAAGCCGTAGCACAAGATCTTCGAGGAAAGCTACAAGGTTCCGGGAGGAAAACAAACAAACAGAAATTGTTTAACTCGGTTTCAACAACATCTGCCAATCAACATACTTGGCCCAGAAGTCTTTTTGGTGCCAAAACTGGCAACATTTGGGTCAACCCCTTGCACTGTAGGATGCTCAACTCTGGGCTCTGGCAACTCCACAAAGTTGTTTTCTCTCCATGAGATGCCGTCTGGGAGTCCCGGCCCAAATCCTCTGTTCTCTTCCACGTGTGAGTTGTGAGACACGCATACACCTAGCTGTGAAATACAAAATCAAATTCATAGCAGGCTAAGGAATTGAAGGGCCAACATAGACACTGTACAGGTGTTTAGCTGTGTGATCTGCTCTGCTAGAGACTTCTCAACATGTTAACCAGAGAAACAGTCCAGAGGTGTGAGGAAGGACAACAGCCTTTCCGAGCTACACCCCGCCTAATGCAGCATCCTTCCACAAACCTGTGACAGGGTCACGTCACTTACACGTCTGCACTGATGCCCCAGAACTCTGAGCTTGCTAGATGCCCATCTCATCTCTGGGAAATCCTGATCACATCTAAGTATAAGGCCACTTCCATGTAGGACACAACCCTGCCCTGGACTGAAGAATATCTTTTCCCAGACATGAGCTCCAAACTGGCTGTACAAAACCTTCCATTCCTGGTAACTCCCTCATCTGCTGTAGTCTGCTTACATTTTTAAAATTAAGGAACCCTCTTTTCCAGCACCCAATCCGTGTCAGACCTCATGGCCAGAGCTCTTTCTTTTGTCTGTGGCCTCCTAAGCTTTCTGAAGAGCACAGATCCTGTTACAACTCTACTATAACCTACAGGTCTTTCTAGAATTGTCCAGTATTAGAAACGCCTGGCCAGGTGTGGTGGTTCACATGCCAGATGTGGCAGCTCACACTTGTAATCCCAAGTTGAGGCAGGAGGACTTCTATGTGTTCAAAATCAGGGTTGGCCACAGAATAAGACCCTGACCCAGGAAGAAGGAAATGGAGGAAGTAGTAAAGGAGCAGAAAGAACAGCAGAGGAAACAGCCACTACTTCTTCATCTCTTTGAACTTCGCCCATCAGTCTTGTGTATGTAACATCCTAGCAACGACACCCTGATGTTACCATTTGTATTAGCCATACCGAACCAGCCTTCACAGACTTGGTAGGATTCACAAACTCTCAGCTCATATGCCTTCATGTTCTCTCCTCTACTTTACAGGACTCCCTTTGTGCCCTCTGCCTATTATAGTTAAGTAATTCATCTCTGAAGGGTAATAATAAAGATGATTACAATAATAATAATAATTCTACCTTATTTACAGTTCATGGAGCACTGGCATAAACTTTAATTTGACCCTCACCGGGGCCTAAGTCTTATATAAGAGTTATTGTTTGCTTTTAACAAAGAAAATAACAGGCTCAGAAACATGAAGCGGCTTGTCCAGCAGCAGACTGATAATTGATCATTCTCATATGATACCAGACTGCTTCTAAATTCACATCCACATGTTCTTGTTGTGTCCATAGCCCTTTGGGTCACATGAGAATACTCGAGGCTATACATTATCCGCATGTAAAAGAAACAGCAGACTGTTTTGTATGTGACAGGATTAAGAACACTGCTGTGGGTTCTAGACTATCAGGGTTTGGTTCTGACCCCACTATTTGGCAGCTGTAGGGGTACTTTACCTACAGAGTTAAGAGCTGACCCGAACTCGTGGAGCTCCCAGAAGGTACAAATGAGATTAAAAAAAACAAAAGACAAAAAACAGAAAACCAACAACAACAACAACAACAAAAACCACATAGCTTGCTTGGCACATACATAGCCAACAGCTGTTAAGGTGAAAAGGCATGGGGGCCAGGGGCACCTGAAAAGATTGTCCTAGGAGAGAGAGGTAAGGGTTTAACTTGGGCTCAGAAAGCACCAGTAGGTGTGGGTGTGTGCAAGATGGAATGAGGATACCGGAAGGGCACCCAGGTAGGAAATCACACTGCGCAGCCTGGTGGAGCCACAGTCTTGCACAGAATGTGCTGCAGGAATGGAGGAAGCCAGGAGCATGGACGCCAAGTAGCTCAGGACTCTGGAGTGTAGACTCCCTTCTGAGCTCAAGTGGAAGCATAGAAGGATGCTTTGTTGTTGTTGGTGGTGGTGGTGGCGGCGGCGGCGGTTTTGTTATTGCTTTCCCTTGAAAAATAAAAGATAGAGAGAAGAGACATCTTTGGAGATAGTGGCAATGGCCTGATGACAGAAAAGTAAACTAATTTTTTTTCTTTTGTCTAACTCTAGCAAAGAGACTCCTCCCTTGTTCTACGACCCTCTCCCACCCTCACTCTGAGTGTACCAGATCCAACCATGGAGCCTCTGTGATAGACCCTATTTATTCTAGGATTCCCCTTCTAGTGCCATAGTTCAGTCTCTGCATTAGGTAACCCTTAAGCGTTGCTTTCCAGAGGATTGGATCTCTGTCTTGGAGCCCTGCTTACCCCGTGATGTAGCTCATGATGAAAATAGCACCTGAACAGTGGTACCGCCAGCAGGAATCTTGCAGACCAGTACAGCAGGCAAACCAGGCACAAGAAAGAATACAATAATTCAAGGTCAAATGTTCTTCATGAGCTTTTTAGAATTCTCTGGCTAAAAGCTACAGCTGTCCCAATAAAAAGGGGCTGGAGAAGCCTTCACACCCTTCCATTTCTTCAGCCAATACCTCTGTTTCCACCATGCCATCTGTCTGAAGGGTCAGCTCATGGGGATAGTCAACATGGCTCCCTGATCTGTCTATAGAACCTTTGCCTTCATCTCTCTGCAGGCTCCAGATTCTTATATTGGCTCTTCTTGAGTGATGTCATGACCCTCATCCCACCCAGCCATCTAGGCCTACTTTCTTCGGCTATAATTTGCAAACCACAGTGGATTCAGAAGGAGGGAAAACGCTATTAATAAAACTAAAGGAAAATACCATACACTATTAAAAGAAACCTGTTTGCCAAGCGTTTGTCTCTAATTGCAACCTGAGTATTTAACAAAATATTGACTTGGACAGGCACAGCCTGCCGAGCTTCCAGACCATAGTCTCTCATGCTGTTCCAAGTTTTTCTTCTGTAAACACTTCAGAGATGCTGAGATTTCTCTCCAAGAAGATTAGACCTGACCCTGCTTCTAGATATGTGGGGTCCTAGTGTGAGTCTGCCTGGCCTGTGAATTTGGGTCCTTAGCTCTACTCATGCCCATGGAGGGACAGGAGGCCTGGACTCCTGCTCTCTGCCTCATGTTACCACTGCAGAGACATTGCTTCCATTCAATATAATCACAGCTTGAAACCCAAGCTTTTTTATAGTCTTCTGCCACTTAGGCATGACATCATCTACAAAGTTCACACTTGAGGACCACACAACTGAGTTTCAAAGACAGAAATACACACACGCACACACACACACACACACACACAGTGTTTTAAGTATGGTCCCACAAGCTATGACATGTCTGGCTTTGATATTAAATGTCCCCCCCCCACACACACAGCAGTTGTTCGAAACCTTTGTACCTCAATGATGGTGCCAGTGAACAAAGACAGAATGTTTGGGTTTGAAGTCTAGTGGAAGAAAGTTAGAATGTAGAGACAACCCCTTGAGGAGGAGGATAAAACAAATTCTCACAAATATGTCCTGTCTTCCAAGACATTCAATTGGCCAAGAGTTCACCTAGAGTGGAAACAAGGCAAAGATCAGAATCCAGCATCAACTGCTTCTCCCCCTCCTTCCTAGCCCCCATGAAGCAAACAGGCTTTCTCCATTATACACTACATTGTAATAAACTATGACCTCACAGACCCATGGAGCCCCTCAAACTGTAAGCCAAAACAATTTTCTTCCTTTAAGTTGATTTTCTCGGGCATTTGTCATACAGGTGGAAAGCTGGTTGACACCAAGACCCTCTCGATGGAACTCAGGTGTTCTCTCACCCAGTCACCCCTTCGTTATGTGTGCTCTGTTTGCTCACCAGCTGAGGAAGTTTGCTTCCTGAGGAAGTTTCACTCCTATACTCCTTGTTCTCCCATACCTCAGCTTCCGGGAGGCCTTGAATGCAGCAAGTGGATGAATCATTTCACTGTCTTCCAAGAATCAGGAGCACGCACCCCATTTCTTTCTGCTCAGATACACTACTCTGTCCTCACGGCCAGCCCCTTGGGTGAAGAGTAGAATTGCCTCATGTAAAGCAACAAGTTGGCAGTGGCAACAGTACCTTCCCGATCCTCCAACTCTCAAGCCTTCCCCTCCCTGGTCCAGACTTCACAACTCAGTAAGCCCAAGAGACTCTGGGGAAGTATATCTGTGTCCTTCCCCAGCATCATATTTCCAGTTTCTCATGGCAAATCCGCTGCAGCAGGCACCTTACACAATGTCTTACTCACCTGTTTCCCAGCCTCACTCCCTATGTACCCTCAATCACATATCCGCTCTCCAACCATTTGAGCTGGAGGTTCCCAAATGGGCTCTGCCTCTCACCTACCACTTCCATCAAAATGGAGAATGCCTATGCGACCCCCAGGTATAACCTGACCTTCACCAGAACCCCTTGGGCTGTTTCCTCAGGCACTCGGTTCTCACAACTCTCTGTGGGTCCCGCAGCATGGCACTTGAGTGTGTACTATCAGACAATGCTACCTCTATAATGGCATATGTCCTGTCTCCTAAGACATTCAACTGGGGCCAAGAGTTCAACTTAGAGTAGAGACAAGGCAAAGATCAGAATCCAGCTCCATCAACTGCTAGCTGGGACCACTTTGGCACGAACAGACTGCAGCCCCTGCCTCTTTCTGTGTGAAATGGTGGTGATGGTGAGACCCGCCCTGCACAGCTGCGGTGAGGATTAAACAAGTTAGCACATACAAACCACGTTGCCCAGTTATATAGCCAGCAGCCATTGGCTGTGGGTTCATTCTATTTTCCACTCTAGGACTCTTAGTTCTTACCACATAGGAATAATAACTGCGTTAATCTAGCATTTACAAGCACTACTTGTATCAATTCATTTAATGTTCTTATCCATGTGGCGTGCTGTTTTGTTATATCCATTGTGAAGATGAAAAAACAGCCCAGCTAGCTTGCCTAATTTCATCCAACGAGTGAGGAGCAGATTCAAGGCTAGGAAGCCCGGCTCCTGAGACTTCTAATGACTACGCCCCAGTTGTCTCCTTACATATGCAATCAATCCGTTCGACTTCACAGCCTCAGTGTTGGGAGATGCTTTGCATGAACTCCACGTCTAATGAGTTCTCATAGGCAGAAGTTGCCTAATGAAGACCAGAGACTCCAAGTGCAGAGAGTTGGTCCGTCTCCGTTATCAGTTCTCTCCTCTTCTCCGTGTGCTCTGATGATTCTTGACTCCCAAGCCGCAATGGGAGTGGACTTCTATCATCCTCATGTTTCGCTCTCAACCATAAACGACTACGGTAAATGGAGCCAATTCGCCATTTGCTGAGGAAGGGGAAGAAAGCCCCCTCATCAACCCCTCTTGTCCAGGGTCTCCGCTCTACCCCATACAACCTGACATTTGCAATAGTCTGAGCAGAGGGAAGAGAGAAAGAAGACCTCGGACAGGGAGAGATAGAGAGAGCATTTGACTCATTAGCTGCATATTAAATTCTGACGTTTGAACCTGACGAGATCTGAGCAGGACTGGAGTAATGAATTAATCCCAGGGAGGAAGACAGGGCTGCAGCTACTCAGCTATTAGCAGCCGGCTGGGAAGGAAGCCCTGTAGAGCTGACATGTGCCACGGAGTTTGTTCCCCACCACCTGGCTCTTTTGGGAAGCACCCAGCCAACCTGCAGCAAGATCAGACCTGCAACATGGTCAATATAAGTAGATATGCTTGCCCAGGAAGACCCTCAAGAATGGGGGTATTCCCTGTAATTACTGAAGGAGGACCAAGCCTCTTATGACGTGTGCCCCACTTAACAGGTCCCACCTTTGATCTAATAGGGGATGTTTAGTCCAGGTCCCTGATTTTGATCTCCCATTCTGGGGTCACAGGTCAGAGTATCTTCTGACAATGGATCATGAAAAGAAAGTAAACATCAATCTCCATGAATTTATCCTTGCTCATTCATTCTCTCACTCATGCACACACACCCTCCCAAAATCCCTCGGTCTCTCTGACTCCCCACATTTCAGTGACACTGGATGTCAGGACAGCCACAGCCATAGTGTTGCCACAGATCTTCCAGAGATAAAGACAAGTGAGACCGTCTCCCCAGAGCAGCATCCCGCACCACTGGCTCTCTCCTCTGGGCTGGGCTGTCTCTAACCCCAGGCCACAGAACTCATCGCTCACCCTGATTCAGTGGGACAGTTATTTTATATTATTAAAATAAGAGATTATCACCACCACCAATCTCCATCTCCTTTCCAATCTCATCTGAAAAGCAAGCATTGCCTCCTGCTCCCAGACCCCTAATTCTCTCTGCCTCGGCTGTTAAATCATTTAACCTGGCAAAGTGTCGGGAGATGCATTTTACATGAGAGACACAAGGCGGGATAAATCTGGGCTGACTGTGGTGTCTGAAAAGAAATGTCTGAGGTGTGGCCAGGGTCAAAGGAAGCTTGGATGGGATGCAAACTTGGGGAGGAAAAGGTATCCCCTCTCTCTTTTTCTCTCTCTCCCCTCTCTCTCTCTCTCTCTCTCTCTCTTTCTCTCTCTCTCTCCCTCTCTCCCTCTCTCTCTCTCTCTCTCCCCCCTCTCTCTCTCTCTCTCTCTCTCTCTCTCTCTCTCTCTCTTTCTCTCTTTCCTCTCTCCTCTCCCCAGCTAAAGAGAGCTAAAGCCTGGTCCCTGTGTGCAAAGAACTGAAACCTAAGGTTGATTTGCAGACTCGAGAGACAATGAACAAACACCGTAGAGCCAGACCTTTTCCAAGATTTCTGAACTGGGGCCTCACTAGGCCATGTGACCCCCTAGACACTGAAGCTTTGCACGGTCTCAGGAGGCATCATTCAACTAGACCCACTCAAAGCTGAGACGCAGAGGTTGTCACCGGCAGGGTGATACTGCATGTCTGGACTTTAGACATCTAAACACAATCTTCTGAATTTTCTGATGAGGACATCAAAAGGCATGGGACTTAGCCAAGGATAAGAGAGTGTAACTAAAGCTGGAACTAGCGTTTGGGTTTAAACCTAAGAACCCTGGCCCTTGGTCCAGTAGGTTCAAGACGGGTTTTGATTCTGGCCAACTCGTTTCACCTTTTGAAACTTGCATATGACAACTCTGGATACCTGAGACTCTGGCAAAATCACAGGTCTGCTTGCTCATAAACTCTTTTCTCAAGTTTTATTTTTTTTAAGTGTGTGTGTGTTATGTGTGTGTAGATGGTATATATATGAGTCAGGTGCCTGTTGAGGTTAAAAAAAAGGACATCAGATCCCCTGGAGCTGGAGTCACAGATACTGTGAGACTTACATGGATGTTAAGAAACTACCATAGCCTTCTATAGGATCAGTATGTGTTCTCCAACACTGAGCCAACTTTTTAGCCCTAATGAACTCACTTTTTAAAAACTTCTGACCAGGGTCTACCACATACCAGCCTTGGGTGGGTGCTGGGGATGAACATGTAGCCCCAACACAGCCATGCTATCATGGTTTGTGGTTAGACACCCCATCAGAATAAACGGAGGTGCTGTGGGACTACAAGTTCCAGGTAGGACAGCCATCTGCTAAGAAATATGCCAGTCACAGTCTCAGGATCACAGGCCAAGAAAATAGCTTTCCTATTTTTCCTATAACCTGTCGATCAAATGTTTGTTTTTTCACCCAACAGCATGAGAATTCCATGAATGTTTATGTGCCCCCAGAGTTCAAGGTTGTTTGACCATAGGCAGCACCAGTCCAGAAGCAAGAGACCACTCAGGTTGCCCCTGGTTGTTTGACAGGAAGCAAACTGGCTAGAGTCAGAAACGACTAGACCAAGGACCAGGGTTCCTATGCTCAGACTTGAATCTCATATCCTTGGCTAAAGACCTAGGAGTCTTGCCCAAGTTATGTTCTCATGGTTCTGGATTCTGCCTCTTATATAAGAATGGCCCAGACACTTCAGCCAGGATCACCAGACTGAGAAACTAGCAATACAGGGTTGCCGGTTAAATTTAAATTTCACAGAAACAACCAATAAAGTGATTTTGTAATATCAGTGTAGTGTGCCAGACACGGCTGATGAAAAATTATTGTTTGTCTCAAATTCAAAATCAAGTGAGCAACCTGTGTTTTGTTTGGGAATGGGGGGTGGGGGGGGGAAGGACTGCTTAGAAACTGGGCAGACAAAACTGGAATGGGAGAAGAGGGGCTCAGGAGCCAGGGAAAGTGCCAGGAGCCCAGTGGGTGTCCTCCGGCTCCCAGGGGAACCTGGGCTCTCCCTCCAGCACAACCTCTCCCAACCCAGCAGCAACTTGAGCAGTCTCTTGCAGCTGTGCTAACTAGAATGCTTTCCCACAAACAACAGATTAATTGATTTAAAACTTTTAATGCCAGATGCTTGGTGGAAGCATTTTAATAATCCTCGAGTCAGAATTAATCACGTCTCCTGATCTTTAAGGAGGGCAGTTATTAAATCCTGCTGAGGCAGGGGGTGGGGGCGGGGGGGGGAGGAGGAAGCCCGAGTTCCGTGAGCTCTAGTCACAGCTCAGCTCTAATGAAGAGTCCCAGGGTCCACCTGGGGACATGGGTGGGGAGCCTGGACAGGGACATCTCTGGGTGTGGTCTGCCCAGGATTACCCCCGAAAAACAGAAAGCTGCTTGATCTAGCCTTGATTCCATGAAATTCAAGGCCAAAGCAGGACAGGACAGAAGGCTCATCCAAGAGTTACCCTGCAGGCCAGGCCTGAGGCCCAGCTGACCCAGGGACTACAAACTCAGGATTCATTCACTCAGTCCCCCGTCAGGACTACAATGGAGACACCCACTGGCCACTTCTTCTCACCTACTCCCTTTTTACTTTCTTAGAACTTTAGGCCAATCTATTCCTTTTGGGAGTAACAAAAAGGGAGAAAGTCCCCTCTCATAAACAAGGAAACTCTCTATCGTTCTATGTGGCCACCCTCTGGCTTCTCTATTTTCTCCTCCCAGACACCCCCCGCCCCCCCCCCACCCACAGCATGACCTCAGTGCTCTTCTTCCTTTGCCTCTGCAGGCCTGGGTTACCTCTGCCCCAGGAACCCGCTTGCTCTTTGTCTCCCTCTAAAGCAGAACAAAGTCCTTCCCAGAAGCTGGGCAGATGCCAAAGCTGTGCTCTTGGACTTCCTAGCCTCCGAAGGAAAACAACACACACTTCTCTTCCCCTTTTTTATGGTATATGTGTGTATCATGGATATGTGGCCTATGTATGTGTTCCTGTGGGTGAGGGCACACGTGTATGCAGGAGAACATTCACGTGTGTGCTCATGCATCTAGAGGTCAGAAGTCAACATGGAGTGTCTTCCTCGCCTGGCTGGCCAGTGAGCTATAGAGGTCTGTCTTTCTCCCTCCCACCCCCCAGACTTGCAGTTATAGTTACATCTGGCTGCTTATTGACACGAGTGCTGGGGATCTGAACTTTGTTCCTCGTGCTTATGCAGTAGGCATTTGATTGACTGAACCACCCACTCCCCAGCCCCAAACTTCTTTTCTTTATAAATTACCAAGTCTCAAGTATTCTGTAATAGCAACAGAAAACAAAGACCATCATGTTCTCTCTATTTTCTAATCTCCCCCTTCTTTATCATAAGCCATTTAAATGCTTACACAGTGTCTCCAAATCCCACCCCCCTTTCTCTCCCCACTTGTTAATTTCCCTCTGGTCCCTTTCACCAGACTCCTGTCTTTACAATGCACCAAGCTCTTCACCAGCAGGGGCCCTAATCTCTACAGCCCCCACCCAGCTTGGTTGACAGAGGGGTAAATGGAGGCTCAGTTATGCTCCATGACTTGCCCTGCATTGAGCCAGTTTCAAGTACCACATCCTAGCTTCCTAGCTCCCACGCGTCCTCTTGGTTTCTTTATTTCAGAATGACCCAAAAAGAGCAGATTTTGCATGTGGTAACAAGTGCTTTGCTCTATTCAAAGCTCCTGGGGCTGACAAGATGGTAAGGGAGCCTGTCACCAAGCCTGGCGACCTGAGTTAAGTCCCCAGGACCCACCTAGTAGAACGAGAGAGCCAACATCCACAGGTTAACTTCTGACCTTCACATGCTGGCTGTACACACTTTTGTGCATGCACACACTCTAAATAAATAGCAAATAAATAAATGTAAAACAATGTTTTAAAACACGTACTCCCAAAGGTCATGTTTCCTCCAGCTCTTCTTTCCACCCCTATTAGCTAGAAATATCTCATTGACAACAGAAAGGTTATGGCTACAGTGAGCCTGTCTGGATACCTAAGCTTCCTGATAATGGAGTTTAGGAATCCCACTTCGTTTGACGGTCACTCTTACCACTGTGGTGAGGACCACACCCATCTGGCTCCAGATACTTCACAGGTCCCTCTCAGCACTGCCGCATCAGACCCAAGGAGGCAGGGGACTGCTAATGATCCCACCACACATGAGGTCCAACTCCAAAGTAATGACAGTCCCAAACTGCCTAAGGGTGGCACACTGTGGCCCCCATTAATGCTGAACACCCAGGGCTCCCCTGGTCCCCAGATGTCCCACTGTCAAGCTAAATCGATACTCTCTTTTTTCTCTGCAAGAACATCTCAGTAATCCTAATTGGTCACTATGGCAACCTCAGCTGCAGCTCCTCGTGGCCTCAATGAAGAGACAGAAGGATGAGAGGGGGTGAGATGGAGGTTAAGCCTACTTATTGTATAATGCTCTGCCTTTGATATCACCGAGATCCACATGCTAAGTACCTGGAAAGAAACAAAATCCCGTGTAAATTAGAATGATACCATCCAATCCCCTGCTTATACCCTCACGAGCAGCAGCCGATAAGGCCATTGTCTGCAGACGCAGGGCCTGACCTCCTCTGTCTTGGCAGCTGATGAGGTTTCGGTGGTAGGTCACATTCATCAGGCAGGATGGGCTGAGAATCCTGAAGGGCCAGCTGACTGCAGGGCCACCATCTGCAATCCTGCCCACCCCAAAAAGGAATGCATCTCGGGGAAGAGGAGAGATAGGAAGACCATAGCAAGAAACTTTGTCCTGTGCCCCTTTATTGGGAGCTGTCACCCAATGCGCTCAGCAGGTGAGTCCCTTCCCACTTAGTTGGGGTGCTGTCTTAATCTCCTTTTTGTTGCTATACCAGAGTGCCACAGACTAGGTAATTTGTAAATGATACAAGTTTTGGCTCACAGTTCTGGAGGCTGAAAGACTAAAGCAGAAAGACCACACGAACCAATGGCCTTGGATCCTGTCACAACAGAGAGAAAAGTGAGGCTCCACTCACACCTCTCGTCAGTCACCTACTCGTGATAACTGGTACGTCCCCTTCCACCTTCTGGGCGAAGACAGACTCAGTTGTCAGGTTTGTATGACAGGCCCTTTTCCCCACTGAGCTCTCTCATTTCCTCTTAGGGGGGCTAATTTTATGCCACTTGGCTGGGCTAAAGCCTGCCCTAGATAGCGGGAAAGCATTATTCTGAACATCCCTGTGAGGTCAGCACTAGAGCCAGTGACTGAGAAGAGCTCATCTTACCTGATGTTGGGGACATCGTCCAATACTATAGGACCTGAAGCATTGGAGCTGGGTGACAGAGCAGAGCTCACCTTGTCTGATGTTGGGGGCATCGTCCAATACTATAGGACCTGAAGCATAGGAGCCGGGTGACAGAGCAGAGCTCACCTTGTCTGATGTTGAGGGCATCACCCAATACTATGGGATCTGAGGAATGAAGATGAAGAGGGAGGACAGCACAGCTCTACTCTCTACTCTTTGACCTTCAGGCTTGGGCTGGCACTGGGTCTCAGGCTTTGTTGTGCTTGTAGCTTGTCAGTGTCTAGGAGGTCTTCTCTCTCCTCCTCTCCTGGATTCTGTTCTCACTCAACGAGGAGTCTTTTGTCCCTTGTCAGGCTACAGCCATGTGCATTCTTGCCTCTTTCCAAGCTTAGACCAGAGTAGGTTGTTGACAGAGGTTTCTGTCCTGCAGCCCAGTCTGCAGCCAAAGAAACACACAGAGGCCTACATTTTAATTCTTGGTCTATTAGCTCAGGCTTCTTATTAATTCTTATAACTTTTATTAGCCCATAATTCTTGTCTGTGTTAGCCACGTGTGTCAGTACCTTTCATCAGTGAGGTATTCTCATCTTGCTTCCTGTGTGTCTGGCTTCCTCTGTGACGACTGCAGACTGAACCTATCTTCTTCCCAAAATTCTCCTATTCTCATTGCCCACCTATACTTCCTGCCTGGTAGCCCCACCTATACTTCCTGCCTGGTCACTACACCTATACTTCCTTCCTGGCTACTGGCCAATCAGCATTTTATTAAAATATAACTGATAAATCTTTACAGGGCACAAGATCATTGTTCCACAGCAGTGGGTCACTATGGATAGAGAACTCAGATGCGGGGCCCTTCCTGCCACTTCTGTCTTGAGATAGGAAACAGCCCATATGCTGTTATTGTACAGTGTGTGTGGTGATTATATTTTCCTCTCTGCAACCCAATCCCATCTGGCTAGGAACATGACCCTGCCTCTCCTCTTTAGGTAGTCTTATTTTTTGTTTTGATTCAAAAAAGAATGTAAGTGGAGGTGCATTTCAGACCCATTCCTTGAGCCCCCAAATACTGCAGTGTAAATAAGGCAGTGTGTATATGTTTATGCCAATGGGGAAGCTGAGGCAAAAGGAATAGTTGATTTTTTTCCAAAGCCAGGGAGCTAGTGAGTTATAGAGCTGAGTCTTCGAATTCCAAAGTCCAACTACCATGGTGCTCCAGCTGCCTGCCTCTGGAAGCTGCTTCCTGGGCCCCGCTCATCTGCTATTCTGGCAGGGAAAACACTTGAAAAATGCCCTGTGCTCAGAGGGCATGTTGAGTGGAATATCAGGTCAGGGTTCATCTGCATTTCTGGCAACAGAAAGCTTCGGAGATAATAGGAGCCCCTTTGTGCTCAGTGGGGCTGGATGGAGCAAGCGGATGTCTGAAGGAGATTACAAGCAGTTATGGATATTGCTTGTCATGCCACCATCAGCAGACGCCTTTTTCAATTGACTAGTTGCTTGTACTTCTAGAATAGGGAATGCCAGATGTATTTACTGCAGTGAAAGAGAGTGTTGAAGGCCCTTGGAAAGACACCCAGCTGTCGAGTATCTGAGCATCCCTGGAGGCCAGGGTAGTTTAACCCTCTGTGGCCTAGTGACCAGCAATCCTGGGAGCCAAGGACAAACAGAGGAGGCAGCACACAGCTGACAAATGACTCAAGAGTTAGCATCTCTGAGTTGCTTGTTTGACACTCAGAACTGACTTTCCTAAGTAAGCAATGCAACCAGAGCTAACGTATGTTGAGTCCTTTTGTGTGTCAGACAAAATCAAGACATTGCACCATTTTTTAAAAAAAAAAATGATTATTATTACAACCTCAAAACAAGCTTACAATACGAAAGTGTCAGATGCTGGCTGTTGGTTCAGCCACCAGTAACCCTTTCCTCTTAGGTACACAGTCACTTCCCAGCCTCTCTTCCCTGTGCTGATGTGAGCATATGACAGTGGCATGTGGGTGGAACTCATTTACGCTAGTTACTGAACTGACCCAATCCCCAAAGCTCTCTTTCCCTGCAGAGGATGCAGTGAAAACCCCTGAACTTTTAGAAACACACCACTCAGAAGTGTCCAGGGACTCCAGACAACTGCACAGAGTCAGACCCCTCCACACTGAGTCATTGCACTCGGCTGCGGATGGGTATCAGCACTGAAGGTCCACCTATCCTGACTAGCTCATTATATGTCAGCACATATCAATCACCCCTATTTTATGAGTGAGGAAGTAGAGGCACAAAGAGGAGTCACCCCGGTGTACCCATAGTACATTACAAGTGAGCAGTAGAGCCATGTTCAAAGTTCATGCCAGGCTCCAAAGTTCTCCGGTTTTCCAGACTCCCTATACCAAATGGTGTCCAGTCACAATTCTGTTTTGCCAACACATTCCTCAATTACAATTACAGTTAGTCACTGCTCATAGGAGTTTCTGCTGGACAGTGATTGAGGTCCTGGACCTAACTCAGAGACTAAAACACATGCCATCACTCGCATCTCAGCCCCAGCAGGTGGGTCCGCGTGTCTAGATCTAAATGAACGATGCTGCTGGAGATATAGGGTGTGGTCAGCTTCTCCCTAAAGACTGTAATCGAGATAGAAACAGCTTACGCTGTGGAAATGAAGAGTCCAAACTTGGACCTCCCCAGGCTCTCTTTGCTAGGTCAGGTTATTGGTAGGTTGGGATTTTGCATGGCAAGGAAAGTTGGTTCTGTGCTGGATCATAGTTGGTGTTGTCAATGAAAGCACAGTGGAGAGTCATCTGAAAGGAAACCCTCCATCCAGCAATTGCCTAGCTCAGATTAGACCAGGGGTATGTATGGGGGTGGACGGGAGGGTACATCCCACCTCTAGTAATGCTCTTTCCTGGTAAGTCGTCCTAGGCTGTATAAAAAAACTGGCTAAACACGAGCCTGTACACAAACCAGCAAGCCACATCTGCTACAGCTTTACTTCAAGTTCCTGCTTGAGTTCTTGCCCTGACAGCGATGGACTGTGACCCTGGAAGTGGAAGTAACCCCTTTCCTCCCTTAAACTGCTTCTGTGTGTCTTACCACAGCAACAGAGAGGAAAGCCATGCAGCATATCCTAACAGCACGGCAACCATTTCTGTAAGCCTGAGACTCTCTAGTTGAGGGACATGGACAGTGACAAGGGGAGAGAATGGCTGAAATTGCCAGTGACCTGGAAACTCTGGAATCTCTGATCGCTGCCAGCAGAGGAAAGCTCATGGTTCTTTTCTGAATGGGGCTCAGCCAGAGGAAACAAATCAACTTGACGTGAGGAGAAGTGAATGCGAGGATGTGTGTCCCAAGTAGGTGACCAATGTGCCAGACCGCAGGAGGGAATGGGAAAGGCGGGCCTGTGCCTGTCCTCTAGGGTGACAAGGTGATTAGGGAAACCAAGCACAAACGCTGGAGTTCAAATTCTAGAAAGTCTCCACTAGTTCGCCCTGCAAAAAATTTTCTCCAGCAGTCCCTGCTGATTTGGGCATGAACACATGTAATACGCAGAGCTCAGTGGCCAAGCTTACAATAAATAAATAAATAAATAAATCCAGCCCCACATAGTCAGTGGTGTGGGCTTTGCTGAACGACTGATAGGGAAAAGGAAAGTAGTTTTCTTTCTGTACATGTTGAAAGAGCTCTCTCTCTCTCTCTCTCTCTCTCTCTCCCTCCCTCCTCCCTCCCTCCAATCTCTCTCCCCACCCTTTTTATCCTTCCCTCCCTCTTTCTTTCTCATCTCTCTTCCTCACTCCCCGAGGACCTTTCCTTTCTCTGAAAACCCACATACTCCCTGCAAGCTTCTCTCATTCTTAGCCAACGTAGCTCCCAGATCTTTCCACTGCTGTTTTATTATGCGTAAGATCAGAGTTCTTTCCCAGATTCTGTCTTCAAACTTTTACATTCTAAGCTGTTCCCCGGTCTCACCCAGCACACGCTACCAAGCCCTTTAAAAAAAAGTGGCCCTTGTTATCGAGACTCATTCTGGATGATGGGGTGTATTATAAATAATATACTGAAAAATATTTCTACTCTGCTATTGGGAATTTATCCTGTAGAAGCCTGTCCTACCCTGCCAGCCTTAGCGGACCGCTATCCGTGGTGCTGAACCAGTAGGCGATCGCTGTTCCTCCTTTTCTACTTCCCTTTAGTCAGAGAGATGAAACCCTTTTTGAGATCTATCCACTGTCGCTAAAACAGGATTGATGGGGCTGCAGAGATTGCGGTGAGGAAAATATTTGCCACACAAATGTGAGGACGTAAACTCAAACCCACAGAACCCATATAAAGCTGAATATAATAGTGTTTGTTTGTAATCTCACAGCTTTAACAGTGAGAATCCCCCAGAAGTTCATAGGCCAGTTACCTCAGCAGACACAGTACAGCAGCAAAAGACAAAGAGACCCTGCCTCAATGAGGTGGAAGGCAAGGACCCTTAAAGGTGTCCTCTGACACGTGTGTCATACACACAAATCATACACACAAGAAATAAATATTAAAATGAAATAGCATCTGATTATTAATAGTACTTGTCTCTTGCAAAGCAACTAGCAATTAGAGATCAATAAATGTAGCATTTATTGTTATCATCATTATTCATTATGCTGTTATTCTACAGGCCCCAGGACTGTCTGACATCTCTTCTTTGTTCACTATCACCTCCCATACAAATTCTATCCCCAGTCTATTGCTCAATACTACTTGTATAAATAATGTTGTCCCCCTCCCCTTCCCCCACATGGCACTTTAAAGTTCAAACAAACATTCCAAGCTTTTGGCTACGCAGTGAAAGACAAAGAGGAGCCAACAAGTACTAGAGGGATGGGTAACAATCCAAGAGCAAGCCTGACTGTTTGCTGCAGCTGATCGTACTGGGTGCCTACGACAAGAGTCAGCTCCAGATTTTTCTTAGCTGAGTGTTTTGCCTCTGTGGGCTCATGTGGTGACTCCACCCTGCCCCCATCCTTGGAAGTCACTATTCCCATCAGTCTCCATGCTTGGCTTTCTAACATCATATATTATGGTCTGCTGAAATGGCCTGCCCATGGAGGTTATTACTGCCTTGTCATTCACAACTTGAACAATGCCAGTCACGTTGTTTGGATGGACCAGAGTGAAGAAACAAATTAGCGAACAAAAGAACAAACCAACATGGTGGGTTGCATTTCCTTGTCTCTTCCATGAATCCACATATCCTTTCTCATGTGTCTTTCAATTATCCCTTCTCTTTGACTTTGGATTTACGTATGTATTTCTTTGAGCATCTCATGAAATAGAATTAGCACTGACTGGGCCAGTTCTAAGCATAAACTTTATAGTCTCTTCCACCTCTTACTTCATAATGAAAAAAATTGTGTGGATCACCCATGGTCCCAAGAGAACCAGAGCCATCTGGACATTGCTACCAGAATTGAACAACCTAAGGTAGAGTCATCGTCTTAGCCAGTGTTCTATGCTGTGAAGAGGCACCATGACCAATGCAACTTTTACAAAGTAAAGTATTTAATTTGGGAGCTTGTTTGAAGTTTCAGAGGTTTAGTCCATTAACATCATGGTGGCAAACATGGTGCTGGAGCAGTAACTGAGAGTTCTATCTTGATCCATAAACAGAGGGAGAGAGACAATGAGCTTTGCATGGGCTTTTAAAACCTCCAAGCCCCTCCCCACCCCCTTGACACACTTCCTCCCACAAAGCCACATCTCCTAACTCTTCTTATTATGTATACAGTATTCTGCCTGCATGTACACCTGAAGGTCAGAGAGGGCATCAGATCTCATTACAGATGGTCATGAGCCACCATGTGGTTGCTGGGAATTGAACTCAGGACCTTTAGAAGAGCAGTCAGTGATCTTAACCTCTGAGCCATGTCTCCAGCCCATTCCTAACTTTTCTAATCCTTTCAAATAGTGCCACTCCTGGTAACTAAGTATTCAAATATATGAGCCTGTGGGAGGCATTCTTATTCAAACCTCCACGATTAAGCTTGCTATCCACAGAATTGATGAGAATTATGAAACTAGGGTCTGAACTCACTCTAGATGAGCCTCTTCACAGCTGACCTACAGGTCTGTGAGTGACAATAAATGATTGTTCGTTTAAGCCACTGAGTCTGAAAATACATTACATAGCATTTTGATAATAGCTAACCAATACATAGACACATACACCCAAGGACTTTTTTTAATCAGAAGATTATGTCTTCTGGATCCTAGCATCTCACTCCATCTGGGAGTTAATTCATCTTCTATAAAGTCTGAGTGACAATTTCTGTCCAATCTAGTGCACAAATCATGCCTCGTCTTGTGTGAGATTAAGGTGGGAGCACACCACAGTGAATTAACCAACAACGCAAAGATGAGGGGCCATTACTGCCAGGAGATGCCATCCATAAGTCTCTCTAACACCCCTACATACCTGAACTAGCCCTGGTTCCTGCATCAATTGAAATGAGACACTAAAGAGCTAAGGATGTATATCTGGATCCACAGAAGTACCAATAGAGCCCTGACAGGAGAGGATGCGAAAAAACTCTTTTTATGTTTGACCAGGAAATTTAACTGAGTTCCTAGATTTTTATTTTATTTTAATTTATTTATTTATTTATTTATTTTTTGGTTTTTCGAGACAGGGTTTCTCTGTCCTGGAACTAGCTCTATAGACCAGGCTGGTCTTGAACTCACAGAGATCCGCCTGCCTCTGCCTCCCAAGTGCTGGGATTAAAGGCGTGTGCCACCACCACCCGGCAATAGGAACCTCCATACTCTAGTTTCTAATCAAAGGAAACTCAGCTGAAGAGACCGATGCCGACACTGGACAGCTCTGCTGAAGAAAGTGCTTCCTTTTCTTCTCTAACCTCCAAACTCCATCTGTTTCCCTAGTTACCAGCTTCTTAAAGCATTTTATGCTTCTCCTTCAAAGCCTGTTATAGATTATAATTTTGCAGTTATTTGTGGAACTGGGGGTGTAGCTCAGTTGGTAGGGTGTTTGACTAATATGCACAAAACCCTGTGTTCAGTCCCAAGAACTGCAGGAACTGGGTGTGGCAGGACATGCCTGTAATCCCAGCACATGGGAGCTCAGCACAAGAGGGTCAGAAGCTCAGTGCCATCCTGAGAGTGAGCTCAAGGCCAAAGGGTTGTTCAGTGTCAGGCCACACACCACATTGTAAAAGTCAAAGGTGAACAAGGATCACATCCCTTTCTTTTCACCCCTGCTTCCTCAGCACGTAGTGTACAGATAAGTCAAAGGCAGCCAGTCCTAGGAAAGTGGAGGATTAAAAGGGAGAAATAGTTCTTATCCAGATAAATAAAAAAATATTTTAATGTGGTTTAACAACCTGACACAGTACTTACTTAATCAATCTTAATTCCCTCAAGAATGAATGAAGGGGGCTGGAGAGATGGCTCAGCGGTTAAGAGCATTACCTGCTCTTCCAAAGGTTCAATTCCCAGCAACCACATGGTGGCTCACAGCCATCTGTAATGAGGTCTGGTGCCCTCTTCTGGCCTTCAGGCATATATGCAGAAAGAATATTGTATACATAATAAATAAATATTTTTAAAAAAGAATGAATGAATAAATGAATTGGCGAATGATAAATGAATGAATGACAGTATTTGTCTTTCTGAAGTTTCTACCTCTCCATCAATGGTGCTAATTCTTTCTCTTGGGCAAACTGTACAGCCAAGCTTCCATCTTGGGCTATTCATGAGCAAGCTAACTCTTGGGGGATTTCTTATTAGAGGAGATAAAGGATGGAGAATAAAGAGTTGGCAATTCACATAGCTGTTATTTATTGAGCATATACCATGTGTTAGACACATTTCTAAATATTGAGATTATAGCCCTAAGTAGAAGAGAGACCCAAGAGTCCTTCTCCCATGGAGTTTATGGAGGAGAGAGAAATGAAGCACTGTGTGTATGTGTCTGACAGTGCTAAGTGCAACCAAGAAAAACAAATCAGAATAAGGGAACCAGGAGAAAGTTGCTACTTTAAATGAGGAGGACAGAATCTTTGGGATAACGTTTCACAGAGTTCTGAAGAGGTGGCGGGAGTAAGCTATACAGATAGCTGAGGGAAGAATTGTCCAGGCTGGAGGAAAACAAAGGCTGCAAGAATGCCACAGACACATCAGAACGGCAAATGGAAAGGCTATGGGTGGGGAAACATGCCTGGCAGAATATGGGGAAGGTGTGCAAGCCAGTGCACAGCCAGAGAGAGAGAGAAAGGATGGCCTCAGGTGGGTCAGAGCGAGCCTCAAAGGCACTGTAAACATCTCTGCTTACTGCAGTGGAATTCAGCTCTCACACCCACACCACGTGCGTACAAACACATGTACATACACACCATATACACAATATATGCTGTATATATACACATAACACATACACACACACCAAGACTTGGTCACCCATATTCAAACATATAGTGGAAAATTCTGAGCACAATATAGAGAAAGAATCCATCACCCTGACTGTACAGTTGACACTGGAAAGAAGACCAGAGAATGTTAGCAGGTGTTAATGAGCTGAAAAGTGTTGAGGTGTGGGTGGGTTCTCTTCTGCATCCCCAGATCCTTTGAACTTCTGATCCCCCTGCCTCCCCATAATGGGGCTTGAGATTACACATATAAACCACTATGCCCAATTTATATGACGCTGGAGATTGAACCAAGACCTCAAGGAACCTGCCCTAGAGAACAGCAGATGAACATTAATGCATGGCTGCTTGACAGACAGGTGACAGAAATGTTGCCTTAGAGTCTGCACAACTCAAGACAGCTCAGAATTCCACTGTTGAATTGGACAAGAAGCACATGCTGGTCATCTCAATATTTGTGAAGCAGAGGCAGGAGGATCTCTGTGAATTTGAAGCAAGCCTATTGTATTAGTCAGGATTCTCAAGAGGAACAGCACTTGTAGAATGACTATACATATGGGATTTATTAGAATGGCTTACAGGCTGTGATCTGACTATCCCGATCATGGCTATCTCCCAATGGAAGTCCAAGAATTCAATGGTTGTTTAGTCCACAAGGCTGGGTGTCTCAGCTGGTCTTCAGTATAAGACTGAAACTTGAAGAAATGAACTCTAATACCAACTAAGGAATGAACTTGCTAGCGAGAACAAGGGCAAGCAGGCAAAGAACATGAGTTTCTTCCTTCCTTGTCCTTTATATAGGCTGCCAACAGAAGGTGTGGCCCAGATTTAAGCTGAGTCTTCCCACCTCAAATGTTCCAAGAAAGAGAAATACTTCACAAATATACCCAGAAACTTCGGTTTTAGTTTGTTCCAGATGTAGTGAGTTGATAACCAAGAATAGCCATCACATACCCAGTTCTGGGCCAGCCAGTGCTATAAAGTGAGATCCTGCCTCCACACACAAACAGAAGCAACAGTAGAACCCCAGAATTCCACTGTTAAGTTTTGTCTATCTTTTGTGCATGTTTTTCTCTAGAATTCTCTCTTCTAAAGATGAGAATCTAAGTTATTAAAGCCTGTAGAAGAACAGCCGGTCCAGCCAGACACTAGAGACCGCATCTTGTACAATTCTATTTATATGAAATGTCCAGAAGAGGCAAATCCACAGAGACAGAGAACAGATTAGTGGTTTCCAGGGACTAGGGGAGCAGGGAATGAGCAATGACTGCTGTGAGAACAGGCTTTCTTCTCGAGGTGATGAGAGCATCGGGATGGCTTACTAGCCACCAATATTCTAAAACTCCTTGTATTTAGTGTTTCAAATGGGTAGATTTTGTAGTTTGTAAACTTTCAAGCCACACTGATAGACTCCTCAGCCATTAAGGGAATCATAAGGAACCCTGACATGAAATAGTATGTGTGTTATCCCAAATAGGATGGATCCTAAACAGAAAATGGACAGCAGGTAAAACATAAAAAGGATGAATAAAGCTTTGGCTTTAGTCAATAGCTATATGAAAGTACAGGTCACCTCATGTAACTAACACTTCAGACTGATAATTTAGTTCAGAGGGTGATGGTAGAGGAAGCTGTGTGAGGCCCCTGGGAGCTCTGCCTTAGCGTCACAGTTTTTGGGGGTGTTTTTGTTTTGTTTTTTAACTAAAGTTGTAAAAATTAATATCTTCACCAGCATCATCATTTGAGACAGGATCTCATGTAGCCTGGGCTGGTCTTGAACTTGTTCACTGGCCAAAGATGACTTTGAACTCCTGGGTGCTAGGATGACTCACATGTACCTCCACACCTGATTTATGAAGAAGAGCTAGTGATTGAATTAAGGGTTTCAAGAAACTTAAGGGCCTTGTGCGTGCTGGGCAGACACTTTACCCAGTGAGCTGCATCCTTAGCTCCAAATATTTTGTTTATAAGCAGTGGCCAGTGAGGCCTGGGAAATGGAAGAGACTCAGTGCTCCCCTACCAGGCCGCACAGCATGAAGAGCTCCCTCCACCTGCAGAGTGGAGCCTCTCCTACATGTTCTCCCACACCCCCTCCCATACCTCCACGCCTCCTAATTCAAGTTGCCAGAGCATTCTTCCACAATGCTGCCTCAGATCTGTTCTTTTTGTGTGTGCCCTGGGCAGTAAACTGATTGTTTAAAATAATCATAACAATAAGGTAAGAATATATATATATATATATTTCTAAATGACTTTAACTAATGTCCTCTGGGCTTCAGGGTGGGTACTGTGCACCCCGTCTGTGTAGAGGCAAATGCGATTACAGCAAACCCGGTATTGGCCAGTCTCTGCACACCCAGCTCCCCAGGCCATTGCCTGCCCTAACCGCATTAGCGGCACAGGAGCCATCCATCAGGCTAATTGGGGACGGGGCCTGGCCCTGCTGCATGCCCCGGACCCTCCCAAAGAGCAGCTGCTCCGATTTCTCAGTGACAAGATCAGGCACGCGGCTGCAGACCTGGTCTGTCTCAGCTTGCCTCTCTCCTGCCAGCCTCAGCCACCCCACCACGTCCTCCGAGTTTCT
Source organism: Microtus oregoni (assembly GCF_018167655.1). Taxonomy (NCBI): domain Eukaryota; kingdom Metazoa; phylum Chordata; class Mammalia; order Rodentia; family Cricetidae; genus Microtus; species Microtus oregoni. The sequence goes on along the minus strand of NW_024543831.1, from coordinate 3,468,616 downwards.
TGGCTAGCTGTAGAAGGCCTCTTTGGTTCCTGTGGACAGACCAAATCTGGCTGGGGTGAAAGGCCATGTTTCTAGTCTCCATCTGCCTCCCACCCCCAGTTCAGCAGGTGCCAGCTCTTCTGCCCCCACCATCAACTCTCCCAGTCCCCTGGGTCCAAGCCTGTCAAAAATAGAGTTCCCTGGCAGCAGGAGCAGGAGAGTGGAAGGGGCAGGGGGTCTTGTTTACCTAACACACTGCTAGTTGCTACAAAGGTCAGGGCCCATCTGCCAGGCAGCAGGTGCCAGGAAACCAGCTGCTTTCATGGCACAAGTACCAAATATTACTGAGGGGCAGGTGGATGGACCTAGGAGCTTCTCCCTCCTCTCAGCTCCTGGGCCTGCAGCAGACACATGCATATTGGTTAAGTCTAGACCCAAACCCACCTGAGAGGCCACAGGTAACTGGCTCGCTTGCCACTGTGACCCATGCTACTGTTGAGCTCCATTTTGGCTTCTTGTCATTTCCCATGCCACAAGCCACCTACTCCCTTTGCAACCTCAGGGAAGCTATTTTACTTTTAGACTAAGTTGAAGTTAATTAAGACTCCTAATTATCTGTCACTGGGGAAAAAATTACCCAACAATGCTCTAACTCATTTTCATCGGAACAAAAACAACTTGGTTTGGGGGGCTCACTTCAGGTGACAGAACTCCGGAGCCTTCTTCTGGGCACATCTGTGCCGTTTCCCTATTCTACTCCTTTCACTCAGGGGCTGCCAGGACAATGACACTGGAGCCACAGGGGGAGACCTGAAACCTCCTGAAGGCAAGTGCAAGCTACATCCCAGTACAACAGTCTTCCAGCCTCGGGAGGAAATGACAACAGTCTCCCAGGGTGACTTGAATGAAGACACCAATTTTCTACAACTTAGGGATGACCCTTCAGCTCTTACCAGTAGACACAGGACAGCCCGGGAAGGGAGTAACATCCCATAGGTGTCATCTCCTTCCAGACAGGAAGGCAGAGATGAAGAAGACAATCCTGGAGTGTAATTTTTATACTGATGGTAAGGCCAGGCTTAGGCAGAGGAGCTTCAGAGGCCCACATATTCTCAAAGCACTAGCGACCTCAAGAAGTACAGGAAGCCTAAAGAAAGCTTGCACCAACTTTCAGATCCCGAGAAAGCAATATTCCTGCTCTGAAACTGTTGTAAGACCTCAAGCTGTCGGCCTAGCTCTCTTTCTACCTCCGTGGTGCATGTAAATCACTTAGAAAGATTCTTTTTAAGTTGTATCAGTAAATGCAGCCATCCCTAGGTTAAGTGGTTGTAGGTGTGATGGCTAGTCTGTTTTAAGGCTTGGTACGTGATTCAGAAGTTTAGCTAGACCTGAAAAACCCCCAGCTCTGGGGTTTCATAGCCACCACCAAACTTCCATCCAAACAACCAGGAGGGCTTGTGAAAACAGACTGCAGATCCTGCCTTTAAAATGTCTAACTCAAAAGGTCCGTTTTTAGCAAATCCCCAGATGATGCTGATGATGGTCGGAGGATGGGCCTTTAAGAATCATCATCCTGGACCAATGCTGTTCCCAATCCGGTTCCCCAAATAACAGCAATAGCAACACTACAAACACAAAGCTGTGTCTTCACAGGATTAGGAAAGGATCTTAATGGTGGTGGTGGAAGGTAGAGGAAAGGTCCTGAGACCAGTGAGAGAAGAGGCATGCTAGTTTGAGCCTCACCCACTGGTCTAAGACAGAGATGGGAGGGCAAAGAGAGCAGGGTCAATAATAGTTGTCCCTGTCAGTAATCTGTCCTCTTGCCTTCCTCCACTGTTACATCAAGTTCAGGGGTGGGAGCGATGGGTCAGTGTAAGAGCACATTACATTGCTCTCACGGAATACTGGGGTGCAGATCTCAGCACCCACCTCAGGAGGCTCACAACAAGCTGTAACTTCAGCTCCAGAGTACGATGCCCTCTTCTGGCCTCTCCAGGCAAGACACTCATGAGCTCACACCCACATACATATATAATTAAAATAAATCTCTTAAAGTATAAAATTTGTGCATCTGGAAATTATTGTATTAAGAAAAGTGACTCAGAAAGCCAGTATTTTTTAAGCCGGGTATTTTTAGGCTATGTGGTTAGAAAGGCAAATACACATATTCTCTCTCATACATGTATCTTAGCTTTCAATGTATATATGTGTGTATTGTGTATGACTATCTATAGACATATATGTGGGTGTAGGCTATAGAAGTAGAAAGGGGCCCATGGAAACAGAAGTGTTGGGAAGTCAGTGAGGCAATAGGAAACACGTGGCGTGAAAGCTGAAAGGGAATGAAATGTATACACAGGAGACTGGGAACATGGGGGAGAGAAGAGTGCAAAGGTCAAAATAGAGTATGTTTGAGATGCCATCATAAAGTTTAATACCCTGAGTGATAACAAAATAAACTCTGACAAGTGTGCCCAGCCCCCAGTCTTTGCATGGATTAGTAGCTCAGCCATCTCCAGCCCCCATGCCCACCCTCACTCCTACATAAGCAATTATCACCAAGTTCATCATCTCACTTACATTACAGATGGAAAATAATCTGACTAGAATCCCCAGGGCAAGGGATTTATTGCCCTTCGATCCTGGTGTGTGCTCCCTACTGGAGCTGTAGGATGCCCAAGCAGAAAGACAGACTGTAGACTGAGCATGCTCTAAGTCCAGAGGTTGACCCCCTTCCTTGGCGAACTGACTGATTTCTCCCCAAGCATCTCCTTAAGCCCTGAGCTACAGAAATGTTAGAGAACATGGTAAAGAGAAAGGAGGTAGCCAGTACCTTTATGCCACCCTGGGCCCAGTTCCAACTTATGATCCTGGCACAACCATCTGCTCTCTACGGTTTAACTTGTCCCTGCAAAACATTGCAAGGACCCATGCAGCCCTCTGATGGAGCTGTGGGCTGTGTTGTGTCCATTAGATTGCCCTTTATGTGAACTTTCCCCTCCCGTTATTTGGAAGGAGTGGCCATCCCGCATGCTTCCAGTGAACTGGAGCCTGCCTGCAAGGTGCCCCGAGGTGACCCAGAGTCCCATTCCCTAGAGCTTCACTCTGTGGAGCAAGGCTTGACCAAATGACTATCTGCGACACAACATCTATCCAAATTGAGACCGAGGCCTTAGTCCATATGGTTGCAATACCCACCCTATTACTCAGCTCCCCTCTGGGAAGCTACTGGAAGCACCTGCTGTGACTTTAGCCTTGGTGGTGGCAGATCTTCAACCAAGGAGAGCGGATTTGATGGTTGGAAGCAACCCAAAGCTATCCAGAGCCAAGAGTGGGGAATGGAGCGAGCAATTAAGGCTGGGAAACACCATTTTTCGTCTGAAACAAGGTGTGACTGTAATTAAATCGATCTGGGGGGCTGTCTGGAAGGTCGCTAATGTCTCCGCTAGCTCCAGTACACTATGATTTTCTTGTATAAATAGAAAATGGATTTTGAAGGCAAAGAAACATTCCACAGGTTAGAAACGAAGCCACTTCAAAGGAATCCGTTTCCAATCGCTTCTTCCAAGGCACTGCTTAAGGGGCAATTCTTTAGAGGCAAACCTTACTTCATGGAGTCAGAGACATACTTTCTTCACATTTTATCTCCGAAATACAGAATCGGAACAAAGGTAACAATGGGCGGAGGGTTGTAATTTAGCCGACATCATTTTTCCCATCTTCGTGTATATTGTGTATATTTAAAAAATGGTGCATTTCCAATCAATGGCATCCTAGAATAGACGAAACGTAGTAAGGCCAGTTTGCCTTTGCCTCTCACAAACACTGCTCTGGCGTTATGGTTCTTAGTCTTTCCAGGTGGACTTGTGGTTGTGGATTTGGTGGTGGTGGTTGGCTGTGTTTTGCTTTCACAGTACTTTGGCTTTCCCAACACGAGGCAAGCTCTCTATCATTCTGCTACATTCGTAACCTTCTCTTTCTATTTTTATTTTGAGATAAGGACTCCACGTTTCTAAGCCCCATCTTGGGCTCACCTTGTAGTACAGGAAGGCTCTAAACTTAGACCTCTCTTGCCTCCTCCTTAAGAGTAGTTAAGATTGCAGACCTGATCCAGAAGCCTAGACTCAGCTTAGCTTTGAGTCTCAGTTTTCCCCACATAGCCATGGTCTCTAGCAAAAAGACTGAGACTAAGGCACTCCAACCACAGACTTGGAGCTTCAGATTGCTACAGCTACCTTGTAACCGTCTAGGAACCCAGGCTTCTAAGGAAGTCAATACCACTGCCAGGAGACCCGAGAGAAATGGGAACGTGTGACTGTTAGAACCGATCAGTTTGACAGGATCTAGCCTCATTTAGGCAATGGATTCTAGGCATATCTGTGAAGGAGTTTCTAGACTGAGTACACTTCGAAGATACACCCTGTCTGTGAGTGTAGTGATGAGGCGAGCAGGCCTGCTTTTCATCCAGCCCGGCTCCTGCACAGCTAGCTTAGCCCTGGAAATAACAACACACAAACTGTATTCATTTAAACACTGCCTGGCCCATTATATCTAGCCTCTTCTTGGCTAACTCTGATACCTTGCTTTAACCCACATCTAGTAATCTGTGTATCACCACAGGGTCATGGCTTACACGCCTATCTCTGGCCGGAGCTTCATAGCGCTGCCTGTCTCTGCTTTCTTCCTTCCACAATTCTGTTCCGTCTTCCCCGCCTACCTATGTTCTGACCTCTCAGGCCAAGAAGTTTTCTTTATTAATTAACCAATGAAAGCAAAAGATAGATAGAAGACCCTCTTATATCATGTGAGCAGCACCATCCCACAGCCTGGGGTTCGTGACTGAGTAAGAAAGAAAAGGCAAGCTGAGCACCGCCACCCCCTCCCATCCTTCCTTCCTGTGGCTGTAACAAGACCTGCTGTCACTACCGCCCCACTATGGTGTCCCTCAACCTGTGAGCCGGAACAAACCCTTCCCTCCATAAGAGGCTCCGTTAGGTGTTTTGTCACAGAATGAGAGAAGTGACTAACACAGAAGGTTTTAGCACTAGGGCTACGCTCTTGGGCTGAGCCAAGCTTGAAGTCTTCCTTCTTTGGACATCCTATTTTTTCTAGACAACCTATCTTTGCTATCAAGTAAAAGGTGTTGGTGCTTGCTGTACATACAGAATGAATGTGCCCGACAATGGTGTTGTGTACAGTTAACTGGGCCCGGGAGGCCATAAGGTAACACAGAGGGCACCACCATCTTGGGCCAGGATGATGCTATTCTTGATTTTGAGATAGCAATGCAATTGTTAAAGCATGGCTTTCCTCCCCACCCCCCACCCTTAAGACCCATACATACTATGGATTCCAAGGTTGACATGTGCCACCAACTGGGAGAAAAAGCTAAGATGTCAGATGGCACAGGCTACTTTCTACAGCTCTAAAAGAGGCTTCCAAGGGCCCCCACCTGAAGACAACTTCAGGATTTGCAAAGAGAAGCCCTTTTTAGCTTATGGTCTGCAATATACACCCCTCCAGAGGCGTGGCAATTAATAATGTGGCTTGCAGAACTGGCAACGCCACCTTCTCTTCCTGAAGCTCAATTTCCTGAGGCAGGAAGTAAAGACAGATGAGTACCCAGGAGACGCCTCATCCCCCCAGGTGGTTCTCAAGTTCACCTGTTCAGCGAGCACAAAGAAGTCTCACTCCATTGATTAAAATACAGCTGCAAGCAAGACGATTTGGGGGATGCAGCCTCACCCTCATCTGAGGTTTTCAGTCGCCCCAAAGTACAGCCCACTGAGGACTAGGGAGGAAGCCCTGTGTTGAGTGAGGCCAGGCCTGGTTGTTTGGAAACAGATGCACCTGGACGCTGGCCTAGTAGCTCCAAAGAGAAAGATAAGCCACTTTGTTCGACAGCCCTTGGCCTGGAACAAAGAGATCCATGGGCTAAAGGATCCGCTAGGATGAAGTTTGGCTTCCTGACCACAGCTGCTTCTCTACAAAATGCGCTGACCTCCCCCATCACTTCCCGGAATATAAGGTGCTAGCAGACTTTCAGAAAACAACCGGCATAAGCAGGGAGTGAATCAACCCCAAGAGCTGTTAATGGCACTCAAAGCATGGAGCTCAAAGCAAAGGAAAGAGAAACACAGTTGGAGCTGGAAAAGAGAGGCCTCAGACAATGGCAGAGCCTTAGCCACATACAGCTGAGCTGCTCCTCCTTGTCTCTCAGGTCTCTGCTCTCCTTGTCTCTGCCTTCCCTTGCAACAAGCCTGCTATACTACTAGGACACTCTAGGTCCTCCTTGGAGGCTTACACTAAAGACAATTGACTCCTGTTTCCTGGAAACCTGGAATGGGTCAGGTGAAAGACAACATGAATGAACCCAAAATTGTTCTCTGTGGGTGATTGGCAAAGGGAGCACAAACAAGACATCTTATTTATATGGACACCCACAGAACCCAGAGTAGCTGTGGGAATGGACTTGCTGGGCTGTATAGCATGCTTTCTAAGTTTGCATACATCATGTGTTCCACGTTTAGCATTTTAGCACGGTGACAAGCCATTTTCCAAAGTGGCTGCACAAATTTGATTTCCCCCTAAAATCTACACCTTCTCCAGTTTCTTCCCATCAAACTGAGGTAGGCTGGGATACAGCTCAGTGGTGGAGCCCTTGTCTGCCATGAGCAAGGTCTTCTGCTCAAGCCCCAATGCAAGAGGGGGGAAATGTTATGAAACAAAGCATGCTGTTGATGCTGGGCGGTGGTGGTGCACGCCTTTAATCCCAGCACTCGGGAGGCAGAGGCAAGCGGATCTCTGTGAGTTCAGTCTACAGAGTGAGTCCCAGAACACCTAGGGTTGTTACACAGAGAAACCCTGTCTTGAACCCCCCCAAAAAAGAAACGCTGCTGAGACATGAGAAAATAAGAGCTCATGCATTTGGGGGAGGCATCAAAATAGTGTAGTCGCCTTCTTCTTTGGAAAATAGCTTCATGCTTTGTTTTCAAATGTTTGATATAGAATATACAATAAATGTAAATACAGAAAATAGGAGTATATGACCCAACAATTCCATTCCTAGGTATTTACCCATGAAAAAGTAAAATGTGTGTCCACACAAAGGTCTGAACATGAATATTCATGGCTGTGTGTTATGCATAATGGTCAAGAAAAGGAGCAAAGCCTCCACTTGATAGTGTTGTGCTCTAGGGTTGGGCCATGCTTGACATCTTCCTTCTCCCCTAGAGTTCACATTTTGCATTGCCAATGTATCTTTGCTATCACTTAAGATGCTTCAGTTTTCTGGTACTTGGAAGCACATACAGAAAGGGGGTGGTCCCAGCACTGCTACTGTGCACCATTGGTGGATAGATAAAATGGTAATAAATAATAATATAGAACAAACACTAATATGTGTCACGGCATGGTCGAACCTCAAAAATATGCCAAGTGAAAGAAAGCAGGCACAAAGGGCCATTTAAATGAAACACCCAGAATTTATAAAAACAGACAGAAAGTGGAGAAATGATCACCTGGAACTGGGAAGGGTAACTAAGAGCATAGGAGTGCAGGCCATCCATCAAATTCTCTTGCCTCATCTGATGGCCGAGATTACAGGTGTGCATCACTGTACCAAATTTAACTACGCTGTTCCTTCTACTCCCCCCGCCCCCCCCCCCCCCGTACTGAGGACTGAAACAAAAGCCTGGTGAGCAAGCACTCTACCACTGAACTACATTCCCAGTGGCCCACCCTCCCCCACCCCCCTTTGAAATTCTGAGGCAGGGTCTTGCCCATACTGGCTGTGCACTCGCTTTTTATCCCAAGCTAGCCAGTAACTTGCCCTTCTCCAGCCTCAGCCTCTCAGACACCAGGGATGAGAAGCCTGTGCCCAGAACTCCCATCTAGCTGGCCCATAAGCTTTCAAGCAATTCTTCGGTCTCCCTTCCTATCTCTGTAAATGTATCAGGACTGTAGGCGTGGGCTATCACATCCAGCTTTTACATGGGTTCTAGGGATGAAACTTGGGTCACTGGACTTGCGCAGTGAGCACTTCTGCCTGCTGAGTCATCTCATGGGTCCAGGAACAGGGGTCTGTCTCCAAGCCTGTAGCCCTGGGCAGGCTGAGTGCTACCCAGGAAGAGCAAGGAGTCTTTAGGGTAGAGCTCCTCTGGGCAGATGAGGCTGGGGGTGAGTTTGCAAGGGAAAAGAATGCGGCTCTCAGCTCCTCATTTCCAGCCAGAAAATAGGTATATGTCATAAATGCAAACGTACCCGGGGACTGGAGGTGTGTGTGGTTTAGATAGTAGCGCATATTGCAAGAAGCCTCAAGTTGAGTCCGCACCGCTATTCATAAACCCTGTGTGGTGGTGTGTATCTATGATCCCAGTACCCAGGAGGGCTGTTCAGAAGTTCGAGGTCATCTGCACTACAAAGAGAGTTCGAGGTCAGCCTGGAATTCAGGAGAATGTTTGTTTGGGTCTGCATGTTTGCTTTTTTGTCTTGTATAGAGATGCTAGTGTGATCTCTCAGTCTTGCATAATCCTCTCAAGAAAGGTAGTTAAATCCAATTTAAGGAAGCCCACATCCTTTGAGTACTGACAGAACCCTGCCTGCACATGCTCAGCCCGAATTTCCAGATCAAACCCTAGCATGTCGAGCAGACGTGGCAAGAGAGAGAACCCTGGACAAACATGCAAGGGTTGACTCCAGTACAGCTGCTGGTGCCCCGCCTCGCCTTCAGACTGCCCATGAGGGAAAAGGTGGGGTGCTATGTCTAAAAGGAAGAGGAGGAGACATCTCAAGGGGCCTCAGGAATTCAGGATGAGACAGGTATGGTCCCCTCAAGCTGTGCCTTGTTGTCTCCCCCACAGGGTTGTTCAAAGAAGAGAATCCCGATAGTCCTGATTCTGAGGGCAGGGGGTCACGTGCAATGCTTTATAACCAATGGCACCGTGTGAGCAGGCAAGGAAGTCACTCATGAAGGAGTAGCCCGTCCTCGAAGCAAGGACCGAAGAGGCTTACAGCCTGAGTACCTGCAACACGTCCTCATCCATCTATCCCCACACCTGAGAGAGAAGGTGCCGTAACAAGCATCTTGATATATACTCATCTACAATCTGGTTATGAGGTTATCAGGCAAGAAAGACGCCCCGGGGGAACGCATATGCTTCTTTCATCGAGGAGGCTCAGAGTAAATAGCCGGAATTTATCTTGAGGGAGATAATAGAAACACTTTTTTAAAATGTGGAAAAAACAATATTTCCCCCTAGAGTATTAAAGCCTTTCCAGGCTTAGATCATGTTTCTCATTAATGGGCCTCCTGGCCAGATTCATCTAGGGTCCAGGAGACAAGGAGAGAAGAGGATTTGCCTGGTCAGTAGTTTTAATATAAGCCAGGTTGGAGGTGGGGTGGGATGGGGAGGGGTGGGGAGGAGCACATAGCACAGCAAACTAAACCTCTCCTGCTGCCCAACTCAAAGCTCCTTGGAGGGGGACCCAAGGATAGCCCTTGCTTATGGCAAGAGGTTCTGGAAGTTTCTGGAAGAACCTATTACTTCTAAGTGTACCATATACATTATTCTTGTCTCAGTGAGGGAGTTGGGACTCTTTGTCTGCATAATGTAAATAGTGAATACATTCACTTCACTGGCCTGTTTGTGTAGGAAACAGTTCTGCCGCTGGGACGACTGTTCAAAGTCACGATACCTTGTGAGCAGAGCATCATTGGAGGGGCAAAGAGAGAGAAGACAACACAAACATTTATTGAAAACATACTCTCAATTCTAGAGATCAAACCTAGAGTCCACGTACACTAGGCAAAAGCTATACCAATGAACTACATCCTCAGATCTGTTTTTACTATTGTTTTGAGACAGGGTCTAACTCAGTTATTTGAGCTGACCTTGAACTTGTGATCGTCCTGCCTCAGCCTCCCAGATACCTAGGATTGTAGGCCTGCAGCAAACGGCTTAACTTCATTAAGTTCTTCCAAACAAAATCTTCATGGAGTTGTCTGTCAGTAGCCGTTGGGGAAACTGAGGCTCAGGAACCATGCCTAATCCAACAAGTAAGAGGTAATGTAAGATATGAGCCCAGTCTATCTGTGTCTGACTACACAGATTCTTTTTTTTTTTTTAAGTCAAAATACCCTTTATTTATTTATTTTTAATATGTTAGTCTCCAGTTCTGGCCAGTAGTTTACTTTTCAAATCTCCAAACAGTTCATCATGTTTTCAGAGAGGCAAGGGGTGGTGTGGTGATCCGATGTCACCCACTGACCAAAGTATTCAACCCTCTTGCCCCCCCCCCCCCAGGAAGATCCCTGTTCTAGTATTCCAGCCAGCCAAAAATCAGGCTTGTTGAGGCAAAGGGTCTTTCACTGAAGAGGCTAATCCTGGAAGGCTTCTTCTTCGACGAGCTGCCAGCTCAATTTTCTGGACTAGGCTCACATCCCAGGGATGGGTCACAAAACTGATGACGGTCCCTGGCACTTCACTGCCCACTCGACCCACCCTTCCTGCTCTGTGGATGTAATCCTGCAGAGTAGGGGGGAAATCATAATTGACAACCAGTTCCACATGGATGCTATCTAGACCTCGCGATGCTATGTCTGTGCAGACAAGGACGTCTTGGGAGCCCTTTTGGAATCTCTGGAAGATGCCGGCCCTCATCGAGGCTGGCATCTGCCCTTGCAGTCTCAGATGTTGGATTTTGTGGTCATCCAGAATATATCCCAGCCAATTCACAGTGCTGGAGCTGTTGCAGAACACCAGGACCGTTCCTGAGGCTTTTGTCTTATTTGCCTTGTCATGCTGTTTGAGGATCTGAACCAGTTCTGTTACCTTCTCCGCTCCCTTTAGTCTCATAAATGTCTGTCTGACATGAGGCATGATGCAGTGGAGCCTGGAGCTGGTGACGGTGGTGAGACAGTCTGGGCTGGTGACTTTACTCAGCAGTTCGTTTACGCCTTCTGGAAACGTGGCTCCCACCATCACTAACTGAGCTTTGGGATTAAAGGGGTCTTCTAACTCAGCTGGACTTTCTGCTATAGGGCTCTTTCCCAAGATGTAGTCCACAAGTTCCAGGAAGCTTTCATCTAGCAATGTGTCCGCTTCATCCAGCACGAGGAAGGAAAGATGCTGCAAGCTGACCAGTTGACTTTTCAGGGCCTTCCACAGAGCCCCGGGAGTGGCCACGAGCACATCTGCTGACGGTAGTCTACACAGCTGCAGTTTGAGCTTACTCATGCCGAGGCCGCCTCCAAGCTCTGTCACCTGTAGGCCCAGGTACCGACCCAGTGACTGGGCCACGGCCTGTACTTGCTAGGCTAATTCTCGGGACGGTACTAGAACCAAGCCTCGGGGAGCTGTGGAACTGCGGGAGTCCAAGCCTGGTCCTTTCAGGAGACGTTGAAATAGGGGCAGTAGGTAGCTGAGGGTCTTGCCACTACCGGTTTCGGCAGCGCAAAGGAGGTGACGGCCGCGAAGCACTGGCGGGATGGTTTTCGACTGCACCGAGGTTGGCCGAACGATTTCGGGTGCAGCCTCCTGTAGCGCGAGCAGCACTCGGGGCTCCAGACCCAGGTCCACGAAGCTGCCACTGGACGAGAGGTTCGTCAGCGCGGGCGTCTCTTGCTGCACTCGCTCTATGGAAAAATGATCCCGACGCGATCGTCGATGCTTCCAGCCACGCGAAGCCAGTGGCGCGCACTCCCAACGGCCCAGCGTGAGGCACGCGGGCTGGTTCAACTCCGGCCGCCTCCCCGAGACCAGCAGTGGACCGGGTCGTACTAGCACCGGCCGTGAGAAACTCCCACGATCGCTCTGTCGCTGTTGCTGCCGTCGCTGCAGAGCCCGTGGAATGCGCACCACTGGCAAGGGCTCATCGGAACTGTGCACCGCTATGTTCCGTCGGGGCTCCAGAAGCAACCGAACCGCTAGCGACAACAGTCTCATGGGCCGGGCTAAAGCCATGATTCCCTTGATGCAGCTACACAGAGATTCTTGAAGGTTGGTCCTGAAGGCTGTGATGGGATCAGGATGCGGGGCAGGGGTTCGGTTGACTTTCTGTATCTGTATCCCTGGTACTGGGATGCCACCACCTGTATCCACAGCTACCCATTAGAAGACCCACCAATGCCTTCTATGAGCAAGAGAGTCTCCATCTCAGTGCTCCCAATCCCTGGAGGAAGCAGGGAAAATCCTGCCCCTAGCCCAACTCCCCACTCCTTTCATGGGTGCATTCTATATGAACTCAGCATGGCACCTCTCTGGATCTTGATTTCCAAGTTAAAAAATTAGGCCACAGATAGGTGCTTTTCAACTTTATTTCACCATAACTCACAGCAAGAACTGTATTTCTATAGCCCATTTTATATGTAAATATGTTTTCCCCCACAAAAACAAAGGTTATTCTTACACTACAGGATGCACCCTACTATTTTTCTACTTTATTCTGTTTGTTAGTTTCAATGCTGGTCACAGCTCATTAATCGATTTCACTACCCCAGTGGGTCATGACCTGCAATTTGAAAACCCCTTCTAGAATGCTCTTTAATGGCCATTCCAGCTGTGCCACTTGATGGCTCTTTATCTAGGCTGCTCCTGCTGCCACCCTGGAAGCTGCGGAGCTCACTGAGGCTTCCCCACTCCGTTTCTTCCCTCTCTTCCGGCCACCTGCTTTATAGGAGAGCACACTTGCTCTTACCCTTGAGGACTCCCTGAGGTTAAATGACTCATTCAGGGTCGCACCCTTGGCTCTACCCATTGGCTGCAAGGCCAGAACTTTCTAGCCTGTCTTCTCTGTCCTGGGTCAGTGTCAATGGTCAGAAGCTGTCCAGGTCTTTCCCTCACTTGTGTATACTCTCAGTCCTCACTGTCGCCACCCCCACGCCCACCCCCAAGAAGTAGCTCTTGCTTCTCACCTTTCCTGGATTCCAGGACCACCTCATGTGCCTGTCATGTCAACTGAGCATATCTGAGTCAGGCCTGTGCTTGGCACTGAGGGACAGGTGAGAGAGTCTCTTGATCTGTCTAGTCTGTAGGCAGATTTCAGAACCCTCACTCTCGATGAGCAGACATCCTGCCTCATGCAGGTTTTAATTGGACAAAGCAAATGTGAGTCATTAAAACTGTCTTTCTTCCAGTCCCAGGAGTGGACTTCCGATGTTTCCTGTCAAGTATGCCCTCCTCCCCCCAATCTGTGATGCAGTCAGTCAGAAGTCTAAGGACGCATGAGCTAGGGACACTGAAATGGGCAGGGAGGGCCTGTGGCTTCCTTCCATGCAGAGCGCCTAGGGACTCCAACAGAAACTCAAAACCCAGGTGTCAAAGAGAAGCCTCTGATCCCAGAGGGACATCTGTAAGCAAAAATTTTGGCTCAGGATTTATAATGGCAATTAATTACTGTGCTGAGTGGAGATAGGAAGAAGAGATGAGGAATGACAGCTGGATGGCAGCTGATGGGTGCTGAATAATAGATAGTAGCAGCAAGATGGTAGGTAACTGTAGATGGCAGAGAATGAAAAGTTGCTCAGAGATTGTAGCACAGCACAGATAATAGATAGTCGCTGATAGTAGATCACGGATAACAAATGGAAGATAGTGGATAATGGCGGGAGATAATAGAAGCTGATAGTAGATAATAGTAGATGGTTGATAAGAGCAGCTAATAATAGATAATAGGAGCTAGATGATAATAGTACCTAATGGTGCCTAATAGTTGGCAAGTGATAATAGCCGCTAATAGAGGGCAGTGCTAATAGCAGGTAATAGTGGCTGGCTGCAGATCAGAGCAGATAGCTGCTAGCTAGTGGCCTGAAAGGCTACTGCAAAGCAAGCATCTCCCAGTTCCCATCTGTTGCTCTAGAGAGTGACTTTAGAACTCCCTTACACAGCCCTGTCCTAAAGTTTCTGGAGTCTAAGGTAGAAGGAATAGGGGCAATTCAACCCACACATCACAAAGCCTTGAGCTGTGTGTGTATACCTAAATGTGTGTGTTTTATGTGGGTACATGTGTATCTGTGTGTGTGGAGACCAGAAGTCAACCCCAAGTGTCTTCAGTAGCTATTCACCTTGCTTTTCGAGGTGGGGTTTTTAATTGGCCTGGAGCTCGCCAAGGGGGCTGCCTGGTAAGTGGTCTCCCCCACATCTGCCTCTCTCTGACTCCCCTGCACTAGAATGGCAAGCATGACCGCAGAACTCCTGCTCAAACAGGAAGCTCTGTAAGCCCCCACCTCATCCTTTATTTGCATTTTAACTTTCTTATCTAGGGCAGGATTTTAGACCCATCTTGTAACCCTAGCATTCCTTTCCTCCTGGGGAGGAGTTGGGTAATAATCTGACCAAAGGAGACAAAATACCAATCCATGATAGACTTTGATATTTCATAGTGTGCTACAAAAATCAGACAGTCCAAAAGCAAAGGAAGGCCACTCTGTAGGAAGCAGACCAGGGACTGGCTGTGAGCAGAGAAGATAACTGTGTCTTCCTTCCTGGACGCCAGCAGGAGGGTCACCAGAGCTGTGAGTGTGGCTGGCTCCTTCTGATCACTCAGGATGCCCCTGAGAAGCCTTTACCCACCCTTCCCTGCTAAGTTACCAAGAAACATTTAATCTCACCTTACACTATGGCCCCAGTGTGTTTCATTGGTTCCGTGACTCTCTGCCCAACTGAGATATGATTTCTATGAAGTCCCCAGCCCTTAGAACAGTTCTTGGCATGCACAACATATCAGCAAATATTTATCAGATTAATTAATAAACGGACACAACATTCTCACCTTGGCTTTAAGATGGCAGCTATGCGGCCAGACAGGCTGGGGTACACAGACTGTCCCACTTCCAACCAGTCTTGGTAGACATCAGTAAATCAACTAACTGCTCTATCATCTTTATTTTGCCCAGCTACAAACATCAGGGTGATCTCAAGGACATTGTTCTCCATCTGAGCCTTTGTTGTGGAAGGTTGGGAAATCCCACTCCCCACACCCTTTAGTGCTCTCCAAGTAGCTAACCTCAATGGACCATCCTCCTCTCCCAGGCAGCCACACAGAGAAAGCAGCCTCTACATCTCCCACGACTCCTAAGGGGCTCATGGGGAGTTCCCTTGTTTACTCACCTCTGTAAAACTCCAGGTCCCTTCCTTCTCTTGGACACACTCTTCTCCCATTCTCCCCATTGCAGGTAGTCTAAATAAAAGCATCTTCATTAACTGGTATATTCTGTCTCACACAATATGTTTTGCCCTGCAGAGTTAAGGAGGGAATCAAATGAAACGTGTGTGTGAAGACTGGACCACTCAGCACCTTCAGAGCAGTCCTCCCCTGTGGGGTCTGAACACTTCCTGTGGTTCTCCAGAGGCAACGGAGAAATTAAGCACAGAGTGTCATCATAGTCACTCAGGACTCCTACCCCCTCACCTCTACTTTGACAAAAACGTAAGGAGGAATATCTTTGCTCTGATTTCCTTTAATATCTATATTGTCATGCACATGCATATTTTCATATAGATCCATATAGATCATATATCCGTGTATGCACACATTTCTATGTATGCTTATCTATCCCTGTGTATTAGTGCACATGGATATTTCCAGATATTTTGTGCATGTGATGGGCATTAATATGTAAGTTCCACATACAGTGTGTATGGTTATGAATTAGGGACCATTTTGGATCTCCCACACATGAAAATCACCATCAATTATTATTAATCTCATTTTCATATGAGGAAATAGTGTGAGGGAAAAGGAAGTTACTTGTTGGTTCCAGGTCACGACCAAGCTGAGCCTGAACTTCTCCTTCACATTTGGGTCCTGCTAACTGTTATTCATTTAACAAATATTTCACGTGCCGGCTCTAGACTCGACATGCACAGGACACAAGGTATTGTTTATGTAGATACACCTCTTGGAACACTCCTGGTCTGCTTTCAGAGACAAGACTAAGATCCTTGGACTGACAAAGAGACCCACCAGACAGAGCTAACAAGTAGGACCCAAAGGTAAGGAGCAGAGAAGAGTTAGATAACTGCACACCATGGGGTGCTGGCTATGCGCTACCCAATCCATGTGCTCGGAGACGGATGGATTGACTAAGCAGTCTAAGAGATGCTTGAGGGATGTATGATGGGTTTTCAAATGGTATCTTCATATGAGCACCTTTAGACTTCTGTTTGGAAAAGAATGGAAATGAGGAGCATCATTCTGCCTTTTCCGAGTCCTCCCCTCGTGGTCACCTACTGCTGCTGCTGCTTGCCATGGGCTGGGTTTGCCTTCCTGGACCCCCAGCGAAGAACTCAGATCCTTTTTCAGGCAGCACCGCTCCTCCATACTCCTCACATGCTTCTTAGGAGTCTCCCAAGGAGCTGAAGATTTCTAAGATATGGAAATTAAAGAGCAGGCATATTCTTAGTTCCCCACATGGTACAATGGCCATTAACCAATTAATGGCTGGGCAGATGCCAACCGGTACCAGGGTAATTATTAGATGGTAATTGCCATATCATTAGAAGGTAAATATAGGGTCGAACTGTCATCCACCCTGTAGAGGGCAACTGGGAATTCATTTTATTCCTATTAAGCATAATTATCCCCCAGTCTCTAGGAACCTGTGATTTCCAATATAATTATATAGTGTTTGCCAACTCTATCCACAAAAGAATGAGTTCCAAAGCAGACAATGAGGGGCAGCCTAGAAAGTTGTAGGGCAGGCGCTTAAAGCACATAGCAGCATCAGGGTTAGCAGCTAAGTAAGTTGGGTGTATCCAAAGACGAACGGACTTAGAAAGAGAGCAGTCGAAAAAAGGAGAGCCTATCAGTTACTACTGTGGATTGGATGGGAAATGTCGCCATAGGCGCAAATGTTCAACACTTGATCTGAGGCTGCTGTGTCTGGGAAGGTTGTGATACCTTTAAGAAGTGGAGCCTCACGGAGGAAGTTAGTCTAAGCCTTTGAGCTTTACAATCCAAGTCCCACCCCCACCCCCTGCTTCCTGTTCCTGTTTTCACCCTTCGCTGCCTAAGGTCCCATCTTCCCATCATGATGTGTATTCCGCCCCCAGTCATGTAAACCAAGCTAAACCTTTTTGCCCATAAGTTGCTTTTGTCAGGATTATTTTATGACTGCCATGAGAAAGTAACCCTTCTCACTGCCATGACCACATGCCCCACAAGAAGCAGCTTAAAGACCCCCCCTTGTGGTGGGGGAGGGGGTGGCATTCACAGCGGCTGAGTGGGCCATCGTGAGGCTTAGAAACCTCACCTCACGTCTCAGTGCAACAGCGAGTAGAGAAGTATGGGAGGCTGAGCCAATCTGTGGACAGCAGAGCTTGCCACCCGAGCAGTGCCCCCAGCTGTGACCACGGAAATAGGAGCCTGTAAGTGCCATTTTACATCCAAGTCATAACAGATGCTTCATTGAGATTTAATGGAAAACTTGTCCCCGAATGTCTAAAAATAAATAAATAATCATTGGGGGACCTTCATCACTGCCCCAGGGACCGTATCTTCTCCCGTTCAGCCAACCAAGGTTGTTGCATGTTCATTACCAAGTTTGACTTGTTATACAACTGCTTGAGGGAGAAAATAATAAAAACAAACAAACAAACAAAAATAGTATCTGTTCTTAAGAGACCCAACACAGGTAAGGGGCATTATTGTATTCCTCATTTTAAAGGTAGGGAAACTTAAGTTCCCCAGGTAGATAGCATTGCTTAACTGGCAGATAGATAGATAGATAGATAGATAGATAGATAGATGATAGATAAGATGGATGGATGATAGATGATAGATAGAATGAATAAATAAATGACGTGATCAAAAAAAGCAAAAGGTCATCTATAATACTAAAAGGTGCCTTCTGACTAGCAAGGCAAGAGCCACGCAGGTGTGACAACTGGGACATAAAGTTGATAAAGAACCATAAAGGCTGTGGGGTGAAAACAATGGCAAGCAATGTTCTCAGCCATGGAAGACACGCAGCTCTGACCCAGTGCAATCTGAGAGAGCCAGAGACACTATTTTTCATGCTAATGTGTATTAACACCATATATCACCTCTAAAGAGAACCCGACTCTAATAAACATTTACACCAAAACTATTTCCTATAAATCAAGGAACAAAACCCTAACCTGGCTAAGACTTGCTTTGTATCCGGCAGTCTTACTATTAAATCAACTATCGTAATTTGCTTCAAAACTGTTTTTGCCAAAAGGTTAAAATATCCATACTTGTAGCTCGTCAATCTCACGGGGGAGTGGGAGGCCCTTTTACTTTGTTTTTCTTTATTATTCAGGTCTTCTTCCGTTTTATGACTGGCTACCCAATAGCACTCTCAGGCTGTGGGACCTGAACAGGAAGACAGGTTTAGTTGGAAGGCAAGGGGATTAACAAGATCAGAAGCTTTTTAACGCCTACTACTCGTGGTTTAAAAGGAAAACAACTATAACCACAGAAACAGTACACTAATTGCCACATTAATAAACCTCTTACTGGTTAGACACTGAGGTAGCAGTGGGGGTGAAAAGCAGAACAAAGATGGACAAGAGCCCACCCTTCGTGGAAATTCTAGCGGAGCAGTTTACAGGGACCTTCTACTCCCTTCCACCTCAATCACTTTTAATCCCCACCACCTGGCAGGATTATCCTCATTTTATTGATAATATTAAGCAAACCGCTCAGCCCTCCATACCCAGGAAGGGACAGAGATGTGTCTGGTTTCAGGGCCAGGTATTTCTACTGCCTCACATCCCTCTCCATTTACAGAGAAGAATTTTCTCAGAACACTAAGCAATTGTCTACCTCAACTCCCAGGTGACCCTGCAAGTGTGACGTGTTGTCTGCTGTCTACCCGGCCTGCCAATAATCACTCTCCAATTATGTGTTTATTATCTTTGCGGCACAGGGTTACTGTAGCAGGAAAAATTTACCCTCAACAATACAGTACCTACTATGACTTCCAACTACTAATGGAATTGCTATTTTTGTTTGTTTTAAAGCCATGGCCATAAAATAGGCTCCCAACAATATCCTGGCAGTTTTTCTTTCTTTTTTTTTTATGTCTTTAAAATTTACTGGAACTGATAACTGCAAGAGCAGAATGCCTGTAAGATGCAAATGGTCTTCCTGGAAAAAGGGACTTGGGCGTCAATCATGATGGGGCTCACGGAACCAGAGACTGATGAGAGTTTAGAGAGTCGAGATTGACAGTCACAGTAACCGTGGAGGCACAGAGGGGTCTGAGTCACAGGAATCTGATCATCCATGTTTGATAATCTGCGGCAGAAAGACCCACCCCTTCTCCCCACCAGAATAGCCAAGGACATGCTTGCTAAAGAGAGAAGTCAGGACAGTTGGATATACAGGAACTCTGGCTGTTCTTGTCCTGAGGGGATTGTAAGAGGGCATGCCAGGTCCTGTGGTTCCTACATGCTGCCTTCTGGTACCTGGTCCCAGGTTCAAGGGGTAATTGGAGGGAAAAAAAGAGGTGAAGAAAAAGCAGTGACCCTACTGAGATGACAACCACCTAAAGGCTAGGGATGCTGTTTAGTGGACTCTCACCTGCCCAGCATGGGGAAGTGTCCTGGGTTCAAGCCCCAGCAATGGGAGAAGGGGGTATAAACACACACACACACACACACACACACACACACACAGAGAGAGAGAGAGAGAGAGAGAGAGAGAGAGAGAGAGAGAGAGAGAGAGGGAGGGAGAGAGACAGAGACAGAGACAGAGACGAGCAATTTCAGGATACATACTCCCCAAAAATTCCAGTTTGTGGCTTTGAACTTGTCCATTTCACAGCTTTAAGAAAGGCCATGCCTAACCATATTCATTGACATAATGTATCCATTCTAGCCAGGGTTGGCCTGTCAATCAAACTCTTTCAAGAATAGCAATCCAGACAAGGGAAATGTGATGGGGTCTGGGGAACTAGATAACCTAGAAAAAGTTCAAGAGTGAAAAAGACAGACCTGGCTAGGCCACAAGATGAGAGAAGTCTGGACAAAGAGCCAGCAGGAGATAAGAGATCTGACAAGTATCAGAAGGTGGAGAAAGAGGGGGAAATGGACACAACCCTCCCTAGAGACAAAGATTATATGCAGGAGTAACAGGAGAGGCAGGGCCCCTGGAATGTATCCGGGTGTGGGACCACAATGGTCCTCAAGGCTTGACTAGAAAGTTCTGAATGCAAAATAGGGGAATGCAAAGAACCAAGCTCCAGGCAGACATTCAAAGACAAGAAGGAGAAGAAGAAAGAGCATTCCAAGAAATACACCCAGCGTCCCAGGTATACTAGGACAGACTAGTAAAAATTCCAAGTCAGCCAGCCCAACTAAAATGCGCATGGAAGTCAAGCTGAATCAAGTGGTTACAGAACTTGTCAATCACTCCTGCTCCACACTGAGAATTTTCTAACACACAACTAATGCGTGATTGGGTCCATGGTCGTGTGAGAAGGTTAGTGTCAGGGTCCAGAATCACTCCATGGAGATCCTTAGCCTGTTCCAACATGAGCATCATAGACTTGAGACGCAGAAGCAGGATCCGAAGACTTTCCCACCTCAGTCTTGTCCAACACGTTCCCTTAAGGGAACACGTGCAATGCATGGGCCCACTCCCAAACACACACAGCCTGCCTACAGAGTCTTCAACCTCATCTCTACACAGGCCAGGAAACTAAGTCTACCCGCATTTTTCCTGCCGTATTCAAGCCTGACTCTCATCTCCGCCACTGGCTTCAGATGGCTAGGAAGTGGCCAGGACCAAAGCTCTCTGGGAGTCCTCAGGAGCCCTGCTTAGTGGCACTGTGGCCAAGCCGTGTGCATGCCTTCTCTTGTGACCCCAACTTCGGAGGGTATCAAGTTTGATCAAGCTGAGCAAGAGGGACTGGCCAGGAGTCACCAGATAGACCACTCCAGAGAAGCAAATGCAGCAAGAGCTAGTAATACAGAGAAACAAGTTAGTACCCACTCTGCTATGGGCTCCCAAAGACAAGAGGTTGACCATTGCAGGAAGTCAGTGTTGTATGGGTGCATGTTGGAACACACAAGTATCTGATGCTAAACTGGTTTGTGTGAGCAACAGCCTGCCCGTGGCAACTTCATGTGAAATATAATCAATGGCCAACTTTCTTCGGCACCTTGTCTCCCCAGAATATTTCTAGGATTCTCTCCAGATAGTCCAAATCCCTCCCAGGATTACCAACCCACCTTCCCAGACTCTGTGAATCCTGTTCATTTTGTGACATCTAACTCAAGCCCCTCTTCCATCGAAGGACTCATTGCTTCTTCTTCTGCCTCTCTCTGTCATGGCCCTCCTTCCTATGTAAAGTGTGTTGAATTTTCCTTACCACACGTAGAGCATCAGTTTCTTAAGGTCAAATAAAACTCCGCCATCCATCATTCTAGTGTTCCCTAGAGACTCCCACAAGTAAACAGTTGTGACAATGAATTTAGGGTTGTTTGTGTAGAGTATTTTGGAGTGTGGATGCCTTCATTCCATAGGAGATTATCATTTGAACCCATGGGCTGAGTAAACAAGATCACCCTCACTCAGACAGGAGGACGCCAGCCAGTCCTTGAGACCTTGAATAGAGTAAAGAGGGATGGGAATTCATTTCTCCATCTGCTAACATCTACTCCTGCCCTCTGGCACCAGCACTCCTGACCCGCTGACCTTCAGGACTCAAAGTGAACTTTCCATCAACCTTCCTGCTCCCCAGCTTGCAGAAGTTTCCTGGTGTTCATAAGCTCATGTGAACACTGTGACTGCCTCAAGTTTATCACTCATAGTCCTTATTTACCTGAATCAGAAGGGGAGGGCAAAAGACCTCCCTCCCCTTGATACAAGGATATAACCTCCTAACACAAATACCTCCTTACATCTCAAAACACCTGATAACCATGCCCTAAGTTAAACATCCTGTTGTCTGATCTTTGAGTAGCAAGGCATCCAGTAGACATACCTTTGACCAAACTGCCTGTTATTTATCCTTGAGGAGCAAGAATAGGTTTGAACTCTCTGACCTTTAGTTAAGATGGAACAGATTCAAAATTGTGAGCTTCAACAACAACAACAACACACACATACACACATCTCTATGAATTGGTAAGAACAGTAATGTCTTCCAGGGTCCTACCTGACTGCAGTAGGTAGAAATTACACAATTTATCTCCCTAAGACTGATTCATTGGGTAAAAAATGAACTGTAGCACATGATGCTTAGAACCCAAAGAAATAATACGTGCTCAAAGATTCACATTGTTATAGACTAATGACAGATATTCAGAAAGTGCTAGACCCCCTTCTACTGCCCACTTCACAAAACTCTTTCTTACATATCTTCTTACATCACCTCTACCAACCCCTTAGGGTAATAAGTATTTTCTATTTGTATGCCCCATTCTACATGTAGATAAACTGAAGCCTGAGGAGTTTGAGTTGCTGAAATCCAACCAGGGAATCCCAGAATCAGCCTTCTAGCAACACCCTAGGCTGCCTAGAGGGTTCACAGCATCAAGGCAGTGCCTAGATACAGTACCTGTTAGGTCAATGGGTATCATTAACACCCGACCACAGAGAAGATAAAGAGAGTCTAGGGTTTGGGGAGGGCTCCATTTGGACAGAAGGACCTCATTTGGAGCCATATTCTGCAGTAGTAAGGATATAGGATCAACAAAACTCAGTGTCTTGCTTAAGAGAAGACAGGCTGCTTTGTCTTAGGATGCTGAGGAATTCACGCTACAGGCAGTCTCCATGGTTGTAGTAATGGAGTAGGAGGGCAGAATTCTTCCTGGACCAGTTCTTCCAGAGGATCAGAGAAACAAGGCTTCCCAGAATTTCCCTGGTCCCCTCATCTCAACTCGCCTACCATGTTCCAGGTTGGATGCCCACCTTAAAACACCATCACAAGATAGTGAGAGATAGGCAAAGTGTGAATGAATGTTCATAAACACCAAGGAAACCTCCATTGTGCCAGGTGTCTCCTCCAGTAATCTGAATGCCCCTTCCAGATATCCACCTTAAGGTTTTAAGGATTGGGTGGGTGGGAGGCATGGAAAGAGACTTGTTGATGGACAACAGCTATGACAAACATTATGTGTCATCCATATGCCCGGATGTCCTTTGGTCCACACAACGTCCCTGATAGCATCCTTGGAGGATGGGCATCTCCAATTCACAGATAAAGACATCAGTGGCTCAGAGTACATTAAACAGAATTTGCTGTTCCCTTAAGCTAAAATTGAACTCAGGCCTGTCTGGTCCAAAGGCTGTGACTCTGGAACTGAGGACACAGCTCATTGGTTGAGTGTTTGCCTGGCACACGCAAAGCCCCAAGCTCCATCCTCAGCACCAAGAAGTAGATACATCACTGTGACTTTGAAAAGGCAACACATCTTTACTCTATTATCTTATCCTTTGGGAAGTGGGGCTTGTAACTGAAGGATTAGATGCTGAAGGAATGGGTACCAGCTGTAGCAAGGCCAGGTCACAGGCGATAGATAGGCATTGTTAACACCAGGGTCAGAGTTCAGGGAAAAGGGGTGGGAACTTAGCCTGTCCTCATCCTCTCACATCCCTGTCTTAGGAAGGCAAGATGGAGAACAAAGGTGAGGGACAGATAGGTCTGACAACACCTGTCTAGACAGGGTGGGCTGCTGGGAATAAGTTCTGTTGTCCTCTCCTAATATCCTTGTCCCCCTGCCACAGGCAGGGAGAGACCACTCCTCCACCCTCCTGCAGACTTGCATTAAAAGAATCAAGGAAATAATTACGGGATGGAGAGGATTTATTAAATTGGATAAGTCTTGGCTACAACCTTCCTTTTAGGCTTTGAGAGGTTTGGGTTTTTAATTTTTTAATTTTTTGTTTTTTTCTCATTATGGCTGCATAATAAAATAATAGCATAATTAGTGAGGAATTTGTTACCTTTCAAGGAAGAGACTTTAATTCCCCTGAAGAATTATCTCTCCACCCCCAGGCTGTCTCTTCGATAGTGTGAGGAAGAACACGGGGAAGCATAGGAGGGCTTCCCTACCCACCCACAGCTCTTCAGGATCCCACACAGCCTCAGTCTTGGCTGGCTCTTCTAGCAGAATCAACAGAATGCTGACTGCCAAGGCTAGCCAGAGCAGCCAGGAACATTCTTCCTGTGAGATCCCCCCCCCCCCCACAGTGACGTCTAGGGAATCCAGATAAAACACACATTCCTCGGCTCCATTCCTATGTAATCCCAGGGAGGGGAGGCATCTGTGTTCAGCATCGTCTAGCCACTATTGTTTTGTTCTACTGTATTTTATTTTGCAATGGTCTCAAGTATTACAGGCTATTACTATGTATCTGGGTAGCCTTGAACTCCCAACCCTCTCGCCTCTACTATTTGAGTGCTGGGACCACAGTATGCATCAAGCAGTGACTGGAGAGTAACTGCACAGCTTCTTCGACACCAGACAAGCACTCTACCTACGGAACACATCCCCAGCTCCAGCTCTTCCCACACCCCTGAATCCATAGTAAATCTTTGTTAGCATTGATCCATCTGGGGACCTGTCTGAGTGAAGTGGGGCGCCAAGGAAAAGAGGACGTGGTGCTCACAGGGCAGTAGCAGAGAGGCGTGACCCTCTGTGTCCTCCACAGTGTGCATGCTCAGGAAGACCCTTATTCATTATCACCAACACTCCTCCTACTCCATCCTCACTTTTCCCATGTGTGTAAAGGGTGCTGGTGTAAGACAGGCCTTGTTCCCATCTAACTCTGCAATTCTTTGGCTCAGTGTCTGCATCAACAGATTCTCTCTCATCTTCCCCCTCTGTGATGTGTTATCCATCCTGGTTCAAGAGGTGACCCTGTGATAGCAAGGAAAATAAAGAGAAGTTGGGAGAGTTAGCCACAGAAGAGATTCTCTTTTACAGATGTTACAGATCTTAATGGGACTTAATGGTGCCTAATGAGACCCAAACACTCTGGGAGAAGGATACAGTTAGTTTAAGTTGTCACCAGTTTCTCTGTCCTTGACAGCGGAGTTTACAGGGGTTGGAGGATGGAGAGAAGGTGTTCACTACTCAGATGTGAAAGAAGAAGAAAAAAATTATTGAAGTAGCCTAGGAGCCCAGAGCCCTGGACTCCTGCCCTAGTCCTGCAGTCTGTAACTGCTGAGTAACGGTCGGGTTTTTGTTACTGTGACAAAATACCAGACACGGCTCCTTTGAAGGAAAAAAGGTTTATCACACCCACATATCAAAGGCTAAAAGTCCAGACAGCACAGTGCTGGCTCTGGTTGGCCTTGTGACAAATGGCAGAGCGTGTGCAAGAGGAAGAAGTCACTTCTTCACCAGAGAGGAAAGCAGAGTGTGGTGCTGGTTCAAAGAAAGGCTTCTCCTGGCAAACAGACCAGTATGCTGAGGTCCCAGTAACTAAAGGATTTCCGTAGTGTCCCACCTCTTAAAGGTCTCACCCTTGTAATAGGTGGGCCTTTGGAAAGAAACTCTAAAACTGTGTGCCAACCATCGGTTACACGATGGGAGGTGTTGACTTTTGCCCACCTTGTCATCCTAGAAAGTAATGACGGCTAAGACACATACAGCCATCCTTTGTGTCTCCATGTGCATATGTGTGGACACATACATGGGCACATAGGTCTGTGTGGGTACATGTGGAGGTCAGACAATTATCTAGTATATACCTTCTCAGGTGTATTTTTCTCTCCCTTTCCTTTCTCTGTTTCCTCTCTCTTTTCTTCCTTCCTCCCTTCCTTCTTTCTTTCCTTCCTTTCAACATGGTCTCTCATGGGCCTGGAACTTGTCAAGTAGGCTATGCTGGCTGGGATCTACCCTCACTGCCTCCCCAGCACTGGGATTACAAGCCCATGTGGCCCCAACCTTCTCATACCTGGAGTCTGGACTCTAAACAAAGGTCCTCCTTGGTGCTGTGCCTGCCCCCACCATTCTCGGACCTCAGGCCATCCAGGCTCCTGCGCAAACTCCGGGTTCGGTTCAGCTCCACAGTTTCCATCCAGAAATCTACCACTCCCTTCCCCAGGCGCATCCATCCCTCATTCATCACTGTCACATCCCACAGAGGACTTTTATTTAACAACCAATTTATTTCCAATTTAACTAATCTGGGGATGGGCCATCTCTCTCTCTCACGCAAGCCACCGATGCCTGGATTGTAAATAGACTCACAATCGAGGGTGCTGGCTAATATAAACTCTCATCAGAGCCGCATCAGAAGAGAGGGCTGCTGGAGAGTGGGGGTCACGGGAGTGCAGACCAATGCAATATACAACTCCCCCACTTGAAATAACCCTGCAGCCCTCACTCCTGGCCTCTGTTCTCGGCACTGCTCAGAATTATTTATATATTTGTCGGTTGATTCCCTGGCTCACCTTGAAGCTCAGGACAAATGTTTCATCAACAATGTATGAGATGCTAACTAACTCCAGGGTAGGTGGGAATGAGCAGAAGGCTGGATGGGGTAGCCATGGTCTGGCCCCTGGCCAGCCCCCTCTCTATTTTCCTGTGTTGAAGTCTCATCTCAAAGCCCACTTGTGTGTACTACACTTGGATGGGACAGTGGCCTCAATGAAGGGTACCCTGACTTTGTGAAGAGACCACTGATAAGTAGTCTACAAGACCCAGGAACATACAGCGTTCTGCTGGAGTCACCGGAGAAGGGCTGGGCTTACAAGCCGACATGTAGGACAGGTTCAAGACAGCAGCAGACTGGGTAATCTGAGGTCTGTCCCCAGAAGGCCTGGAGACTGAGTGTCCCTGCTCCCAACTTCCCCTTCCTCCAAGTTCTTCCTCTGTGTTCAGACTCCCATACCACTACCACCACCACTACCCTGGAGCCAGAGATATAGATATGAAAAGAAATAAAAGGATCAGGAAACCATGGTGTGTGTAGACAGGGTCTCTCTCTTATTGGCCTGGAGCCTGCCAATTAGGCTAGGCCGGCTGGTCAGTGAGCCCCAGAGCTGGGTTGACAAGTGAGCACTGCCACACCCAGCTTTTTACAGGGCTCTAGGGATTAGATTAGGTCCACATGCAAAGCGGGTACTGTGCTCAGCTGTCTCCATGGCCCTGAGAAACCACATTTCAGAAGGATCAGTCTTGCCTCCTGCTCAGCGCCCTTCTCTGCAAAGGGAGGTCTAAGGTCAGGCTCCCAAGGTTCCCTCTAACTCTAACCTCGTCCAGGTGGAGCCACAGAGAGACTGACCCAGCGGCTGAGAGATTTATCCTCTTCCCGGCTGGCACACTGAGGCCTGCCAGCGTGACTTTAATTATGCCTCCTCAACTCTGCTGCACTCGGCACTTTCTCGGCCACCTTAGAGGGCAGAGAGAGTTTATGTTAAACAAACACCTTGTGGTTATTAGAAACATATTTATAGTGGTTATGGGGCTCCAAAGGTAGAGACAGATTCATTCCCAGACTGGGTCTCCAGGGAGGACTGTGGCTACAGAATAGCTTTCTCCAGCCCCAGGGACCGCCACAGAGGGTCACCCCAAGCCACATCAATCCCACCCTTGTTTCTTCTCACCGTGACAATAATTGCAGGTCTGCATCACGCTCCTGGTGTTGGCAGGGGCGGGGAGCTTTTGCAAGACAGGCTTTCAGGGCTGCTGATTCCATTTGAGGAGGATGATGGATGTGAGGCCTTTTTGAAGTTGGAGACTCAACTCAATCCTAAGCCAATTAGAAAAGGATGTGTTTATTGAAAGCCTGCAGCATCTCTTTCAGGATCCTAGTTTACATTAGAGCTGTGGCCTGTATTTCCAGAGAAGGTGAAGGGGCCTGGGAATAAAGAACAAGGAAGGAAGGATCCTCCCAGCAGCCTTGTAGCTCTCTGAGGAGGAAGGACAAAGAAGCCAGAAGCCTCCTTGCCCCTCCTCCCCTGCATCCCAGTCTTACATGGCTGCATTCCTCTAGTGGCCAGAAATATTTAATCGAATACTTTTGTTTGGATCTCACATCCCTGGTAACCTGAAGATGTTACCATGGCAATCCCCAAGTAATACATCTCGATTATTTATGGCCTTGCAAATAGGGTGGGGAGGCACCGCAGGCCCCACAGAAACAGCGGGAAGGTGGAAGCCTCATTTCCCACTCTCACAATTCCCCAGCAGCCCTGGAGGAGAGGCCGAAGGAAGAGACTGAATGTGGTTGGCTGGCCTGAGTTCAAAGCCTTTTGACATGGAGGGCCTCACCTCTGCAGTCTCCTTTTGTGTCTCCTTAGAACACGCCTGTTTCCTACGTCTCCATTCTGGGGTCCTCTCAACACGTCTACATTGTCCTTGCTCCCTACGCCATGGATGCTGGTAAAATGGGAGAAGTCGGGCTAGTTGACTTGTGCTCTCGGTTCTAGTGTGATCAGAGGCAGAATCCTATTCACACCACCTATTGCATCTGTGACTTGACACCCTGAAGGCTTTGTGTGAGAATAAGAAATGACAGCTACTGGGATCCAATGCGATAATAATGAAATGACACAGGCCAGGTTCTTTGTAGGCGGCCCTGTATGTAATGAGTGCTCCATAAATCCTAGCTGCTTGATAATCACTGTGCTCCTGACCACCCTAGCATGTCCTTGTCTCTGGATAGAAGTCAGTGTCACCAAGGGTGGAGTTTGGGGTGGACAAGATGTAAGAGTGGGTAGATTTCCAAATAACTCTCTTAACCAGTCTTCCTGTATCCTGTGCCAACCCTGACCAGCACCCTAGGGCCCTGACAGAGCAGTACCTCACTCAAATGTGCAGCTGTTCCTGTGTTAGGCCCAGCTACTATGTTTCATAGCCCCAGCCTTGACCCCTTTGGGCTGTGAAGTCCCCTGCCACTTCCTCCACCCTCACACCAGACTAGTCCCTTCTCATCCTGAAGGTCTCAGCTGTCCAGGAGGTCTTCTCTAAGAGGTCCCGAGATGGGAGCCTCCAGCTCACACACCCCATCCCCGAGTCTCCAGCTCACACACCCCATCCCCGCGTCTCCAGCTCACCACACCCATCCCCGAGTCTCCAGCTCACACACCCCATCCCTCTATCTCCAGCTCACACACCCCATCCCCGCGTCTCCAGCTCACCACACCCCATCCCCGCGTCTCCAGCTCACACACCCCATCCCCGAGTCTCCAGCTCACCACACCCCATCCCCGCATCTCCAGCTCACACACCCCATCCCCGAGTCTCCAGCTCACACACCCCATCCCCGAGTCTCCAGCTCACACACCCCATCCCCGCGTCTCCAGCTCACACACCCCATCCCCACATCTCCAGCTCACCACACCCCATCCCCGCGTCTCCAGCTCACACACCCCATCCCCACGTCTCCAGCTCACACACCCCATCCCCACGTCTCCAGCTCACACACCCCATCCCCGCGTCTCCAGCTCACCACACCCCATCCCCACATCTTCAGCTCACCACACCCCCCATCCCTGCGTCTCCAGCTTACACACCCCATCCCTGCATCTCCAAGGTGGGAGCCTCCAGCTCACACACCCCATCCCCACATCTTCACCTCCCCATATTTGTTCCACTTAATGATTGTTGATTAGCCTGGCTCCCCAGGCCGTAAGCACCATGAGAGCAGAGATCTTATACCCTTTCTTTGTAAGAAATCCTGAATCCTTCACACTGCCTGCCATATATAGCTATTAATATATTTCCAATGAACGAATAACACACTCAGGCCTATTGTACTCCGCTTTGAGAAACAGAATTCAGGCTACATTTGTTCAGGCGTGAAAAGCAACCCTCCTCACGAGCCTAAGCTCACATCATCCTGTGTCTATGGCAATGTGAGATTAGAAACCTTAGCCCTAGATGCGAACTGAACCATCGCTGTTAGGTGAGAGGTTGATGTTCAAGGATGATAGTACATATATGTTCACATCGTGCAAGTACGGTATGGGTGTGGATGCATGTACTTGTGTGTATGTATGCGTGTCACACTGCCTACTCTGGCCCTAACAGTGATGACCGTGCAGCCCTCTGCAGCAGAAAGACACCAGGGCCGGTCACAGAGGTGCTGACACCTGAGGAGAACAGATAATTAGCATCTGGAGGATGGGAGTCAGTGGTCCTGATCTCCAGTCCTCAAACCCCTACAGGAGTCCCCAGGGAGTAATGGGGACTCGGGAGCTGTTTGAACATTCCTGTATGCCTAACAGAAATGACACATTTACCAGAGATAAGGCTGCAAGACTACTAACTGAGACATCATTTCTCTGCTTTGGGCTGGAATTACATCAACTCAGTGTGATAACACCACTAATCTTGTGCTGATCTGAACCCCTGATTGTCAGTCATACATGGCTTTGATTAATAAAAAATGGGAAAACAAATTATTACTTGATAAATGCAGTTTGTTTGGTAGACAAAAATCTCTGGAAAATACGGGAAGCACGGTGCAGAAGGAAGGGGAAACTATGTGACTGTTAAAACCGCAGCTCGGGAGCCACTTGCTCATTCAAGTCCTGGATCAAAAGCAGCTTCTCTCAATAAATGGCACTAATCTTCTAACACAGTAGGCCTCAGTTTCTCCTTCTGAAAATGGGAGTCACGGTAGGGTAGTAGAATCATGTGAGACAATGTATGTGGTGGTTTGAGAGAAAATGGCCCCCAAAGGGAGTGGCACTGTTAGGAGGTGTGACCTTGTTGAAGTAGGTGTGGTCTCGTTGGAGGAAGTGTGTCACTGTGGGGACGGACTTTGAGATCTCTGCCTTGAGCTTCCTTCAGTGTGACACTGAGACCACTTCCCGTTACCTGCAAGATGTTAGACTCTCAGCTACTTCTCCAGCACCATGTCTGCCTGTACACAGCCATGTTCCCTCTCATAATGATAAAGGACCAAACCCCTAAACTGCAAGTGAGCCATCCCAATTAAATGTTTTCCTTTATATTAGTTGCTGTGGTCATGGCGTCTCTTCACAGCATTAGAAACCCTAACTAAACAATGTAGAAGAAGCTATTACCTCTTGGCCAGGATCCGCCAGGTAGATCATACTGAGAGTCAAGGTCCTTTGTCATCACCGGCCCCGTGGTGAAGGAAAAGCTGGAGTTCCTGGACCCTCAGTCACAAGTTTGAACCCACTGAGGACACACAGAGTCTCTGGGGGCCCAAAAAAATTGTAAAAGAGAAGAAACGGACACCGGACTGACCCACCCCTCACCGTTGAGGAAGCAAATGAGATCTGTCAAGTGAGGGAGAAATGGGGCAGGATGGACTCCAGGCCACGTGACTGGATCTTGGATTTCATGGGTACACTTCCTAGAACCTCAGAGCTAGTGGCTTAAATCATACCCGCCTATTATTTCCCAGTCCAAAGCTGAGGTGAAGAGGAAGGTGCAAATGAATTCTCTGCTTAGAGCCTCAGAAGGCCAAAGTCAAACTTTGTTGGCCGGGATGTGCCCTTATCTGAGGTGCTGGGGAAGAACCAGCTTTTGTGGTCACTTGGGTTGTGTCAGATTTGAGCTCTTGTAGTTGTAGGACTGAGGACCCAATGTCCTTGCTGTTGGTCCTGCACTGACCAGGGGGCTGCAATGCAACCATGTATACTGTCCACACCCTCAGGGTCTTAGTTACTGCCTACTGCTGTGAAGAGACACATGACCAAGGCAACTTATAAAAGAAAACATTCAACTAGGGACTTGCTTATAGTTTCAGAGGGTTAGTCTGTGATCATAGTGGCAGGAGGTCTAGGGGCAGGCAGGCATGGTTCTGGAGCAGTAGCTGAGAGCTCCCATAGAGTGAGGCAGAGAAAGATCAAGACTGGGAATGGCTGTGGGTTTTTGAAACCTCAAAGCCCACCCCCAGTGACATACCTCCTCCAACAAGGCCACACCTCTTAATCCTTCCTAAACAGTCCACCAACTGGGAAGCAAGCGTTCAAATATAGAAGTCTATGGGGGCCAATCTCATTCAAACCATCACATACAGTGAATATCTCCATCTTCAACCAGCAACAGCTTAGCAAACCCCTCCAGGATGTCTTCTTGACTGTGACCTAAGCTGACCATGCAAATCATGCAAATCAAGAGCTTGAAATTTTGATGTTCAATTTAAAAACACTCACGACACTACCAGTACCATCAAGAGTAAGCAGATCCTAAAGAGCCACCATGAATCTGACAGCTGTGGTTACAGTGGTGGAGTTGGTTGGTGTGCCAATGCCAGACTGGACACAAGGACTGGACACAAGGTTAGTGACCCAAAAAGAGAGCAGAGTTTTTTTTCTATACATGCTTAAAAGCACAGAGGAAGTGAGGGTGCCACTCAGTAGGAGAGCATTGCTTAGCATATGCAAGGCTCTGGGCTCAGGAGCCAAGAACACACTCCAAGGCAGACACTGGGACATCACTGAACTTATTCAAAGGCAAAGATGGAGATTCTCAGCTGGGTGTGGTGGTACCTCCCTGTAACCACAACACTTGGAAGACAGAAAAGGAGGATCCACCTGCCTCTGTCTATGGAGAGCTGGGATTAAAGGTGTACACTACCCCTGCTTGTCCCCAAAATGTTCTTAATTTGAAAATATTGGCATAGGTTCTCTAACCATCTGATGTCGCCAGGTAAGCAAAATACCAAAAAGATGCTGCCAAACTTATGGAGCTTGGGGTGGGACCAACCTGTGCATGAGCTCTCCTGGCCATGTGGAACTGACCCAACTGCAAAGGAACACAGTTCTCTCAGAGAAAAAAAAAATAAGTCTGCATAGAAGAAAATTGTATCTCAGGAAAAAAACCTAACAGGCAGCATAGGAAACCATTCAACATGAAATAAATGCAAAGGCTTTTTTAGCAAGTCCTCGGTCATTCTTTTACTCTGCTACCAGCTAGAGGAAACACAGTCTTTGAAGGACTTCTTTAATTAGATCAGGGGCCATCCCAACACTCTCCCTGCTGTAAGGTCTGCTGTGGTCCTAGAGGGACCCTCTTCCTAAGTTCCACCTCATCAAAGGGAACAGCCTGATCCCGGGGCATTGACACCCCAGGAGGGATGTCAGAAGCAGTGGACCAGGATGAGGGATCAGGACTCACTATGCCCTGTCCGCTATTCTCATAGGGATGGAGAATTTCTCTTCACTGTCAGAGACACAGTCATTGCACACAGACATCACTAACACAGGTGAGCATTCATTGTCCTCACTTCCCTCCACCAGTGCTCCCAGAGCCTGCTGGAGCCTTCCCTGAGGGACAGTGCTCACCTGCCTCCTGGCTTCATTCTCCTCTCCACTCTCCCATCTTCCCCAGTCAGCTCAGGGTCAACTCCCTTCTGGTCTGGAGGAGGAAGGCCACTGGGTATTTAACTGTCCGTCTCCACTCAGACTTCTGTTCAAAACCTCAGTGGTTTCTGGGGTCCATGTTGTCTGCGGTTCATTTTCTGTCAGGGAAAGAGTTCTTGTCTCCTGGGCTTATAGGAACTAACCACAAACCCAGGTAGATCCAAGACGCTTAGTTTTAAACTGTTAGATCCTGTTATGGGTCTTCCTCATCCTACCTGTGTGCTTTGTGCCCAGCCAAGAGTCAACACCCCAACAAGCCAGTCCTCTGAGGTCAGAGAGCTTTCTGGATCAAGGTCTGCCTACTCATCACCCCACCTCCTCTGACTTCATACCGTTTGTGTGCTCAGCACCTGGTCTCATGGTCCCGTGGCCTGCCCAGAACTTCTCTGTGTGTCTTCTCACATGTATCAAACAAGCTGTCTGACTATGCTGGCCTTGGCTTTCACATCTTTAACATGGGGATGGGGACAAGGCCAGGTCAGCAATCCTTCATCCAGTCTGCTTCAGAATCACCTGGGAGCAGCCAGTTTACAAATTTCTGGGCCCTACTCTGAGAAATAATTTGAAGCCCTGAGGCAGAGCCCATGTGCTGTGTATTAGCAGGCCCCATGGGCAGCTCTGTGTCCTGTGGTGATATTTGTTTGTGTTCTGACAAGTAAAGCCTACCTGGAGATCAGAGGGTGGAGCTAGCCACTAGCTAACCATAGGGGCCAGGCAGTGGTGGCACACACCTTTAATCCCAGCGCTTGGGAGGACAAAGCACAAAGATCAGGAGTTCAAAGCCACCCTGAACTACCCGAGATAGAATCAGTCTAAAAGAAACAGAGCTGGGCGATGGAGGCTCACACCTTTAATTCCAGCACTAGGGAGGTGGAGACAGGTCTGAGGATTTGTAGGGACAGGATTGCCCCTTTGGTCTGAGGATTCAGTAGTGATTGGCTGCTCTGCTTCTCTGATCTTTCAGCATTAACCCCGCTATCTGACTCCAGGTTTTTATTTTTAAGACCATTTAGAATTCTCACGACAGTGTCCTACCAGCTCAGGAGCCCGACTGGTAGGGAAGTAAGTTCTTACCCTTTTGAAAATCTCTGTACCTCAATGAGCCAACTAGAAGCCTCGTGAGCCATTTGCAGCTCCCAAGGGAGCTGGGAGCCTTCTGTTATTTGTCTCCATGGCAGAAGCCATACTTTATGTCTGATTGACTCCTCACCAAGATTCCCCACGTGCTGAGTTGCTAGAGCACTTGTCTGCTATAAACATGCCCTGGGCTCAGTTCCCTGGTACCTCTAGAACTAAGAATTTCCCAGGTTGGCTCAGCAGTTTGGAGCACTTGCTCGTCCAGAGGACCAGAGTTTGGTTACTAGCATGCAAGCCTGGCATCCCATAATTGTAACTCCAGCTCCAGGGGATCTGACACCTCTTCTAGCATCCACAGCACCTACACATAAGCAGCATACAGCTACACACACAGACACATCGGTAAAAATACATATTTTTAATGTTTGCCCAAGTGTTACACACCCTCCTCTAGGATGATGGTAACTGTCCTTCCTGTCCCACCGTCTGGTTGTCTACTGGGGCTGTCTCCCAGGCCTGCTCCTGAAGCTTGCACCCCGGTAAGCAGCTTAGCTGCTCAGAATGGCTGGATTGTCTCAGCTGCCTGGTTGTTGAGAAGCGACACATACTCGACAATCAAACCCCTTTAGTTCACCTACAACAGGAAGTGAGCAGAGCGACAAGTGTAACCATGGAGAGAGAAGAGATATCCATGTTGCTCCGCTCACATCAGCCCTGATAATGAGATCTTTCTGACAGCTGCTCAGTCGGCTCCACTCCTCGCCCGGGTACGGTACTCCTGCGTGCATGCGTGCACACACACACACACACACACACACACACACACACACACACAGCCTATCCTAGCCCCACTCACCCGGGTACAGTACCCCTGCACACACACACACACACACACACACACACACACACACACAGCCTACCCTAGCCCCACTTGCCCTGGGAAGCAGCCCCCTCAGGCTATCCTAGCCCCACTCACCCAGGTACAGTACCCCTCCATACACACACACACACTCAGCCTACTCTAGCCCTACTGGCCTAGGTACAGTACCTCTCTACACACACACATACACACACACAGAGCCTACCCACTCTCCCAGGTACACTACTCCCACCCATCCCAGCCTACCATAGCTCACTCACCCAGGTACAGTACCCCTGCACACACATACACACACACACACACACACACACACACACAGCCTACCCTAGCCCCATTCACCCAGGTACAGTACCCCTACAAATACACACAAACACACACACATACACACAAAGCCTACCCTAGCTCACTCACCCAGGTACAGCACCCCTACACACACCCACTCACCCTGGTACAGTAGTCCCCAGTTGCCCTACGCTAAACCAGACTTGCTGGAGTCTGCTATCTGCTATCCCAGGGCAAGGTTGAGGGCACATCTCTCCCTCTCTGTCGGTATGTCATGCCCCAGCTAGAAGAACCACGGGGAAAGAAAGCATCCATTTGACAGGTGACTTACCCCTGTGAGTATGAGAAGAGCCCCAAGAATCCCTAACTTCACACACTGAGAAACTGAGGCTCCTAAGCTGACCAGAAGCCGTAAAAGGTTGGCCCCTGAGCAAAGGCCCATGCTATGAGTAGAAGTGGGAGCTTACGCAGCAGACAGACAGATGTCTTCACGACTACATCCTACAGCACCTCAGTACAACACTCACATTTTAGGACATGTGATGTGGGATTCCCCGCTGTATTTGTAAATGTTTTATTACCATTGTTTAATAAAGAAGCTGCTTTCAGCCTATGGCAGGGCAGAATAAAGCCTGGTGGGAAATCTGAACAGAGAGACAGAGAGAGAGAGAGTAGGTGGAGTTAGGGAGGTGCCATGTAGCTGCCAAAGGAGAAGGAATCTTTCCAATAAGCCACAGCCTCATGGCAACACAGAGATTAATAAAAATGGGTTAATTCAAGATGTAAGAACTAGCTAGAAACACGCCTGAATCATTGGCTGAATAATATAGTTTCTATGTGATTATTCGGGTCTATGAGGCCAGGAAATGAACCAGCAGTCTCCGCTTACAGGCATGTACCTGGAAGTGCAGAATGGTCTGGGATGAGACCAGTTAAGACCTTTGCAGAGTCTTCAGGGAGGAATGGAGAGAAACAATTGAGCTACCATGTTTTAGCTTACGTTAGAGTTCTTACAAGGGAGTAACCAGGAAGTCAGTGCCCACTCTGACTGGGTCAAGGGTCAGTCTAAGTCACCAGCGTTAACCAGCTTAACTAGTTCCTGTCCCAACTTAGAAGAGATAAGGCGAAGTGAGCAAGTCGGACCAGAAATGTGTCTCTAAGTTTTTAGAAGATCTGCAGGTTTTCAGTAAATCAGAGATGGAGCCAGGGAGATCTGCAGGTTTTCAGTAAATCAGAGATGGAGCCAGGGAGATAGGGAAGGAAACGGCAAGCAGGCACAGCCTCCCTCTGTCATTGATGTCATGTTGATGGGCCCAGCAGCTCTCAGACTTGGTAGCCCAGCTAAGGATTTCCCTAGCAGACCATCCCAGGAGCCTGCAGGATGCAAACCAAAACACAACTATCAGTTCTTTAATTGTTTTCTTTGTCTTCCCAGGAGCACAGTAAACCTACCCCCTGCCCCTCTGTGTGTGCAGCTGCAGGCAGCTAGAGTCTCCTGTTTAGAAAGGATGCTCAGGAGAAGGAAGACCTGGGGAAGGTAGGGAAAGGAAAGCCCCTTCGGCTGTGCTGGTGACTGATTTCCTAAGACCGCCACTATTGGCTCCCCATGTGAGCATCTCAGCCAGGCTGGACCAATGATGTACACCCAAACAGGCTAA
Source organism: Microtus oregoni (assembly GCF_018167655.1). Taxonomy (NCBI): domain Eukaryota; kingdom Metazoa; phylum Chordata; class Mammalia; order Rodentia; family Cricetidae; genus Microtus; species Microtus oregoni. The sequence goes on along the minus strand of NW_024543831.1, from coordinate 3,431,469 downwards.
TGTAGACCAGCTGGCCCAGCTACAGATTACCGGGCAGAGGAAGAGAAAGAGAGACAACCTGGGAAAGCAAGAAGCAGGGACTTGAGAGAAATCTCAGTGGTTTCTGAACATAAAAAGAGTTGGAATGCAAATGTGATGCAAATGAAATGCAAATGAGCCTCTAGTATTTTTGAAAATAGACACCAGTGGTTTGGATAAGAGAACAGCAGTTAATCTCTCGGTGGCTAGGGATATCGAAAGTGACCTCTCCTAGAGGAGCAGCCATTGCGTTCAGGACTTGCCGGAGCCACCCAGAGCCAGGTCCCTAGCCCTCTAAGCCACAGTTCACCCCAGTGCCACCTGGCACCATGCATGGGTCCCCACGGAACAACTGCCAAGGTACCTTGTTTTTCTTTGTTCAGCACAAGGTGATTAGGTCAAGCACAAAGGTCACTCCATATCTGCAGCATGGGGCACTGTAGAAGTCTAGTTAGGAGGGTAGGGTAGCATCATTATGACTTGCGACCTAGAGTTACCAGCAGGTCTGTACCAGATCTTGAAGCAGAGATCTGGGGCTCCACTGCCCATCCAGCATGCCATCCTTTCTCTTCTGAGAAGATTTTGAAGGCAAGTGCTTGGGGGTAGGCAGGTGACAGGGAGGATGTCACCCATGTGACACCAGGTGAGGGCGAAGGTGTCCCTCAACTCCTGACACTTCCTAAATCATCCCAGGAGTCTGAATTCTGGAGCCATAAACTGGCAAATCTTCTTGCCCTGCCGTCCTTTCCCTTCTATTCCTACCTAGACACTTCTGGGAGGGGCCTCCATCCCCTCTGGGACCTAGAGAGTCCCCAACTAGGGTCTGAAAAAGGCAGAAGGAAGATAGAAAGTAGCCAAATGGCAGAGAAGGACCTCATTTTAGCAACCAGCTCTATCTTGCCTTTCTGGGTCCTTTGGATGCTTGACGTGCCAGAAGGGCCCTCCAGAGGGCACAGGGGAGCTGGCTGCGCTGCTTAGAGACAGCAGCCAGGGAGAAGAAGCAGGCAGGGAAGGTGGTTACATTTGGGGAAGAGACATTCACAGCCTGTCGCTGCTCCTTGGGAGAGTCCCCACCACAAAGAACTCTTTGTGCCCAGAGAACAAGGTAGCCCACCTTCTGCCCTCACCACTCCCAGCCTTGCTGTCCTCTGCTTTGGACTCAGGGTAGGACTGCATATAGGGAGATGGATCAGGAAATAAATGAGGCATATAGCCCTCCCTGGTAGTCACAGGCTTAGAAGTGCTTCCTAACAGAGGCCCCTTGCTTGGGTTCAAGGCCGGTTGCCCCCAATACAGTTGGTGAACATTTAATAAACAAAACAAAAAAAAAATGTGAGCTAACTACTTGGTCAGTTAACTAGTGTTGGAGACCTACACAAGTGAAGCATATGTGTGTTGTGTGGATGTATATAGGGGGTGCACATGCGCGTGGATGCCAGATGTTGACTTCATGTGTCTCCTTCAATCACTTTACACCTTATATTTGGAGACTGTTCACCCACTAAATATAGAACTTGCCAATTCAGTTAGACCGGTTGGCAATCAAATCCTAATGATCCCGTTTCTGTTGCCCCCAACCCAGTGCTGGGGTTACAAGAGCATGCCTCCCGTGCCCAATTTGTCACATGGGTGCTGAAGATGGAACAAAGGTCTGCATCTAAATTCAAATTACTCAATATGCAAAATGATCAGTCTGAGCAATTGAGCCCTGTAGCACACCATGCCTGTCTGCCTTCTATGCACTACCATACAGTTTGTGAACTGGGCAAGGGGCTGGAGATTGAAACACACAAAGACTCACAGACAGAGACACAGGTCATCCTTGAAACAGGAATGCCCCCTTTATTGTGTACCAGAGCAGCTTGTGTAGAGATCCTTGACTGATAGCCACGCCCCAGCCCAACCCACCAGAAACCACCCTCCTGCCATCAGGAACTCCTGAGGGTCTCGTGCTCAGAGCAGCTGCAAGCATTACAAGTTGTTTACCAGAAATTCAGGATCTGGGGGGTTCACAGCTCCCAACAGAACCCCACCACCAGCACCTGATCTTCTTCTGTGGGGTACACAGGGAGATAAGACAATGAAAGGGTGAAAAGCTATACAACGCATGGCAGACAGTAGGTGCGCAGTAGGCGGTACTTCCCTTTTCTCTTATTTCCTAATTGGTTTATGACAAATACTGCCTTCACTTCTGCTCTTCTCCCAGCCAAACGGTCTCTGTTTCCTGATGACACCCCTACTCTTCCTGCCAGGCATAAACAGCTGAGTGAGAGTCAACAGAGCGTGGCTAAGAGTTCGATGCTTCTAGACTTGAGTTCCGTCTCTCCTAGTTGTTGTGTGATCTCAGGCAAGTGCTTTGACCCTCCTGAAGCTCACAGTTCTCTCTACTGGTGCAAAGGACTACTGCAAGGACAAGCTGTGTTACATGTGACGGACCTGACAGTCAGTGCTTGATAGCCGGCGCTGTGTGAATTTCAAAGATAACAATGCTGTCAGCTCTGACGTCATCTCCCCCGCAGCTTCCAAATGCTGAAAATGCTTCTGAATTAAGCCGGACACACGATACTGCTGGTTATTGTACGTAATCCTATCCTTGTGCATTCACATTGCCTCGGGGGGGCGGGGGGCATGTGTGCCCTAGAGCAGCAATGTGGAGGTCGACAGATGGCCCCTGGAGCACGGCCTTGAGAGGAAAAAGTCCTCATCTTGACCGGACTTGCAGAGTCCAATTGGGATCCCAAGTCTAATTTCCTCTCCCTTTCACAGCTCATAACTAGGCAGCTTAAAAGGTGGACCAGCTCCTCCTCTGAAATGGCTTACCCCTCACCCTTCCTAAGACAGCTTCTCCGGGACACAGCAATAGCTGGCCCCTCCGTGCAGCCTCTGTGTTCCTCTGTAGGAAAGGTCCAACTCTACCTTCAAGAATTCAAAAGGCTGAATGTACTTCTAGGCCCTCCTCCCGCCCACCATCAGCCCTGCTCCCAGCCCCAACCAGCAGTAGCAGCTGTTAGGAGATCCTATCTAGCCCAGGGTTGACATTTCAACAGCCCAAGACCCAGAGATAAGAGTTGTCGCTGAACAAAGTCCCATTGCCCCTGCCCTTTCCCTCTCACTTCCCAGAGCTTCACAAGGTGTCAAGTGGGCACTGAGACGTCTCTGTCCCTTGCTCCTGCTGCAGTTCCTACTCTGGGGGTGTGATGACTTCCAAATGGATGACTAAGAAGCAGTTTATCACCTGTGCTTCCAGGATGGCTGCAACTGGGAGGGGGTGGAGATGTCCTTTCAGATAAGCATTTGGGGAGGGGGTGGAAAGATTTTCAAAGCTTCCTTTGTTCTCTTGGAGAGCCAAGCCACAGAGTTCTGGCAGACAGCCCAGGAGAAAGGAGGATTTTAAAACACAATCCGAGCTGGCTTCTAAACCGCTTCAGAGTCCCTGTCATCAATTAGGGATGTTACTTAACAAGGGTTTGGGCCGATGTCTCACCCAGACTGCTCTCCCTAATTGGATGCAGACTGGTGATGAATTCCTGGAAAAAGCACTCCACCCTACAGAGGTCTTCTCCACAGCCCCGGACACTCTGGGACTGGGCTGATGGTCTTGGGGCGGGGCATATTCCAAGCAAGAAAACAATAGGACCTTTCAAGGGCCACTTGGTGCAGGCCAAGAGGACAGACACAGGACTCCAATCAAGCCCGCTGGTAACTAGCTGGGAACTAAAGTTATCACATCCAAGGGAAGGAGAAGTGGCCGATTCTATGTGGCCTGCACATCTTAGCCCTGTTCCACAGCAACTTGAGATTCTTCCACTGAAAACCTAAACCCCCAAGTTCTGAAAAATGGGTCTGGGCCAAAAAGGGTTGAAGCTAAAATTGGGTTGCGTTGCTATAGATTCAACAAATATTGTGCCCAGCGAGCCAATGGATCCTAAGTCATGGCCTTGGTACTACCACAAAGCAAGAAACGGTCATCTTTACCAAGTACGGTGGTGTGCACTTGTCTATACTTTCAGTACTTAGAAGGCCGAGGTAGAAAGTGACAAGTTTGAGGCCAGCCTGGACAACAGGGTGAGTTCCAAGTCAGCCTCAGCTGATAATAACACCTTATCTCAAAAAATACCTAAACAAAATGGCAACCTTCCTCCACCTAGTAGCTGACACTCCAGTGTCTCCGGCCAAGACAAGTCCTCAAAGAACCATGACTAACAGTGTATCGCAGCACTCTGATCTTTGGAAGTGACTGAGCCTCGGGGTCCAGGGTTCTCCCAACTTTACTCTGTAGTCCCCAAGGTGGGCATGGGCTATTTTCTTTGCTCTGAAGAGAAGAGCAGAGATCACAGTAGAATGTTTACGTAAAACTTGGCTAAATTCTCAGGAGAAACCCAGCTTAATACCAGCTTAGATAGTTGGGTTTGAGAGCTCATGGTCAGCCCAAAGCCTTACAAGCTGCTGTTCCACTCCCGGCTGGTCTTTCTTGCCAGTGCTACTTCATCCCAGATCCCCCCAGGACTTTAGAGGTCTGGTGTGGAGAGAGTAAGGCAGGGCTTTCCTCCATGTTGCTGGAGCCCTGTCTTCAGCTTGTTTCTGCCTCAGCTTGGGCTCTTGGCTGAGTAGTTAAGGACAAGATGTGCCACCAGGTATTGTCCTCAAGGACTTTATGACCTTACAGCCAACCACAAGCATGTTGGTGTGCCATCCCACGCGGCCACTGTGCAGAAGCAAAGGACCATTGCTCTAGTTCAAGTGGCCTGAGCCCACTTGAAGACTTGGCCTTCAGCCTCAGTTTCTGGCTCATCTTTCTGGTACTCTTTGGCAATTATTCCCTGCCCTGCTTGGCTGGAACCTTAATGCCTCCCTGCCTGGCTCTTGCCAACTTCCTGCTGAAGTCCAAGAGGCCCAGCACTATTCCCTAGAACTTCTGTTTGCTGGCAGAGTCTCTGCACTGCTCAGATGGACCATCTGGATTTAACATACAGACAGGCACCCTCTCCAGGAAATGACCGCTTTCAGCTCTGCCCTACCTACAGTCATGCTTCTTACCCCAAACCACCAACTCTCCAAGGCTAGTAACCTGGTACCACCCGAGCTAAGGTCACCCCAAGTCCTCTGAATCTAAGAAAGGAATGATTCCAAAGCCCTCATAGAGAATCAGCTATATTTCTGAGCCAGACATAGGAGGGACCCAAATGGGGATCTCTTCATTCTCAATAACTCTCCTCAAGAAGAGTGGTCCATGAATTCCCACAACATAAGAGTTGCCCAATAGTCCTAGAGTGCTACTGCCCATGAGGCCAGTGCCTCACCCAGCAAACTGAAACTTTCCTCTGAGTCCTGACACCTATAATCACTAGTAAATCCACAAAACCCTCCAGCTACTCAGGTGTGCCCAGATAGTGGAGGGAAACCAAGAGGGGGGAAGAGACACACAGGACCAGATCATCACAAGCTTAAGTAGAAGAGGTCAAGAAATCATGGGAGGTCCACATTTCAGAATTTCCCAGAATGAGAGTTCCAGTCACGTTGGCTAGATTTCCAAAGGTCAAATGTTCATCTCCCACCATCTAGGGATTGGGCCCAAGGGCATTGTCCCTGCCAGGTACCTCGCTCACCATTTAGCTACACTCCCTGCCCTTGTTGTTGATTTGTTTTGAGACCAGAACTTGCTGCTTAAATTGAGCTGGTCTTGATACCCTCGGTAGCTCATCTTGACATCCAACTTGTAATTCTCCTGCCTCAGCCTTTCAATTACTGGTATGACAGGTTTGTGCCACCATAGCCAACCCCTGAACATATCTTAAAACACAATCATAACCATCTCACTCTTCTATAGTTTATATGTTTTGCTTTTAAATTCTTATAAAAGCTCTACGTTATACCCATCTTGGAGATGAGGAAACTGAGGTTCAGAGGAATGAATTTCCCGTGTGATCATATAACTTTCATACCACAAAGCTAAGATGGAAGCATTGACGAGCCAATCTAAAAACATGCTTCTTCTAATATACTAGGCTCCAGAATTTTCTTGGTTTTCTTCCCTCCTTTATTTTGGTATGTTATCATTCCTCCTTCATCTGGTCAGGCAAGCCCACACCTAGGCTGAGATTATATAAATTAAACTAAGAGTCACTTCACAAATATTTCTCAAAAACATTACCATTTGCTGGACATTGTGAAAGAGATTGAGGGTGCAATCACAAATCCTACCAAAATAATGACTAAGTATTGAGGGGGGCCATGACAAATAGCTAGGATGGAGCTATTGGACAGCCCAAGGGGTGGCCCAGGTTTTGCCTGGGACAAATAATAGAGACTCTACCACTAGAAGTACAGACAACCTCTTTGGCCAAAGTCCACTTCATGTAGTCTTCCCTGTGGCAAACTAGAGGATCTAGAAACACCCCCCTCCCCAGGGATACAAATAGCTTTATCAACACCCCTTCTCCATTTTACTCCTTTGCCAAGTAGGTAAAAGCAAAAAATGTAGAGAGTGCATACTCCATACCATACTCAACCCACAACAAAGCAAAGGAAAGCCAAAACTATCTCTGAGTGTCACTGATGTGCCGGATACCCCTACAAATTTCTACTTTCCTTGCTAAAGGGGCAGCCGGGGTTTAAGGAACTTCACCTAGGTCATTTGATCGCAAAGGCAGAGCTGGGATTGAAGCCCAACTCCACCCATTCCAAAACCTTGGAGTGAATAAACATTTGCTAGCCAGGCCTCACCATCCAGGCCAGCAGCTGCTGGGCACGCACCTACAGGGCTGCTTGATTGAGCTGTGAGCACAGCAGGTAGCAAGCACTCTCTTAGATTGTGCCAGCCCTGCTGGGAGCCTCTGGGACACTCCAAGTCAAAGGACAGGAAATAGCAAAAGCTCTGAGAGCTTGGAGTCCACGCTTGTCCACTCCCCTTTGCACCTGAAGACTTTTCCCCCAGGCAATCTCAGTTCTTTGTGTCGGCTCCTTCCCTTCCCAGCCAAGAAGCCTGAGTACAAGCCCCAGGAAAATGTCAGCCAGACCTGGCCAAGCATATGCTTGCATCAATGGCACCCACAGGGAGAGCCAACAGTCGGGAGGGAGGGGGGGAGAACCCAGGGCCAGGGCGGGGCATATGGCATCCCATCAGCCCTGTCACTGCTCTGAGAACCCTCAGACTGACTCTTGGCTTTCTCTCTGAAACAAGGGGTGTCTATGAGCCTTCACCATCCATGCCCATGGCAGCTCACCCAGCTCGCAACTGCATGCCAACCCTTGAGCTGGCGCAGACACCAGCAAGGCTCGGTTCCCTCCGCCACCTGCCTGTTGTCACTCTTCATTGAGTATCATTGCCCTTCCACAGGGCTGTGCTCCCAGGCTCCAGGCTTCCAATCTGCTCTCTGGGAGGCTGACAGAGGACAAGCGGGCTGGGGGAAGCTGCCCTGCCTTTACTCCTACCAGCTCCTTGCCCAGGGCATGAATGCTGGAACAAATGCTAGGAACCCAGATGGTAATTGCTGCCATCTAATTATGCATGCATATGATATTAGCCAAAAGCATTTGACTATCTCCTGCAGTCTTAAGCAGATCAAATGGAGAGGCCGCACAGGTTCGAGGATTACTCCAGCAAGATAATGGCTGACAAGACTGCCTGCTGCCACTCAAGCCGTCCCTGGCAGGCTGTCATGACCGACTGGAGACCTCACTAATCACCCGAGGAAAGAGAAAGGGCTGGACTGATCCCACTTGGGCCAGCAGGATGTAGAATCCTCCAAGGCCCAGGGCTCTTGGTATTTCCATTATCCAGTCCTTCTCGTCTGGGTTGACAAGCAAGACAGAAGCAAAGAGCTTATGGTCTCCAAGAAACAACCTTGTTTTCTTCGTGTCTTAACCATCAGAAGAAACCCCCATCCTTCCTCTAAAAGCATGATACCTGGATTTCCAATTGTGGCCTTTCTCACAGATAGCCAATCAGGACCCCAGCTACTTCCCCGTCATCTAGAAGAGAGTATCTACCCATATGCTCCCATTTGTGATTAAATGGGAAGAAGCTATTGCCTTTGCCTGGCCCTGTTTGCTGAAGGACAGAGACCATGTTTGACTTTATTGCCCTTTTGGGACCTAAGATACTTAATGCAAAGCCTTGAACACATCAGGGGTTCAAGGAAACTTTCTTGAGTTCAATTTCACCACTCTAGTCCGCAATTTCCTCTTTATTGACTTCAACTGGCAACATGTTAGACAGTAGAGACCCAGGCATGAACAAACCACAGTTTCTGCCCTAGAGACATGGCCTAGGAACGGTAAGCCCTAAGTTACACTCTGAATGATTGGAGCTTGGAAGGAAAGAATACCAAACAAAAAAGTTGGGCAGAAGCCGAAGGAGAGTGAGCTCAGCCAGACCTTCCTCAGGATGTCAACAACACACAGTTCACAGCATCTCTTGGACCAAGTATGTAGGAGGTTAAGTATTTCACAGGTATATGAAAGAATGCTCTGTCATGTGACCTGAGAGTCAAGAGAGCCCTGTGGGAGCCCTGACTGTGGGAGCCAGTAGTCCCCATGCACATCTCAGGAGCGTCCAGCAGAGGGCGTTCCTGAGCGCTAGAGGATAAAGGGAGGCTGGGGTGAGAGGACTCTTTCTGCCCCCTGACCTAGGCTAGGGGCTGCTAAGACAACACAGTGGAGGGTGGGGCTCATGAGCAGCCAACTTCACTGAGCTACGAGTATCTATAACCAAGATAGAGCTCGCAGAAGATGCAGGGGGTGCCCCTGGAAGGCTTGCTCTAAGGACTAGAAGGGGAATAACTGAGTAAAGATGCAAGGCTCTGAGTCCACTGTCCAAGCAGAAACGAAGGCACAGACAGTATCAAAGTCATACGCAGCCTATGACAGCAAAGTAAAGGCCACAGAGAAGATGTGGCAACTCTTCTGTGGGTGGGTCCCTTTAGGGACGCTCACTTCGCTGTGGCTGAGCCCAGGAGGGGATCTTTCTAGGAACTGAGTTTCAAAGGTTTCATAGAAAGGGAGGGGCACTGTGAATAGTAGCATGGGGTGAGAGCCAAAAGGCTTGACTGTCCACAAAGACCATTTCATATAAGTTGGGGATTTGGGCAACTATATGGTAAGAGAAGTTGGAGGTCAGACTTGGGACCTTCGGAATCCTGGAGGAATCCTACAGCCAATGGAAAGACAGGGAGAAAATGGAAGTGGGGAAATGGGTAGAGACGAGGCGGTCTCTTAGGAGCAGTGTGCCTTCTATGAAAACTCCATGGAGAGAAGAGCAACCACCCCCATCTATCACTGCTGGCTGGGTGGGGTGGGTGATAAGGTGAACAGAAAGAGATTCAGCAGGCGACAGGCACAGGGTGCTGAAGACCCTGCAAAGCACGTAAGCCGCTGTTCTGCCAGATCCCTCCTGCCTGGCTTTAGGTCCAGGTTTTGGCTCCCAGATCATACACGCAATAAAAAGAAGGCAATGCCAAACTTGGCCCGGTTCTTCCTTTTCCCTCCAGCTGCCTTCTTCTCTTTCTCCTCCTCTTCTTCTCTTGTCTCCAGAGAGAATGTCTACCTTGCTTCTCCCTCCACCCACACTTCCCCAATCCAAGCACCTTCCAGGTAATGCATTAGTAAGTAGGTGTGTCAGACTGCAGATCGCAGGTGAAGAGTTGGTTCCTCCTAGATAATGAAGAAAGAAAAATGCATCCTGGGTATTCATCAAAGATGACAGCTGATCACAGGATCCTCCTCTGGCTCGGATGTATTTTGTCATCGGATCCCCCAAAGCAGCCCAGGGAGGAGGGAGCTCATCGCAGCCCCCTGGGCACAGGGGTTTAGGGCTCTTTTGATATGCTTAGCTCTGGTCTCCTGTGACTCCCCTGGTGTGGTTGAGCTTGGGGAGAGATTCCCTTTGAAGCTCATCCTGGGAGGAACTATGGGATTTCCTGTAGAAAAAATTAATGCAACAAGCTGTGTGTGTTTAGGGAACCAACCTCCCAAGAGCAACCGGGTGAAGAGGCTCTAGTCAAGGGTGTGTAGTGGTGACTTATAGTCCTAATTGTTCCAGGACTCCAGGCCGCATAGAAGACGATGTGACCACATGACCTTGAAAGCCACTGCAGCTCTCTGAACTGCAACTTCAGCATCTGAAAGACAGGGATCATTTTACAGTGTATTAAAGCTAAGATATCATTGACACTTCCAGATTTGTTCCCCCCCCCACACACACACACCTTTTTCTTTTCCCAAAAAAGAGAACAGGAACTACCAATTAAACTACGCTATGTCATCCACCATAACTGGAAAGCTGATGTCAAAGATGTTAAAAAAGAAGAAAAAAATCAATTGCGAGAATTCACAGACAATGGTAATAATAATTCTTGCTGCACAAGGAAGGCTTTGGAGAGGACTCGGTGGACTAATGAGCATCATCACGCTTGGCAAACCAGGAAGCTCGGTGAAAGGCATGAGTTGTGCTTATTATCGGGGTGTCACGATGGTCAAGATCTCGATCGACAACATGAGAATGTGAGCTTCAGGAAGCCGCCTGAAGCCATCTGGTTCATCAGCTTTAACACCACATCCCCAGTGTCCAGAAAAGCATGGCACGTGACAGGCTCTCAATGCACTCATAATTAGATGGATGAGGTTTTAAGACATAGCAGTCTCACCCCGTGACAAACACATCGGGGAGTCTCTTCTGCTCCCCTTCGTGACCTGCTAGCTGTGGACAAAGCAAAAGCTTGAGGCCAGGGCTTCTTGAGATTAGCAGATACCACCATCCACAGGGAGGCTTGGTTTGTCTCTAATGAAGATGAACGCTAGCCCCATGCACAGACAAGGACTGCACCTCCTTCTCAACGACACGAACAGTGGAAACGGTTACAGAGTGAGAAGGATGCGAACAGCCAGAGGCTGAGTTCTGCATGGGAGAGATACAAATGGGATCTTCTTTCCCCAAGAGTTGATTGATTGAGAAGGGAAAATGTGAGAACAGAGAAAATTTAAGGCAACTGGATGTCTGTGCACAGCATTAGAGACCTCTTAGTTGGTTCTTTGGTTGGTATATTTGTTTGCTAGAGAACACCATAGCCTAGATGGTTTAAACAACAGAAATTTACAATCTCACAGTTCTAAAAGCTTCACGTCCCAAGACCAATGTGTTACTGGGGTTAATTTCTTCAAAGGTCACCTCACTTAGCTTATAAATAGCCATCTCTTTATCTGTGTCTTTATGTGCTCTTTCTTCTCCACATGCACGTTCCAATCCCTGCCCTTTTCTGAGGATACCACTCTAAGACTTCAACGTGATCTTGGCAAGAATAGAATTCAGCCCATCGTCACAATTTCCTACTGCATGCCAGGTACTGCGCTAAGTGAAGAGAAGAGAGGGGTAAATAAAGATGGCTCTCAAGGGGATCGCAATCAGTCAGGGAAGCTGACAAAGAAACAGCAAACACTTGTCATTTTTTATGGAAGGGCAATGACAAATACACAGAACTAACATTAAAGGAGTTCTAAGGAGGAAGGACACTGTCCTAACCTGAAAGGTAGGCAGGGAAGGCTTCAGAGGCAAATCCTAGCAACCATGAAGGATTAGCATGAACCACACACTCATGGTAGTAAAATCAAAAGCCAACATGAAGAAGCCACATAGCAAGGAATAGGGCGAGGGAAGATGACAATCCCAGAGGTCAATATTAAAATTACAGGATGTTGAGGAGTGGGTGTCTCCTTCAGTGTGATGTTTTAGGGACCACACTCACGCCTTCCCAGGCCTACTTTTATCCCAGTGTTTCTGAAGGAGCACAGATTCTTCAGTGATGCTAGGACAGAGGCCAAGCAAGCAAGGACTACACAACCACCGCATGGAAAGCACTGGAGATAGGTTCTAGAAAAGCCTGTCCAGCAAGCAGAGGAGATTGGTCTCTGCCTGGATTGCTGTGGAGTCAAGAGGTCCAAAATGGAGCCTTTGGGAGCCTTCCTTTCCCTCCCTATTTGGGTACCTATCTGGTGACAATGAGGTTTAACCATAAAGCACATTGCCCAGATTCTGGCTGGAAGCTCCATAGATCATAACTGTCACTATTCTTATTCTGCCTGGGATGTTTGTATATCTGTGGAGAAGGGGTAATACAGGTGTCCCTTGATGTCACTTGAGGAGTAGAGGAGACGACCTGTGTCGTGAGGACCAAGAGAGACAAGCTATGGAACAAATCTTTATGAAGCCCAGCTTCATCATATGCAAGCCAAGATGATTTTAGATTTTATTAAATTGGAGATTCCTTTGATTGTAAGATCCATTATGCTTAGATTTATCCTTCGGGGAGAAATGCATGTTATGGGAGAGGACATGCGGTACATGTTCGGCATTGAACTTAGTAGGTATAGAAGGAGAGAAGTGGAAGCCGCCTCAGGTTTGGGCTTCTGTCTAGTTGCCTAAGTTGGAAACCCGATCGCATTTGACCTTTCTTCTCTCCTGCCTCCTCGTTCCATTTAGTCACCAAATTCTGGGCGTGCTATCTCCTTCTGACTCTAGAATCTGTCCAGTTCTCTTAATCTAGTCTCTTAATCCCTCTCACTAGTATTATGGAGCTATTCTAGAGTTGTTATACACATGATAGATGAGGTCATACTAGAGTGGAATCCCTAATTCAGTATGATTGGTAGCCTTGGAGGAAGAGAGATATTTACTTAGACATGTGCATAGAAGGAGGACAGTGTGAGGAGACAGCCCTAGGATAATAGAGGCAGAGACTAGCATGATGCCCCTGTAAGCCAACGTCTGCTCACCACCACCAGAAGCTAGGAAGAGGCAATACATATCTTTATAGAGTCCCAGAGGAAGCAGAGGCCTGCCAATGCCTTGATATCAGGCTTCTGGTCTCCAGAGCTGTGAATTTGATTGGTATTTTAAGCCATCTGGCTGTGCTACTTCATTATAGCAGCCCTGGGGAACTAATAGAAGCACCAACCCCTACAGCTGTTGGAGCTGTACCAATCTTTGCAGAAGGATGGGACAGGAGGGAGGAGGAGAAAAAGAAGGAAGAAAATGTCATTGTCTTTTCCCGTCGTTTCATCTCTTTCTAGACAGTTACTAGGGGTTTGGGTTTGGTTTGGTTTTGGCCCCGAGGGTGAGAAAAGATTTCTTCCTTGAGGTACTGTAAACACGTGCCTTCTACATTCTTCTGCAAGAGGAAGCGAGTGGGGGCAAAGGAAACGTTTCTTTCCGATAACCAATTGACAAAATGATCATGCGAGCTTCTAAAGCTCAGCCATCCCGGTAGACTCATAAACTTGAGAGAGAATGAAGCACTTTTGTAAAAAGGGTATAAAAGGCAGTATTGTATAATTTCTCTTAAATGTCTGCTGGGCATCAGGGGCTATAAATAGGCAGCGCACCTGGTGTGTGGAGTAAGAACGGGCTGGGCTCTTAAGCAGGGTGCAGACTCTGCATCTCCCTGATTCACCTGGGCTGCAGGGGCGGGGCAGGGGCAGAGGGTGGAGCAGGGCTCTCAGCACCTTGAGAAGGAGGTTACTGAGCAGAAAGGAGGCAGAGGTGGGAGGCCAGCCTACTTATAAGGAACCAGGGAAGAAGCAAATGCCATCCTGTGCCCAACCATGGTGATGCACGGGGAGCCAAAGGATTGGGGCTTGTATTTCTCTTCTGTCACTGCAGCAAATGATCATGATTTTTTTTTAATCTTACAGTTCCAGGGGTCAGAAGTTCAAAATGTGCTTTATTAGATTAAAATCCAGATGTCAGCATGACTGTTCTGTCTCTAATACTCAAAGGCAAAACCTGTCCCCTGGTCTTTTCCAGCTGCTAGAGGCGCCACTAGTCCTGGTTCCCGCGTTTTCAAATCCAACAGCCCTGGTCCGCATTTTCCTCACACAGCCATCTCTCTACTGGTCTTCTTTTGGTCTTTTTTGCTTCTTTCTTCTTCTTTAAGGGCCCTTGTGATGACAGTGGGCCCACTAGATTATGGAAAATTCCCTATTTTAAGATCAGCTGATCAATAAATAGTCTTAATTCCATCGTCAGTCTTAATTCTCCTTTGCCATGTGAAGGAACATATTCACAGGTGTCAGGAAGCAGAATGTAGACATCTTCGGGGAAGCACTGATCTGCCTGTGACTCTATATTCTTCTCCTCAAAAATACATGCCCACACTGCAAGAAAGATGCAAATAGAATCGCAGCATTTCTGGTACCAAAAGCCATATTAGTCACGATTCATTCAAGGAGCTAGAGAGAGACATCAATGATTAAGATCATTTGTTGCTCTTGCAAAGGACCTGGGTTCTGTTCCCAGCACCCACGTGACAGCTTTACAACCATCCATAGCTCCTGTTTGAAGTGATTCAGTGCCCTCTTCTAGCCTTCTTGGGGAACCAGGCACACACGATGCAAATGTATACATGTAGGCAAACAAATAACAGTCCCAAACTCTAAAGTCTCTTCTGAGACTCATGGCAGTCTCTTAACTGTAATCCCTCTGTAAAAATCAAAATCAAAAAGCAGATTCACATACCTCCAACGTTTAATGGCACAGGATATACATTACCATTCCAAAACACAGGGAAGGGAGCACAGTGAGGAAATACTGAACAAAAGCAAGACTGAAAACCAGCTGGGTAAACTCCGAGTTCAGCAGTTCCATGTCTGATGTCAGAACGATCTTCAGATCTCCAACTGTGGTCAGCTTTGTTGACTGCAACACACTTCTCTCTCTTGAGCTGGTTCCATTTCCTGTTGGCAGTTCTCCTTGGCAGGTACCCACGACTCTGGCATCTCTAACCTCTTGGGTTCTCAAGGCAATCCAGGCTTCAACTTCACAGCTACACACAATGGCATCTCTACTAGGCCTCCATTCAGGGACATCCCTGCCACAAGCCTGGCCCCGGCAGCTTTATTCTATACTACTTTCTTCTATTCTTAACTCTATAGCCAGAACCACTTGGCTGAAGTTGCCATGTTCTGTTACTTACTGGACCAGAAATATGGCTCCCTTGTTCAATTATATCTTCACCAACCTTCTGTTTCCCATGGTTTCCTTCACTAGCTAAACTTGGCTATCCTTGAACTTGATCTTTAGACCAGGCCGGCCTCAAACCCAGAAATCCACCTGCCTCTGCCTTCCCAGTGCTGGAATTAAAACTGTGCCCCACCACACCTGGATCTAAGCTTTTCTTGAGTTCCTTTTCACAAGTTTAACTTAGCTGGGTGGGATCTTGCCTTGATCTTACCACTTCCTTTATTCCATTTCTTAATCTGTTTATCTCCTTGAACACAAAATTCAGCTCCATTCCACTTTTTGGTGTTCTTTTTCTCCTCAAAATTTACATTTTGTAATTTACCTTGCTCAGCTTGCTCCTTTTCATTATACATCTTCATTAGAGTTACCACTTAAAACTATAAGACAGAGTTTATAGTAGGCTGTTTTGAGATTTCTTCTGCCAACAGAATTTATCCAAAATTCTTCACTTAAGCCTCAAGCAGACTCTTGGGACAAGGGAAAATGCAGCCACTTTCTTCACCAAAATATCACAAGAATGATCTCTAGGCAACATACTAAATTTTTCTCTGAAACCTCTTGGCAGAGCCCCCATAGTTCATGTAACTCTTAACATCACTGTCTTCCATGCTTCTTCTAGTATGACCCATTGAACAGTGCTTAAAACATTCTACTGCTTTCTAAACCCAATGTACCAAAGTTCAAATCAGCCCTATTACAGAAATATCCCAGTCCCTGATACCAATTTCTGTCTTATTTATTTATTTATTTATTTATTTATTTATTTTTTATTGCTGTGAACAGATACTATGACCACAGCAATGCTTATGAAGTAAAACATTTCATTGTGGTGGCTTGCCTACAGTTTCAGAAGTTTTGTCCATTATCATCATGATGGTGAGCATGGTGGCATATAGGTATACATGGTGCTGGAGCTGAGAATGCTACATCTTGCAGGCAACAGGAAGTTGACTGATTGTCACACTGAGGAATGCTTGAGCAAAAGAGACCTCAAAGTCCACCCCTACAGTGACACATTTCCTCCAATAAGGGCATACCTTCCAATAGTGGAGGCCATTTTCTTTCAAACCATCAAAACATATACCCTGTGACAATGTCCTAGCTAACTAGGAGGACTTGGTTTAGATACAAGTATTGCCTCAAAATTCCTGGACCTCCTCTAGTAGATAATCTGGGAGGTTATTAGATTGTGAGGACTCTAATATAATCAATTGATTCAATTATGGGTTCACAATCTGATAGTGTTATTGGGAGGTAGTAAAAGTGGGAGGTCTGGAGGAAAGCTAGCTGGAGGAAACAGATCACTGGAAATGTGTCCTGAGAGACTACATCTTGTCTTAGTTGCCTCTCTCCACCTCTCCCCCTCCCTCCTTTCTGGTCACCATGCGTTGGGCACATCTGTCCCCATGAATCCTCACTAGTGTGATGATCTGCTTCATCGCAGGCCCAGAACCATGAAGCAAGCTGCCATAGATGAAAATATCTAAAACTGTGAACTGAAACAAATATTTATTTTCTTTAAGTTATTTTTCCCAGCCTTTTTGTCTTAGTGGTTGATGTAGGAGGGTCTTCTGTCTATGTGTTACTTTAATTGGTTAATAAAGAAACTGTCTTGGCCTTTTGATAGGGCAGCAGCTTAGATAGGTGGACTAGACCAAACAGAATGCTGGGAGAAAGAAGCAGAGTCAGGCAGATGCCATGAAGCTCTGGCCCGAGATGGGCATAGATTAGAATCTTCCTGGCAAGCCACCACATCGTGGTACTGCACAGATTATTAGAAATGGGTTAATCAAGATGTGAGAGTTAGCCAGTAAGAGGCTAGAGCTAATAGGCCAAGCAGTGCTTAAATGAATAGTTTCCGTGTAATTATTTCGGGTAAAACTAGCCAGGTACCAGGAATGCAGCCCACACCATTTTACTACAGAGCAACACTTGGGAGGCAGAGGTAGATTGACCTCTGTGAATTCAAGGTGTGGTAGCAGACACCTTCAATCCCAGCACTGGGGAAGCAGAGACAGAAGGATCTCTGAGTTCAAGGACAGCCTAGTCTACAGAATTATTCCAGGGCAAAGATATACAGAGAAACAGTCTCAAAAAGTAAAAGTAAAAATAAAAGAAATAGAGGTTAAAATAAAGCTACACAAAGATGGAAAATAAACAGAGAATCTTGATACTGTATGCTATTATGCTTTCTTTGAATTGTTTGAATGCTGAGGAAGGAGCAACAGCCACTAAAATATATTTGCTTACAAATGCTGCTGAATTAATCCAAGATAGGTATTTTGAAAATACCTTGACTTCAAATTGAAGTCAAAAGGTATGTTACTTTGGAGAAGAGATTTTGCTTTTGTTTCCACAGAAAATGAGAGGCTATGGATTCATTCTGAGTTAAGAAAAAAATCCAGTTTGATCAAGGAAGACCACCTGAGAAATCTCTGGTAGGAACAGATGGCCCAAATGTCTGAGTTCTACATGTTCTACATCCAGAACAAATTCAAGACTGCTGTCTGAGATGATCAAGACTCACAGGATACTCCAATTAGGACTTGATTATAACTCTAAATTTTCTTTAGGTCCCCATAAGATTATCAGCACCCCCAACAAGCCAGAAGTGGCCTGGAAAACTATGCTCACATTCCCAAAAAATGGACTATGGATATTTTCCTTTGTTTAAAAAAAAAGAGGGGGAAGTAGTGCAGGAGAATTATCTGCATTCTGTCAATCATGTATTTTAATAAAACGCTGATTGGCCAGGCAGGAAGTATAGGTGGGTCAACAAGACAGGAAGTAGAGGCGGGGCCATAAAAACAGGAGAATGCTGAAAAAGAGGAAGCCCATTCCTCACACTCCTGCCCAGACCACTGAAGAAGCACCATGTGATCTGCCCAGCTGGAAAATGTACTGATCCATGTGACTAACATAGATAAGAATAATGGGTTAATATAAGCTACAAGAGCTAAGAAGTAGTCTGAGCTAATGGGCCAATCAGTTTTATAACTTATGGAGATCTCTGTGTGATTTTCTTTGGGACTTGCTGGCTGTGGGGTACCAGGCGGGACAGAAACCCCAATAAGCTGGCCCTTAATGTTACAAGTGGTGAAATGCTAACACGCACCACAAGAGTGTAGGAAACCACCCCAGTGGTGGATGATGGTGAAACACAGGATAGGATTAGAAACTGAGGCCTCAGAAACATTCGAATCCATCTGCCTGTGATAGGGCCACATATTGATCTGTCTCAGGACAAGTTCTCTCTAGAATGGTCTTCCAGATGTGGGAGGGTGGGTATGAAATCTAAGATGTCCTTTGATAACAGGGACAACAGGAAGAATCTGAAGAACCTTTGGAAATCACTTGGCCTCTACCTTCCTGTTTTCCAGAGACTTGAAACCACAGCCATGAAGAGATAGATGTAGAACCAGCAGCCAGGATGTAGGACAGAGGATTCTGTGTTGTTAAATTGTGCATCACCTTGGCAGAGCCACGTGCCAGAGGACCCAGAAATCAATCTGCATATCAGAAGGGCTGGTGATTGCTCTCCAAAGTCCAGCTGCTATACCTGCTGGGAGAAAAACAAGACATACAAAACATGACTTAGAGATAGGTGGTTTTAAGGCTTGCAGGAGAGATATACTCCAGGTCCAAACAGATTGTAATTTAAGAAAAGTTATCCATTCTCTTTACCAAAATGAGTTCCCCAAAGTCCAACTCTATTCATCAAGCTTTAGTGTTGCTGGGCTAAATGTTTGAGAAAAGCAACATTAGGAAGATTGACTTTTACTCCTGGTTTCAGAAGGTCCAGTCCACTGTGACAAGGAGGGAGAGATTTATAATGTGACAGCCAGAAAGAGGTGGAAAGGCCTGGGAGAGACACAGTCCCTTAAGACACACTTTTAACTGATATACTTCCTCTAACTCGGCCCCACCTCCCACATTTTACCACCTCCCAATAGCACTACCAAATTATAAATCCATCAAGGGATGAATCCATTGTTTACTTCAGAGTCCCCATGGTCTAATTGTCAGAAAACAACCTCACAGGCACACACAGAGATACCCATCACTAACTTCCTAGCTGTGTTCATTCAATCAAGATAACTGTTAAGATTGGTGATCACGTCAACCCAAAGTGAATACCAAAGCTCCCACTGCTTGTGCAGGATCATTGGGTTCCTGGGGTTTACCAGATCCAGCAATCTCATAAAAACCCAAGCCCAAGCGCACATAGTCATGGTGAATGTAATTACATCACTGAACAAGAGTAACTCATGGGATGCAATCATAACAGTTTATTATTGTTTCCCACTGTTTATGATTTACTCAGCAAGTGCAGGCTTTTTTTGTCTGTGATTACATTCTTAGTCCTTGCTGGAAATACTCTGTAGCCCAATGTCCTTGACAGGTAGAGTTCTAATCCCCACAATTCTACTTCCTGCTGCCCATACCCTCTGTAGCCCTCTACTGGGACTATGGGACCAGACCTTAAATATGAGCGGAGAGTCATTCCTACATGGGTATTGAATCATGGCTTTGGGGATAGTCCTTGACAAGCATTTTTTTTTTTATAAGATGGAATCCCCTCACCATCCCCATCCTTTCCCTTTTGCTCAGCATCTACACTTTAAAGAGAAGCCCCACCTAAACAGTAAATGCCTTTGCCTTCAATCCTGGGCATCAATTGATGAAAAGTATGTAAACTGCTGTGAGGTTTAACTAGGAAAAAAAGCAAAGGATCCGTTTCAAGGAACATGGGGGTGGGAGCTGGGAAACGGTCCAGTCAGTAAAGTGCTTGCCATGCAGACATGAGGCCCGAGTTCAGGTTCTTCACACCAACATACAAGTTGGGTGCAGTGGTACACAGCTCCAATCCAAGCCCTGGGGAGGTGCCAACAGGATCCCTGGAGCTCACTGGACAGCCAGTCTAGCCAATCAGTGAGCTCCAAGTTCAGTGCAAGACCTTGTCTCAAAAACTGAGGTGGAGAATCAATTGAGGATGACATCATCTGACTTCAGCTTCTACACACATGAGCAGACATGTACCTGCACACCTGGACACACATACACACAAACATACACATACACACATATATGCAGAAAATAAATGAAGGGAAGGAAGGGAGGGACACACATACACACAAACATACATATACACATCTACACAGAAAGAAGCGAAAGGAAGAAAAGAGAAGAGAAGGGAAGGGAAGAAATGAGAGACTCTTCCCAAGAAGTTGAGGTTGCCTGTGATGCTTTGTTCTGAGAGACACAATAGAGATACCCTGGATGACAAAGACCTTCCTCTCACACAAGCCCTCCTGACCATCGTCCCACTGCAACCCCCTTTCCTGCCCTGTAAAAAGTTCTCTGTATCATGAGTTCTCCAACCGGGAACTTGGAAGCCAACAGCCCCCTGTTTTCTCGAGATGCCTACCTTTGCTTGAATGAGCTTGATTCCTCCCTACCCACTCCAGTCTTCACAATACCAGCCTTTGATCTGTGAGAGGCCAGCACCTTTGCTTGCTAACACCACATAAAACTCCCTTCCGGGAAGCAGACATACGGGAGACTGCCAACAAGAAAATGGGCTTGTCAGTTCTACTACCACAAGAGCTGAATTTGCTCAACAGCTCAGAAGAAAACTCTCTGGGCTCCAACTGTGAACGCACCTCACAGACTCCTCAGTGTCAGAACAGAGAAGATACCCTGCCTCCTGGTCCATGGAAGCTAGAGGAAGGAAGTGGGTATTGCTTACTCCATTAAGCTTGTACTAACTTGTTATACAGCAATTAGAAAACATAAAAGTCATTTCCTCAGTTTTTTTTTTAATCTACAAAGTTCAAAGCTCAAACAGGAAACAATGAGAACTACAGGATACACAGATATGATCCATGGACAGGGCCATAAGGACTTTGACATCTCCCAGACCACGCTCTGCTACCACAAGGATCCGGTCTATGAAGAAGCTAAAGATGTCTGTGATGGGTCTGAATGAAAATGGTCCCCATAGCCTCATGTATTTGAATGACTGGACCCAGTTGGTAGTACTGCTCAGAAAAGATTAGGAGGTGTGGCCTTGTTGAAAGAGACGGTCACTGAGGATGGGATTTGAGGTTTCCAAAACCCACAACAACATTCCCAGTTAGCGCTCTCTCTCTCTCTCTCTCTCTCTCTCTCTCTCTCTCTCTCTCTCTGCCTCCTACTTGTTGTCTCAACATGTAAGCTCTCGCTACATGCCTGTCTGCCTGCTGCCATGCTCCCCGCCATGCTGGGCATGGACTCCTCCTCTGAAATGTAGCCTCCAATAAACTCTTTCTTCTGTAAGTTGCCTTGGCCATGTTGTCTTAGCACAGCAATAGAAATCACCAAGAGAACACTTTACTAGCAAGTTAAGTCACAAATGCAACCTTCCCTCTCAAATGTAGGGTGTTTGGTAATGTATTAGCATTCTATTGCTGTGCAAAACATGATGACCAAGGCAACTCTCATGAAGAGAAATCATTTAACTGGGCCTTGCTTACACTTTCAGAGGTTCAGTCCATTATCTTCATGACAGGGACTGTGGCAACATGTAAGCAGACATAGGAGCTGAAAGTTCTCTATCCGGATCTGAAGGCAGCAGGAAGAACAAGAGCCTCTGACCTAGCCTGGGCTTCTGAAACCTCAAAGCCCAACCCCAGTGGCACACTTCCTCCAACAAGGCCACACCTACCTCAACAAGGCCACGCCTCCCAATCCTTTCAAATAGTGCCACTCCCTGGTGACCAAGCATTCAAATCTATGAGCCCATGGGAGCCATTCTTACTCAAATCACTGTTAGACCTGAGAAAAAATTCCACAACTCTGTGACTGAAACAAGCTATGTTTAGAATTGGCCAGGCAGCTGCCCCTCCCAGAGTCGGGATTTTGGTGAGCAGCCCCTCATTGGTTTTTGAGTTTCCTTTTGTGGGGAAGGGTTAGGGTTAACAGCAAACAGCTGTTGAGATAATTGGCTGTTAGCACCTGGACAGAAGAGTGGGGGACCCAGGGCTCAAGGCTGCCTGTGGGGTAAATAGTGCAGGAATACATGTGGAAGGGGGGTCATCAAGGTACCTGGGAAGACACATTTTTGTAAGGCAAGAGGTCAGTCATATATCACCGGTTCAGGAATTTAACAAGGCGAAGGGGTGGGTGTATAACAATGTGGCTTCTGGACAACAATGTGGTTCCTGTTTTGGTTACACGCCGCCACAGGTAATAACCACAGTTCCATTTGATTTGATGTCAAAACTCTTTTCTAAATCCACTGGGATCCTGTTGCCGAAAGGCTAATAGGCTTTGCTGGGTTAAGGCATACAGGTGAACTGGTCTACTCAGTTGGCCCTCATGAGTCGCGGTGGGCGAGCTTCACTCACACCTCCTCAAACAGCCTCCAAGACAGCTGTGGACAAGAGCGGAGAAATGTAACAAACACCAAGGTTAGGAACCAGAGCACTCTGGAACTTCTGGCATTTCTGGTCTTCAGAAAGACAGAATCAAGGGTATTGCCAGCTTCTGCCCAGGGACAAGAGTTGGAACTGTTTCCAGGGGCCCTGATGCTCAAACTGCCTCACCTGCTTCTAGACCCTGTCCATCATCAGCACAGTCTCCAGAAGCCTTACAGTAGGAGAAACAGGCGATGTTCTCCCTTTCTTATCAGACCCCGCATTCTTCCCGTCTCAGTACAAACACCACTTACAGGCGACCAGCACTCACAGCCAAGTCCTTCTTGGCAGTGATAGATGCGGGAATTGTGACCTCTTCCCGCCACCTATTATGGACTGAGGATGCCGAGAAGCCGCCGGAGATGCTTCAGGCCTACATACTTTAAATTGTCTTCATGCTACCAGTGAGGTATGGACCTGGGGGACAGGCCTGCACTCTGGGTAGCAGTCAGCCAACAGCCCTTCTCATTAAGGACCCCCTTGCACCAAATCTGACTGGATTTCCATCAAGCCACAGCTGCAGCCTAGTGGCACGGTGCCTCCATCCCCTCCCCAAGGACTCACCAGTTAAAACTGGAATCAAGTTCCATTCTCTCCCCTACATCACTCTTCTCTTTGGGCAGATAGCTTATCTATTTGGGGACCGAGAGAGAGCCTGTCTCCTGCACAGCCGGGTTTACAATATAAAATCTGTGCTCTGAGCCCTCTGGCTTTGGCTTTTGATATTTAAAGCCATGCTTTTGAAATTCAAAAATACCCTTTTTTTCTCTCAAGCACCTTGCCCTTAGAATTGAAATCTGTGGCTCTCAATACCAGCGCCTCTACAATAGATTTACAAAAGGCTACTTAAGGGCTCAGAAGGCAAGAAAGGGACCCTTTGTTCTCTCTGCCTGGTCCCTGCCCTTGGGGCAGCGCAGGGAGAAAGCCCAGTTGTGGTTCAAATTGTGAGGTGGAGAAGAGAGAGGGTTAAAGAGATGGAAAGGGCTGGAGGTTTAATATCAAAACTTTACTGGGCAGCATTTATAAAATGCTGAGGTAAGTCTCCCCCAAGGCTCAGCTGACTGTGGTGTTCTGGACTCATTTTAGCCAAGGTACTAATAAAAGCAAACAATTGTGAGTTCATAAATATTGACACAAAGAGTTGACAGGTAACTTTATTATGCTTATTTATAATCATTTGTTGACTGAAACTTTAAAAAAAATCTTAGAACGTCTACAACATGAGACTTTCAGAAAATCATTTACACTTGAAAGAATACATTTTTAAACAATATTTTTATTTCTCCTTTAATGTTTTATATATAATATAATATATAATATATTTGATTATATTTACCCCCCAGTTCTCCTCTCATTTCCTTTTCACACTCCCTAAGGAATCTTTCCTCACAACACACCCCTCCTACTTTCATGTCTTTTGTTTTTTTAACCCGCTGAGTTTAATTAGGTTGCTTGTATGTTCATAGGTGTGGGGTTGTTGACTGAATCAATACATTTAAAAATTTGAAATACTATACACACACACACACACACACACACACACACACACACACACTGATGAGATTCAAGACACTATACCAAACTAAGCACTTTGGCATTTGAGCTAGCAGAGGTTGAGATGGCTCTGACCTACTGTTAGAGACCCCAGGCCCTAAAAGGAGAAGGTGCCAGAAATACACTCAGACCCACTGCTGACTGAGGTTCAAAAGGCAGCCTGACTACTGTCATGTTCCATGAGCCACACACCAGTCAAGTCTGGCTCCCCTACATAGAAAACTAATGGCCCCTGTCATTGCTACATCCCGGACCCTCTAGTTGCCTCTACCTCTCCCAGACACACCAGGCTCTCTTGCAGCTCTCCCTCTTGCAGACAGAGTTGATAAGAAAGCATGCTGTACCATGTTCGTGCACCACCCCACCACACACACCTTGTAAGATAAATTTATGGTCCTGCCTGTGTGACTCTAGGTGCTCAGGGCAAGTTGATAGCTTCCTGCTAAAAGACTACACTTCCCAGCTTCCCTTGCAGCCAGGCAAAGCAGTTCTGGAAGGGTCTGCAGGAGGGAACACATGTGTGTGGTAGTCCTTTCCACCCCTATAAAACATCTAGAGCCATTTTGTCTGTAGTCTTTTTGTTCATTCATATACGTGGATGGCAATATGCCCCCTTTCCATGAATAACCATGGCCCCAGCTAAGGTCGGACCAAGCCTCTCTCTCTTCCCTTCTTCCTCTGCAGCTGCCTTAAGAATTCTAACACAGGTTGGGCCAGATCATGTGGTTGGTGCAAAGGTTGCCCTATCCCTGAAAACCTTTAATAGTCAGAAGTGCCCCCTTTTTTTCTTCTGGAATCAAGGTATCTGACTCTTCCTAGAGATAGCAGCTGTCTCCAAGCACAGCTCCTCCATGGACTTGAGGGAAGCCTCTCTTGTTACCTATAGTATCATGTTCTCTCTCTCCTACTCCAAGGCCTAATCATGGCCACCTGTGATCATGAGGCGCTCTCTCGCTCTCTCTCTCTCTCTCTCTCTCTCTCTTTCTGTTTTTGAAGACACAGTTTCTCTGCATAGTCCTGGCTGTCCTGGAACTCTCTCTGCAGACCACGCTGGCCTCAAACTCACAGAAATCCATCTGTCTCTGTGTCCCTAGTGTTGTGATTAAAAGCATGTGCCACTACCACTTGACTGATAATTTAGTCTTAAAAAGTACAAAGAGCATCATCTATAAGCTTATTGAGATATAATGGACACACTTAACCTAGGTATATTAAAATCTGGTCTGTGTTTATGATCTCTGCAGGCTAGTAGGCTTTGTGTCCCCCCAACCATGGATTTCTCTGCCAGAACAGTAAACCAGTCCAAGCTGAACTGAAAAAGTAGAACAGTTTTATTTGAGCAAAGCAACTCCAGGGTGGGTTCTCCAGTCCCAGAGATAAGGCTGGAGAAGCCACACACCTGAACTTTAGCAGGGACATTATATATGTTGTAGGCAAGGGGTGATGAAGTGTCTGTCATAGGCTGGGTTTCTGCCCAAATAAGGTCAAATGCTGAATGCTTAGGCTTGGGCTGCTGGTAGCAGCAGGGGAGCAAAGTCACCAATAATGCAGAACTGGGCATTTTGGTGCCTTTTCTTTTTGGAGATTCTCTGAGGGGGCAGGGTTTGGAGAGAGAGAGAGAGAGAGAGAGAGAGAGAGAGAGAGAGAGAGGAGACAGAGGGGAATGGGTTTTTCTAGATCATGCAGGGGTGAACTGGAGGTTCCAATGGAACACGGGACTTTCATTCCTATAATAAAGAAATATACTGCACTATGATGGAGAAAAAACATCTCCTGCTTTCTGAAGACACAAGGGCACAAGGAAGAACATGGAGAAAAAACAGCCTTGCTGGGGTCCCCCACTTGGTTATGTTTATCAGATCCTCTTTGTCCACACTGTACACTTCTGTGCACAGACCAGCCTCACAGACAGAAGCACAAAAATGTACAAGTTTGGCCTCAGTGCTAATGTGCTTGCCAGAGTATACAAGTTCAAACCCTAGCACTACAAAAATAAATAAATGTTTGAAATTCAGTTAAAAACAAAATAAAACCGTATTTCGTTCCTTTGTCATATAGTTTTCATCTTGGAAGGCTCCCGTGGCATGTGACATATCCAGCTATAAAAAGAAAGTCTCCATGTTTTTCCCTTGTTAATCTGTCTTTTAATATAGGTGCCACAGCTGTGAACCTAACAATGAGTGAGAAAAAGATATTGCTGTTTTCTCCCCCACATTCGCAAAGGTGTAAAAGCAATTCCATAGAGAAAGGATAGAATTTTCAACAAATAGTGCTCGAACAGTTGGATGTCCATACTCAAAAAATTTAACTTTGATCCACACATCCAAACAAGTACAAAAATAACTCAGAGTAAATCATAGTCATAAATGCAAAACCAAACCCAATAAAACACCTAGAAGAAAACAGTAGCAATCTTGTGACCTGAAAATGGGTAAAGATTTCTTGGCTATGACACCAAAAATACAATCTACAGAACAAATTAATAAGTGGAACGTCGTCAGAACCAAACCTTTTGTTCTTTAGAAACACTTTTGAAGCCTCTGGGGTATGCTAGTGGACTAGAATCTGCCTCCGTGCAATACAATGAAGGACAGACTCTGTTTCAAAGAAAAAGACTGGAAGAGCATTGTAAGCCGCCAGGAAAGAAATTAAACAGCTGAAAAGTATGCAGAAATAGAAGATGCTACATTAGATTCAGCAGCACATGGTGGGCGGCAGGGAGCAGAAAGGTCATCCAAAATGTAAGGAACTATGCATCAGTAAGATTCAACCGTCATAAAGACGTATGCACCAAGTGCCAGTGCACCCAAATTCATAAAACAAACACCATTGGTTATAAGTAGACAGATAGGTCCAGATGCAATATAAGAATTATTTCAATATCTCATTCTCATTAATAAATAACTCATTTATATACACAAAATCAATAAGAAGCCCGAGAATGTTATAATCTTACTAGAAATGCATGGAACATTCGCTAAAATAGACCACATTTTAGGCTAAAAAGCAAATCTTAACAAATACAAACACAAAAGATCAAAATCACTTATTGTATCTTGTCATATTAAAATGAAATAAAGGTAGAAAGAACTAACAAGAAAAAATACATAAACTGTGCAAATACATGCAGATTAATCAATAGCCTCCTGAGATTAATCAAATGATCAATAAGCCATTGAAGAAAGCAGGGAGAAAAAAATCCCAGAAGACCCAAACTCAGTTCCTAATACCCATATCAGGTGGCTCACAACCACCTGTAACTCTACCCTAAGGAAAAAAATTAATAAAGTAAGATTAATGAAGTAATATAACAAAATAATTTAAAATACATCTTCAAAGAAAAAGCAATGAATAAGGAGAAAAATCACAGAGGAAAACTGTCAAGACTTAATTCAGGTTAAGTTATAGCACTTTAAAAGCATGATAAACAACAGTTTATTTTCAAAAAAAAAAAGCAAAAGGGCTTATTTTGCTTAATTTGCTGTTGTTTG
The DNA here is from genome assembly GCF_018167655.1 of Microtus oregoni. Classification (NCBI taxonomy): domain Eukaryota; kingdom Metazoa; phylum Chordata; class Mammalia; order Rodentia; family Cricetidae; genus Microtus; species Microtus oregoni. Next base: position 3,403,939 of record NW_024543831.1, on the reverse strand, counting down.
TTCTTTTTTTGTCTTTTGGGTTTTTGTTTGTTTGTTTGTCCGGGTTAGTTTGTTTATTTGTGTTTTGAGACAGAGTATCACTTTGTAGTCAAGACAATGCTGGAACTCTCTGTAAAACCAGGCCCTCCTTTACCCATGATCCTCCTGTCTCAGCCTCCTAAGGCACATGCCACCTGGCTTTCCAAATGAACAAATTTGAAGACACCACATGAAAGAGATATGTGAGTGGCAAGCAAGCACATGATAAGATGCTCATTACTGAAATGTAATTAAAACTATAATGAGATACTACCATATCTCACCATAGAACACCGAAGGCATTTAGTAACTTCCAATAGAAAGAAATTGATTCCTTGGGAGCACAAAGCAGCTAAACCCACAGTGAAAGCTTGGCATTGTCAGAAGATGAAGTATCTGAAATCCTTTCTCTGTCTCGCAGTGTGAGCCCGTTGATTAAATCATTGTTCCTCCATCACTGCTCATCTCTAGCTGCTCCACGGAGATGGGCGGCTGAGTCTAGTCCTTCGAGATGCTTGGGGCTTTGGCAATACCCCTCTGTATCTAGCATAATGACTAACACAAAAACACCAACCAGGAGGATGCTGAATGGGAGTGTTGGCAAAGAATTCCTGGTGCACTGCTCGTGGGAGGTTGAAGGATACAAACCCTTTGGAAAAGAGCAAAGCGGTCTCCGAAGAAACCAATACACACCTGCCATGGGTCCAGCTATCCTCACCCTTTCTCAAAAGACGGCATTGCAGGTGAGAGTGCGGGTGCATGCCTCCAATCCCAGCGCCCAAGAGGCAGAGACAGGCAGGTGCCCAAACTGCACGGCAGCTGGAATAGCATAGTGAGCCTGAGAAGGAGGTGGTGGAGGGAGGCGGATTGGGGGGATTGGGGCTTGCGGGGTGGGAGACAATACCACCACATAAAAGGTCTGTGGTGACCTTATTTGAGATTCTAGAATCAGACAAAGAGAGGAACCTCAGCATGCCACTCAAAGGTGGCTTGTTTGTGGCTTTTGCTGTTCCCTATCGCTTTCCTAGTTTGTTTGGAATAGGATAATCAATTTAATTTCAGCACTTTGGCTAGAACTTCAGCACAGGGTCTCTGTTTCGGCCTGGTGGGTTGGGTCTGGTGGAGAAGCCCAGCCCAGTCAATAGCCTCCTAGAGATCTTACATATCAGGTCCTCTCTCGTGATCTGGCTCTTGCCCAAGAGACTAAAACTTCAGACATGGACACTTCAGCTTTGTTTTGAATTTCTGCTCTCAACACGTCAATCACAGGCTGTGGGGTCTTTCTGATCAGACATTTGTTTGAGTTTTTGTCAATCCAGACAAAGAGTGACCATTTGACATTTGACAGATGGCTGCATACAGACATTTAAAACTGTTGAGAGAACGCAGCACTCCAGAGGTAATATTCTCATGAGTGTCAGGAGGAAAATACCAAGAGATTGGCATTTGCCGCGTACCCAGGGTGTCTTGGAATCAAACCCCCCTCAAATCAAATAGATCAAAGAATAAGTTGGGTGAGGAGTTTACCCACTTGCCCGAGTAGATGCTAGATTTTGCAACCTAGTCTCTAGAATATCTGAAGGGGTTTTGTTTGATTTTTTGTTTTCTTCTTATATTTATTTTTATTTTTGTTTATTTATATTTTAAAATGGGTCTTATGTATTGTATCTAGGGATATGTAGCTGAGGATGACCTTAAACTTCTGATCCTCCTGCTGGGAATACAGACATGCACCACCACGCCCAGTTTTATGCAGTACTGGGGACCAAACCCAGGACCTCAGTCATGCCAGGCAAGTACCCTACCAGCCGAGCTACATCTCCAGTTCATCTGGTGCATTTATCTCTGTGCAACAAGAACTGCCAGCAGCTTCCAGGTGTTCTCTCCATTCGAACAGCAGGTTACCTCAGATGCCATGCACGGCTAGGTTCAAATAACGCAGGCAGAGAGAGCAGTCTGGGGCTATTACAAGGGACTGCTAGTAGAATCTGACTGGAAGTTGCATCCTCGATATTTCATTGTGTCTCCTAAAAGCTACTGATTATGAAAGTCTAACTACAGCACCGTTTTGATGTAGGAAGAAGCAAACACACGCAAGAGAGACTGGGAGGCAGGTTTCCCTAACACCAAGTTCCAATATCTTAGGGAAAAGCCTCCTTGGCAGGAAGCTGACAGTTTCTCCTCCTGATTTACAGTTTGAGTGTCTGGCTATGGAACTGGGTAGTTGGGTAATGTCTCTGTGTGGTCCACACATCAGGCATGAGACTTATCTCTTGGTTCATTGAAACTTATGCAAGCTGTCCAGATTCAACCCATAGGACCTCAATGACAGGACACTTTTTGTTCTTAGGGATTCGTGAGGGGGGAGGCGGAGTTTAAGTTGTGGAAAATAGAATACACCATCTACTCCAGTACAAAGGTAGAAAATAATACTAATAATTTAAAAATCTTAAAACCAGGGAGTAGGAATGGAGATATAGCTCAACAGGTAACTACTTCATCAGCCATGGGTTCCATCCCTAACACACACAAAGAGAAGAGCTGGGGATATGACTCAGTAGCTAAGTGTGCTGGTTGGACAATCATGCAGACATTGTTCGGATATCAGCACCCATGTAACAAGGGGGGAATCCTACAAGTAACTCCAGCTAGAAGGAATACAACACCCACTTCTGTGCATATGCATGTAGAAATACACACACACACACAACCTTAACAAAAGAAAGAAACGAAAGAAAGTAGGGTGTGGAGTGGACTCACAGAACCTGTCACATGCTAAAGACCTAGTGGTGGCCAACAGGTTCTGAGAGAGGGGAAAGCATCATATTCGATTGTATACCCACTGGTGACCCTACCAGGCTCTGGTGTTAGTCCAAACTCAAGACCACACAGATGGTCCTGGATTAATGTAGTGGACACTAAATGAAACCAAAAATTAGTAAATAGGGGCAAGAACTTTGTGGGGAATGAGGACTGGTAGAGAGGTGAGGGAAATGAGAGGAGTGGGGAAAAGGAGCAGAATACATTATGTGTATATACAAAACTGTGACAGAACAGAATTTACAAATCAGACATTCCTAAAGATGGGGTGTGGGTGCGGGCGTGCACGCCATGTATGGATAGGGGCACCCACAGAAGTCAGAGTATTGACACCGGACCCCCTGGAGCTGGAGTTACAGGCAGTTGTGAGCCACCTGATATGGGAGTGGAAACCAAACTCAGGTCCTCTGAAAGAGCAGCAAGCTCTCTTAACCACTGAGATGTCTCTCCAGTACCATAAAATTTTTCTTAAGCATTTTCAACACTCAAAGAAAGGATCACAGAGTTGCTATGAAACCAAGCCAAAGAGACAAAGACTTTCGGAGCAAATACAGGAAAAGTAGCATAGCAATAGACAGATCTCAACTCTTATCAGTGAGAAGACTCGTTTTTCTTAAGCAATCAAAGAGCTAATAAAAATGCAAAGCACAAGAAACAATTATCTTTCTTTCCTAGACTTGCTACCTAAAAGACAAAATACCACTATTTTTTTTTTTGAGAACAAATCAACACTCCCAAGAAAATCTTGCCATTTTATAGCATAGAACACATTCCAGTTTTATGGTAGCATTCTTTTGATATTAATGCTCAATTTTTAGAACAACTTATCAATAATTCCCTTGTCATTTCAGTCAGCTTTGACACGTGTAAATTCCTTTCTCAAGATTCTTCCATGAACCTTCTACAACTCTGTGATGTTTCTTTGAATACTCATGCTGTCCCTTTTATTTTTACTTGAATCTTGGCTATTAACATTGATTAGAATTACTTTAATTTAATGGCTGTCTTTGCTATAACAAAATATCTGAGGTTCTATGTTTTATGAAGAGAAGAGGTTTATCTAGCTCTTAGTTCCAGCGGCTGAAAGCCCAAGTCTGGATAGATTTCTGTTCTGCCTCTAGTGAGGTGTCACGGGAGACGGAATCCCTAAGGCAGAGAGTAGAAGGTAACACAGGAAGTCAGAGAGGAGGATGGGGCCAGCTTACTCCTCATAAAGCAACTTGACCTTACCAAAACCAACTCAGTCCTCAAGCACAGCACGTAGGCCTTTTCAGTGATGGCAGCCTATGATTTCATTTCTTTGACTTGGATCCCACTTTGACTCTTCCTGTTTTTAGACAAGGATCTCACAATGTAACCTATGCAGACAGGCTAGCCTCAAACTCATAGCAATCCTCCTGCCTCCACCTTCTGAGTTTTGAGATTACAAACATATGTCACCACATCCAGCCTAGGTCCTACTCCTTAACTCTCTACCATGTCCACGCTATCGTACTGGGGGCCAAGCTTCTACCGCATAAACCTCAGGACAAATACATCTAAGTCCTATTGAAAACTAAGAAAGTGGCCATTTTTGAACTGCCATATACCATAATTTCATGAGCATGTGTTAAATAATTTCAAACAGTGTGTGCTTCCTCACAGAGTAAATTATCCGTGTTTAGTAGCAACCACAAATATATTTAGTTTCCATAAACCAATGAACAAGATACTAGCCAGCAAGCATACCTATAATCCTAGCACTCAGGACTGAGGCAGAAGGATCTCAAGTTCAAGGGCAGCCTGGGCTGTTGGTGAAAACACCAACTTCATAAAACACAAAACTAGAGACTTGGAGATAGATAGTTAAGATAGGTGCTCTTTGTGAGTTCAGTTCCCAGCACCTACATGGTGGCTTACAACCATCCATAACTCCAGTTCCAGGGCCTCCTCTGACCTCCCAGGGCACTAGGAATTATGCAGTACAAGTACACACATAACATGGGCACAGGAGACCACTTCCTACGTATAACCCCAGCAGCACAGACACTAAGGGCATCATTGAACAAATGGGACCTCCTGAGACTGAGAAGCTTCTGTAAAGCAAAGGACACTGTCACTAGGACAAAAAGGCAACCCACTGACTGGGAGAAGATCTTCACCAACCCCGCAACTGACAAAGGTCTGATCTCCAAAATATATAAAGATCTCAAGAAACTAGACCGTAAAAGGCTGATCAACCCAATCATAAAATGGGGCACTGAGCTGAACAGAGAATTTTCAACAGAAGAAGTTCAAATGGCCAAAAGACACTTAAGATCATGCTCAACTTCCTTAGTGATCAGGGAAATGCAAATCAAGACAACTTTAAGATATCATCTTACACCTGTCAGAATGGCTAAAATAAAAGACACCAATGATAGCCTTTGCTGGAGAGGTTGTGGAGAAAGGGGTACACTCATCCATTGCTGATGGGAATGAAAACTTGTGCAACCACTTTGGAAAACAGTGTGGCGGTTTCTCAGGAAATTCGGGATCAACCTACCCCTGGACCCAGCAATACCACTCTTGGGAATATACCCAAGAGATGCCCTATCATACAACAAAAGTATATGCTCAACTATGTTCATAGCAGCATTGTTTGTAATAGCCAGAACCTGGAAACAACCTAGATGCCCTTCAATGGAAGAATGGATGAAGAAAGTATGGAATATATACATATTAGAGTACTACTCAGCAGTAAAAAACAATGACTTCTTGAATTTTGCATACAAATGGATGGAAATAGAAAACACTATCCTGAGTGAGGTAAGCCAGACCCAAAAAGAGGATCATGGGATGTACTCACTCATATTTGGTTTCTAGCCATAAATAAAGGACATTGAGCCTATAATTCGCGATCCTAGAGAAGCTAAATAAGAAGGTGAACCCAAAGAAAAACATATAGGCATCCTCCTGAATATTAACCTTCATCAGGCGATGAAAGGAGACAGAGACAGAGACCCACATTGGAGCACCGGACAGAAATCTCAAGGTCCAAATCAGGAGCAGATGGAGAGAGAGCACAAGCAAGGAACTCAGGACCGTGAGGGGTGCACCCACACACTGAGACAATGGGGATGTTCTATCGGAAACTCACCAAGGCCTGCTGGCCCTGGTCTGAAAAAGCATGGGATAAAGCCAGACTCGCTGAACATAGCGGACAATGAGGACTACTGAGAACTCAAGAACAATGGCAATGGGTTTATGATCCTACTGCACGTACTAACTTTGTGGGAGCCTAGGCAGTTTGGATGCTCACCATACTATACCTGGATGGAGGCGGGTGGTCCTTGGACTTCCCACAGGGCAGGGAACCCTGACTGTTCTTTGGGCTGATGAGGGAGGGGGACTTGATCAGGGGAGGGGGAGGGAAATGGGAGGCGGTGGCAGGGAGGAGGCAGAAATCTTAAATAAATAAATAGTACACACATGTAGGCAAACCACTTGTACATATAAATAACACACATGTAGGCAAACCACTCGTACATATAAATAACCTTTTTGAGATGCTAAAGTAAATATACTTCAGCAATGAATGTTTCATTATAATTTATCTTACTTAAACATGATCTACATATTTCATGAATATCCATTAGTTAATTTAAATGAGCAAAACTCAATGGTGTCGTTTGTAAAGAAACATGGAGAACTTCTGCTCCTGTTTTGACGATTACCTGTGAAAATTTCCTGTGGTCTTCAGCAGCACTAGGCACCATCTTGAGTTATTTCCTTTGTAACCGTTTTTCCAGCATGTGAGTTAGACTTCACCAAAGCAAGGACTCAGACTTGAAGCATGCTTTATGTGTGTATGTGCGTGTGTGGGTGTGCACGCACGTGTGCGCACACGCCCACACACTCATGATTGATTGATAACTTGTGGTTGTGCTTCATGAAATGAAAATTATTAAAGAAGTCTTATTTACCAAGGGCTTATCCAAGTTATGTGACCTTGAAAGGATTTGGAAATTAGTTCCCATTTTTTCTTAGCAGTTTCAAAAATGTTCATTTAGCACTACACCAGAATGAATTAGGCCTCTTACCAATATTTGGGTTTTGATTTTTGAGTCTTTTGTTTTGTTTGTTTGCAGACAAGATCTTGCTATGTATCCTTTGCTGGTGCCTGGAACTCACTCTGTAGACCAGGCTGACCTCAAAGTCACAGAGATTCACCTGACTCTGCCCCTAGGAATAAAAGGTGTGTGCCACTCTGCCTGGCTGGTTCTTGCCAATATTTTTAAACATACATTTAATATGGTTTATTTGCTCAGTTTTTAAGTTATATATGTTAAATGTATTTATTTTATGTAGGAATGCTCTATCTGCATGTGTGCCTGCATACCAGAAGAGGGCATCAGACCCCATTATAGAAGATCACGGGCCACCATGTTGTTGGTAGAAATTAAACTCAGGACCTCTGGAAGAGCATCCAGTGTGCTTAACTATTGGGCCATCTCTCTAGCTCCTTAAATGATAATTTTTAAAAAGTCATGTCCAAGAAAGGAAATGGACCGAGAAGCAGATAATAGGGTTAGCAGGAGGTGGGCTTGCAGGATTTGGTCAGCTGTGAGATTGCTATAGCAGAAATAGGACCTGCTGAAGGGAACAGAGATGTCTTGTCCCGCATCCAGCACCCAGTTAAACTGATGACTATGAACTATCTTCAAAAACTCTTGGGACTGGCCTACAACTCCAGGGGTGGAGAGAGGCCCTGGGTTTAACCCTAACCTGAAAACATAAAAGAATCCTTCAACTGTCTTACTGTTAAGTCCCAGCAAGACAAAGAGCAAGTCTCCCTGACAACATTAAACTCTACTTCTCCCCCAAATAATAGCTTCACTGCAGTTTATGAGAGAAAATTTAAATAATTAAATACCAAAAACAAGGGAAAGTTTCTATCACACTTCAAATAGGAAGGATATTTAACAAGGAATTCGAGATCAAAATTGATCAGCTCCTAAGACGGATTCATGGAAGACTTCATGCATCCATCAACCCAAAGCCATCCCCAAAAAGTCAGGAGGAAGGAAGACAATCCCAGTACACTCACTGCAGATGGGGTGACACCCACATTTCTCTCTGGTCATTTATCCTTCTTTAAATTAACATGCAAAGTATTAGGCATCATTATAGTATTTTCAAGCAGAATTTGTTTAGGACTCTCCTCCCCAACCCAGCCACCCACCTGTCTCCTTTTTTCTACTTCACATGTGTCCTTCTGTAACCCTCACTTTGCACCCCTCTCACAGCTCCATCTTGGTTTCTTTCTCTGTTCTGATAAAATACCCAAACAAATGCAACTTAAGGAAGAAACGAAAAGGGTTTTCTCTTGGCTCACCAGTTACAGTCCATGGTTGCGGGACAGTCACAGAAGACTGAGGGACCTAGTCACGCTGCAGGGCAGAGAGCAACAAGCACATACACGCGAGAGCTTGCTTGTTCTCTCTGCTCTTAAATACTGGGCGTAAGCCCACCATCAAACTGTGTCTCAGCCCCCCTACCCCCACCCCCCCAATTCTCTGAGGATGATTTTCTAATTTCTATTTGGCCAAGTCAGGCCCCTGAGGCCTCCCTTACCTAAGATCTGAAGGAAAAGACATGAAGAGGTTGACATACAGGACCTCCCAAACCTGGAACACTTGCTGTACAGCCCCAACCACTTCATGCAACCATAGTTCCCTTTAGAACTGTGCCCTTCCAGTATTGCCTCAGCTACTCCAAAGCCAGCGGCTGAGAGCCTTCTCAGATGACAAACGGACCTTGAATTCCACAGCCAGAATATCAGACACGCAATGCAACCGAGCAGAGTCGGGTCAGGAGGAACTTGCCTCCCACCCTGAAGCTCTGTCAAGAAGACAAGAGGCCTCAGAAGGTCAGAATCCACCCCTCCTCGCTTTCCTAATCAGATCATCATGGTTGTCAGCATTGCCCTTCCGGTCCCTTTGTCAACTGCCAGACCATCAAAAGACAAATCAAAATGAATTTAAAGGTCTCCATTGATCTTACCTACAACATCTTGTCCCATCAGCTAAAGGGAGGTTCTAGTGAGCTGGACAAAGGAGACATCTTCATTAAAAGAGAAGCTGAGGAATGCTGAAACCAGCAAAGGCAGCTGGCTGTTTGGTTGTTTCAATGTGACCATCCTTTTGCAAGGGCTAAAGCACCCAGAGAGATGGGGCATGGGGTACCAAGCATGAGGTGCTGAGACTTCATAGCCTGCAAAGGGAAGCCTCTGACCACGCCCACTTTTAGATTTCTCCCAAAGTCAGGTTAACGCTTTGGTTCCATCTCTGTAGCTGGAACCTCAACATAAAGACTCCTGTTTCAGCTTCTTCAGTTGACCCTAGAGCAAAAGTTTGGTCCAACCAGCGGCTGCTGGAGAGCCTCCTCCATATGTCCACACAGAGACTTTTCTAAGATTTATTGTCATCATTTTAAAGCATGTGTCTGTGCATGGGTATGCATGCATGAGTGCAGTACCCATGGAGGTGAGAGGTGGTGGATTCCCCTAGGGCTGGAGTTGCAGGTTGCTGTGAGCTGCCTGAACTAGGTGCTGGGAACTAAACTCAGATCCTCTGCAAGAGCAGTAGGTGCCCTTCACCTCTGAGCCACCTCTCCAGCCCTGCAGATAGAGACTTTTACAGACTATCCATAAAAACTTGATTTGCAATAGTCCCAACCTGAAAATAACGCAGCTGTCCATCAACTGGAAAACGGGTATCAAAAGACAGTGCTCACACACACTAGAACAGCCCTGGGTAACAAGAGGAAGCCAACTGTTGAGCTGCAGGCTAACATGGAGGGTTCTCTGGCAGGGAGGGAAAGACACGGGCAGAAGAGATGCATACTCTACAATTCCACTTTTAGAATTAAGTTTTAGGAAATACAGATTGGCCTGTCATGACACAAAGTACTTCGTAGTTGCCTGTTGGGACAGCCAGCAAGAGGGGACACAAGGGAATAGACAGAAGGACGAGTTATAAACCACAGAAGGATTTTCCAGGGGAGATGAATATTTATTATTATTATTTAATTATGGAGATAATCTTAAAGATAAATATGCCAGGGTTTACCAAATGGTATGTGTTGGTACACACAGCTTATTGTATGGCAAGTATACATCAACAAAGCTGTCAGGAAGGTGTGTTTACAAAAATGACATGTGTTACTGGGTCTGTCCTGGGGACAGACTTCTAACACAATCTGTGTCTACCTTCTGAAACCAAGTTTAGTCACAAGAACTACGTGTGGATCTCTCAAAGATTTGCTTGCTACCCTCATTAAATGCTGTACTCAAAATGAGCATGTTTATTTGTACTTAAAATGCATAACTAGCTTTTAAATGCTAATGTCTAATCAATAGCTATTTAAATCTGTGGTTCTAAAAGTCTCTCTCACTCTGTGTTGATTTAGGATTGAGGTTGGGGTGTTGACATTGAACCCAGGGCCTTGCGCATGCCAGGCAAGCAGTTCTATCCGGAGCCTTGCTCTCAGCTCCCTCTCCTACTGTACTGCCATCTAAGAGATGCTCCTGAATCATTGTCTCAGGAGGCTCTAGCAGCCTAAGCTTCGGGCAAAATGAGGAGACCAGGTCTGGGAGTTGGGGTGGGGACCCAGGCAGGGATGAGGTGTTGAAACCTCATCACCTTACAGGTTCTGGGTTCACTGTCAGAGATCAGGGCAGTTGCCTAACACTGGACATCAAAACCCCTTAAAAAATGGCAAATGGCCGGGCGGTGGTGGCGCACGCCTTTAATCCCAGCACTCGGGAGGCAGAGGCAGGCGGATCTCTGTGAGTTCGAGACCAGCCTGGTCTACAAGAGCTAGTTCCAGGACAGGCTCCAAAACCACAGAGAAACCCTGTCTCGAAAAACCACAAAAAAAAAAATGACAAATGATGTATGACAGAAAATTTAGATGACTTGGCCTTAGGTTGGATGCCACAGTTGTGAGCAGAACTGTTTCTCAGTCCCAGATGAGCCCCACACAACTGAAATCAATGGGGCAGCAGCATAGCCTCTAGGAGGCTTCAAGGAAGAAGCATTCTTGGCTTCTTCAAGCTTCTACAAACAACCAGCATTCCCTGGCTGGTGGCCGCATCATTCCAATTTCTGTATTCATTGCCACACAGACCTCTACTCTCTCCTGACCCTCCTGCCTCACTCTTATGAGAAATTCTGAGATCAAACAGGACCCTCCTGAATAATTCAGAGCTATCTCTCATCTCAACTCATATGCACCTTTTAATCATATGCAAAAGTTCATTGACCATGGAAAGTAACAGATTCACAGTTCCTGGGAATCAGAACAGCTATATTTTGAGGAGACATTTAGGGCAAGGGGATGGTGATGATTAGATAAACTGAACTGACAACAGACATGAAAGTTGTAGGGGGAAAGGCATACATTTATTTAATGTACATATATGTACATTTTTACATATAAAGTATGAAAACCCAAAGAATGTTCAATTGGTTAAAAGTGAAATACCCTCCTCAAAGAGAGAGGGCAGAGGGAGAGGTTGGCAGGTAATTTCCAAAGGGTTGTGATGGGCTTTCAGGGGAGGTGACTGGGCCCAAAGAAGGCAAAGGCTTGAGACAGGTCTCCTTCAGGTTCTGTAATGAATGGCAAAATGTCAAACAAGGTGCTCAGGTGGGGTATTTGACCTTCATTCAAAACCTGAGCCTTGCTGTCAAAGCAAGTCTCCCAGGTGACTCCACAGAACTGCCCTCAAAAGAACAGGTATGAAGTCTGCTCTACTAGGAGCTGCTTTTCCCGTTCTTCTTTTCCTGGTTCCTTGATGAGGTCTCTAGAGACAGGTCCATCATTACCTTCATGTAACCATGCCCAAGACATCTCACAGAAACAACTGAAGGGGGGGGGGGCTCATCTTGGCACACAGCTTCAGAAAGTAAGGTTCCTCACAGTGTGGAAAGCACAGTGGAGTTCACCATGGCAGAAGCCATTCATTCACATCATGATGGGCCTGGACAAAGAAAATGGCCAGAACTAGGGGCCAGCTTCTAACTCCAAAGGCCTGCCCAAGGGGGCTAACCTGCCAGTGAGGTCTCACCTCCAAAGGCTCCAGGGTCACAAGCTGAGGAAGAAGTCCAAGGGGGACAGTTTAGAGGCAAGCGTAATGGAGATCACTGTGACAGCTTTGCTTTGGGGAGAAGATTCCACAGCCAGATGAGAAAACATCTCGGGAGGGCAAGGGGAGGTTAAAACAATCTCCCTGGCTTTGAGATAGCTCCTCCAGCTTTCTTATTTCCTTTGATTCAGAAATATCGGTACCTTGGGGTTTCAGTTCCACACACGGTTCCTAAACAGGGTCTGTCTTCTCACCACACAAGTGTCAATCACAGAAAAGATCTGCAAAAGGTAGTTTATTCACAACACAGCTGATACTGAGAGGGTGGGTGCTTCAGGATTCTATCCCACCATCCATATTCCAGAGCTTAGACTTCTGGATGTGGCTTCTTAGCGACCCTTAGTGACAGCCACCTATGTGAACATACTTTTAGAGTGTCCTTTCCAAGAGTGCGGAGACACCCCAGCCTTTTGGCACGCACTGATCATTTCCAACAGTCTTCCTAGCCACCATTTATCTTTTGGGAAAAGATGTGCTAGACGACCTTGAACCAAGCACACTTCAAAATGTGTCGAAAGCCTCTCCTTGAACTATGATCTCAAACTGACCATGTTCAGGAGTGTGAGCTTTAACTGAGCATGCTCATACATGTACCTGCCCCCCCCCCAGTACTTTCCTATAGAAACATAATAGGGTCCCAAATTAAATCCCCAGGATTTCTTTGTTCCAGGAAAGCATGGAATTAACTCTCTGGTTCTCCTTACCCTGCCACAAGCAGCATTCATTTCTCCACTCTCTTTTCTTGGCTGTGCTCGATTGGTTTATCTGTGGCTTTGCACTCACCATGATGTGAATCCATTGTGTTTTGTTTCAGTCTGAGAAACTGAATGGGGCTGGAGGGAAGGAAAAGTGAAGCACGCGCACAGTCAACCTCGTGGATTTTCATAGGACAAACACTGAGAGCGTGGTGACAAATCATGCAAAGACAGAGCCTTGGGTGCCCTAAGGGGGCAGTTTGGAACCCTCCGCCAGCAAAAGGTTGCCCAGTGGTTCCTTGCATGGCATAGAGTCAAGGGAAGGGTCTATGCTTTCGACAGAATTCCTGGAAAAGAGCATAGGCATCTGTCACTGCCATGACTGCTGCACCAGAGATGACATCTCCAGCCAGGCTTATTGAGACATAGCTGCCTGCAAGGCCTCTCAAAATGGTGACAAATGCGAGCACAGCTACAGAGGTCATTGGGATTCTCCATTGTTCCATCTAAACAGCCACCCTGGTTGATGAGACCACTTTGATTGCTGATCAATCCGCAGTCTCTCTTCTTTCTCTCCCTCATCATTTCTCATTGCAGTTAGACCTTAGGGCTCACTCCAGGAAGCTGTGTTTCTCCCCATCTTCCTCCGCGCTCTGCTGGACAGTACCTCTCAGCTCCTCCAAATACCAAAACTCCTGTCTTCCTCTATCCACAACCTTACACAGCAGCCTCTTCCCCGTGAAGCCTTTCCTCATCTGTGCCGAAGGAGTCCTCCCTATTCCCTGGAGTGCTCCCTGTTCCTTGGAATGCCCGATGATCGGGAAGTTGAATTCAACCCGAAATGTCCCCCAAAGCTCATGTGTTTGGACACTGGGTCTGCATCTGGTGGTGCTGCCAGTGTTTGGGGAGGCTGGAGAACGTTTAGCAAGTGGAGGCTGACTAGAAGTGGGTCACTGATGAGTGGTCCTTGGAGTTTTAGGGCTCAAACCCACTCCCTGTCCTGTATCTACTTCCTGATCGACTGAGATGTGAGGAGTCCTAGCCATGTGCTCCCACTGTCACGAAATTAATCACGCTTTCCCCACCACAGTGGGCTGTGCCCTCTCAAACCGTGAGACCAAGTAAACCTCTCTCCCCTTGCTTCGCATTAGAGAAGAGTAACTGATACAATTGGTTTGTGAAAACTTTCCCGTCTGGAATCATGTCTCATTTGTCCGTGCAGCCCCTACAGTCCACAGCTCAGAGCCTACACACAGAGGATTAGCATGTGTTTATCCAATGCCTGAATAGATCAATGAGTGGACACAAGGCAGTACTCAAGTGACCATCCTCTGCCTTCCAGCACTGTGGTACACTGGTCCTTCCTAGTCCCTTGATCCCAGGGCCTGGTATGTTTCACAGCCCAGGTGGCAGCTCTACCCCAGAGCAATATTGACTTTACTGGCCGGGCTCGGCACGTTTGCTTGGCGCTGTTCTAATTTGGAGTGTGGGCTGTACTGGGAAGGTGATGTGAGCAGGGGCAGTGGGGAACTTGGGCAGAAAGCAGAAGCATCGTCTATCAAAGATGCTCCATCTGGCAATGCCTCTGTCTGACTCGGGCTCCTGCATCAGTCTTGTCCTTTCATCTGAGGGCCTCCTGACGAGTCCATGCCCCGCTTCAAATCATCTTGCAAAATCATGGGGTGTCAGGAACTAATGATGTGATTCAGAGTTAGCAATTTCATTTTGCTGCAAAGAAGCCCACAGGAAGAAGTCCCCATCATAGGTGACATCGCCACCACTTTCATTGGCCAGTGTTTCTTGGCTAGTGAGACAAACACGGCAGGGGAAGCGTACCTGACCTACTGCAACCCCTGCAAACAGATGTAGTCAGTTGTGTGTGTGCATGTGTGTGATTACACACACACATAAACAGTCCATGCACAAGCATATAAACACTACAACCAATCCATAGGAGAGCTCAGTACTTTTTAAAGAAAATCTAAGTTTCCATTTCTTATCAATAAATGCACTCTTTTGCTTATTACCTTCAAGTGGGCAAAAGGCTTTTGGGCCAGAGGTTTTATTCTTTATATTATAGGCAATGGATATTAAACACAGACTTCAAAAGCTCTCCCAAAGTATTGGGTGGCAAGGAGTTGGAAATTGTTTTTGATCAGGTGTTTTGGGTTTTGCTTTGTTCTGAGTGGTGACATCCAGTACAGAACAGAGGAAAGGAAGATAGGAAGGAAAATTAGATTTTTAAACATGTCCTTCAACCTTCTCTTGAGTCAAAGTTTCACATAAATGTCTCCCCTTCCTCCCTTCCTATCTGACAGGACTCTACAAAAACACACCATTAGTAAATGAAGTTGCATTTGCACTTCTCAGGCATTTGGGACAAAGTTTGACACCACATACTACTCTTGAGCTACTTGGCAGTAACCCTTGCCCTACAGGCTGCAGGATTGGTCATGATGGAAAGTTGAGCAAGACGGTGCAATACAGGTGTGCAGGCAATGCACTAAACAAATTCAAGGACACCCTTCACACTGTGTCTTGTGAAGCTGCACACTTACAGTGACAGTTTCCCAACAGATGGCAGTGGCAGGTCTTAAGGAAGAAATCATCCTCTTTGATCTGCACCAACATCAGATGAGCTAGGAACAGTTGTCCTTCCCAGAATGTCAGGGACACCTGGGTGACCCAAAGCTCTTTTCCTTAGAGAAACGGGGCTGAGAACAAACACAAAGAGCCAGATAATCTCAAGATGTGTCTGTGTGACATTTCCATCATGCTGGTCTAGGTTGGGGATGCCTGGGTCTGACAAAGCCAACTAAGTATGTTACAATGGCCTCTGTCCTGAGCAGAGACCGTATTCTAGGGAAGAGGGAAGCATGACTGGACATCTTCCACAGAGTCGTGCCCCCAGAGCTAAATGCAGTGGCACAGGAAGCTCACCCAGCACACACTACAAAGACAACGAACGATAAATGGGGGGTTAAATGAATTCTCAAGAGGCAAAAGGAAACCCAGCTCCTCCTGTCATTGGGCCACATCCTTCCTCCAAGGCAGGGACAGTGGTTTCCACTGAAGAGCACAAGGACTGCTGACTGGATTTGCTGAAAAGATGTCTCACCAGGAATTTGTCCCTAGAGACCCTCTTTCTGAGGGAGCAAATACCTCTTTTAATCACCAAGTGTGCAAACTCGCTGTCATGGCCTGCTCAGTCCAGCTGTCTGTCCCATCTCTCAGCAAAGCCTATTTACCAAGCACATTTGCAAGTCTAAAATGCAATCACCGACTTCCTCCTCCTTGGAATAGTAATACTCCAATAGGATTCCCCAGAGCCAGGGGGCCCCTACTGGACTTTCCTGCTGCTATCCTGCCCAGCTACACCCACACTGATAATACCCAGCAAGAGAAAGGCCTGGGTGAAGCAGAAACGGAGACCAGACAAAGACCCGCTAGGAAGGACTGTTAATCCCGCCCGTGGGAAGAGACTAAGACCGTTACCACAATATAAAGTCAAATTTGAAGCACACTTTAATTAAACACTGGCCAGTTGGATGGGCTCTAGCCATGTCCATACCTGGGTTCCCAGGAAATGGCCTCGAGACATGTTTTTCAGGAGCTTAAAAAGGCAAAATCCATAATTCACCATATTTCTCATGAGATCCAACCAGGAGCAAGCATACATCCTGATGTATTTCCTGCCCACATACCTCCTGCCCACATACCTCCTGCCCACATGTGATCTAGCACATCCGGTTCAGAAGGGTCAAACAAACTTGTTTAGGAGTGTGAAAACATATGGTTTGTTATCTCCCATAAACAATAGCCTCCAGCATTTCAGGAATTGTCTGTTTTGAGAAAGGGGCTTGCAGATCAGAGGCATTTTTGTTTCATGGATCTTTTAGGTACAGTAATTAAAACTTAAAACGTAACTTTGGCTCTCACAGAACCAATGAGAGATTGGTTTTGGCCAAGGCCAGCCTCAGGGAAAGATGTCGGGGCACCTGCATCAGACCTCAGATGGGAGTCTGCACGAGAGTTCCTCAGTCTTCCCCTCCCTGCTCAGTCAGACAGCTCCAGAGCAGCTCCCTGGGCTCCCTGGACAGTCTGGCTCAAGGGGAACTCAAGGTCAAGCATGTCGCCTTTTGACCTTGCAACACAACCTTGTTCTACAAACTTCACTCTTGAGAACTGCAAATTGGAATTACCAAAAATAAATTTTTAAAAAATTTCACAATTTTCAGGTAAATTATAGTTTTTGTCTTGGGTTGCATTCATAGCAGTGCTGGTGGCTGGAACAACTTTGAGCTAAGCAGCCAAGGCAGAGCTCATTCCTTGCTTTAACCCAAACCAGCTCCCTCAGGCCTCCTGCAGAAAGGGTTTAATGAGAAACTATTATAAACCAGGTGCTGTGCTAGCAATTTGCCAGCACACCAAACAAGAAGGGCCCCTCACCCTGTGGAGTTCACAGTTCGTGTGCAATTCCAGTGAGGAGCTTCTCGGGTGGATCGGAGGACCCACAGAAGCCCACAGAAGCCCACCCATGCATCTTTGGTGATTGTTTCTAGAGATGGTTAGCTCCCGAGGCTCTGGCCTCATCAGCAGACAGGTCCTGAGGCAGTTTACCACAGGATATCATCATTGGGACAAATCTCAAGGCAGGAGGTGGGGACTAGCTGGGGGAAGTAGGTCACTGGGACTTGTGTCCTTGGGAGCTTTATCTTCTGTGTCCCCTCTCTCTGCTTCCCTATTACTATGATGTGAACTTGGGTTTCCCCCATGACTTTCCTGCCAGAATGGAACAACATCTCTAAAACCATGAGCCAAAACAAATAATCCCTCCCTTTAAGTTTTCGCTCAGGTATTTGGTCACCTTGATTTTTTAAAAAAAAAAAAAAAAAAAAGTCTGACTCCCACAAGTAGGAAATCAGAAGTCTTGTATGTTGTGTGATTATTTCCCCCTACTGGGGATTGAACCTGGAGTCTCATGCATGCTAGTCAAGTGCTTAACCACTGAGCTACACCCTCCCCCAACTGTCATTTCCTTGCGCAATTCTATGGGAACTGGAAGATCAGCCAAGCAACTAAGAGCAGCCTCCACTTTCCAGATGAGGAGACCAGATACAGTGACTCCTCAGCAGCTGCAGGATCTCATAATGTCATCAAGAACTTACTATTTCTCCAGTGCTGAGATTTCCACCTAGCTTCCGAAATCACTGAAATCAGACCTCCAGGCATTCTCAAAACCTGAGTAAAGTTAGGGAAACTCTGCAGTAAGCAAAGGCACCGATGTGTACACCATTCTTTAAATCTTCCACTCAGAAGGGAGTCACCCAAGGCTTCAAGGGCTCACTGGGTGCCCTGGGTATGCAGATCACATAATCTAAGAGAGGCTCAAGGAGCAGCCTGCTCAGAGCCTAGGAGATCCCACCGAAGCCTGGCAATCAACAAAACAGTGAGGCCCTGATATCAGTGAGGTGGGGATAGATTCCAAACCAAGCCATTAGTGGCTCACACAGATGGCGGGGATTCCAACCCCTGCACCGCTTTCCCTTCCCTCCTCCTACAGCTGAATCTCATGCCATCTGAGGAGGAGTAATTATAGGACCACCCCTTGGACCAGCAGCTCCTTGCCAGCCTCTGCACACTGTCCCCAGCCTGCTGTGGGGCCCCATGCTTCTGGATCTCTCTGGCTTGCTGCTTAAGCAGGGAAATAAATATTCCCGCTTCAAACAGCAGTGATTCCGGGGCCTTCTGTCTGAAAGCAACAGTACCCTTCACCCAGATGCTGAGCATCCTTCTAGAATCGCCCCCCTCCCCACCACCACCACAGGGGACTGGGAAGCAGCCTGGAGATGAACATTGTTCTTTTCTTTAAGGGGGGGGGGGTTGTTACTGTTATTTCTATCTTCCTCCTCTGTGGTGAGAGAGCCCCATGGAGCTGCAAGGGACTCAGCGCCATGGAGACAATTGTGTTATCAAAGAGAGAGGATTATGGCTCCGGTGGGGAGGGAGCACAGAAGGAGGGAGAGGCAACTGACAAGAGAAAATGACAAGTCACTTAGGCCTGGTGGCAGGCTGTGAGATGCAGAGACAGGTCTTGTCACTTCTGAAGGATTGTCCATGTCACTAGAGACATGCTCTTTCAAAAGGAGCCATCCCCCTGAAATGGGGGAGACCCACAATGCGGCAGTCGCTGCCAGGGAAGGACAAGGGCAAGACCAAGCAACTGACGGGAGGTTATCCCTGACCCAGTTAACAGTATCCCTGACAGAGGTAAGACAGAAAGCGGGCAAGCAGGAGAAAGGTCTGTATGGAAGGAAGGGGCCCCTGGGTAGACAAGGAGACTCAGCATTCTGGGCAACTCAGGAGTAAGAACGTTTGGACACACTATGAACTCACTTTGTGCCCCACCTAAGTGATTTCTCAGATATACCCAAACAGTTGACATGGCCCCCATTGTCCTCGTTGGCCACAAATGCACACAGCAGTCATGCATTCGTGCCTGGGCTTCTCAGGGACTGTGAGTGGCAGGACTGGCTTGGCTCTAAGACACTCCTCAAGAGAACTGGCCCCAGGAAGAAGCCAAAGGAAAGACAGGAAACACTGTTTTCTTTCTTCCTTTCTATGTCAGCTTCCCTAATACTGGTGCTTGCACCAAAGGCAGCATGGCTGCATCTCACCAAGAGTTTGGCTCCTGCTCTTCCTCCAGCAACAGAAAGTGCTCCCCCCACCCCTACGTCCACACACACACCCTGGCAGCCACATCCCTTGACCCTAAAATAACTTGGGATATGTTGGGTTACCAAAGTCAGAGAGAAGAGCAAGGTGGTGTCTTCAGAGCAGCTGGTACCATCTTTAAGAACCCTCTGTCGCTCTCCTATCCCCCAAATAACCAGGGGAGACACATTTTCTGGGCTTTCCTGACACATCTAATGGATATCAGATGGGAGCGTCCGCATAGCAAATAGGAAGCTAATCTATCCCCTCATTCAGCCAAATGGAAGCCCTAGGACGCCCATGGCTGAGCCTCTAGCTTCTGGCGGGGACACGGAGAAGGAAAATGGAAACAGATTACAGTCAGTCTGATATCCAAACAACAAATAGGTATCCCAGAGAGAAATTTGTTTCATTGATGTTTGGGAAGAGAGCCACTGATTTCTTTGTCGGCTCTGCCTTGCTGCTTTAATTGAGGAAGTGCTAGTTAGAAAGCAAAAGGGAAAACACAGTGAAAGCAAGGCCAAAGGGCTGGCCTGGGGCTGCTCACACACACACACACACACACACACACACACACACACACACACGCACAGGCTGCAGTGAACTCCTCTGGCAACTCAATGTCCGTTGGAATGAGTCACTGACTGAACACTGTTGCGTTTCCAAGGGTAGACAGGAATCTTCTCAGCCTCCCAGTCAGAGAAGTGCAAGGAACTGATAAACCCATGGGACTGAGTTTAGAGTTGGGGTCTGGAGGTATCAGGTGTCTGTAAGAGGAGCTAAGAGTGTTACTCAGGTAGAGTACCTGCTTAGCACACAGGAAGCCATGAGTAAAAGCTCCAGCACTCCCTACCTTTTGGGCTGAGTGTGGTGGCGCACATGAAACCTCAACACTCGGGAGGTGGGAACAGGAGGATCACAAGTTTGAGGCCATCTTCAACCGTGTAGCCAGTTTGAGGCTAGCCTAAGCTACATGAGACCTTGTTGAGGAGGAGAAGAAGGAAGAGGAGCAGCAGAAGAAGGAGGAGAAGGAGGAAGAAGGAGAAAAAGGAGGAGGAAAAGGAGGAAGTGGAGGAGGAGGAGGAGGAGGAGGAGGAGGAGGAGGAGGAGGAGGAGGAGAAAGAATTTCATTTTGGATCCTAAAAAAAATCAAGGAAAGGTCCAGGCCTGTCACATCATCAGGACCACAGTCCGCATCTGAGATGTCACATAGGAGCGGAGATTTTTGTGATGTTACAAATATAGTTTATAGGCTTTAGTTTGCCTTTATGACAGACCTAATAAATAATTTACTGGTCAGTAAAAGATCAAAGAAACTGCCAGAACCAAAGCCTGAAACATCAAAATATCTAATGTTTATGTGGAAGCTGCAGTGACCTTATAGAACTGATGAGATATGTTTATGACTGTGAGCCTTTTCCTGGTTCCCAAAAGGCAGAAGTAGTGTCCTGTTGTGGCTTGAGTTTGTTTTTATTTGGTGACAAGATCTCAATGTTAACTCAGGCTGGTCTTAACTTGAAATCTCCTGCCTCAGCCTCACAAAGCCTGGAGTTACAAGTATGAGCCACTACACCCAGTCAAAAAAAGTAGAGATTCTTTAAAAAGAATAAATAAGACACTGGGACAAAAAAATGCATCAAGATAGACATGATGCGGGGTGGGGGCTAAGAACAACAGACAACGCAGGCAACACTACAGGGACTCACAGCTGTAATGGAAACGCCGCTGTGAACTCACACCTTCCTCCCCGCCACCATCTGTCACAAAGGGTCCTCAGAAGGAATGTGGACATGTGTAAAAAGCCAATAAAGTGTACATGATGTAATTAACCTGAGAAGCCATTGGAGGCAAACCCAAGATCTGATGAGCGAACCGTGAATGGTCCCAAATCTGATCAAGGGGAAGTATGTAATTTCCCAGGAACACTGAATGTGATCATAGTTAAGATCTGGGCCTCCCTAGAAAATGAGACTGCAACCCTGGGCCCCATCCTGGAGGGCTAGCCACACACACTATGAAACAAGGGCTTTTCTTGGGCCTCAATGATAACCTGCCAGCTATAGAACTGGTTTGGGGAATTTGAAGGTCCATGGAAGGAAGGGGGCCAGAGTGAAACTCCCTGAAACACAAACTTAGGGCAAAGACCCTAATTCCTAGGTGGCAACCGCCCAAATAGTCAGTGCTTGCTGGGTTCATACAGCCAATAGGGCAGGACATTGGTAACAAGAAGATTCTGAGTTCAGACAGGTGAGGTGTTGACCATAGGGGTGAGGAGGTTATCGGTTTGTGGGATCTTTGCCTTTGAAGCCTTTACCCACTTTCCCGATGTCCTGTATAAGAGTGTACTCCAAACACTAGACAGAAGGCATCTTTCCGGCTGCAGCAACAACAAATGACGCCATGACCACACAACTATCTTTACAATTCTTTATTTGTGTTGTGAGCCTCATTAGCATATGCCACGCCCCTTTGAGCCCAACAGCCTCCTGTAAGTATCTTCATCCTGCTGTCCCTGTGCCGGCCACTTCTGGTCATTGCAACCAAATATCTGAGAGAAAAACATTAAAACAGAAATATGTATTTGGGTTCACTATTTTGGAGATTTTCACCCTTAGTTAGCTGACTTCATCCCCATGAATCTGTAGAGAGATAGAGAATCATGGTGGTGGTGACAGCAGAGAGGATGGTTCAGGGCGTGGTGACCAGGAAGCAGAGAGCAGCATAGCATTAATTGGCAGATCTCTTCCTTCTCCGTCCAGGCCCTCATCCTATAGGACAGTGCTGCCCGTATTCGAGGCAGATCTTTCCCCTGCAGTGTCTGCCTCATCTGCCAATCACCTCTGGGAACGCCCTCAAAGATATTCCCAGAAGCATGCTTTACAAAACTCCTAGGTGCTTTCAGTCCAGGCAAGTTGCCAATCAAGATGAACCCTTACACTCCCTACATCTAACAAGGCTGGCATTTGGGGTGGGCTGGGTCTTTGTTACATGGGATTGGCCTGCTCCTGGAAGTCCAGCATTCTCACCGCCTACCCACTGATCAATGACAGTCAACAATGGCTCTTTGTCACTGCAGCAACAAAAATGCCACTTATCTCCAAACACCACTTCCCAGTGCACACTGTGACTCCCCAGCTGGGAATCACTGCTCCAATTACAGCTAGGGAAGGAAAATGTGGGGACAGACACGAGAGACCAGGAGACACACAGACAGGGAAGCAATATGAAGAAGGACAAGCAGAAATGGGGAAAGGAAGGGAAGCAAGCAGGCAGGCAGGACAGCAAGAGATCAACTCCACACTCCCTCGAAAATTCACCCAGAAACTGACATCCCATGCTTTCTTTCCACAGGATATGGAGGTGGAGCCTGGACCACCTCCCAATCCTGGGGACTCTGAAGAGCAGAGAGGATGAGTGTGGCAAATGGTGTACGATTGCCCACCCTACCCCTCTACTGCCCCTGCCGATTCTGTTCCTAATGGAAGCCAGTTGCTGGCAGATTGGGGGCAAGCTACATTGTATCTTCCTAGATCAGCGGTTCTCAACCCCTTTGGGGGTCACCCAGAACCATCAGAAAGCACAGATACTTACGATTCATAACAGTAGCAAAATTACAGCTATGCCATAGCAATGAAATATTTTATGGTTGGCGTCACTACAACATGAGGAACTGTATTAAAGGTCCCAGCGTTAGGACGCTTGAGAGCCACTGGTCTAGATGCTTCTCCCAGCAGGGGTCGGGGTGACTGTGTGGTACTGTTGTGTCAAACTCTGAGTTTGCCAGACGTTTCCTCATTCAAGCAGCTCAGTCCAGGGGTTTCCATCCACACAGTAGCTCCCCAGCCCCCAGGGCATGAAATGGAGGCTCCCTCTATGCCTACACTCCTCCCTCCGTATCTGACAGAAGATGGGGGTGTGGCTCTGTCCTCCACAGTGCTCAGCTTCAGGGGTAGCCTGCCCTGGTGGAGCAGAGGTAGGAGAAGGGAGGGTTCCTTCCCTCCACTGTTGGGAGGGGCAGAGGGCCTCCAGGAGAAGACTGGGTCACCCTGCCCTCCCCTGTGCCCATTTTGTCATTCTAGGACACAAATCTACATCGTCTCTGTGTCCCAGGCCTGGTGTCCGCATCCTGCCCTCACTGCTGACATCAGATACTTTGCGTTGCTATTACAAAATGCCTGACAGAGCAATGTAAGTGAAAAGAAACTGATTTATTTTTGTCTCACAGTTTCGGGGTGTGTGTGTTTTGGGGGGGGGTGAGTCCACCGTGGTGAGGAAATCACAGCAGGTACAGGTCATTTCATGGAGGAGAGAGTGTGGAGCAGAGGATAACCCACAGGAAGCAAACCAGGAAGCAGGGAGACAGAGCAGTAGGGGCAGGGTAAAATCTTCAAACATCCTCCCCAGCCACCTGTTCCTCCCTCCGGGCCCCTCCTCCCGAAATTCCATAGCTTCCCAAAACAGTGCCTCCAGCAGGAGCAAACAAGCAGGAGCTAGCAAGTAGGAGCCTGTGGTGACATGTTCAAACCACAACATGGCTGACCTGGGCAGCTAGCTGAAGGGCTAAGGACCCAGAATTCTCTCCTAGGATATTGAGTAGATTCCCTAAGTAGAGTGTGACCTATGGCCACTCCCCAGGCTCTCTGGTGACCTTCTCCCATTGTCATCTAATGTAAAGGGAAGGGCCCTATTTTCTGCTGAGACCTCAGCAAAGCAGCAGCACAATTTGCCTCTGTCCCATCCTCTGTGCTGGCTGACTGAACTCCTTCATTGCAGGCTCCAGATCCTTAGGGTGTGAACCACACATGAGAATCTAACACAGGGATTGCTAATTATGATCCTTCCCATTTACAATACCCATAAGACTAGCTTCTACAACACTCCCTAAATACATTGTCTTATTTTGGGCCTCCTAACAGTCCTGTAAGTTAGGTGCTACCATTATCCCTCATTGTGAAAGCCAAGGCAACTGAGGCTCAGGGAGGTTAAATAACTTGCCAAGGGCCACATGCGTGCAATAGTCTACTCCATGGAGCGCCGTCCGCAGACTTAATAAATACTTGACAAATGAAAGGGTGAATTAAATGCTCCACTTCGTCTTCAGTGATTCAACCTTCTAACCCCACCCTGCAGCCAAACGGGGCTAGCTAAGCTATTTGTTTATTCGATAATACGTATTGAACACTCACTCAATTTTGTTCACTGCTGTGAGGGGGGACAGAGAAGCAGTCATTGGAAAAGTTAATGGAAACATTCAACTAATAAAAAGTTAGCAACATTTAACATTAACTTGAATTAATTTCAAGGTTATCCATTTCCACATTCAGCTAATTAAATGTTAGTTAAATGGCCCATAACTAGTTGACTATAGAGTAATGTAACAAAGAGAAGCCTGGGCTGGGGAGTCAGGGGTCCTGGGTTCCAAAACCTTACCAACTCCTCCCCACACTCCTGTATGTGACCCTTGGCCTTCAGAAGCATCTGCATCTCCACACTGGGTTGAACAGAACACTGTCATCTCAGTCTTCACCATCGCAGTCCACAGAAGCCTGCATGACAGCAAGATTTATGAACCTCGAAGCTCCAGAAATACATGAGATGATCTTCCTTTTTGAAGGCTGAAAATTAGTCAATTGACTTAGTATTTAATTTTTTTTTTTTTTTTGGAAAGCAATAATGGGCAATTTGTCCATAGCCTCATAAATTTACTTGAAACTCATCCTGGGAACAGTTCGTTCTCTCCATATAATCTGCAGAATGACAATCTAACAATGTTGCTAGACTACCATGGCAAAGATTTTTTTTTTTTTATTTGATGATAGCAAAGAAGAAAAACCATAATTAAAAGAAGGCAGGCCAGAGACATAGTTTAATGCCAATAACCTAATCGCTGTATTGGAATTTCATTTCCAAACCTCATTGGGTGCTTTAGAGGGACTGGGAACCTTTTTTTTTTTTCCTGTCCAAATGTGGTAGGGACGGAGACATGTCCGTAAGACATTTTTACCCCAGAAGCTTCCTGTAGCCAGCCAGCACAGCATTTTTTTCGAAAGTCAGAAGCTGGTGAATTTTTATTGCTCACATCTGAATGCTAAAGGGCGCTTGCCTTAGGATCACATTCCATGAGAAACACTAAGAAGAAGAAAAAAGCTTTACGTTCTGGTTAAAGCTCCACTGAGCGGTTATTTGGAGAAAAGCAGCAAAGAAATGGGGCTGATGTCTTCGGGGATGCGATGCTGATTTTATGTGTCAACTTGACTGGCCTAAGATAGACCCAGATAGCTGGTAGAGTATGACTTATAGGCATGTCTGTGAGAATGACCCCATAAGAGACTTGGCATTGCAATCTGCAGACCAGCGATGAACTCCCTCATCCGTGTGGATGGGCATCGCCCAGGATACCAAGGACCCAGACAGAATGAAAAGGCAGGAGCAGGATAAGTTTGCTTTTTGCTTGTGCTTAACTAAGCACATTCTCCTGCCTTCAGATATCATGGACACCTCTGGTCCTCAGGCCTTCTGGATTGGACTGGAAACTATAGGCTCTCCTCATTCTCTAGTTAATAGACGACAGATCTTGGGACATGGGCCTCCAAAAGTGACAGGAGCTAATCCCTCTCCTCATTCTTCCATATGTCCCATTGTTTCTGTTTCTCTGGAGGACCTATGCAAGAAGTGAGGTGTGGGTCACAAATTAGTGGAGTTGTTGGAGTACCATCGGCAATTGCAAGTCTAGTACTAGATCTTGTCCGCTGATGGCTTCCTTTTTCTGACACTGTGTTTACTCCATCTAATTCTCAAGACAACTACAAAGTACTATGTTGCTTTACAGATAAGGAAACAAAGACACAATAAGATCAAGAA
The DNA here is from genome assembly GCF_018167655.1 of Microtus oregoni. Lineage (NCBI taxonomy): Eukaryota > Metazoa > Chordata > Mammalia > Rodentia > Cricetidae > Microtus > Microtus oregoni. Next base: position 3,377,662 of record NW_024543831.1, on the reverse strand, counting down.
TCCAAATTGTCTTTCCACCTCTCTCGCCATGCCCACAGCAAAACCTCCGAACTAAATAGTGATCTCTACCCTGATTCCAGAGCCCATGGCAGCTGTGCATACCTGCAGCAAAAGGAAAGTCATTGGGCTTATTACTTAAAGCGGGACTTATGAATCAGGTAGGGTGGCCTATTCCTGTAATCTTAGAGGCTGAGACAGGAGAATCTCAAGTTTGAGACCAGCCTAGGCTACATAGTGAGACCCTGTTTCAAAAATAAATAAATGAGCAAATGTTCTCTAACTTCCAGTAAAGAAGAAAGACAATCATGGTATTTCTTCTCATCATGTAGGTCTAAATTTATGCAAAAAAAAATGATTACACTGAGAAACACTTGGCTTTTGGCCAGCATCAGAAAGATTGTCTCCCTAACTGACTATGACTGATCTAAGTTGGGAAAATGCTTACTTAATTTTACAAACCCGCAAGTGTGTTAAAAGATAATGTAGGTGCCAAGGCTGCTGTGCACACCAGAAAGTGGCTTTCTGTGGTCAGGAATTTCTCTTCCTTCCAGTCATGAGCAAGTATATTATGGGGCTGGAGAGCAGGAGAAATTACTTGGCTTGTGACCAGCCATTTGTTATAGCAACATCCTTCATTTCTCTTCCTCGACTTGAGCCAACCACAGGGGAGACAGGAACCTTACTCAGAAGACTACTCTGTAGCCAGGCACATGCATGCATGTAAGAACACACACACACATGCATACACATGAATGCATGTACGTGCATAGGCATGAATAGCTGGTAGCCTTGAGGGAACTAAAGACCTGTGGCATTTGCGGTTCCTAACAGACTCGATCTCAGTGGAATATGTGTATCTCCGGTGGTTCAGTCGAGTTTCCAGAAAAAGGAAGAAAAAAACTACAATGAAGATTTCCCCCTTTCCTTCTTCCTTCCTTTCTTCTTTCATTCTCCCTGTGCTGGCTTGTTTTACAGCACCTTGCTACAAGCTAGAGTCACAGTGGAAGAAGAACTTCAATTAAGATAATGCCTTACCATATTGGCCTGTAGGCAAAGGTTGTAGTGCACTTTCTAGATTAATGTTTGATGTGGGAGGACTCAGCCCACTGTGGGCTGGTGGTCCTGGGTTCTATAAAGAAAACAGGCTGAGCAAGTCGTGGGAGTAAACCAGTAAGCAGCACCCCTACATGGCCCTTGGAATCAGCTCCCGCCTCCTCCAGGTTTCTGCCCTGCTTGAGTTCCTGTTCTGACTTCCTCCAGTGATGGACTGTGACGAGGAATCACAAGCCAAATAAGCCCTTTCCTCCCAAAGTTGCTTATAGTCATGGTGTTTTGATACAGGAATGGAAAATAAGACACCTTTCTTTGTTCCGTTTTTCTCCCTCCCTCCCTCCCTCCCTCCCTTCCTCCCTCCCTCTCTCCCTTCCTCTCTCCCTCCCTCCCTTTCTTCCTTTTTCAGCACCAAGGACAGAACCCAAAGGCTGATAGACTAGGCCTGGCTACAGCGTGGCACCTCCAGCCCTACATGGAGGATCTTGAAGGAATCAGTAAATGAGTGAATGAGTGTATATGTATTTTTTATGAATCCCAGAAGTCTAGCTCTTAAAATGTTTCAAGTATCTTAACTTTTAGGCAAGTTCAGGGTACTTTGAAATTATTGAATTTGAACCTTAACCATGGTTTAAGGCTTTAGCCTTTTCTATTCACGAGATGCTGGTTAATATACTCTCCATGAGAACACAAACTATCACCTCTGCCCACAAGGAGAATACACATAGTAGATAGGGGAACATACACATGTTTAGCAACAACTAAAGGCATCACGTGGTCAGTGTGAATAAAAAAAGAAATGATGTTTCCGAGTGAACATTCAGAGAAACTGTCATGAAGGCACCTTGGTAGTGTACTTGAAGAATGAGCAAGGAGTTGGTGGGTAGATTTGTAAGGAAAATGGAGGACAGAGGACAAATAACCCCAAAGTAGGACTGAGTTCATAGGAAGTAGAGCAGGTTAATTTGGGTATAAAGTTTATGCACAGGGCTTGGGATTGTAGGCACCAGATTTATGAAAGCAAATTGGGCCCAGGCTATGCTGAAGTTTGACTGTCAAAGTAAGGCTTACGGTGTGCCATGTCTGGTGATCCATACCTATAATCTCAACACTTGAGAGGCAGAGGCAGGAGGATCTCCTGAGTCAGAATGGCTCAAGCTGCATAATGTGGCCATTTAAATAAATAGCTTTTTAAGTAAGGCTTATAAGGTTTGTTTAGGCCACAGTGGAGAGTCGTTGAAGGGTGGTGAGCAAGGAAGAGAAGTGACAGTTTCATCTGCTCCTGGTCCCCTGTGTTTTGAGCACATATGATCATTTCTGGCAGACACCACTCCCAGCCCAGACAGGTGCCAAGACTGGCCTCTCAGGCAGCCTCCACCTGGCCATGCCTCCTGCCTGATCTCCATGCCCAGAAAGCTCTCACGCAAGTCTCCTCTCTGGGCACTCAGCCTGGGTCAGCTCTGCACTGGTCTCTCTAATTCCTGATTTATTCGATGCTCTCCATGGCACTTAGGCAAGAGTTGCGGGTCCATTGCTGCTAAAATTCAATCATAGCATACCTTTCTCGAGACCCAGAAAAAGAAGTTAACTGATGATCGTCTTAATTTTAAGTTTTTCAACTATAAATTTATTTTTAAATTTTGGCCTCTACTACAGCTTACCTTTAATAGAATCATAGAAAGAGTTGCTATTTAATTTAGCACGAAATTTTATTTTTAATTAGCTTGGACTTTGGAATTGGGTCCATTTGGATAGGAATCCTTGATCCACCATTTACCCATTCCATGACCTTGGGCAGATCAATTGCCATTTCTAAGCCTCAATACACTCATCCACAAAATGTGGGCAATTATGGTTTGCACTTGGGTGTTGTGAGAATTAAAGAAGATTAAACCATGCAGTGCCTAGCCAAGTGGCAGATGCTTTGAAGAATTCAACAAATATTGCATCTCATGTCTCCCTTTCCTACTCTCTTCTGTTTTTCTGCCCCTGGGATAAGGGATGTCCTTTATGCTAAGGAATACTTTTCCATTCTGCAAAGAGGGTAGGGAAAGATCCAGTGTCTTGTTTTTCTCTTGATGAACCAAATGTTGAAAGACATGATTTCAAGGATGAAAGATTTACCACACCTCAGCTTTAGTTCAGGTCTCCTACTCTGGTCCTTCTGAGCCATGGGGAGGCAGAACAATCAATGCTACTCACCTCCTGGTAGCCAGGAAGCAGGGAAAGGACTGGGTCTGGCATGATATATTTTCTCCCAAGGGTACATCCCCAGGGGCTAACCTCTTCCAAGTGGCCCCACTTCCCACAGTTCCATCACCTCCCAAAAGGTTATTCAAAATCTCAGTCCATCAGTGGATTAAAGCATCAGCTAGGTCAGAGAACTCATGGTCTAATTAATCATCTCTGTGGCCCTCAGAAGACACACCCAGAGACAAACTTTCCTAATCTCCTAGGCAGCTCTCCATCCAATCAGGTCAACAGTCTGTTTTAGCCATCACACCCGGGTTCAAATTCGAACAGCTCTCCCTGGTGGAGTGACCATGGCAGGATGTTTGTCCTTGATCTGGTAGAAAATGTCTGGTAGGAGACAGATCTACACTATATCCATACACAAGAGAATTTACTATGGGAACTAACTAATGTAATTATGGAAACTGAGAGGCCCCATGATCTGCCTTCTGCAAGTTAGGAGTCAGGAATATTGGTGGAGTCAATCAGTCAAGTACAAAGACCTGGCAACTGAGGAGCTGGTCAAGGGCAACAGATAAAGAAAGGTTGATGAATTCCAGAGTTTGAAGGCTCCAAGACAGGAAAGCCCAGACCTGAGGATGTATAAATACATATAAAGATGTATTCCTCTGCTTTAAGGGACAATTCTTCCTCCCTCCTCTTTTTTATTGTGTCTGAACTGATGGCTGATTGGATGATACCCGTGCACATGGGTGAAGACAATCTCCTTCAGCTGATCTCCAGACTCAGATGCTAATCTCTTCCAGAAAAAGACATCCTCATAGATGCATGGAGAAACCATGCTTTATCAGAAACCTGGACATATCTTAGCCCAGTCAAGTTGTCACATAAAACCAACCAGCACAGGGCCTAGAGAGGTGGTTCAGAGCACCAGCTGCTCTTAGAGAGGACCCAAATTCAATTCCCAGCATCCACAATAGGTAGCTCAGAACTGCCTGTCCCTCCACAGGCACCCACGCATGCACTTATGCACATAGACACACACATATACACATAATTAAAATTGTCTAAAATCTTTTTTGAAATAACCATCATAAACACCTATCACGTGTGGTCACTGTGAAGATGAAATTGGTGAGGATATGCAATGTCTTATTAGCACTGTGTCTCTTCTAACAGGACCTCAACAAAGGCAGAGGTGCCTTAGTGGCTCCCCCGAGTCAGCCTGGCAACTTTAAGATCCACTGGGACTCAATCCCTTGCCCTTCGCTCTTCTGTTCTCACTGTTTCCCATCCGCTCCACATTCCACTTGCTCAGCCGAAGGCATGTTGAATGGACGATCATGTTATTGCTCAGCACAGACCTGTCTTAGAATCCTAGTAGGATTCACGTCTCTCTCAAGCCAAGTGGCCTCCCCAGAAAGCAGTTGAGTAAATCAAATAAGAAAGTACAGAGAAAGGGCACAGAGCAGCACCCAAGGCACAGCCCTCCAAAGAGTAGACACACTAAGTCTGTGGGGTGCTGAGTGTCGCTCTGTACGCCAGGACCCACATCCATCAGCTCTGCCACCAAGGGGCTCTTTCCATTCACCTTTGACCCTTCCCCAAATTAATAGGCACAGGGTGCCCTAAAGTACTGATCCATTTATCTATGATAACCACCACAACAAAAGATGGGCCCCTTTAAAGAACATTTGGAAAGGGGTCCTGTTTTCTTGGAAGATGCTGGAGGGCAGGACGGAGGAAGGCAAGGCCAGGCCAGCAGGCCCAGGACCTGGGAGCCAAGTGAAGAACTTCTCCAGTCTTTGTTTTACTTGAAGCAAATCTCATTCCCTTAATCAAATCAAGTACTACTTCTGCTAACTCGCCCTGGAGACATTGTCTGCCAAGCATTGCAGGGTCCCACAGAAGTCGGTTCCCCATTAGAGCAGGAACTCCCCAGCAGTGCCCCCAACAGGAATCGGTAGCTATTTATGCTCTCTCAGTTCTCCCTGCTGCTAGAGAGAATCGTGGATTTGGATCTCACAATCTTGGCTCTGAAATGAAATAATTCTGTCTTCTTCAACCCCAGTAAAATGTCTTCACAACAAAAATGTCCCAAGTATTAAGACAATCACTTTTGTTGGTGTTTGCTTGGTGTGTTTGTAACTCATTGGCCCCGCTCCCCCCCTCACCCCCCCCCCCCCCCGGTTACCTCACCTACTAGAGTTGGAAAGATCTCAGAAAAAAAAAAAAAACAGAACAAAACTGCCTTGGTTTCTTCATTGTTCTGTTTGGAAAGTCTGAGATTGGTTTAAGGTCAGTGGCAGTGTATGTGCTGGGTCAGAAAGAGGCCTCAGGCCACCCCAAAGCCTCTTCTACAGCTTACACAGGAGATTCAGCCTCTGATCTGGAAGCAAGCACACCACAGAGTAGACACTGAGTCCATCCATTCCTCACCTAGCATTTATTCAGCAACTACTGTAGGCAAGGTAGGTGCTGGTCAATTTCACAGCAATTATTTCCTGAGGTTTGTCTTGTTCCATTTTGGACCCTTGCCAACTCCAGCCCACATAGAAACGTTCAATAAGTGTGGGTTTTCTACCCCACCCAAGAAGCCGTACTGTGAAATGGAAAGATAACAAGACAGGAAGTCAGTCTGAGTTTGTCAGTTTTGTCTTCACCTCTAGAAACACTAAGAACTACATTGAAGAATGGTTAAGGGCTTGAAGTTACTCTCTATGAAGGACTTAGTATTTATAGAAGTGCTTAACCAATTATAGCAGTTCCTGTCAGTTAGTCTGTTGTCTCCAGTATTCAAGGATCTGAAAAATCTCAACATCAACACACATGTATAAATAATTTAGGGCAAGGCATGATGGGTACAGCAGAAGGGAGCACTGCAGAGCTACAGACACTCTGTGTGACTCTAAGGGTGACTTTATGTGTCAGACTGATGGAACACTTCTAAGAGCAGGTATCTTTGTGGTTGAGTAGAGCAGAAAGGATGAGCAGAAGGAGGAAGGGCATTGAGAAAACAGCAAGAATGTACATAAGGGGGTTAGAGCACGAAGCAGGGGTTCAATCAGGATGGTGGAAATATGGGGTTTGGGGAAATGGAGGTTTAAGGATGTGGCAGAAGATAAACAGGGAAAATAGGTAGGGTCCGAACTGTGGCATTAGCAATGAGGAGGCAAAGTAACATTGTGTGCTATACATCAGTAGGAGAGCTCAGTCTGAATATGATCAATTGGGCCAGGTGTTCTATATACTATAAAGGGTAAACTTCAGAGAACAAGGAGCTACTACAATAGATCAGGGAGAGTAAACCTCAAGACCAGGTAGGCCCCTCATACTGCTTCCTTCTAGCCCAAGGGATGGGTGTGAGATAGAAAGAAAAAAAAGTGGATAAGAGAAAGATGCCCAGATGGGATGTGGGGATGAAGGACTAACTGTAGTAGAGAAAAGTGGGAGAACGGTGCTGTCACAGTGCAAGACATAAAGTAGTGCACATTGGTCGGAGACAGCGGAACTAGAGGATGGGAGAGCTGCCCTATGGGGGCCTGTGGAGGGCTGTGGTGCAGGGGCAGTATGGTGGAAAGAAAGATACCATGCCCATGCCGAGGATGCAAGAGGGAGAGTGGCGAGAGGGGAAGTCTGTGTGGGGCCAGCAGCTGTGGAGACAGGAAGACATGAGCACACAACAGCAATTACAATGGAGTGGGGGAGATTTCAATGTATTTTTTGGTGCCCCACATTTGTTCCAAAGACTTCTATGGAGTGCCTACTGTTTACCAGACAGCAAGATGACACTTCTTAACTTGTACCACATTTACCGTAAGTCAAAGACAAGGCCACCTGTGAAGGGGAAATTGGTTATGGAGTTCTTAAGAACTTGTTTAAAAAGCCAGTTTCCTTACACCTGTGGTAGTTGTAATGACAATGGCTCCCATAGGCTCACATATTTGAATACTTGGTCCCCAATTGGAACTGTTTGAGAAGGATTAGGAGGTATGGCTTTGTTAGAGGAGGTGTGTCACTGGGGGTCAATTCTAAGGTCTCAAAAGTCTCCTGCTCTCCCCAGTGCCTTTCTGGTTCCTGCTCTCAGGTGGTCCTCACAACACGACTTTGCTCTACCATCATGGAAGCTCTGTGCCATGGATGTCTGGTTTTGGTCCCTAGTACCTGGCACAGAGCTCCAAATGCTCTTGGAAATTTCCTGATAAGGTATCTTTGTTATTCCATACAAATCTCTCTCGACCATGCAAGTTTATTCAGACTAATAATTTAGCTGATTTCAAGAGTGAGGCTGGCATGTCAGAAAGACCAAGGATGGGATTAGAGTTGGCACTCAGCCCCAACCTCCAACCTCTGGGGACGGGAGAGGAATTGAAGACTGAGTTCAATCTCAAGGCCCCTCATTAAGTCAGTTTTGTCCAGATAATGAAACACGCATGAAAATTCTGGACACCCAAGCAGAGCACATTGGTGCGCTCTAAGGGCAGCATGCTCAGAGTGTGTGAACAACCCTGGAGTGGCTACACCAATCACTAGCCCATTTGGCAGCTCCTGCATTATTCTCTGTAATAAAACCATTATCATGTGCACATGTTTTCAAAAAATTCTGTGAGTTTTTCTTTTTAAAAAAACGATTGAGCAGGGTATGTTGGCATGCCTTTAATCTCTGCACTAGGGTAGCAAAGATGGGCACATCTCTGTGAGTTCAAGAATACCCAGATCTATAGACAAAGTGAGTTCCAGGATAGCCAGAGCTACATAGTGAGAGCCTGTCAAAAGATAAATTAAAAAGTAAGATAGAAATACCAGTAGGCTGGTGGTAAGGTGTAGGAAGTGGTACCCAAAAGATGATACATTGGCATGCTATGTAGTTTAAGCTGAAGGAAACTGAAAAAGCTGTACAAGCATAGCGTTCTCTCTTACCTGCCATCTTGCTTCTGAAGAGGACACAGAGACCAGAACACCCTTCACCTTGGCAGAGGCCCTAAGCACAGGCATGCGTTTAACTTTCCTCACACCTTGACAGAATACCTGGTCAAAGCAAAGGAAGTGTGGTTTATTTTGGCTCCTGGTTTCAGACTGCAGCCCATCGTGAGGACAGTTAGGTGACAGGAGCATGAGGCAGCTGGTCACATGACCATCAGGGGCAGAAGGTGGAGGGTGGATGTACTCGGCTTACTTTCTCCTTCCTATTCCATCCAGAACCCCGGCTTTTAGGATGGTGCTGCCTATATTTGGGGTTGGTCCTTCCCTCTTCAGTTAAGCCTTTCTGGAAGCATCCTCCAAAACACACTCAGAGGTGTTTCCATGGTGATTCTAAATCTAGACAGGATGTTTCAAGGAAGCTCAGCTCTCCTCAGGCCCTGGGGAGGCTTTGCTCTGACCTTGTGTCTCACTCCTCCCCTGAAGGGCTTCAAGCAGCAGGTGTCCTGCTCTCCATTCAGCCGGAAGAGGCAACACCAAGAGGAAGTTGAATAGCCAGGTGTCCACCCTGGTTACCATGGTTACACCTATCCAACCTCTACTGACACTTTCATACAACTGCCCATAAATACATATGCTTTTCCTTAAGGATCTGCGCCTCTGTTTCTCAGAGTCCCTATGGCATGCAGATCTATGTCCTGGGTATTGAACCCCAACATGTCATTCACTCAAACTGCACACATGATGCTCTACAACTAACCAGTTCCCTTAGAGCTTGTAAAAGGAAATTTTTAAGGTGTGCTTTTTTTGTTATAAGCCTTTCAAAAAAGATATTGCCTTTTCTATCCTGTATTAGCATGTTGGCCAGCTTTCCTCAACTGAAACACAACACCCCAAATAAACAACAGCTGGAAGACCAGGTCTGTTTTGGCTCATGGCCTCGGGAGGTTTCCTTCATGATCACTTGGCCCTGTTGCTCTGGGGCTATGGTGGAGCAGTTTACCATGGTGGGAGTGTGTGGCAGTCAGAAAGAGAGGTCCCTGTGGCTGGAGTCCCCATAGCCCCATCAAGGACATGCTCCCAAGGACCTAACTTCTTTCCAACCACTAGGCCCTACCTCTTCAAAGTTCCCCCACTTCTGGGATGAAACCTTTTACACACAGGGCCTTTGGGGAAATGTTCCAGATCCAAACTGTAGCAACTCGAGAGCGCATTTGTATCTGATATGTGGTTAGTCTTCTGTTAGTGACCTTCCTTAGCTTTTACAATCTGATGTTAACTCCAAGGGACTAGTGTCAGAACAGTACTGCAGGGCAGAAGCTCAGGCAGGAGTCCACACCGTGAGCAGAACACGGGAGCCATAGTCCCCAATCAGCACATCACAAACCTGTACACTGTGCCTCAACATTACAGCCAGGGAGACTGAGGCACAACTAGAAAGGGTAATGGACAGACTCCCTCACCACAGCAGGAATCCAGCCTCGGACTGTGCCCTTCCTTCCCTCTAGTGCATAGATGCCTTAATGACCAATCATGTCCCAAAGTAGTGGTAAAACCAAGAAGCTGGGGGTGAGGAGGAGGTTAACACCTGCTTTAGGGGCCTCCTCAGTGACCCTCCCTGCCACACCAGCTGCCAGGCGGTAATACCAAGTAGCTGAGGCTCCCAGACCTCTAAAGTTTAAATTACGCCTTTCTGATTGTGCGCATCTGTGTAACCCTCAAAGATTTGTAATTGTGACGGCCTGGGAAAATTACAGGTGACTTGAAGCAATTTAGTGATAATAAAAATAAAATAAAAACAGTAAACAGCGCTGCTGCTGCCTCTAATTTTCTAGCTTCTTTATCATATAAATGCCTCCTATTCTTTTCCCTGCAGACGATTAATGAATCTGCAGTTGCCACTGGATGCAACGCTCACTTCTTAATTCTCTCTGCTGCTGCTGCCCCTCCAGGCTACAGCAGCTCTCCCAGGACCAGTCAGATCTCAGAAGCACCCCACCTCAAGATGCACCCACCTTCCCCTCATACACAAAGCAGGCCCCTGCCCCAGTGGCCCAGAGCTAGCTCCTCCAGCCAAGTTTCTCCAGGAGCCCTGCTGATTTGAGCAACCACAAATTGACCTTCTCTCTGGGTGTCTCCTTGCCTCCCTCCCAGTGTTAATATGCGCTTTAAAGAGCTGCAAACTCAACAAGTCTCCGTTTATGCAGGTTAATTCTGAGGCAGCCAAGCTGTAATCAAGTGACCTTTACCCACTTCCCTGCTAATTATGATGGGCAGCTCCATTTTCCAGCTCCCTCCTCATCCCCCCTTGCTCTAAATTGGAAATCTATCAATTTTCAGGGCAAATGGAAAATAAAGACACGGGAGCACACGTAACACACTCTCGCAGGCATTATACACCAACCCGCCACACACTTGTTCAGACCCAAGCCATACTGAGCTATTCTTTTAAAATCCTAGTCTCCTCTATCTTAGAACAATGCTACAACAGGAGCCGATGCCAAAAGAAAATAGAGATCCTGAAAGAGAAGCCTTCCTTCACAATTTTATTTTATTTTTTTTGCTTTATCGATGTAAGTACAATAACAATAAATCTAAAAACAATGCTTAAAAAAAAACCATCATTTACCAAGTGCTCACTATTTACTAGTTACATCTCAGGGATTAGCTCATTTAATTTTCTTGTCATTTGTATGACATGAAAACTGTGACTACCCTCAAAGCTGCAAGAGAGTCTGGAACACACTGAAGAATGCTCACAGAGAGGAAGGATGAGAATTCAAACCTGGGTGGTCTGATTCCAAAGCCACATCTAGCCCTGTGACCCGCAGTCGGCTCTGAGACCTACCACATCATCACACTTTAATTTCCTTGTCTACAAAATGCAGACAGTAAGATCTACCTCACTAAGCTCCTGGGGCATGTGATCAGTGCTAAGGACACTCTGAGAGTTGTAAATCATTGTTAATACCTCACTATTAGAATTATTCTTAATTCCTTGTACAAATATTTCATGATTGCCTGTTATGTAGCAGACCCACTCCTGACTTGAGGGGGCAACAGTGACCATTAAAGATAAATAGTTTTGCCTCCAGGATACATGCACTCAAATGAAGGAGATGGACAAGAAGCAATAGGTCATACACTATGTCAGATGCAACAATGTTACAGACAGAACATTGTTACAGGAGATGGATATATGGGGGAACTGGTGAGGGCTGCAGTTTTACATTGTTGGTCAGAGAAAATCCTGGCAAGACAGAAATTCTTGGGGAAAGAGCAAAGGAGGGAGAGGGGTGAGCCAAGCCCTCATCCTGGAAAAGAATATCCTATGCTGTAGAAATAAGCACACACAAAGACAGAGGCAGAAGCCACAAAGAGGAAGATGGAAGTGAGGGAGGAAGCTGAGCAAACATAATACAGGTATACGGCCATCTCATTCCTTGCTTATTATACAAGCCTTAGGAATCTCCATGGAGAGCCATGAAGGTGTGAACAGAGCAGCAATGCTATCCAGCAGTGTTTATTGTCACAGTGGTTTCTACGGGGAGGTAAGAGCAGGGCAGAGAGACCATCACGAGGCCAATGTGACTAACACAGATGACGGAAGACTGTAGGTGCTGCCGTTTTCTCTGGTGGTGTGTAACAAGCAGAGCATACACCAATAACCCAGCTACTCGGGAGACTGAGAGCAGGATCACGAGATCAAGGCCAGCTTGTGCTATACAATGAATTTGAGAGTAGCTTGGATAATCTAGAGAGACCTTGTCTTAAAATCAAAACAAAGGCTGGACCGATTGGTGGGTGTGTGGGGCGGAGCCAGGAGGGACAGATGCTGTGATGAACGAATGAGGAAAAAAAAATGGCAGAGCATTATAAGACTCTAACTTAAATCCCCAACACCTCAGAGAAAGAGGAGGTCTCACTGATGAGCCCAAGGTGGAAGACTAGAGTCTCAATTGTCACAGTGGGCTGGAGTGGGAGGAACAGACATTATACATTGACTCCCATCTCCTAAAAATGATGCATGTTGATGAACTGGGAGAGAAGTTCTGAACCTTTGATGGAGGAAGGTCATTGGTTAAAAAAATAAAGAAACTGCTTGGCTGGCCCTCATAGGTTAAAACACAGGTGGGTGGAGTAAACAGAACAAAATGCTGGGAGGAAGAGGAAGTGAGCTCAGACTCGACAGCTCTCCTCTCAGGGGCAGACGCCTCAGAGAGTCGCCATGCCCCCGCTCCCGGGCAGACGCACGTGATGAAGCTCCGATCCAGGATGGACGTAGGCTAGAATCTTCCCGGTAAGACCGGTGCTCACAGATTATTAGAGATGGGTTGATCTGGATATCAGAATTAGCCAGTAAGGGCTAGAGCTAAAGGGCCAAGCAGTGTTTAAAAGAATACAGTTTGTGTGTTGTTATTTCGGAGCATAAGCTAGCAGGCGGCTGGGGTGCTGGGGATGCAGCCCCGCCGCTCTTATTACTACAAACCTTGAGTCAAGGAAATGTTGGGAGAAGGAAAGAGTCATCCGTTGGTCCAATGCCCACCATGAATGAAGTTAGGTGGAGAACTGACTGCTGGATTAAGGGATTTAGAGCCCACTCTTCACCCTGACACCAGCAGTTTCAGAGACAAGAGGAAGCATGATTGGAAGAGGTTGAAGAAGGGAGAATCAAGAGGAATTGGGTGTACAGCTGTAGACAATTCTTCTGAGAGATATTGCTAACGGAAGATGCGGCATGAGGAGAGAGCTTCATCAAATATGGGAGAAATCACAGTGTCATCTGCACAGGGAGACAAGAGGAGGTGACTGTCCTCCACCTTAAAACAACTCTAAGGAGGGCCTTCAGACACTGGAACGTGTTACATAGTTACTCAAAAGTAATTATAACAAAAAAGTTATTTTTATATTACTTCTTTCTAATGAACAAAATAATTAGTTTCACTATGACATTCTACATACATATATACATATTATTATGCCTTGCTCATATTCAGCCCCTCACTACCCTTCCCCATCCCTCTCTTTCATCTCTCTCTCTCTCTCTCTCTCTCTCTCACACACACACACACACACACACACACACACTTAAATCTGAATTCTGCATGAGAGAACATGATATTTTGTCATCTCCCATTACCCTGTTATTCCTCCTCCCTTTAGACCCCCATCTTTCCCTCTCATTTCTCCCTTCTATTTTTGTATAGCATATGTAACTAATTTCTGTATTTAAGAGAAAATGTGATATTTGTCTTTCCAAATTAGGCTTATTTTACTTAACTTCATGATCTCCAGTTTTATCCATTTTCTGGCAAATGGCATATAATATTATTTTTATGGTTGAATAAAACCCACATCATGTATATACCCCATATTTTGTATCCATTTATCTGTCAATGAGCCTCTAAGCCTCTCCCCTATCCTAGCTGTTTTGAGTAGTGCATCTGATATATATTGACCTAGATTCATTTGGGTGCATGCCCAGGACCACTTGATAGACCTATCTAGTTTTCTGTGTAACCCCCACACTGACTTCCAGAATATAAACAACAGTTTACACTGCAAGACATTGTATTATTATTTTGCCTGACCTTTGTAAAAGAGAGACAGGAAGGATCACGTGTAGCGTCTCTGAATAGGCTTCCAACTTCCCGGTGATGTGGGAAAGAAAACTTCTATCCATCTTGTGGCTAGGTCTTCACCTGCGAAGTGACTGGCCTTAGTAGGGACTGTAGATAAGGGTGGGTCTGCTTAGAGCTTACTGCACGCTGGGCATCCCCTGGAATCTGGAAAATCAACGTGCTACCAGCAGGCATTACCCAGCAGATCTCAGGAACCAGATTCTGCAGCCTTCTCTTGGCGTAAAAGGTCATTTGTTTCTCAAGGCAACTTGGTAAGGATGGCAGCGAGACTGCCACACCACCTTGAGGGAAACCAGCTTAAAGAAAACATCAGTGTCTTCCTTGTGACCTCCTGCCTGCCCCCCACCTTCTTCTCCCAGCTACAAGGCACCACTTTTGAATGTGCAGGACATGCAAGTCCACGGCACATGGCTGTATACCACGCAGATGCCATTACCTGGACCTGTGCAGCACACAACCTGCATGCTTATAGAGTTCCTGCTTGCTTGGTGCCAAAGTCCATTTTTACCCACCTGTATTACCAAATCTGGTAATCATAGTCTTTTAAGTAAGAGCCCCGTAGGGTCAGGAGAGATTTCCTCCTCGTCTCCACGGAGAGTCAGCACACCGCCTGGCACATAGCAGGTGCACAGTAAATGGCTGCGAGATGAAAGGCTATGGGAGACGAGCATGAATGAGCTCATCAGCTCCCGCATCACCGTGCCTACAGAGGCGCCACTTGAAGCCTGGAATAGGTGGTGGGAAACAAATGAAAGGAAGAGCTACTGCTCTGCACAGCTGGCTGCCAGCTCACAAAACTCATTAACCCAAGAGGTGGCAGCGAAGCAAATACTAATGGGCCCAGGTGTGTCTAGGAAAGTGTGAGACTCCTGCACTGTAGCTTATGGGGAGAGAGTGCAGCCATCGCCTGGGACTCTCTGGAGCACCCGAGGACTCCAGCCATGGGACTGGGAGGAACATACAGTGTAACTATCTCTTCAAGAAGGTTTCCTTCAGTGTAAAGTGGAGCTCCGGTTACCTACCCATTGTCTGCGTTGCAATCATTAAATCTAATAACACATGTGGAACCTTAGCAGAGATCTGGCATAGTGTTGACGCGCAAAGAAGACAGCGCTCCCTAGAAACATCAACAAGATTATTAATGAGTGAAATTAAGTTTACGTTTCATTTGTAAAATAGTTCAGAAAATTTGCATCTTATACCAAGAAACCAGGTCTAATGATTCCTTATTTAGACACCTACATGATGAAAACTTTTTTTTTTTTTAAAAAAAAAACTGCCTTTCGACTTTGAAAATTTCACAGAATAGAACAGTTTGAGTGTGTGTCTTCCTTGCAATGTTCAGCCTGGGCTACCTGAACAAAGAAGCGGCCTTGTGATAGTCTCGAGTCTCCAGCGTGGCCCAGCTTGCAGCATTTCTCCCAGAAATTTCCAAAGGCCAGAAGTGTGTCAGGTCCTAATGAAATACTCACACAAGACTTCTGCAGTCTACAGACTGTGGCTAGATTGTGATAGATGAACAGCGTGAAAATGGAGTCGTATTGTGAGAAGCCAGAACTCAGAGAAAACCATCCCCAAATGTCCAGCTTAGTCTGTTTAAAACCATTTTTCTTATAAACCTTAGAGGCCTGACCTCCCTTGTACAACTTGAAGGTCATAGTTCTTCTGTGAAAAGATGTGTCTTTTCTGCACCCACAGATTTCAAAGGGAGAAGAGAGAGGAGGGAGGGAGAGGGGGAGGGAAAGCCGGAAGGGAAAGAGAGATGATGGAGAGAGAGGAAGGGGGTGGGAAGGGGGAGGGAAGGAGAGAGGGAGAAAAGAGGAAGGAAAATGAGGCCGATGGGGGAAGGAGAGATGGGGAAAAGAGAGGATAGAGGATAGAAAAGTAAGTGAGTGAGAAATGAAAGGGAGGAAGGGAGGGAGAGAGGGAGAGAGAAAAGAAGGGATGCTGGGAAGATAGATGGAGGCTATGAGGATGGATGATGGACAGATGGCAGGCTAAAGCACTGTAATACGATTAACATTCTAACAGGCTTGAAAATGACATTTAGTTCCAAAGTCAGCTCCACCAGCTCCACCATCATAAGACACTGTGACACTGAGGAGATTGCTCTATCTCTCTGGGCCTTGCTCCCTGTTGTAGTGCAATCACAGCTAAACCTTCTGAGTACTGGCCTCCTAAGACTTCCTGTAAGCTTCAAGAGAATGCACACAGAATGCTCGTTTATTCTGGAGCCAAGGTTTGCTGAACCCCCTACTACATTTCAGGTGCTGGTCTAGGCACTGAGACTGGTTGAGAAAACATGAAAGTCTCCACTTTCACAGAACATACATTCAAGTGTGGACAAAGCAGAAAGTGAGGCAGCCGTTTCACTTCAGTGTTTTTAAGGGGGGAGCACTGACAACTTAAAGTAGCAGTGATCATCATATGGAGAAGATCATTGGAAAAATAAGAAAGGGATAAGGAAGTGAGCCATGGGTTTCTGGGTTGGGGGAGGGAAGGGCATTCAGACAGGAGGAAATGACCAGTGTAAAGGGCCTGGGGCAGAAACATGCCCAATGTGTTCACAGTTAAGAGGAGCACAACCTTTCCCCAGAAGAGAACTTTGAAAGTGCTCCTGGAGGGATGATTCCTTCATAGCCACCATGAAGCCTCTTCTAGGCCAGAGGCACGAAACACTGTCCCCGAGACAGTGAAATCTCCAAGGACCGGAAGCCAAGCATGATGTTGGCCAAGTGTTGGACCATGATCCAAACTGGGTACTGATGCTCATCCAAGTGTAAGCATGGGCAAATATATGGATGATAGATAGATAGATAGATAGATAGATAGATAGATAGATAGATAGATTATAAGTAATTATTTATAGTTGAGGGTAGGTCATAAATACATTATAGATGTAAAGATTCTAGATAGATTAATTGGTTGATGACGGATGCATAAATGATTGATACAAAGATAAATGATGGAGATATATAGATGATATATATATATGTATGTATAATATACACAGATAGATGATAGGTACATAGAAAATTAACAGATAAGGAGATAGAAGATAAATAGATTATAGAAAAACAACTGGTAGGTATATGATTGACAGATAAATATGGGACAAATAGAAGAAAGACATATGATTGATTGAAGATGGATTGATACTACATTTGATTTGAGTATGAATGTTGATCTGGCAGTGACCAAGATCACCATGATGGAGAGAGGACAGTCAGGTGGGTAGCATGGCAGAGCCTGGCTTTATCTTTTAACATTTTGCAGATTCTGGAAGATCATCATTGTCTCATACTTCTCTTTTCTCATGTGGAAAATGAAGGTGAGCTCCTCAAGGGATTGTTACAGGAATTAAATATGCTCAGACAGTGTAACAAGAAAAATCAACACTTTAAATTATAAAACATGTGTACACAACCACCTGATCCTCAGGCCAGACATGGCCATTTACCATCCAGAGTCTTACGATAAGGCTGAACTATGACTGGACGTGGCGGTACATAACTGTAATCTCAGCATAGAAGGATCAGGAGTTCAAGGTCATCCCAGGCTGCTTACTAAGTTCCAGACCATCTGGGCCATATGAGACAAGAAAGAAAGGGTTGATCTATAGATCAAACAGCTCCCTACCTTCCCTCAAAGGAAAATGGACACCTTGGAAGCCTGAAGTCTACCTTTGGACTTAAAGCAAGGCATGCCCATGGTTCTGATGGCAACTCTAAACTCTCCATGGATACAAGCAGCCCTGGCTTCTTCCCCCATTCGAGCAAGGAAAGGCTTCTGGACTTTCTGCCTCAGTGTTGGGGATATTGCACTGTTCCCATGGGTCTGCAGGGCCTCAAAGGAGTGCCTTGCAAGCATTCCGTGTGTCTGGGGGCTGCTTTAGAGCTGATACTCGGTATCCTCTAGCAAGGGACTCTTGCTTCCTTCATAAAGAGTGTGGAGAAATGGGATGGAGAAAGCATCCCCTTTGCAGAGAGCAAGGGCTGTGCTGTGACACCCACCACTGACTGGCTCCCCACGTGTGGCCCTATGCCTGGCTCACACCAGATAGGCAATTTTATTTTCTTTTTTAAAGCACCAATGAATCTGTATTGTTTTTATTTGTGTGTGTGAGTGTGTTGTGTTGTGTGATCTATACATGCTCATACACACACATACACACACAGACAGACACACATATATATATACACACACATGAGGCCCAAAGAGATCAGAAGAAGATATCAGATCCTCTGTGAGCCTCCCAGTGTGAGTGCTGCCTACTTAACTCCAGTCCTCTGCAGGAGTAGCAAGCGTTCTCATCTGCTGAGCCATCTATCCAGCCCCAGCCTTGCAGTTTCTGTGAAAGAAAGGAAGAAAGATGCCACAGAAGGAAGGATGGCCATGATGCACTTTGATAAATATAAAACCTTGATATCTTCACCCAGCCAAACAAGTTAGTCACCCTCTTAGGTAAGAGGTACTGATGCCTTGGGGGTTCCCGCAGGGAAAGGGGCTGTGGTCTCACCTCCTCACCCCAGCCATCAGCCCAGCTCTTCCTCAGGGTAGCCCTGCATTACCAGGCGTTCCTCTAGAAACCCACCCCCGCGAAGTAGAAGTAGAGCAAACTGCCTTACAGTGGGAGACTCCATCTGTTAATTGGCAAATAAATCAGCCCCGTCTCGCCAATTAAGAAAAGGAATCCTGGCCTGCAAATTGTGGCTTATTCCACTCCGTGATAATGAAAGGTGTTTGTCATCAGCCTTGAGGTGACAATGCTGCCTCCCTGTGCCTCGTACAGTGCCTCTCTCCCTCCCTCTTTCTCGCCCCCCCCCCTGGCTGCAGGTTTATTGGGGGAGGGGTCCTCACGTTCCACAGATCTTCCTATTCTTTCCTCCAACCCTCCATTCTATCATCTGCATCCCATGCCTTAGAAAGGGACAACCCTTGAGCCCTTAAACCAGGAGGTAAAACTGTATGGCTTTACTAGGGGATGATCCAGGGTCCATCTTCATTGAACATATTGCATAGAGAATCACGTGAAAGACAGATCCTGAAGCCCCACCCTCGGATCTGGATCTCAGAGAGTAAAGTCAAAATGCCATAACTTCAGCCTCCTCCCTAAGAGATGTGCACAGCCTCTCAACCACTAGGGCAAACACCCTGTCCATCTGTCCTTCCTTCTTTTCCGAAATTATTTTTTTTTCATTTTTGTTTTTGTGTGTCTGGATAATTTGCCTGCACGTGTGGCTTTGCACCGTGTGTGTGCAATACTCAGAGAGGCCAGAAGAGGGCACTGAATTGAATATGAATTTCATTTTGCAGGTAAAGAGACTAAGGCCCAGCCTGCAGGTTAGATTTTATGTTCTGCCCCCTGCCATATGTGATGAAGTCCTCATTCCCTGTGTCAGGGGCACACAGGTCCTTGCACTCACAAAGCACTAGGGAACCAGGAATATTAACACACACAGGGGCCTCTCCTCATGGAGTAATTACCTGTTTTTTACTCAGAGAGCTGGAACTGGATATTGTTAACAATCTGGTGACCTTTTTGCTACCTACAGAGGCAGACCTCTCCCTAATTCTCTGATAAATTCAAGTTTATCCCAGACTTGTCCTTCCCTAGATCATTATTTTTAGCTCCCAGTTAGTAGAACCCATCCTTGGGGAGAGGGGGGAATGCCACATGCACTTTAAAGCCTGCTGACTTTCTACACCTTCTTGGTCAGAGAACACACTAGATTCTAGGCTTTTTAGCTCTGGAACCCTCCCTTATGGGCACATATACTTTGAAAAGGAGTTTCTATGTATGCACACCTTAAGCTTTATTGTGCACCTGAAATTGCCTGGAAACTTTTCTCCAAATAGTACTGAGTTTTAAGTATGCTTATAATGAGCCTCCTGGCATGAGCCTCCCCATCCAGGTTGACAAAGTCGATCTGAACAAAGTTGTCAATCTCACCTCTTTGGGTTTTGCTTTCTTGACTGAACATCTGCAGGGTTCCCCCTATTCCTGTGCCTCAGAATGTGACCTTACTTAAAAGCTCTGGAAAGAGGTCATCAAGTTAAATGGGGTCACTGTGATGATACTTAGCCATTATAACTGGTTTTCTAATAAATAAAAAAAAGGGCCCAGAGACAAGCATGCACAGAGAGAGGGCAGTGTGAAGGGACCCACGCAGAATGCCACAGAAAGATTACAGTTATACAATGCCACAAACCAGGGGCATGCCTGTGGTACCTGAAGTTGGAAGGAGCAAAGAAGGCTCCCCTTGTCTTGCCCCCTCGAGAATTCAGGTAGAGTGCCTACCAGCACTTTGACCTCACGAACTGACCCTCCAGAGCTGTGGAATTACATATTTCTGTTGGTCTAAGTCATCCAGTTTGTGGCTCCTTGCTATTTCAGTCCCAGAGAACAGACCTTAAAAAGTACCATGACTGGTCACGGTCATACAGCTAGATGGCAAAGGTCAAACACGGGCTCCCGACTCTCTCCTGTGTCCCATTCATCCTGCCACACTGCCACATAGAGGAAGCCTGTGTTCCATTTGTATATGATAGGCCAGGCAAGTGACCACTGTGCAGGAACCAAAAGACTGAATGCAGGAACTACGTGAAGCTTCCATGCATTTATAGCCTCTTACCCTGTCGGAGCCCAGGTATCAGTCAGAAAATACACAAGGGCCCTTTCCTATGGTCCGTTTCAGAAAGGCAATCTGTGGCAGGGCTCTTGGATGACCAACAAAGCCAGCATCTGTAGGGAACCTGGAATCCAAAAGTCTCCTTGTTTGAAGCCTCTAGGAGACAATCTCTAAGGCAGTGGTGGGAGCCAACTGGAGATGTACTGGACTGTGCCAAGTCGACCTGCTGCTGATCGCCAACACCCACTGCCATCTCCTCATTCCCACAGGATGCAGGTTGCCTCCCAACAGCCGAGATCATCTCCCAAGCCTTGGGTGGAAAGGCTAGAGAAGACAAGAGAGGGATCCTGGCACCAGGGCAGGGAATCCCATAGGACTTGGGAATTCTGCACTCAGAAGCAACGTGAGATTCCTTAGAACTCTCTCTGCTTCACTCATTGAAAAGGGACACGCAATACCTTAGCTACACAAAGATACACTACCAGCAAAGGCTAGGGACTAAGGGCCCTTTAGGATCCCCTTCAACCCCGACAGGCCAGTACAAGAGACAATGCTGTCCACTGGAGATATCTGCCATCAGCCCTGAGGAGAAAGGAGTCATTGTTGTCCCAAACAGTCCTACCACATGGCAACTCATCCTCCCGTGAGTGACATCTCCACAAGAAAGTCATTTGCAATGAGAGGGGAGAGAGAGAAGAGGGAAAGGAAGCAATCAAATTAATTCTAATGACATTGATAAGGAGATCTGGAAGCCCAGCCAATCATTCCATTAAACTAATGACTTTGGGTCCTTTCTGTCATCACCTAGGGTCACTTCCCCCTCCCTCACTATGTCTCTTGAGTGCTGACAACAGCAACTGAGTTGGGAAACAAGAAGGTCAGTGGGGCTGAGACTGATGTCACAGAGGGGAGACCCTCTGTCCACCCACCAGGTCTTAATGCTCAGTGGTTGGTTCTCTCGATGGGAGTGCAATGAGTTCTGTTATGACTCGGCTGGCAGCAGACAGAGATGAGGAAGCGAGGCCTGTGCTTCTACATCCTTTTCTCTCAGACGGTCCCACATAGCTCCATCCACATGAACCATCACCTCCTACTGTCCCTGTGTGAGGGACAGAGTGGGAGCCCTGCTGGACACACACAGCTATGGGGACAGCTTCCTGGGAACTCAGGATGGCGAGAAGATGCGTGATTCATTCTACATAGATGCCCCGTTCTGTTTGCGTGAGTGTTGGTTTCTATTTTATTATGGTAAGATTCACATATGCTGAAATCAATCATTTCAAATGAAGAATTCAGTGATATTTAGCACATTTACAATGTTGCCCAACCACCTCCTCAGTCTAGTTCAAAACATTTTCAGCAGCAGCACGAGGAAATTCCATATCCACTCAAGTTATCTCCCCCGACTCCTCCTTCCTCCCAGTCCTTGGCAATTGTCAGTCACTGTCTGTCTTTGTGGGTTTACTTACTCTAGGCATCACCATACAATTGTATGAACTTTGTGCTTGACTTCTTCACTTTTCATAGTGTTCTCAAGGTCCATCCACATTGTGCTGTGAACCAGCTCACCATGCCTTCATAAGGCTGAGTCATATTGCATACACTTACAGACACACATACATCACAGTTGGTTTATGAACACAAGCACTAAATACACAATTCAGGTAGTAGGCATGGTGGCATATACCTGGTACAAGCACCTGGGAGACAGACTGCTCATGAGGTCAAAGTCAGCCTGAGCTTCATAGCAAGTTCAAGGCCAGCTTAAGCTATGTAGCAAGACACTGTCTCAAAACCCAAGGACTTGGAGATAGCTCAGTGGTAGAACAGTTTATAGCACACATAGGCTCTGGGTGTAACCGTCAACAACAGAAAACAGATAAACTACATTTGACACGACTCAGAACTCTCAAAATCAGCTTCTTACATCGGTTTGCCTGACTTTGCTTCCCTTCTCTGATTTTCTTCCCAGGTCGAACTCAGCTCATCTCCCACACATGCTATACTCAACACAGCTCCCAGAAAACATCCTTTGTTGTCCTGAGCAGTGATGGACCCTTACTCCCCTCGGGCATCAGGCTGTCTTCAGGTAAGATAAAGATGTTTGATAAATAAACCAAGTCTATTTTGACACTGGTTTCAGTTTTTCAATTCCAAATTCACAAACTCAGGAGAATTTGGATAGAGCCCCTCAGTGTGAGCTCTCCTCTAGCATCTGGGACAGAGAGGCAGAGCACATGGGAGTGAATCCTCTAAGTCCTAGGGAGAACCCATCTCCTAAACTGAAGGGCTCCATCCCAGGAGGCGGAACCTTGTCTAGTCCAGCCTCTCCGGTACCTGCTCCATGCCAGGCATGACATGCCCAGGAGGAGACAAAGATCGCTAGACGTTGCCTGAGAAATAAGATGCAAGACACAAGTAGGGCCTGAGAAATAAGATGCAAGACACAAGTAGGGACAGCAATAAGATGGGCAGACAGATTCTGAGTCATCCAAGGGTCCGGGAATACAGAGGACAGCTGTCTTTGGGCAGAACAGGGGAGGGGGGCTGCTCAGAAGACATCGCCATTGAGGTTGGAGTGGAGTGAGTAATGCCTGGCCAAGGGGAGAAGGGCTTCCCTAGACAGACAGAAACACCTAGAAGGTGTGGTCTGTACTCCTCCTGCTGAGTCCACATGGGGATACTTGGAGAGAGGATGAAAGGAAAGGCAGGGTTGGAGAAGGTCGGTCACAAAAGGGCTTGTGACACCAGTCCTAACGCATTTACTGGCAGAAGGGGTTGGGAGAACGAAGGCTGGGGGCAGAGAAACCAAGCCTGTGACAGAGGCCTTGACCTCAGGCCCAGCTAATTCCTTTGAAAGACAGTCCCCCAGGGCCGGCATCTCACTGGAAGGTGCTGAGTATCCCAATGGCATTCGTGAGATTACTAAAATGAACAGGGATGAACAGGAAGCTAATGGGGTCTAGAAAGCGAGGGCTCGCACAGCACCCCTACCTTAGCACCATGCTGGTCTGGACTTGACTCGGAGCAGGAGAGGTCTCCTGGCTACAGGCTGCAGTCCCGGATGCTCTCTGCCTCTGGTGCCTGTTCATCCCATCTCCTCCCAGACACAGTGGCTGCTGCCCCAGCAGGGTCCCACCTAGCCCATACCTCCTCCCTGGGCTGCCACTTGTCAGCGCCAGGCAAGAGAGATGCCAGCTTTGTCCCCACTCTGAAAGCCCGTTCGGGGCTCTGGAAGATGAATTATGTTTCATTTATATCAAAGAAGCAATCTTGGAGCCCATTTGTGATCAAATTTGCTGTCAGAGAAACTTTGCTTTATCGCATTACATCTGATATCTCTTGGCTTCTTGTCCTTGAGACTATTAAAGTTTAATGTCAAATTCAAGATGAAATGAAATCTTTGCTGTATCATCTCATCAGGGTCTGAGCATCCCCCCTTCCATCTAAAATTTTTTGACAACTAATTATAAAGGGGGTGGGAGAGAGACCTGTTCCCCTCTCATTTCCTGAAAACACCGTCATTTGAAGGGGTCACCAATGAGCGCCATGGCTATTTGAGAAGAGAACAAAGAGAGGTACTTGTCTCCACTCAGCTCATCTCTTCTGTCCCTTCACCCCAGACTCACAGCCCCTGGACTAGCGGCATCAGTTTTCATTCCTAGCCAAACAGGGCACTCCTGCAAGGGGACACAGTGTAAGGATGTAAGAGAAAGCATACAGGATCGGGAAGCCAACGAAAGCTTAACTCAGCCTGCTACGTGACTGGGAGCAGTTCACTGCTCACTCGGAGCTTCCATTTTCCTCCACTCTAAACTGGTGTTGCACTAGAATTACACGGCCTAGGGCGGAAGTGGGGAGGTGAAAGATTGCAGCAAACAGAAGCAGACATTCCCAATGGACATCCAACTGAAAGACTTGAAGCACACCTCAAGATCTCGTCTGAAGGTCTAAGTTACCATCAGAAGCAACTGATTGCCAAGAACTGTAGTTGTCTCCAGGAAAAATACCCATGAACACAGACTTCATACTAGAACTACGCTTTCCTCTGCGGAAGGGGAAGTATTTTTGATGGAAACCCACCCAGACATCAAAGGATTGTGGGAAGATCCAACAACTCACAGACCAAAATTTCTAAAAAGTGATGTGTGTGAGAAAGACACCCAGAAGGGAACAGAAGAAAAATCTTTCTCAAAGAAAAGATGTTTCATTTATTCAATAAATATTTATTATGCGTTTCTGTGTGCTCCTACTGTTCTAGATATTTGAGATTCAGCAGTTAATAAAGAAAAAAAAAGGCAAAAAAATTGACCTCCTGGAACCCAGGCATTAGAAGGAGGACAAATGGGAAATGTGATTAAGTAATGAATTCATTTGGATTAATCTGTAAATTCTCTTTTCTAGGAATAGCCTCACCATGTGGCCAAACCTGGCCTCAAACTCATGATCTCCAGACCCTCCTCCCTTCCTTCCTTCCCCTCCTGAGTGCCGGGGTTACAGGTGTGTGTATCACTGTCGCCGCAAATGGCGGCTGAGATGCTCCCCACCGCTCCTCTTCCCTGACTCAGGTCATTGCCACCAAGCAGCCGAACAGTGCTGGTCAACTTGCTCACCTCTCTGAGCCTTTATTTCCCTTAAGCAAAGACCACTAGAGCACCTGCCTCTGGGGTCGCATGAGTTGATTTGTGCCTGACAGGTGGGAGAGGTAACCCTCTACTAGCCCTAATCACGTCCCTCTGGGAAGCTTTCCAGGTGCATTGAGGAAAGACCAGCAGGAGCTGTGTAGGTGTCAATGCCTGGAGAGAGAGTAGCTATCAGGCTGCCGGGGCCCCAAGCTGAGGAGAAGGGCCAAGCTGTCTTTCAAACAGCTTCTCTGCCGGAAGCCATGAGGAGTAACTTCAATATGTGTTCGGAAACTTGACACCCAAGTTTGTCACTGCATGAGAAGGAAGGATCATTTGGTTCACTGTTTCAGAAGCCTCAGTGCAGAGTCAGTAGGCTCTTTTGATTTGGGGGGTGGAGTGGCTGTGTTGGGAGCACAAGGTGGAGCGAGCAGCTCACTTCATATCAGCTGGGATGCAAGATAGAGGAACCAGGGTCTCAATATCTGCTTCAAGGGCTGCCCTCGGTGACCTAATGGGGATCTCCCACTGGACCCCACTTCCTGAAGGTTCCACCATCTTCCAACAGAGATACAAACTTTCAACACATGGGCTTTGGGGAGACATTTGAGATCCAAATCACAGCAATAGATTCTGCCAAACTAGGCCCCTTCTCCAGGAATGATTCCTCAGTCTTGTTCATTCATCCATCCTGCGGGATACACCAGTCTCAGTCAGCATCCTTCCTGAGATGCAGCCGCAACATTTCACCAGCCAGCTCTCCTGTTCCCTTTGGAGGGCTCGGAATGTCTCAAATGCCACTCCACAGTCCCAGTCTCCAGAAGCTTGCAGGCAGGAGTACTTACCTCACCCTCCATTCTCCTGGGGAAGCGATAATAATCCAAAATGTTTGTGGAAGCTTTGGAATCAGAATAGGTATGTGTCGGAGCCAGCAGCTCTACAAAGTACACAGCAGCCTTCCATGAGACAGGGGATCAAAGTGAACCCCAAGACATCCCCACCAAGCAGCAAAGCCAGGACACAGATGAATGCTATGGCATACAAATAGCATAATCTCAAGCACACACTACACAGATTCACAGGGTCAGAGGTATTCTTGGGTATCAACAGAATCCTAGAGAAAATTCCTTTTTTTTTTTGTTTTGTTTTGTTTTGGTTTTGGACAAACGCTCTTGAAAGCTCAGAACACAGTGCTCCACAGTCCTTTGAATGATACCTACCTATGCAAAGGGCCACTTAAGCCCAGGAGAACGAATCTTAACAAACACCCCTGTGGCGGTTAATCTTTGCCAAAGGGATTTAGAGTCACCTAGGAGATACACCTCTGGATGGGTCTGTCAGGGTGTTTCCAGAGAAGTTTAACTGTAGCACCCTCTCATGGGCTGGGATCCTGAAGTGTCTAAGAAGACAAAAGGAGGAACGGAGTGGAGCATCAGCATCCATTTCCAACTGAGTATGATGGGACCAGCTGCCTAATATTCCCACTGCCTTGCCTTACTGCGCCATGAGGCGCTGTGTCTCCTCAAACCACCAGCCAAAATAAACCCACCTCCTGTTCAGTTGCTTTCATAGGTGATGGGTCACAGCAGCGGCGATGCAACTGGCACACCGCCAGCGCCAACGCTCACCATCCTGGCCTTGCTGTCCCTTGCAGGGTGGACTTTGAGAAGTCCCTCATGCCAGTGCTGGGGCTGCTTCCACCATCGTCACAGGTCTGCATCCTTTTCTGCAATTCTGCCTTCTTTGTTTCCCTTGTTGTGAATCTGCTCCGAGATAGTAAATCTTTAATGTTCTGAGAGTAGATTTGATTTCTGGAAAAAGACCAAACTTATTTAGAGCCAAATCTTGCCAATAAGGTAGACAAGTAGTTTATATTAAATTTTTAAGAAAACAACCTTGTGCCTGGAGCTCAATAAATATTTGTTGACTAACAATGACAACAAAATGAGAATTAAGTACACGTTGTTTGAGTCTAAAGAGAAGAGACTCATTTTATTCCTCAGCTCATAGATCTTCTGAAAACAGTTCCAGCGGAGAAATTCCAGAAGCGGTTTGAAGAGTGGCAGGGTCAGTGGAATCAGAACAGAGTGTCAAGGGAACTCCTCTGAGAAGACCACCCATGGTTGAAATTCAAATCAACACGCGTTTAAGGTGACCCAGTTTCACACAAGAAAGGGTGGTTCTAGTCTGTTCGGTGTAACTACACACTAAGGGAATTGCTAAAGAGCTGTCAGTCTCTGGGGGGTGGGGATGGAGGGGGTTGAGTGGACTTGGGGGGGGCAGTGTTATGTGTAGGAGAAATGGTAAATACTGAAGATGAGGACACGTGGATTGCCCAGATTAATGGATTGGAGAAGGTGCCTACGGGAGAGATCAAGCCTGCTGGCTGGAGGGGAGGAGAGACTTGTGGAGGACGTAGCTGGGCCCTTAAAGAGGAGCTTCCAACCTCTTTATAACATGGCACTCCTAAAAATGCCCCCAGCTGGTCACTGAGACAAACAATGCAGACTTAAGTGGACAGACTGGCCTGGATGGCTTTCCGGTGGCCCCAGGTCCACCTGCCACCCCCCAGACGGCTATGGATTCTGCAACTTTACGTGCCAGCTGAGAAAACTCACTTTGAGGATGGAGAAGGATTTCAGTAGAGGGTACAGGAAGGCAGCATCAGCATCAAGGGTGGGACGTCTGGTGAGAGCTCATCACCTCTCTGAGGGGATGGAAGGGCACAGGAGTGTGGGTAAGTTGAGACAGGCAGAAACCAACAGATTGTGGCAGAATTTGAACTTAATTCTGTGCACAAGAGAGATCCTTCAGAGTCACTAACAGGGGACTGAGGGGTATATTTTTAAATTTTTAAAAACTTCACACTTCTTATGGTTTACTCATAAACAGCCATAAGTAACAAACTTGAAACACACAGATCCCTCAAAGCAAGCATACCTACCTGCCTTTCTCTTGCTTCTAGCTTGGTGGGGTACCCTGCTTAGAGAAAAAGATCTGGGCGACTCAGACATAAGATGAAAACCTCCAACCCCAAGTTTGTAAAAAAAAAAAAAAAAAAAAAAAAAAAGACCGTGAGGCTCAAAAGTAAGCAGCATCCTGGGGCCCCCAGAAAGAGAGAGCACCTTCTCCGTTTGTGAGATTTTCTTCATCTTGTCAGGGGTCTGAGTTGCCATTGCTGCTGTCTACCCTCCTAAATAAGAATAAATACACCCATGACTTATGCTCAGGCAAGCTACCTGTCTGCGTGAGAGTGAAGACAGAATGTTAAAGTCGGGCTGGGAGGTGGAGGGGAGGAGTACTTTTAAGATGGCTGCCAGCGTTGCTATGGAAATGCAATTCCCGACCAGAAGCAAATCCCATTCAAAAGGCCAAGAATGGCCATGTTAGGTCAAAAACGGAACATGAACTGGGGGAAAAGATTGCTTTTCAAGAGAACCAGACAATTAATTTAACAGAGGAACCACCCTACAAAGAGGAAAATTACAGTTACCTTACGGGAGGGATCTTTATTCTGTTACAGTCCAATTTTTAAAAGAGGTCACAAGGGATAAGGTGACAAGAGAATGTTCTCCATTCTAGCCGAGAAGTTTACACGGAGGTGGGAGGGGATGTGGGGGGGAGAGGTCAGGAGGACAGCTTCCTGGCAGAAGATCTGTAAGACACTGAGCTAGATGGCTGAGGGGAGTCACAGCCCTGTTTTCCAGAGTAGGTACATGTCTCAGGCGGGTTCGCTTAATGTCCACCGACTTTTTCAGCCTCAAATTTTGCGGAGGCCACCCTGCCATTCTCTTACAACTAATCTAATTCAAGCCCTCACGGCACCCCCCTCCAACTATGTACCAGTGAAAACAATGCGGGTATGAGTAGGTTTGCCCACAGAGGGATGTAGCTGCCTAGACAGTTCACAGGCAACGCGCGGAAAATAAACTGGCAGCCAGGCGGCCGCTCCCCTCATGCCCTTCTCCTTAGCCTGCGTTCGCTCTTCCATCCATCACCCGCCAGCTTGAAGACCAAAACACATCAAGAGAAGTGACGATCCAGTCAGCAGATATTAATTGAACTGTTATTAGACTTGAGACAGTGTGAGGTGTCATGGGGGCGGGAAATAAAGAGGTAAAGATTTTATCCCTGCCTTCAAACGCCTTGTCAAAAAGGAATCTCAAATGTCACACAAAGAAGAAACCGGTTGGAGTACTGGCCCAGCTGCCTAAAGAGTAATCACTTCAAGGAGTTCTGAGAAGAAAGTGTATTTCACATGCTGGGCTGGCCAGAGAAGGCAGGAACAACAGCAGCTGCTTTTGTTGTTGTTGTTGTTTTTAATTGTAGTTAAGGGGACTTGACATAAATTTCTCATCCCAACCATGTTTAAGTGTACAGTATTACATACATGCTTGTCACACAACCCATGTCCAGAATTGAAATCTGAGACTCTATGTCTGTGGAATCCCATCTCCAGTTTCCATCCCCCCACTCTCCAGGTTACCCCCCCCCGTACTACTTTGAATCTGTAAATTTGACTAATCTAAA
Source organism: Microtus oregoni (assembly GCF_018167655.1). NCBI lineage: Eukaryota > Metazoa > Chordata > Mammalia > Rodentia > Cricetidae > Microtus > Microtus oregoni. The sequence goes on along the minus strand of NW_024543831.1, from coordinate 3,348,073 downwards.
TTCCCCATTACTGTGGTTTCAACATAAAATGTCTCCCAAAGACTCATGTGCTCCCCTCCCCCAGCTGGTAGTGGTATAGGGAAAGTTCTGGAAATTTCTGCAGGTGGAACCTAGCTGGAGGAAGTGGATCATTGTGGATAGGGGTGAGCCCTTAAGAAAGATTATTTTGTCTTTGGTCTCTTTCTATTTATCTCCTCTCTTACTCTTCCCCTATCCCTCCCCTTCCCCCCACCCCTTCTGCTTTCCATCATGAGTTACCTCTGGAAGGCTCCTCCTTCACAGACTCCCTCTGCCATGATGTTTGTCTTTACTGCAGGCGTGGAATAAATGGAGCCAAGAGCTAGGGATGGAACCCTCTGAACCTGTAGTCCAGATCAACTGCGTCAAGCATCCTGTCACAGCAACGAAAAAGCTAATAGGCTCCTGTAAGGTTTGTCTTTTCACAAGCTGCCTACATCACCTGTAACATCTTCAATGCTTACCTTGCTGTAGCATGTAGCAGTATTCTCTTCCTCGGGGCTGAGTACAGTTTCACCTTCTGGTTTTCTATTACTCTTGCCTGTGGCTTTAAAGAGTACTCCCACACTTGGCTATGATGGACATTACTGCTGTACGTTGAATATATAAGTAGCTCTTCAAAACCCTGTTTCAGTCTTTATGAAAATGTCCCCAGAAAGGCAACTGCCAAAGTCAGGAGATTCTGATTTTTAGTTTTTGAAGGGTGGTGGTGTTTTCTGCACCAGGCCTATGCATTCTTACCAAATGGGACATGATGTTACAATTACATCTTTACCAATTCTTCCTTCCCCTTCTCTCTCTCTCCTTTTTCCCCTCCATTCTGCGTATAAATTATTGTTTCACATGGTGTCTTAGTTAGGGTTTCTATTGCTATGAAGAGACACAATGACCATGGCAACTCATATAAATGAAAACATTTAATCAAGGCTGGCTTACAGGTTCAGAGGTTTAATCCATTGTCATGGCAGGACTTGGCAGCATGCAGGCATACATGGTGCTGGAAAGGGAGCTGAGAGTTCTACATCTTGATCCACAGACAGCAGAAGGAGTCTGGAAGCCACACTGGGTATAGCTTGAGCATATGAGACCTCAAAGCCTGCCCTCACAGTGACACACTTCCTCCAACAAGGCCACACCTCCTAATAGTGTCACTCCCTGTGGACCAAGCATTCAAACACATGAGTCTGTAGGGGCCATACCTATTCAAACCACCACACATGGCTTCAATGTACATCTCTCTAAGGATGAGTGGTGTTGAAGACCTTCTTGTACACTTGTCATCCACTGGTCTACATCATTCAACAAATGTCTCTGTCTTTTGGTCATTTTTTAAAACTAGGTTATTTAGGTTTATTGTTAAAGGACCACTAGCTAAGTTTGAGGACAGAAAAAAATATAGTCAAATAGAGTTGGGCTCATCCGAAATCAGCTGGCCTAATCAGAATGCTTTAAAGAAGGTGAACGTGGTATACTGACGAGATGGGCAAGGATTCCTGAATTTGAAAGACCAGTGTCCCATGGTTATTTGTTTAGGGGTTTGAGTTGCTGGGGTCCCAGATCTGCAGGCACTGCTCAGAAAAACTGGAGCTCTACAGTACCCAATACCCCAAGGTGTCCTTGTGTGTTGGTCACACTTCTACAGCTGTGACAGAACACTGCAACCAAGGGAACTTACAGAAGAAAGCATTTCACTGGGCTTATGGTTCCAAAGGGCTGGACGAGTGGAGTGAAGTCATGGAGGCAGGAAAAGCCGAGAGCTTACATCTCCAACCCCAAACAGGAAACAGAGGGAACTAACCTAAAATGCTAGGAGTCTTTTGAAACTTCAAAGCCGGTCCCCAGTGACATGTCTCCTCCAACAAAGCCATACCTCCTAACCCTTCCCAGACAGTTCCACCAACTGGTAACCAAGTATTCAAGCATACAAACCTATAAGGGCCATTCTTGTAGTAGGAGCGGCGGGGCTGTAGATGCGTCCCGCCACCCGGCTAGCTTTACACCCGGAATAACTACACGGAAACTGTACTCTTTTAAACACTGCTTGGCCCATTAGCTCTAGCCTCTTACATGCTAACTCTCACATCTTGATTAACCCACCTCCAACAATCTGTGTAGCACCACGAGGTGGTGCCTTTCCGGGGAGGATCTTAACCTGCGTCCATCTTGGAGAGAAGAGGCATGGCATCTGCCTGACTCGGCTTCTTTCTCCCAGCATTCTGTTCTGTTTACTCTGCCTACCTAATTTTCTGTTCTATTAAAGGGCCAAGGCAGTTTCTTTATTAACCAATGAAAATAACACATAGACAGATGACCCTTCTCCATCATTCTCATTCAAAATATTACACCTGTTGCAGTATTCAGCCTGTGCCATTGGAAAGGATTTACAGAACCCAGCTGCACCTCAGGTCAGAGGTGAAACAGACCTTCATATTTCTAGCTATATTTCTGGTATACACTACCATGGTTTCTTTTTGCTTTCTCATTGAAGAGTATTTTGGGTTTGGTTTAATTTCATTTTCTGAAGCAGGGCCTTCTTATAAGTACAGGATAGCCTTGAACTCAAAAATATTCCTGCCTTTGTCTCCCAGGCTAGCATACCCAGCTTTTAGTGTTATTCTGTTATGGCCTAGCAAGGATTACCACCTCGTGTCCTGGCCATCTCCTTCTAGCTTGATGTGACCAGGGCAAGAACCTATGAAGAAAGGGGGTCTATACAGTATGCCAGTCACCACAACAAGCTCAACTTCCCACCATCCTCCCATCACTGGCTTTCGTGCTGGCTGCCTCAAGGGTTGCCCTTCCAGCTGATGGGTTTCATGATCTTCTGCCTCTACTGGAAGGCACAGAGCCAGATCTGACAGCATTGAGATCTCCTCTGACAGTCCTGCTGTCACCACCCTGACCAAACTCCTGGCCACACTCATCAAATGGCTTTTGTTGTGTGGGAAAATGTCACCAAGTAGGTGGCAGAATAGTACTGCTGCATGGGGTTCCCGTGAAAAGACAGAGATACAGAGATGAGGAGAAAGGGAGGGACAACGCAGACACCTAAAATGTTAATAATGGGTGCTTCTGGAGCTTAGAATATGGATGAATTTTTTCCTTTGTGCTTTTCTGTATTTTCCAAATTTTTTTTACCATGAATATGTATTGCTTTTGTAATCAGAGAAAAGGACAGTGCATGGTAATTTTTAAAAAGCCTTTGATGGGCTGCATGCCCACTTGGGCTTGTGGCTTTTGTGGATTTTACACAGAAAATTGTAGAGCCCTGTCTCTTCTAAACTCATCTGAAATACAGAGACAGAGCTGACCAAAGAGTCCAGAACAATCCAGAGGAGTACAAAACAGCCCTTGACCGCAGACCAGTCCTGAGTGGATGGCCTGACATGGGATGGAAAGAGATAAGGACATACTGTGAGCATTTTTGGAGACCTGGGGGTCACCTTCATATCACCCCCAATTCTCTAGAAGGTCTTCAGCCCTGAAAGGGAGAAAGAAAGTGCTTATACTAAGTACAAGAAGATAGCCAGCCTTGTGGGCAAGACTGGGAAAAGCTAAGCAAGGGACATAGGCAACCACCCCAGGAGGGCTCGGGTCCTCAGGGCCCTTTCTCCTGGTGACATCACCACATTTTTGAGGACTGAGTGTGAAAGAAACCAGCCTAACAAGGAAACTGGAATGAGCTCAGATGGAGAGGAGGTGGAACGGCATTATCTTGATTTGAATCACTGGTACAAAGACTGGCAAATTCTGGGATTCCAGTATCAGCCATCCCCCTTCGTCCCCCAGGAGGGAAAGGATCATGGGTCCTGAAAATAACCCATGGAAACATGTCGCTTCTGAGGCAGTGCCATACAAGGGTGGTGATAATGTCCTCCCTATGCACTGTCCCTCAGAAGATAAGGCTCTGCCACTGGCTCTGTCTGTGCAGGAGAGATGAAAGTGTTAACCCCAATCACCCTGCTAAAGAGCATTTGTGCAATATATCCTGTGACTGGACAGGAGAAGGAAACTGAGGCTCAGAGGGAAAAGCCACAGTATAGCTAGAACTGCAGCTCAGGGCTCCAGGTTCCGTAATCAGGTATGTTCTCCTGATACCACAGTCACTCACAAGTTCGTGCACTACTCAGCTCTCCAGGGCGGGGAGGGGGGCTGGGGTTTGAGGTTGTGTCTGAGAACCCAGATCACCCTCCTCGGCTCTCATACCAGTGGACCAACTCTGGATCCTAGCCCAAGGCCTGTGAGTCTCTGCCCTGACAAGACCCCAGGGCCATCTTATCACATCTCGCCCACTCCTTTGCAACCTAAGGCTTTGAAGGAGAAATCCCCATTGGGCTGAGCGGGTCCTGTTTGTCTAGCAGCGCAATAGCGTGTAACTACGGGAGCATCCTTCATGATGCTTCCCTGTGCACAGAGCGTACCTTGGTGAAAATTAGAACAGGGTGCCCTCTTCTGGCAGATGAATGAGATACACAAGGCCCCTCTGCCCAGGCCTTGTGGGTCTTGGTCCCAGGACTGCAGCCCTCACTGGGCTCAAGGAGAGGGTCCCTTGTGCCAGGGATGCAACGGGATTCATGCACAAAGACCCAGCATACCCAAAAAGCTGCTGCCTCTTGCCGTGCTTCTCAGCCCTCCCTCTGGAGCACACACACTGTTGTCTCAAATTCAACCCTTGTTCTTGCTGATCAGGCTCTGTCCCCTCTGGCCTCTTCCTCTGTCATTGGTCTGGATTAGATTTCTCCTCCCCATGCTGGGCTGATGAGGTCTCATTCCCATAGGGAACCAGAGCACTTTCCCGGCCTCTGCCCACCCTCAGCCACCCCCCTTGGAGAGCTTCCTTTACTCTCTATTTTTAGTTTCTTGATTGCAACTGAGAAGTCAGAATCAAAGGATGCAGGGAAACTTTAGAGATAACCAACCCAGAAAAAGGGACAGCCATGTGGGGAGGGATGAGGGGCTGGCTCTAAGAGGCAGAGGTGGCAAACGCGGCACCCAGGGTATAAGTGGGGTGGACAAGGAGGGCAGACGGTGGGCTATACGTCCTGTCTCCAGGTCAGCAGCCAAGGACAGCTGAAATCGAGACACTGAGCTACAAAGGACGCCTCCAGGCCACCTAGTACAATCCCTTCTCTCCACGGGAGTAAACTGGGTCCTGGCTGAGGAGGCAGGGCTCAGTAAATACTCTGACTCCTGAGGCTTGGCTGTGCCGATGTGTGCACAGGAAATGTGTATTCCCCACAACGTAGTCCACTTTCAAATCAAAGCGCGCATCACTATCACCTCTGTGCCAACCTGGGCCCAAAGGCCAGGCAGAGGCCAGATTCATCATGCTGCCCCCAGGTTGGACCGTTCTCAAGCTAAGGAGAGATAGCTTTTCCCTCACCGCCCTGGGGCTGCAGTGGCCCCTTTGCCTCCACCAAATGCATCATCGCCCTCCTGGAGACAGGAGTGCTTCCCCAAAGTGGCACCATCGCACTCCCTAAATGAATGAACCCGCAGCTCCAAACACCGCAATTGGCAGTTATTGCTGGCAGTTTATCAGTATTAACTGATTAGGCCCGAGATGATGGATCCCCTGTCTCAAAAAACCCGCTGCCCTGCATCACCCCCGGCAGCCCATGTGACCTGGCTGATCCAAGTTGCCTGGGGGCTAGCCTTCACTTGGCTCCCCCTCACCCTGAGCTGCCCCCCTCACCCAGCAAAAGAGACATTTAAATAAATAAAACAAAATTCAAATGAGGACACTAAATCTCCCTGGCGTTTAATTGATGATCATTATGCTTAGGAACCTAAACTCTTTTAATTTCACTGCGATGCAGAGATGAATTATAGAATTACAGTCGCCAATTATCAATCACGCCTTTGCTAGTGTCTCCTGGCTGCCCAGCCAGCTCCTGCTTCCTCTTGCAGGCCAAGGGTTGAGGAGGCAGCATAATAGCACTGGGAATGTGATTGCAGGAAGGATCTGCTCCCTCCCTCCCTCTCTCCCTCCCTCCCTCCCTCCCTCCCTTCTCCTTCTCTCTCTGTGTGTATGTGGTGTGTGCATGTGTCTGTGTGTATCTCCCTCTCTCTTTCTCTTCCCTCTCTCTCCTCTCTTTCTCATCATCTCTCTCTTTCCCTCCCTTCTTCCCTCCCTTCCTTTCCTCCCTCTCTCACCATTCCATTCCCAGCTTGCCACTTTTCCTACTTAATAGTAATAATAATAAAAATAAAAAAAACCCAGACAATTCAGAAAACAAAACCTTTTCATTTGCAGCCTAGCATTTAATTCATTTTGTTCAGGGGACAGTGTGCCATCCCCAGCACTGGGCAGCATTCCAGTGGCAACTAGTGCCTGACCCTAAGCAGCTGCAGTCAGGCCCACCTCACCCAGCAGCAGAGGGAGACCGGAAGGGAAGGGACTCTGGTAGACAGTAGAATGCCACCAGCACCAAGGCTGCAGCCTGAGCTTCTGCCACCCTACGCTGGGGAGCCATGCCCTCTCCTTCCTCTCCTCCTTTACTGTGAAAATAATAATAATAATTTGAATAATAATTTCCACCAAAGCTGGGAGTGATTTGCATTTGTATAGTGCTCTGCAATTTACAAAGTGCTTTCATGTGCATTATCTCATTTGATCCTTCCAATAATCCTGAGAGGTCTGTAGAGCAGGTATTTTTGTTATTCAAACGTTTATTCATTCATTTGACTAACATTTATTGAGTTTCTACTTTATACCAGACCCTGGGGACAGGGAGACCAGAAGAAGAAGAAGAAAAAAAGGAGTCTTTTTCCTCAAAGGTACACAGCCTGTTGGGACAAGCTACTAAGTGTACAGAAATTTAAAAGGCCCGGGAACAAAGTGTTCCCCTTCACAGCAGGGAGACTGAGGACTAAGAAAGCCAGGGTAGACCACTTCCGCTACTTTGAGCTTTGCGCCCTCCCCCAAGTTATTACATTGTCACCAGTATCTTCATTTCATCCGTTTGTTTAAAAGCACCAGCCTGGGGGCTGGAGAACAGCCCAGAGGTACAGCGCTTGCCGTGCCTGCGTGGAGGCCCGGGTTTGCGCACCTACTGCCGGCCAACGTTAAAAAGGTGGAGAGCGATGGAAGAGGTCGCCTGACGCTGACCCCTGCCCCACCTCACACGCTCATGCATGCACACACAAGTGCAAGTACACCAGCATCTGTGCACACAGCACACATAGTAGCTATGTGACTTCATTGTCATCCTTGGGTCCCTGAAATATCTACACAGGCAAACAAAGAAGGTCGGGAGGAAAAAAAAAACTTGGGGAGCTGCTGACACCAGCAAATCCCTTAAGACCGAGCTTATCATACCATATCGGAAAGAGAGAGGGGGAGGAGGCTGAGGCTGGAAGCCAGAGGTCTCATCTCCCAGGCATTCAGTATCTCGAAGTTCCTTCTAAAAGGCCTGTGCCAGGAAGCCTCTGGTCAAGTCTTTGTAGTTGATTGCTTCGTGGGTTTTGTTTGTTTGTTTGTTTGTTTTTAAGAAAAGACTATGCCTTTTCTCTTACAGGAGCTAAAGCTGGCTTTGCCTTGAACCATCCACGGCCGTACTAGGGTCACCTGTCCTGTCCAGGTTTCACTCAATGAATAATAGCCAGTTCTCACAGTATCGCTCCTATCTACAGCTGGCTTTCTAACCGCCACAAGCTACCACCTATAGGACCAGATGGAGGTGGAGCTAGGCTTGACCAGGTCACTTAGCTCGGGTTCACTGCAGAGGCCAGGTCCCGGAAGGCCCTAAGCAGATGGTCATGGTTTTGACGGCACTGAATCTTTGCCTCTTTCCTATGGAATTAAATCCACCCAAGCAGAGGTCCTTCGGGGACCACAGTCTGGGTCAGAACCCAACACTTTGCCTGGCCAAGGCCAGGACAACTCCATCCTGTCACCAGCTGGCTTCCCTGGCTCTAGGCCACTGGCCTCTCGCCACGGGCCAGGCACCCAGCCATGCTATGGAGCCAAGCAAGCCTGGCATGGAGCAGTCCTGTTAACACTCTCAGTGGTCTTGGAAGGTGGAGGTGCAACTGTAGAAATTACGTCTCTATCCTTAGATGGGGAAGACATCCCAATCTCTCTTCAGCCCTGGTGTCTTCCTTCCGAGTCTCATTTCATCGCTGCTCCATCTCCACTCTATGTTCCCAGGACAGAACAAGTGGCTTTTGCCTGACCTCCCATCCCCAGGTCACACGGCTTTGCTCCCAAGCTGAACTGAGTGTTTTGTACCTCTCTGAACTATACTTCTTGCGAATTATTCCCAGCTCTCCCTCCACAATCTGCCTTGGGAGTGTCTAGTCATCCATGAAAAACCCACCTCTATGCTACCACCTCCCCGGAGACTTCCAGGCTACTTCAATCCCACCAACAAACCAGAGCTGTTGATATCTGCCTTCTCCGGGAGTCCTGCAGGGCAGTTCATCCGTCTCCATCCCTATCCTGTCCCTTGACCTGAAAATGGGTATTCTAACTGTGATCTTCCTGAACTGAAGTTCTCTGGCTGGGAAGTTTACTCAAGACTTTCCCAATGTTAAAAGCAAGAGTCATCTTCTGGAAAACCCTCCTCTGGTCCTTAGCAGGCCAGGGTGACCTACTACTCTGCACCTGTCACTGGAGCTGAGAAGTGTACACCCTATTCATGCGAGACCTGTTTTCAAAGTCGCCTTGTCGATGCCCAAAGTATCTTCAGAGAAGCATGAAATACCTCTGCCGTAGAAAGGGTTCTCATCATAGAGACCAGAAGCCCCAAAAGAGCCAGATTAGAATCATGTCATCAGAGCCGGAACACATTGGAGGTCGCTGGGAACACCAAAGTGGATCTGAGAGAAATAGCAACGGTCCACTCAAAATGGCAGTGGAAGGCCGAAGAGCCAGGGAAGAAGTCACATCAGCCTTAAGGTCCTAAGATTTCAGTCCTGGCTCTTTAACCCTGAAGGAGTACAATAATTAATGAGTCCATGGCACTGTAGCATAAACTTCCCACAAATCCTTTAACCCTCCAGGAAGGGCAGTATCATTTTACGAGAGAAAGAGAGAGAGAGAGAGAGAGAGAGAGAGAGAGAGAGAGAGAGTTTGCTGATGCACTGCTTTCAAATGCAGCCTTCTCTGGCTTTGGACATAGCACCACTCTATACATCTACAGCGATAGGAGCAGAACCCCGTGCTGTGCCAGTAAGCATTCTATAAACTGAGCTACATCCCTGGCACCCAGCAATACTTTCTTTGAGACCTGTGGTAGCCAGGTGTCAGGTGTGCCACTGATGCTGGGATGTTCACTCACCATCAGGTAAAGAGGGAGATCCTGAGAGGTTTCCATCCCGGGACGGAAGCAGAGTAGGAAGCCGCTGCTGTAGGTTACACTCCTCTCAAGCCCGGTCTCACTAGGATAAATAAAAGAGTGTTTCTTAATAGCCATGCCTTCCCATTCGGGATGAAGTGTAGAAAAATATTGCTGGAGAGGAAAGCAGGAAAGGGGGAAATGGAGGCAGGGAGAAACATAAACATCAGGTGGCCTTCATCTCTATCAGCCTCAGCCTCTCCTAGATGACATCTGCAGACCACTAGACGATACCTTGTACCACTCACCAGAACAAACAATGGCCAACCTCCTCTCCAGACCTCCCCCTTCCCCCAGCGCCAAACAACGATCCATAATATTTGCTTCTAGCTGAGCTCATAAAATGGCCTCACTCCAGCCCCCGTCTCATGACCAGTGGACAGTATGGATGTCTCTGGCCATGAAAAGACGGTCAGCTGGGCCCTGCTCTCCCACCCCAGCAACCGAATAAACACACTGCCCGATAAGTCCCCCTCTGGAGTACAGCATGGTAGCCGGTGTTGAGCAAGGGCAGGGGAGCCACCTCAGGGCTCTACCGACCTCTTGTCTAGTGTGCAGCCAGCTTCAGAGGTGACAGATGAGCTACCAACCCAAGCCAACCTCCCTTCCTTCCCCCAGGCCCCCTCCTTCCAATCTATCTTTCTGGCCCAGACCCCCATATCTTTCTCCGAGCTTCAAATAGCTGTGTCTCAGAAACGTGAAGTGCTGTTTTCTCCTAATTACAAAACTAACAGCTGACAACAGAGGCCCCGCCGTTTCTCCGAGCTAACAGCCCCATTAGGACAGGTCCTGTTATCGCCCTTGCCCCCTCTATGTATTTTATGAAGCCGCTTCAGAAGTCCTCAGCCTCTGGTCGTCCCCTCCTCCTTCCCTCTCTCTTCTAAGGCGATGGCTCCATGAAAGCAGAGGGGAAAAATAAAGCTTTTTACTAAAATGTCAAGGGAGGGGGGCTTCCTAACAGACCATTGGAGGCTTGCTTTTTTTTTTTTCTAAGTGTGATAAATTTGACCCGTCTTAAAAAGACAGCCAGCGTTGCTTATCAGCCATGATTTGACCAGATAGCCGTTTCAAAAAACAGACACTGGTCTTTTTATAATAAATGAAAGCAATAAAATCAAGAGCTGGGCCAGAACTATAATTAAGAATCAAGTCCGGAGAGTGGGGGGTGTCAGAGGAAAGCAGTGGAGTGTTTGGGCAGGCTGCCATGGGCACCATTGTTGGGGGGTCACCACAAGAGGGCACTGGGGGGCCCACACTAAAGGAAGGGGGGGTGACTCTCACCCTCAACCCCTTTCTTTCTCCTAATGGTCTTGAGAGAGTTCCATTTCGGGACAGGTGGACCCGGCGGGGGGGGGGGGTTGCAAGGAGGGGCCCGTTGCCCACCCCAAAGCCCAACCCAGTGTCTGTATGAAATTCAGCCAGGAGACCTGCTCCTTGCTCTGCCTGCACACAATAAACACCAGGCTCGCTACCCCTAAAGAGCTGCCCGTGCAACACAGTCTCCATCTCAAGCTGCTGCTTTGCATTTCCTTTTGGCTTTATTAAAACTGATTTTCTATTTGCACTATAAAAACTGATCTGATTAAATTTCCATTTTTCCCCACAGAAAAGACTCTCTCTGTCTTCCCCTCCCCCCGCTCCTGCCCCTCCCCATCTCTCCATGTCCTCCTCTTGGTCCTCTATCCCATTAGCCCTCTCCACTTTTTTTTCCTTACCCCAAACAAATAATTCCTGATTATCCTCCCTCCTCATCCCTCTGATCCCCCACTGGGTCTCCAGCACAGTTTCCATGGGGATGGCGCTCCCAGGGAAAGGAGCGAAGCCGAAGAGGGGCGGCTCACTGGCGGATTCGCAGTGGAAGGGGGTGTTCTATGTGGCTGTGATACCGCATGGCACATTCACTGTTGCCCTGAGTCAGGCTTGTCCCTCTGACAAAGCCAAGGTTGTGGGTTTGGTACTCTGGAGGGCCACTTAACGGGTTCCTTGCATTCAGGAGAGCAGAGAATGGACCAAGCATATATACAGTTCAGACCACAGGATCCCCTACTCAACATGTGAGGTAAAGACCTTAGCCTTCAAGTTTCTGGGTTTTTTTTCCCCATGACAATGACTCATTACAGACCCACAGGGTTAGTGAAGAACACACACAACCACAAACACCAAGCTTTGTTGTGCTCCTACCACCAATGGAGGTTCCATTTCAGAGAGGACAAGTCACTGGCTCATTGAAAGAGACCCCTGTGGGGTGAGCGCAGGAACCAACCGGAGTGCTAACTACTGCGCCGCACAGTCTCCCGAGACAAGAACACCCTGCGAAGGATCAAGCACCCACCAGAGACCCACCACAGAAGAGCTGAGGAAGCAGAGGATGGGGTGAGAGGACCAGCTGCAAAAGCAGCCACCATCGGTCCTTCTAAGGGCCGCCTCCCTTCAGAGTTTCTCAGCCCACTGTGTTCCCCAGCCTCAGCCCTGCTGGTCCCCTTTGGTGTTCCTGCCCTTAAAGCTGCATCCCTCCCTCTCCCTTCCATGCAGCTGAGGTGGGTTGGCATTTTAACAAGACTTTTCTAAATATTCAGGGAAAACAAAAAGTAAATAATGGCAGGCAATATAAATGGCAGGCCCAAACTTATTTCCCACCGCACCAGAGCACCTTAGCGCTATCGGTAATTAATTGAGGAGTGAGCCAGGGAGCAAGCCAGCCATTGACTGACCGACCGACCACCTGACTCACTGGCTGACAGACTCTCTCAGTTCTTCACTGTTGGAATGGGTAACTCACTCACTCCATGAAGAGTTTGCCTGTTAACCAAAACCAAAATAGGCACTGAACTCCAGTGTAAGAGGCCACCCGACCCACTCAGACAGGTAAGACTTGGTCATGATGCAAGTGCCCAGGTGTCCAGAGAGACTCCCTGTCCACACCCTCAGGGGAGGCTGTCCTTCTTACTGATGTCCCAAAACTTTGCCTACACAGTAGTTGCTCCGTGTATATGAGAAGTCCCGCCTACTCTGACAGTTCCCATCTTCTCTAGGTTTGAGCCAAGACCTCCAGAGCCAAATAGAAAGGACAGTGAAGGTGGCCAGACTAGGCTCCAGAGCACTGAGAGGCCAGGACATAGCCCCTCAGGTCTACAGGCCCTGTGTGGTGCCTCTCCTCCCTTTCTGTGGGCTAGCCTGACCTGCTCTCCTCTGGGTAGAGCAAGCTCCTGATCGCTCACTGCCTTTGTGCCAACTCTGTGTTTCCTGATGTGCCTTCTCCCCAACCCGTCTTCTGCTTGCTGTCCAAAGCCTGCTCCTCCTCCTCAGGAATGAGTCCCAGCAGACTTCCAAGTCCCAGTCCCCCCTCTGCCACACAGTCTCTGGCCTTGCTTTATCAGTCCCGCCCACTGGGTCAGCTTCCCTATTCCCGGGCGTTTCTCCTCCATCACAGTCAGCCCGTGGGCAAAGACTATGTCTGTAATGCTTGCATTCTCCCCAGACCTCTCCATTAGCACAGCGCTGTGTTGACTCTGAGCGCACCCCTACTCTTATATGTGTGTGTAATAACCATTCAGGCTGTGGGGTGCAGGGCTGTATTTCAACATGTGTGCTGATCAAATTAGGCTCATTAGCATTTCAGTCTCGTTATCATTTTTTATGCTGAGAACCTTTCAGCTCCTCTCTTTTGCTTTGTTTAATTGTTTGGGTGATGCTGTGGCTTAAGCCCAGACTCTCACAATGCTTTCTTTAGTTCTTAATAGAATATTATAGATATTACCACAGCCCCCCCCCCAACCCAAGTATTTCTGTCTGTGTTGTCTGTTTGTTTGTGTTTGTTTGTTTGTTTGTTTGATTGATTGATTTTTGAGACAGGGTGTCCTGTAGCCCAGACTGACTTTGAACTTACCATGTGGAAGATAACCTTCAACTTCTGATCTTCCCACCCCAGCCTCCAGAGTGGCGGGATTGCAGGCCCGTGTCACTGTGGCCACAGGTTTACGCTGTCCTGAGGAGGGACCCAAAGCCTCAAGCCTGCTAGGCAAGTGCTCTGTAAACTGAACTCTAGCCCCAGCCATCTGCTACACAAATTTTTGACAGACAAAAAGCAAAACAAAACAAAACAAAAAATTGTGCTTTGAATTCAGTCACATGAGAGGAGTTGAGAGGGAGAGAGAAGGGAAAGGAAAGAGGGAGGAAGAAAGAGAAGGAAGGAGAGAGAGAAGGAAGGAGAGAGGGAGGGAGAGAGGATAAAAGCATGCTGGGGTGGACGGGACAGCAGTGGTTTGTGAGACAAGACACTGAATTTGGTTCTAGACATTTTACGGCGACAGCAAGGCACTTAAGGAGAGATGTCCTGCAGGCGGCTGGATTTATGGGACTAGATTCAGCAAGAGGTCAAGGCTGGAAACGAACGTTTGAGCATCCTGGAGAAAGATGGAGAAGAGAGAAGAGCTGCAAATGAGCTCCCGCAGGAAGTGAACAGAGCAACAGAGAAGGCTGCCCCCCACCCCCAGGAGGCTCCAGGGAGCACGGCCAACCAGTATGGGTGTCCACTGACACCGAATTGGTGGGGTCTGGGAAACAAAGTCAGGGATAAAAGAAGGGACCCAAAGACCCTGCCAGATGAAGGAGGCTGAGCCCAACCAGCTACCCAAGGGACTTCCACTCTTTCCTGACAGCCTTCCAACACTGTCTCAGAAACAGTGCCAACAGATCCTGCCGTCAATTCTGCCTGGTCCTGGACTGTGGCTCTACAGGTCCTCACCTGCGTCTTCCCTTCTCCCCAGCTGCCATCAGCCACCAATGGAACCACAGAGCAGCAGAGGTCAAAGGCACAGGAACAAAGAAAGGGGTTCATCATTACTTGCTCTGTTTCCACAAATGTCAACCACCAGCCCCCTGGAGGGACTGTAACCCTCCAGAAGTCACAAAGCTGGGAAATGGGAACCCAGGTCAGACGCCAGGCATCCTCTGTCCCAAACTGGCCCTCCCTGATTTCTATCACTGTGCACCCTACAGAGGAAGCAGAGACCCAGAGGGAGACTGACCAGCCCAAGAGCCACAGCTGGGCCAGATTAGGGCCAGAATGGGGACACTCTTCCCTCCTACCGCTGGTGCTGAACCAGCCTCCTGGGGGCCCACAACACACCTCAGAGCAGGCAGGCACAGCCTCTATGTCTAGACTGCAGGCAGAGGGCAGGCCTAGGGGGGTGCTTCAGTCAGTAAAGTTCTTATAAAACCTGCACTCAATCCCCACAACATACATAAAAATGCCACGTGTGACAGTGTATGCTCCTAATCCAGGTGCTAGGAAGATCCCTGTGACTCACTGGCCTGACGGTTCAGCCTAATCCATAGATCCCAGGCCAACAGGAGACTCTATCTTCAAAACCAAGGCAAATGCCACCTGAGGAACGACACCGAAGATTGTCCTCTGCCCCCCCCCACGCACACTCAACACACTCTCATATATGCCAACATTCACACACACAAACTCACCATACACACTCACATACACACGCACTCACTCATACACAAAATACGCACACACATAAATACATATATACATATGCACACATTTACACACACCCATATTCACACACACACATACTCACACCCATACTCATATACTGATACACTCACCTACACAACTCTCACACACTCCACATGCATGTGTGTACACACACTCAGTCTCTCTCACACACATACACTCACACACTCTGTCTCACACACACACACTCTCTCACACACTCTTACACACACACACAAACACACATACTCTCTCTCACTCTCTCTCTCTCTCTCTCTCTCTCTCTCTCTCTCACACACACACACACACACACACACACACACATTATGGCAGAGACCTAATGGTTCAAACCCTGACTGTTCCCTTCATCTATAACCCCTGGCTCAGATTGTCCCTGGGGAAGGCTCCTGGAGGGCGACACTCTGCTCTGAGAGCAGCTGCTGTGAACCTGTCTTCATCCACACCTAAAATCTGGGCCATTCCAGAGAGACAATTACATGCCCTCCCCCGACCCAGCCCCCCAGAGCTGCTGGCTGCTTAGAAACCCCTGGCCCTCCTTGTCCTGAAGCTGCCAATTTCCTCATCAGTATTTTATTTGTCTGTTTTGCTCATTTTTAAGCTGGTGGCAATTGCTATTTAAATTGTTTTGTAAAGTGTCTTTGCATTTACAATGCCGGCTGTCAGCAGCCCCACAATAGGAAATGAGATTTGGCATCAAAGGCAAAGACGCTACTAAAATACATTTTAATAAATATGTAAATCAATTAATCAATCACCCATCCAGGGAGCTTCGGGAATGCAGAGGGCTGAGAGGGAGGAGTTGGAGGGTGGTGTGGTCCAAGAGAGCAAAAGAGGCTCACCAGCACTGAGCATGGGAGATGCTGGCACATAATGAACAGCCTGCCACCCTTGAGCTCCTAACTTCCAGGTTCCCTCCTTCACCCCCACTACCTACATGGGCACCCCAGGCAGGAGCTGGGAGCCCGTGGAGGTGCTAACAAAACCTCCAGGCCTGAGATTAAGAAACAAATGCTTTAGTAGAAACTCCCACCACCAAAGTGTCTCCCCCTCCAGTGCTGTTTCCTAGAGAAGCCAGGGATTAGACAGCATGTGCAAGGCTTGGGTCTGCAAGCTGGACCAGCCTGGGGGATCAGCATCAGGAAGAAGAAACGACCAGCTGCTCTCTCTTCCTGAAACAGCATCAAAAGAGAGGCACTTAAGCTGCCACACAGAAACTGGGGAGGGGTGTACTCTCCCCCCAGAGACAGACTTGGGGAGGGGTGTACTCTCCCCCTAGAGACAGACTTGGGGAGGGGTGTACTGTCCCCCTCAGAGACAGCCTTGGCAGGAAGTAAATAAGACTTGAAGAACAGTCCTGAGGGTAAGAAAAGAGGGCCACGGGTCTAAAGGATTTTGTGTGGGTGTGGGTATCCTGGGGGGTGGGGGTGGGATACAATCCACCTTTTGTTTAAGGCAGGGTCTCTCAGAGGCTGGAGAGAAGCCTCAGAGGTGAAGATCACTTGCTGCTCTTGCGGAGGACCTGAGTCCAGCACCCACCTGATATCTCACAACAGCCTGCAACTCCAGTTGTAGGGAGCCCAACACCTTCTTCTGACCTCTCTGGGTTCCTGCATGTACATGGTGCACATATATGCGCTCAGGCACACACACATACACTAGATAGATAGATAGATAGATAGATAGATAGATAGATAGATAGATAGACAGATGGATAGATAGATAGACAGATGGATAGATAGACAGATGGATAGATGAAAAGACAGAGTTCCTCATAGGGCTGACTGGCCAGTGACTCAAGGAACTTGTCTGTCCCTGTGACCCCAGGCCAGAGACTCCATCACACATCACTATGGTTGGCACTGTGTTCTGGGGATTAAACTCAATTCTTTAAACACTTTACCAATCCAACCATCTTCCAGTTCTGTCAAGACTTTATGAAGCAGCAGTCTGAACACACTGTGTCTGGAAATGAGAGGGTAGCCAGGGCGCTGGCCACATAGATACAGATTCTCAGATGAGAGGCTAAAGCTACCGCCACACAGCCTGAGCTGGAGCTGGTGTGTCTTGAGCCTGAGTACATGGGTTTGGAAAGAGTGTGCCTGAGCCCTAGTATGGTGTCATGTGACTTTCTATGTGACCTTTGACAGGTCACTTTCCCTTCGTGTCAACATCCGCCAGACAGTGCAAAGTGTGTGGACAAAAATGAACTGTAAATTAGACGCTCTCCAGCCTCCCTTCCCCGGCACTTTTGAGGCAGAATAAGTATCCTCCCATTGCAGCAGCCTGCTGCATAGTTCCCAGCTAAGTTAGCCTAATCCTGATGGGGAGGGAACTAGCCATTTGCAGTCTGACAGCAGGCTAGACCTACCCAAGGGGACTTAACACCTCCAGGTGTTGAAATCAGACCCCAAGGCCTGGAGGACCTGGTTCCTGTTATGGTACTAGCCTAGCATGTACAAAACTCAGAGTTCAATCCCTAGTACCAAAGAGAGGGAGAGAGAGCAAGAGAGAGAGAGAGAGAGAGAGAGAGAGAGAGAGAGAGAGAGAGAACCAAGCTATGGAGAAAATGATAAAAAGGCTAAAGGCTCCTGCACTTGATTTCTCTCCAACCCTCTCCTCTGCACACACACACACACCTCATCCTCCAGAAGAGTGAAGTCTGATTAAAAACACATCTAGCTCCCAAATTCTAAGAACTGGTGCCATTTGGACCAGAAGGCAAAGAGTCCCATCAGGGCTGAATGTGCATGTGTGGCCAACCTTAAAGGCCAGGTCATAGCTATGGGCTAGGTCTCACGAGCATACATAAATAATGTGGCCTCTGCCACATGGGCTTCAATGTGTGAGCGTCTTGTTCAATATGTTCCCACTCAGGCAGGTCCCTCTCAGGTGCATGGGCCTTGGTGGGTCCCTGTGGGACTGTGAGTGGTACATCAAGTCAGGCTTTGAAACGTACACAAGTCACCATATGGCAGGCAGGAGCTTGGGGCCACTATAGTGGCTGAGGTCTTACTGTCCAGGAGAGTCGGGTCACAGCACTGCCACATAGCTACTCTGCAAACCATCCCCTGGTTGTATCTGTCTTTCCCAACACCACTAGAGTAGAGGCTGGATGAAGCCCCCACAGTTACTCCTTTCAGCCACTGGCCATGTATGCCAGCTGTGCGCGCGCGCGCGCACACACACACACACACACACACACACACAGATGCTGTCCTCCACACCCCCTTTCGCAAGCCTTCTGCCTTTGGCCATCAGAACCTGAGGTTCTCCATATTCTGTATTCCTGATCTCACATCAGCCTCAGGGCACTCAGGCTTTGGCTTCATATTGAGAATTATGCCACTGTCTCCTGCTCTGATTGTTCAGAGCTGGACCATGACACACTGACACCCTCTCTGTCTTTCAGGGTACAGATGAATTATCATGGGAGCCAAGCTCTCAAATACATATACACGCATCATATATGGGTCATACATACACATATTCTATCATATATAAATACATACATGTACATATACACACATCAAATATGGGTCATATATACACATATCCTATTGTATATAAATATCTATACATGTACACACACACACATCACACACACATGTATCCTATTGACTATCCTATTGGTTCTACTTCTCAAGTGATCTAAAGTTATCTTCTGCATCACATGTATCATTTCTTCCAAAGTACTCTCAAGGTGTATCAATGGCAGGAGTGTGCCCACAGGGACTTCAGAGGTCCTGAGCCAACTTCTGCAGCCAGCTCAAGACTGGCAGACTCTCAGACCAAGATGGCTGTATCTAATGACTGTCCAGTTGTCAAACTGACTGTCTCCACCCTGCCCTAAACATGTCATCCCTTGCTCTTTGCTCCCTGAACGCATATTGTCTCCACCTGGAGGGCAACACCATTTCTGGGGAGACTTCTGAAGTACTAACTTTATTAAGATTGATTTGGCCTGCCCGCCATTCTGACAGGTCCAAAAGCAAACACGGTAGGGCCATGGGGGAGATTTGGTCATAATTACCATCTTTAATTACTGCTAAAACATCAATTGCTCTTGTTCAATTAGCAGTGCGGTTTCAGGCATGGCAAACTTTGCAACACAAAATAAGCTGAAAATTGATTTCTGAACACTTAATGCAGATCTGAAATTGCTAACCTGATAAGGTTGTCATAGAAGAGCCAACGTGGCCAAGGAGGAACTTTGCAGGGCTGTAATTGCCTCGGTAGGAAGATTAATAACTTGTATACTTACATCTTGTTCATCAAGTAGGAGGTATTCGTGGGGGAACCAGGAGAGGTGGATATGTGAGCAGGAAGGCAGAGGGAGAGTGTTAACAAGGAGACTGGCAATTAGGTAAGAGAGAGCAGCAGCCTGCACCCAATGGTCCGTGAACGAGGACATGGCCCTTCGGGATGACATACAGGAGGGGGGACTGGCTGGGCTGACTGCCAGGGAGAAAAGACCAATGCAAAGAGGGTGGGTTCTGTCTTAGGTAGGTCCCAGACATCTCCAGTCCCTCTCCAAACCCTGGAAAGGGAGCTCCAAGGTCAAATCCATGCAAGGATTTTGGCAAGGGAAAGGTATGATATGATGGACGGAGGAGCAGCAGCTGGACCCCAGGATGCCAGGCTGCTCTGCTACAGTGCTCACCATCCCTTGTTCTGATGCCTGGGTCTTCCCGCCATGGGGCTGAGTGGACCCTGCTGAGTGTGTCATGGAAGGGTGAGCAAGGAAGCATTTTATGAGCTATCAAGTGTTCCATGCAATGTGCCACTGCGAGCATCGTTATCATTGTTACGCCGGACCTGTCGGTGGTGTGGGGAACAGGGAAAGCATCTGAATAGCTTTGGAAAAGACCCTTCCCACTCTGAGTCCTGTCATTTAGGTGGAGGGAAATGAAGAAAACATTCCATTTTAAGTTCAGGAAACTTATATCAACTGAGCACTGATGTGTGCCAGGGATGAGGAAAAGCACTGCATAGGTGGGGTAAATAGACAAAAAGATAGACGTATAGATACAGAAGGAGAAAGAGAAAGGAAGGAGGAGTGGTTATGAAGACGAGAGGTAGATGGATATGTAGGTGGGTAGGTAGGTAGGTAAGTAGGTAGGTAGGTAGATGATAGATAGATTAGATAGATAGATAGATAGATAGATAGATGATAGTAGATAAAAGATAGATAATCTAGAGATAGATAAGAGTTGATGATTGATAATACATATATGTCTGTCTGTGTGTGTGTGTGTGTGTGTGTGTGTGTGTGTGTGTGTGTGTTTGTAAATAGAAAGATGGATGAAAAGGGACTTACTAATGCTGGCATACTTGGAGCCAGATGGTCACCAGGCTCTATCTCTTGTTGTGTCCTTAGGTACCAGGAATTGCAGATCCAAATTTTATTGAATATCTACTGGCCCAGCCCAAACCCAGGCAAAGTGAGGGATGGCCTTCCAGACACTCAGCCTCTAGATGGACAGGGATGGAAGAAGCTTATAAATGTGGGACCTCAAAGTCCACAAAGCAGTCAGATAGGTGCCCAGAAGAGGTGATGTCTGAGCAGGTTTTGTTTGGGCCAGGAGCTAGCCAGACAGATTCCCAGAGGGATGTATTCCACTTGGCATCTTTGTAACCAGATGCACAAGGCTAAAAGCTGCCCTCTCACCTCCACATGCACACCGTGGCAGGTATGCCCTTCCACATATGCACACAAGCAGATGTAAAATAGTGAATAAACATTTAGAATTAAACTACAAAGGTACGTAGAAATAGGTACCGAGGAAGTCATTACTAGTATGCTTTGGGTAGGAAGATACTGTGAGAAGTCGATGCACCGGAAAGTTACAGAGGAATCCAGAATGACATCTATCTTTGATGAAGTTAGTACAGAGACATGAGCTGAGTCCAAAAGGCCAGGGAAGGTCTGTGATGGCCAGCTGAGAGCAGGATCGCGGTGCAGGGTCAGGTGACAGGCAGGTGTCCAGGGGAAGTGCCACACCTTGGGCCAAAACTCAGCACCCATTTCTTGGAAGCAGTGAAGACAAGAATGTGGACAGCCAGTGGCAGCCACCCCGAGCCTGTGACGTGACAGGAACAGGGGCAGTGCCGCGTGAGGAGACACACTGAAAGTCACATTTGCAAGAGGCAGTCCGTCTATGAAGTGGAACAGGGACAAAGGCTCCGTACCAGGACTGTCAGTTGTCCGGTGAGACAGAAATCATAAAGGACCTCACACTGATGTCATCGCATATGTAGCCTGGTGGCTGGAATATAACCCAGGTCCTCATCTCCGCTCCCAGTCCAAAGTGTCATACAAACAGCTGACCCCAGAAGAGTTCTTCTCATTCAACGATAAATCAATGATCCAAAAAAGAAGCATCATAGAGCAAGAGGTGCAACAGCTCATGGGCTAGAGAAGATCTGAGTTCAGCTCCCAGCACTCACACCAGCCAGCGGCTCACGACTGCCTGTAATTCCTATTCCAAGTGTTCTGAAACCCTCCTCTGGCCTCCACAGGCACTGTGCCAGTGTGCACAAATCCTCACATATACACGTAATAAAAACAAAATAAAATATTTGTTTGAAAAGAAGAGGCTGTGGCTATAGTTATAGTTATCTTGCATATTTAGAACCTGTGGTAATTTATATGAGAATACCCCACCCCCAGAGGATCATATATTTGGATGTTTGGTCCTCAGTTGACAGAACGATTTAGGAAGGATTAGGAGGTATGGCCTTGTTGGAAGAGATGTGTCACTATGGGGTGGACTTTAAGGTTTCAAAACTCCAAACTAAGCCCAGTAACTCTTATTTTTTTCTGCTGCTATGCTGCCTGTCATGATGGCCACGGGCTTTCCCTATGAAACTGTATACAAGCAAGCTCCCAGAATGTTTTATTTTATAAGTTGCCTTGGTCATGGTATTTTTCCATAGCAATAGAAAAGCAACTTCAACAGAGTCCTAGACTCAATCCCCAGCACTGCAAATAAATAAATATTTGTAAAAGAGAAAAATATAAAGAATAAATAGTTTGAGAACACTCTTGACAGAGAGGGAAATGTTGCCATAGAGAGGATGAACATAATACCATGGAAAGTTTAAGCAGCGAAATAATTATTTCCATAAACCAAGAATACAAAACGGGTATAAATGTGCCTTAAAATACAGGAGATGAGTACATGACAGACATCATAAAATAGCACTGTTCAGAAAAAAAAATACAAGAAAAAAATACAGAAAACCAACAGAAAGAATAAGGAAAGATAAGGAACAGACTTGGAGAAGGCAAGAGAAGTTAGTAGGAATGTATAAGAAATTAAAAGAGAGAGTCTGGGGATGACTGGGTGGGCAAGAGTAGTTACTCTTCAAGCTTGAGGACTTGGGTTCTAATCCCCAGCACCCACGTACAACCTAGGCATGGCCACACATGTCCACAAGCACCTGAGACCTCAGTACCATGGAGACCGGAACAAGAGAGTTACTGGGGCTTGCTGACTGCCAGCCTATCTCCAGAACTAGTGAGAGAACCTGTCTCAAGGGAGTAAGCCAGAAAATGGCAGAGTGGTACCCTCAATGCTTTCCTTCGGACTTCCTGCATCTACCTGTGCATCCATGTACACCTACATCACATTACACACACATAAACACAAAACATAAGAAAGAAAATGATAGTTGTGAAAAGCAGGCAATCATACACACAATTCACAGCCATGCAAAAAAAAGCAGAGATTTAAAAATGATTTATTATTGCTTTCCAAAACCGAAAAAGAACTGAATCACAGACTGAAGAGGCCTATTGTGTCCCAGGAAGACACTGGCTTGGGATGGTCACATCTCATAATGAAACAGACTTCAAAGTCAAAGAATTCCTTGGACAGACTGGATCAAATAGTTTTATACATGGGAGGGAAAAAAAGTTAAGGTCACCTCAGAAAGCTCTGTACAATGATCTAAGACAAAGGAATAAAAAATATGATCGAAGAATGCTGCACCCAGGCAAACTAGCATGAGGACGGCCCCAGTAGATGCGCGAGAATGTGAGAACACTGGCCTATGAGTCTGAAGAAACACAAGGAGTAAATTAACACTGCAGGATGAATGCAAGAAAATAGCATAAAAAAGGGGGACATTAAATCAGCGGAACTGGAAATCAGGCTAACTCTACACCTGGGCAGAGATGGCAGCCACAGGACTAAATGCAAACGTGACACCCTTGGTCAGGCAAAAATGCTACAGCTGACAAAAATGGGTTGGAGAAGGAAGGACAGTGGGTAGCTAGCAACATTTTTGTTTAGAGATAATTGTTTAGAAACATTTGAAATGAATCAGCTAAGAGACAGAAGCACATGCACATTTCAAAGGTTTTAAAATTAAGAAAAACAATGACAAAGTAATTAATTAAAAGAAAATGGAGAGAGGAAGTTGAAAATATAGTGATTTACTCTTCGAAAGTTGCTAAAAGGGATTAAGAAAAAGAGGTGTAGAGACAGAAATGGATAGAAATATAGACACAGATACTACCTGGAGGAAATTCAAGCTTTGCAAATGAGTAGGAGAAATGCATATATAAACCTCAAGCAGATAAAATAGAAAATGGAATAAAAGATTGGAAAACAATGAGGCAGCAATAAAACCAGAAATATAACACAAAACTTGATTTGAGCCAAAAAAAAATAGCAAAAACCAAACATGGCTGTTATATTAATTTATGTAAATTTTATCAGCAAAAAATATTTACTCTCATACTGGGCCTGAATTAAGTGAAAATTTCTTCTAGATCTTAGATGTACAATCACTTTGAGATATTGGTCTCACATTAGTGAACAAAAACAACACACCCACACACAGAAAAATCAAGAAGCAAAATTTTTCAGGAGTTGGAAGGCTGAACTTGGGATGGGAATTTTAAAACTTGGTCTTGATAGGGATCTGGTAACCAGTGAGCCTGTAATGGCCAAGAATATTCATGATTTAAATAGTAGCACATCAACATATTTAAAGTAGCAGCATAGGAAACTCAAGGAGAAGTTGGGACACAGCAGGAGTCAAGGGTTATCACAGTTGACCACCTGACCAGGGCAGAAGTAAACAAAAATAGTTACTAGAAGGCTGTGTGTGTGTATTAGAATAATTTTATGAACATATATGTCCTAGTCAGGGTTACTACTAACACCATGACCAAAAGCGAGCTGGGGAGGAAAGAGTCTATTTGGCTTATGCTTCTATATCACACTCTATCACTGAAGGAAGAAGCCAGGACAGGAGCTCAAGCAGGACAGGAACCTGGAGGCAGGGACTGTCTTAGCTAGGGTTTTCATGGTCACACCACGACCATGGCAACACTTATGAAGGAAAATATCTAACTGGAGGTGGCTTACAGTTCAGAAGTTTAGCCCATTGTCGTCATGGCGGGAAACATGGTAGCACACAGGCAGACATGGTGCTGGAGAGGTATTGATAGTGCAGACAACAGGAAGAGAAGGCCACACTAGGCCTGGCTTTGACACCCAAGACCTCAAAGCTGACAGTAACATGCTTCCTCTGACAAAACCACACCTCCTCCAACAAAGCCACACCTCCTAATAGTAGTACCGCTCCCCACAAGCCTATGGGGCCAATTCAAACCTCCACAGGAGCTGCTGCAGAAGCTATGGAGGGGTGCTGCTTACTGGTTTGCTCCTCATGGCTTGCTCAACCTGCTTTCTTACAGAACCATGGACCACCAGCCCAGGGATGGCCCCACCCATAATAGACTGGGGCCTCCCACATCAATCCCTAAGGAAGAAAAAGTTTTACAGGCTAGCCTGCAGCTTGATCTTATGGAGACATTTTCTCAACTGAGGTTCCCTCCTCTCTGATGACTCTAGCTTGTGTCAAGATGACATAAAACTAACCAGTACAGTGTGTGTGTGTGTGTGTGTGTGTGTGTGTTATTCAGCTCAAAAGCCCTCAAAATAGAGAATTTAATTATTCAATTCTGAAGCCCTTTGGCTACAAAGAAAACCTCAATATACTCCAGAAACTAGAAACCTAGAAGGCCCATATTCTGAGGGAGTAATGTAATAAAATTAAAAGCTTGAAATAAAACCTTTCCACTCAGAACTTCTCATTCCTTCCTGTAAACAGCACTTGGAACAAAGGAAATCAAAACTGAAATTTGAAAGTACTTTTAAAATAACCCTAGTGAAAATATTTTCTGTTAGAATCTCTACCAAAAGAGTAAAATTACAAAGTAAGAATAAAATAAATGAAGATAAATAAGCAATGAACTCGAGAAGGTAGAAAACAAGACAATAGACTTAAGCTACGAAAATTAGAAAGAACGTCCTGGTTACTTGGACGCCGAGTTAAATGAGAGGGTTACATAATTAACACACGATCCAAAAGGTGTTCTTTCTTATGCCAATAAAGCAGATAACTATTAACTGTTCCCTAATCTTATCCCGCTGAAGACAGAAAACAGAAATATCTCGAATAAAGAATTTAGAGGGTGAACAAGCGTGGAAAGTGATAGAGAGCAGAACAGGATGTGACGTCGCCTGACTCACACAGAACGGTTTCAGAACCTGGACAAGGTGACACATTCACAGGAAAATATAAATCGAGAAAACTCACCACAGTAGAGTCAGGCAATTTAACAGGATTTTCTACAGAAACCCAGAACAGCTGCCAAAGTGCTAGAGCCCTCCCTTGAAGAGCCCAAGGCCCAGACGTGACAACATGGAAGAATTCTAACCAAGTCTAAAGAAACAGATAATCCTGTGTACACTCTTCCGGTGCGCACCAAAGGGTGGGGGTGAGGAGACTAGCCTTTAAAAACTGAAAATAAGCCGGGCGGTGGTGGCGCACGCCTTTAATCCCAGCACTTGGGAGGCAGAGGCAGGCGGATCTCTGTGAGTTCGAGGCCAGCCTGGTCTACAAGAGCTAGTTCCAGGACAGGAACCAAAAAGCTAGGGAGAAACCCTGTCTCGAAAAATCCAAAAAAAAATAAAAAAATTAAAAAAAAATAAAAACTGAAAATAGCAAAAATTAGGTATAATGATTCACGCTTATAATCTCTACACTGGGGAAACCGAGGCAGAAGGTTCATAAACTCAAAGTTATCTTTGGCTACAGCCCAGGTTCAAGGCTAGTCTCAGCTACCATCCTGAGACTCCGCCTGTGAACTAACATGAAATTGAGAAGAGGGAGAGGAGAGAAGAAAGAGGAGAAAGAAGAGGAGGAGAGGAGGGGGAGGGGAAGAGGGGAAACTGTGCATATGTCTGCAATGTCAGAGGCCGAGGCAGCAGGCTCAAGAGTTCCAAGTTAGCCTTGAGTTCAAGCTCAGGGTATCTGAGACAGTGTTTCTCAAGGAAAAGAAATAGAGGGAGTTGGGGATCGGTTAGTAAGAGTACTTGCTCTGCAAGCTTGAGGGCCTGAGTTCAAATCTCCGCTGTGCGAGTTAAAAGTGGACTTGGCTATATGTGCCTTCAGCCCCAGCCCTAATGGCCAGGTACAAACAGTCCCTAGAGCTTGCAGGTCCGCCAGCACAGTCAAGAGAGAAAGTTTCTGGTTCCATTGTCTGAGCCTCTCTCCAAACAATAGGTGGAGAGTAATCAAGGAAGATACCCAACATCAGCATCTAGCCTCGGCATACACCCACCAACTCACATGTGCGCACACACAACAGATGAGAGAGAGGGTAGCACTATAGCAACATCAAATATAAGAACACAAAAAGAAAAATAATCCAACACCAATTATGACTATCACACCAACACTGCATCAAATCCTAGAAAATGAAACTAACATGGAAAAAATGAAAAAAATAACCAAATTAATAAATAACCAAAATAACCAAAAAAATAACCAAAATAACCAAATTAAATTTCTCCAGGAATTCAAGAACGGTTATGTATTTAAGTCATCTGGTGACTCAGCACAGCTACAGATCAAATAGGAAAAGTCCGAGGTTACCTCCTAGGCCCTGGATGGACATTTGAGAAGCTCACACACATACCGCAGTTGATGAGTGACAGAAAGGACCGAAGCTATTCTGTGCAATAACGGCAGCAGTGCTTAGTGCAGAAAGAGCAGGAGCATCCTCATATACACCAGGACGTACAGCATCCATTATCCCAAGGTTAATACACAGCGTTTTTCAACACATAGGAGTTTTTACTTGGAAAATGGGATACTATCAATTTTTTGATATCATAAATGATAACAGGGTTTATTAAGTTGGCTGGTTATAAATTAAACATACCCATATATTTATATTAAAAAATAACAGCTAGAGGCTGGGGAGATGATAAAATGCGTGCCATGCAAATGTGAGGACCGGAGTTCAAATCCCCAGAACATACAAAGCTAGGCGTGGCAGCATACAGATGCAATCCCAGCATTCCTACTGCAGGCACACTGGGAACAGGAAGCAGGAATCGCTCCAGAAGCTCAAGGGTCAGCTATTCTGTTTCCTCAATAATAAAATAATCTTAATGCTCTGGTCACCTGCCATAAGGAAGTCCAATTCCCTGTGAAGGGTGGAAAAGTAGAGATTCAAGCTTCCTCTTTGCTTTTCCTTTCTCCTCAAGTGGAAAAATAATTTGATTATTTCCATGGAGTTCTCTCTTACTAGCTGGATATTTGACTCTTGGCAGATTTCTTTTACTCTTCTATTGAATCTCAATTGCATAATCTATCTCTCTCTCTCTCTCCTCTCTTTCTGAATTATTTTCACAATCAAAAGCAATGGCACATTGGCACACGCACATGGTAAACATGGATGCGCCTTGCAGCTTAGGCAAACGCCATGGCCTGAGGCTAACATCACACATCACACAGAAGGCTCAATCAACAACTGATGTTGCTCAGAGACTCCGCTGTCTGGCCTCATTCCTCCCAGAGTGGAAAGAAGCTCTGGGGGTGTGCCAGAGACCCCACTCTGTCACCACAAGCCCAAGACTTGCCTCCCCAGAAAACCTCAGCCTAGGCTTGCCATTAAGTGGGGCAAGGAGAACAACCCCTGGTCTTAGGACTGACAGTCACACGTAGTGGACATCCAACCCATACTAGACCAAGACCCCCAAGCTGCTTGCTTCCAGCTCTAGCCCCAACTCATGAACCAGTGTTAGCTGAACTTTGATTCCATCCTCGGTGGGGCACCAAGAGGAGCACTTAGAGGAGAAGGTTCTAGGGAAATGACCTCTAGCCAAGTGGACTCAGGACCTCCTGCCACAGTTCCCCTCTGGCAGCGTCAGTCACTAGGAACTTTCTCCCTCTCTTGTCAGCCTACCTGTGTGTGATGCCAATATTCAGAAAGTCAATAAGAGCAAAGGCAACAGAGAGGAGCCTTAGCTGGAAAAAGAAAAGAGTTAGCTTGTTTTTTGTTCCCAGCAGTCAGTCAGAGGCAAAGTGTTAATTACAGCCCCAAAGAGATATATGAAGTACTTGGAAATTAACGTACCTAAAAAATGCACGCAATTTTTTAAAAAATATAAATTATTTAAAATTGAGACTGAAGAAAATTCATAGAAAAATAATCACCAGATTAATTTATGAACTTAGAATAATTCAAACAAAATTCCGGGATGACTTTTAAAGTTAGTTTTCAGTTATTACCAATGAATCTGAGGGCTTTTTCTGTGTATATCATTTTTTCTTCCCTTCTCAGGGACTTTAGGCAAGTGTTTGCTTTCTGGGTTTTTTCTTAATTTAGCGAACACTTTACTGAAGTTGCAAATTTTTTCTTCCCATGGACACTAAAGTCAGCAACTTTATTAATTAGCCTTTGGATCTTATATGTCGGCCAAAGGCCTGCGTGCTAAAGTCTTTGCCTCCATCTATGGTGACCACAGGAAGAAGTAACTGTTAGGAGAGAGTGCCAGAGGAAGTTAGGTCAGTGGGGGAGTGGGGGCTATTGTGTCCTGGTGGGGGGAGGGCGTGGGATACTGGAACACCAGACCCCGCCTCTCTCTTTGCTTGGAGGCCAGTAGGAGGAGCGCCACTGGTTCCCACCAGAATGCCTCGCCCCTCCAAAGGCCTAAAAACAAGGAGGTCAAGTGACCAGGGACCAAAACCTGTTAAATCGTGAGCCAACATAAATCTCTTTCTTCCTTGCAGGTTTGGTTTATCTCAGGTTTGGTTACAGTGACAAAGGCCAACCTCTCTTAGAATTCTGCCTGTATCCGGAAGCTCAGCAGCTTGCCTCCCGATGCAGTCCAGCAGGTCAGTTATGTGTATGCTCTTCTAGTATTACTAAGGTTAGGAACAGAGAGCAGGCTTTTGCTCTTCTTTATTCAACTGTTTTTACATCTACCTATTAGTGTGCGCGTGCGCAGACAGGTCCGAAGACAGCTTTCAGAAGCGCTTCTGCCACGTGAGTTCTAGAAATCAAACTCCAGCAGGCATCAGGCTCAGCAGCACGGCCCCTCTAGCTCAGAGCCATCTCACTGTCCCTTCTTCTGTTTCTCCATCATTTATCCACAGGAAATGTATTAGTCGATGGCGTAAGCCATGTTATCTGAGTTGTGTCTTCCTTCTGCCCCAGAGCGATCCAGTTTACCAGCCTCGTTTCCATCTAACAAAGTGGATGATTCTGTACTGTCTTAACATCAGAACCGCTCTTCGAAGAGAACTGTCACTGTTTGGAAGATTAGCTTGATAAATGTGGAATAAGAGTGGACCTTCTGAAGACCTCAGTGACAGTGGCACCAAAAGCTGGGGTGAAGGGAAAACCTCCGCCACGTGGGACTCAGAAGGAACCTGTTGCTATCCATACAAAAGGAAGGTTGACAGAGAATGAAAATCAAGAAGAGAGGGGATTAGCCAGAAAAGCTCAAGTGTGTTGGAGGCCACTGCAGCCTCTGGAGAGGTGGCACCTACGGATATTTTAGAAGATGATGCTTAGCTAAGCATGGTGGCCTAGGTCTGTAATCTCAGTATGCAGGAAGCTGAGTGAGGCAGGAGGATCACCACAAGTTCAAGAACAGCCTGGAACACATAGTAATTTCCAGGTTAGCCTGGGCTAAACAGTGAGAATATCTTCTTTTTAAATGACATTGTTGTAAAAAGTAAATCTTTGTATTTCAGCAACATGAAGCCTTTTCTGCCTCTATAACACTCTTGCCTCAAACTGCTTGGGTAGATGGGTATTTGTTTTCAGTTCCCACATCTTAGAGGATTAGCAAACAAATTCTAGAATAGAAGAATGCTGCACACCTACAACCTAGAACTTGAGCAATAAGTCAGGAGGATCGGGAGCTCAGGGCAAGCCCCAGCTACATAGTGAGCTCTAAGGCCAGCCTGGGCTACATGAGATCCTGTCTATAAATAAATTACCTAATTAATTAAATGTAGAACAAGCCCCACAAGGAATCATTATTCTAAAAGGAGAGACATGTCTTATGAATATTAGAATATGAGCCCAAACCATGGCAGGTGCTTTGGTCAGGCTAGGCAATATTTTGCTGCAGAAACAAAACCCTCCAAACACAATCAACTAAAACACCAAAGACTTGTTCTTCACACATGTTCCATGTCCATCATGGGTACTGGAGGATCTGCTGCTTTCTCACTGATCCACAGGGTCCAGCTGGCAGCATCCTACCTGGCTGGCAGCAGACAGGTTGTCATGGCAGGTAAGAGGACATGGCGTATTGCACACCAGCTCTGAAAGCTTCCCCCAAGAAGTGACAGGTATTACTGGCACTCACGTTCACTTTCCAAATTGAGTCACACAGGCACATCTGACTCCAAGAGGACAGGGAAATGCAATCCTACTTCAGTGAAAGAAAGAACAGAGTGTGGACACTCTAATGACCATCGCAATTTATTTTTTTTTAAGAAACTATAATACTGACACAGGCGCTAACCAATAAGCCAATGGAACAAAAGTAAGAGCCCAGGAGTATTTGTATAAAATACATATGGGTGAGAGAGTATTCTAGATGGCATATGGAATACAGATGAATTCATCAGGCATTGGGGGAAAGATAGTTTGCTCAATGAAAACATCGAGAAGATTGATTTACCATGCAGATTTTAATAAAACACTGTGTGTCTCTCTTTCCACCATGTAAAACTTGAACTATCCTAGACAATTAGGCCCCTAAGTGTGGTGTGCAAAACTATAAAGCTAACGAAGAGAATGTAAAAGGTAGCTATGTGACCTTATTATTAGATGACTTCTTTAATAAGACCCCAAAAGGCACACACTATAAGACAAAAAAGGAATGATGTATTTGACTAGAATAAATGCACAGCTTTTCTGTTCCCAGAAGGGCACTGTAGAGTCAACAGGCAGCTAGGTGACCCTGAAACCCACGACTAAAGCAAGGATGTGTGGAGACAGTACATTTTTTTTTTTTTTTTGGTTTTTTGAGACAGGGTTTCTCTGTAGCTTTGGTGCCTGTCCTGGAACTAGCTCTTGTAGACCAGGCTGGCCTCGAACTCACAGAGATCCGCCTGCCTCTGCCTCCCAAGTGCTGGGATTAAAGGCGTGCGCCACCACCGCCCGGCTTGAGACAGTACATTTTAAGGAGTCTTTGAAATCAGTAAGAAAAAACACAACCGAGGGAGGGCAAAAACAATGACCAGCAACTTATGTAAGGTGAAATTCACAGCAGGTCCATGAGAAGGACATTTGTACAATCACACAGTAGTCAGAGCTGTGCAAGAGAGGGAAGGACCGCCTGAAGCCCATTGGCATGGCCACCATGCCAACAAGTGTAGGACAAGGTGTAGATGCCATCCCACAGAGACGGCAAGGAGGGTCCCTGGCACAGCCGACCCAACAGCCACCTGCTGCTCTAAGTGAAACCGACCAAGGCTCAACAGATCTTCCAGTGCACATAACCTCAGATTAACTTCTTTGTGCCACCCAGGAGCGCATAGATTGCAAACTGTCCCTACGAGGAATTTCAGGAAACATGAACGTCTATCCACATAGGGGATCAAAAGCAGCATTTGGTAGATGCTTAGGGCAAAATGCCCTATGGTAGCCAGCAGTGAGACAATGGATGTTTTTAGTGACATAAGTTAATAATATAAGAGAATTGATAAAAAAAAATATAAAGAAGGGATTTTTTTAAAAAAAAAACATACAAATGAATATGCATGTCTATAAATACATACCTGGATCTGTCTCTTAAGTCTTAAACTTTCAAAATGGAGAAATGTACATTTTTGTAGTTTCTGAGTTGCCCAGATCGCAGCATTATGTTAAAATAGCCTACTCACTAGACACCACTGAGCCGGGAAGAGCTCTAATCTAACCCACTCTGTCCTCAATCCCTGCACCTGTTGACTGTAACTAGAAACACTTTAAACATGTCTAAACACGGGAAGTCTAACTCCTCATGTAACCTGGAGTGTTTTGTCCTCCTGGGAACCGGGCAGGTGAGACATGCTGAAACTTCACGTCAGGGCAGTGTTATGAAGGGCTGTATCCACAGATCACAGTCCCTGCTGACCTGGGCAGCTGTCTAGCCCAATATTCCTCTTTCTCTGCCCTCATGTCTCCATCAAAGGAGCTGTGACCCTCCTAGACACCAGGCGAGCACAGAGGCTCACCTATGTTCTTCAGGTACCCTCTGGGATTTAGATAAACAAAGAGAAAGCCATGACGTGTATACCTGAGACCCTGGGAAAGAGTGCCTGGACCCAAGGTTAGGGCCAGCAGCAGCCTCAGCCCCCAGGCTAAGGGGTTTCTGAGTACCCCTCCCAATCCTGAAATCCCCATTCCCAACCCCAGGCTGACCTCTCCTGGCCAGACCCTGCCAAGCAGTTTGGAAAGAGAAAGGATGCGACACCCTGTATTCATGTCCCCCCACTACCTTCTGCAAAGAAAGGAAAGAATGGGACAAAGAAGAAATAAGGAGTCTGTGGGTCCCCCCACCCTCCTGCCGCCCCCGCTCCCCTAGACTCCAGCCGTCAGCCAAAAACCACAAAGCCTTTTCGCTCACAACCCAAAGGGAGAAAAAAGGGGAATGGAAAAAGAAGAGGAGGCAGCAGCCGCCGATTTCAAAGGCGGGCTAATTTGTGCAGCCCCGGACAGCCGCATTTGCATAATGAAATGTGCGGAGGATGTTTGGCTCATGTATTTTTTAGAGGGTTTAACTTTAATTTTATTTAGTCTAAGAAGGGCATGTCACTCAAACTCCGCTGGTCATTTATAAAAATATTTCAATTGTGTTTCCAAGGAGCTGTCTTTCTGGCCTAAGTGGCTGGTGCCGGAGGTTGTGAATGCTAATGCAGAGGTCGGGAGATCGATAGGGGAGGGAGAAAGAGAGCGGGAGATGGGAGGGGCAGAGACGCTAAGAAAGAGGCAGTGAAGAGACGGGTAGGAGAAAGCACTGGGCACGAAGGAAGAGCAGGAGAGGCGGCTTTGTGTGGTGGGCGGTTGGACAATGCTCCCAGGGAAGCAGTTACTGTAAACAGCCACCTAAGACAGTTCAGATGCTGGGATGGGTATTCCCAGCAGGCCACGCCTACTCGCTCAGGTCTCAGGTGGACCCAGCCCTTCCAGTCCTCGGGAGTTTGGATTTTTGTTTGTTTTCAGCTTTGCTACTCTGATCTCCCACAGATACAGTTCCAAGGAAGTCATTCTGTCTTCTCATTGCTGAGTCCCTTCTCCCCTCTGCCGTCCCGAATCTCACTCTGGGCACTTTGCACTGAACACGGGAAGGGAGGGCCCAGTTTACCCAGACTTCCGGCTTCTTCCCTCCAGCCTTCTCAATTCCCTACCCTCCTTTCCCTCACAAACACCCCAACCACCTTACATAGAAAGCTGGTGGCATCAAACCCCATTACAATTCCCTAATACGGAGGAGGAGGGGAAGGAAGGAGAGTTGGCGACAGAGACTCTCTCCCTCCTCCTCTGGGCTTCAAAGTACTTCTAAGAGACCCTAGAGTCTCAATTTGTGATTGGCAGCTTTACACAATGAGATAGGAGAAACACCCTAGCACAGGAAGCTCGGAGCTCCCTGCTTCCTTCCTGGCGGCACCTGCTTGTTTATTCGCTGCACAAGCCTGGGCTCCCTAGGGCTCTTCCGTTAATCTCAAAAGCTGGGAAAGATGCTTCCAGCCTCACGCAAAACCTCTTGATGTCCTAACTCGGTCCCCTCTGAATAGTTGTCCACACTGAGTCTTGAGCTTTCATCTTGACCCGTGGACACAGCCTATGGGTCAGGCATTCCGAATCTGGGGAGACCTCCCAAGGTCTCAGTCTTGGAGATCACAATACAGAAGCCAGCTGTGAAGCTGAGGGTCACACTACACCACTCCACACAGGAAGCACTCCCAAAGTCTACTGGAAAAAATAGTACTAGGTCAGCAAGATGGCTCAGCCAAAGGATGCTGACCACCAGGCCTGATGACCTAAATTCGACTCCCAGTCCTATATGGTAGAAGGCGAGAGAGACTCCCTTATGTCCTCTGACCTCCACATGGGTTCCATGAAGAAACAAACATACGTTCAATAAATGGAATATAAATATACATTTTTTAAATTATACTTACACCCAGCCAGTTTTGGCCAGGGCTGTTAACTCAAATCCAAGAGTCCGTGGACTCAGCAGAGGGTTGTGTGGAATAGGGAAAAATGGTTCATACATAGGTCAACACCAGGTGAGAATCAGGTGAGACACAGGACATTAGGGACTGGACCCATCTGGGTTTTAATTGGCTTGTGCTAATCTGAGCAAGTATCTTACCCTCTCTGGTCCTCAGTTCCTTATCTAGGAGAAGGAGAAAGTGGTACCCACTTGTCAGAATGCTGCAATGTGCGGACATCATGCATTCTAATAAACAGCTCCAGGGCACAAGGGGTAAGTGTGCTGTCTTCTGGCACATCTCCTAGGAGAGACCCAGGGCAAAGGACATTCTGAGCTTCTTAAAGGACAGTTGTGGAAAGGGGGAGGCAAGGCCAGAAGAGCGCTTTGCTTAGTAAACAACCACCAATTTATTTCTTTAATAGTATATATTATACAGTAATATATGTGTATATATTTCTTACACAAATAAATATAATGTTATATTATTAATGACAATGCTTTGAGAAATAATGTACAGTCAGAGACTTCTGGGAGCCAAGGGAGTTGATGCTACCAATGAACAATATCTTTGGAAATTAAGACTGGAACCCAGAACAGGGGTCCTCAAGTGCCCCACATTCCATTCTGAGTCCCTGTTGAGTCAGGATGGAGCTCTACCTCCCCAAACTGGCTTCCTTGCTTTCCGTTTGGTGAATGCTGACAGCTTTATGTGGATGGAAGAACCCACCCCACAGGTCCTCAGCCTCCAGAGCTGACTTCCAGCCCACTAGTACCCTGTGTGCAGATGTGAGGGATGGGACGGCTGAGACCAGCCTGGTGATGGGAGAAGAGCCAGGGGAGGGGGCTGGCTCTGGCCACCACGGCCCCACGGGAGGTGCCTGCATATGGCCAGTCAGGCTTGGCAGCCAGTGCACACTAATCCTGCTGTCAGCCAGGCCGGGTGCCGGATTAGGAAATGTCACGTTTCAAAGGAAATTATTTCCATTTTCTCCCCAGGAAAGGAAAAGGCAGAAAGACAAGCAAACTCCCAGGGTCGCGTGGTGGGAGACAGGCCAGCATATGGGTACCGCTCCTCCCTCTTCAGTCCCTCTGCAGAAGCCCAGAAGTGGCTGTCTTTGCCTCACTGAGTTCATCCCGGCCAAGGACAAATGGATTTCACAGCTTATCAAAAGAGGAAGGGGCGTGTCACTGCTCACCAGCTTTGACTCACCTTTGATCTCTGCTTTCCCTGCCCATTATATCACAACTTCCCTGGAGCCCCCCTCCCCCTTATCTGCAGGCACTGGGGGGGGGGGGGTAGCCTCCTGGGAGCCTCGAGCTGGCGAGAGAAGTTACCCTTGACCTTCAGGGTGGTGTTGGAAGCTCTGCCCTTGGACTGACCCTGAGACCCTGACTCTTATCTGGAGCTCCACACACTACGGGCAAGTCAGGAAAGCTGAAGACGAAAATAATAGAACTTCCCACTCCAGATGTCTCTCTGCTGTGACTTCGCCACGTCTCATCTTTTCCTGCTTCATCAGAGACAATGGTAAACACTTCATCTCATAGCCGCGGCAAATAGTGATGCTTCTTAATTACAAAAGTAATGTCACAATATTCCCAATTAATTAATTCTAATCTGGCCCAGAAGAGAGGTTCCGCAAACAGTCACCCCTGTACACGTCTGGAGCCAGGGACCAGCCTGACAGACACTGTGACTGAAATGTATTTGTATGCCGTGATCAGATGCTATCTGCAATCAGTCTATTACCATATACTCAAGCTTCCACGTTCTTTCATATTAAATGAATTTTCATATCACATTTCCCAACAAGCACTGCTTCAAGTCAACCCTTATTTATTTAATAACTCCATGCAAATATTCTATTATATTTCAATGAAATGTGTCAAAAACTATTACCTTGGGCTGGCTTTGGAGTGGGGAGGGAACTGCCTGGATGGGAGGTAAGGAAGCATCCCTCTGAATCTGCTCAGGGCAGAAGCGGTCCTTGACCCTCCGTTCCCACACTTAGCTGCCCCTTGCCCTTCTCAGTCCCAGCCACCTGAAGACCCATGAGAGGAAGGAGCCATCTCCAACTGCAGTAACCCCTCCGCGAGACCAAAGCTGGCTTTGTGCTCCTACCTATGACTTGTGGCAATCTGTGTTCAGAAGATCTCATGCTTTGGTTAGTAATCTACTATTTTTGAGAAAGGGGTCCTATGTCCCCGTTATGGACTGTTCACTGCTCATGTATGTTCCACGCAATGAGTTTTTGCACTTGTATGACATGCTGCACCTTCTGGGGTGCCCATTTACAAGCAATACCCAAGTATCTTTTAGGGAAAAAAATGCCCTCCTCAGCCTCCACCTGTTTTC
The DNA here is from genome assembly GCF_018167655.1 of Microtus oregoni. Classification (NCBI taxonomy): domain Eukaryota; kingdom Metazoa; phylum Chordata; class Mammalia; order Rodentia; family Cricetidae; genus Microtus; species Microtus oregoni. Next base: position 3,311,293 of record NW_024543831.1, on the reverse strand, counting down.
TACATGGGCAGCTTTCCTTCATTTGTTCTTGTTTCTTTGTGACAGGGTCTCACTGTAGGTCAAGCTCGCCTTGAACTGGGTAAGCAGTCAAGAAGGCCCCTGCCTCTCTCATCATCCTGTCTCTACTCTAAGTGCTGGAGTCACAGGCATGCACGGCTTTTTATGCGGCCTGGTATGGAACCCAGGTACATTTCCTGACACGGGCTCATAGCTAATGAGTAGCCAGAGGTTCCGATGATCATGAAAGGCATCCTGACAGCTGGACCTGGTGACTATATTGATAACATTTAGCTCTACGCCAACGCCATCAAATGTCTTCTGGGATTCATAGCCTGTCCCACAGGGATCTGTTGTTTCCCCCATCCCTGTGATGTCCAGGAGGGAGCTTGTTCCCACTGTCCCCAGCCCTACTGTTTATAGTGTTTGTAATACATTGTGGGAGGACTGCCTGACTTCTCAGGAGGCAAAGCCCTGCATTGGTCACTTGGTTCTTCTTATGAACAATCCCATCCGTAGACAGACTTTTCTTTGGGCCACCAGCTCACAAAAAAATAACATGGAGACTTATTATTAATTATGAAAGCTTGGCCTATAGCTTAGGCTTGTTTTTTTTTTTGAGGTTGAATGTTTATTCAGGGGGTTATGGAGGAGGAGGAAGGGTGAAGGGGGGACAGAGAGGGAGGGAAAGAGAGAGAGCGAGAAGAGACAGAGAGAGAGAAGAGGAGAAAGAGACAGAGAAGGGGGGAAGCAGAGAAGTGGGGAGAGAGGCAGAAGCAAAGCTGCCTCTCGGAGAGGAAGATGGAAAAGAGCTAGGCTTGTTTTTAACTAGCTCTTATAACTTAAATTACCCCATTCTATTCGTGTACATGCTACTACATGGTTCGTGGCTTTTACCTCTCCTCCTGCATGTCTTGCTTCATCTGCATCTTGCTGGCGACTCTGCCTTTATTCTTTCCTGAGACCTATCTGTTCCCAGATGTCCTGCCTAACCTCTTCCTGCCTATCTATTGGCCATTTAGCTCTGTATTAAACCAATCACAGTGATACATTTCACACAGTGTAAAGGAATTTTCTGCAACACCCATCCATAAAGCAACATGGATTCCAGGAACTAACTGGCATACAAATTTCCTCCCAATCTCTAATTTGAACTTCAAAGTGGGGAAATAATATCTCATATGAAAAATCCCCTAAGCTTCTGTGGAAAGCAGATGGCAAATGTATGCTCTGGACCATGCATAGGAGAGTTGACTTGTTTGGTTTATCCCCAGCAGGTACCTTGGGTAAAAGAGCCCCTTGGTGATCTTTCCTCACTGGCCCTTAGGATCTATAACAACCGGATGAAGCTCCTAGGTCACCGTCCCAAGTCCCTTTATCTCCATCATTTCATCAGTACCTGCTGTCCCTTGACTGAGAAGGCTAAGGAAGGCTCACGCCAGGTCACACACAGTCAAGTAGAACTGAGTGATCAGAGATGGGCCAGTTGTCCTGATGGAGGGCTCCTCCACTCTGTCCTCACCCCACAGTGGCAGGACAAAACCTCAGAGCTGGACTTAGCTTACAAGCTAGCAGTTTCATGACAGTCCCAGCTCATGGCTTTCCTGCCAGATCAACAAATAGCAGGAACTTTCTAGAACACTGCTTCCTTCCATTCCTTGAGAACCACTGCTTCGGCGTAGACTTCCTGCTTGCCTTTTGCTCACTCCCAGTGTTCAAGGTCCTCACACAATTACACCATATCTCAACTCTGCTAGGCAAATGTCCTGACCCACGTGAAGGAACTAAGGTGACACACTTCTTGGTTGGCCAGGCTGAGAATCTAATCTGGAGCTGTCTGGCTCAGGTTATTTTATCTGCCTCAGGATAGCAGGGCCCCTGCCTCAAGCCGGGCATTTACATTTTAAGAGCCCACTCACAAACAAAAGCTGGACTCTGAAACCCTGACAACTCTCCACTCTTTCATTCATTCCACATACTTTTACCACCAGGCCCAACCTTGGGCACCAGACACACCAGACCTGATCCAAGCTTGGTCTTCTAGAGCTGACATTCAGTCTCTGGTTTGTTCAGAGGCTGAGTCCTGGCTCTCAGCCCAGGGTGGCTGCCACTCAGCACCTACAATCAACTCAAAAACCAGAGAGGAGTCAGGCGGCAGCCTACCCACCTCCCATGCCTCTCTCCCTGGCTGCTGAGATTCCAGGGAAAGTCACCGACTCCCCACCACAAAAAAAGAATTCCCGGTAGGATGAGGGATAACCAGATGCAGATAGGCTTAGTGATGGGGAACCATCCCAGAGAGCTTTAAGTTAGCTGATATTCAAGCCTCATGTGTGTCAGGGGTCTCTGTGTGTGTGTGTGTGTGTCTATGTGTGTGTGTGTGTCTCTGCATCTGTCTGTCTGTCTGTGTGTCAGTGTGTTTGTGTGTCTTATTAGTATATGTATTTCCAGAAAAAGAGACAGAACACCTCATCCAACACTAAGCCCCCTGAGGACAAGGACACCACCCCAGATTCTCGGACACCCTATCCAGTCACAGTCACGGGTTTAGAGTTTCTTGGTCCAGGGAGTGGATTCATCACTAGATTGTCTGCCTGGCCAACTGTCTGTGAGTACAGACCTCCCACAGCCCCTCAGGGGGACATCGGTACCTCCTTCCTGCTTCTAATCACTCACCATGACAGATTGACAGAAGAGCCCCCACCACATCAAATTGCCTCTGGGCACAAGTACAAAACATCAAACATTCAGGGAAAATCATCCAAGAACAGTTGGTACCATGAGTAAACTGCTTTAAACACTCAGCTATAAGCAATCGCTTTACAATTCTGGCATGACTGGGTCCTGGCATCAGCTAGCCTACCCAGAAGGCTCCTCCACTACCCTCCCAGGCTCTCATGACCACCAGCACCCTCTTCTCTGGCCCCCTTCTTCCTTACTTCCCTCCTGAACCTGCTCTCCCCAATAACACCCAACAGTAGAGAAGTCCCTGTTTTGGAATCCACTGTCCTGAAAATCATGCCTCACATACTCTGCTTGGGGGTTGGGATGAAAGATGTTTCCCAGGACTCATCCTGTGACCAGTGCATGGATTCCCTGGAGGCTTTCACAAAGCCCAGTCTCCAGCCATTCCTTCCCTTTGCATATAGCATGTATGACCTCAGAATTGCTTCTGTGTCTTCAGCCCGCTGGCCTGCAAAATTGCCTGCATGGTGAGCCTGGAACTCCATTTCTGAGGTGCAGAAAAGGCCACATATGTTGGCAGGTAAAGGAGTTGAGTCTTGAGAGAAAATCTATTTCCTCCAAACCTGGTAGCCACATGCAATCTCTCAGTCCATGCTTCCATCTCTCGGAGGTTTCCTCCTTAGGGTTTGGGACACAAGATCAGAGAAGGTCAAGTGTAGCTCCAAGAAGGGATCCAGGAGGCTGTTTAGAAGATGATGCCTGGATGTCCTTTCTGCCACGAACCACCTGAACCATGCCTTCTTCCCAAACCAGGCCTTCTTCCCCAAACCAGGCCTTCTTCCCCAAACCAGGCCTTCTTCTTTTGGACACAACTTTGGTCTAGTCCAGGCAGGAAGCCTGAGTCTGGCCAGGAGCCGAGTCCAAGCTCAGCTTCTCCCTGCTGCAGTGTTCCCAGGAGCCAAGTCCAAACTCAGCTTCTCTCCACTGCAGCACTCCCAGGAGCTGAGTCCAAGCTCAGCTTCTCTCCACTGCAGTGCTCCCAGGAGCTGAGTCCAAGCTCAGCTTCTCTCCACTGCAGTGCTCCCAGGAGCCGAGTCCAAGCTCAGCTTCTCTCTACTGCAGTGCTCCCAGGAGCCAAGTCAAAGCTCAGCTTCTCCCTGCTTCAGTGCCCCAGGATCTTTGACCAGCTAACACTCTCTGTCCTCCAGAATCAGGAAGAAACAGCTGCCCTCAGGGAATTGCCTACTTTCTGGGTGGTGATCATGAGGTTGGCATTCATACCCCCCTTTAAACAATGAGAGAAACAAGAACTTAGGGAGGTTAAATTAATCTCTACGAGTGGTAAATAGTTAAGAAATGACAGAAACAGAACTTGAATCCAAGCATTCTGACCCAGGGATCCCTATGACATCTATGACCAGGTTACTGAGCAAGTCAAGTATCTACGGACCTCACTCTTATGCTATAGCCTTTGAGACTTCTGTTCTACCTCCTGAATGCTGAATAAACAGGTATCCTTGTCATCTGCCTGATGACATGGTCCCGCCTGGGCTCTGCGTCATTTAATGCATCATCTCCCTCATTGAATAGCCCACATCACACCTGGTTCATGCTGCCCTGGGGATCAAACCCGGGCTTTGTGCACATTAGGCAAGAACTCTACCAACTGAGCTGCATCCCAGCCCCAACGACTTGTTCTTTTGCTTTACAGACAATTTGTCAAGCCAAAGCAAAGAAAACAAGCAGAACAAGGGAAAGGAAAATAAGAAGTGAAAAAGTAGATCATGGGGTTGATTGAGGGTTTAGTCTCCTCAGGTCATGAGACAGGAGCAATGGAGCAAGTCATCTGAGGAAACAAGAGTGGTGATCGCGGTTAATTGGTTGTGTGAACTTGGCTGGGTCATTGGGTGGCCAGATATGTGATCACCATCGCTCTGGACATATCAGTGAGGGCATATCTGAATGAGACATCCATTGCATTAGAGACGATATAGAAAGCAGAGCTTTCTCTTCGCTGTGGGTGGGTTCCATCAAATCACCAGAAATCTTCCAGTGAGAAAAGGAGAACTCCTGTTGCCTGATGACCCTTAAGCTGAGACATTGGGTCTTTCTAGCCTCGGACTTGAACTTGAATACTAAAATTCTTTCTTTTGTTTTTGTTGGTTTTTTTCTTTTGAGACAGGGTTTTGCTGTAGTTTTTGGAGCCTTTCTTGGCACTAGCTCTTGCAGACCAGGCTGGTCTGCCTGCCTCTGCCTCCCGAGTTTTGGGATTAAAGGTGTGTGCCACCACTGCCCAGCAAAAACTGAAATTCTTGATCCCTGAACCTGTTGACTTTCATACTGGAATCTATACCATCATCTCTCCTGCATCTCCAGTCTACAAGTTACAGGTGTGAGGAACTCCGAGTTTACATAGCCAGACGATCTAATTCTCTGTGCTATACTATATTTATAATGAATGTGCCTATGGTATTACACTTTAGTTTGGTTTCTTCAGAGAATCTTGACTAGCACCGTGATCAAATGACAGACCAGAGGACTTAAACAGGATGGGAATGAAGTAAGGACCCGAGGGACCGGTCAGTCACTTTCCTGGGTGCTGTGACAAAATGCTTGAGAGGAACACCTTAAAGAGGAGGGGCTTAGTTTGACTCACAGTTTCAGACCATCATGACCAGGAAGGCATTATCATGGGAGCATGTGGCAGAGTCCCCCTGCTTTGGGGACCGGGATCCAGAGAGTCGGACCAGAATCAAAAATAGTTATCACTTTCAAGGCTTGCCCCAAGCGACCGGCTTCTGTCAGGCCACTGTCCCAAAGGTTCTGCAGCTTCCCACGGTGCCACTGGCTGGGAGACAAGCGTTTGAACACGTGAGCTGATGGGGAGCGTTCGCCTTCAAACCATAGCAGAAGGTAAGGAAAGCCAGGGGATCCCTCCCTGTGGAATGACCAGCATCCTCCTTAGAAGAAAACTAACTGAAATTCGGTAGAACATCATGGCTTGACTGTAGGATTTCAGTAACAGGTTCTAGCAACAGACCTCAATGTCACTTTAGAGGTGACTGCCTAAAGCGGAGCAATGCTGACCTGTGTTTGAGGAGCTGAGCGGACAGATTGGACAAGGATTTTGGATGAGTCTTCCATGTGGTCCCAGAGCTCTGGCATATGGACAAAGGACACAACAGATGCCGTGTGTTCAGTGGACGAGGACGAGTGACCGAAAGACCAGTGGGTGACCACAGCAAGGAAGGAAAAAGAAAACTAAAGCCAAACGGCACTAGCCTCTTCTGGAAATTCATTATTGATGGGCCCGGACCTGGCTCTCGAGTATGAAGAGACAGCCAACTCTACCCCGGCCTGAGGCATGCAGCCGGGGACAGCATTGTTCTACAAAGAAAGCCACTTTCCCTATCAGAGTCAGGAACTTCAGAGAAAATGTGGGGGAATCTAAAAACTGTACCATGGGCTGGGGGTACCAGAGTACATTGGGAATGGCTTGTGAGAAGGGGAAGCAGAAAGAGGTGAATCAGTACGGGATCCTATGAAGAAGTATAGACTGGTGGGGGAGAAAGGAAAGATCGTGGCAGAGATGGCCTCTCAGGCAGAATGACGGAACCAATACAAATCATTTACCTGATTTCATGTCATCCACCTCCCCCTGGGCACACAAGCGTCACTAAATTTTCTGGTCTTCCTTGCAGTAAGGGATGCCTTCTAGATCATGGATGATACATGTAAGTAGAGGGGGTCTGTGTCACTCTCTAACTTGGCAAAGGTCCCATGTGTTCTTAGTATGATAACATCATGATACAGAGAGATCAAGGATCCCCACATTGTTCCTAAAGCAGAGCTTCCATGAAGAGCCACTGTGACCTGCATCTGACGGCAGAGTCACCAGAACTGGAGCTGATACAGCAGCACAGGCTGCCCCTGTGACATCCTAAGATGCATGAGTGAGAGCCTTGGCGGGATTTGGATGGGCAGGAGGTTTCCATGGGAGTCAGTTCTCTGCTGGCAGGGCTAGCAGAGGAGGGAGATGGAGAGAAATGGTTGAGGGGGAAAACGGGAAAAGTAAGAAGGCTGGAAGACCCAGACCTGTATGGAAGGACTCAACCATACTAAGGCTGGCCAGGCTCCAGCTTCACCTACCCACTTATAAAGATGTGACTGACCCACAGACTACTCCACAGAGGGGACCGACTCCTGGGCTCCTTCCTCCACTGAGGGGACTGATTCATGGGCTTCTCCACAGAAAGGACCAACCTAGGAACTCCACTACAGAGGGGACTGACCCACAGGCTCCTCCACTTCCAGAGATGGTTACTAAAAAATTAAAAATTAAAAAAAATGGATTTGTGGCTCTCAGTCTGTCACAAGTTGCTGTGGGGACAGGAACATTTAACCATGTCTCCATCACTCTGAGATGATGGGTTCGTTCTTTATTCATGCCATGGTCACTCAGTGACCACTGACTATATTCCAGAGTCTTTGGTGCTAGAATTATCAGCGAGCAGAATCGTCTGGCCCTCTAACTGACGTGGTTCCCCCAAAAGGAAAGCACATTGGTGAAACACAGCGCCCTTAGATCTTCTCCTTGCCGGAGCATTCAGGGGCCAGCCCATAGTTTATGGAGTTCCCAGCAGCCCGGGGTTCTGTTCCAGTTTCTATTGCTCCTCAAAGCCCTTCTTTGTGTTGAAGGTTTGATTCTCAACCTTAGGTTCTGCCAGGAGGCAGTAAAACCTCCAGCACTGCATGCCGGATGGGAGAAAGTTCTGTCACTAAGGGCATACCCTGAAGGGTATCCCAGCCCTGGCTTGTCTCTCTCTTACATCCCAGCCACCGTAAGATGAGCTATCCTTCCCTGTCACACTAGACCTCCTGCCATAGTGTACTGCTGCCACAGGCCCAAATAAGCAAAGCCACTGGCCAGCAACTACTACCACCTCTGAAGCCACAAACCTTTGCCTATTAAAAGGGGTTTTCTCAAGTATTTTGTCACAGGATGGAGAGCAAACCTGGGGCCCTTCCTTGGGGAAGCATCCTCTTCTCTAGTCCCTTCTAGGATGCTTTATAATGAAAAGACAGGATGTATCTCAGTTGGTAGGGGGTTCACCAAACATACCTACCATACACAAAGCCCTGGGTTTGGCCCAAGCACTGCACTACACTGGCCATCCTGGCAAATGCCTTGTAGCCCCAGCATTAAAGAAACAGGCAAAGGCTCAAGAGTTGAAGGCTATCTTCAACTCTATAGAAAAAAGGACACCTCCCTCTTTTGAATGCTAGGCTAATGAGCCAAGTCTATTTGTGAATAAGCCAACTTTAACCTGCACCACTGTGCACTCTCAGAGGCATAACTGGGTATCCACGAGAGAGACAGTTCAGTATCAAAACTTTACAAATGACAGCATCTGCTCTGGGAAACCCTAACCAGGTCTGAAACTACTGCTGAAACCCTCTGGGGTCCCGACACACTATCCCCTCCCACCTCATCTCGCCACCCACCTCCGTCCCTTCCTAGTACCTCTTCCACCATTCTTAAGACACCTCTGTCCACACAGCCTTCCCCCTCTCTCCTCCTCCTCCATCCCACGTCCCCTCTCAATCACTCTCCCTGCTCCTCAGGCTCTGCCTCCTTTTCTCTCTCCTGCCTGTCTCAGACTCTCAGCTCTCCCCATCTTTTGCAATCAAATCAACAAGTCCTTACTGAGTACAAGCCCTGTTTTCTCTACCTTGCCCTAGTCAGCTCCCATAGCCACCTTCACTCCCCAGGAACAAGCCCCCACAAGGCTGTCAGTCAGCAACAGGACCAGGGGACCAGGGAACCGAATGTGTCCCTCACCAAAATTCTAAAAACCAGCCAGCAGGCCTCCTCTCCCTCTGCTCCACCTCCCTCCAAGCAGCCCAGGGAGCTTGCATTATTTAGAGAAATTATTTAGCATTCTGCTTCTGTCATTCCTTGCCATGGCACCAGGCCCTGATATGTGATAAAAATATCAACGTTAAATCGACTCTGACAAGTGCTGTTTACTTGCGGTGTCACTGGAGTTGGGACCTGAGTCGACAGCTCCTGTAGGACCCAAAGTGCCAGCGGCAGCGGCAGCAACAGCAGCAGCTCCTGTGGAAAACTCTCAGGCTTCCAGTGCTCAGTGACAGAGAGGGGTGGCCTTGGGGGACCTGTTTCTCAACCACTCCACCTCAGGTCAACTCCACGTTCCCTATATTCCTTACTCTAGAAAGTATTGCTTTTGCCCCCCTCTATAGAAAGTTCTGGGAAAACCACTACTGAGGCATGAGAACACACATGGCTCGCTGTGAATGCCAGGTCGCGCTAGGACATCTGTTCAAGTTCATGGCCATTCTGGCAGATGCAAATCACATCTTCACATTGCAGACTTGAATGCTGAGGCTTGAGAGGGGAAAAGATTGAATAGTTTTCCACAGTGGCAAGCAGGGAGCCTAGGCAGGCCCTGGGAGCCTGTCTGCCTCAAGCCCATGGTACCATAATAATGAACCAGCAGATGGCATACAGCGTGCAGGGACCTGGTTCCATCCTGAGCCACTGAGAAGGACTGAGAACGCTCTCTGAAGGCAGACAAAGATGTGTGTCCCTCTGGTATCACATTACTGGCTTGGGTAGCCAAGCCATAGCCCTGGGAGATGGAGAGTGGACAGCCTGACCCCCTGTGAAGGTACAGGATGAGGGGTGCTTTCTGCTCCCCAGATCTGTCCCTCCAAGGCTAGGTGGGTTACCTCCAGCAAATCTAGGGGAGAAAGAGTAGCCTTGAGCTGCAGGAATAGGGAAAAGGTCCTGATGACAGCAGAAGAAACATCAGAGACAGCTGTGCCTTCCCAGGATACTCAGGTGACCACAGCCCTGATGGTGCCCCTCCTTTCCTGGGTACAAAACCAAAGTCTGAGCACTTAATGACTGCCCGGCAAATGTCTGCTAGTGGACCCAGGCTGGAGAGTGCTGATAGCTTTTGGCAGGCGTCTCCAGGAGATTGATGGTGATCCTGAGAAGAGATCTCACCTGGTTCTTGAGAAAAGGACATAAGCCTCCAGACAGTTCAAAGTCAAAGTCAACCCTGTGCAGGGCATGCTAGTACATGCTAGCAAATGCATAACCCTAGCCAGCACAAGACAGGCTGATCATGAGTTCAAAGTCAGTCTGGCTACATAGCAAACCCGCCCACACTCATCTCCCAAGAAAATAGAAGGAGTTAGGATATAGTCCAGTGGCAGAGCACTTACCTAGTGTGCAAGAGTCCCAGCTCCACAAGATGGATAAGAAAAGAAGTCAATCATGTGGAGGGGGCTGCAACTTAGGCTGCTGGGGCAGAGGTGCTTCCCTGAGACTCGAATGTCCAAGCTAAAGATGCCAAAAATGCCACCTGACTCTACAGGGAGCTGGGATCACTGCTGAGTGTCATGTTTTAGAGAAATTTAAAAGCAAAGTATAGCTCGGATAGCAATGAACTTCAAGTCACACCTGGGAGAAATATTGTAGAAACTGGGCCCACCCGACCTATAGAAAACTCACGGGATCCAATACTTAAAGAGCTGCTAAGGACAGGCTTGGCCTTTGGGGCCTTTGCAGTGAGTGGGTTCTCACACAGACGTTAGACTGACAGATTTGACACAGCAATATCCCTTGACACTTTCCTGCTGGGGCTCACACGGACGTCACTCCTACCTGCATAGCTCAAAGGGGGGAAGGAATGGACTTCAGTTCCCATGTCCAGAGTTGAGCAACTATGGGACTCTGACCACTCATGTATCAGGCCTGCTGCTGAGCTTGTAAAATGTGCTTAATTTTAGGACTCTGTGGGAAGCTTGTGGGTAGGAGTAGTGAGCTCCCTGTCACTGACAATAGGTGAAGAATGACCGAGGGAGGGCTCAGGGGAGAAACGCTGCTGTAGAAAGGCTCAGATATCAGAGAGCAACCTCGTCACATTCACCTCAGAGTTTTCACGATTCTAGGCCTCTTCCAGAGCAAGCCGGAGGGAAGAGGTCAGGCTGCTCCTCACTGCCTTTGCTGCAATGAGGCATCCTGCCTGGTCTGTGGACAGCTGGGGAGGTCTGTTTAGCCTCTCACAGCAGGGCTTCTGTGAGTCCGCTTGCTGTGCCATGGGAGATCCAGACAACCCCGGGGTGCGACTGTCCCATTAGTCTCCCACCCCTGCCTAGGATAAAACCTCCAAATGGACTAATGAAAATCACCCAAACTGAGTTCATTTGAGCCGCGGAAAGGAGGATGGGTGCCGTTAATTATCCCTGAGATGACCCTCCAGCATCATCCCCCAAACAGAGCAGTGCACGCTGGGCACACAAGGGCAATTAGCCGTGTGCTATTTGGACACTGCCCAAATAAACCATCCGTGTTCTGCGTGGAGAGTATACGAAGAGAGAACCCCAGGTTGGCCCTGCAAGGTTGGCCCAGCAGGACTGACAGGGCAAAGACTGGACAGTTACACATACCTGACCCTCTTGGCTTGATGTCTGTGTGGTCTCAAGCCAGTTATTTGCCATCTCTTGGCTGGGTGGGGGGGGGGTGTAACTCAGAGGTAGAGCTATTGTTTGGTGTGCTTATAAAGCTCTGAGTTCTATTCCTAACATTGCAAAAACAATTTTCACAGGCTTTTTAGAAGGATTTCATGTGACAATAGGTAACTGGCTTGGATATCTTGTGAGGCTTGGGAAAGTCACTATACTTGGGAAGCCTCAGTCTCTCTCTGTAAGAGTTTGTCTCCAGGCTGTCACATCTCACACTCCAGGACTTAAATACTCACATCAAAGCCTGCTGTGGCCAAGACAAGTCATCTCCAAACTTAGGACCTTGGCGTGGTGATCATGCCCCTCCCATCAAGCCCAGACACCACTCCTGCAAACGCCCATCAGTCCCCTGCCTTGAAATCCCACAAGACCCAGGAATCATTAGCTTTTGATTTATGAAGCACTTCAATATCCTTGGTCATGTGCCCTCCACCTGTGCCCTATGCTAAAGACAGCTCACTTCTAGGAAGATAAAAAGCCTCTAATTGTCTCTTTCTCCCCTGTAGTATATCGACCATGATGGAGTGAGGCTGGGTGTCTCGTCTGCAAACAGCTAGCTTGCGGCTAGCTACTCTGTGTCAGCAAGGCAAAAAGGAACGTCGGACTGGGACTGGAGCTCAGTGGTAGAGCACTTGCTTGCCTTGCATAAGGCGCTAGCTTTAGTTCCCAGCACCATAAAAACAGGGAGAGCTCTTCTGGCTCCAGGCCAGAGAGCAGGAAGGCCAGGCAAGGGGCAGGCTAGATGGACGAGCCAAGATGCCATCGTGGCTCTGCTTTACCGCGCATGACAGTTAACACTGACTGTCAATTTGTCGAGATCTAGAGTCACCTAGGAGACAAACCTCTAGGTGCATCTGTGAGGGACTTTCTAGATTGAGTTGAGGTGGAAAAGCACGCCCTAATTTTGAGCAGCATGTTGGGGTCCCAGATGAAACATCAAGAGAACGGTGAACATGGACATTTGCCTCTTCCAGCTTCCTGACTGAGGATGCTGTGACCAGCTGCCTTGAGCTCCAGCTGCCATGCCTTCCCTGTCATGAGGGACGTACCCCCAAATCATGAACCAGAACACCCCCTTTCCTTAAGTTGCTTTCCTCCAATATTTTGTCACAGAGGTGAGAAAGATTACCGTCACAGGAACCCACTGCCGCTTCCAGCCTACCCCTGACACCCCCACACCCACTCTCCAATGTGGACATTCTCCAAGCATCCTAGGCTGTGTGTGCTGGCCACCCCGCCCTCTGCACTCTTCCCTGACGCCCTGTCCCATAAGTCCCACCTCTCTGGATTCTGTCCACCTGGCTCCCTTGTTCTCTGCGTCCCCGTGAGCTCAGTGTAAGAGACTGAAGGAAGAAGCTGGAAGGTGGAACAATGGGAAAGACTGGCTGTGTCCCCTGCCCTAGCTTCATTTCTGTTGGTGTGATAGAATATGAGGATGAAAAGCCATGGAGGGGGGAAAGTGTTTATTTTAGCTCCCAGTTCCAGGCTACAGTCCGTCCTAACAGCGTCCGTCTGTCCTAACAGCGTCCATCCGTCCTAACAGTGTCTATCCATCCTAACAGCGTCCATCCGTCCATCCTAACAGCATCCGTCCGTCCTAACAACGTCCGTCCGTCCTAACAGCGTCCGTCCATCCTAACAGTGTCTATCCATCCTAACAGCGTCCATCCGTCCTAACAGCGTCCGTCCATCCTAACAGCGTCCATCTGTCCTCGTAGTGTTCAAGGTGACAGGAACTTGAATAGCAAGAGCAGAGGAAACAACGCCACGCATGCTCACTCATGTTCAGCTCACATTTTCCTTTTTCATGCTGACTGGTGCCACGCACAGGGGGCTGGCTCCTTCCACATCAGTTCAGGCAACCAAGACAATCACCCGTAGATCTGTCTCCTAACTAATCTAGATAATTCCAGACTGAGGCTCTTCGCAGTTGAGTCTAGATTGTATTAAATTGACCATTAAAACTGCCACACCACACCACACCATGCGGCACCACACTGTACCACATGGCACTGAACCATCCCACACCATACTACACCAAAGCACATCGCACAGCACCACACACCATACCACGCCATCCCATCTGAGATCTCTACAGAAGGCTGAAACCGCTATAGTCACGTGGTTTCTCTGGAGCCTCCCGGGCCTGACTGGTAAGCCCCTCTCATTTTCTAAGGCCCAGGGCACTTCACCCTCGCTGGTTTCCTTTCTCCTGCCCACAACGTCTGCAAATAGGCTCTCTGCTCTAATAAGCATCTGCTCTTTCGTTAAGTCTGCAGTCGGTGCTAGGTCTCAGTGACGTCACAGTGACCAGCTCGGGTAGGGATAACATGCACAGAGATGGGACAGGGTTCGAAGTGCTGTGGAAAAGAGTCGTAGTGGACACACTGGGCACTGATTATCCTCTAAAATCCCCGAGGAACCAGGCAGGGTTTCCTTAGCTTAACTTACACATACACCCAGAGACAAACTTTCTCTGCCAGGAACGTCTCGGATTTTTTTGGCCTCTTCAAGAGCTCGGGGAAATAACCGAATTGCCTACTGGAGTCTTCAAAAGTCCCAAGTCCAACTCACCAAGTGCTGTAGGTGTGGTCGTCAGTAACAGTACGGTTTCTCCCAAGGAGTGACTGGCTTGGAGAAGGTCCAGGGAGCAGATGGGACAGGTGTGAGCAGACACACTGAAGTCACAGGTGCTAAACAAGGACCTGAATCCTCCATTTCACAGTGTGCTTCTGTCAAAGAAGGGCCTGTTGACTGCGGCTCGGAGAGGAACTGTCAGGAGTAATCCTAATACTTACTGGCATCAGTAATCTGGTTATTAAAAAGAAAAAATAATAAAATAACAAGTGGAACCCACACCAGCTGAGGATGTTCCTTCCTCCTGCGCATGTATGCACATGTGCACAGGCACACACACACACACACACACACACACACACACACACACACACAGTCACGCATACACAGCTGCTGTCTAGGAAAGCCCACAAGGACGGCAATGAGTACTAGGACCCCTGACCACCAAAGGCAGTGGTGAGGTCCAGGGGAGGGCTATTTCTCTAGCCTTAAGAGATACTTCTTTATAAGAGATGGTCAAATTAAATAAAGACATTTACTTAGTCAAACTGGGGTGGGAGGCAGAATCCTGTGCCATTGAAAATGAATATTAAGTAAATTAAAAATCCACCCAAAATGATTTCTGGAACTGAATTTAATTGAATGTTGTCATGTAGATCTCACATTTGAATATAAGCGGATTATAAATTGCACTCCAAAGACTTTAAACCCCACACAGTACCATCAGACAAGCTGACTTCCAAAGGAAAAGGTCATAGAAAGGCCATCTGACATTCAACATATTTATCAGGGACCTACTGAGTATTGCACATTGCCTCTAGGACATCAAGTTGAGTAGCTGTGGCCACTTCCCTAAGCCCTGTTAGGTGAGCAGAAGAAGCAGTCAGTAGCCATGGGTGGAGATAGTACTAGCAGGGTACATTTAAGGCCTAGAGGTGGGACAGCACCTCTGCATACCAAACCAAGGGGTCGACCAAGATGGGTCACACAGGAAAGGGTTTTTAAAAGGAGATGTGTTAAGGACATGTGTTAAAAGCAACCCCGAGCATAAGGAACAGACATGCATAGATGCTACTACAGTGTGAACAGACTGAGCATGTCCAAAGAGCAGCAAATGGTCCTCTTAGACCAAAGCACCATGGGAGGGGAGCTATGAGAGCTAAGTCAGCAGGATCTAGATCACTTATGGCTTTTGAAGGCCAGGCTGACACATTCAGGTGTCTAAAAACAAGTGCCAAGCTCTCAAGACCACGAGAAATTAAATCCACAGTTTTGAGGGTGTGGCTTGTATTTGTTTGTTTATTTGTTTGTTTGTTTGTTTTGGAATCTTCTGTGTAGAGACAAGGCCAGCTTCAAGCTTGTGGTGAATATCAGTAGTCTGAACCAGGTAAGGCTGATGGGTAAAGAGACAACCCAATTGAGTGGGTTTCTAGGGCTGGCCCAAGGTGTGGTGTGTGGCCCTCTGTTCTGGAAGGGACAGGGGATGGAAAGACATGAGGAGAAGTAGGCATGCCCATGATAAACATATAAGTCCAACTCTGTCCCAGGATAAGATCAGGCCAAAGAAGGTTTGGAGTTCTTGAGACACTTAACAGACCGGGGATTCTTTGTCATTTGACTATGGAAAGAAGCAAACTAGACAGATAGGGACATGGTTCTGTGCAACCAACAGCAGAGAGGAAAACAGCCAGAACTGCATCTAGGAACTCCTAGAAATGACAGTCACGAATAGGCTAGAGAGAAGCAACTCTTGTTTTTTTGGTTTTTTGGTTTTTTTTTTTTTTTTTTTTTTGGTTTTTCGAGACAGGGTTTCTCTGTGGTTTTGGAGCCTGTCCTGGAACTAGCTCTTGTAGACCAGGCTGGTCTCGAACTCACAGAGATCCGCCTGCCTCTGCCTCCCAAGTGCTGGGATTAAAGGCGTGCGCCGCCACCGCCCGGCTGAGAGAAGCAACTCTTGCTGGTGCCTGGGCTCACAGGCAAGAAGGACCTGGGAGGGGAGACCAAGGAAGACTAGAAAACAACTTCATTGCCAACTTGACTGGATTTAGAATAACTGTGAAAACTCAACTCTGAATATGTCTGCGGGGGTGTTTCCGGAAAGGTTTACCCGAGGAGAGAAGATCCAATCCAAATGCCGGTGGCACCATCCCATGGGCTGGAGCCCTGGACGGAATAAAAACGAGCTGAGTACCACATTTTCCTCTCCTCTCCTCTTCTCTCTCTCTCTCTCTCTCTCTCTCTCTCTCTCTCTCTCTCTCCTGACTGCACATGCAATGTGACTCGCTGCCTCATGTTCCTGCCTCCATGTCTTACCAACCATGATGAACTGACTGTACTCTAAACCATAAACCAATAAACCCTTTCCTCCTCCAGTTGTCTGGGGCAAGTATGTTGTCACAACAGGAAAAGCAGGGAGCATACCACTTTGAGTGTGCTCCTTGGTGTGCACAGAAGGAGGGAGGGTGAGAGGGAGCCTTGGTCTTCAGGTTTTTGTGTAGACTTCTACCATCAAGCTTACAGACATAGAAACAGCCTTTAGGGATGCAGGCCAAGAAAAAACGTAGTGGGGAGGGGTCGAGCAGGAACATCAGCACCTCTGGGGAGGCAGCTTCCTCTCCGGAAGCCCAAATACATCACAGAAAGAAAACATCGGCAGCAAGAATCCTTGAAAAGGAACCATCAGCATCAAGACATTGTACAACACATCACCTAAAGTATCTAATTGCCAACAGAAAAAAAATTACAACAGGGAAAGCAAAAAGATAGCTACCTAAATCACAGCCAATAGAAACCATCTCTGGGCAGCCCGGGTGTGGGATCCAGCAAAAACTTCAAAGCCAGCTGTCATACCTATGTTTAAACAGTTAAAGGAATTGGTGCTTAAGGAACGAGAGGACCATATGGAGATATGACTCAACAAATCAAGACTCTTAATAAGGAAAAGGAACATTAAGAACAGAAGCAAGTGGTTAGAGGATGGCTCAGTGGTGATGAACACTGGCTGCTCTTCTAGAGGATTCTAATTTCCAGCACACACACACACGGCAGCTCACAACAGTTTGTGACTCCAGTTCCGGGGGATCCAATGCTCCCTTCTGGCCTCTGAAAGCACCAGGCACACACATGGTACAGAGACATACATGGAGGCAAAATACCCATACACATTAAACAATACAATAAAAATTAGAATAATTAAAGCAGAATCAAATGGAAATTCTAGGGTTGAAACCCATTTGATGGGTTCTACAGTAGATCTGAGATGTCAGAAGAATCAGAAAATGTGGAGAAAACCCTCAACAGTGATTGTTCATTCAATCTGAGGAGCAAAGAAGGACTAGGCCCCAACATTTACATTTACTAGTCAGGGAAGCCCCACCTCCTTGTTAGAGGGTGCTTACTTCCTTCTAGCTGGTCTCCTCCCCACAAGAACAGAAGCTCAGTGGAACACTAAGGAGGTCCCAGTCTCATTCATTGTGCTCCCCTAAATCACCCCACCCTCATCCCCAGAGGTTCCAGTCAGAGCTACAGGGCCATTTTCCCTGGCTTCCTTTTGTGTTTTCTAGCTGTGGGATGTCCGAAGACCCTGTAGCTTGCCTTCCTGAGACTCAATTTCCAAAAAAAAAAAAACCCTCTAGTCCATGCTTTTTATTTTCCAACAGTGTCAACCATGAAATAGAAGCATTTCTAAAATAACTCGACATAAATTAACTGAAAAATGTGAGTCTGTGGCAAAGTAGCCCCTGTCAGTGTTTGTGGGTACCCATTTTTATACAACCCTTTGGAACATCTTTCATGCAGTTTTCCTATGTTTCCCCCACAAAACAACCCATTTTCCTCTTTTTAAAATTTTAAACTTTATTTAATTTTTAGAAGGTTCCCATGTCTAGGCAGACAATTCCATGCCCATGAATACATGGGCAGTGCTAATTGAACTCACTGGATTAGAATAACAGAAAATTCAGGAAAAGTTCAGAAACAAGGAGGCCTGCAAGGTCGGGAAGAAGTGTTAGACCCATGAAGCAAGATGGTATTGGAGGGGCAGAACCCTGGCAGGAGAGAAGGTCACACCCATGCATCTAGGGCTGAAGGAAGATGTGAGTGGCCCCTGTCCAGGGGAGGGTTGGAACTAGAGTCTATGGGGGCCATTCCTATTCAAACAACATTCCACTCCTTGGTCCCCACAGGCTTGTAGCCATAGCATAATGCAAAATGCATTTAGTCCAACTTCAAAAGTCTCCATAGTCTATCACAGTCTCAACAATGTTTAAAAATTCAAAGTTCAAAGTCTCTTCTGAGACTCATACAATCTCTTAACTGTAATCCCCTATAAAGTCAAAATCAAAAAGCAGATCACTTACTTCCAACATACAACAGCACAGAATACACATTACTGAGTGGGAAAGGCAGCAGCAAACTGAACAGCCACAGGGCTTATACAGGGCTTCTTAGGGGTGGAGTCTTTCCAAGGAGAAGATTTTCAGGGTGGGAATTGGTCAGATTTCAGACTCTTGGACTGGACAAGCTCAGATTGGCTAGATCTTGTGCTCCGGGAGTGGTTGGTTTTCTGCTCAGGGATTGGTTCATTTTCCTGCTTAGAGATTGGTTGATTTCATGTGGGTTGGTCAGGGGCATATTTGGCTCTGGTTTCAGGGCCAAAGTATGTTTCTTTCACTGGCCCTTTTTAACCTTTTGGCTCTAATTTCAGAGCCAACGCATATTTCTTTCACTGACTCTAATTCTAGGGCTAAAGTGTGGGGTTTTTTTGGCACTGGTTTCAGGGCCAGGGCGGGTTTCCTTGCCTGGCCCTTTTACCCTACACTCATGTAATCCAGACTGGCCTTGTGCTCACCTTCGACTTTTCTTTTCATATTTTAATTTATTTTACCTGGTGTGTGTGAGAGAGACAGAGACAAAGAGAGACAGACAGACAGAGACAACGAGACAGAGACTATTATATTAGGGAAACCTGCTCACTTTGGGTGGCACCATTCCCTGGGCAGGGACCTAGATTGTACAAGAGTGAAAGAGCAAGCGGAACACTAGCATGTGTGCATTAACTCACTGCTCTGCTTGTGACTGTGAATGTGATGTCACTAACTGCTTCCAGTTCTAGCCTTCGTGACATCTCCACAGTGCTGGGTATAACCTGGATCTAGGAGATAATAAACCCTTTCTCCCTTAAGCCGCTTTTGTCATACAGTCTGTTTGTTTGTTTGTTTTTCAGGATACTAGGAAACAAAATTAAAGCAGTTGGTTTACCCCATTCAAAACTCCATTTGAAATTTAGTTAAACAGGGTGGCAAAAGGAAGAAGCAGGAATCTTAAGAGGTGTTTAGAGACTCACAAAGTGGCTTAGTGGATGAAGGTCCCTGTTTTACAGGTCTGACTACCTAAATTTATTTGCCAGAGCCTATGTTAAAAACAAACAAATAGAAAAGGATACTATGGACCAGGCAGTGGTGGCATATGCCTTTAATCCTAGCACTTGGGAGGCAGAGGCAGGCAGATCTTTTTGAGTTCGAGACCAGCCTGGTCTACAGGGTGAGTTCCAGCACAGCCCAGGGCAGTTATATAGAGTAAACCTCCTCCTCGCCCCCTCCCCATCATAAAAAAAAATATTGCAGCAAGCATCTCTAATCCTAGCATTCCTATGGTGGGAGGCAGAGACAGGAGAATCATCCAGAAGTTTGTAAGCTTGTAAACCAGATAACCTGGTGCATGATGGCAGAAACAAAAATGACCCTGTCACCAGAAGATTGAAGGAAGAGCCTTCTCCCAGCTGTCTTCTGACTTCCACATGCTCACCATGGCACTCGCTCCGATATTCACACATCAGCCAGCCACACACACACACACACACACACACACACACACACACACACACAACAAATAAATTTAGCAAAGAAAATAAGAGACATTAGCTCACTTGGAGTTGATCTTCAGAAATGAATTAACCCTGTTCTGGAAAGAGTGAGTCCACTATTAAAGAGTGGGTTCACCCCCTCCCACATTGTTCTTCTCCCACTTTGGGACACATGAAGAAAGCCCCCTCCAGGGTCTGTTACCTTGATCTTGGATACCCCCACTCTCCACCCCCAGCCTCCAAAACTGTGAGCCAAAAGATTTCTGTTCATTATAAATGGCCCAGTCTGTGGGATTCGATCACAGCAGCAGACGACAGCCAGAGACATAGAAAATCTAAAAGGATGGGCCTGGGGACCAGGCTGGACCAAGCAACCGGTAAGTGGGTGCAGAGCTGGACAGGGTAGCCTGGTGCTTATGGGGGTGTGTGAATTGGAACCCAGATTTGAGTCAGACCTTCTCAATTAGCCTTGAAAAGGGGACGAATATCCCCATGGACCTGAAAGGAAGAACAAAGAGAGATCGAGAAACAGTGGAATACCCTGAAGAGCCGCTGACAACTGCTCCGGCCTTTAAAATGCCGGGAGTACAGCAATCTAATAAACATGGCAACAAAGCGTTTGTCACCAAGCTAATTTTATTAGAACAGATCTCAAATGGCTAATTTCCTTTTACTAATGAGCAAATTAGTTGAATCTCTGATCTGCTTTTAAGGCACTTATACTAATAAAACATGAACGACAGGGAAATTTGCTGTGAGATGCCATGATACGTGCAGTTGGGGTGAAGGGAATCTGCCGCCATGGAGGACTGCTCTGCCGCAGCTATGCTCCGTAGTGCTTATGGGCTGTCCAAAATGCCTGCAAATGGGTGAGGGAGAGGGGTGTGGCGGTCTAGATATAGCCCAGAGGAGCAGCCCGGAGGAGCAGCCTGGAGGAGGAACCCTTGGAGTGTCTGGGGCCTGACTGGTTAGTAAGTGGAGGGGGGTGATGTTCTGAGTGGGGATAGCATGGTCTCATGCTTTCACCCATCTCTGAATACTTCTGTGCTGCAGAGATGGCCCAGTGGCTAAGCAGAGGACCAGGTTTGGTTTCCAGCACTTAGATTTGGTGGCTTACAACTGCCTGTAATTCCAGTACCAGGGGCACCTGTACTCATGTCCATATACTCACACATGAATATACTCACATAAACATAATTAAAATAAAGGATTAAAAACAGGTGCTCTCCATCCTGTCTTTGCCATGTGGTATGTGCACAAAAAGACCTCCCAAGATGTCTCCAGCTCTGGCACAATCCAGAATTGCTCTCTCCAAAGCTGAAGACTTTTGGGGCAAACCTCCCTTCGTGGGGCCAATACTGAGGCTCCTGACACCAGTCCTTACCCAGGAAGCAAGAAACACAATCCACAGCATTTACTTCTTGAGCAAAGAGGCTTTAATTGAGAGTGGTATTTATTGGAACTAGCCAGGGTAAGGTTGGTTCCTACCTGGCAGAAAGGTGGGCAGGAAGGTTCTGGGCCCATCAGAGCTCAGAGATGGTACCCACACTTATCTGAGAGCGATAGACGAGGTCTCCAAATTCTTCTTGTAACCATCTTGCCTTGGCACAGAAAACAAGCCTAGGAAAGCTCTCTGCCAGTTAGATCAGAGAGAAGGTTTGGGAGGCAGGTGGTAGCCACCACAAATTCAGAACATCCCCTCTTTCCATGTGACTTTGCACAGAAAAGGAAACAGGATCTCCCAGAAAGGTGATTCTGAATGAGGCAGCCCCCGCCCCTGCCGGTCCAAATTAGGCTCAAGCAGCTGCTTACACTGAGAGACTTGAAGGAGCCGAGACCAGAGTGGCATGCATACTCGAAAAGTGAACCTGACCAAAATGCCCTCAAAATACACTCCTCGGGTCCAGTTTGGTGTGAAAAGGGTCTAGCATTCCTGTGTCAGCTCAGTCCCAGGAATTTAGAGCCGCTGCCCTCCCCACCAGAGTGCCTCCTGTCTGTCACAAGGCTTCGGCTTCCCTCTACTATAAAGGGTTCCCCTTCACTAGAACTCACAGGAGCTCTTACACGGAGTATACAGGGAAGGGGCTGAAGAGCAGCCCCACTCCACAAAGGCCTGCTGCCTGGAGTCTGTTGATCCAGTGTTAGGAACTGTCTGTCCTTCTAGGATAGGGGCTCTCAACCCTTGAATCACAACCCCTTTGGGGGTTGAACCTCCTCCCTTCCACAGGGATCACCTAAGACCATTAGAAAACACAGAGATTTACATTATGATTCCTAACAGTAGCAAAACTGCAATTATGAGCTAGTAACAAAAATAATTTTACAGTTGGGGGGTCACCACCGCATGAGGAACTGTATTAAAGGGTCGCGGCGTTGGGAAGGTTGAGAACCACTGCTCTAGGACCTGCAGAAAGTATGAGAACAATAAAGACTGGAGGGTCCTTTAGTCACCTGCATGGGTGATGAATCAGTTACTTTTCTCATCACTACAACCGGATAGGTGACAATACACAGCTTAAGAGAAGTTTAGTTTTGGTTCACGGTTTGAGAGGCTGTCGTCCATCATGGCATGGTGAAGGAGTTCACTGCGAGAGGAGTTTGTGGTTGAGACTCTTCCCATCTCCACAGACCAGGAAACAGGAAAGGAGACTACAGGAAGAATTCTACCCTTTGGAATTTTAAAGACCCACGTTCTGGGTGTGTCTTCCCACCCCCTGGGTTGAGTCTCTCTAGAAATGCCCCCAGGGATGCAGCTCAAGGTGTGGCTCATGAAGGCCCAAGAGGACTCTCCATCTAATCAAACCTACAAAAGAAACTTACCCTCCAGGGAGCTCTCCTAAATGAAAAGGACAGTCAAGAGAAGACAGCTCTTTATCTCCTGCAAGTGAGAAAGGGTCTGGCAATGATGCCTGGAGGATCTCAGCTCCCTCTGGGGATAGCTGGCCCAACACCTGCTGTAACACACAGGTGCACAACCCTACCCCTAGCTAGCCTTGCATCTCCAGTCCCATAGCTATCCCTGCGAGAAGCGTGAGTCTAGTACCACAGCCAAGTCTACCACAAGCTTTTCCTGGGAGGGACTGAAAGGTAGTGGGGAATACATGCAGGGCTAGCAGGTCAGAGAGACGTCAGGCCAAGGGTTTGCCATGCATTCATTGTAAATTCTCAGGCTACTTTCGTCCTGAAGTGAGTGGCTTGTAGAAGCCACAGCCACAGTCTTTCTCTGTGCCTCTGGTATCAGGCTCTCCACATGCCAAGTCTGCCCCCCTCCCCATCTGTCCATGCCTCCCCACTCCCCACGCAGTCCCCAGGGCCACCTCTCTGAAGTGCACTGGCCTCATTCATTATTCAGCCATTTCCTTAGTTCAGAGGCCCAGGGGCCAGAGGGTTGGCAGTTTGTGCGCTCTTTCATCTCCCACAGTGCGTGAGGAATGCAGAAATACTGGGCTGGTGTCCAGAGCAAGGCCAGAAGGCTCGCGGTGCAGGGTCTGCGTGAACCTTAATGTTTTCACTCCAGGTATCCCAGCCTCACTAGGCTGCCCTCCCCACACACACTGCTAGAACTACCCGCAGCCAAAGCATGTCCCTGCTGGGCTTTGACACCCTACACCCCACACACACTCCAGGGAGCTCTGACCTTGTTGCCCCATCCTTGTTTCTAAGTAGAGAGCTGGGATTTGATCCCAGTGTGTCTGGGTTTAAACATCAGCACTTCACAAAGGCAAGTGGTGAGACCTGCCTTGTCTATAAACAGCATGCAACTCGCTTGAGGATCAGCTTCGGGCCAATGGCAGCATGAAAGCCATTGAAACCCCTGGGCAGAGGAAGAAAGGCCCCTCCCGAAGTGATATTGAGACACAAAACACACCAACTCTGAAGCCAACGCCAAGTCCAGTGCTGTGTGATGCCCTGATCCCTGCTTCAGGAAGCAGCCCAGGAGGGGGCTTGGAAAGTAAAAGTTCCCCTCTATAGTGTGTACTCTGTGACATACATACTAAACTGGAGCATGGCTTGCCTCCCCTAGCAACCTGGCCAAGACGATACAGATGTTGGTCTTAATGAACTTAAGATCCAGAACTATCCAAAGAGCAGAGGCTTAATAATATATCCTAACCTGGAAATCAGTCTAGTCAGGACTGGTTCCAGCGGTCATGGTCCAATCCCATGCCCCTCGTTGTGCCCTACGGAGACCCCTCCTTTATCTCTACTCCTCTATTCAGATCCTTCCGGCTTCCAAGTCTGCTCTAGCTCACCAGTTCCATCTAGGCCAAAAGCTTTCTCCTTCTCTTCAGTCTTGTCCTTTCCTCCCTCACCAATGGTCCCTCAAACCTTCTGTCCACCATCGAGTCTTTCCTGCTCTGCCTCCGTTCCAGATAGCTTATTAAAGAACAGTCAAAAGTCTGGGAAGGATTTGGTTAGTTGCTGCTAACAGAGCCACGTCATCAGAAGCAGCATGGGTGCCCCCTTGCTAGGGTAGAGACAGAAAGAATGCCTCTCCATCACTAGGCGCAAAACTCAACCCAACAAAGGACCTGGATGCAGCTGGTAACTGGCCAGAGGAAGGATCATGTCCTTGAAGGCTTCTGCTTGAAATTTAGGAGTTTAGGAGCAAGGTAGGATTAAGAATGTGGCTATCAGTATTTTCTGGGTTCTGGAACCGAGTAGGCCTAAGGAAGGGGAGCAGAGGTTGCACCAGTCCCCAGGTGGCTCACTGAAGGATGTTGTAATGAGACTTTTTAAAGCCCCAGAGGTGAGGATGAAGCCAGATGTGGGCTCGGAGTCATGATTCCTAACCAGCCAAGTCTGCTGCTGTTGTCTTGACCCATATTCTGCTACTATGACAAAATGACACAGACCAGGTATCTTACAGCAAATGGCAAATGGTTCTCACAGTCCTGAAGGCTAGGTGACAGACCTCTTGGTGACAGGCCTCTCAGGAGCTCGTCTCATGGAAAGGGCGGAAGGGTCAGAGAATCAGAGGAAAAAGACAAGAGAGTTCCAAACTTGCCTCCATAATGAACTCACTCACATGGTGATGTCATTAATCCAGAATGGTAGAGCTCTCAGGATCTAATCACCTCCTAGAGTCTCATTTCTCATGACTATTGCATGGAGACAAACCTTGGAGAACACATTCACACCCAGCCAGCCTTCTCTACCATTTATGTCCATAATCACCCTTCTCTCTCCCTCTTTGTGTGTGTGTGTATGTGTGTGTGCCTGTCTCCCCCCCCCCGCCCCCCCACACACACACGGGGGGGGGGAGAGAGAGAGAGAGAGAGAGAGAGAGAGAGAGAGAGAGAGAGATTGACTGTTTACCCAACCTGAAATGGATAAGGTGGACAGAGCAACAAAGAAAGCATAGAACAGTCAAGACATCAAACCAGGAGACCAGTTCAAAGGCCTGGGCAAGGTCAAGGCACTTCTCCAGATCTGTTTTTCTTATGCAGAGTGTGTATAAAACCACTAGCACGGTACCAGACATGCTGCAGCTCACAGAGCTCCCAGCCTCTTGCTTAACAGTGGAGATCCTTGACTGTCCTCAACACGGTCATCCCACCTTCCCACTTAGAGTGCTCCAGACTTTCTTAAATTCCAGCCTGCCCGGCCTACAAACTTGTTTAAGAATCTAATAGAGGCCGGGCGGTGGTGGCGCACGCCTTTAATCCCAGCACTCAGGAGGCAGAGGCAGGCAGATCTCTGGGAGTTCGAGGCCAGCCTGGTCTACAAGAGCTAGTTCCGGGACGGGCACCAAAGCTACAGAGAAACCCTGTCTTGAAAAACCAAAAAAAAAAAAGAATCTAATAGAACCTAAGAGGCTAACCCCAAACTCTCAAGCACAGATCCTGCCCCAGCCTCCCTAGTTGCTTGGATTGTATGCGTGAAGAACATGTGATCAACTGTGTTCATAGCAGCATTATTTGTAATAGCCGGAAACTGGAAGCAACCTAGATGCCCCTCTGTTGGGTCCAGGGGGGTCGCGCAAAGATGGGGACAGACCACCAAAGTCAATAAACCAGAAGCAAACTTTATTTTAGAAACAAGAATCCAGGAAAAATTAAAAAATCTCCATGGGGCACAAAAAGCTTATCAGCTAGCTGAGACCACAGCCAGAGATGGATTTTTGTTAGGCTTGTGGCAGAGGCTGGCTTCTGAACACATCTTCTTATAGTAGGGCACAAGGCATTAGGTCTGAACAAAGGAAATTTTACAATCTCGAGGTAAAACTCAGATACAGATCGCCTTATTTTACAGTCTCCATTAACAGAGTTTTTTAGTTAAATTAGTGTTTGCACTTAATCTATTGTCTTCCCTGGTACTTTTAGGTGATGTTTACTGAAGCCCTGTGGTCTCCCCGTTGATGCTGCCAGTTTCACATAGCAGGGATAATGCATAACCCAGAGGTCATATATCTATTGCCTAAAAGTTGACTCACTCATATCTGTAGGCTAGCTCTCAGTTTGCAGAGAGATGCTTTGGCCTTGTAAATAGAGTTATGGGTTGTAAAGTGGAGTAACCCACTGTTAATAGTTAATCCTCAAGCCGCTAAAAAAGCTGTTGACAGTCTGTTCTCATTCTCCTAAGCTTACAACTTTATATTTCTTTAGTTTTACATTTCTACTTTTGGAATCTACATTTTTATTTTTTTATTTTTGGACTCTTCACCTCAACTGAAGAATGGATAAAGAAAGTGTGATACATTTACACAATGGAGTACTACTCAGCGGTAAAAAAAAAATAATGACATCTTGAAATTTGCAGGCAAATGGATGGATCTAGAAAAAAATCATATTGAGTGAGGTAACCCAGACTCAGGAAGACAAATATAATATGTACTCACTCAGAAGTGGCTTTTAGACATAAAACAAAGAAAAACCAGCCTACAGGCCACAACCCCAGAGAACCAGGACAACAAAGAGAACCCTAAGAGAGACATACATAGATCTACATAGGAAGGAGAAAAAGACAAGTTCTCCCAAGTAAATTGGGAGTATGGAGGTCATGGGAGAGGGTAGAAGAAGAGAGGGGAAGAAAGGAGGGGAGCAGAGAAAAATGTACAGCACAATAGAAACAATAAAAAAAAAAGAAAAAAGAGTCTAATGGAATTTGGGCTGACAGCTAGAACAATGGTGGAAAGGAGGCCTGGCCTGGGGCACAGGATAGGAGGAAAGAAGGGACCTTCCTGGATTCAGCCCCCTGTAGGACAACTCAGGGCCCTGGGTGACTAGGCCAATCTTCTCTGAGGACCTGGGGCCACTCTCCCCACCTATACCATCTCTCTGATCATAGCTGGCTTGCAGCTGCCTCCATTTGAGTTGGTAATGATGGGCTTTTTGTAGTTTTTAGCTTAAGATCTTCAGACTCCTCCCTCTGCTCTCTTCCTTATTAAAGCTTCCCTTGCCCAGCTTATGTAATATCCAGAAATCAATTGCTTATTTTCCTGTCTGTTTAGAAATGAAAGTGGCGCATGAGGGGAGCCTGCAAGCCAGGAGGCAGCCCCAGGCTGAGCCGCAGGCACCGGGGAGAGAAGAAGCCCACAGCTGGCTTCTAAGCAGGGTTGTAAAGGAGTTGAGCCTTTGGGATTTCTAGGGCCTGGGGCTGGAAGAGGCGCCGGAGTAGAGCTCTCAGTGGCAAAACTGCCCTCTTCTCTCCTTTGCTCCCCCTCACCCCACACAGGGCCTGGAGCACCAAGCCTTCTGGAGGCAACATTTCACCAGGTGGAAAGGGGCTGGGTCAGGCACTTGGAGCAAAAGTTATCTGCTGGGAGTAGGGAGGGGTCATGAAAAAGAATTCAAATTCGTCTGTAAGCTGCTTGCCCATGCCTGGAACTAACTGTCCACAGGGCCGTTAGTTCTGTAGTCATATGTGGTTAGAGAAGCATAGCCTAGTCGGCTGGGGCCCCTGTGGGGTCCCAGAGGAGGCTGAGCTCAGGAAGGCCCGCCCCTTCTTTCTCTCCTGCCCTAGGCCTCAAGCCACACCTCTTTTGCACCACTGTTCTCTGACTGCAAATCCAACTCACGCTTGGCTCTCAAACAAACTTTGTAGACAGGACAGGCTGGGACTTCAGAGAGAAGGTGACAGGGCAGTCGTGAGTGAAGCCTTCCACCCTCCTTCGCCAGGAAGAACTTGGATCCAGGACGTGCTGCTGGTGAGAACTGCTGGGCCTAATCGAGCCTAGGGGTTCAAGAGGAAAACTGCTAGAAAATTCTGAGCGCAAGCACACATGCATGCTCACATATATTCATACATGAGACCTAGAAAAACTAGAGAGATAGTAATAAAAAAAATCTGTGGTTGGCAAGGGTTGTGAGGGGAGAGAGATAAAGACGTGGAGCCCAAGATGGAAGGGCCTAGGACAGCAGAGTGGACGATTCTATAGCACACTGGCAAAACTCACAGGACGCACGGTACAAAGGCTGAGTGTTAAGGTAAACCACACAATATTGATGTGTCAATATCGGCTCGTCAATTGTAACAAATGTGCCACACGAATGCAGAGTGTGACCAGTACAGCTGAGTGTGAGGGGCAGGTGCGAGGGAGCCTCGGATTCCACCGGACTTTTTTGTAAACCGAAACTGCTCGAAGATCTGCTAACTGAAACACATATTTGAAGACAAAATTTAGAAACAACTCAAGTCCTTTGTGAGCGGATGACAAGGAAACTGTTGCCTGAATGTATTGGGCTGTGGTTTGGATCTCAGCGGACCCCAAAAGCAGCCCATGGGGTGGAGATCCAAGGCTCCCCTCATTCTGTAACAAGACTGGGAAGAGGTAGAGTCTTTAAGAGGTGGGGCCTCGGGTCGGGGAGATGGCTCAGTGGTTTAGAGCACTTGCTGCTCTTGCAGAGGACCCAAGTTCTCCATTCCCAGCACCCACAGAGTGGTCCACGACCATCCAGAACTCCAGTTCCAGGGGATCCAAAGCCTGATGACCTCAAGCACCACCCCCACCTGGTACACAACAGGGCTCAGCCTGCCCTCCTGCTCTGCTGACCAGGAGCCACAGCAGCCATGTCTGGGCCCTGGAAGCCTGGCTCCTCCTCTTTCCTCCACTAGTTCTCCTGATGTGTCCATACGTCACCAGGGATGCAGTATCCTTAAAAAGAAAAAGAAGAAAGAAAGCCATTTTGCTCTGAACTAACAGAGTCAGGCCTCATTGTTCCCAATATCGCCAAGCAATTTCTGATCTAGGAGACTGTTGGAATGGAGAAGGAAGATGGGCAATTGGGCTGCATCAGCTGACCTGGAGGGGATAGGGCCTCCCAGGAAGTGAGAGGCGGGGCTCAAACTAGATCTAAGGGGGAAGAGACTCAGGGGTCAGCTGGGGTGCAAGGAGATGCTACACCCTGATATCTTCTTTCTTTGTACGTCCTACTCTATGCATTATACTCAAACAGAAGGAATTGATTGATTGATGATTGATTGATTGATTGATTGATTGACTGAGACAAGGTCTCCCTGTGTGGGTCTGGCTGCCCTCGAGCACATTGTTGTTTCTGCTTCAGCCCCCCAAGTTCTGGGGCACATGCCACCACACCTGGCTCTGAATAAAATTCCTTTACCAGCTGGCAAACTCTCCCTTAAGTAATGGCAATATGCTCAATATCCCCACCCTCTCTGCTGGGAGCGTCTACAGCAGAAATTTTACAAAGAGACTTGGAGCCTGTCTAGAACCAGGAAGGCTTTGCCAGGCTCTGCCTGCTCAAGGACTACGAAGCACCCCTCCTGGATCTCTCCCTCAGGGATCCTGTAACTCAACACAAAGCCTAATTAACCACCCCACCACCACCACCAAGATGCTGGTGCTCTGGCTATCGATTTAGTAGCTTTCACATCTGGTTCATTCTTAGGTCACGTGATGAAGATGCATCTTTGAGCTCTCTAGCCTGTATATGAGCAGGACCATATCTTTCATAAGTTCTACAATCCCAAACCATCCCAGACACACAGTAGAAGCTCATCATGTGTTGAGTGAACAGAACATAACCAGTGGCTAATAATTCTGGACATAATGTTGATTGACCAGCACCTTGAATTATCTAAGGAGACACCAAGGAGCTCTCAGGGGGAAGGAATTTATTGTACATGGTCCTTAGCACTGAGCAATCTGCTGGAACTCTGCAACGATGGAGATGGTTTGTATCTGCTGCTGTCCAAGGCAAAGCCACGAAGTGTGTGGGCTATCTGGCACTTCAAATGTGCCTGCTATGCTTGAGGAATTGAATTTAAAATTTTAATTAATTTCAAGTTACATAGTCACATGTGGCTGGTAGCAACCAAATTAGACAGCAGAGCTCTCTAAATAGGTGTCTCTGGAGATGGAGCTGGGACTTATAAATAAAATAGCATAAAAGCTCTTGTTAGTGTACTGTACAATGTAGAATAATAATTAGAGCCTGCAGTCAGGGCTGGGAGATGGCTCAGTGGGTAGGAGCACTTGCTGCTCTCACAAAAGATCTGAGTTCGAGTCCCAGCACCCAAGTGGTGGTTCAAAACAATCCATAACTCCAGTTCCAGGGGATTGGATGCCCTCTTTTGACCTCTGTGGGCACTACACACACACACACACACACACACACACACACACACACACACACACACTGCACATACATACATACAAGAAAAAAAAACAAACAATGAAAGACATAAAAATAAAATAAATCAGTCTTTAAAAATGGACTCTGCAGCCAGACTGTCTAGGGTTCAAATTTACACATCTCTAGTTGTCCACGAATTATCTAACTCTGTGCTTTTGCTCCTTGTCTGGAGAGCAAGGATAATATTTACCACATAGACTTTCTCTGAGGGTCAAGCAGGTTAATACATTATGACAGTACCTAGCACATAGCAAACATTAAAAAATACTGACTGAGGGCTGAAGAGACTGCTTGCGGCACGAGCGTGATGACCCAAATTTGGATTCTGGTACACATGTAAAAAGCTAGATGTGACTACATACACCTGTAACCCCAGTACAGTCAGGGGCAAAGACAGGAATATCACTGGGGCTTGCTGGCTGTCAGTCTAGTCCAAGCTGAGTGAGAGACTCTGTCTTGAGGGATTACGGTGAATAAGGATTGATAAGGACTCCTGACATCTTTATCTAAATTCTCCACACAAAAAGTAGCATGCTCCTGCACCTGCACACATGTATGACACACACACATATTCACACATGCACATACACACGTATTGGTTGCACACATGTATGACACACACACATGCTCACACATGCACACACACACATATTAGTTGAATCCGAATGTTCATCTACAAAAGAATATTTGCAGTAGAGTCACGTGATGCTTTGTGACATGCATCACCGGGCAGTTGTTGTAAAAACATGAAAAAATTACATCTGCACAAACCTAGAGGGTGTCACCTACAACAAACCCAGGCTCTGTGGCATACGCTGTCAGATATGTGGTCTACTGTGGAAATGTCGTTAGACAACATGTAACTGTGTTTACCGAGTACTTACTGAGTCACGAGTGCAGTGTGAAGAGCCTGGCTGTGGTCCAAAGATTAAGTGTGACCTGATGAACACAGTAAAGGGAGAAACAGAAGCAAAAAGTGATTGCATCTGTGGCCCCTTCTAGACTAACTCCCTATTTCCTCAAATGCAAACTCTGCCCTAGCGTAGCATTCGTACCATGAGCATGCCAGGGAGATAAATGAGAAGACGTGAATGGTCTGTGCTTAGTAGAGCAGTTCCCAAAGAGGGTCAATTTGCCGTGTTACAGGACACTTGGCAACGTGTGTGTGTGTGTGTGTGTGTGTGTGTGTGTGTGTGTGTGTGTGTGTACAGCATCATGAATGTCACAACTAGGGCTCAATGTTTCTGAATGGTAGAGAACGAGGATATAGCTGCATCTGACTCTCAGGGCAAAGGTTAATACCCACCCAGTGTCAATGGTGCTGAGGCTGAGAACCCCAAGTCGCAGTGCTCTGCATGGTGTATCACTACCGCTAGTGATGGCAAGGCATCCTTCTTAATCCCAGTGTGGAAAACAGCAGGCTCGGGGAAAGAATTCAGGTATTCACATTGCAGTCACTGCTTGTCACATTAAAGGGCTGTGCCCAGCATTATGAAGGACAGAGTGCCAACCCTGTAGACACATGGGGTGGGACTGGACTGATGCAAGCTTATGGAAGGGGAGAACGAGTTAGTGGCTGGATTGTCCTAGGTGACAAAAGGCCAGGGTGGGGCTGGGAGGTGGATGAAAGCACTTCCTCTACAAGCCTGAAGACCTAAGTTCACCTGCCTGTAACGCCAGCCAGGGCAACTGAGACAGGAGAATCACTGGGGCTTGCTGTCACCCAGCCTAGCTTCAGGTTCAGTGCAAGAGCCAGTCTCAAGGGAAAAGTGGAAGGAGATGTAAGACAGCCAATGACACCCACTTCTGACCTCCAAGAATGGGCATGGGCACATGCATCCACGCACAAGCGCTTTTACATACCAAGCCACTTCAATAGCCCCAACAAACGTTTTTTGGAGGGGGCTGAAATGGATAAACTGACTCCTAGTCACAGGGCACTCACAGCCAAATTAGAACTAGCAAGAGAAAACAAGATGGAAAACCAGTATGAAGTCAGTAGCACGAGGCCAGTTCAACACTGGAATAAACGGAATCGTAGGTGAATTTGGAACCAGGTCCAGTGGATTTAGAGATGAGAAGGAAGGAATCAAGGAGCAGAGATGGCTCCGCCATAGCCAAGAGCTTGTCTAGAGCAGAGGAGAGTGAAGGGGATCCCCCAACAGACAGCAGAAAAGCCGGAGCGAGCAAAGCCACAAGGGTGAGGACACGATAAGATGGGCCTGGGAGCCACACAGGATACTTGGTATGTACAAATAATTCAGGGCCTGGGCAGTAGCAGTCCTGGAACCTCCTCTAGATGGGGGACTGTGTCAGTGGCTTCAAGGGGGATTAGCAGGGGAATTATTTATGGTGGTAACAAGCAAGCAGTCATTTAGCTTATATCCCACATTATACAAACGCGCACTGAGCGCTGCGAGTTAAGGCCCTAATGCCACTCTAAATTAAATTCATCAGTGTCTTAATTAAGATCTATATTTAGTTCTTAATTAAAGGGGAGAGAAAAATCCACGATGTTGCATAGCAGAGATTTGGAATGGAGATAAATCATCTTCCTGCCAGTATGCTGGGCACATGCCCACCCACTCTGGAGATTCGGCCCCCTGCCAGCGCTGAAGCCCTCCCATCTCCCTCCGTCTATCTCTTCCTTTTTCCTTCTTTTTCCTTCCTTCCTCCTTCCTTCATTACTTCCCTCTCTTCGAGTCTCTATATCTATGTTTTGAGAACCTAGCATGTGCCACACACCAAGGTCTGGTATTGGGGACAGCACAAAATAAAATAGAAAGGACTCTACTCTTAATGGTCCCACGGTCAAGAGGAGGCTGTCAATGGGCACACAGGTCTCAGCTTTGAGATACCCTGGGTCCCCCATCAGCAGCATCCTAGTGTGTGATACTCTAGGCAGGGCCATGGCATCATGGTAGAGTGGAACTGGCAGATAACTGTCCTATAACATGGTGGGCAATGACTCAACCTGAGTCCTTGTACGTCATACAACATTCTCGAAAACAAAAATATGCAGAGTCATAGCCTGAGGGACAGAGTCACCACCCACCAACGAAGCCACCAGGAGACACATGTTCACTCCCAGCTGCATGCACACCTGGCTCTGGGACTGAGGTTCTTGTCCCAGATCACTGCTACAAGGTTCAGATAAGATGCTGTCTGGGAGAGACAGTGCATAGCCCCACACTGTACACACGGATGTGTTTGCTTTTATGCTATCCAACAAGGCACTGCCGTCAAGATCACCAAAGCTCTGGAGATAAGCAACTTGTAGGCCCTTTAAAGGAATCTGAAGATGCGAAGTTGATCACCTACAAAACAGAAGCTCTGGAATTCATGGCACAGGGTTTGAGTTTGGGTCTGGGTCTGGGGTTCCGAGGAGAGGCTGTAAGACGGAAGTTTGAGCTCCCAAGGTCCCAATGAGGAGCAGAAGGAGGGAGAACATGAGCAAAGAAGTTGGGACCACGAGGCGTGCACCCACCCACTGAGACAGTGGAGCTGATCTACTGGGAGCTCACCAAGGCCAGCTGGACTGTGACCGAAAAAGCATGGGATAAAACCGGACTCTCTGAACATGGCGAACAATGAGGGCTGATGAGACGCCAAGGACAATGGCACGGGGTTTTGATCCTACTTAATGTGCTGGCTTTGTGGGAGCCTAGCCAGTTTGGATGTTCACCTTCCTAGATATGGACGGAGGGGGGAGGACCTAGGACTTACCACAGGGCAGGGAACCTGGACTGCTCTGTGGACTGGAGAGGGAGGGGGAGAGGAGTGGGGGGAGGGGTAGAAGGGTGGGAGGAGGGGGAGAAGGGTGGGAGGAGGGGGAGGGAAATGGGAGGCTGGGAGGAGGTGGAAACTTGTTTTTTGTTTATGTTTTTTTTTCTTCTTTTCTTAATAAAAAAAATTATTAAAAAAAAAAGACGGAAGTTTGGAGCTGATAGTAAGGAGCCATTAGCTTCATGTTTTCAATTCCGTGTGCACCGTTGACTGTTCTGTTACCTACGTGAGACTAGAGGACGGGAGGGGACGTGGTCTCTTCCACCTGCTTCCTCCCAACCAGACCAGAACCTCTGTGTCTCTCTGGACCTCATCCTCCCTAGTCACTTCCCCCCAGGCAGAGGATGAAGACTAATAGTTGGGAGGGTGGAGGGTGAAGAACGTGCCTGAGAAAGTCCTACCATGGGATCCAGTGTTCTTAGACAGCTTATGGGGTACCCTCCTCTGGGGTGGCTCCAGGAAACAGTGGTATAGGAAGGCGGTGGCCATAAAGGCCTTGGTGGACCCACAATCTGAG
This sequence comes from Microtus oregoni, assembly GCF_018167655.1. Classification (NCBI taxonomy): domain Eukaryota; kingdom Metazoa; phylum Chordata; class Mammalia; order Rodentia; family Cricetidae; genus Microtus; species Microtus oregoni. Next base: position 3,276,714 of record NW_024543831.1, on the reverse strand, counting down.
CCCTGAAAAGGTTTGGCTAGGAAAGCAGAGGCAGTCCAAAGCAAGATCTAGAAAGCCCTCCTGCTTTATGTGAAGGATAGCATCCCAGGAGTCACAGCAGAGAGGAGAGCCTGACAAACTAGCTGCAGGGGTCTTAACATCAGAATTTGCCTGGCTCAGTTTCCAGTACAAACCCGGTGAGCGGCCACCATTTTTACCCAAAGGAAAGTTTAGCTTCCCATTCAACGGGAGCTCCGAGGGCTGCAGATAGCCTCACAGTGTGTGGTACAGAGGGGTGTTCTTTAAATCATGACCATACTGGCAGAGAAAGAAATATGGAAGACTGAAAGGAAGGAGCGAACGGGGGGAAAAGATAAATTTAAAATAAAGAAAACAGCAAAGTGGGGGTAAAGATCAAGAAAAGAAAAGAAAAGAGAGAGAGAAGAAAAACAGGTGCCATTAGGTCCCAGTTGGAATATCAGAAAGAAAGGTACAAAGGAAAGCAAGGAAGCGCCATTCTGAGCGGTGGGAAGGGATAGGGCAGAGTGAGGCAGAAAGGTTGGCTGGGAACCTGTCTAGGTGAGCCCCAACAGTCCCAGCTCCAGAACCAGACCCCAGATGACTCTCCCCGGTGCAGCACGCACACCTCTGGGCAGTGGGAGAGTCGTCGGAAAGGGCGTGCTGGGGAAAAGCCTCTACAGCCGGATCACCGGACCAGCACCCCACCTAGATGCAGCAGTCTTCCACCAACCCGCAAAGTTAACTTGGCACAATCGGCACATCAAAGCGGCGCAGCTGTGGCTCGCGGAGCCGGCGTCTCTTTTCTTCTCGAAACTCCCTTCTCCCCGATTAATCAGCGGCTACAGCGCGGCGCTTTGATCCCCGAAATCAAACCCTCCGTCTGATGGGTGACTTGATGTTATGCTAATCCAAGCTGATTGAGCTGAGATAATTACACTTCATCCAGGTTTCCTGGGAGTTCCGAATAAATATTGATGCACATCTGTCCCCCGTTCAGGTGTAACCAGGAGCTTTGCGCTGGCAACAGTTTCGGCCGGTGGGGGAGTGCGCACTGCCGCCCGCCGCCCGCCTTCGCTGTCGCCGGCTTTCATCCTGGCACAGCCACTTGGTGCTCAGAGCCAATTGTCCGAGCCTCGCAGTGCAGGACCCAAGAAGCCCCCAGCATTAAGACCCAGATAATAAACTTTGAGGGGACCCAGGTTGGAGTTAAAGCACTACCATAAAGGCTATATGGTCTTGGGCATATAGCTTAAACTCTCTGGGTGCGGCTCTGAGCCTCGGTGGCCCTATAGATTTAGGAGAAAATTGGGAATGAGCAACTACAGTGAGCCTGAATGAGGATGATCAGCAGGGCCTTCCGCACTGAGGACAGGCATCTGGGAGGAGGGAGAAGCAACCAACCACCATCCCCACTGAGGCGAGAGGCACGGAGGCTCCGACTGTATAGAAATGAATAATAAAGAGCGTTTTGGTGGCTCTGCTCCTCCCCGCGGGCTAATTAGGTCGTGTTTGTAAAGCACTTGGAAGACAAAACGCGCCCAAGTGTTAATTATCATTAGCCCCGTCCCAACACGCTTCCTGAACAGAGCGGGAAGCCTGAACTGTCCCCTTCGCCAGCCTGCGCTTCTGTGGCTGGGAGCCAGGACACTGCCATCCCATCTTACAAATCAATTCCCAGGCCCCCTGACCCCTAGAGGACAGGGAGGGGCGGGTTCTGAGACACTCTCAACTGCTTAGGGATAGGAGGAGGGGCTCAAAAAGGCTGTCCCTTGGTGGGTCCTCATTCCAGAGTAGAAATCCTGTACTATTACTGGGCAGTGTGTCTTCCCGGTGCCTTGGGGCACAGCCCCAAGAAAGGTGTTTACTTCCAGGGTTTGCCTCTGGTTGCCCCCAGAACTAATGTCCCCACTGACCAAATACCTGTTGCACAATCTACCACTCCTGTAAGACCTCAGGTCGGGACTGAAGGTCCAGGAGGCCACACTGAGCTCCTGCTAATTTTAGTTTTCCCGGGGTCATAATTCTGGCCCCATCACAACTTCGCTCTCAAAGGAGACTGTCCTGGAAATTGTAAAGACCAGACTGAATAATACAGGTAATATTTGCCCCCATTTTTATCTGACATATGGACATAAGGCTCAGAGGGCTCAACCAAGAGTCCTTCCATTCCCCAGCCAGCTGAGAGCAGAGCCAAAGTCTCCAGCTCCCCCAGGGCTGGGTGGGTGTGCATTGCTGCTCTGGCTAGCACACAGCAGCAATGCTTGGAACTCTGTCCAGTGAGGAACAATGGGAAGCCATGTGCAGAGGCTCTTAGACAAGACAACTATGTTTATACACATGATCTGGATTAGAACTAGCCAAGAATCAACTCTTCAAGCCAGAAGGGGGTTGTGTCCAGGGACGCGCCATGATGTTTCCCCTCCCTCTGCATCCAGTTCTTCTCCAAGAGTGGCTGTGATTTACTTGCGTACATGCGTGTAATTCTTTCATCCTCCCCCTCTTTACAGCTACTTCCCCACTACTGAGTTCAGCCATCAGCAAGCCTTTTGGGTGGCTAGGCTTGAGTACCCAGACATCTTCCTTGGAAGCCTAAGGAGGCAAGTCTCTTGAGTGGGGTAAGAAGAGGGTAATCCCTATCCTCTGTAGAAACGATAATGTCCACAACACAGAGTTGAACCTCACCTGCCCCTTTGAGCCCTGTAATCCAAACATGGTGTTCAATAATGTTTATTGATCCTCAAGCAGTAGTTAAAAAAAGGGTGAGACTCCTTAGATCTATGAGAAGGAAGCAGAGGCAAGGAGGCCAGACTCGCGGTGCCAAGCTTCTTAAACTTTTATGTGCATGAGAAATCCCTGAAACTCTTTAAATGGCCCCTACACACACACACACACACATACATACACACACACTTATACACATGTATGCATACACATATAAGCATAGACACACACTTATACACACTCATATACATATACACGCACATACTTGCACACACATTCGTGTTTGCACACACATGTATGCATAGATACACACTTATACACACTCATACACACATATACACACTCCCACACACATACACACACTCATGTATGCACACACATGTATGCATACACACACTTACACACACTCATACACACACATATATACTCACATATATGTATATGCACGCACACATATGAATACATACACACACACACACACACACACACGCCGGGCAGTTCAAAGGATGGTGTCCTCCAGCCACTCTTTTGAAAAGCAACTTTGATGGCTTTTAGACATAAAACAAAGAAAAATCAGCATATAGTTCACAACATCAGAGAATCTAGACAACAGAGAGGACCCTAGGAGAGACATGCATGGATCTACATAGGAAGGAGAAAAGGACAAGGTCTCCTGTGTAAATTGGGAGCATGGGGGTCATGGGAGAGGGTAGAAGGGGAGGGGGGAATGTATAGTTCGATAAAAACAATAAAAAAAGAAAAGGAACTTTGAGATTCAGGAATTGGGCACTGTACAAATGAATATTCCTATCACCATACCCTCCCCAGCCACATTAAATACAAGAGGGGAGATTCATTCAAGCAGAAAATTAGTTGGCCTAGGGAGGCAGAGCCACCCAGGAGGCCTGCCCACTGGGAAATACTTGGCCCTGCCTATAGAGATGCCTCAGTTTCTGAAAGAGTTTGGAACAAAGCCAAGGAGACTGAGACTTACTATAGGGCCTGAAATCTACCACAAAGGAAGAGGCCACCACAGTGTCTAAGGCCTACTAGAGGGCCTGAAGCCTACCATATCTCAGGGACTGTGTCCTACCTCCACGACTGTGGCCTCCCTCAGGGGCTGTAGCCTACCTCTGTGACTGTAGCCTACCTCAGGGGCTGTGGCCTACCTCTGTGACTGTAGCCTACCCCAGGGACTGTGTCCTACCTCTGTGACTGTAGCCTACCTCAGGGGCTGTGGCCTACCTCAGAGTCTGAGGGCTACCTCAGGGGCTGAGGCATAGCACAGGACTGAGGCCTACCTTCAGTAAACCATCCTGCTCTTCTGTGGGGTCGGCCCAAGGACAGCACTAGCCTGAGGACAGCATTGACAGTTTTCCTCCCAGGACCTCTACAGGGAGAACAACAGGCAATGTGCCAGACTCGGAAGACATGCCACCTGTCGCTGGGTCATCAAGAGCACATGACAGGATTGTCTTACCACTCATCACCAAAGGCTCCGTCAGGGTCTCTGAGACATTTTTTTTTAATCAGAAGAAAATAAATGACCTTTTTAGAGAGAATGGAATGTTTTAATACATAATATGTGTCATCCATACAGCAAAGCTGTCCTAACATCTATGGGCATTCCTATTTATTTATTTATTTATTTATTTATTTAAGAACGCACCCATGAAAATAAAAGTGCCTTGGGTGGAAAAGTCGGATGTGAGGCCAAGAAGAAGGCTCAGCAGGTAATGCTACTTGCTACAAAGTCTGAAAACTTGAGTTGGATTACCGAATCCCACAACTCCATCAAATTATCATATGATCTTCACATGTACAGTGCAGTGCTCTCTCGCGCATTCTCTCTCTCTCTCTCTCTCTCTCTCTCTCTCTCTCTCTCTCCTCCCTCTCTCTTTCTCTCTCTCTACTTTTCCCTCTCCTAAATAAATAAATATTAAAAAAATATTTTGAAGTCAGCATAATGTTGGCAGGACAAAAGGATGAGGGAAAGGGGAGGACTGTCCTGGAAACTGGGAAGCTTCCTACAGAAGCATGTGACTTCCTGTGGCAGCCACAGAGTCTGCCTGCAGCGCACCTGCCCCTTGGTGGTAAAGCCCAAGGCGAGTGGGCCAGGGCACTTAGGGCAGTTCCTGTGACTAAGACTGACAAGGCAGCACCTGAACACCCAGCAACAGTTGCTATAACTGGGCTCCAAATGAGGAAGAAGAAAGAGGCCTGGATACTGGAGGGGAAGGTCCACCCCTCATGCCTTTGAATAGCAATAAATGAATGTAAATGAGATTCAGGTGAGCACATTTGCTTTCTGATCAATGTTTTGGTTTCCTTTTTGATCTTGTCCTGAGCGAACGAGGGGAGAGGGGAAGGAAAGAAAAAGATAGTGATCTAGCCTGCCCCCACCCACCCAGGCTTGTTTGTCTTCTCTTGCCCTGTGGACTCCTCGACACCCCAATAACACCTTGCAAGGCCCCAAACTTTGTGTGTAGTGAGCAAGTGGTCTTACCTGTAGTCAGAGGCCACGTTCACTAATCCAGAAATTAAAACGCCTGGAGAAAACAGGCTAATCAAATTATACATTCCTGAGAACCATTTATAAGCTGGGTACATTCTTTAATCTTAATTAGAAATCTGAGCAGCTCCCACCGTCTCTGTAATCAACATTTAAACAGCACTGACCCCCATGGAGCTCACCTTGAGAGACACAGGCAGGTCTGCAATGAGAAGAGAGCCGGGGGCTGCCCGGTTACTAAAAACAGGGGCACTCAGAGGACTGTGGGCAGAACTGAATCACCCCAGGCTCTTTGACACCTGGGTCTCCTCCTCAACACTGAGCCAATGCATCCAGTCACCTATCTGATCTACCCACCTCTCCTCCAACTCAGGAGCAGATGCAGTCCCACGTCACTCATCCAACTCAAATAATTTCCCAGCCAGCCTGTTTTCTACACATAGCCTAATAGCCTTTCTGCGTAGCACTTCAGGTCATGTTGATGCTTATACAATTCCAGCCAAGTCCCTAGAACCTTCCAGATGTCATCTAACACCTCCTCTCCCAGCCAGTGTCCAGGATCTGTGGTCCTGTCTTGGCCTGCCTTGTGTTCCCACTCTTCCAGTCCTGATCTGCTGACACTCCCTGCATATATGATGGCCCTTCACTTTCTGTGCCTCTGCATATGGCATCTATCCAGTCAGCAGGGCTTCCCTCTGGTTTTAACAACATGCTCAGCCCCTCATCAGCTCTTACAAGCCTGCAAAGAAAAGCAAAATCCAACTGAGCCAGCAAGCTAGGCCAGAGCAGGCCTGAGGCAGTGAACTTCACAGGAGCAGGACTGGGCCAGCAACCTGGACAGAAGCAGACCTGAGACAGTGAACTCCACCGCAGCAGATACAGGGGAGCAACTGCTGAGTGAGTGAGTGGGCCAGAGCCAGAGTCTGCTGTGGATCCGGGTGTGAATCTGGGACCTTCAAGGGAGTAGACCTGAGCCAGGACTCCTGCGGGTCTGGGCATGAGTCTGGGACCTCTGAGAGAACAGGCCTGAGCCAGATCCTATGCAGGTCCAGGCACACCTGAGTCTGGGACCTCCGAGGGAGAAGATCAGAGCCAGAGACCTTTGCAGGACCAACCCCAAGCCAAGAACCTCCCAGGAGCAGATCTAGACCAGGGACATTTACAGAAACAGGTCTGAGCTGGCAACCTAGACCAGAGCAGGTCTGAGACAGAAAATCCACAGGAGCACCGAGTGACCTACAGGAACATGGAGTAACTAGAACCATGGCACTGACTGTACCATGAGGAAGAACCATCTGAGCCTTGGATCCATTGACACCTAGAAGATTAATCACCAGAGTCTTAGACAGCTCCAAAACGTGAGAGGAAAAGATGAGTAAACCAGGTAAGAACACACACAACACCACAAAAAGCAACGTGACACCAGTAAAATCTAGAGACCCTACAATAGCAAGACTTGAACAATCAAATATAGATGAAGTAGAAGAAAAATGACCTAAAAAATAACTTCAGGAGACTGTTTGAGACTCTTAAAGAGTAAATGAGAAATTCCCTCAAAGAAATGGAGGAAAAGGCAAACAAAAAATTGGAAGACATCAGCAAATCCCTTAAAGAAAACCAAGAAAAATCAATCAAACATATGAAAGAAACTATTCAAGACTTGAAAAATAAAATAGAGACAATAAAGAAAACACAAGCCGAGGGAATTATAGAAACAAAATCATGAGAAAACAATCAGAAACCACAAATGCAAACATAAACAGCAGAATACAAGAGATGGAAGAGAGAACCCCAAGCTCTGAAAATACAATAGAGGAAATTCATCAGTCACAGAAAACATTAAATCTAACAAAAGTTTAACACAAAATATCCAGGAAATATGGGACACCATGAAAACACCAAACCTAAGAATAAAAGGTATAGAAGAAGGAGAAGTTCAACTCAAAAGTACATAAAATATATTTAACACAATCATAGAAGAAAACTTTCCCAACCTAAAGAAAGATATGCCTATAAAGATACAAGAAACTTACATAACACCAAATAGACTGGATCAAAAAAAGTCCCCTTGCCACATAATAATCAAAACACTAAAAGAACAGAAGAAAGAAAGAATATTAAGAGCTGCAAAGGAAAAAAGCCAATTAAAATATCCACATTATGTAAAAAGAAAGAAAGAAAGAAAGAAAGAAAGAAAGAAAGAAAGGCCAAGTAACATATAAAGGCAGACCTATCAGAATTACACCTGACTTCTCATTGGAGACAATAAAAGCCAAAAAGTTGTGGTCAAGCGTTATGCAGACATTAAGAGACCACAAAGCCAGCCCAGACTACTATACCCAGCAAAACTTTCAATCACCATAAAAGGACAAAACAAGATATTCCATGACAAAACCAGATTTAATCAATACATAGCCACAAACCCAGCCCTACACAAAGTACTAGAAGGAAAACTCCAAGCCAGGGAAGTTGGCTACATCAACAAAAACACAGACAATTGATGATCTCACAGCAGCAAATCCCAAAGAAGGGGGAAACACACAAATTAACATCACCAACTGCAAAAACTAAATTAACAGGAGATAAAAATCACTGGTCATTAATATCCCTTAATATAAGTGGACTCAACTCACCTATAAAAAGACACAGACTAACAGATTGGATATGAAAACAGAACCCATCCTTCTGATGCATACAAGAAACACACTTCAACCTCAATGACAGACATCACCTTAGAATAAAGGGTTGAGAAAAAAAAATTCCAATCAAATGAACCTAAGAAACAAGCTGGTGTAGCTATCCTGCTATCTAACAAAATAGACTTCAAAGTCAAATCAATCAAAAGACACAAAGAAGGACATTTCATATTAGTCACAGGAAAAATCCATCAAGAGGAAATCTCAATACTGAACATCTATTCCCAAAAAACAAGGGCACCCTCGTATTTAAAAGAAATACTTTTAAAGATTAAATCATACATTAAACCCCACACATTATAGGTGGGAGACTTCAACACCCCACTCTCACCACTGGACAGATGCTTCAGACAAAAAATTACAAGACAAATAAGGGAACTAACAGATGTTATGACTCAAAGGGACTTAACAGACATCTATAGACTATTCCATCCAAATATAAAAGAATATACCTTCTTCTCAGCACCTCATGGAATTGCCTCACAAATTGACCATATACTCAGTAACAAAACTGGAATAACCCCTGTGTCTTATCAGATCATCATGGCTTAAAACTAGAATTCAACAGCAATACTAATTCCAGAAAGCCCACAAACACTTGAAAATTAAACAATGCTCACCTGAATCATCAATGGCTCAAGGAAGAAATAAAGGGAGAAATTAAAGACTTTCTAAAATTCAATGAAAATGACCACACAACATACCCACATTTATGGGACACAATGAAAGCAGTATTAAGAGCAAAGTTCATAGCACTAAATGCCTACATAAAGCTGGAAAAAATCCCATACTAGTGACTTAACAGAAAATTTGAAAACTTTAGAACAAAAAGAAGCAAACTCACCCTAGAGAACTAGAAGGCAGGAAACAATCAAATTGAGAGGTGAAATCAACAAAATAGAAACAAAGAAAGCAATACAAAGAATCAACGAGACAAAGATTTGGTTCTCTGAGAAACCAACAAAATAGACAAACGTTTATCCAAACTAACCAAAAGGCAGAGAGAGAATATCCAAATTAACAAAATCACAAATTAAAAGAGGGACATAACAAGAGACATGGAGGAAATACAGAAAATCATCAGGTCATATTTTGAAAACCTGTACTCCACAAAATTGGAAAAGTTAAAGGAAATGGACAACTTTTTGGATAAATATCACTTACCAAAATTAAATCAAGATCAGATAAGCAAATTAAACAGACCTATAACTGCTGGAGAAATAGAAATAGTCATCAAAAGTCTCCCAACCAAAGAAAGCCCAGGACCAGAATGTTTCAGCTCAGAATTCTACAAGATTTTCAAAGAAGAACTAATACCAATACTCCTCAAATTGTTCCACACAATAGAAACAGAAGGAACATTGCGAAACTCGTTTTATGAGGCTACAATTACCCTGATATCCAAAGCACATAAACACATTACTAAGACAGAGGATTGCAGACCAATCTCACTCATAAACATTGATACAAAAATACTCATTAAAATACTGGCAAAAAGTCAAACTCTCACTATTTGTTGATGATAGTTTACATAAGCAATCCCAAAAAATTCTACCAAGGAACTTCTACAACTCATAAACACTTTCAGTAATGTAGCAGGATACAAAATTAAGTAAAAAAAAAATCAGTAGCCCTCCTGTATACAGATGATAAATGGGCTGAGAAAGAAATCAGAGAAACATCACCTACAATAGCCACAAATACCATAAAATATGTTAGAGTAACTCTAACCAAACAAGTGGAAGACTAGTATGACAAGAACTTTAAATCTTTGAAGAAAGAAATTGAAGAAGGCACCAAAAAGTGGAAAGATCTCCCATGCTCTTGGGTAGATAGAATTAACATAGTAAAAATGTCAATCTTACCAAAAGCAATCTACAGATTCAATGCAATGCCCATCAAAATTCCAGCAAAATTCTTCACAGACTTGGAAAGAACAGTGCTCCATTTCATATGAAAAGCAAGAAACCCAGGATAGCCAAAACAATCCTGTACAATAAAAGAATTTCTGGAGGCATCACAATCCCTGACTTCAAACTCTACTACAGAGCTACAGTACTGAAAACAGCCTGGTATTGGCATAAACACAGACAGGAGGACCAATGGAACCGAATCAAAGACCTGGATATTTATCCATACACTTTCAAACACCTGATTTTTTACAAAAAAGAAAATATATATCAAATGGAAAAAAGAAAGCACATTTAACAAATGGTGCTGACATAACTGGATTTCAACATGTAGAAGAATGAAAATAGATCCATAGCTATCACCATGCACAAAACTCAAGTCCAAATGGATCACAGACCTCAACATAAAGCCAGCCACACTGAACCTCATAGAACAGAAAGTGGGATGTACACTTGAACACATTGGCACAGGAAACCACTTCCTAAATATAACCCCAGTAGCACAGACACTGAGAGAAACAATTAATAAATGGGACCTCCTGAAACTATAAAGCTTCTGTAAAGCAAAGGACACAGTCAACAAGACAAAATGATAGCCTACAGAATGGGAAAAAATCTTCACAAACCCCACATCAGACAGAGATCTGATCTCCAAAATATACAAAGAACTCAAGAAATTGGTCATCAAAAGAACACATAATCCAATAAAAAATGGAGTGCAGACCTAAACAGAGAACTCGCAACAGAGGAATCTAAAATGGCTGAAAGACACATAAGGAAATGCTCAACATCCTTAGTCATCACAGAAATGCAAATCAAAACAACTCTGAGATTCCATCTTACATCTGTAAGAATGGTCAAGATAAAAAACACTGATGACAACTTATGCTGGAGAGGTTGAGGGGAAAAGGGAACACTCCTGCATTGCTAGTGGGAATGTAAGCTGGTACAGCCCCTTTGGACGTCAGTGTGGTGATTTCTCAGAAGATTAGGAAACAACCTTCCTCAAGACCCAGTAATACCACTTTTGGGTATATATCCAAAGGATGCTCAATTGTGCCAAAAGGACATGTGTTCAACTACGTTCATAGCAGCAATGTTTGTCATAGCCTGAACCTGGAAAAAACCTAAATGCCCCTCGATCAAAGAATGGATGTGGAAAATATGGTACATTTACGTAATGCAGTACTACACAGCAGAAAAAAATAATGACATCTTGAAATTTGCAGGCAAATGGATGGAACTAGAAAACATCATTTTGAGTGAGGTAACCCAGATCCAGAAAGACAATTATCATATATACTCATTCATAAGTGGTTTAAACATAAAGCAAAGAAAACCAGCCTACAAATCACAATCCCAGAGAACCTAGACAACAATGAGGACCCTGAGAGAGACATACATAGATCTACTGTACATGGGAAGTAGAAAAAGACAAGATATCCTGAGTAAACTGGGAGCATGGAGACCATGGGAGAGGGGTAAAGGAGAGGAGAAGACAGGGAGGAAGCAGAGGAAAATGTAGTGCTCAATAAAAATCAATTAAAAAAAAGAAAAGCAAACTCCTTGGTTACAGAGGGTTGGGGATGAGGGGAGAAATAAAACTTTTTGTATATATAGAAAGTATATACAAAGTCTAGCACTCACAGGAGGGCTGATAGCTGAAACCTGTGGACTGTCCAGAAACAAAGTTGGGGCTTCTGAGGGGGAAATGGCAATGGGTTAGTAGGAGGCAAACTCACTAAATAGTTTATCATGTTGGAGAGATGACTCAGTGGTTAAGTGCACTGGCTGCTCTTCAGGAGGACCCGGGTTCAATTCCCAGCATGCACATAGCAGCTCACAGCTGTCTATAACTCCAGCCCACAGGCTCCAACACTGTCATACAGACATACGTTCAGACAAAACACCAGTGCACACAAAATTAAAACTAAATTAAGTGATTTTTAAAGCCAGCTTACCATGTAGATAAAGTCTCCTAGATAGCAATCAGCTGCGGTCATCTCTGCCTAACAGCTGTCAAACCACAGTCTATCCTTCATGCAAAAAAAGCTCTCCTCCACGGATGTCAGCTAGAAGAGCTGCCCCATCTGTTTCTTACCAGATGAAATGTCTTTTTCACACACACACACACACACACACACACACACACACACACACTGCTTTGCAAAGCCATTCTAACCCTTGTGGCACTTCTGAAGAACCTTCTGGAAATCTACAGGCAAAATCTATTTGGGTATAGTCAATTTTGGCCTCCCTCAATCTACACAGACACCTGTGTGGGAAGGTTCAGAGCCACATGGTTCACATGAGCCAAACTAGAAATGATCCAACTGTCCACTGAGCGGTCCTACACCACAGTGTACCTACATAGGGAGTGGAAGGGGGCTCTACAAAAAGAAGCTGCAGGGTGGTGAGGGATGGGGATGGGGGTGAGCTTGGGATAGCAGCTAGAGTGAACCTCAACAACCTTATACTGAGGCCAGAAGCCTGACCCAAGACCATGGGTCACATCTTTCAGTTTACATGAATATTTCCAGAACATGTAAACCCATATAGGCTGGGGCAGGCAGTGGTTGCCTCATGCTGAGGGCAGGAGCAGCCATGGACACCATGTGAACCTGCAGGAATTCTGCAGGAAAGAAGAGTGGGGCCCTAGAACCAGATTGTACAATGGGATAAAGTTAGTAAAAGCCACTCGGCTGTATACTTACAGTGGACGAGCTTTACGGCACGAATAAAATGAACAATAAAGCTGATCATCAGGAGAGGTAATTGACGGATGAGAAAGGGATGAGTGGACAGCCTGTCGATGACACAGGGCTGCAGTGGGGACCACGAGACCTAGTGCGGGATGCGCACTGAAGACTTTCCACAGCACTGTATGCTTCAAGTGTTTAAGAGTAAAATTTGTGGGGAGTAGGGGGCTTGTTGAGGCCTCATCTACCTGAAGCTGTTCTCCCTGGCTCTCCCACACCCACACATAACCCTTGGGAAGATGTCATCCCTCTCTCCCCTCTTCACGAAGTTTGTTTATCTGAGTACAGGCTCTTTACCTGCAAGTTGGTCTTCTTTGCTCTACTCAGGGCCCCCTTTACTTGTGCCAAGCTGAGACGGGGGTCGGGGGAGGAGTTCGTTATTGAGGGAACTGAGATATCCCAAAACCTGGGATACTTTGGTTTTGTCTACTTGCTTTTTGTTTACATTTGTTTTTTGTTGTTGTTGTTGTTGTTGTTGTTTTGTAAGTAGTTCAGCAAAATTGGCCTCACCTGTTGATGTCTAGAAAGACCCTCAACTTATTATATTTTTTTTTTTTTTAAAAAAAGTCACTGGGAAGGAAACAGGGAAATGGCCTCACCTCTTCCTCCTAGGACTCAAAGTCAGGGGACCGGCTGCTAGACTAAGCACCTATTTAATACAGTCCTGTACAATTGATCTGAAGAAAGGAGCCATCATGCCAACCCCTGCCTGCCTCTCACACCACCCACCCGCTTTGTCCCTAAAGTCCATCTGTGTGTGTTTTCTCGTATATCCAGCTATGTTAGTATAACCTTTCCTCTCCTTCTTACCCCCTCCCCCCACTCCTCATTTTTGTGTACTTCTGGTTGTCATGTCTGCATCCTCTGACCCCCCTTCTCTGAGGCTTGGATCCTTTCTGGGTTTTCTACAATAGCTAAGGCCTCAAAAGCCTGACTCAAGGGCTTGGGAACTAGCTTGGCTGTTAAGAGCACATGTTGCTCTTACAGAGGACCCAAGCTGGATGCCTGGCACCCATAGCAAATTGTTCACAACCACCTATAAGGGGCACCCATATCAGATTGTTCACAACCATCTATAATTCCAACTCCAGGTCATCTGATATTTTTGGCCTCTGGTACACCTGTGCTCATATGTACATATACCCACAGACATATACACATCCATATAATTAAAAATAAAATGAAATCTTTATTTAAAGTCTGCCACCAAAGCCACAGCCTCTTCCTGACTCTTCTCGACTCCTTCTTTGTTTCTGGCTTCCTAGAACATCACCCAAATCTCTCCTACAGCAACACGTGACACCCCATAATTCACGACCTTACTCCACCTTGCTCTTCCCTGTAGACAAACTTCAGGATTATTTAAATCCCAGTGGCTCTCTCTTATGTCTATCCAACGAAGTTCAAAGTCAGCAGGGTTTTCCAGGCCCCCACGGGCCCATCTCCCCTGTGGGCTACATTCCTGCTGCCCAGCTCCCGGCCTCCTGGCTAGCTTAGCCCCAGAAATAATAACCTGGAAACTGTATTTTTTTTTTGAATTTTTGAGACAGGGTTTTTCCGTAGCTTTTGGTTCCTGTCCTGGAACTAGCTCTTGTAGACCAGGCTGGCCTGGCCTGTATTCTTTTAAACACTGCCTGGCCCATTATATCTAGCCTCTTCTTGGCTAACTCTCATATCTTGCTTAACTCATATTTAGTAATCTGTGTAGCACCAAGAGGTGGTGTCTTACTGGGAAAGATTCAGCATGTCAGACCTGCATCCATCTTGGGCCAGAGCTTCATCGCATCTGACCTCATTTCTCTTCTTCCCAGCATTCTGTTCTGTCTACTCCACCCACCTAAGGGCTAGCCTATCAAATGGGCCAAGGCAGTTTCTTTATTAACCAATGAAATCAACACAAACAGAATACCCTTCCACATCATCCCGCCTCATTCAGCCTTCTCCCACGGCTCCTTTCTCGAATACCTCTACCACTTGCCCATGTCCGCTCTCCTGTCAGGCCTTTCTTACCCTCAGCTCAACAGAGCCATCCTTAGCGGTCTGGCTCCCAGGGCAGTTGCCTCCACATGGACAGAGCCATCAGCCATGTTGCTGGAAAGCCCCAGGTGACCTTCTAATGACCTTTCTACTCAGAGCTGACGGTCTTTTCCAGGCAAAGACAAACTGTGCCCTGAGCAGGAGGAGAGGACTTCTGTGGGCTCCTTGCAGGTAGGGAAGCCTGGTAGGAGATAAGCAAGAGCTCCCAGGCTGCTCTATACCTGCTCCACTTCCCATCACACCGGCCCACTTGGAGGGAAGCGGACCAGCGATGCTTACCATTTCCAAAAGGCCAGTTCTTATGTAACAGGACAAGGCGGGTGCATAACGAGGGGAAAGCATTATTCCTCCCACGTTGCCTCATGTTCATTCCCAGGCAGGGAGCCAGCGCCGCGCAGATACATCCCTGTCTGTCCATATGGCTCTGAATCTGCAGGCAGCTCCCTTAAAGGGAGGCATGAGTCAGCCCTTTGGATGTTAAAACCAGCAGTCTATAGCCACGCAGCATAGCCCCCCCTAGGCCGTTTTTATTCCAATTCTATCAGGACCCGGATCTTTTCTTGTTATTCTCAGCAGCGTTTCCCAGCGCACGTCTCCAGTTTCCAGATGTGTTGATGGTTCTAAATAACCAGTGGCTAGGACCAGTGGCTCTTGAGCTGGGGCAGCTCCCCATATCTGGTCTCACATCAGCAACCAAGCCCCCAAGGTGCCAGACTACAGATGCTGATGCAGGACAAAGGCCAAGGATGAATCCCTGTGTTTCCATTCCGACCAACACACCCTTTAAATGAAAGAAAATGAACAAGAAGAAAAATAAGAAGTCAGGAGTCCACTGAGGCTGCCTTGTGGGGAGGAGGCAGTACTGGGTATTGAACCTAGGACCTCATACGTTCTAGGCAAGTACTCTACCCCTGAGGCATTTTTTTTTTATTTCCAGTTGATAATTTTGCAATGCAATGCCCCAAATGTCTGGTTTACCTGTACCTACTAATTCTTCATTTGCCAATTTGTAACTCAGCCTCAGAGTAGCTGTCCCCATGTCCCTGTGGCTCTCTGGTGACATCTGAAGTGCTCCTGATTCCACCTCCACCCTGTTCCCCCATGTGTACCGTCTCAATGGAATCAGAATCTCAGCAGAAGTGAGATGTCTGCGGTACACATTTGAGATGCAGCATGCTAAAAGGTCTCTCCCAAGTGTCCCCCTAACTCCATGCTTAAAGCTAGAAGTAAAAGGGCCAATGCATTGTCAGTAATAAATCTTCTCATCAGACAGAGGAGCACCAGAACAGAGGCGGACACAGGCCTGTTCTCCACTTCTCCTCGTCAAGTCACCCTCAGCTGATAGCTGAGCATCCCATTGCTCTGGAATCTGGGTCTCTTTTCTTCCTCCCGAGACATCTACCTCTTTCCCCTGGCCCTGCCTCAGGCACTTGGACCACAGGGTCTGTTCATGCTTGCCTTGATGACATCAAAGAAGTCTTCAGATTCAGCATCCTTGCCAGTGGGACTAGGGAAGCAGCTTCAGAGATAATATCCAGGAGATGAACCATCTCTAAGTCCCTGGTCCTCAGTTTTCACTGTTCATCTGTATCTTTCAGGCAGCTTTAAACCAAAGAAAGATGCTCTGCCTGGAGACGGTGACTTGGTTAGGCTGTGGTGGGCTCCTTGCATCTTCTGTGATGCTAAAGTACAACCAGCGATGGGAGCAGCTGCCTTGAAATGGACACCACTTCTCCTTCCTAATAAATGTTCTCTTCTGCTGCTGTAGACCATCAGGTCACTGGGAGAAGGGCATGTGCCCATGTCAGGAAGTCTAGAAACAGAACTGAGCCACCTTCAGACATCTATGCTGGTTATTTCCACCTCTCAGTGAGATGGTTTATGATTCAAGGAATTGCAGCAATGACCATGGTAGAAAGGTCAGACTACCAGAATCCCACTCGGATTTGGAGCTTCCTGGAACTTAAAATTGGACAAGAGAAAAGTAATTTGGGAAGTAGAACAAAAAGCTGAGAGGGCAAACCCAGTAGGCTAGATCTCATACCTTCAGTCACCCATTCCCCAGAAGACTGCACATTATCCCTTGATTCTAAGAACCAGGAAGGCACCAACAGAGAGAAGGCCTTCAAGTTAGAAGCCTAGCCAGGACTTCTGTATCCTGAGAGAAAAGACACCAATCAAACTGACTTCCTTAGCACTGACTCCAGAGTCCAGCTTGAACTTTCTCACTTTCTTGGTCCCCAACATTGTAAACAGGCCCCTAGTTCCTGAATCCCACTTTTGTCATCTATTATCTAACTCCTTGCCCTTGGTCCCAAGGCTGTAACAAGATGTCGGTATGAAAGAGCCCAGCATCTATGAGATGTACTTGTCTCTAGTTAGGGACCAAAGCTCTGTTCAGATGTTTGGGTTGTATTTCTTGGTGCATTGATAGGACCTCTAAGCTGTGTTGCTTTTCTTTATCTCTCTATGTATTCTCTTTCCCCCAGGTGATTCTCCCAGAATGCACTGAGGCATTTGGCATCAGCTCTATTCTATAGACAAGGACATAGGGACTCTATGAAAGAAAGCGATTCTTCCAGTTAATGTAAGCAAAGCTAGGATGAGTCAGATCCTCCTGACTCCCATGTCACACCTCCCTTTATCCTTTACCTAGAATGCTCAGTGGGGAAGATCTGTGGACACCAACATCTCATCAGTGAAGATGCTGGGGTTGTAGTGATGGCTTAATGAACACAGCAGTTGCATGCAATCTTGATAATTGGAGTTCAGATGAACCAAACCCCCATAAGTGCCAGGTAGGCATGGCAACACACTCATCATTCCAGCACTCAGAAGGTGGAGACAGAGGATCCCTAGAGCAAGCTGGCTAGCTAGTATCAGTGAGCTCTGGGGTTCGATTAGGAGATTCTGTCTCAATGAATAAGGTGGAGAGGTGGTCAAGGAAAGCTCCCAACATTAACCTTGGGTCTCTATTGAGCACACATATGTACCAGCACCCCCACACTTCTGTGTACTTACACACATGCAAAACACAAACATATATATAGATATAGATAAAATATAGACAAATGCATAGACACATAGATATATGTAGACACATGAAGATACTGAACCCAAGGCCTCTGGTCCAAGCCCTAAACACTAGACTCCAGGCCCACAGAAAGGACCTTTCCGACAAAGCCTTCATCCAAAAACTAACCCGCCCCATCCAGTCTAGGAGACAAACCTGGGTCTCTGTACAAGACTGCAGCCAGTGGCTGGCTGCTTTTGCTTTCTGTGCCAGAGAAGCAACAGAATGTTCCTGTGTGCTCATAACTAGCCTTAAGAGCCAACTCAAGTGCCACCTCCTCTAGGAAGCGCCCCCAGCCTTCTACTGCCCTCCTTTCTCCTTCTCCAGCCCAGGATCCGTGACCATTGCTGTATTTGAATTTGTTGTTCTACCAGATCGCACACTTGTGAGACAAGTTACGGCCTTGGTCATCCTCAATCCTCTGCAAGACACTAACAGATTACCCCCCAAACTAGTCTCAGGTTGGGAATCCTGGTACCCACCACAACTTCACACTGAGCCCTGGTCTCAGACTTGGTATAGCATCTCTCTGAAGCACTCAAGATCCAGAATAACCCTAAGGAGAAAAGCAAGGGGGCCACTTGCTCTGCCCGCATCCCTTCTTCCAACATAAAACCCCAAACTCCCGCACTGAGCTTACAGGACCTCAGAACTAAGGATGACACAGGAAAGAAGTATAGCTCTTGCCGGAGGGTCACCTTCCATCACAGGTCCTCTGCAGATGGTGACAGAGGACCCTGATAGAAATCACCTGGTATATGGTCAGCATAGGTATTACCTGGTACATGGTCGGTATAGGAATCACCTGGTACATGGTCGGTTTAGGAATCACCTGGCATATGGTCAGCATAGGTATTACCTGGTACGTGGTCGGTATAGGAATCACCTGGTACATGGTCAGCATAGGTATTACCTGGTACGTGGTTGGTATAGGAATCACCTGGTACATGGTCGGTATAGGAATCACCTGGTACATGGTCGGTTTAGGAATCACCTGGCATATGGTCAGCATAGGTATTACCTGGTACATGGTCGGTTTAGGAATCACCTGGCATATGGTCAGCATAGGTATTACCTGGTACATGGTCGGTATGGGAATCACCTGGTACATGGTCGGTATAGGAATCACCTGGCACATGGTCGGTTTAGGAATCACCTGGCATATGGTCAGACATGAAAGCAAGGCCTGGGGGCCCAGGTCCACTATCCCAGCTGCCCAGGAGGCTACAGGCAGAGAAATGAAAACTCAGTTTAGCCTGAGCTGCAGTGTGAACCAAAGGCCAGCCTGAGCAGCTTAATAAATCCTTGTCTCAATTCTTTAAAATAATTAAGTAAACAAAGGTCTGATCTCCAAAATATATAAAGAACTCAAGAAACTAGACCGTAAAAGGCTGATCAACCCAATCATAAAATGGGGCACTGAGCTGAACAGAGAATTCTCAACAGAAGAACTTCAAATGGCCAAAAGACACTTAATGTCATGCTCAACTTCCTTAGTGATCAGGGAAATGCAAATCAAGACAACTTTAAGATACCATCTTACACCTGTCAGAATGGCTAAAATAAAAAACACCAATGATAGCCTTTGCTGGAGAGGTTGTGGAGAAAGGGGTACACTCATCCATTGCTGGTGGGAATGCAAACTTGTGCAACCACTTTGGAAAGCAGTGTGGCGGTTTCTCAGGAAATTCAGGATCAACCTACCCCTGGACCCAGCAATACCACTCTTGGGAATGTACCCAAGAGAGGCCCGATCACACAACAAAAGTATATGCTCAACTATGTTCATAGCAGCATTGTTTGTAATAGCCAGAACCTGGAAACAACCTAGATGCCCTTCAATGGAAGAATGGATGAAGAAAGTATGGAATATATACATATTAGAGTACTACTCAGCAGTAAAAAACAATGACTTCTTGAATTTTGCATACAAATGGATGGAAATAGAAAACACTATCCTGAGTGAGGTAAGCCAGACCCAAAAAGAGGAACATGGGATGTACTCACTCATATTTGGTTTCTAGCCATAAATAAAGGACATTGAGCCTATAATTTGCGATCCTAGAGAAGCTAAATAAGAAGGTGAACCCAAAGAAAAACATATAGGCATCCTCCTGAATATTAACCTTCATCAGGCAATGAAAGGAGACAGAGACAGAGACCCACATTGGAGCACCGGACTGAAATCTCAAGGGCCAAATCAGGAGCAGAAGGAGAGAGAGCACGAGCAAGGAACTCAGGACCGCGAGGGGTGCACCCACACACTGAGAGAATGGGGATGTTCTATAGGGAACTCACCAAGGCCAGCTGACCTGGGTCTGAAAAAGCATGGCATAAAACCGGACTTGCTGAACATAGGGGACAATGAGGACGACTGAGAACTCAATAACAATGGCAATGGGTTTTTGATCCTACTGCACGTACTGGCTTTGGGGGAGCCTAGGCAGTTTGGATGCTCACCTTACTAGACCTGGATGGAGGTGGGTGGTCCTTGAACTTACCACAGGGCAGGGAACCCTGATTGCTCTTTGGGCTGACAAGGGAGGGGGACTTGATTGGGGGAGGGGGAAGAAAATGGGAGGCGGTGGCGGGGAGGAGGCAGAAATCTTTAATAAATAAATTAATTAATTTAATTTAATTTAATTAAAAAAAGAATGGAGTCTTGGCTATGTGTAATAAATACATGCTAGGCACTCTGTCCATATATGGCGAATGGATGAATGGCAAATGAAACCCCTGCCCTCACTTGAGATCCAGGCCTTCCTGGGGGAAAGCTGACCCCACCTTAGGACTGCATGGAGGAGGCTCTGCCACAAGAACAAGAGCCCTACTCAGCTTATTGGGAAATCAATAAGGAGGTGGGCCCGACTCTGGGCAGGCTGACACGCTGTACACAGGCCTTCTGCAAACACAATCACCTCCTCAGTTATTAATGGGCCTCGCTCGCTGCCTCTTCATTAGCGTTCAAATATCAACAGAAAACCGTTTACTTACCATGGGTTCCTGCTCGCGCCGAGCAAATTTGGACAGGGCTAGTCAAACAGGGAGCTTGTTGTTGGGCTAATGACAGAGCCCAGTGTAAAGTTTAGCAGTAGCAGAAACAGGCAGAGAGGGCACCGACCTACACCTGTCCTCTAGGGAAGCCCTGGCAAGAGCCAGAGTGGGTGAGGGGAAGCTGCAGCAGCAAGAAGCCAGCAGGCTGCCTTTGCCTCTTCAGATCTTCATCCTGACCTTTGAACTGGGCCTGATGGGACATGGAAAAGCTATATGGACCAGGGTCTGAGACCATGAATTTCACAGCTACACAGGACTGAGATCCAAATCATAGGACTGGCTAACTCTGGGGCCCACCTCAGTTTCCTCTTCTGAAAAGTGGGCAGTCTGCAGCTGAGAGACTTAGGGCTTTGATAAACTTGACGCTCTCACCCAAGGTTGTGCATTTAGGACGTAACAAACCCAGACTGTGGCTCTGACTCTGGGTTCCCACAGCACCTCACACACACGCACCCACCAGCACAGCCTACCCTGAGGCAGGCATCCCAAGCTGCCCTGAATGCTCACCCTAGGGGTCCCTCACTCACTCTTATGTCTGTTCTCTGAAGTTTGGTGGAATATTGGCCGAGATGGGGCTAGACAGGAGAAAGAAGGGCCATCCAGCCTGCAGTAAGGGAGCACACAAAAGCAGCTAGGGAGGTATGAGAGGACGTGACACAAGAAAACAAGGGAGGGCCAGTGGGAACCATCCTTGAGGATCCTTGTAGCCCACAGCATGGCCTGGCTAACACCCCTCTACACACACACACACACACATACACACACACACACACACACACACACACACACACACACCAGGTGTAGGCCGATAGCCATGTTCTTTCAGTCTTTATTTTCTGTGACAAGGAGCTCGTGCCCCCATAAGCCATCTTTGGCACCATGGTACCCAGTACTGAAGCCGCACACCTGCTCCTTACTCTCATCCATCCCCGGGATGGCACAAGGACACAAGTCATTCATCAGTTAGCGCACAGAGCAGGGCCTGAGTGCCTACTCCATAGAGAAGTGGGTGAGAACAAGGCCCTGTTGCCAGGGCACAGTGTTCTCTAGGACGTAAAAGGACAACTTTCTCATAGACAAACACAGAGTAAGATGGCGCCCCACTTAAGTTAGATGCTTCAATGGAGGAAAGCCTGGAGGGGACAGGGAACATACTTAAACTCAAGTGCTCAGAGAGGGCCTGTCTGAAGAGCAAGCATTAAAACGCAGACATGAGGAGGAAGGACTCTTGGGATGGTAGGGAGGTGGCTCAGTTGGTAAAGTACTGTCCGCAGAACCATGATGACCTGAGTTCACGGTCACATAATCACGGCACCCACAGAAAACACTAAGCATGGCAACACCAGTTCTTAACCCTGGCACTGGGAATGGAGGGTCCCTAAAGTTCGGTGGCTGACAAGCCTAGCCACATCAGTGAGCTCAGGTTCAGTGAGAGTCCCTGTCTCAAAAACACAAGGTGGAGAGATATTCATAAAGACATTTAATATCCACCTCTGCCCCCCATGCATGTACACATATGTTCACCAGCACCTGTATGTGCACATGCATGTACTGCTTACCTACACACACACACATACACACACATATACATATACATCACACACACACACACACACACACATGTACATATACAGAAGAACCCTTAGCCTTTAAGCTTAACGGTTCAGCATATGCGGTACCCCTTGCCCAAATAACAATGACCCTAAGGAGAGGCAGGTATAGGTAGGTAATCTTTGGGGGTCTACTGTCACTACCCTCCAGGCCATTATCTAATAATAAAGACATTTTGTTTATACATACATCACACTGTAAATGAGCCCACACAGGTGCCTCCCTCCACACACGCTTGTTCACACCTGCTCACTTCTGTCCTTGGTGCACACGCCTAGCTCCCTGTGGATCTTTCTCTCTGCAGTGATGAACGCACTCACAAAGCCCATGACTGTTGGTCCCATTACCCAGCCACACAAGAAACGGCTCCATGGCACAAAACTCAGGTGTGTACTTCTGCTATTGTCTGTGTTGCCATGCTCAGCCCTCAGTCCTTGCTGTACTCGCCGGTTCACCTGCTTTTTTAACCTTGGCTAATGCACATAGCCACCCCAGGGTGACTGGACCGCATTTCTTTCCCAGAGGGAGAGAAATTCTGACGTCTGAATCATTCGAATCTGTGGCACTAAAAGGTCTTCTGACCAGAAGGAACAAGAAAATGTCACTGGCTGATGGGGACAATTTTAATGCAAAATGCCACCTTCTAATGATTGCACCTTTTGCTGAAGCTGCCAGCAAAAAGACACGTAGCTCTTTTCCAGGGGTCGGACTCTGATCAAACAGTTTTGTACTTCCTTCTCCCGCCCCATTCCCTCAGAATTATGGTCTCAGACTCCTCCAGGGCCAGCCCGGACTTCCTACTGGGCAAAGGAGAAAAGGGCCAGGCTAATACCCCAGGAAAGCACTTCAGAGACCTGTCTCTCCTCTACCTTCCCAGCCTCTGGGCAAAGACAAAGGGCTCCTGGTTTGCCTTCTTTCAACCAGGCCCTGATAGTAGAGAAACTCCATAGGGCTTCCACTGACCCCCAGCTATTACCCTTTCTGCTGCATGCCCTCTGTGTAAGTTCGCCTCTTGGCTCCTCTCTCCTCTTCAGACATCCCTGAGCCTCTCGTGGAGGACACAGATGAAGTCCATCTTGGTTACACCCTGTCCTTGGAATCTGGCACAGGGTGGACCCATTGTGGATGCCCTGTAGCACCTGAGTGGATAAGAACCATAGAGTAGAGACGGAAGGGAAGCAGGTACCTCTTCAGGAGGGCAGAGGAGGCCTTTGCCACTCTTCTCAGCCTTTCATTCCTCTCCTCCTGAGCCAACTCAAGTGGCCACTGCTGCCCTTGAACACCTCTACCTGGAAGATCCTGCTTCACCCTCTAAGTCCTGTTCACCCCTCAGTCCCCATGCTAAAGAACACTTGCAACAGTAGGCAAACTTCCAAACCGGCCCTCAAGATTCCCTATCCCTAGGGCCAATAAAACACAAACCTGGGAACTGCTGTAAGGAATTTTGCAGGTCCCAAATCAGGTGACCTTGGATCTGATCTAGCCACTGAATCCTTTCAAAGCAGACCTTCTGGGATAGTATAATTCCAACCCTGAGAGCCCTTCAAGTCCATTCCCAGTTCCAAAAAATCAATTCATTAAGGTTAAGTTAAAAAGAGCTTCCCCCAATGGTCAGAAAGGACAAGACACACCTGCAATCTCAGCCCCAGGAAGCTAAGGCAGGAGGGTTGAAAGTCCAAGGCCAGCATACTCGATATTAACCAGACCCTGTCTCAAAACAAAAAGCCCGGGAGAGAATCCAGAGACCAGATCCTCAAGAGGAAAGAAGGAGAAGTGGGGAGCGGTGGCCTCTGGGAGCTGAAAGTGATCCCTACCAACAGTCAGTAAAGAAATGGGGCTGTACCCCTAAAAGTTCCAACACTCTGAGTAATCTTTGGAGTGAGTATTTTCATCCAAAGCCTCTAGAGAACTCAATCTAACAGCATCTTGAGTTCAGCCTCAAGGATGCTCCTGGCTGTACCTCACTTCCAACCTACAGAGCCTCCTCGGGGAAGTGCTGTGGGTTCTGTGGGTGACTGGGTTGTTCTCCTTCTTTGTAATTGTGCCAAAACACACCCAAGTAAATTCTCCCTCCATAGCCCTTGTCAAGGGCTCAATCATCCAAATGCCTGCTCTCTGTGGAGTCGCCTTCACACTCAGGGTCTTTCACATCTCATAAAACAAGTCAGTCTGCATCCGTCTGCTTAAGAAGCATCGACAGTACACTGGCATATAAGCCTCACACAAAACACCCTGGCGACAGAATTCACAAGGAAAATAGCGGTCACAGCTTACAGCGTGTTGAATACCATGCTCCTAGCTCCATTGGTATCTTCTCATTGACGATCCACTAATCCATGAGGTCAGATTACTGCATACTGAAGATGATGAAACACACTGGAAGGGATGAAGAGAAAGAATAACTGGAGTGGAAGATGGCCCAGTCAGTAGAACGCTGGCTGCCCAAATGTGAGGACCACAAAAGCTAGGCTCAGCACATGCCTCTAGCCCCATGTTGAAAAAGAGAGAAGGTGAATCCCAGGGTTGGGCAGGCAGCCAGGCCAGCTGAAACCAGAGCTTCAGGTGCAGTGAGAAACCCCATCTCAAAAAGGTGGAGAAGCAGTCCAGGAAGGACATACTGATGTCCACCTCTGGCCTCCATTCATGACTCTGTGCGCCAGTACACTCCCTCACACACATGGTAGAGAATGACCAGAGAAGACACCAGATGTCAACCTCTAGCTTCCACATTATGCACACCCAGACCAGATATGAGCAGGGCTGGGTAAAGTTCTGCAGCTCATCCTTGGTTGGCGATGGGACAGCTCTTGAAGAGAACACAAGAACTGCATCACAGGATACTCTCAGGACAGACGCTTAAGCTGGGTCCTGCTTGTCACTTCAAACTATGTGAAGAAGGAAGGACGAAGCCTAAGGGCCACCAAGGAGTGGACCACACCCCAGCCCCTCCTCTCCCCCCACCATACAACTGCAGCTCTAATCCCCTTTCAATCACAGTGATTCCTCACTTAAATATATTAAATGTTAAAGTTTATTCGATGAGATCTCACGCACTGAGATCTGAGGCAGGAGGATGCTACCAGTTTTAAGCCAAAACAGTCTACACATGAATTCCAGTCCTGCCGGGGCTATATTATGAGACCCTGGTGAATGAGGAGGAGGAGGAGGGTAACTGGGAGAAGAAGAGAGGGAGGGGAAAGGGGAGAGGAGAGGAGGAAAGGGAAGAGGTAGAAAAGGTCTGTTGCTAAGGCAAACAAAAACTGTAATCGGAAGTCATCCAAGTGCCTCAGCGTTTCTGCTACAAAGATAGCATAATTACTACAAAAGCTCAGAGAGGTAAAGTCACTTCCATAAGCTCACACAGACTTTCACGATCGAGCCAAGGCATGGCCACAGGGCTTCACCCATGTTTACCTATGGGCAGCTGGTCAGATCTCCTATCAGACGACTGAGACCTTAAAACTCCACCGGCCACTCTGTGCTATTAGATTTAACCATAACCTGAAGCCAAGAAGACTGCCAAATGGAAAGAACCTACACAGAGAACACAGAATGTTCTGGAAGTAAGCATGTGGCTTGCCAGTTTCCACGGGGCTCCCAAGAACAGTAAGGCAAAGCCACACTTCTCCCTTGGGCCTCAGT
Organism: Microtus oregoni; assembly: GCF_018167655.1. NCBI lineage: Eukaryota > Metazoa > Chordata > Mammalia > Rodentia > Cricetidae > Microtus > Microtus oregoni. The sequence continues at coordinate 3,250,699 of NW_024543831.1, read as the reverse complement.
TTCCCTATCCATGCAGGTGTAGACGAATTTACTCTCCATCATTGACCAGCCTTGGCATTGTGTGGGTCCATGACCCCAGAAAGGCTGGGAAGGAAATAGCTCATCCCGAAGGCCCTCTCTGACTCAGCACTTCCTTCCAGCTCTTTCTATGGCACCCATCCCCGCCCCCATGGCAGACATTAAAACACAAAGCAGCTCCAGCGGACAGGCAATGCGGAGTGAAGGTGCAGAGGCCGTGAGGCGGGACGTGTCAGCACCAGAGGAAGTAATTTAATAAGGGGCCGCTTGGAAATTATATCACCCCAAATAATATAATAAACCCTAATTTACTCACATTTATCTCCCAGAGTTTTTTTTTTTCTGGGATGCATAATCTCGCCTGCTCTACAGTGATGGATTAGCTCAATGGAAACTCCACTGGGAAATAAAAAAAATACATCTTGTAGTTTCTGACGCGTTATTATTCAGTGTTATCTCGCACGCCTCATCCCAGGCCCATTACTCATGTTCACTTTTTCCTCCCCGCCCCCTTCTTAAAAATCAGGGCCAGAGGTAAGGCTGCTGGCTCCCGGCATTCCTCAGCCATTCATCTCGCATGGCCAGTGTTAGAGGTTTCTAAACCAGGGGAGGGGTAGAAGGAGAGAGAGGTGGTCTGTGGTGAGCAGGGTCCCCATTTTCCCAGAATGGAATCCTCCTGCTATGCCTGCCAATCCCCTGAATGAACAACGCCAGAATCCTGTGAATCCCATGGCCAACAGAACTGGCCTCTAATGGTTAAGGATGAGCAATACTAAAGATCCTGGGATAGAAACCCATATTAAGCAAGTAGGAATCCGACAGGATGAAGAAGGAACCTGAAAGGCTCTTGGAACCTTATAGGACAGGATGTGTATAACCAGCTTTTGCATGGGGAGTGGAGAATTCTATAGCCAAGGCTATTTGCTGTTCTCTCTCTCTCTCTCTCTCTCTCTCTCTCTCTCTCTCCTTACCTCTCTCTCTCTCCTTTTCCTTCTCCCTCTCCCTCTCTCTCTTTCTCACTCCTTTTCTCTCACTCTCTGTCTCTCTGTCTCCCTCATTAACAGTTTGTTTGTTTTTTGTTGATACTGTCCTGGAACTAGCTCTTGTAGACCAGGCTGGCCTCGAACTCACAGAGATCCGCCTACCTCTGCCTCATGAGAGCTGGGATTAAAGGCATGAGCCACCACTGCCCAGCATTAACTTTTCCAATATCATCTCCTAAGTCATTTACCATTCAGTCAACTGTGTCCTCCTTTCCTACTCCCAGCCTGGCAGAGGCTCCATCCTAGTCCAGGTAGCTATGGAAATGGAGTGGAGGAAGGGCAGAGCTGAGGACACATGAGATTTTCCTGGGTTTTTTGTTTTGTTTTGTTTTTGTTTTGACCAAGGCCTCAGCTCCCAGTTCTCCAAGAGGGAATGCAGGTGGCATTCCAAGGCATTTCTGCTATGGGTGAACTGCTCTAGGCTTAGCTGGCCTCTCTGTCTGTGAAAGAGACGTAGTGACAGAAGGACAGGGGACAGTGGAAGCCGAAGTGTTTAGCGAAGGGCACCAGGTTGCATGACACTCCCTTGGATCTGCCCGTTTGCTGAAGAAGACCCCTCTGTCTCCTTTCTTTGAGAAGCAGCAGGTCCCCCAGCACAGAGTAGAACCAGCAGCGGTTCCTGTGTGCCGAGTGCTTCTTTTCCCGGGATGAGGAAGGCAGCAGTCCTCAATCACTCTCCCCAGGAGCAGGCAGCAGAAGGGAAGACCACAACACCCTGGGAGATGCCATGCATAATTGCTAATAAGCAGGCGTGACCAAGCCTTAACAATAATTAAAGTCACCAACTGAGAACTTGTCCATTTCGGGGTCTAATGGTTTTTTCAGCACATTAAACATTAAAGGGGTAATCACCTCGCACGCACCAGTGCCCACGAGGCCAACCTGTCTTTCCTGCTGATGGCAGGGACTGCAGGCAGAGCCCTAGGCAGAACTTAGGAGGAGGAGGGTCTCTTCCTCTACCATGGAGTTCTGGGCATAAGATACCATCAGGCTAGAGAAGCCAGTCTCAAATAGATGGAATACCTCCACAGGGTCTTGCTTTGTGTCTCCAGGGATACGGTGCTCAGAATTTGAATGAAGTCAGGTTCCTAGGTCAGGAAAGCCCTCTCAATTCCCCTTTCCACCCTGCCTCCACTGGTATTGCTTCAAGAAAGGATGCTCCAGTGTCACTCACCACCACCTGCCTGATGCCCACTAAAGCACCTGTACCTCTTCATATGGGAACAGGGCAGGCTCAGGGCATTAAAGATAAACCGGGCTCTCCATAACTCCAGACGCTATATTAGGTACTTTTTCTGTTTCTTCTTTAATCCCACGGGAGCTCTAAGGTGTATCTAACTGCTGTCATTTTTTAGTTAACGGGTAGGCTTAGAGGAGTAATTAATTCACCCAAAATCAGTCAGATAGAAGAGAAGGTGACAGTGTGTGAGCCCAGACTCAACCTTCTCCAGGCCTGTGCTCTTTAGAGAAATCCTAACACACAGATGCATTGGCCTGACTCTCTGCATGCCCTCCAGAGGTCATTCTGGATGATGGGCTTAGGACCGCTGTCCTTACCAGCATCAGTTTAGGGGAAGAAATGGGTCTTGACCTGGATTTGAAGCTACAGCTCTGGTCCTAACAGTACAACCTAGGGAGAGTTGTCCAACCCTTTCTATGCCTCTGTTTTCTCTCCTGCTTCCCAGAAATTTTAGAAGGAATGAATGACATTCATTGTCATCATCTCCATCATCATCACCACCATCATCTCCATCATCAACATCACCATCATCTCCATCATCAACACCACCATCATCTCCATCATCAACACCACCATCATCTCCATCATCAACACCACCATCATCTCCATCATCAACACCACCATCATCTCCATCATCAACACCACCATCATCTCCATCATCAACACCACCATCATCTCCATTATCAACACCACCATCATCTCCATCATCAACACCACCATCATCTCCATTATCAACACCACCATCATCTCCATCATCAACACCACCATCATTCATCTTGACTTTCAGATGTCACCCACTGATGACCAGCCAATAGCAGGCATGGGGATAAAGTGCAAGTAGGCCCCTGATCCATTCTGTTAATTATGTGTCACATGTGCGTATTTAGTCCCTTCCCTGGTGATTTCTCCTTGGATATGTGTGCGTCATTAAATGAGCCCTCTTGTTGACAAACTTCACAGGAGCAGGGAGCACTCTGGTCAAGACCTGCGCTCCACCCTGACCTGCAGGATTAGCTCCACGAAGAGGAAGGTGTATAATATTTGTCTTCAGTGAGTCTTATTCTCGATCTCCTCTTGCTGCCCCTTGGGTGCTGCAGAGCACTTTACTCTAGCACATCCCCAGTCCAGTCCTCGTAAACTCTAGAACTTTCCAAGCCTCACTTCCCATCAAGATGCAGCTAACCTGTGATACTCCCTCTCTCTGCTAATTCATTTGCATTTTACAAGGTCATTAAGCTTGTCTCCACCCCTAAAGGTAACACATCTTTGGGATGAGGGGGACAAAATGGCCTGGACCCCCTAAAGGCATGTACATTCATCTCCTTTGCTTAAGCAGATCAGTCTCCGAGCACAACTGTCAGATTAGATAAGCCGTCTGGCTAGGGTTCGTTTGTACCCTGAATTATAACATCATGCAAATGATACAGGTCCACTGTGTGGGGCTTTGGATTTTGCCCTGAATTCTATCACACTGCCTGACACTTGGACCTGGACCAACACCTTGATCATGTTCAAGGGGCTGATCTCACATTCACACTTGCACACTCGGGCCCTTACTGTGGGCATCACTATCTCCCTGGCTAGCAGGTGTCATTAATCTGGAGTTTTCTCGGCCACTGCACTGAGACAGAGAAGGCAGACTCTGTGTCATCTCAGGGGTCACTGAAGCCTCCGCGCCCCCTCTCTGAAGTGAGGGCACGAATGCACTAGCTACCGTGGGAGCCTGTATGAGAACATAGAAAAAAACATGGTGCAGACGGTCCTTCCTTCTAGAACTCCCTGACCTAAATCAACACCCTAAATGACAATCTTTCCATACTCCAGAAGAACAATTCTCCCTCCTCCATGAGGCCTCTCCAGCATCAGCAAGCTCACAAACAGATTCCCTGGGATTTCTCAGGTTATGTGTACAGACCCTTCCAACACTAACTCCTCACACGGTATTACATGTACCTCAGCATTCGCCTCCCTGGACGGTGATGTCCTCAAGAGCAGCACTAACCATTACTGCTCTTCATGCTCTACGTGTGGGGTACATGACGGCTTGAGGCCAGCCCCACAGAAAAGTTACGTAAACTTTTTCATCCAACACCATAGCCTCCCTGTGCTCTCCATTTACCCCACACCCCCAGGCTCGTACCTGCCTATGCTAAGCCCACTCCTCAGCCATCTCTGCAAGCTCAGCCAGTTTCCGCCATAATAAAATATGATTAGCACTACGCCCCTGCTAGGAACAGTGGCCCAAGCCTATCCTCCTAGCACTACGGAGCTTGAAGGAGGAGGATCACAAATTCAAGGTCACCTCTGGGCAGCACAGGGAGACCCTCTCAAAATAATTAAATAATAATAACAACAGCAATAACAATAATACCTCCTCCAGGAGAGCCTCTGGACTATTTGGTCCATGAATGGCACTCACTGTACTCTCAGCATGACCCCACGCTGGTGCTCCCACCATTCCCACCCATCCTGTCCTCTTGCTGTCTTAGATCTATAGTTCACAGTACTAGAAGCCAGAACATCTGAAATCAAGGTGCCTACAGATTACGTGTCTAGAAAAATTCAGTCCCTTGTCATTTTCTTGCTATATTTTTATAAGTTACAAGTGAAAAGGAGCGGCAGATGTTTATCCTCTCACAAGGGTGGCACCCTCGTGGCTTAACCACCTCTCAAAGGCCATATTTTTAAATACTATCACTTTGGGCTTAAATTTTAGCAAATGAAGTAGGGAGGGGACACTAACACTCAGAGACTATCAAAGTGCCCAGTGATAGACTAACTTCTGTGGAGGAAGGAATGCGTCCAAAAGTCGGAGCCAGGCTAGTCAGAAACTCAAAGTCTCTGGCAAGAGGAGATGCCACAGTAGAGTTGAAGACACACACACATACACACACACACACACACACTCATATACACATTCCTACACACACTCTCACACACAGACACATGCGTATACACACACACTAACACATACACTCACACACACACACACAGACTCTCACACACTTACAGACACACACTGGTCCCAGTACTTTTCCCATCCAAGTTAAGACCTGAGGCTGCTTAGCTTCAGAGAGCAGTCCTCACAGGGTGGTATAGCCAGAGATCTCATACCAGTCCAGTCTCAGGCCTTGGAAGATTCCACCGGTCTAGTCTCTCGCCTCCACCCCTTCCTCTCTGCTCTCCTAACACACTGTCCCTCCCTGTCATGCAAAATCCCAGTTTTGCTCCCGGTGCGGTGCAGGGAATTATCTACAAGGACTTGAAAGGACAAGCATGTGAGGAGCCAAATGACAGCCGCTCTCCTCTCCTCTCCTTTGATAAATCCCTTGTCTGATCCGCACTCTTTCATTAGGTGGATTACACGGGAACAGAGCTCTGGGCAATTTAGGAAGTTCTGTAGAAGAAGCCAGTCACTCCAAAGGGAGCCTCCCACCTTCAGGAGGCCAGACCTCTAGCCTGCCAGTGCCAGCACCTCCCAACACTTCTCAGGCATGTCACTTTACAGTTTGTAGCATCCTCTGCCTGCTTGCAATCTCACTGCCTGTGAGCCAGACCCTTCAGACTCTCACTATCCCATGTTACCAGTGATGAAACAGAAGTTTACAAAGGAGACGAGAGTCCATGCCTCAGCTTCACCATAAGCCTGCGGAGTGTCCCCATCAATTCTTGCCATGAATCCCAACTTCCCATCACAGGGCACAGAGGTGACTGGGACCAGGAAGAGCAGAGAGATTAATCGCAAACTGCTTATCTTTGCGATGCTGGGGTGAAGCGCAGGGCCTTGCCCATGGAAACACATGCTCTCTCACTGAGCCACAGCTCCCAGCCTGGTTGAGGTCTTCTAAATGTACTTTAGACTCCTTTCAAAGTTAAACAGATTCTTGCTTTATAATTAAATATATTGTTCATTTTCTCCCCACCCCCCCCACCGCCCACTCTTGGTTTTTAGAGACAGGGTTTCTCTGTGCAACAGCCCTGGATGTCCTAGAACCCCCTTTGTAGACCAGGCTGGCCTCAGACTCACAGAGATCACCCTGCCTCTGATTCCCGAGTGCTGGGATTAAAGGTGTGTGCCACCACTGCCTGACTATAGTGTTCATTTTCTAAGCGTCTGTTTCCTGTAGGGTACTACAGCAGTAGGTACTGGGGAGACGACAGGAAAAATGAAAGATACCTAGCATTCAGTATTTGCAAACTTGACTGGAAGTACAGACACATTTACTCATACCATGCACAGTACATACACACACATGGTAGACCTGGCTGGCTATACAGATCCCAGATGTCAGGATGGTCAGTGTGGATGGAGCTCTCTCCACTCCTGGGAGTTTGCATGCTGTGAACAGTCCTAGCACATGAAGCAACTACCATGGACGAGAAACTCAGCCACATGCTCTGCCATATAGTCCATCCATTCATGGTCATTTTTACCGACAAGGATACTGAGGCCCAGAGAAGCTACAGATGTTCCTGCTCGAGGATGGCTGGATTCTGAAGCCTGGCAGATTGATTTCAAATCCTCTGCTTACTTGAACTTGATTGCACCCTGAGTGGAAAAGACCTAAACAATGTTAAGTCCATCAAAATGTGGCCAAGCAAGCCGCTTGCCCCCGAGCTGCCTGTAAACACACTTATTAGTCCCTGGGGCCCTAGTGAGCAACCCCACACTGTTGTTATAATTTATAGGCCTATCATATTCAAATTTGGCTTCAGTCCTCTGTGGCCCCACTGCTCTTTCTCCCAGTTATGATTTATTGTTTTAATTGAGACTTCACTTAGAAAGAACTTAGTGCTATATGCACAGGAGGGTCTAAAAGCCCCAGAATCCAAGACTAACTTTGGCCCAAGCCAGAGTTCTCCCCTGACTCCTTGGTGTGCAGCTATAGTCGCTGAGTGACAGAAACCCGAAAGCTGGCCCAAGAGGGAAGAAGCGCCCTTCTTGAAAAACAAATGGCCTTGTGTTTCATGGAGAAGGCATGACACTCGGTGGCCTTTGGGTTTGTGAGTGAAAGCTGTGCCCAGATAGGTCAATGCTGTCAGGGGATGGGGCCCCAAGTAGAGAGAGGTGACTGTGTCACCGCTGGAGAAGGAGCCTGTGACAGTGGCTCGGCAGATCTAATGAGCAGCTTGGCTCCCTCATGTCATCCCTGACATCTCTGTTTCCCTGGACAGCAGCACCCGTCCCTCTGCTGACCCCTCCGACATCCTTCTCAGCAACTGGTGCCACAGAAAGGGTCACATGACAGTGAGACGAAGAGTCAAGGAGAGCAAAACTCTGCAGCTTCGGGGGCAGAGCTTTGTACAGCTTTGTGTGCGTGCTCAGAGGGGAAGCAAGATAGGAAGTCAGGGTCACTACGATAAGTTGTCATTCCCCGAGGACCCATTTACAGACAGACCACTTGGGGAACAGAAGAATGAACAATGGCCGAGCCTGGCAGCTCATGCCTTCAATCCCAGTTTGTAGATCTCTGTAAATTCAAGGCCAAACTGGTGTACGTAGCAAGTTCCAGAATAGCTGGGGCTATACAGTGAGGCCCTATCTCAAAAAACAACACAAAAGGATGAGCCAGTCTCAGGCTAGCCCCACAGGGCTCCAGCCTGGAGACAGACATGACTATTACAACAGACAAGTCTCAACAGCTGCACACAACCCTCTGCAGGACAGTGAGGAGAGAGCCTTCGTTTCTGCCCCAGACACATGGGAATGGCTTCATGGAGGGAGCAGCTTGGAGATGAGCCTTGAACCCATGGTTGACTTTTGACAGGCAGGACAGAGGATACAGAGTACCTCAGGCTGTAGAAGCCCTCCCTGGAAAGGGGAAGAGTCAATGAAGCTTGATGTGTGCATGTGTGCATGTTTGTGTGAGTGTGTGCGCGCGCGCGTGCGTGCATGTGTGCATATATGCATGTGTGTGTGTGTGTGTGCGTGCATGTGAATTACAGGAAAGTCACTTGGCTGAAGAATAAGACACAGCAGGTATAATGGGCAAGCTAAGTTGATATTAGTGACAGAAGGTTCTGGGTACCAGGGGAAGGATTTGAAGTTCATTTGGAAAGTTGTAAAGTGATGGTGACTTAGTGACCATATTTGATTTGGGTAGTGATGTGGTTAAAACTGACCATGGTCAGCAGAATGAAGAGGTCATGGAGAGGCAGCAGACACTGGCCTTCACTAGTCTGTAAGAAAGGAGCATAAATCAAGAGGTCAAGTGTATCAGTTAGGTTTTAGGATGGTTAGATGTAACAGAGACCAAAGTAAAGTTTTTCACACCAATGAGACTTAGTCAGGAAGCCATTCTGGGGCTGTTATGGCTGCTCCAGGGCAGCTGTAGACTCAGGTACCTCCACTGTCTGCTCGACGATCCTAGTGTGTGACTTCTATCCCCAACGTCACTTTATGGACTAGAACAGCAGCTGGAATTCCTGACAATGTCGGCTGTAAAGGAGGATAGAGAACATAATCTATAAAGTGGACCCACTGTGCCCTGAATTCATTCAGGATTGTTGCCAAGAAGAAAAGAGAAATGGTGGCTGAAGGGCCATCCTTGGTCCCTGGTGCAGAGAATCAGAGATGAAGGGACAAGACATGGCGGTGGCTGCAGGGCCATCCTTGGTCCCTGGTGCAGAGAATCAGAAATGAAGGGACAGGCATGGTGGGGCACACCTTTAATCCCAGCATGCCTTTACTCTCAAGAGGCAGAGACAAGTATATCTCTATGAGTTCAGGGTTAGCCTAGTCTACACAGTGATATCCGGGCAAGCTAAAGCTGCAGAGTGAGACCCGATCTCCAGAAAAATTTAAACAACAAGAGAAAGAGGGAGATGATCCTGAGGCCAAAGGTACAGGATCAGTGAGGATAATGAGGGAGATGATTCTGAGGCCAAAGGTACAGGATCAGTGAGGATAATGAGTCCACAAGCAAAATGTGGGGAGCCCAGGGAAAGAGTAGGTGGGGGGAAATGAAGCCTGAGCCAGACACTAGAGGAAGGACATCTGCCGTGGGATTCTGCCTCATCAGCAGGGAGCGACTCTGCTAGCCTATGCATCTCCGGGCCAAGTCTTGGAGTTTTTCCTTGGCCACAAAAGAGAAGTAGAAATGAGCAGACAGGAAAAAGGGACCTGGCGGCCCAGAGCTCGTCATCGTAAGAGGTAGGCAACATCACTTTTGTTCACCACAGTGGTGGAGAAACAGAGAATGGCACAGACTGACGTCACAATGCCAAGGGCTCCATGGTGCTAGGAAAATAGACAGATAGGCTCCTTGGGGACAGAATACGCAGTGGAACAGGCACAGTGCCCTGAATGGGATGATAGATAAAACTTAGTTGTCATGTTATCTCCAGGAAGCCTCCCCTAGAGGGACCTGGCCAGGCAATCGCAAAGCAAGCTGAACAAGCCCCTGGCTTTGGACACCAAACAGGACTTCTGAGACCTCCAGGGGCCGCGAACCCCACATGCCACCACTGAAGGGGAAACTGAAGACAAAGAGGAGAAACCCAAATGGTTACTTCATTTTGTAATCTCCTCTCTTCTCTCCCCTCTAGGGAAGGACTTGGAATCCACAGCTTCCACACTTAGCCAGTGTCCTTCTGGTTCACAAACCCCTGTGGTGAAGCCAAGCATGGCCCTGTCCTCCTGCAATCCTAGCTCCTGGAATGAAGGTAGGAGGATCAGAAGTCCAAGGCTGTCTTCAACTACGAAGAGATTCCAAGGCCAGATTTGAATACTTGAGAAGGTCTCAAAAACCAAAAGAAAAGAAAAGCTTGTGGCAAATGGTGTTTCTTCTTCACCTGTTTGGATTAGTATTTCTTTTTCCAAAGATCTCATCTTAAAACACTTCTGATCAGCCTCGCCCGCCCATATAGTCTACTGGGTCGTAGGTGTCATTATATCAGAAAATTACCAGACAAGAAGCAGCTTGAGGAGAGAGAGGCTCAAGATTTAGGAAAGCATGAAAGAGAAACATTCCATGGCGCAGGAACACGTGACAGGCGCATGCTCACATGTCAGTAGAACAGGAAACAAAGAGTGAACAGGAAGAGATACAGAAAAGGAAGAAGGGTGGGGCTATGAACCGTAAGACCCACCCTCCGGCTGCCCACTTCTTTCAGATAGGCCCCACCTCCTAATGACATCACAGTTCTCAGGGCTGAGCAGAAGGCTCAGCAGCTCAGAGTACTTGTCGCTTTTCCAGAGAGTAATAGCTCAGTTCCCAGCGCCCACGTCAGACAGCTTACAGCTGCCTATAACTCTAGCTCCCAGGAATTTGATGTCCTCTGCTGGCCTTTGAAGGCAACTACACACATGTTCATACTTAGGCATACAGACACACACATAAACATAAAACAAGAACCTCTCAAAGCAGTTCCCTCTCTGGAAAGTGAGTGTTCAGACACTTGAGCCTGTGAGGGACATTTTCCATTCAGACCGTTAGCAGGCTTCTGAGGACACTTTGTGGTGACTTAATGGACCCCTGGAATAGTGTGATGTCTGTAGCAGAGACACAGGAAGGGGAGGGGAGGGACACCAGCTAATTACCATGCCTGGGCAGCACACAATACATATAGATACCAGTGTCTAGTACAGTAGCACACGCGTTCCGGGGAGTCAGTACTTCAGCAGTATTGACCTTTCTCTGGGTAATCAGCTGCACTCTTCTGAGTTAGGCATGAGCAGCTCCCTGATCCTTAGAAGGATTCGCAGACTGGGCATGCAGGAGTCTTGGTTTGCGCCCCATCTTCATCTCTCTAAGAAGGTTCCCTCCTGTATCCCTTTCCTGGAATTTCCTACACAACTTGGGAACATGAAGGACAAAACATATGTGTATATACGGCCCCAGGAAGAGGGAGCCACCCTACCCTGAAACTTCAGCCAGATACATTGGCCCTCAGGAAATCCAACCACGCGGGTTCATTAGGGAACCCCTCTTGGGGGTTTTCCTGGTCGTGACTAGAGCCAGGCCATGAAAAGACAGTGTTTCTCAGCTTCAGCTACCAATTCTGGGGACTTACACAATATCTGGCCATTTCTGTGTCCACATCAGCCCCATATTTAAAAGGCAGCCATCCCCTACCCCCCTTGTAAAAGTACAGACCCCTCCCCACTTCTAAAAACTGCCCAGCCAGACCCCTCCATTGGAGAATGCTACTTCAGCCTGGTCCTTCTGCCCACAGCCTGGTCCTTCAGCAGGATGTCGGGATGAGACCACCACTGGCCCCCTCAGGCAGGCACTCCCACAGCTCCCTACCTGGAGCCCAGAGAGAGCTAACAAGGAAGAAAGTGACAGCGCAGGCTTACCCACTCAGAGAGAGCAGTGGAGACTGTGTTTACTCCCAAACCTGGCCCTATTTAGTGGTCTGTGTGCATCATTAATCTTCTTCCACAATCCGTTCCCCATCTGCTCCCACTTTTTAATGAACTGCCACTTGTCGCACTCAATAAAATCAGCACTTTGCGAGGATTTCAGCAACACTGGATGGAAGGCAAGCGGCAGAGGGAGGAGGCGAGGAGGGAGGGAAGGAAGGCCAGAGTGTCTGAGCAGGGAGACAGGGATAGAGATATCCCCAGCGCAGGGCCCGCAGCAGCATCTGCTCCACTCCGCAACACCAGGCACCCCAGACCTCATCACCCCAGAGCAGGGTTCTAATAACCACAGTGGCCTAGGATGGCCAGTCCTACCCTGCACGGCACTGTGCCAGGCCAAGTTTGACCTGAGCAGACTGTTTTCCACAATGATCTTCTGGTCATGAGAGGCACAGGCTGCCCATGAATGGTGTTTCCCGGCCTCGGCTACCAGCCCTGGAGACATAGCCCACACTGGGTTATTGCTTCCTCGTTACTGACTTGGCTGTCCACCTACTCTAAGCTGCAGGAAGAGTGCCTGGGGAAGCCGGGGCTTCAGTCTGCCCTTCTCAGACATGCGTCCAAACCCAACTGTGATGAGGGCTTCATTGGGGGATCAGAAGATGGACAAGGAGGAAGACAGGGTCCTTGCTCTGCTTGGGAATCCCATTGCCAAAGGTGGAATCATGACAAGGACCATCAAGTCTAGGGGAAAGAAGAGGCTCCTCTGGGGCTGGAAAGGTGGTGCAGAGGTTCCAGAGGTCCTGAGTTCAATTCCTGGCAACCACATGGTGGCTCACAACCTTCTGTAATGAGATGTGGTGCCCTCTTCTGGCCTGCAGGCATACATGCAGGCAGAACACTGTATATATAATTAATAAATAAATCTTTAAAAACAAGAGAGAGGCTCCTCAAGATCACATGATAAAGCATTTGAGGACCAGAACCCAGGGCTGAGCCCCTGCCCTCTGAATCCCCATCTTCTCCAGTTTGGGGGCTGCAGTGCCCTGCATGAAGTCTCAGTTTGGTTAGTCCTAAAAAGAGGTGGACCAGTACAGGACAGTCCCCAGACATATGAAGGAAAGGATGCTTCCTGCTCCCGGTTCTTGCACTGGTCCCCAGAAGTAACCTGACCTGGCCGACTTGACACAACCCCAGCTGGTGGGCTCCCTTCCCCTTGGGACACTCTAGGCTCAGAAACCATGGATCTACCTCTAGATTCAGCCCGCACCTCCAAAGGCAATCTCACTTAAAGCAGAGTCATGTGATACTTGTACCAAAAGGGGGTTGGGAAAGAAATTCAAAGGAATGCTTCTGCTTGCAAAAAAGGTGGGTGAGCTGTTAGATAGTAACAGCTCCCTCCCCAAACCCAAGTCGGATACCACCAGGAAGCAAGAGGAAGAAGCAAAGTCAAGGTTGTAAAAGAGAGGACACAGGATGGGTCTCTGCTAACCTCGTCATTGTCTTAGGCAGCAGAAAGCAGCTCAAGCCCCAGACAGACATCAGCAGAGTTCTATCCAAGTGGGTACGAGCCCAGACCGGGGGGGGGGGGGGGGGGGGGAACAGCTGACAGTGTGCACAGCGGACCTGCCAAGATGCCTGTGTCCCTGCTACTCAACACATACCCACCCCAGGAAGACTAAGAGAAACCTAAGGCAGCTTCCCTGAAGGTCGGTTGGGGGTGATGTTGGCTCCTGGGTAAGGGCTAGAAGATATCACAGTTCCGCATCACAAGATGAACTCAATCACCTTCCCCTCTCCATTCACCTTGAGGGACTGTCTTAGTTACTTCTCTATTGTTGTGCAGACTCCAAGACCAAGGCAACTGATAGGAGGAATAATGGGGGCGGAACTTACAATTTCAGAGGGTGAGTTCAGGACCATCACGGCTCACAGCAAAACAGAGGCATGAGGCTGGAGCAGTGGCTGACCCACAAATTGGACGGGGGGGGGGGGGGGGGGGGGGGACTGGGCCTGGCAAGGGCTTTTGAAACCTCAAACCCATCCCCAGTGTCTTAGTTAGGGTTTTATTGCCATGAAAAGACACCATGATCACAGCAGTTCTTAGGAAAGAAAACATTTAATTGGTGATAGCTTACAGTTCAGAGGTTTGGTCTATTGTGGTCATTCAGGAAGCATGGCAGCATGCAGGCAGACACGGTCCTGGAGAGGAGCTAAGAGTTCTACAGTTGGATCTGTAGGCAGCAGGGAAGTGACAGCAAATGACACACTGGCCAGGCTTGAGCTTTTGAGACCTCAAAACCCACCCACTAGTGACACACCTCCTCCAACAAAGCCACACCTACTCCCACAAGGTCATAGTCCTAATAGTGCCACTCCCTACGAGCCGACGGGGATCATTTTTATTCAAACCTAGTGACAGACCTCCCCCAACAAGGCCACACCTCTTAATCCTCCCCAAACAGTTCCACCAACTGTATATTCAAACATATAAGCCTCTGGGCGCCATTCTCAGCCAGACCACCAGAGGAACAGAGGCAGAGTCCTGAATATAGCTGGTCCCTCATAGTCTCTGTGACAGCAAAGATGGCTGACCCCTCCAGGCAGCAAGCATTCACAGGGAAACAAGGAAACAGCTGAGGAGTGTGCACTGTTGGGAGAAATAGAAGACCTTGCAACCAGATTAAAGATTAAACTGGAGAACTAGGCAGAACACAGACTTACAATAACTTTGTGGGCCAGCAAGATGGCTCAGAGGAAAAGGTGTTTGCGGCCCCTCCTGATGACCCAAGTTTGATCCCTGGAACTCATGTGGTAGAAGGAAAGAATCAACTCTTGAAAGCTGTCTTCTGACCCTGACATATGCATGCTATGACGAGCACACACACACACATCATAAATAAATGTGAAAAAATAGTTTTATATCAAAGATTCTCAAGGAAACGAGGAAAGATGCTGGGGTCTGAAGTGGGAAGACACCGTTATAAAAAAAAAAGCACTTGGGAATCCCAGCATGGAGCAGATGACCATGGAAACAGAGCCAGAAGATGCACGGACTAGCAGAACAGAACAGATGCAGCTAAGGAATGCAGGTGAGGTAGATCAGGCTGATGCTGTCATTGTCAGTTATCAGCTACCAGCTGTGAGATGGTGCCAGGGTGAGGGTGCCTGCCCCCAAGCCTGACGATCTGAGTTCAGTCCCCAGACATAGATGATGGGGGACAGAAGTGATTCCTATTGGCTGTTCTCTGACATCCACATGTGAGCCATGGTGCATGCACACACACACACACACACACACACACACACAATGTAGTAGAGTGTTATTTCAGTGTTTAGGACACACCCTGTAAACCCTTAACTCTATCCTAAAGGAACCTATATTTAAACATCAGGCTCAATTACAGCATAATATCAGATAAGTGAGACTGCAAAATATTCTCTTTGAGATATTTGTGATTTTTTTTACTTATCTATTTGTGTGTGTGTGTGTGTGTGTGTGAGAGAGAGAGAGAGAGAGAGAGAGAGAGAGAGAGAGAGAGAGATGCTGGAGATAAAACCTAAGACCCAAGACTGTGTACAGCCTCGGCAAGTACCTTACAAATGTGCTATACCCAGCTTAGAATATTCTCTTTGAAAAATTCACAGTGTATACTGGTAAGAAAATAAGGAATGTGCTGAAAAATAAGAACATAAACAAGAAAAAGTGATAGTCAAAATCAAAAACGTGTCCACAACCACTTATAACTAAGATATTTAAGCAACTCTAACTTGATGGGACAAGGTAGGACTGTCATGGAGGTAAGAAAGAGGTCCATGTCTTTTCCAGGGCAAGAGAGAGATTTAAGAAGTTAATAAGAAAAATGCATACAATTTAGAGGTCTTAATAGACCAAGCACCAGAAACATTCTACCTGAAACGAATCACTTTTGCCCAGTCAGCATGTGCGATGTTATGCTACGGTAACAAGCTGCCCGCCTCAGTGGCTTACAACAACAGTGGTTTACTTCTCATTCAGATGCTGGCTGCAAGCCAGCTAAAGCAGATGTGTTTCTTTTGTAACTTTTTATTCCACCACCGGGCTGCAGAAGCAGCATATTTCAACCCCACGGCAGAGAAGAAAGGGCCATGCGACCACAGGATGGGCATGAAAGCTATCCTGACATCACAGGTCTTCTTGACTCACATCTTTCAGACCGTACCTGATATCAAATGAAGCCAGAAAATACCCTCCCAGGCTTGAACTGCAAGCCTCATTGAAACAGGAGAGGATGCGTGACCCTCTCGTGTGAAGAACGGCACATCTCCAGATCCAAGAAAATAAAACTTACTTTAGCCAATTAACATCATAAAGGGAGGGAGTGCAAAAAGTTATAATGCATAAAATAAGATAGCATCAAAGAGCATTAAAATGAATCAAAGTTGTAATAAGGAAAGGGAAAACGAGAGTGGCAGTGCACACACATATAATCCCAGTTCTCAGGATGCTGAAGCAGGGAGATGATGAGTGTGGTGCTCTCCTAGGACGCATCAGACAGACAGACTGACACACATTGTCTCAGTGTGTGTGTGCATGTGTGTGCGTGTGTGTGTCTGGAGAGAGAGAGAGGCATACATGCTAAATTTTCTTAAAAAGAAATGCCAAGCAATGTACTTTCTAGAAATGACATATTTAAATATAAAAAAAGTCTAGAATTCAAGTTTGGCAAGATGATTTAGAACTGCCTCTCTACCTCTCTCTCTTCTCTCTCTTCTCTCTCTTCTCTCTCTCTCTCTCTCTCTCTCTGGCTCTCTCTCTCTCTCTCTCTCTCTCTCTCTCTCTCTCTCTCTCTGTCTCTCATGCGCATGCGTGCAATTAAATGCAACTCTAAACCCTAAAAATGTAACCCAGGACTAGAGGAGCAGGTAACAGAATATCTTATACTCCAACCCAACAGAACTACTGGCAAGAGCAACCCCAACTTTTGCAGCAGAAGAGGACCTGGCTCATTTCTCTCCCAAACCAAAGAGACATGTAGAAACCATGCACCATGGTGGGAACAGTGGGAGGCGGCCATCCACCACTTGGGGAAATAGTCACCTACCCGCACCTGCCTGAGACTCCCTTCCTTCCCCAAGAGACACCTAGCAATTCAGCTTTTATCCCTTGGGCAACGTAAGTAGAAGTCAACCAGACCCCCGCAGCATCAGATAAACTATCTACATCAACCAAGATCAGAAGGCTCTGAAATCAACTGTCCCTGAAGATATGGTCCAGACTCCTGTGCACTAAACACAGAGTGAGTGCCACAAAAACACAAAGCTCAGTAAGACCCGAGTCTCCCAACATGATACAGAAAATGTCCAAGATGCAATTTTAAAACCACCTATAATACCCCAAATCAAGAAAAATCAGAATGCAAATGAGGAAAGGCAATCAACAACACCCACTGAGATGAATCAGACACTGGAATTATCTGCAGATCATTTTTTAAAGAGCTATCCTAAAAATGCTTCAATGATAGATTACAAGTTATCTTAAAACAAATGGAAAATGGTTTTAATAAAGACTGAAGTTGTGTATATGTGTGTGCATATACACATACATACAACTTTTAAGTAGACTCTATGATGGGGATTAGAGAACTCGAAAACACAATAACGGAATCTTTAACAGTTGGATGCATTCAGTTGTAGAGTGTTGGTAACAAAGGACAGCACTGGTGGGTACGAGGACAGCTAGACAGATTTTGCCCATCCAGTCACAACAACAGAAGAAAATTGGCTTAGAAAATAATGAAAGGAGCCCAATATTCATGTGGTCAGAACTGTGGGATGGGAGGAAGGGGAGAGGGAGGGAGACTGGAAGGGTGTTCAAAGAAATAGTGGCTGAGCTCATCAAACGTGAGGAAAGAAAGGCACAAGCCTGCAGACTCAAGACTAGCAAACTTCAAAGAGGCTAAAGTTAGAGAAAAGCTGTGCCCAGAGATAGACATTCAGTGGTCAAGGGGATTGCTGCACAAGTGTGGGGACCCAAAGTTTGGATCTCTAGACACTCAGGTACATCCCAGGTGGGTATGGTGGCTCTCCTGTGATTCCAGTCTCTGAAGGCAGACAAGGAATCCCAGAGCCAGCCAGCTTGCAAGATGAGCCTTTGATGAGCTCTGGATTTGATTTAGAGGCCTGCCTCAGTGAATAAAGTGGAAAAGCCATGGGGAGCTGATTCCTAACATCAACCTCAGGCTTCCTCAAGGCCAGCACACAGGTGCACAGGCACCTACACACATGTGCAAAAAACATGTGTGTACACACATGCACACCACACACACACACACATGAAAATGGTAAGTGGCGGTCAAAAAGCAGTTTATATGCTCTGGTGTGATTCTGTCCTGTGTGTCTGTTCTGAGGAGCAATAGGCAGTTTTCTCCATCTAACTTCACACCAAAGTACATGCCTCTGCCTCATGGAAGAGTCGATGGACATAGACATGAGCCTCCTTAGGCCCCGGAACTACCTTTCGGTTGTGGACTAAAGGCTGACAAAACTTACCACGGTAAGGGAGATAATGATGAATGTGAGCACCAGTTAGAGGCAGAGACAAAGGACAAATTACACATCATAGAGGCAAAAGCAATGAACTATGAAGGCCAGTCCAATTAAAGTAACACTGGCAACTTTGAAAATGTCTGTACTACCGACAGTTTTCCCTGTGGGCTTTGAGATGACACCACCTGTGGTCTGAAGGTTGGAGTGTGGTTCAGAGCCTGTGCACATCGGTAGCTGCAGAGGAAGATGCAGAGTCAGAAGAAGAGGAGCAGGAGGATGCTAAACTCTTATGTCTGGAAAGTGATCTGCTCCTGGAGGTGGTAACAAGGTTCCACAGATAAACGTAAAACTCGATGAAGAGGATGAGGATGATGAAGAAGAGGATGAGGATGATTTTGATGATGATGAAGCTGAGGAAATCTGTACAAGATAACCCAGCCAAAAATGCACAAAAATCAAACCAAAATGGAAAAGCACCAACACTAAAATCAAAAGGTCAAGAGTCCTTCAAAAAAAAAAAACTCCTAAAACACCAAAAGAACCTAGTTCTATAGAAGACATTAAGGCAAAAATGTAAGTAAGTATAGAAAAAGGTGGTTCTCTTCCCAAAGTGGAAGCCAGGTTCATTAACTGTATGAAGAATTGCTTCCAGATGACTAACCAGGAGGCTATTCAAGATCTCTGGCAGTGGAGGAAGTCTCTTTAAGAACATGGTTTAAACAGCTTGAAATATTCCATTTTACATCGTTTCTGTAACAGTTGATATCTGGCTTCTTTTTATAATGCAAAGTGAGAACCTTCTCCACTGGGCTTGATAAATGTTGTCCAGGTTCCGTTGCCAAGAATGTGTTGTCTAAAACGCCTGTTTAGCTTTCAAGGATGGAGCTCCGTCCTTTACATGGTTTTAAGTATATATGGAGTGTTATGCTAGGACATAGTAACAGTGGCGGTCAGACGTGGAAATGGTAGGGAAACAAAAATATACATGTGAAATAAACTCTGTAATTTAATAAAGTTTTTTTTAAAAAAAGCTATTCATATGAAGTTCTGGAAGCTAGAAGAATGGGACGCTGGGAGAAATAACACTCAACTAAACACGGCTCATGGAGCAGCAGTGTGGGAAATAGGGACGTGCCTGCTGACAGACCCCAGACCATACTTAGAGACTGACGGGTTAGAGAGCTTCAGAGAGATGATGCAAGAACCCTGGATGGTGAGGCAGAAAGGCAGAACAATAGAAAGTTCAAGAAGCCAGGACAGATCCTCTCCATGAGCATGATAAATCGTACTTTGTGCTTGAAGAAAAACTTCCAGCCACGTACTAAAGTTCCCCACAATGCAGGGTTCATCAGGCACTTACAGAACCACTAACACCACTTTCCAGAAGATTCCTCATCTCCCTTCAAGAGGCCAGGATCTGATGTGTGTGCCCCTCTGTATGCTGTGAATATGTTCTACTACCATGGGTTAATAAAGAAGCGGGAAATCCAAACAAAGATACAGAGAAAAAGAAGGCGGAGTCTGGAAAATCCCAGCAACCACCAGAGGAGTAAGATGTCAGAGTATTACCAGTAAGCTGCAAGGTACGTGGCGATATACAGATTATTAGAAATGGGCTAACTAATACGTAGAGCTAGCCAGTAAGAAGCCTGAGCCATCGACGAAACCATTTGTAACTAATATTAACCCTCAGAGTGGTTATTCAGGAACTGGCAGGTAGGAGAGAAACCTCCAGCCACAAGTGTCATCCCAACAACAAGATTCAACAAGGATGGGGCAGCATGGAATAGGGAAGCTCCAGCTTAGAGTAGCTCATGAACTTAGCTAAAAACAATATTATTGTAAGAAAGCCAATTGAATTTAACAATGTATACAAGGAATCATACATCATGACCAAGTGGGGTTTATTCTAAATATTTAAGGCTTGCTAGTTCAATATCTAAAAATCGACCAGGGTAGTCCATGATGTCAATTAACTAAGGAAGAAAAATCACTGGAGCTGAGAATGTGCATCAGTTAATAGAGTGCTTACCCAAGATGCACCTAAAATGAGGTGGGAGCGGGTGGGGGAATACCCCAGCACTGAGCAAACAAGGTGCAGTTGTGGTACATATCTGTAACCCCAGCACTCAGAAGATATAAGCAGAAAGATCAAAAGTTCAAAGCCACCCTCTGCTACATAATAAGCCCAGGCTACATGAGACCCTGTATCCAAAAAAAGAAATAATGAGAGAAATCATGTGATTTTTATCAATGAATGTTGAAGAGTAGTGTATCAAATATAACAATCCAACACTTACTATAGGAATAAGTTATGCAATTTGACAATAAGCATAATCCCACACGCAATCTTATGGCTGACATCATACTTGAGAGGGATGACTGAATCCCTCAGGACACAGACAAGGCACAAATGTTCACTACCACCACACTTAAAATAATCCTGGAAGTCCCAGCTATTGCACAAGGAAGAGAAATAGGCAAAAAAAAAAAAACACAAGCATTTAAATGTAAAAAATAAAACGGCTGTCTCCATTTACAAATGGCACAACTGTTTACCTAGAAAATCCCAGAATGCACAGAAAACCCTCTATACAATGAGTTCATCAAAAACTTCCATGAGAACAAACATATAAAATGTTCTTTTATATACTTGTTTATAAACATGCAGAAACATTTATAGCACATTGCCATTTATAACCATGCCAAAGAAAATAATAAAGTACTTATAGGTATATATGTAAAAGAGTCATAAATACTGTTTGCTAAGAATTACAAAATAAGTTAAAGAACAGCTAAGTAAGTGGAGATATTTACTGTGTTCCTGGGCAGCCAGGTATAGCAGAACAAAGGCGCCATTTCTCCCACAACTGACCTAAAAGCTTAATGCATATCCAATAAGAATTCCATCAAGGCTTTTATAGCTGTGAGTACATTAACCAGGGCAGCAGAGCAGAAGAGCCAACACAGTCTCTGGTTTCAGTAACCAGGGACTTATGGTAAGGAACTGGCTTGTATGGTTACAAGGAATGAGAAGTTTGAGTGCGTGCAGTCAGCAAGCTGGACACCCAGTAGAGTCCCAGCACCACTCAAGGGCCCAGAAAGGGACACCAGTGTTGCAAAATCTCTGGCCAAGTGCAAAGGCCTGAACACCAGGAGAGCTGTAAGGCTGGGAGTGGGGGACTGATGGCCCCCACATGAAGGACATGCCAGAGAGCACACAAGCCCTCTCTTCCTTGGCTTTCCTGCTCTGTTCAGTGGACCAGAAGCAGCCCGCACACACTGGTGAAAACAATCCCTCTCCAACTCCTGGCTCAACAGTTGGTCTCTCTGGGCATGGCAGTGAGCACTTAATTCCAGCATTTAGGAGGCAGAGGCAGGCAGATTACTGTGAGTTTGAAGCACACCTACTGTGAGACCCTATTTCAAAAAAGAAATAGAAAAAGAAAAAAGTTAATTTTTTCCAGGCATACACCCAGAATAATTTTTAACCAAATGTCAGACACCCTATGGCCCAATCAAGTTGACCCACAGAAGCAATTAGTGTATCAGGCAAGCTTATCTGTGGGAAGCTCAGGCCTTCAGTAGCTAAAATAAGGGTGAAAAAGGGAATGAAGTGGAAAAAAAGACATTTGTTGATAATAAAGTTTACTGACTAGCCATGGAAATCAGAAAAACATTCCATTGCAGAGACTTCTGTGAAAGAAGAATGAAAGGCCACAGAAATAGACCTACCTAAATAAGATTAATTGATTGATTGGATGATTGGCTTCTGGGTTTGTTGATTTGTATGTATAATGTATGTGCTGTTTGTGGTATGATATTCACGTACATGGAGGTCAAACAACTTCAGGAGTTGGTCCTCCATCTTGCACGTTGTTTGAGACAGGGTACCTTTGTTGTTCATCGCTGTGCATGCTGGACTAGCTGGCCCACAATCGTTCAAGGATTTGCCTGTCTCTGTCTGCTATCTCACCGGAGGAGCTCTGGAATTCAGATAGACACCAGCATGCCTGGCTTTCATGAGAGGTGACTATTGGAGCTCATATCCTCACACTCGTGCAGCAAGTACTTTACATACTGAGCTATATCCCCAACTCCTCAACTGACTTGTTTTTCATCTTTATTAACGGATATTAGTTATATATAGTAATGGAATTTTATGCATGTATATTATAGTATATTTGTAGTTGGGCACTACTTTCTAGGGACATATGTTAAATGAAAAGCAAGTCAATCCCACATGGTCTTTACCATGGGACATCATTTATATAACTTTATTTATATAATTGTTTTAAGATTTATTTATTTATTATGTATATAACATTCTGCCTCCATGTATGCCTGCAGGCCAGAAGAGGGAGCCAGATCTCAGTATAGATGGTTGTGAGCCACCATGTGGTTGCTGGGAATTGAACTCAGGACCTCTGGAAGAGCAGCCAGTGCTCTTAACCTCTGAGCCATCTCTCCAGCCCTCATTTATATAACTTTAAAGTTACTGAGAGACTGGAGAGAAAATTCAGGAGTAAAGAATGTGGCACTGGATGCACACACACATCCACTCATGCATGAGCATAAGGAAGAAATAAGGAAACGTGAGTAGATAAAGGGTTTGGTATGTTGTAGTAACGTCAATATCCCAATTATGATATTGCGTTAGACCTTTGCCGAATGTCCCCATTAGGGAAAATTCATTAAATTGTACACAGGATCTCTCCATGTTGTTTATTACAGCATATGGAAATCTATAACTGTGTCAATAACCTTTTCAATGAAAATATATTCTAAAGAAATGTTGAAAATAAGGGGACAGTATGGCACAGATGGAAAAATTGTCAATACTGTTCATTCTTCCATTTTTCCGTAGAAAATGGTTTTCAGCTGGGTACATGGCTTCTGGGTAAAATGAGTATATCTCCTACCAGGCAGAGCCTATGACTAAGCTATAGTGGGGATTTAGGTGGTGCTCAACTCTCAGAAACTGTTCTTAGAGACACAAGGACTACCCTCCCTAGTTTCCTTTCTTGTCCCTTTCTTCTAATCCCATAACCAAGGGACTGTGGAAGGCTCCTGCCCCCCCCCCCGTGGGGCTTCCATGACCTCTTGTCTGCCTTTGCCTTATTATGAAGAAACTAATGTCTGACATATTGAAGGCGCACCAACCCCAGGCTTCTTCAGGACATTTACAGAAATAACATCATCTTATTTGGGATGCTAGTATTTGAGTTCTGGGACTAAAGAGAAACTAAATCTAAATGGTCAAAGGTGAAAGATAACATACAGAAATTAAACCACAGTTTCACTTTCAAACCAAGTAGAATTCTAGGCCAAAAAGCAAACAAGAAAGAATGGGGGAATTCAGAGCTGCAAACAACAACCGTGTCCTCCACTTGTACATCATTGACCAAACACCTGACAAAAACAGCCTAGGAGATGATGGATTGATTCTGGCTCGTGGTTTGGGGAAATTTCAGTCCATCATAGTAAGAAAAGCATTCGTTCCTGATAGCAGAAGCAAGAGGTAGCCACTGTTCTCATCATGTCAGAGCAAGAACGGCCAGACCCAGAGGTCAAGCTATGACCTTCAAAGGTCAACCTCCTGTACCCTATGTCTGCCAGCCAGGCCTGACCTCCCAAAGGTTCCACAGGCTGCCATGACAGTGCTACTAGCTTGCATGCATATTCTTAAAAACATCAGGCTGGGTGGAACCTTTCATGTTCAAACCCTAACAATGAACAGCAAGACAAAGCGCCATGAAGCTGTGTGTGTTTAATAATATAGTCTCAAAGACTACTAAGCAGGCTGGCATGGTGGCACACGTTCGGTACTGAGGAGGCAGAGGCAGCTGATCTTTGTGAGTTTTAGGCCAACCTGATCTACACATAGTGAGTTCTAGGCCAGCCATGGCTACATAGTGAGACCTTTTCTCATAAAACAAACAAAAAGACTATAAAGCAATAGTTGATGGTACTGTGTAGAAAAGAGACAGAGAAAGTATAGTTTGGGAACTTAATAAGCCCTTTTTAGAAACAGATCAAGAGAGGCGCAGCGGCGGCGCCAGACGCACAGAGGCACAGCGGCGGCGGCGCCAGACGCACAGAGGCGCAGCGGCGGCGGCGCCAGACGCGGCGCAGCAGCGGCAGCAGGGCGGCAGCGCCAGACTCGGCGGAGCGGCGGCCAGACCCAAGCGGCTGGGACAGGCATGCAATAAGGAGAGCAGATCGCCCTACTACAATTGAATCAAAGAGGTAGGCCTTTGGTTGGCCAGGTCACTGGCACAAGGGGAGCCTGGTCCTGTCCTGAAGATCCTTCGGAGGGGTGAGAGGGTTCTTGGCCTGCAGCAGGAACCACGAAAGAGAGTGAGGGCATTTTGTAAGCGGAGCCCTTGGCCAGCAGGGAAACCTGATCCGGTTTCTAAAGGATCCATTGGATAGGATCAATAGGAGGAGATGGGCAGGCGCCAAGGCAAGAACTCACCCAATAATCCGAAAAACAACATGAAAACATCAGAACCCAATGATCTTACAACCGAAGTATTTGAACAACCTAACACAGAAGAAGTGGAAAAAATCGACTTTATGAAGATAATAGAGTCCCTTAAACAACATGTAAAAAATGCCCTTATAGAAATGGATGAGAAGTATAACAAAAAGTTTGAAGAAATGAGTAAATACGTACATGATACCCTGGGAAACCAAGAAAAAACCATCAAACAGGTAATGGAAACAGTTCAAGAATTGAAAACTGAAATGAAGGCAAAGAAGAAAATACAAACTGAGGACCAGCTGGATATGGAAAATCTAGGCCAACGAGCAGAGTCTGCAAAAACAAGCATAATCAATAGAATACAAGAGCTAGAAGAAAGACTCTCAGATGCTGAGGACACCATAGAGAAAATAAACGAACAGATCAAAGAAAACAGCAAAGCCAACAAATTCTCAACACAAAACATTCAGGAACTATGGGACACAATAAAAAAACCAAACCTAAGAATAATAGGAATAGAAGAAGGAGAAGAGTCACAGCTCAAAGGCTCAGAAAATATTTTCAACAAAATTATGGAAGAAAACTTTCCCAACTTAAAGAAAGATATTCATTTAAATATTCAAGAAGCATACGGAACACCAAACAGACTGGATCAAAGAAAAACATCTCCTCGCCATATAATAATCAAAACACAAAATATACAGGTTAAAGAAAGAATATTAAGAGCTGCAAAAGAAAAAGGGCAAGTAACTTATAAAGGTAAACCGATCAGACTTACACCTGACTTCTCAATGGAAACTATGAAAGCCAGAAGGTCCTGGATAGAGGTTCTGCAGAAGCTAAGAGACCATGGATGCAAACCCAAACTACTATACCCAGCCAAGCTATCGTTCACTATCAACGGAGAAAACAAGACGTTCCAGGATAAGAACAAATTTAAACAATACGTAGCCACAAATCCAGCCCTACAGAAAGTAATAGAAGGAAAATCGCAACCCAAGGAATCCAACACTGCCAACACTGCCTACAATAACCCAGGCATCTAATGACCCTTCACGAGCACATCTCAAAGAAAGGAGACACACAATCTCTACTACCAAAAGCAATAAGAATAACCGGAGTAAACAACCACTGGTCATTAATATCACTTAATATTAATGGGCTCAATTCACCTATAAAAAGGCACAGGCTAAAAGATTGGATACGAAAACAGGATCCAACATTCTGCTGTTTGCAAGAAACACATCTCAACCACAAAGACAGGCACCTACTCAGAGTAAAGGGTTGGGAAAAGGTGTTTCAAGCAAATGGTCCTAAGAAAAAAGCAGGTGTGGCCATACTAATTTCTAACAAAACTGACTTCAAACTAAAATCAATCAGAAGAGACCGAGACGGTCACTTTATACTCATAACAGGAACAATTCATCAGGAGGACGTCTCAATCCTGAATATATACGCCCCCAATATAAAAGCACCTACTTATGTAAAAGAAATATTACTAGAACTCAAGGCAGACATCAAACCACACACACTAGTAGTAGGAGACTTCAACACACCTCTCTCTCCAAGGGACAGGTCAATCAGACAGAAACCTAATAGAGAATTAAGAGAATTATTGGAGGTAATGAAGCAAATGGACTTAACAGACATCTATAGAACATTCCACCCAAATAGGAAAGAATATACCTTCTTCTCTGCAGCTCATGGAACCTTCTCAAAAATTGACCACATACTCGGAAACAAAGGAAACCTCCACAGATACAAAAAAATATCAGTGTCCACCTGTGTCTTATCAGATCATCACGGATTAAAGTTAGAAGGCAACAACCACGCTGCCCCCAAAAAACCGACAAACTCATGGAAACTGAACAGTCAACTACTGAACCACACCTGGGTCAAGGAAGAAATCAAGAAAGAAATTAAAGTCTTCCTTGAATTTAATGAAAATAAAGGGACAACATACTCAAACCTATGGGACACAATGAAAGCAGTGCTAAGAGGAAAGTTCATAGCACTAAGTGCCCACTTAAAGAAAACGGAGAATGCATACATTGGGGACTTAAAAACACACCTGAAAGCTCTAGAAAAAAAAGAAGCAGACGCGCCCAGGAGAAGTAGAAGACTGGAAATAATAAAACTGAGGGCTGAAATCAACAAAATAGAAACACAGAAAACAGTCCAAAGAATCAATGAAACAAAAAGCTGGTTCTTGGAGAAAATCAACAAGATCGACAAACCCCTATCCAAACTAATTAAACGACAGAGAGAGAACACGCAAATAAATAAGATCAGAAATGAAAAGGGGGACATAACCACAGACACAGAGGAAATTCAGAGAATCATTAGATCTTACTACAAAAGCCTGTATGCCACAAAACTGGAAAATACAAAAGAAATGGACATTTTTTTAAATAAGTATCATATACCAAAGCTAAACCAAGACCAGGTGAATGATCTAAATAGACCGGTTTCTCGCGAAGAATTAGAAATGGTTATCAAAAATCTCCCTTCGAAAAAAAGCCCAGGACCAGATGGTTTCAATGCAGAATTCTACCAGAACTTCCAAGAAGAATTAATACCTATACTCCTTAAGGTATTTCACAATATAGAATCAGAAGAGTCATTGCCAAATTCCTTTTATGAAGCTACAGTTACCCTGATACCAAAACCACAAAAAGACCCAACCAAGAAAGAGAATTACAGACCGATCTCACTCATGAACATCGACGCAAAAATCTTCAATAAAATACTGGCAAACCGAATCCAAGAACACATAAGAAAAATTATCCATTATGATCAAGTAGGCTTCATCCCAGAGATGCAGGGCTGGTTCAACATACGCAAATCTATCAATGTAATCCACCATATAAATAAACTGAAAGAAAAAAACCATATGATCATTTCACTAGATGCGGAAAAAGCATTCGACAAAATTCAACACCCCTTTATGATAAAGGTCTTGGAGAGAATAGGGATACAAGGGTCCTACCTAAATATAATAAAAGCTATTTACAGCAAGCCAACAGCTAACATTAAATTAAACGGAGAAAAACTCAAAGCCATCCCACTAAAATCAGGAACACGACAAGGATGTCCACTCTCGCCATACCTCTTCAATATAGTGCTTGAAATTCTAGCAATAGCAATAAGACAACATAAGGAGATCAAGGGGATTCGTATTGGAAAGGAAGAAGTTAAGCTTTCGTTATTTGCAGATGATATGATAGTGTACATAAGCGACCCCAAAAATTCTACCAAAGAACTCCTACAGCTGATAAACAGCTTTAGTAACGTGGCAGGATACAAGATCAACTCCAAAAAATCAGTTGCCTTCCTATACACCAAGGATAAGGAAGCAGAGAGGGAAATCAGAGAAGCATCACCTTTCACGATAGCCACAAATAGCATAAAATACCTTGGGGTAACCCTGACCAAGGAAGTGAAAGATCTACTTGACAAGAACTATAAGTCTTTGAAGAAAGAAATTGAAGAAGACACCAGAAAATGGAAAGACCTCCCTTGCTCTTGGATTGGGAGGACCAACATAGTAAAAATGGCAATTCTACCAAAAGCAATCTATAGATTCAATGCAATCCCCATCAAAATCCCATCAAAATTCTTCACAGATCTGGAGAAGACAATAATCAACTTTATATGGAAAAACAAAAAACCCAGGATAGCCAAAAAAATCTTATACAATAAAGGTTTGTCTGGAGGCATTACCATCCCTGACTTCAAACTCTATTACAGAGCTACAGTATTGAAAACAGCTTGGTATTGGCATAAAAACAGAGAAGTCGACCAATGGAATCGAATAGAAGACCCTGACATTAACCCACAAACCTATGAACACCTGATCTTCGATAAAGGAGCTAAAAGTATACAATGGAAAAAAGAGAGCATCTTCAACAAATGGTGCTGGCAAAACTGGATGTCAATCTATAGAAGAATGAAAATAGATCCATATCTATCACCATGCACAAAACTCAAATCCAAATGGATTAAAGACCTCAATATCAGTCCGAACACACTGAACCTGATAGAAGAGAAAGTGGGAAGTACTCTACAGCACATGGGCACAGGAGACCACTTCCTATGTATAACCCCAGCAGCACAGACACTAAGGGCATCATTGAATAAATGGGACTTCCTGAGGCTGAGAAGCTTCTGTAAAGCAAAGGACACTGTCACTAAGACAAAAAGACAACCCACTGACTGGGAGAAGATCTTCACCAACCCTGCAACTGACAAAGGTTTGATCTCCAAAATATATAAAGAACTCAAGAAACTAGACCGTAAAAGGCTAATCAACCCAATTATAAAATGGGGCACTGATCTGAACAGAGAATTCTCAACAGAAGAACTTCAAATGGCCAAAAGACACTTAAGGTCATGCTCAACTTCCTTAGCGATCAGGGAAATGCAAATCAAGACAACTTTAAGATACCACCTTACACCTGTCAGAATGGCTAAAATAAAAAACACCAATGATAGCCTTTGCTGGAGAGGTTGTGGAGAAAGGGGTACACTCACCCATTGCTGGTGGGAATGCAAACTTGTGCAACCACTCTGGAAAGCAGTGTTTCGGTTTCTCAGGAAATTCGGGATCAACCTACCCCTGGATCCAGCAATACCACTCTTGGGAATATACCCAAGAGAGGCCCTATCATACAACAAAAGTATATGCTCAACTATGTTCATGGCAGCATTGTTTGTAATAGCCAGAACCTGGAAACAACCTAGATGCCCTTCAACGGAAGAATGGATGAAGAAAGTATGGAATATATACATATTAGAGTATTACTCAGCAGTAAAAAACAAGGACTTCTTGAATTTTGCATACAAATGGATGGAAATAGAAAACACTATCCTGAGTGAGGTAAGCCAGACCCAAAAAGAGGAACATGGGATGTACTCACTCATATTTGGTTTCTAGCCATAAATAAAGGACATTGAGCCTATAATTCATGTTCCTAGAGAAGCTAAATAAGGTGAATCCAAAGACAAACACATAGGCATCCTCAGGAATATTAACCTTCATCAGGCGATGAAAGGAGACAGAGACAGAGACCCACACGGGAGCACCGGACAGAAATCTCAAGGTCCAAATCAGGAGCAGAAGGAGACGGAGCACGAGCAAGGAACTCAGGACCACGAGGGGTGCACACTAAGACAATGGGGATGTTCTATCGTGAACTCACCAAGGCCAGCTGGCCTAGGTCTGAAAAAGCATGGGATAAATCCGGACTAGCTGAACATAGCGGACAATGAGGAATACTGAGAATTCAAGAACAATTGCAGTGGGTTTTTGATCCTACTGCACGTACTGGCTTTGTGGGAGCCTAGGCCGTTTGAATGCTCACCTTAGGAGACCTGGATAGAGGTGGGCAGTCCTTGGGCTTCCCACAGGTCAGGGAACCCTGATTGCTCTTCGAGCAGATGAGGGGGGGGGGGGGACTTGATCGGGGGAGGGGGAGGGAAATGGGAAGCGGTTGTGGGGACAAGGCAGAAATCCTTAATAAATAAATAAATTAAAAAAAAAAGAAACAGATCAAGAAGACAAAACTGAGCAAAGATTTGAGTAACACAGTTGATAATTTTTTTACTTAAATACAGTACATCACCCCAGCTGTGGAAGTACAGCTTACTTTTTAGCTCACCTGGAGCATTCAAACTAATTCCCTCTGAAGTGACTTACACAGGATGATTATTTAACCATCCCTAAATCTGCGATAAAAATAGGAATCTATAACAAAAAGACAGGTCCTTAATAATACTAAAGTCATAGAAACCTAGAGCCCAAGTTACTTAATAACACTTGTGTCAAAGAAGCAAGTATCAGGAAAATTACAAAATACTTAGAACTGAATGACAATAAAAATACCACATGTCAAAAATCTTAGGGACACAGCCAACACAAAACTTAAGGAAAGCGAATGACTTTAGCTATATTTGTCAAAAAAAGATGAAAAAATAGACTAAGTATTTTACTTAATAATTTGGAGAATAATCCTAAAGGAAGAATAAAATGAAACAATGTGGAAATCAATAAAATCAAGAATAAAAGGCTGGGGAGACAGCTCAATTGGTAAAGTGTTTGCTGTGCAAGGAGAAAGACCTGAGTTCCGTTCTCAGAAGCCACACACACACACACACACTCATTCACACACTCACACATACATATTCACACACATACACACACTCACACACACACATACTCTCTCACGCTCACACAGATAAAGATAAACTAAATTAAAACATTATTACTAATAAATTCATTGATCCAGTTACTGTCATTAGAGGCTACTAAAACACTGATGTCCAACCAAACATCGTCACCAGGATCCTCTTGAAGTGAGCACACAATCCACTGATGAGGTGGTCATGGTGAAAACGGATGTCTGTGTCTCATTCTCTTGGTCTGTGCAGATGGGACAGATTCAGATGCTGTTTGAGCAAGCCCATAGCTGCTCACAAATCTGCAAGAAATTCACACCTCTGAATTCAGTTAAAGTTTCTCAAAATTATTGCAGATAATTTTTAGGAAATTAAAAGGTAGGCTCCAAAGTTAATATATCGAAAAATGAAATTTTAAAGTCTACAAAAACTTAAAAGAGAGAGGAACAGTTGATTTGCTATATCAGATGTTAGGGTGTACTTTGGAGCTATAGAATTCCATGCATTAACTCAAGAACAGATATACTAGGCTAGAGATG
Source organism: Microtus oregoni (assembly GCF_018167655.1). Lineage (NCBI taxonomy): Eukaryota > Metazoa > Chordata > Mammalia > Rodentia > Cricetidae > Microtus > Microtus oregoni. Next base: position 3,219,360 of record NW_024543831.1, on the reverse strand, counting down.
GCTCAGCAGTTAAGAGTACTTGCTGCTCTTGCAGAGGACCCAGGTTCAATTCCCAGCACCTACATGGTGGCTCATAACCTTTTATTTTTATGACTCCAATTCCAGGATATTTGATGCCCTCTTCTGGCCTCCACAGACATCAGGCATGCACATCAGATGCACAGACTCACAATGTAGGCAAAATACCATACACATAAATCAATGAAATGATAACTTTTTAAAGATTATTTATTTATTACATATACAGTATTCTGCTGCATCTGTACCTGCACCCCAGAAGAGGGCACCAGATTTCATTACAGATGGCTGTGAGCCACCATGTGGTTGCTGGGAATTGAACTCAGAACTTCTAGAAGAAGAGTTAGTGCTCTTAACCGCTGAGCCATCTCTCCAGCCCTGAAATGATAACTTTTAAAAGCACAAACATGTCAACCTAATGGAACAGTGGTGAGAATACATATATAGGTCTTTGTATACATAAGAACTTGATATATGATAAAGAAGGCACCCGAATCAGTAGTAAAAGGATTGCATATTTAGTCGTGATTCACACACAAAGAGTGTTAAAACTCTACCTCATACAAAGGTGAATTAATTCGAAAGCTGGGCATGGAAGCACATGCCTGCAATCCTAGCCCTGTAGAAACTGAAAAAGAAAGACTGCTACCTGCTCAAGGCCAGCCTTGGCTATATAGCAAGACCTTGCCTCAAAAACAAAAATAAGAATAATAATAAAATGAAAGGGGAATTTCAGATAGACTAAAGCCATAAGATAAATACAGTCACAGGCCCAACAAAATGAAAACTAATAAATAGATCTGTCTATGATCTTGGGAAGGAAGGGACTCCATGAACAAAACCCAAATAATGGGCTGTAAAACAGGTAATGTTGTGTCTGTACCAGATTTAAAGGTTTTTGTTAACTGAAAGAATGCATGTTGGTTTCCAAGCTTGGCTGGCTTAAAACAACCGAAATTAGCGAGGTGTGGTGGCCTCGAGCTCACAGAGATTCTCCTGCCTCTGCATCCCAAGGACTGGGACACAATTCAACACAGAAGAGATGGTGTGATTCCATTCTCTGCCTCCATCCCATGGCCGTCTTAGAGGTATGTCTCTCCATCTTCTCTTAATAGAAGGGCACCAGTCATTGGATTTAGGACCCCAGCCCCCACTTCATCCTGGAATTCCTAGCTAGTCACATCTGCAGACCATGTTCCCGAAGAAGGTCATTCTGAGTTTCCAAGTCAACGTGAATTCTTGGGAATAGTACTTAACCCACTATACCCAGTCACCCAACCCCTCAAAATCTGTATCCTTCCTGTTTATAGGGTTCATTCACTCCATCCCAGCACTCACAGATGGCTAATTCTGAGTCTGAACCATTTGAGTGCGTTCTGATCATCAGTTTGAACGGATTAAGAAATGCCGCTTAAAGGAAACTTCAGAGCAAATCTGTTAACAGCATTTCCAGAGACGATTAGATCCTGGGTTCTCTGACCTGAGGGAAGGATTCATCCCCTGATGGAGTCACAAACTGGTAACACCACAGGAAGAGTGAAAAGTGGAAGTCAGGGTCTAGTTGGAGGAAACAGTTCATGGTGAAGGTCTGTTTCCTGGATCACAGCAGAAGAGGGGAGGGAGGCCCAGAGTCACTAAGCCTATTGATGAAGATTCGACCCTCACTACCTGACCATGTCCTAAAGGTCCTACTTCCTAAAATAGTACCTTGGAGACTACAATATCAATGTACACATTTGGCAAAGACAGAAACATTCTGTCTCTAGTAGGGAGACAGAGGAGAACAAGGATATAAACACCAGATACTTGCCATAAGTAACTATACATGCAAAGCCAACATTCCAGCCATTCCAGAATCTAGTCTCTATACCTAGGGACTCGATGGTGTGATGGTCAGCCTTGGTTTCTCAAACAGCCCCCTTCCACTTTCATGGGTCTCCCTCCCTCAGCAACGATTAACTGATTCTAGATTTTCTGGGACTGGAGAGGCCTTATGAGCCTCCCTCCCTCCATGACAGGATGTGATAGGCGTGTTCTTGCGTGGGTCTAGGGCACACAGTCGCAGATGTTGAGAGCTCCAGAGTCCAAGGGTCACGTCATGTCTGAGGATGCTACCTCAGCCCTCCGCAGCTCTTATGCCTCCACTCCCATTCCCACCCACGGCTATTCTGAGAGGACCCTGAACCTGAGAGAGGATGACTGGCCATTCAACAGTCACTTATTCTCAGCGCTTTGACCCACTGTGAGTCTCCACACAGCACACTGGTCTGTGAGAAAAACATAGATATTTTGAAGGGGTTTGTGAGTTGAGGGGGGTGGCTGCTGCTTTTAGAGAGTGGGAGCTACTGGTGTCCCTGCCTCCACCTGCTGAGCACTGGGATCACACTGAGAGCCATCACTCTCGCCTTAAGGTTCTTATTCTCAGTGAACATTGTTCTCTGATATCAGCCATTCCTGTCTGTCCATTGCTGTGATGAAACACCATGACCAAAAGGCCAGTTGGGGAGAAAAGGGTGTATTTGGCTTACATTTCCACATCACTGAAGGAAGGAGGGATAGGGACTCAAGCAGGGAAGGATCCTGGAGGCAGGAGCTGATGCAGAGGCCATGAAAGGGAGCTCTTACTGGCTTGCTTCCTCTGGCCTACTCAACCCATCTTCTTATAGAACCCAGGGCCACCTGCTCAGGGATACCACCCACCATCAACTGGGCCCTTACAGTTGGATCTCCAGGAGGTATTTCCTCAACTTCCTCTTTGATGACTCTAGCTTATGTCAAGTTGACACGCAAAACCATCCAGGACACTGTCTTGATGCATACCTTCCCTTGCTGACTGAATAGGTTAAATATTTGTAAAACCTGGAACTTAGTGGGCCCTTGCTAAATGTGCTTCATTTGGAAGTGCACACTCAACACCTCACCAGGCCTGCAAGCTCCTGGCCTCACTCCTCCCCAGCCACAAGCACCCAGTGCACACACAGCTCAATAAGTGCCTTCAGGGGAGAAAAAAATAAGCTTGCAGAATGAGAGAGAAAAGCAAAGGACCTGGGAGGTGCTTCAACCCCCAGGCTGGCAGAAGCCTGCCACATCCTTCTCATCCAGTTGTAAAGAGCCTGTGTTCATTATTTTAACAGTGATTCGTGATCAAACGATTTGGTGTTAATGTGGATCTAATGTATAAATCCATACGGGTCCCACAGTCATTTAGCATTAATTAAACGAGGTCATTATAAGGCTGGATTCCACTGGGTTTATTGCGCTTAGCAACTAATGACAAGAAGCACTCGACCACTTTGCTTTTTCTTTCTGTGTCTGTGGGGTACAGAGGACTAGCTGGGGTACAGAGAGCTAGCTGGGGTGCAGGGGACTAGCTGGGGTGCAGAGGACTAGCTGGGGTGCAGGGAACTAGCTGGGGTGCAGAGGACTAGCTGGGATGCAGAGGACTAGCTGGGGTGCAGAGGACTAGCTGGGGTGCAGAGGACTAGCTGGGGTGCAGGGGACTAGCTAGGGTACAGGGGACTAGCTAGGGTGCAGGGGACTAGCTGGGGTACAGGGGACTAGCTGGGGTGCAGGGGACTAGCTGGGGTGCAGGGGACTAGCTGGGGTGCAGGGGACTAGCTGGGGTGCAGAGGACTAGCTAGGGTGCAGAGGACTAGCTAGGGTGCAGAGGACTAGCTGGGGTGCAGGGAACTAGCTGGGGTGCAGGGAACTAGCTGGGGTGCAGGGGACTAGCTGGGGTGCAGAGGACTAGCTGGGGTGCAGAGGACTAGCTGGGGTGCAGAGGACTAGCTAGGATGCAGGGGACTAGCTAGGATGCAGGGGACTAGCTGGGGTGCAGAGGACTAGCTAGGGTGCAGAGGACTAGCTGGGATGCAGGGGATTATCTAGGGTACAGAGGGCTAGCTGGGGTGTAGGGGACTAGCTGGGGTGCAAGGGGTTGTCTGGGGTGCAGGGGATTATCTGGGGTACAGAGGGCTAGCTGGGGTGCAAAGGGGTGATTGTCAGGAGGGGAAGTTAATGGAACCCAGCCTATCTAGGAGCTAATAATTTCTAAGAAAGAAACAGGTCTGTAAGTGTAGAGAGCCAGCTTGGGAGCCCAGAGAACAGAATTCTAGCGGTGCAACCACAGGTAAGGCACAACTCCTCTCTGTTCTCTTCAGCTAATGGAGGAGCCTGGACAAGACACCCCTATTGTCCCCAGTTATAATGTACTTCTTCCGAATCTTTCAGACCTTTTAATTCACACACCAGCTCCTCCATTCTGGAACTGATCACTGGCTGTAGCCCACACTGCATCACCCTAGAGCGTCTGTTCCATGAGCTTTTCTTTATGAACCCAGCTGCATGTGTATTCATGTGTTTGCTGTGCCTTATTCCCACCCCCTCTTCCCTGTGAGCCCCGCCACCCTGCCCAGTCCCAGAGCTTCCTCCATCCAATTCCTCCCTTTAATATCAGCTCCCAAACAGCACCTGGCAACACTAAGGGCTCACAGACAATTTCCCCATCAACTGAACCACTAGCAATGACTAAAACCCCCTCCACGATGCCAGTTGTGCCGAGAAAGCAAGGGCCATGTGTAGAACAGGTAGAATGGGGCTCGTGGGCTAAGTGCTAAGGGACAGAGGAAAGCAAGCAGCTGGAGAAGGAGAGGTGGGTGCAGCCTGGAGAAGTCCCCACACTGGAGAGCTCAGAGCCTCGGCAACTGCTGCATCATCAGGCTGCCAGCCAAGACCATTTGGTGAAGCTATATTAATAATCACAATGCAAGATTCCCTTGCAACAGCAACAAGATCCTTCCAAGGCACTGCCATGCACACTACTCCACTTCGTTCTCCTGCCATCCCCTTGGCACAGGGAGGGGGAAATATCTTCTGCTGTTTAGAGACGAAGAACTGATAGTGCTAATTGTTCATTTGTATAGCGCTTCCTGGTTCCCAGAGCAAGTTTCCTTGTGTAGAAAAACAAGAAGTGTTGGCTCAGGTGTCTTGTCCCTGTCACTTCCCTGGCGGGTGGCCTAACAACCTCAAACTCAAAAGTTTCCCTAGTCCAACGGCCTGTTTCCGAGATGAAGAAACTGAGGCAGAGAGCATACATGGTTGATGATGGCACAGCACACAATACATATATTCTCATGGATACTGATGCACATGCTTGCATGTGGATATACACACATATACACATAGACAGATGCATACACATGTACTCAGAAGGGCCTAAGCTATCTGTAAAATCAGACTGAGGTCTGATGAGATCAGAGAGGTGACAACCCCCTTCCAGACTGAGCATCAAGGGGAGTTGCCTTGAAGGATGGTTGGGGACTCCTAGCAACCAAATCTAACATTCAAAGCTGGAAGCAAGGCTGAAGAAGTTTCCAGCCTCAGCATGTTTGGTCTGGGTTCCCTGTTTTGCCATAGTTTTCAACAGGAATAGCATGCCACCACACATGGAACAGGCCCTCAATGGACTCCCGAGGCAGGGCCAGGCAGGAACCAGGTGACCTAGGCAGTTTGGGTGTCTCAAGGGCCTCACAGTAGCAGAGGAGACTAAGGCAAACTGGAGAGCATATACTATGCAACAAGGGGGTTGCTATAGCCAGTAGCTACCGCATGAGCATGCGCACAGAGCTCCCAGCTCTTACCATTGTTTGATGAAAGGCCAGACATGTGGATCTTCGTTGGAAATTCTAGAACTTTAAATGCTGGCATTTAAATGTAAAGCACTGCGTGGGCCAAACAAAATGTGTCTTGCAGTGAGCTTCTTTGTTTTAACAGCTTTATCAAGGTATAATTGATATGCAAAAAACTGCACATATTTAGCAGTACAGTCGGCTGAGCTTGGCCATATGCGAACACCCGTGAGACCATCCCCAAATCAGATCTAACACACACGCACACATACACACACACATACACACACATACACATACATACACACACACATACATACACACACATACACACACACATACATACACACACATACACACACACACACACAGTGCTCCTATATCCCTTTGTTTATGCTGGGTGTGTGTGTGTGTGTGTGTGTGTGTGTGTGTGTGTGTGTGTGATAAGAACATTTAAATGAGGGCTGCCCTCTTACAAAGTTCGCAGTGCCCACTGTTAGCATTCAGAACTGTTGAACAGCAATCTCCAGAATGTCTTCAAAATCTGTGTTCTCACCGAGTAACAGCCCACAGTTTCCTCTCCCTCAAGCCCTGGCAACTTGCTTCAAACCCTGATGCTACCAAGCGCACTCTCGGATTCTGTTAGTTTGACTATCTTAGACACCTCACATAAAGCAGGCATGTGGAAGGCTAGCCTAGCATGTGTGAGGTTCTGGGTTCCACCCCAGAGCACGTGCACATGTGAGTGTGTGCATGTGCACACACACACACATGTATACACACACATGTAAACACACTAACGAATCATGCAGTCCTTGTCTTGGACTGACTAATTGAGCCCAATGTCTTCCAGGTTCCCTCCCATTATTGCAAATGACAGGATCTCCTATTTTTTTAAGGTTGAATAATATTCCATTGTCTGTACCACATTTTCCTCATCTCACAGCAAATTTCTATCTGTGATCCAACAATTTCACATTTTTAATTAAGCTAATAAATTCACTCTGTTTGGTCCTCCATTATGAAGATGTAGCAGCCAAAAAGCTCAAGCCATGGTCCTGGGATCACAAACAATTGGTCCCCAAAAGCACAGACCTCCCCTTGAACTTCCAGAGCCCCCGAACTCCAGTTCTTAAGCCATCAGCCCTGGGAACAGGTCCATGGGCAAAGTGGTGCACATGGCCCCAGAAGTCCAGGGACACAGTGTCACACAGTTTTATGTTCCAAATCTACACATTCCATCTGACATCCCAGGAGTCAGGGCTGGTGTCCCATTGAGACTGGAAAATGTCCCCAAAAGAAAAGGCTCAGACACCCCTCTGGACACCCCTCTGGACACCCCTCCACCGACAGCCTGAGAAGAGCCAGCCCCACCCGCTCCCAATGCCTTATCTTCAGGTTGCTTAAAAGACAGCATGGTGGCACAGGCCAGCTGTCACTTAGGCACTTACGGGCAGAACCGCAGAAAAACCAAACCACTGTTATTACATTTAATAACCAGTTTCTACCTCATCAACTCATTGGCGTCTGACAGGCGCTGTTAGGGTGCCAGTGCCTTTGGCCTAACAAGTCAGCACTGGGGGAAGGGGGGACCAGTGGTGCTGACACCAGCCTCCCATGAGTTAGCCTTTCCTCTCCTGCCCAGTGCGAAGGACACCCACCCCAGGGCAGCCCAGACTGCCGTGCCATTTGCCCCACATGCTCAGAAACTGGACAGCCTCACCAAGGCAGCCAGGGCATGGAGCAGGGGTAGGAACCAGAGCGTTTGCACAGAAGACAGCAGCTGGTCCTACAGCCAAGACCTGACAGGTGCTGTCCAGGGCTGGGACACCCATTTGGATCCCAGCTCCACAGTGTGGCCTGGAGTGAGGTGTTCCATCTTCCCCGGCCCCAGATCTCCTCACTGGAGTGGCCACACCGGTCACACCCAAAAGAAGCGCCGTGATGGGGGCTGAGGATATAGCTCAGTTGACAGAATGCTTGCTTAGAATGCATGAAGCCCTGGCATAAACCAGCTGTAGTTTATGCCTATAATCCCAGCATGTCTATAATCATAGCAGCTGGGGGGGGAGGGGGAGAAGGAAGCCAGAGGATCAAGAGTTCGAGGTCATCTTTGCTTACAAAGTGAGCTCAAGGTCAGTTCAGACTACCTGTAACTCTGTCTGAAACAAAAGGTACTACTACTGAAGGCAAAAGAGCAGACAGTGAGAGCCAAAGGCGAGCACGAGCCAGGGAGCGCTGGGAAATAAGAACTAAGAAATACTCCTCACTGGCCTAGGACACTGAGGTGGAGTCGGAGCTGTCATTAGATGAGCAGTAACCAAGCCTGACCTTACCCTCAGCGCTCTCTCTTTAGAGATGCGAAAACTCAGAAAGGTTCAGTAACTCACCTAAGGGAAGCCAACAAGTGGCAGAACTAGGCGTGGCAGGCAGTGAGAACGGAGCCAGAGATCCTATCACCTCGGCCCCTTCTGCCTCTGTCCTTCCCCACAGGATTAACCGGGGTCTGTGGTTCCTAGCCCACACTGTTCTGCTCAGAAACAACAAATAACCCTGGAGGTTTAGAGAGCAATGCCGGAACTCCAGTCTGGGCTGGACACAGTCGGTGTGCAGTGATCTACCTGTGGCTCTGGATGGTGGCCACAAGAGCCACACGTTCAATGGCCCCGGGCCAAAGCCAAAACTCGCACCGCCCAGAGCTTTGAACAACAAAAGGACCGGGCCCACACACCTGCCCACCAGCGGGCCAGCGGGTCCTGTCGACCTCTGCAGTGCCGGCTTGAAGCGGTGGGGTGCCGCCATCTATCGGCAGCTCCCTGAACTGCTTCCCCGGTCGCCGCTTGGTAGGGCTAACCCTGCTCCAGTGCTGTCCCAGGAGGGGCCAGCTGCCCCTGGTGCACTTGTCCCACGAGACCGCCCAGACAGGTCGCCAGCGACCACAAAGGGCTGCCCGACACACCAGATGCGCCCAGGCATCCATAGAGAGTTCCTTTGCCTTTGTACAGCCCCAAAGTCTCAGGGTTCCGAGGGACAGAGTCCGGGAGGAGAATGAAAGCTGAAAGGGGACCTCAAGAAGGATGTTTTATCAGCTCAGGTCCAAGCTGCCCTGAAAAGTAAAAGTAGACTTGGGAGTGATGGCTGTGGTTTTGTTTTTGAGTGTGTGTGTGTGTGTGTGTGTGCACGCCAGAGGTCAACTCCAAAGTCTTAATCACTCTCCACTGAGCTTTTCTGAGACAGGGTCTATCACTGAATCTGGAGTTTGTGTGTTTGGCTAGACTGGCTAGCCAGGAAGTTCCAGGGATCCTCCCATCTCCACCTCCTCAGTGCTAAGACTGTGGCTGCAACTCTGTGCCTGGTTCTTATTGGGTGCTGGGATCTGAACCCAGGTCCTCGTGTTTGCACAGCAAGCGCTTTGCTGACTGAGTCATCTCCCAAACCCTTCTACCTCTGTTTTAAGCTTAATTGAAATTCCCTACTTTTCCACAATGCCCATATGGACATATAATTTCTATTTGTAAATCTGTCTCAAGGTCGATTTGCTCTTAAGTGGAGACACAATCATCTTAGAATAGAAAGGGACACCTTCTCGCACAGATGAGGAAAACTGGCTTGGAGACGTGCCCAGTGTCACCGCAGTAGCTGGTGGCCAAAGTGAACTAGAACTCCTGGTCAAGAAGGAGTCTCTCCTGTGAGAAGGGCAGGGCCGTCCCTGACTGTAGAGCAGGACCTGGTTTTCTGCTTGTGTCTGTCTCTCCCATGTGTCACGGGGACAGGAAGTTTACAGTCTTGTTCGCTAAGGTGGTCTTGGTGTCTCTGACAGCACACGGTAGACTTGTCCGTGGCACATGCTGAATGAATGGATGGAATGAATGGGGCAGAACTCCCTGGAGAATATAAGGTGCACAGAGCCCGCACTCGGTTCAATCCCAAGCCCTGTGCAAGCCAGGTGTGGGGGCACAAGCCTATAATCTTAGCACTTGGGAGGTGAAGGCAGGAGGTTTGAGGTCATCCTTGGCTACCCAGTAAGTTCATGGCTAGCCTAGGCTACGTGAAACCCTGAAGAAAGAAATGGGTGGGGAGGAAAGGAAAAAGAAAAAAGGAATAAAGGAAAGAGAAGCGGGCATCGTGATAAGACAGCGATTGAGGGCTGATCCAGGGCTGACACAATCCATATGCATGCCCAAGTGTTTCTAGAGGAGGCAAGATCAACAAAATGGCGTGAATCGCCCTCCTCTAGACCCAGATTTCGGAGCTATGTCCAACTCCTGGTCTTGGTCCTTGTCCCATCCTGAGAATGGAATAGAAGCCAGGGAAAGCCCCTCTCTAGAACCAAAAGAATTCACTGGGGACAATAGGCTGAGAAGGGCCATCCTGAAGCCTCCTTCTTGCTCATGACCCTAGGAGACGTTGATACCTATCATAATAGCTTAACCTCCCGGGTTTCTAACCCAGAGACATACAGAGAGAACTCTAGAAACAGTGAAGCCAAAGGGAAGTGGTGAGGTGGCCCAGACGCATGCAAGGTCTCGTTTTGAGTCCTATGGAACATTGCTCTCACTCCAGATGCATTAAGCCTGTGGTTCTCAACCTTTCTAAGGCTGTGACCTGTTACTACCGTCCTCATGCTGTGGTGACCCCCGACCATAAAATTACCGTGCTGCTACTTCATAGCTGTAATTTTGCTACTGTTATGAATCTCAGAATGTAAAATTTTTGGAGGCAGAGGTTTGTCAAAAGGGCCGTAACCCACAGGTTGAGAACCACTGCATTGGGCTGTAATGACGACACTGAACAATGGCATTTATCTACTGTGTTTAAGTAGAGACATCAATGCTTGAAAGAAAAATGAACTGTTTTCCAACAGAGGGAATAGTTAAATAATTCCTGAAAGAAAAATATTAATAATTTCTCTGGAAAATTCCCTCAAAAGGAAAAAGCTCTTTGTTGTCTGGAACACGACCTAATGTCATCCGTCAGGGAGACTAGAAGCCCTGCCCACCCACTCTGAGCACAGGCAGGAAGGAGGCACACCCACATTGCGAACCTGCTGGGTGCCCAGCCTCCCTGTCTGGTCTGACACACACAGGGCCACCTGTAGATCACAGGCACAGACAGCTGCAGAAAACTTGCGATAACAGCCAGCTGATCCATGACAGTTTGCCTCTCCTTTGTCACAGGGACATCCTCAGGTCTTTGGAAAGTGAGGTGCACAAGCTAGCCTGGTGTCCTGCTCTCTCCATGCCTGGTCATGATCAGAACCGCACCTTGCTTTGGACTCTGAATTTGGAACTTGTTGCTAGGCTCTGAAAAGCCTGTTGCCACTAAATCCTAAGGAGTGGGCATGCTGGGAAGGGCGGGGCCAGAAAACCTAAGAGACTGTCTTTGTTTCTGGTTTCTAAAGGAGAAATAGGAATTCTGGAAACGGGAAGATCACAAAAGAGAAAAAGATACAAGGCAAGCCCAGAGAAATCGGAGGGGTGAAATTGAGAGAGACTTGGAGAAAAAGAGGATAAGGAGGGGTAACGAAGGGTGGGAAGAACAGGAGAGACAAAGAGATGGGGACTGGAGGACAGGTTACAGACCAGGGTGGGGAGAAAGGAGCCTGAGAGGAAGGGGAGATCAGAGGACCCAGGAGAGGGGGGAGGTGCCATATCTCCAGACAGCCTCCCTACCCCGTTCTTCCATCCTCCCTGCAGCAACCACTGAGGAAGGAGGAAGGGAGGCAGGAGAGGAGGCAGAGGCAGCAGTAACCTTGGAGACAGAGCCAAAGAGATGGGGAGGGGGAGACGGAAAGGATGAGGGTTGCAGCCCAGCAACAAGTCCCTCTGCCAGGAGGGGTGGGTGACAGACAAACCCGAGAGAGAGGGGGGGGGGTAGATGAGCTGGGGGGAGGGGAGAGAGACAAAAGATTCCAGGAAAACCTAAAGAAGCCCAGGAGTCAGAATAGAGAGGTTTTTCTGAGAATCAATTTAAGAAGGAGAGCGCGGGGGAGTTTCAGTGGGCGATGAGGCAGGAACACAGGAGGAACCAACTCAGGTGGCCTGGCTAAAGTGAGGAGGGGCAGGGGGTCAGTGCTGGGCGGAGGGACACGGCAGGGAAATCAATGGTCAAGGTGGGCTGGTTTGCCTGAAAGTCCTTGGATGCATTCCTGCATCCACCCATCTCAGCTGGGAACACTGAGCCTCTGGACCCTTCCACTGTCTGCAGCCTGACTGAGGAAATTCTACATGTGTTGGTGCCCCCATTGTCTGATGATGTGTGGGCACTTTAGGGCAAGGGGTGTGGGAACAATTAGATGTGTAACTTCCAACATTCAGGAGCCAGTAGGGAAGCTGCCGTGTACACACAAAGAATGACAAAGGGACGCTCGTGGCCAATGATGGCAATCGGGGAAACTCTGCTCTTGGGGACCATGACTGAACCAGACCCTGAAGGCTGGGACCGTAGGATCCTGGCAGCAGACAGGGCAGGGAAACCTGTCTGAGACCAGGATGGGCTGCTGACCTGGCACAGGTTCCTGGTCTTTCCTGCACCTCCCTCCCTTCACTTCGCAGAACTGTCTAAGGGTTGTGGGTACCTGTGCCTCACCTGGCCCCACCAGGAGCTCTCCGGAAATGGTCATTGTTATAAAAACTAAATAGATGAGCTGCAGCTGGAATCAGAGCTACATGGGGAGACCCTGTCGAAAGCAAAATCAGCGAAAATACTGATCCACAATAATAGGAAGTGGTGGACATGAGCTGGAAACCGGGGTAAACCTACTACACAGAGAGAGGTCTGGATAGCAATCAGAGTCTGGGTGCTAGCAGTCTGAGGGGCCACCCCACGGGGACTCAGAGCTCCAACCAAAGCACTTGTCAGAGGCCTGACTGGTATCTACTCAAAGGCTGCCTGCCTTAATTTTTCCAATAAAATATTTGAAAGGATGATGCTTTTAAACTACCCACTGTTTATTTGTTTATTGTTGTTTGTTTTAGAGACCAGGTCTCAATCTCTAGCCAAGGCTAGCATACTATGTGGTCCAGGTTGGTCTCAAACTTGTGCTCTTCTTGCCTCAGCCTCCTAAGTGCTGGGATCGCAGGCATATACCAATATGCCCAGATAATATAGATGCATACATATATATGAATATATGTGTGTGTGTGTGTGTGTGTGTGTGTGTGTGTGTGTGTGTGTGTGTTTCAAAATACCTAGATGTTTTTGAATGTTCCCTCCCAAGAACTGATGACCATCAGGGGTGATGGGAAGGCTACTCATGCCGCCTGACCACTGTGCAATATGTATGTGCATCTAAGCATCATGCCCACCCCAGAAATTTGTACAATTATTATACATCAATTAAAATATACAGTAATTAAAGTACTTTTAATGAAACTTAGTCCCCCTCCAGTTGAATGTGACCGGTCTTGGTGACTCACTTGTAACAAAAAGAAGTGAGGTGGCCTTTAATCTTGGAGACACGGAGACATTGCGAGGACTGGGACGATTGCCCAATGACAGGGCACTGTGTGGCATGCCTGAGGCCCTGGTTTTAATTTTGTTCCTAGCACTACCAACAATAATTAATAATTAATAAATTTTTGAAACTAGCATGGTGGCTTCCTCTCTTGGCCTGCTGAACTGCTATGGGGACAGGCATCCTAGAGGTCTGTGTTACAACCAACAGAGCCACCCATCACTGGCCAGGACAAACAGGCAACCAAGAAAAGCTCATCCAGAAAGCAGATCCTACAGCCATTCATAGCCACGCCTGCAGGGGACCCCGCGGCCCTGGCTAACAACTGGACTCCAACCACACCATCACTGCCGAGCCAAATTCACCAAGCTGAGGCAGTTCCTGGCCCCAGATTGGGCGGGGGGGGGGGGGGGGGGGGGAGAACCAACAGTTATGTTGACATGCTTTGTCCTGGGATCCTTTATTAACACAGCAATGGCTAGCTAACTAACTTGAGGCCGGCAAACACAGCTTGGAGCCACGCCTCCCCACAGCCATGGCTGCCGTGAGCCTGGCCTGTGTCCAGTGTGGAGGGCTCTGGAGATGAAGCGGAGACAACCAGGAAGTACTGGCGTCAGTGTTGCCACAGATGGCAGTCTGGATGATGCTAGATGAGACAAGAAGGCCGGCTGGAAAGCCAAGGTAAGAAGAGGGTATGGGGACTTCTAGTCCCCTGGACTCAAACCCTTGTTTTCGCCATAATATTTCTGCTTCAGTTTCTCAACTGGGGTGATGAAACCTTCCCAGTGTGGTAGTAGCCACATAGTTTGCAGAGCCTTGGTACAGAAAAATCAAAGTGGGAGAAAAGCCCCACAGCGTCAAGAAAAACGCTGGGCCTCTGGGCACCATGCTCGGCCCCCAACCCTTGAAGTCAGGAGCATGGACCTGGCTGTGCGTTTCATTGTCTTGTGCTGCATGTGGCTCGGGATCCAAGTTTAAGAAACCCTGTCTCAAAAAACCAAAAAAAAAAAAAAAAAAAAGGACGAGAGAGAAGAGAGAGGAAGTGGAGGTGGGCGGGAGAAAGAAGGGGAAGAGAGGGGGTGGGAGAAGAAGAAAGGAGGGGAGAAGAGGAGGTAACAGGATGGAGGGGAGGGGAGATGTGGCTCAGTGGTAGAACACTTGCCTCGCATGCTAGAGGCCCTGAGTTTGATTCTCCACACTTGCGGGAAAAGAAAGGGAAAAAGAATTCCAGCCACGTCCGTCACATAACGTTCTTCCAAATCTTCCGGCTTGTTCATGGAACTAATCTTAGCTTCCACTGCTTCCATCATCATCCCAACCCTGGCTGCCTCACAATCGTGGTTTCCGTGGGGAATGACTCCCGCGGGCTCAGGTGTTTTAACAGTGGGTGCCCAGCAGGTGGTACTATTCCGAGACAATGTATAGCCTTGAAGAGATTAGAACCTCACTGGAGGAAGTGGACCAAGAGGTTCGATGCCTGGCTCTACTTCCCCGTACAGTCTCGCTTCCTGTTTTGTGGAGGAGAAGAGCCTCAGCCTCCACTCTTAAGTATATGGCACCTCAACAGGAGACAAAGGTAAGTCCTTTCTTGCCTAAGTTGCCCTTCAGGTATTTGGTCACAGCAACTACACAGTAAACAAGGAGCTCACTGAGACGTGTCCACTCTGCTCCCTCCCCTAGTGTCAGTCTCTTCAGCTGGGCTAGCCATAGCACTAGATCACCTCAGAGACTGCAAGCATTGAAGATGATGAGGCAAAGACCTCAGAGGTCCTCCATGATGCCTGTGACAGGGACATTCTCACCCAGGTCTACAGTACAAAATGTGCTCTTACCGCATGGAATTTTTAAAGATGTATTTTCAATGTTTTTCTTTGTGTATAGGTGTATGTGTCTGTGTCCGGGTCTGTGTGTGTGAGTGCCCGTGTCTGTGGAGGCCAGAGGCATGGGATCCAGCCCAGGGGTGGCACTGCCCACAGTGAGCTGGAGCAGCAGGCAGTTGTAAGCTGCTCCATGCCAATGCTGGGAACCAAATGCAAGTTCTTTACAAGAGCGATCCATGTTCTTAACCGTGAATCCATCTCTCCAGCCCCACAACACAGACTTTCAAAAGCTCAAGGATTCAGCTCCTTTCATGGAAGGTAGCTGTCTTTATTAGCATTTCTATTGCTGTGATAAAACATCAGGACCCAAAGCAACTTAGGGCAGAAGAAAAAGCAACTTCAGGCCACAGTGCGGAGTCCATCATCCAGGGAAATAAGGGCAGGAACTCAAGTCAGGAACCTGGAGGCAGGAGCTGATGCCGAGGTCATTGAGGGTGCTGCTTACTGGCTCTCTCTCATGGCTTACTCAGCCTGCTTTCTTACAGCTCCCTGGACCACCAGCCCAGGGGTGGCACTGCCCACAGTGAGCTGGGCCTCCCTATTAGTTATCAATAATAAAAATGCATTCTAAGCTTGCCCACTGGCCAAACAGGTGGAAGCACTTTCTCAATTGAAATTCCTTCTTCCTAAATAGCTCTGACCACTGCAGTAATTCATTCATTTTCTGAGGTCTTGTTGGGAATCTCGAGAACTTCTTACCGAGGGCATCAATCTGTCCTCCTCCCTGCACATCTGTCGCCTCGCTCCCTCCAGCTTTCTGCAGATCTGAACTCACTAATAAACTGCTCACACACATGTGTGCCTGGGAAAGGAAGGACGCTGTGATGTCTACTATGGACTATCAAACTCGCAGACTCTATAATCGCCTGGTAGACGAGGCCTCTGGGCATGCCTGTGAGGAGGACTAGGGGGTTATGTTAACTGAGGTAGAGAAGCACCCTACATGTGAGTGGTCCCATCCCACGGGCTGGAGTTCCAGACTGAATACAGAGGAAAGAGTGGGGCTGTAGAGGTGGCTCAGGGTTAGGGGAGTGTACTGCTCCTACAGAAGACCTGAGTTCGGTTCCCAGCACTCAGGCAGGCAGCACACAGACATCTGAAAATCCTGCTCTGGGGGATCTCACGCTGTCTTCTGGCTCCCACTGGCATCTGCACTTGCCTTAGTTTGGGTTTCTATTGCTGTGAAGAGACACCGTAACCACGGCAACTCTTATAAGGAAGATATTTAATTAGGGTGGCTCATTTAGAGTTCAGAGGTTCAGTCCATTATCATCATGGTGGGACATAGCTGAGCTCAGGCGGGAATGATGCTGAAGAAGTAGCTGAGAGTCCTACAATTGACTCAGTGTCACACTGAGAGAAGCTAGAGCAGAAGAGACCTCAAAGCCTGCCCCCACAGAGACACACTTGCTTCAACAAGAACATACCTACAGACTTACCATACCAACAAAGCCACACCTCCTAATAGTGCCACTCCCTTTAGGGGCCATTTTCTTTCAAACCACCACAGCACTCATATCCACATACCTACACACAGACACATAATTTTAAATAATAAATAAGTTAAAATAAAAAGGAGAAAGTAGAATGAATGAAAGGACTCATCACTGTTTCCTGACATGAAATGAATATAGCCAGCCAACCGTATTCTGCCACCACGTCTGCCCTGCCATGATGGAATGCATTCCCTTGAACTATAAGACAGAATAAATCCTCCCTCCTTGAATTGCTTGTCAGATATTTTGTCACAGTGATGAGAAAAGTAACTAATGTAGACAGATTGGGTAGATGGATAGGTAGATGAATGGATATGTGGATACACAAGTGAATGAATGAGGAGAGATGGATGGATGGATGGATGGATGGATGGATGATGATGATGGAGGATGGAAAATTTGATGGGGAAATTTATGGGGATGGATGTATGAATTCATGAATGAGAGATGGATGGATGGATAGATGAATGGATGGATGGATGGATGGATGGATGGAGGATGGAGGATGGAAAACTTGATGGGGAAATTTATGGGGATGGATGTATGAATTCATGAATGAGAGATGGATGGATGGATGGATGGATGGATGGATGATGATGGAGAATGGAAAACTTAATGGGGAAATTTATGGGGATGGATGTATTAATTCATGAATGAGGGATGGATGGATGAAAGGATGGATGGATGGATGGATGGAGTGCTTGGATAGATGATGACTAGGTGGATGACTGGATGAGATGGGTGGACAAATCACAGGATGAGTGAATGATCTGAAACTGTCCTTTGTTCTAGAGACTGTGCCTGGCCTCAGCCTATGCCTTTCTTGGGTTTCAACATGGATACAGAAAATTCCTCTCCTGCAGAGAAATGTGAGCAAGGAACACCAACCATCCTACAATTGGTTCTCCATTCTAATCACACCCATTCCTAATGCATTCATTAACCTCCTCTAATTAGGCTGTCCTAGCACCATCTCCTAGGAGGTGATGAGGGAGGCTGGGCTGCTCTCCTGAACTGGTGGAGAATGAGGAGATGTAGCCAGATCCGGAAGCCTGTGCTCTTCAGTCGGGGGCCCAGTGACTAGAAGGGATGGAGTCTTAGGGATCTTGGGGTACATATGGGATGGTGTGGAGTATAGAGCTTCCTCCATGGACTCCACCAGCACCAGCACCACCCTGTCACCACTTCAGGATGCCCAGAGGGGAAATGACTGTTCAATGATTAGATTATCTTGGTGTCTCACAGAAAGAGGCCTGGGATAAGTCAAAGTCCAGGGCTGTAGTCAACTATTATATCTATGGATCATGTGATCATGGACAAGTTTTATGACCTCTTGGAGCCTCATTTAATGTGGATGAATTGGATGATGTTATAAGACCCCTTTCATCTCTCAAGAATCATTGAGTCCTCTCATGGACTCATAAATAGACGCTTCAAAGTCATTCGGGATCTTGTGATCTAGATCCTGGGCTAGAGACAAAAGTCTTCCACCAGCAGCTGGCCACTTGGGGGCTTCAGAGGGGCATGAAAGCATCCTGGGTCCCCTCCCCAAGACTATGAGCAAGGCTAAGAAACACACCCTAGCAGATCCTGGAGCCTCGACACCATGGACTGGAGTTAGCAAGGACACCGTGGCACGAGGAGGATCCCTGCGCATGACCCACCCCCTGTCCCCTCTGCTCATTTAGCTTCCATGCAGTTTTATGTCCCTCCTAGTACCAATGCTGCAGGAGATGCAGGGTCAGCATCACGATCTAGTGTAGTGAGGGGTTTGTGGCCACATTCTCCCTGTACCAAGTCTTCAACATGCTTGCTAAAGCTCCGTTTCAGGCAGGGGCCAAGCTGCCCAGCTGGTTGCAGCAACAACCTTGCATTCTGAGCTCTATTCTCACTGCTGTTGAGACTTCAGACAGTCCTGACAGGGACATGGAACCAAGCCAGGCTCCTAGTATGGACTACATGACTCATGGTGCTTCAGCAATGCCAGGCTGGACTCCAACGATCAAGAAACTGGTCTCTCTGGACCTTGGCTTCAACTGTTCCAGCACAGAGCCAGGGAAAGTGGGAATGATGATGAGAAGAGTCAGGTCTCAGCTTCTGCCAAACCCAGAGGAGGGAGGGAAGGGAGCTAGAGTCCTGCAGCTCCCTTCTGGGAAGCATCCTGGAAAGACACCTTGTGAAGGTACTGCATACAGCCCAGGCTGGGCACCTGTGCAATAGCATCTCTCACCCCTGAAACCATGCCTGATCCCCAGACTCAGCTCCTGCAGATGAAAACACTGAGCCCAGGGAAGGAAGACCCAGAGAAGGGGGACCATTAGCAGCCACACCATCCTGGGACCTGGTATCTGATACTCCGTTGAATTTTTATGATCCACACAAGACAGTTCATTGTAGACAAGAGAAGGAAGCCAAGACTCGGCTGGCTTGGAGAACAGCTCCATTCATCCCCATCATGTCCCTGCCACCAACCCACCAACTGACCACATAATCTCCCGTGAGAGACCTAACTTTCCTGTCAAACTTTCCCCCCTGCCAAACAAGGTTATCATGTCTCAGCATCCTCCTTGGCAGGGGGCTTTTGGGGAAGCCATATTTTTAAAAAAAAAATGCCCTACAACACTCAATGCCAAATTTGCAGAGACATGGAGAGCAAGCACCCTAGCCTCCTGGTATCACAGCTGTAGAAAAGGCCTGAGAAGTTATAGGACTTATCCAAGGTCACACAACGTGCGTTGCAAAAGCACGATTGTGAACCATTTGCACAGCAGGTCTTAGCATCAGTGAGGACCTGATGAGTGCCAACGGACCTTTCATTTGGAAAATGCCCATCGGGGTCAACACACAGACGGCACGTGTGATCTAGAGGGGTTGACTGCTGAAGCCAGCTGAGGATTAGAGATCCATCAAAGGAATCCAGACCTGCCCCCGTGTGTCCTTAACCTCGTGTCTTCGACAGCCAAAGGAAACAGTAATAGTATACTCTTCGTATATAATTTGGGAGAGCTAGTTTGGGGGTACATTGTTTGTAAATTCTGCAGATTGTTTGCTATTATTAATCCGTGAACAGCCTTGACATCTGGAGCCCCAAATCCCCCTAACAGTCCCCCTCCTTGGGGTCCTTTCAAATGCCCAGGTGTGCTGGCTCTAGGTTCTCCTAGGCTCCGTTAGTTAAATGAATTAGTTAAGAATTGTGCCCATCCCTACCTCCACCACCAGCAGGCAAATGCCCTTCCTTGACTCCTCAGCCATCCCCCAGCTGCCCATTGGCCACCTGGGCAGCGCTGCCTGCAGTTCCAGGAAGCTGCCTCGAGCCCCTCCCCACTGCCCAGGAATCAATGCAATCCCCTAAAAGCTCATAACTCGGAGGTAATTATAAGAAGCATCAATTACTCAGCAATGTGGATTTCATGAATTCAATTAATTTGCATGGCGATCGATATGGACGGGTTTGCTGGGGTCCCCCGGGGAAGTTAGGACATTGTTCTGCACATTATTGATTTTACAGTGTAAAACAAAACCTTGCTCCCTTGAATTCATAGATGCCCATTCAGCCATGGTAACTTTCAGATCATTTATTTCTGTATGTCTTTCAAGTCTGTTTGTTGCTATCACACAAATGCAGAGTATTACATTGCAGGGGATAATTGAATCAATGTAGGCATGCCACACCAGGCCTCCCCTGCTCCAGGAAGAGGCTGGCCTGTAAGCTACCTTTCTTCCTCCTCTTGTTCTTTTGCCTTCAGGGTCAGCCTCCACCTCCAGCCCAGGCAACCCCTTCCAACCTGTCCATTCCCTTGACTCTAAGCCCCCAATACCGTTCTCCAATGTATCTGCTTCATCTCACACTTAAATAATATGTATGTTGTGGTTACAGAATAGGCAGAACTTTATTAGCTGGATGGAATGGAATATGGAATTGAGGATTTGACTTAATGGACAAAACGTTGAGAGAAACTATCCAGGTAACAACTTAGAGGCTTTTCCAGGATCCTGTGCAGGGATCTTAGATCCCTGGGAATCTGGAAATGGGTTGAGAAAGGAAGGCTGAAGAAGGGCTATTTCTTTTCCTCCCCGGAAGAAGCAGGACTGAGGACATGTGTATTCCTAGATATCACCCCACTCTTTCTTTCAGAAGAGGACAAGCTGAAGAGAGGCCCTCAAAGAAGTAAGGAGAGAACTGGAGAGATGGTTCAGCAGTTAAGAATCCTTGTCGCTCTTGCAGAGCCCAGGTTTGATGCCCAGCACCCACATGGTGCCTCACAACCATCTGTAACTCAAGTTCCAGAAGACCTGATGCCCTCTTCTGACCTTCGTGGGCACTGGACATCATGTGGTGTGAAGTCAGACATGCATGCAAAACACTCACACATAAAATAAAATGAATAGATCCTTTTAAAAAAAATTTAAGAGGCAAGGAACCACCAGCCTTAGTCATCCATGCTCCCTAACTCCAGGGTTCCGTCTCTGTTCTCTGCTTGAATCCTATCCTCTCCAAACCGGACTATACTCTTAGACAGTATGGCATACATGCATTTACACACAGAGAGGGAGAGAGAGGGTGGAGAGAGAGAGAATGGGAGCAGTCATGAGCCACAATCCAGCCACACACACCTCCCACAGAGTCCCATCTCAGCCCAGCACCTCATCCCCACATCTGGTGAAGAGGGGAAGCCTGTTTTTAATTTGCCTCTGCCCCCACCCCCATCAGGATATTAGACAGCTAAACAGCCTGCGCCTGTTTCCTTCAGATAACCAGTGCCTGACGAGCCCCCTAATTGTCCCCAGAATCTCAGCGCTAGTGTATAGAGTAGGTCATTTAACCAACAGTACACACAACTAAATAAAAATCCATTTTCCAAGAGAAAATTCTATTCTTATCAGAGTTTTGCAAGAGGGTTGTGAGCGGCCCGCGTTAATTGAAGCTTTGATGTTGTGGGAAGAGGCCTCTAATCAACACCACAAAGAGACGGGCTCCTGAGTGAGCCCCTCGGCCAAGGAGCGGACACTGGGGAGCAGAAATGGGGAACCAGGAACTAGGGCTGAGGCTGGGACAGCTGGGGCTGGGACAGAGAGCTCAGGCTGGCTGCCCCACACTAGGGGGTCCCAGCCAAGCACAAAGATGTTAGGGAGGTAGGGGTTGGATCAGAAGGTCAAGAGGCTACAAGTGAGCCAGGCCCCATGTCAGACAGGTCTTCCTGGGGCCAGGATCTACTACATAGTCACTCAGAGTATAAGCCTCTGGTGTCACAGAGAGTGGGTGCCTCAGTTTCCTCTCCAGGTGACCATATCCTCTCTGCCTCCGGCAGGAATTCATTTGATGGCAATGAAAGGAAGGGAGGGAGGGAGGAAGGGAAGGAGGGCGGGAGGAAGGGAAGGAGGGAGGGAGGGAGGGAGGGAGGGAGGGAGAGAGGGAGGGAGAAAGGAAGGAAGGAAGGAAGGAAGGAAGGAAGGAAGGAAGGAAACTCAAGAACTCGAAGTTTCTCTTTTGGGACTGTGCTAGGAGCTGAGCTGATTTGTACAGCACTGTGGCCCGCAGGCTCGGTGCTCACTCTGGTGGCTTCATAGGGCTCCTTTCTCAATTAGTCCTCAAGGTGAGGAATCTTAGCCCACTGTGCACAGAAGGGAACTAAGGTTGAAGAAGCTGAGTGACCCACTTTCCAGCTCACAGCAGAAAGTGACAGGGCTCTGAAGACAGCTTGGTCAATCAAGTGCTTGTCACATAAGCACGAGGACCTGAGTTCAGATCCTGGACGCAGTAGCACACACATGTGTAACCTCAGTGCCCCTATGACAAGATGGGAGGTAGAATCATGGATATTCCTTTCTCCTATCTCAACAAGCTGGAGGCAAGAACTGACACCTGAGTTTGTCCTCTGACCCCTACACATACACATGACATGCATATATCCAAACTCACACATGAACATGTACACACACACACACAAATTAAAAGAACAGAAAGAAATAGCAGAGCTGGGCACACATGGTGGTTCACACCTGCAATCCCAGCACTCAGGAAGCCAAAGCAAGAGGGTTGATCACAAGTTCGAGACCAGACTCTAAAACTGGAAGGGAGACAGATGGGAAAGGAAGGAGGATGAAAGAGGAGGCAGGAAGTAAGGGAGGGACAGGAATGGAAGAGCCAAGCTCGTGTTCAACCATACTCTCCCAGATTCCAGAATCCAAAGTGCTTTTTCTTATCTGAGCTGCTCTTCCTAAAGCAAGGTGGGAATGGTCCCTCCGGCTCTCCACATCATCTGGGCTAAACTTCTACATGCATGTCTGAATCACAGAGCTCCTCACAGCAGCCTCTGAAGTACCAGGTAGGCACCTGGAGGCAAGGTTGGGACCTTACAGGTACATGTGCAGGTTCATGAGTTGCTGCTGGGGAATTCACATCAGCTCCGCGGGGACCTTAGGGAATGTCCAGCATGTGATGGCTATGATAAATTCGATGTTCAGCAACAAGAGGCCCACAGAAGAACTGACAGCTTCATCCCAGTTTTCAAGATATGGAAACTGGAGCTCAGAGAGCTTCTGTGAGTTCTCGGGGCCCCAGCCAGTGAACAGCAACAACAGGGTGTCTTAAACCCAAGGCTCCAGCCACCAACCTACAACCAATCCAGTGTGTTCTGTGGCCCATGCTTTACAAAGGCCACTGCAGACTACGGGTCAAATGGAACAGAGGGAGGGGAATTCCAAACACTGCGTGGCACTGACACTTAAGGCCAGGAACCTGGTTGTGGGCACAGCTGTGGATGGTTGTGGGCACAGCTGTGGATGGTTGTGGGCGCAGCTGTGGATGGTTGTGGGCGCAGCTGTGGATGGTTGTGGGCGCAGCTGTGGATGGTTGTGGGCGCAGCTGTGGATGGTTGTGGGCGCAGCTGTGGATGGTTGTGGGCGCAGCTGTGGATGGTTGTGGGCGCAGCTGTGGATGGTTGTGGGCGCAGCTGTGGATGGTTGTGGGCGCAGCTGTGGATGGTTGTGGGCACAGCTGTGGATGGTTGTGGGCACAGCTGTGGAGTCCTTTTGGGGGGGAGTGCCTGGAGGAGAGGCAAAAGCCTGCGCAAGCTGCCTGCACGAGCAGTGAAAGAGAGAGTACAGTCAGAAGGGAGGGATGACAGGAACTTGGGAAGAGAAAGTAAGAATGGCAAGTTTCAGGATATAGGACGTTGTCCACGCTCACATGGCCAATAAGCTAACCTATCATTACCAGCTGGGGCTAGGGGCTCCAAGACACAGAGATGTGACAGGAAGCGTTCATCCCACCAAAGGCAAAGGGCAAAGCTGAAGGTCTGTCTAGGTCCCAGGAAGAGGGCATAGCATCGCTGCTGTTATTTCCAGAATGGATCCAGACTCCTGGGCAAGAGGGGCAGTGAGGGATTTCCCAGGACTAACCACACTGTGACCACCTTCGATGGCTCTACAAGTTGAGACGCTCCAATAATGAGGAAATTGAGGCCCAGAGAACTCCAGGGACTTGTTCAAGAAACTAAACTATCAATGAGCTAAACTAGAACCAATCCCAGGTCACTGAGTCTGAGTCCAGTACCTTTTCCAGTACTTCAAGCAGATAGGTTTGGGGAACTGAATATAATTCAACATCAAGAGATCAAAGCAAGTATCTAGACACAGGTACTGAGCACAGCCAGTGTGGCTGACTTCCCCACAGCTCAAAACACCAAAGATCTCCACCAGGCAGTACCCATGCCCTGCTGTGGCAAGAGCCGACCCTAATAGAGCAAGGCTTAAGGAAGGAAGTGAGCAGAGGCAGCCCGGTGGGCTGAGCTGTTCCCACAGTGGCATCCCACAGATGTCAGTAGGGCCTGAGGGAAGATGATGGTCAGGTCCAGGGGACCAATTACTGAGTCAAGGCCAAAAGGGGTGAAATGCCTCAAGACAGATAAGCCTCTTTGCTGTCTTAGCTAACTCGGCTGCTCTGTTCTGTCCTCACAGCAAAGGACCTCTTTCCTACAGAAAGCTAGCGTAGCAAGAGTGAAAGGCTGGAAAATATTTATCTTTCTTAAATCCAGGGCCACAGGGGCTGGAGAGATGAATCAGAGCTCAAGAATGCTTCTTGTGGAGCCATGGAGGTGCACACCTTTAATCCCAGCTCTTGAAATAAATAGGCAGGCAATCTATGTGAATTCGAAGCCAGCCTGGTATACAAAACAAGGCAGACCAGGGCTGTTACAGAGAAACCCTGTCTCAAGAAAGAGAAAACAAACTAACTAACCAAAAAAAAAAAAAATGCTTGTTACTCTTCCAGGGGACCCAAGTTCAGTTCCCATGCTCATGTCGGGTTGGGAAACTCACAATCACCTTAGTAACCAAAGGATTTAACTCCCTCTTCTGGCCTCTGCAGGAACTGCACACAGGAATAGATACACTGGCAAAGAACCCATACACATAAAGATAAATTAATTTTTTAATGCAAACAAAAAATGGGTTTATTATGACATCTAAATGCATACATACATACATAATACGTGGTTCGTATTTATCCACTAGTGCCTCCTCCCACTGGCTCCTTTCCTTCCCTTTCTGTTTGACAGGATAGTTTCTGTCTGTTCACCTGGTTTCAGCTGAGATAGAAGTCATCTCTTGAAGTCTGGCCAGAACCCTCCCATCTTCCACTGACCAGAACCCAGCCCCCCCTCCCGCCCCCGGCTCACACAGCTGCTAGCTCTGGTCTCTTCCTGCAGTATTATGGACATCTGGTTGTGGCCACTACCTCACTGACTCACCGGCTACTGAGCTTCTAGAGGACTGTGTGCTGATCACAATGGCAGACACCTAGGAACCCAGGGTATTTACTGAAAAAGTAAATGCGAAGTCCACCCTTTCCAAGGAGTTGAAGCAAAGAGACCCCAACCCTTGGTCCTCGTGGAAACTCCTAAGACTGAAAGAAGTCTTGTGGGTGGTCTCTGTGCTTCCAGGCTGCGACTCAGACTCATACACATACACGCATGCGCAAACCCGAACCCACGGTTTCCCAACCTGTGCTTTCCTACCTGCCGGCTTGTTTGATGGCAAAGCGGTTTTTTTTTTTTTTTTAACCACTTTGCTCCATCTTTCTGCAATATCCTCCAGCAAACCAAGCATCCCCTTCTTGGGATGTTTTCAATCTGTTTTATGTTGATTTTAATTAAAGAATTCGAAACTGAACAAACAGTTCCTAGCAGGTGGCCATACAAGTGTGAAATAAGCAAACTGTTTTATCTGCCACGAACTCTGCTAGTAAATTTCTTCAAATTAATCCCAGCCTCCGAGAGTCTGCTGATTCCAAGGAGAGAGCTAAGCAATCCCAGCCTCCAAATATTTGCTTTTGTTACTGCTCCTGCAGACCGGACTGGTGGAGTCTGCCTTTGCTCCACCCCCAGGCACTCATCTCCCAGACCCATCTCTGGTAGCCCATTGACACAATTCATCCGACCAGAATGAGGCTCATGCGATCCTGACACTGGCATCCCAGGCCAGAACTCCAATAGAGTAATCAAGAGGCAGCGGCTCTCGGCATCACCGGCCATCCAATCAGCCGGCAAGTGCTACTGCCCATGCCTGAGCGTGGGCCATCTTGCTAATCCAGGAATACTCCAATCAGGTACAGACCTGGACAGGCTTGCGTCCACTCCCCAAGTACAACACAGGAGAAAAGGATCCTTCCTTGGAAAATGACACTGCCTAGTCCTACCCAAGAACCAGAGGTAACGTTTATCCTTCCTCAGCCAGGATGGAGTCGTCAATTAGAACCGCCATTAGAAGACCACCTGTGAGGATATAGCAAAAGTTTTAGCATTTTTCTTACTTTGATGCAAGCATTGGCTTGTGCTTGTAATCCTAGCTACTCAGAATGCTGAGTTAGGAAGATCAATGGTTCAAAGTATTTCTGGGTTACAGAGTGAGTTCAAGACCAACCTAAGCAATTTATCAAAATCTTGCCTCAAGATAAAAGGTTTAAAAAATTGTTTATTTTTATGTGTGTTGGTGTTTTGCCTCTATGTAGGTCTGCATGAGGATGCCAGATCCCCTGGAACTGGAGGCACAGACAGTGAACTGCCATGTGGTTGCCAGGAATTGAACCAAGGTCCTTTGGAAAAGCAGCCAGTGCTCTTAACTGCTGAGCCATCTCTCCAGCCCCCTCCCTCCCTGGCAATAAAAGGGCTTTTTGGTTTTTTGAAGGACTGGAGGTGTAGCTTGCCTAGCATGTGAGATGCCTTTGGGTTCAATCCCTAGCATGACAGAAGAAAATATATTGCTTTTAGATGCCAAATTTCCACATATGGGAGAACTTTATTTAAAAAAAAAATCTATGAGGCAAACATGACCTAACAGCAAGAGCCAGGAATGACTTGAGTGGTAGGAATAACTGGGAACTTGTTCAATACGGGATTTTAGTTAGATCACATATCAGATGTAATATAGTCTCTAATCACATGGAAATGTGCTTGTTTTAGTGGAAAAAACAAGATACATAACAACATATATAACATGAGTTTGTTTTCCTTTTAGTGGTTTATAGACATGCATAGACTATTATATATCCATAAATAGTACTATATATTCTTTATGTAATATATATTCCCTTTTAAGACCTATTTGTTTATGTGCATGAGTGTCGTGCCTGCATGCATATCTGTGCATCGTGCCTGGTGCTTGCAGAGACCACAGGAAGGCATCAGATGCCATGCAGCTGAAGTTACAGATGGTTGTAAGCCACCATGTGGATGGCTGGGAATTAAACCAAGGTCCTCTACAAAAGCAGTCAGTGCTGTTAACTGCACTAAGACACACAGAGCCTCTGTAGTGTATATTCTGCATGTATATGTAATATGCTGATATTTGTATTATTATATAGTCTATGTGCACTACAAATACCACACCTTGTATTCTAGATATGTGACGTGGACATGCACACATGAGGGAAAAAAAGTGACTGGAAGGATATAAATTAAGGATCAAAAGTGGTTGTCTGGATTGGAGAGATGGCTCAACAGTGAAGAGCATTTACTGGCTTTTCAGTAAATCAAATCTAAGTTTGATTTCTGGCACCTGTTGGGAGCTACAGACCCCACCCCACCCCCAGCCCTTTGACTTTCTTTGCCTGCCTCGGACCCTTTGCCTGCTGGAGTGAATGGAATAAACAACTTGTTTTCCTGTGTCTGCCGCTGCTCTGAGCACACAACCCTCGTGAGTTCCTGATGGCAGGGGAGTGAATTCTGGTGGGTTTTACAGCTGGAAATCCCAAGAGCTGGGGGCGTGTCCTATCAGTTAAGGATCCCTATATCAGCTTCCCCAGAGTACAGTAAAGTTGGCATTCTTGTATCAAGGATGACCATCCCCCATGTCTCTGTCTGTGTGTCTTTATGTGTTTAAATCTCCAGCCTCGTTCCCGGCTTGTGTACCATCCCGTAGTGCCATCACTACAGGCACCCACCTCAGGCCACTCACAGCCACGTGTAACTCCAGTTATGTGGAATACAGTGCCCTCTTCTGGCTTCCGTGGTCACTGCACTCGCATGCATAAACCCACACACAGACACATACATAATTAAAAATAAAAATAAACTCTTTAAAGGTGGTTGTATCTCTAGGTATTAGGACTATAGGCGATATATTTTTTTTCTACCCTTTCTTCTTAAATAATAATTTCGTGAATTTTTTATATTTGAGAACCCTGGCTAGGAAGGCAGGAGATCTAAACTGGGACCGAGCGTTATACCAGTACCCAGTCTAACTTTGCAGCCAATCTGAAAGCATTAATATTATACTGTCCGTTTCCTAATGTGCACACACATAGAGGGAAATAAATGGTAAAAGATGCCCTTGGCTTCATCATGGCTCTACACCTGTGTCCTTCAGTACACGAGAAGAGAAGGGTGGGCAGGAAGAGAAGACAGAAAAATGCATGCCATCCCTGTTTTCCTTTGACACACCAACCTCAGAGCAAGGATCAACACTGGATTGGTTCTTACTGTGCACTGGGTGCTAGACTACTACATACTGAAATCAAAGGCTCAGCACAGTAACAATCCCTCTGCCCACTGTAACTGCAGGACAACCCTCAGAGGGCCATCCCCAGGAGTGGAATTCTTTCTGCTGAGGAGAGAAAAAAAAAAATCCAGCAGCCACCATCCTCTCTATCAGGGCCAACACTTCTCCCGGAAACCTCCCTCCTAGACTCACACTTACAGTTCAAAGCCAGTGCTGTTCTTGAGACTTGAAGGGCTACATCTGCATAAGAGCTGGCAGCCAAGGAAAGAGTTTGCTGTGTCTGTTAAGGGAACCTTAGCTATCTTATAGACACCTAAATCTCATTAGATAAACTCAAGAGACATTTCTCTCCCACCACACAACCAAGCGGGGAGTCTACTCCCCACAGTCGTTCATAAACCCAGTCTCTTCTTGTAGCTTCACCCTTCTCTAGGACTGCAGAGTAGAAACGATGGAGGAAATGAAGAACGGTTGTACAGGAGTGTCCTAACAGGTCATGGCTGGAAGTCCATGGCTCCTCTATTCATACCTCACTCCTGGCAAGGACTTAGTTACATAGCCACAGCGAACCATAAGAAAGATCAGGAAATGTGCGGCATGTGTAGCCAGGGGCTCTGGTGAGAAGGAGTGGGCCCCGTCTGCTGCGAACCATAAAAAAGATCAGGAAATGTGCGGCATGTGTAGCCAGGGGCTCTGGTGAGAAGGAGTGGGCCCCGTCCTCTGTCCCCTCCCACTCTCTGGGGGCCCTCTTGGAGGCCCATCAGCAGTGCCTCACGCCAGTGCACAGACAGTTTCTCACGAAGAGGTTCTTCCTCACCTCCACCTGATGGAGAATGGCCAGGGACACAGCAGATACGGGAAACACAGGGAGTTCTCCAACCACCCAACAGGAAGTGATTAAAATGTTCCCCTCGCCCCTCACAGCCCAAACACTTAGAACGCTAGGGGTCATCACAGACCACTAAACCACCAAAAACAATGACTGATTCCCTCTTCCTTACTTAGCCTTTCTGAGGTATTTTACCTCGGGACACGTCCCAAAGAGCGTCCCTGTCTCAGCTTCCTGACCTGAAGCTCCTCTCAAGTCCTCTCTTCTCCGTTCCCTCTTTGTCCCTGACAGGGCCCCTTCCCTTCTCCTTAATGATCTCTTTCTCCAGCAACCATGTCTACTCCTTTTCCTCTCTCTTCATCTTCACCCTGTCTCTGCCTGGGACACTCACCTGTACATCCCCTGGGTAGCGCATTGCCATGGCCACTGGCATGTGCTGGGGGTGGGGTGTGTGCATTGCTAACCTGTGCTGCACACATGCTCGGCCTCACCTCTGCAGCAAGGCTCACACTCAGCTTCCTGGAGTATCTTCCTTCCGTCCACCATCCATCCTCTCACCCAGAGAACATGCTGGCAGTCCCCTGGATCTAGCCGTTCTAGTCCCATGGCAAGATGGCACCAAGCCCTACCATGTGGACCAGCCACATGCCTTTGGGCATCATGTCCTTTGGTTTTCCCAGGTCCACTGTCACCCACAATGCCTCACCAGACCACCAAGAGGCATTTCTCCAGTCCCCTGATGTGGGAAGTCCTTCTATATATGTGTTGCTTTTATTAGTTAATGAATAAAACTCTTTCAGCCAGTGGCTTAGCAGAGTAAAGCCAGGCAGAAAATTTGAACAGAGATATAGAGAAAGAATAGGCTGAGTCAGAAAGACGCCATGTAGCTGTCAAAGGAGAAAGACGCTGGACTGCCAGAACCTTACTGGTAGGCCACAGCCTCATGGCAATACACGAGTTAATGGAAATGGGTTAATTTATGATGTAAGAGTTAGTCAATAAGAAGCCTAAGCTAATAGGCCAAACAATTGTTCGTAATTAATATAGCTTCGGTGTGATTTTTCAGGTCTGGGCAGCCAGGAAACTAACAAGTAGTCTCCACCTACAGTCTCCTTCCCTCCAATCTTTCTACCTCTTGTCCTCAAAGAGCACATGGGGTAGCACATGTATGGGCAGATACATACCCTAGAGGAAACGCCATCTGGACACTGGCTGGGACAAAAGCCACTGCGTTCTTGCTTATTACCTATTATTCATCTAAGAAGTATAGGGCCAATAGATGTCTCCATGGGTAAAGGTATTTAGTGCACAGCCTGGTGGGCTACGTTTTATCCCCAGAAACACTGGAGTGAGAGAACTGACTCCTAAAAGTGGTCTTCCGACCTTCACATATGACTGTGGCCTTCACTGTGGCATGCGTGTCCATGCGCACACACACGCACACACACACACACACACACACACACACACACACACGGGGAGGGGATAAATAAATTTTAAATTAGAAAAGAAAAAGAAGCATGGGATGGGAGTACACATCTGCAATCCCAGCATTTGGCAGGTTGAGGCAGATGGAGGCTATCTGAAGCCAATTGCCTCATGAGGAGTTTCGGGCTAGCCTGTGCTATGCAGCAGGACCTGGAATGCACTTGTTTCCTTCTTGAGTTTCTGAGATAAGAGAGCTACAGCCGCATCACATTATTCAACAGGGAAATCTTGTTTGTTACTGTCACTTCCACTCCTTTACACTTAGAATGTAAGAATGAAGAAAGCCATATTTCAAACAGTAAAAACAAAACTCTCGAGAGGCTGGAGAGATAGCTCATCCATTAAATGCACAGGAAGCTCTTGTAGAGGGTCCGAGTTCAGTTCCTGGTGCCCGTGTCAAGGAGCTCATGATCTCATGTAGCTCCAAATCTGAAAGTATTTGACAACTTGTTCTGGCCTCTGAGGACTCCTTCACTCACACGCACACGCACACACACATATACACACACAAACACACACATACAATTAAATAAGCAATTTTTTCTTTTTTTAAAAATAAGAGTTCTTTGCCAGGCGGTGGTGGTGCACACCTTTAATCCCAGCACTTGGGAGGCAAAGGCAGGAGGACCTCTGTGAGTTCAAGGACAGCCTGGCGAGTTCCAGGACAGCCAGGACGGTTACGTAAAGAAACCTGTTTTGAAAAAAAGCAAAAAGACAAACAAAAGATAATACTTTACCAATCATCATTTCTTTGGGAATTTCATATCATGTACCAAAATCCATGTCTCAGTCCTTCCATATCCACCCCTCACCCCTGTAGCATCCCCCAAAAGAAACTCCCCCCAAAAATAATACAAAACAAACAAAAACCACCTCACTCCCCTGTTTTTCCCATCCTTCCAACACCTCCTCATTCACTAGCAGCACTGGGAGCTGCGGTGTGTCAGGCGTTACACTCTTGTCCCATCAGCCCCACCCACAAATGTTCATTGCAATGAATCACTGGTCTGGCTCGAGGCCTCTGGCACACATCACTGTGCCCTCACCAAAATTCCTCTCAGATACCCTGCTGTTGCCCCTAGTCATGGAGTTCCTGTGGCTGTCATTCAGAAGGACCAGTCCCTGTACGCTCTCCAGGGGGTAGACGTTAGGGTGGGCCAACCCAAGGCCCAGGATGTGAACCTGAGTGGTAGCTGAGCTGGCCAGTCCAGGGCGCTGGGACTGCCCACTTCAGGGGAGGGGCAGAGCCAGCTTTCCTATGCCAGTGCCATGGGGGACCAGCTCTCCCACACCCCAGGTGAAGGGTGGGGCTGTCTCCCTTAAGTGGGGAAGGCAGCTCCACCTGAGGGGCAAGGCCAACTCTTCTGCCACAGTGTCCAGCAAAGGGCAAAGCCAGCTCTCCCAGGGCCAGTGAAGGGCAGGGCCAGCTCAGCATGGCCCCCAGTTCCCAACATGCATGGTTTCTGTGTTCCTCTCCCCACCTTCCACCCCCACCTCCAGTGGTAACACAGAGAAACATCAACACAGACACCGGCTTCTGCAGGACCACAGACCCAGACATGAACCTCGGCAGCAACTTGGGCCCAGATGTCACTATTGCCCTAGTGACCACCCAGGTCATCCAGATCAGTATGACCCCACAGTAGCAGGACCCCTGGACACCAACATGATCTCAGGTGACAGCCCAGACCCCAGGTATTTGCATGCCCTTCAGTGGTAACAAGAGCCACAGACATCAGCATAGACCCTGGCTGTGGTAGGGCCACGAATAAATAACTTCTAAAATTAAAAACTAGCTCAGCCTGGCTGTAAATACATTCACAGCCCTGTGCTGTCCAGGCACTGTGCCCCAGGGCAGGGCATCCTGACCCAATGGAGTAGGGAGGAAGAAGGCGGAGGCCAGCTGGAGGGTTCATTTACCTGAGAAGAGAGGAAGCTGAAAGGTAAGAAAAGGGAGAGGAGATCAGACCAGGGAAGGGCCTTCTCCCTGCGAGCCCTGCATCTCCTCAGCCAGACCCAGTAAGGGAACCCCCCCTCCCCCCCGCCAACCTTTGAACCCAGGCTCACCAGGCTAGGTTTCAATATTTGCCGTTTCTACTGGGATTCCCATGATGAAGTCTATATCCACAGCAAGAATGGTCTTCCCTGGACTAATCCATTTATTCTTTTTGGAGGGGCATGCATTTATATGCATGGTGTGTGGGTGTGATATATACACAAACAGGTGTGTGCACCCATTACATGAGCAGGCAGAAGGACATCGGGTACCCTGCTGTATCAATCTCTGCCATGCTCCCTTCAAACAGAGTCTCTCTCTAAAGCTAGAGCTAGGCCAATGGGCAACAAGGCCCAATGAGCCTCATGAGTCATAGACAAGAGTTACAGGTACATGAAGGGCTCTTCAGGTCCCTAAACAAGCTGATCCCCCCCCCCGTGTCTTAGTACTGCTGACACCACAAGCTACATGGGTATGTATCCTTATAAACACCCTAAGTATGGGTAGAGAAATGGCTCAGTAATTAAGAGCACCTATTGCTCTTGCAGAGGACCCAGGTTCAGTTCCTAGTACTTACATGGTAACTCACAGCTAGCCACAGCTCCAGTCTCAGCTGATCCGAAGCCCTCTTCTGACTGCTTGAGGCTCTGAGCAGGCACGCACTGCACACACACACACACACACACACACACACACACACACAAAGCATTCTTGCATATAAAAATAAATACATAAATACTAGTAATTTTTACAAAATAAATAATTGCTTTAAGTGCCTATATTAAAATAAATCTGAGAACCCAAATTAATAACTTAATGATGCATGTCAAGTCCTTGGGAAAAGCTGAAAAGATACGAAGAAGTCATATGGGAACCTACTGCTTTATAAACTGGTTTTAAGATACAATTTTAATTTTATACATATTTATTTTGTATGTGTGTGTGCCCTCGTATTCACACGAATGCACATATGCATTCCATGGCACACATGGGACATTCAGAGAACAATTTGTAGAAGTCAGCTCTCTGGATGGTTAATGCTGAGACCTTATAACTGGGCTTGGAGCTGAAAATAAGTACCCGGTGAATGCTCGGTACAATGTCCCACAACGGGACAACCATCATAGTCCTTCCAAGGATCAGGGAACATCATTATATTATAGGGGGCCAGATGATGGGGAGGGCTGTAAAATGCTGCCTCTGTGGTTAAGGAATAGAACCAGATCACCAGACTTGCAGTATCATTACACACTAAACCAATATGTCTGCCAAAAGCATATTCTTTAAGAAGTATCCTATATGAGTCGATAATACAAATCCTGAAAGTCATGAATCATTAAACAAAAATTCCAATATCAGGTGTAGAATACTTTCCTATGAGTTTCTTTTTTGTTCGTTTGGTTGGTTGGTTTTATTTGTTTGTTTGTTTGTTTTATTTTTCAAGACAGAGTTTCTCTATGTAACAGCCCTAGTTGTCCTGGAACTAGTGCTGTAGACTGGCCTTGAACTCACAGAGATCCCCCTGCCTCTGCCTACCGAATACTTGGATTAAAGGCATGCACCACCACTGCCCAGATCCCTGTGAGTTTCTGACCAGGAAGGCTCCCAGAGGCTCACAGAGCAATAAATGTTACTGTCATTGCTCTCAGGTGCCCACAAGATGGTAAAACCCTACTGCTGAATACACCACCCACATTGGTAAGCAGGACACAGAAGAACCGAGCTGGCACTGGGCCAGAAGCTCGCCCCCTGGTGGCTAGCTTTCACAGTACCAGAAGATGCTGTGCAGCAAGAGGAAAGACCTCAGTGGTCTTCCTGAGCTGTGGACCTTTCGTGTTAAAACTCCAGCTAAGATGTGCTCTCTGGTGCAAGTTGTATGACTGGGGTAGCGGTAACTATTTTTGTTGTTGTTGTTTGGGGGTTTGTCTTGCTGTCTAGCTATGGTCTGATTGGATCTGAGGCCTACTCTACAGAAGAAGAATTCACATCTGATGCATGAACCCGGTCAAAGACCCAGGGCTGGGGAGGCCATAGACCCTAGAGGTGGGCCTAATGCTTCTGTTTTATAAAACAGATGTTTCATGAATATTTATTTTTATATTTACATTTATAATGCACACAGACTAGTGTTTACTTCAGCCTTGGTCAGAGAACATTTTTTTTCCTTACAGGGAAGGATGGTTAATGCTGAGACCTTATAACTGGGCTTGGAGCTGAGAATAAGTACCCGGTGAATGCTCGGTACAATGTCCCACAACGGGACAACCATCGTAGTCCTTCCAAGGATCAGGGAACATCATGAAGAGCAGATGGAAATTATAGGGGGCCAGATGATGGGGAGGGCTGTAAAATGCTGCCTTCTGAGCGTGGCTTAGCCATAGCGTCCAAGAACTCATGACAGTTGCAGCTGCCTACACAAGACGGGGCCTGGGCCCATCAACATTCAGTCATGGAAAGGAGAAGGGCTCGTAGAGACTGAGTTCTCCCAGGCAGGCTATTGGCAGTTAAAGGTACCAAGGGAGGGGGAGGCATTGTCTTCAGTAATGTAGTAACTAGTTAGCTGCCCATGTTTGATGGATAACTTCACATCCATGACCTGTAGGTTACCCTGGTTAAACTCAGCAAGTGCATCACAGGACAAAAAGACATGATAGTGGGAAGGATTTGTTTTGGGGGATGGGAGGGGCTGGTGGGGGGAGGAGAATAAGAGGGAGTGAAATTAGTATAATCAGAATTATTATATACATGTATGAAATTGTCAAAGAATGATTTTTAAAACCATAAAGCAAAAAAGTTAAATTAAACCCAAGAATATTAATAATTATATCCCACATAAACGTTTCTATAAGGCTGGAGAGATGGCTCAGTGGTTAAGAGCAGTGACTGCTTTTCCAGAGGACCCAGGTTCAATTCCCAGTACCCACATGTCAGCTCACTACTGTCTGTAACTCCAAAATCTGACCCCCTCACACAGACATACATGCAAGCAAAACACTAACACATAGAAAATAAAAATATAAAATATTTTTTAAATGTTTCTAATCAGGCTAATTATAATACAGAGATCATCAAACTGTATTAAAAAGGAAGACTGAATGGATGCTTGAAACATACAAGAAGCAGCAAGATTAGAAGTATAGAACTGGGACTGGAGAGCTGGCTCAGCAGTTAAGATCACTTACTGCTCTTGCAGAGGACCTGGGCTCCGTCAGGAATACAACCTCCTGCAACTCCAAGGAACTCAGCGCCCTCTTCTGGCCTTCAAGGACACCTGCACACATCACACACAACCACACGTAAACACATACACATAAAATATATCTTAACAATGGAAAATGACATAAACACTTTTCAAAAGAAAGTAATAGGGTAGGGAGGTGGCTAAAAGGGTAAAACACTTATCACACAAGCATGAGGATCTGATCAGAATCCACACAATGCCAGACACAGTAGCACAAGGCAATAATCTTAGCATGCCTGCAATGGGATGGGAGGAGGAGACAGGTGAGCCCTGGTAGCTCACAGACAACCTAGGTGTAGCACAAATTCTAATTGGTCTTAATAAATAAAAACCCAGAATCAGGTATTAGGGGGTGAACGTTGAAGGATCAGAGAAGCAGTGCAGCCAGCCACTAGAGAGACCTTTTACTTCTACCAAATTCTCAGAATGAAAGGGTGATACAGTCCTCAGACTGACTGCTTCAGACTGCCCTCAGACCGCACTGAGCTCCTGTCTCCTCCTGACTTATATTCCTCTCTCCACCCAGTCATGTCACTCCTGTCTCCACCTCCCTAGTGATGGGATTAAAGGCATGTGACCCCAAATACTAGGATCACCTTTGTGTGAGCTGTTTCTCTTTTAGACTGAATCAATTTCACGCATCCCAGTGTGGCCTTGAACTAACAGAGATCCCTCTGCCTCTGCCTCCCAAGTCCTGGGATTAAAGGGGTGAGCCACCACTGCCTGGCCTCTAGTGGCTTAGCTTTGCACTCTGATCTTCAGGCAAGCTTTAATTGTTAAAACACAAACACAATATCACTACACTAGGCTGTGGCACACACAGCAGCGAACAAAAAACTCACACAGGCAGGAGAGAAACAGCGTCTGACATTGTCCTCTTACCTCCACACAGATGCTCCATGGCATGCATTCACCTGCACATCCACACACATGTGCACACGAGCACACGCGCACACACAGTTTATAAAAAAAAAGCAATGCTATCTGGGAACATAAGTTCATGGACACAGCATTTGTGTAGTGTGTGTAAGGCCTTGGGTTCAATTCCTAGAACCACAAAAGAAAGTACAGTGATTTATTAATAGCAAAGATGTTGAAAGAGAAACATTTCACAATGACAAAAAGGTCAGTTACTCAAAAAAAAAAAGATAGCAATACTAAATGTGTTTGTACATAATAACAGAGCATGTAAATGTAAAAAACCTGTGATTCACTATATTTAGCGGGCTAAAACCAAAAAATATATAGCCAATAAATAGAGGAAAAACCATTTGAAAAACTTCAATATCTACATATGATTTATCTCCATCTCAGCATATTAAAACATAACTTCAACCCTATAAAGGGTATTTTTAAATTGTGTGTGTGCCTGTGTGTGTGTTTGTGTGTGTATACTTGTGGGTTCAGTACCTGATGAGGCCAGAGGCATCAGATCCCCCAGAGCTGATGTTGCAAGTTGTAAAAGTCAAAGAACAGCATGCAACATGCAGGAGTCCACTCTTTCCTTCCATCATGGGGGCCCCAGGGATCAAACTGAGGTCATCAGGCTTGGCAACAAACACTTTACCCACTGAACCATCTCACTGGCCCCCAAAGAATATTTTTTGTTTCTGTTTCTGTTGTTGTTGTGCTAGGATTTGAATCCAGAATCTTGATCCTGCTAGACAATCACTCTGCTGCCCAAACTCTAGCCCCCAACATAACAGATCCATACTGCCTTCTTGTCTCAGCTCCAGAGCCACTGCCTCCCTTCCCTGGCTCCTATACTAGGCTATGGCCCCCGGCTTGAGTCCCAGCCCTTCCTGGGTTTAGCTATGGCTCCTCTCTATTGCAGTGACTCATATCCAGCCCTAAACTGCTAGTCCCACAGGGAAGTAGGATAGAACATACTAGTTAGTTTCCCTCAGCTTAACCCAAACTACAATCCCCTGAAAAAAGAGAACACCGAGGAGTTGCCTCCATCAGACTAGCCTGTGAGTGTGTCTGTTGGCATTTTCTTGATTAATGATTAACATGGAGGAAGCCCTGCCCTCTGTGGGCAGTGCCTTCCTGGAGCCAGTAGTCCTGGGGTGTTTGATAAAGTAGACTGGACAAGCCCAAGGAAGTAAGTCAGTAGTAAGCAGTGTTCCTCCATGGCCTCCACTTTACTTCCTGCCTCCAAGTTCCCATCTTGAGGTCCTGCATTGACTTCCCTCAATGATGGAAGTATAAGATGAGGTAAACCCTTTCCTCCCCAGGTTGTTTGGTCAGGGTTAGTCACAGCAGCAGATAGCCAGGTTTGTCTTCACTCAGATTCCCGACGCCAACAGGAGCTGGGTACTTTGGTAGATGAGCGACTGCGTAGTCACTTCATTACACCAGGACCAGCCTGAGAGGGTAGGCAGCAAGGGATTTATTCTCTTTTGCAAATGAAAACTCTAAGGCTTGGGGAAGTTAGATGATTTGCCTAGGGTCACACGCTGGCAGAAACCACGTTGACTCCTTGTCTAGTGCCTTTTCTCCCTGCACGCTGCACTGATATGGGATTCCCCTCTGTATGCTGTGAATATATTTAATTACCATTGGTTAATAAAGAAGCTGCTTTTGCCTATGGCAGGGCACAACATAACAAGGCGGGAAATCCAAGCAGAGACAGAGGGAGAAAGAAGACGGAGTCAGGCCGATGCCATGTAGCCACCGAAGGAGACAGATGCTAGAACATTACCTGTAAGCCATAGCCTTGTGGCAATTCATAGATTAATATAAATGGGCTAATTTAAGATGTAAGAGCTAGCTAGAAATATGCCTGAGCCATCAGTCAAAGAGCGTTGTAATTAATATGGCTTCTGTGTGATTATTTGGGTCCAGGCAGCTGGGAAACAGAAGAGCAGTCTCCATTTATATTGCCCTGCTTCTCAGCCATGGCAGCCCAGCTTGGCCCCAGCATAGATGGTGCTAGCGGACACCTGGCCCTCTCACTCACTCTCTCGCCCTTCAATCTCCCATCTATGCCTCTCTTGTCTCCCTTCCTTGGATGGAGAGGCCTGGTGGTACAACAGTAAGAGCAGACGTAAGAGATCTGAATCGCACCCCTAACCAGTCACTGGCTGTGTGATGCTGAGCAATATATTTAGCTTCTCTGAACCTCTTCTCTAAAATGGGGATCCTATAGTTCTCACGCCAAAGACCTAGAAAAGGACATAGCAAGTATACAGGTGCATCAGCTCTGGGCACCTAATTTTTGCTATTTCTCTAACACATGGTGTCTCTCTCTCTCCCTGCTGTTTGTCTTTGCTTTCAACCCTCCTTGGATGTGACCAACCCTCTACTGGTGTCTGTCTTTCTGCCTAGGGCCCAAGCAAGGTCATAGGCAAAGCAGAAGGGTCCTGCCTGATCCAGCAGCAGTTAGAAGAAAGACATGGGAAATTTGTGAGGGCAGGCTAAGGCTAAATGGTAACCTCACCCTGGGCGGAAAAGAAATGGGTAGGAATAGCCAGCACCCACGCACCATAGGATCTGGTCCTTAGAGAGGCAGAGGGTGACACGTAGCCATTTCCCAAGGCAGGATCTGCTGCAGGACTCCTATGCTAGACTGATGTCAGAGAGACCCAACTCTGGGCAAATGAGCTGGCGGCCATCAGGCACCTGGAGAGTCTTGGATCTCAATATCCTGTGCCAGGAAGGGGCACAGAAAATCTGGGATCTGAACAAAACACAGTGCTTCCTAGCCACAGGGAAAAAAAAAAATCATAAAATGCCTCTGTTATGAAATGCGGTAGATCTATACGGCCTTGCTAGTAGCTGTAAACATTCAATTTGAAGAGCGCAGGAAAGAGGGACCTTGGTGAGCTACAAGCTACCCTGTCGAGTACCCTGCTGGCACTGGCTGGAATGCAGAGCTCCCACCACTGTACTCTGAATGGCCAGCCCTCCCCGTGTCTTCTGGCCCCACTATTATAGAGAATGCCTTACCAATGATGATACCAGAGAGACAGACAGACACTCCAAAGCCTGGTCCTGCTGAACTCCGAATCAGCCTGCAGTGCACCCTGGAGCTGCTCCATGCCTGGGCCAGAGGACCTCCATCATGAGGGGAGAGACTGTGGTGTTAAATTCTCAGCAGTGTCTACACCTGTCTGCTTCGTGTTGGTAGCGTGAGATCAGCCACAGTGGGACTATTTACACCACAGAAATTGGCAAACAGGACAAATCAAGGTCCCACGGCTTAAGCTAACAATCCAAATCTCCTTCCAGCGGCCAGGAACTGAGCAGCTGGCTCAAGCAGATTGCCCGGCAAGCTCAGCATCCGGCTGCTTTCCAGGGATTTGCCCCTAATTAATATGAATGCACACCTGGCCAGCAGCAGTCCACAACCCGCATATCCATGCTCATGTGCCTGAGTGTACCCACACATCCTCTGCCTGGTGGATCCCTGGACATAGAGAAGGGAAGGAGACATCCTTCTGCTCTCATTAATTACAGGGGCAAGCTCAGTGCCCATTTTAGCCTGAGCGGCATCCAACAGCCTTCCTCCTGCATCCCTGCTCTGCCATCTCAACCATATTAAGGTCAAAGTGGAACTGGGCAAACCTCCAGCATTCCATGGCTGTCACCGAAGGGCACCACCATGCAGGCCCCAACCTCTGTCATTATGATGTCCCCTCCCAGGTTTTCACTCTATAAAAGTTGTGTTTGAGGGCATCCTGACCACTTAGACCGTAAAGTGCCTGATGTCACCTGAAATTAGCCACATGACACTGCCTCCTCCACCCTCTCACACATCCCATAACCTAGGTGGCCTCCATGGAGGTCAGGTGAGGGGGTTCTGCGGGGGAAGGACAGGTAGGGCTGCTCTAGGGAGAGAGTCTGGGCCAGGTCCTTGCCCTGTACTCTGTGTCCCCTTGCAGTGCTTTTGTTTGATGTTGTTGCTATCTCCCAAATCAAGCACTTAGGCACCTCCCACTCCCTCCCAAACACTGTTTAGAAGTCTCAAGTTAAGGACTTGAGAATATGACCATGAGTATCCTACAGAGGTCATCAAGGAAAAATCAGCCACATGTTGAAAAATTCATTAAGATGGCAAAAAGCAGGTCTTGCTAATCATGTTGGGCATGCCTTTAACACTAACACTTGAGAGGAAGAGGCAGGTGGATCTCTATGAATTTAAGGACAGCCTGATCTACAAAGCAAGTTCCAGACCTGCCTAGGGCTATATAGTGAGACTCTAACAGCAAAACAACAACAACAACAACAAAAAGGAGGAGAAGAGTATTTACTATGTAACTCAGGCCAGTCTCAAACTGTCTAGATCTCAGGCTGGCCTTGAACTCACGATCCTCCTATCCCAGCCTCCCAGTTGTGTACCTGGCATTACAGGTATACAACACCATGCCTGTCTGACTTAGTTGCATTTCCTGTTGTAACAAATTTGTTTGACACACAATTCCAGGTTGCAGTCCATCGCTGTGTGATGTGGGATTCCCTTCTGTATGCTGTGAATACCATTAGTTACTAAAGAAGCTATTTTGGGCCTGTGTTAGGGTAGAGCAAAGCTAGGTGGGGGAAACTAAACTGAATGCTGGGAGAAAGAAGGCAGAATTGGTAGGAGCTATGGAGTCACCAGAAGCAAAAGACGTGAGCTGTAAGTTACAACCTTGCCAGTAGGCCACAAGCCTCATTGTAAAATATAAAATAATGGAAATGGGCTAATTCTACATGTAAATGCTAGCTGGCAAAATGTTTTAGTGATTGGCCAAGCAGTGATTTAAATAATAAAGTTTCTGTGTGATTATTTTGAGAGTCTGGGTGGCTGGGAAACAAACAAGCAGCCTTCCCACAACTGTGGGGTTAGTAAGGTGGCAGAAACTTAAATCTGCGAGTCACATTACTTCAATGTCCAATGCATGTGTGATAGTGCTCAGCTCAGTTTCTCAACTCAAGCAATCCAGGGTCCACGGCATAGGGAATGGTGCCACTTACAGTAGATAGATCCTCCCACTAACAGAGACAATTTCAGACAGACAGGTCAATCTAATCTAGACCATCTCTCATTGAGACTCCCTTCCAGGTAATTCTAGAGTGCTTTAAGTTGACAAAACATCCTATCAGATAACTGATGTCTTTATAAAAAGCTGAAATTTGTGGCCCAAGACAAACTCTGAGGTAGTACAATGTGAAATAGGACAAGAGACACCACACACCGACAAGAAAGGTCTCACTAAGCATGCTATCTTCATGCCCTCATGGGCCAATTGCACCAGTAGATCATAGGCCACTTTGACACTGTGGTGAACTGATTAAGAATGACCCCTATAGGGTCATATATTTGGATTCTTGGTCATTAGGTGTTGGCTGAGGCTGCTTATTTATTCCTGGCCATCCAGACTCAAAATAATCACACAGAAACTATATTATTTGCAACACTGCTTGGCCAATGACTCTAGCATATTCTTAGCTAGCTCTTACATCTTAAATTAACCCATTTCTATTAATCTGTGTATCACCACGTGATTGTGGCCTACCAGTAAGGTAAAGTTCTGTCTGGCATCTGACATCTGTCTCCTACAGCAGCTATGTCACTTCCCATGGACTCCACCTACTCGCTCCTCCTCTATATGCTTGGAATTCCCACCTTTCCCTACTCTGCACTGCAATAGGCCCAAAGTGGCTTCTTTGTTAACCAGTGGTGTCTACAGCATACAGAGGGGAAGCCTACATCAATTAGGAAGTGGCACTACTTGACAGGGACTAGCTGTGGCCTTGTTGTAGGAAGTCTGTCACTGAGGGTGGACTTTGAGGTTTCAAATACTCAAGCTAGACCCAGTGTTACTCTCTTCCTGCTTGCTGCCTTTGACTCCATATATAGAACTCCCAGCTGCCTACCTAGCACCATGCTTCCTGCCATGACAATAATGGACTAAACCTCTGAATCTGTAAACAAGCACCAATTTAATACTTTCTCTCATAAGACTTACTGTGGTCATGGTGTCTCTTTACAGCAACAGGACACTGACTAAGACGGGTACCCATTGCTGTGAGGCAGTTCATTGCTGATGGGTAGCCTCTGGTTTGTAGGGCTCTGTGTCAGCCGTCCTATTGGCCAGTACACACACTCCATGAAGGAGCTGGGAGAAAAGCACTCAGGGAAGCCAAGTTTCAAAGGTCTTCTTCCACAGCTACAGCAATAATGTTGCATCAGGGATCTCATATGAGAGGTCTTCTCAGGCCCAACAGATGATGCTTGTTCCTTTTGGACGGATAAAGAAATTGAGGTTCAGAGAGGCAGGACACTTACTAAAAAGTCCACTAAGTTAATCATGAAGCCATGCACCCCCAGTCATGAAGCAAAGAGATGGATGCTGAGGCTCATCTTTCTCCCTTTTTTATCAGTCTGGGACCCCAGGTTTTTTCTTCCTCAGTAAAACCTCTAGAATCATTGCCCCAGGCTCATCCCAGACACAGCCCAGACTTGTGTCTCCCAGAAGAGTCTAAATCCAGTCAAGTCAGATTGGCCAAGAATAGTGACAGCACCGGGCAGCTGTCAGTCAGTCTCACAGGAGGGTTCCAGGTCCAGACCACGTGAAGCCAAGCTGGGGGTGAAGCTCGGCTCTGGTCAATTCAGCCGCTCCTCAGGTAGTGCTTATGTACAGCGATGTGAAGGATCATGATCTAGAAAGTTCAAGTTCCACGATGGCTCTGTGACAAGGGTACCTCATGGTGCCAAACTGTCGTGATGAGGATAGCTGAGGAAGATGTGGGTGCCCCAACCCCATGCGAGAGGGCACAGGTCCAGCCGGCAATCTCTCTTCAGAAATGTATGTGTAAACGGGCATCCACTCATTCTTTATAAAGTCCTAGGAAATGCCAGAGTTAGGAGTGTCTCCTCAATTCCTTTCCTGTGAGCAAGAGGGCTTTAAAACATCCATGCAAAAAAAAATAGTGTTTTCTTTTCAATTTGGTCCTTACTTTTTCATCATAATGTGATATGGTTGCTTATCGTTAAAAAAAAAAAAAATACCTGAGGTGACAAAGGGCTCAGTGCTTTGCTTCCTCTGCAAACCTGACAACCTGAGTTGGATGCCCAGAACCCACTGTAGGAGGAGAAACCCAGCTCTAGAAGTTGTCCTCTGACCTCTGTGGAGGAGTGTACATGCATGCACACACACACACAGGCATGTACACACACATATGGGCACACACGCATGGGCCCACACACATATGGACACACACAGGCATACACTCACTATTAATAAAAATAATAATAAACTTTAAAGAGTCACACAAGGACACTCACACACCCTTATAGCATGCATCCAGACAGTAGCCCAGGTCAGATAACTGAAGTTCAGAGACCCAGCAACTAAATAGAATAGCTGGGACACCCAACCAGACTCTCTTGCACCAAGCCTGGGATTCTGATCACCAACTACATCATCTACAAAGCCTTTTAACCTTTGAAATTCTCACTGAGTTTTTAATGACAGTAAAATAAATGCTATACATATTATGCAATCAAATGAAATGTTTGCCCTCCCCCACCAACCATGGGTTTAAATTTTTTTTAATTTTTCTTCCTTTTCTTGGAATTGGAGTGTTCTGTCAGTAATAGACTCCAAAGAAGAGAGGGAACAGAAACATTTCCCAGAGCAAAGAACCTCCATCTGGGCACCAGTATAGGTACCCTCATCCCTCCTTATCCCTCTCAGGGTCCTGTGACCCCTGGAAAGAGAGAAACACAGGCCTGGGCTGCCCTCTAGTGACTGTGATGATAATTACAGCCAAAACCTTTACACCGTGTACACAGGGC
The DNA here is from genome assembly GCF_018167655.1 of Microtus oregoni. Lineage (NCBI taxonomy): Eukaryota > Metazoa > Chordata > Mammalia > Rodentia > Cricetidae > Microtus > Microtus oregoni. The sequence continues at coordinate 3,174,547 of NW_024543831.1, read as the reverse complement.
CTGAGCAGCAATAAAGGACCACTGGCTAGCCATGCCCCAGGTGGGAGCACCAGGCCCCCGAGAATCTGAGGCTTTGCCTCGATGCTGGAGCTGAAGCTGGAAACTGTGTGCCCCAAAGGCCAAGTCACACCCCACTAGCTGACAGAGTATCAGACTCAGGGGTCAGGGATGTATAGCTCAGTTGGTCGTGATTATAGATCATGATCAAAGTCCTGGGTTTGATCCCCAGCATCAGATAAAACCAGGCATGGTAATATATGCCAATGATTCTTGCGCTGGGAGACAGAGGTGGGAAGATCAGACGTTCAAAATTACCTTCAGCTACGTAGTGAATCAGGGACCAGCCTGGGCTACATGAGACTCCATATATAAAGGTGGAGGTGGGAATCAAGAGATCTCCCCTAGGGTAGGTTCTGGCCTCAGGCTATGAGCAGAATTCCGTGCTGGTATTCACAATCCTCCAAAGTTGGCCCTGGCCTCCTACCAGTTCGCATCTGCACAAACTCTCCTACTCAAAAGATCTCCTCTGACCTTTCCATAACACAGCCTGGCTCGCTGGGTTATCTGGGCACCTTTCTTCCAGCCACAAACACTTTCCAGGACACTCAGACACCCCCACCTCTATCCATCTCTTGCAGGAGACAGAGAGCTAACCATAACTGATTCTGGTGCCCACCTGTCGAGTGCCGCCTCACCCAGAGCAGGAACCTGCCCAATCCTGCACCCTCTGTTGAGGATTCAGCACAGGCATAGTCAGAAACCAGATCACTTCTGCTTTCAATAAGACCTTCTCTCCTCCACGACTTCTCCCTTGGATCTAAGACACTGACTCTCAGTCCCAAAACAGGACAAGAGACAGCAGATGCCAGGCAACACATAAAACTCCTGAGGGGCCATCAGGAGACAAGGTCTGCCTTGCCGTCCTGAGACAGCAGGAATCGTGCAAGCCCGGAAATGAGGACACGGCTCCTCACCCTTCCATTGTTCCATCGGGTCTCAGGGTTGGGGCAGTGAAGGCGACTGGGGGCTCCCCTCCACCATTTCCCCCTTCGGAAGTCAGCTGAGCCAGTGTGGCCCTTCCCCTCACCCTCACCCTCACCATCCCCATCCCCCTCCCCAAGGCTGGAGTACATTAGCAGCCTGCCGGCTGTCAGGAGCAGTTCCAGCCTCACCATTTATATTCCTAAGTAGAGGACTTGTTAATACGGAGCCTGTCTCTGGGGAAACAGGAGTGTGCCGGGTGAGAGATGACAAATCACGGCCCAACGGCCAGGCTGAGAGCACTAATGCTCACTTACATCTCATTCATCAGCCCTCACTGGCCAGCGAGCCTCCGCCACCACAGGGCCGACCACAGGGCCGAGGGCTGGCCTCCAGGAGGCCCTCTGGCTCTGCGAACCTCAGGCGCTGATGGCGGGTGGCCAGGCGACCTGTCCCGCCAGCAGGTCACCGAAAGGTCCAGGCAATAGATAATGAAGGTCCCATCCAGCCCCACAAAGTAGACAAGGACCGCATTCTCGGGACGTAATTCCAGCCCTTGTCAGATGACAGGATGAGAATTTGGAACACCACTGGTTCATCTGGACACACCTAGTCTCCACACGCAAAGGGCCCACCAGCCATTGGACCATGACCATGGCAAGAGACCCCGCTGCCCCGTTCACAGCTTCCGGGCACCCACACAGCACAGCATGCATGTAGGGCAGGGCCTGGACTGGGCTGGCTGGGCACTACTTCCTCATGTGGCTGGAGCCTGGTCCCGAGCAGAGCAAGTGTGCAACTTGAGTAATGGCGGGCACAGATCCACCCGAATCCTGATAAGGGAGAATAATAACTTGTCAAAGATATATATGATATGTGTTTGCTTTCTCGACGGAATATCTATGGGGCTAATTCATCAAGCCGGCGGGCTGGCTGGAGACCCAGGGAGGAACGCAAGGAGGGAGAAACACATGATGACTAGTGCCCCAGTGGAAGGATAGGAGCCAGCGTGGCCTGCAAAGAACACTGGAAGCTAAGCAGAGCCCTAGCAAGCCCTGAGACTGACCTTGTCCTGGGGCTCATTAGACAGCAGTCTGTGCAGAACTCTAAGTCTGGGGAGCTGGACGGTGAAGAGATAGAAGGACACCGCCCGGAGGGGATCAGCAGGCCTCTGTCTCCCCCCACTGCCTTGGCCCTGTCCCCTCTTCTCTCACACAGGGAGAAAACTCTCCCAGGCCTAAGCGAACCAGAAAAATACAGCATGACGGAAGGGAAGGGTCTGTTCCTCCCAGCTCTAGGACTTTCCAAAAATGCTAAAGTGAAAGAAAAAGAAAAGGTAAAAAGAAAAGAAAACAAAGAAAGATAAATTGAAAAAAAAAAAAGAAAGAAAAACACAGCTACCCGCCTGAAAGCTCTTGGCGCCCACAGAAGATTCTATCTGCTGCAGACCCACAGGGGGACCCTGAGAAAGTCCCCCCACAACTGTTCCTTAATGATTCCTTATAGACAGCCCCCCCCCCAACCTTTCTCTGCCCTTCCTTCTCTTTTCTTGTCACAGTTAAAAATAACTGAATAGATTCGCATTATTCTAGCACTGCGCTCTCATCCCCAGGGGACTTCCCTGTCCTTCAGCACCCAGAGCCAGGGACCAGTCTCCAGGCAGGGACACCAGCACCCAACACCTCAAGGAGTCTCTAGCATGCCCTCTCCGGCACTGCCCTGCTCAGCCCCCAGCCTCTGTGCACCTGCTCTGTTTAAGTCTGCTTCTTACCAGTTGCTCCAGATCTCCAGACTCTCGGTCACCATCGCTTCAACACAGGGTAAAGCCCCCATCAGGCACCAGGCCCGACCTTGGCACTGCGCACATACCAGAAGGTAGAGACGACAGGCCACCACTACGGGACTCATGCTATGGCTCAGGGAGGCACCTTCACAGCTCCCAGCAGTGGCTCTCCCGTGAGGCCCAGCCACTGAAGAGTTCATTCCTGACAGTTCGGAGGCCCCTAGGACTCTGCCCAGCTCTTGCTGGGTTTCCATCCCATTAGTGAGAGCTGGCCCCAATCTGTTGTTAAATGTTTTGACTCTCACTCCAGTAGCACATCTGTAAGCCCATCCTGTGGGAATCCCGTGAGTACTGCTCAGTGAGAAATTTCGTTGGCTCCCTGCCTCCTCCCTTTCTGCTTTCTTTCTTTTCTTTCTCTCCTGCCTTCCTTGATTTCTTCTCTCTTTCTCTCCTCTTTTCCCCTCCATTTTTTCTCTTCCATCTTTCCTCCTCCCTCTTTCCTTTCTTCTTCTCTGAGGCCTCAGATCTCCCTCACAGCACACCATCCTCTCCCTGCCCTGGATCCGAGCATAGATCCAAGAAACCATTAGTCAATGCTTACAACCGTGTGCCTCACCATCCTGGCAGAATCTGGCAACTCCTATATCCCAAGGGCCAGGAAACATAGCGGCCTGCCCCTCCACAACCCCACTGCTCCCTAGTGGTCCCTGGAAGCCTCTTCCTGTGCACAGACAGCAGGTCTCCCTTCACGGTGTGAAGAAGGGGAGGGGAAAGGAGGGCTGTGCCCCTACCAGGGCAGCCTGGAACTGGAAGCAATTAACTCGGTGTTTTCAAATAAGGGCAGTGGAAGGCACGGAACTGAGTCAGCACATTGGAGAGTCGGGCGCCAGGCAGCTGGCTCAGCTCATTAGCAGGACCCGCTAAGCCAAGGAGATACAAGGTCAGTGAGAGGGGGATAAGAGCCCCCAGACACAGATGAAGTGGGTTTTGAGTCAGAGAAATGGCTTCAGAACCCTCCCTATCCCCCATCCCACAGACTCCAGAAGGCCACTGCTTCAGACAGGTGCTCAACCTCTCTTCTCCACACAGAGGCAGCCACCAGCCAGCAAACAGGAACGGGAGTCACTTCTCTACCAAGTGTTGGCGTCTCAGGAAGCTGTCCTCCAGGCCCTAGAGCCTTTGGAGAACACAGGCTAGAGAGGACATTAGGGAGTTGAGAGGCCCCAAGAGGGAAGCAGTCTCCTTTAGCACCTACATCTAAAATAGAGTTGGGAAAGGACCTCAGAAGGTAGAAGACAACCTAGGGTGCACAAAGCTCCAAATTCAGCCCCAGCACTTCATAAACAGGTAGAATGGCACACACCTATGACCCTAGCACTTCAAAGGTTCAGATCAGAAGCTTAAAATCATCTCCAGCTACACAGTGAATTCAAGGTCAGCCAAGACTCCATGAGATCATGTCCCAAAATAATAAAATAGTACACATACCCTGGTGATTTTTCCAAGGGTGAAAGAACTGTTGAATTTGGTCACCAGCTGAGTCCCCTGCCAGGTTCTAGAAGTGATGCCCATGTCACCCATGATCTTCTCATCAGCCTGGAAGGGACAGAGGCTGGGCGGTAGGTATACAAAGTAATCCATTCTCATCCATCCCTAGAAAATACCAGAGCTGAGAGCTACGTTAGGACTGCCTGTCTCCAAAGCCTAGGTTTCCCAATTCAGTGCTCCTGAGGTGGGCAGGGGAGGGGAGAAGGTGCTGGAAGGAGAGGAGCCAACAAACTACAGCAAGGCCCATGCGTAAGAAAAGAGGGAGTCCCCACAACTCTGCCACCATCTAGCTGGCCATGAAGCCAGCCTGTCCCAGCACCTCGACAATGGGACCCTACTGTTGGAAATTGATTCTGCCTGGTGGGCTTGTCACAGCTGGAGCTCCTGAGCGACCCAGGAAAGAAAACCTCCTTGTGGACGAGAGCAACCAGAACACTATCCTGGCTGCTCGTCACCACCGGCAACTCCACTGGTGGTGAAGAGAAGCTACGTGGAGTTCCTTCTGGCCCATTGTTCCTTAGTCCCATTGTTTCTTTTCTGGAAAAGAAGGGACAAGGCTTAGAGCAAGAGCTACAGACTGGGGAGAAGGTGGGTGTCAGTCAAGAACTGGGGGGGGGGGGGACTCAAATTAGCCAGGACACAGCCATGCTGCCCAAGAGACACGCAAGTTCTCAGACAGTAAAAGCTACAAAGGAAAAAACAGAGATCAGCCTGGGGGTGGGGGTGGGGTTGGATCCCAGGACTGAGTTGCTACTTCTTTCCGATTCCCAACCCAATAGTCACGGGAACACCCTGGTGATGTCACTCCCTCAGTCCCATTACGTCATCTATCGCCATCCTCCCCATCTTTCCCTAATGTCAAGATGGATGTATTTTTCCCTTCTCTCATTAGTCTGCCCAAATGAGGTTAGAAAATCCTGAAGGTAGATTTTTCTAATTAAAAAAAAAAAAAAACAGAGAGCAAATAGCTTAGAAGATCATGAAAGGGGCAAGTGTCCCAGACATGATTGTTTAATGATACAATTAACACACGCTAGAGTCCACTAGAGAGACGTCCTCAGGGACAGGACTTTTGACTTTTGTCCCGTATTGCCTTCAATGGCTAGAATAGTACTCAGCACACAGATCTTTGCAATGAGGGGACCAACATGGCAGAGGAACATCCCGCCTGGTGTGAGCAGGGCACACCGAAGCTCTTTCCTCAAACTTGTAGTACCACGCATCACGGACACATCAGAACCCACCAGACTTCCTGCTGTCCCCACTCAGCATGCCTTACACAGAAGCCTCGCTGGGACCACCCCCCCAATCCAAAACCTTGTCTACCTACCTCAGCTCCACACTGTAGCTTCTTGCCCTCTGACCCACCAACCACACCAGGACTTGCTACCATGGCAGACACCTGACAGCCTAAATGACTTCATTCAGTCTCCATGGTTCTGTGTACAGGTATCCAGAATCTGTTTCCCAAACCCACATTGCCTACCACTAAAAGTAACAGCGAACTATAATGCCCACAAGTGCCTGCTCAGGTCTTCACAAACTGCCTTGTTCAAAGCCATCAGTGACACGGAGTATGAGTTTGTCCCAAAGGCAAGTGTATTATATGGTCAATGGTGTATAGATGCCAGGCGTCAGATCCAGCCCTAGGAGTCATCATGGCTCACCGGGGTCCATGGCCCTGCCTGGACCCTTCCATCTCTTCTTTGATTATGTGCAGTGGTGTAGAGAAACTCTCTCTTGTTTGGTTTCCTTGACCCCACCACGGGCAGCCTTCAGTTCCCAGCTTGTTAAAGAGTTGGCCTGCCTATAGGTCCCTCATTCCAAGAATCACTAAATGTAGGCTTCCTCAATGCATAGGGGTCTCTCAGATGATTAATGGCTCAGGAGTCTCCCAGAGAGAAGGTTTTCGGAAGCCTGAAAACCCCAAACCACGTCATACACTCAGCAGTGGAGAATCAGCATCCCAGCAGCAGAGAAGAATCGCTTCCTAACAGTAGTGTCCAGCAAGTGAGGGCCAGAGCTGAGCAGGTAGCTCCATATGGAAGGGCAGGAGATCAACCTGGAGTTCCTAGATGGCTCCTGCTCTTCCCTCCACCCCCACCCCACACACATGCTTTACAGAACAGTGATTCTCAACCTCCCTAATGCTTCGTGCGACCCTTTAATACAGTTCCTCACAATGTAGTGACACCCACACACACACCATAATCATCTTCGGTGCTACCTCATAACTAAAATTTTGCTGCTGATATAAATCACAACATAAATATCTGAGATGCAGAATATCTAACATGTGACCCCTATAAAAAGATCATTTGATCCCCAAAGGAATCATGACCCACAGGTTGAGAACCCTTGCTTTAGAGGAAGGCTAATAAACTCCAGGGATTGTTAGGGGCTCATTCATGTAAGAAATGGAGCCAGAATGCGAGCAGTTTTTTGGTCCTGTTCTAGTTTGCTGTCTGTTGCTAAGCTAAAACATTGACCCAAAACAACCTGGGGGAGTAAAGGCTTTGTTACAGCTTAGGACTCCCAGTCCATCATCACGGAAGCCAAGGCAGGAACCTGGAGGCAGGAACTGAAGCAGAGCCATGGAGGAACCCTGCTTACTGGCTCCTTTTCTGGCACGCTCGGCTACTTTTCTTACACAGGCCCCACCTAGTGCCTAGAGATGGCACTGTCCACAGGAGACTCCAGCAGGCATTCCCTGGGAACCTGCCAGCCAAGCCAGTCAGGCAGCAAGTAGGCCAGTGAAATAGAGGGGAGATTCAGATCTTCACTCTCCCTTCTCTCCTCCAAACCTAATTCCCCAGTCTCATCATCAGCCCTCAGCAAACCACCTGCTGTGGCCTCTCTTCTCCCTCTGCCCCATTCCCAGGGAACTAAACAGATCCTGGTGGAAGATCCTGCTTTTCTCCCTCCTGTGGGCCCTCTCAGCACCTCACCCCAGCCTATCCCCATTCCCAAAAGCCAGCTCCCAATACCTAGACACACATTTTACCCAGCTCCCCCAGTGGCCACACCTAGCAAGATCCCAGAAGAATTGCCAACCAGACAACACACAGCTACCACTCTCTTCTAAAAACGAGAGAGGACAATCAAAATGAAGGAACAAAATGCCCACTCACTGAAGACAAGACCAGATATCAACACCTAGAATTACAATATCCACAAGCCAAAATGCTTAGACACCAGCATAAAAGCAGCATCAATAACAGCCAGGATATCTGTCTCCACCATAGCCCAGCAACCCAGAAAGCCCTGAGAACTGCAATAGAGATGAAGCATAAAGCAGCCTTTATGTCCATGAGAGGGGTCCTTAAGGAAGAGATGAAGAACTCCTTTAGAGAAGTCTATGGAAGCACAAACAGTGGAAAAACTGATGAAACAGTTCAAGATCTGAAAGTGGAAATGGAGTCAATAAGAAAACCCAAACTGAGAGAAATCTGGAATTGAAAAACTTAGGGATCTGAATAGGACCCCCATAGGTGAGCCTCACTAACAGATTACAAAGAGATGGAAGGCAGAATGTCAGGCACTGAAGACGCAATGGAAGAAATGGATACCTCAGTCAAAGAAAATGTTAAATCTAAAAAACATCCTGGCACAAAACATCCAGGAAATCTGGGACACTGTGAGAAGAACAAGCCTAAGAATTATAGGAACAGAGGAAGGAGAAGAAACCTAGGTCAAAGGCTCGAAAAACATTTTTAACAAAATCATAGAAGAAAACTTTCCCAATCTAAAAAGGAGATGCCTATTAAGTTACAAGAGGCTTACAGAACACCAAGTAGATGGCACCAGAAAAGAAATTCCTCTCAGCACAAAATCAAAACACTGAAGGTATGGAACAAAAAAAAAAAATAACATTTAAAGCTGCAATGGAAAAAGACCAAGTAACATATAAAGGTAGACCTAGTAGGATAAGACCTGACTTCTCAATGGATATTTTAAAAGCCAGAAGGGCCTGGACAGATGTTTACAGATGCTAGTCCAGACTACTACACCCAACAAAACTATCAATCACATAAGATGGAGAAAATAAGTTATTTCATGATAAAACCAAACTCAAGCACTATCTATCTACAAATTCAGCCCTAAAGAAGGTTCTAGAAGGAAAACTCCAACCTAAAGAGATAAACCATACCCAAGAAAGCACAGGAAGTAAATAATTCCTCATAAGCAAATGAGAAGAGGGGGAAACCACACACACACACACACACACACACACTACAAAAACAAAAAACAGGAATCAACAAACACTGCTCATTGATAACTCTCAATATCAATGGTCTCAAGTCCCCAATAAAAAGATAAAGACAGAATGAATGTGAAAACAGAATGGATGTGAAAACAGGATCCATTCTTCTGTTGTATCTAAGAAACACACCTCATCATTAAGGATAGACTTTACCTCAAGGCAAAAAGATGGGAAAAGATATTCTAAGCTAATGGACCTAAGAAGCAAGCTGGTGTGACCTTTTTAATAGCTGACAAAATATACTTCAAAATCAACACTAATCAAAGGAGATAGGGAAGAATAATATAATAAGACAAATTCACCACCAGGGCATTGCAATTCTTAACATCTATGCAGCAAACACAAGAGTACTAAAGTTTATAAAAGAAACACTATTAAAGCTTAATTCAGGGCTGGAGAGATGACTCAGTGGTTAAGAGCATCGCCTGCTCTTCCAAAGGTCCTGAGTTCAATTCCCAACAACCACATGGTGGCTCACAACCATCTGTAATAAGGTCTGGTGCCCTCTTCTGGCCTGCAGACATATACACAGACAGAATAGTGTATACATAATAAATAAATAAATAAATATTTTTTTTAAAAAGCTTAATTCACATATTGACCCTCACATACTGATAGTAGTCTTCAATACCCCATTCTCACCAATAGAGAGGTCATCTAGACAAAAACTAAACAGAGAAATACTGGAGCTGACATTATAAACCAAAAAAACCTAACAGATATCTACAGAACATTTCATCCAAACACAAAAGAATATACTTTCTTCTTAGAACCTCATGGAACCTTCTCCAAAACTGACTAGACACAAAACAAGTCTCAACAGATACAAGAAAATTGAAATAACACTGTGCATTCTATCTCACCACCACAAATTAAAGCTAGATATCCACAATGGCAGAAACCTTACAAACTCATAGAGACCAAACAATTCACTACCAAATAAAAATGGGTCGAGACAGAAATTAAGAAAGGAATTACTTTCTATAATTGAATGAAAATGAATATACAATATATCCAAACTTATGGAACACAATGAAGGTAGTTCTAAGAGGCAAGCTCATAGTACTGAGGGCCTAACATTACTGGAGAGATCTCATACTAGTTACTTAACCTCATGTGTGAAAGCTGAAATGTTTTTGTTGTTGTTTCTAAATAACAAAAAGAAGAAATCACACCCCAAAGGAGTAGACATCAAGAAAGAATCAAATGCAGGGCTGAAATCAATAAAATAGAAACAAACAAAAATCACAAAGAATCAATTAAACCAAGAGTTGATTCTTTGAGAAAACCAGTAAGACTGGCAAACCCTCATTCAAATTAACTAAAAGGTGAAGAGAGAAGATCCAAATTAACAATAGTAGAGATGAGGAGGGGGACATAACGACAGACACTAAGGAAAGTCCAAAAATCACAGGCCATACTTTCAAATTTTTTACTCCACCAAATTGGAAAATCTTAAAGAAATGAATAATTTTCTCAATGCATACCACTTACCAAAGTTAAATCAAGATCAGGTAAGCGGGACTGGAAAAATGGCTCAGAGGTTTAGAGCACTGGCTGTTCTCTGGAGGTCCTGGGACCCTGAGGTCCTGAGTTCAGCTTCTGACAACCACATGATGGCTCACAACCATCTATTATGAGATCTGATGCTCTCTGCTGATGGGCAGGGATACATGCAGACAGAGCACTGTATACATAATAAATCAATAAGTCTTCAAAAAAAATCTGGTAAGCAATTCAAACAGACCTATAATTCCCTAGTAAAATAAAAGGCAGTTATTAAAAGCCTCACAAACAAACAAACAAACAATAAGCCTAGGACAGGATGATTTTAGTAAAGAATTCTACCAGACTTTCAAAGAGTTAATTCCAAATACTCCTCAAATTATTCCCAAAAGAAACAGAAAGAACACTTCCCAATTCATTTTGCTAGGCTACAGTGAGGCTAGTACCCAACCACATAAAAACCCAACAAAGAAAAAGAATTACAGAGTATTTTCCCTTATGAACATAGATACAAAATTTTTTTCAAAAAAAAATACTTGCAAACTGAATCTAAGAACACATCAAAAAACATCATCCCCACCATTATCAAGTAGACTTCATCCCAGAGATGGGGATTGGTTCAGCATATGTAAATTGGTAAATGTCGTCCACCATATAAACAGGCTGAAAGGCAAAAGTCACGTGATCATTTCATTAGATACAGGAAAGGCTTTTAACAAAATCCAGCACCCTCCACTGTAGAAGTCCTGGAGAGATTAGGGATACAAGGGTCATATTCCAACATAATAAAGGCAGTTTACAGAAAACCCATGACTAGCATCCACTTAAACGGAGAGAAACTCAAAACAGTTCGGCTAAAATCAGGAAAAAGACAAGGTTGTTCACTCTCTCCATACCTATTCAATATGGTACTTGAAGTTTTAGCTAGATCAACAAGACAACTGAAGGATATCAAGGAGACACAAATTGGAAAGGAAGAAGTCAAAGTATATATATTTGCTGATGATATGATAGCAAACATAAGTGAGCCTATGAATCCCACCAGGAAACTCTATAGCAGATAACCACTCACAGAAAAGTAGCTGAATATAAAATTAGCTCACAAAACCCAGCAGCCCTCCTACATACAAATGGCAAAGGGACTGAGAAAGAAAGCAGGGAAACAACACCCTTCACCATAGCTTCAGATAATATAAAATATCGTGATGTAACACTAACCCAGCAAGTGAAAGACTTGTATGATAAAAACTTTAAGACATTGAAGAAAGAAACTGAAGAACATATCACAAGATGGAACCATCTCCCATGTTCATAGCTTGGTAGAATTACTATGCTAAAAATGCCATCCTACCAAAAGCCACACCCATAAAAATTCCAGTACAGTTTTTCACAGATATTGAAAGGAAATTTTTCAGCTTCAAATGGAAAAACAAAAAGAAACAAGATAATTACAAAAATTCTGAAGAATGAAAGACCTGCTGGGGGTATCACCATCCCTGACCTCAAACTGTACTACAGAACTATAGTAATAAAAACCGCACAAAGACAGACCACATCACATACTGGCACAAAGACAGACCACATCAATGGAATATAATTGAAGAACCCAACATAAATCTACATCCTTATGGACACCTGATTTTTGATAAAGAAACCAGAAATACACACTTGGAAAAAAGACATCATCTTTAGCAAATGATGCTGATCAAATTGGGCAACTGCATAAAGAAAAAATCCAAATAAATCCATACTCAACACCCGCATAAAACTCAACTCTAATGTATAAAAGACATCAACATAAAGCCAGCAACACTGAACCTGTTAGGAGAGAAAGTAGGGAATAGCCTTGAACTCATTGGCACAGGAGAAGACTTTCTGAACAGAGCACTATTAGCACAGGCACTAAGATCAGCAGTTGATAAATGGAACCTCACAAAATCAAAAAGCTTCTGTAAGGCAAAGAACACTGTCATTTGGACAAAGCAGCAGCCTACAGAATGGGAAAAGATTGTTACCATCTATACATCTAATAGAAGGCTAATATCCAAAACATAAAACTAAAAAAAAAACTATATATCAAGAAAACAAATAGCCCAATTTTAAAAATAGGGTACAGTTCTAAACAGAGAATTCTCAAAAGAGGAAACACAAATGGCTAAAAAAAAATTTTTTAAAATGTATGGGTCTACAAAGAATGGATAAGGAAAATGTGGTACATTTACACAATGGAGTACTACACAGCAGAAAAAAATAACATCTTGAAATTTGCAGGCAACAGGTGTATCTAGAAAACTTCATATTAAGTGAGGTGACCCAGACCCAGAAAAACAAATATAATATGTACTTACTCACAAGTGGTGTTTAGACATAAAGCAAAAAAAAAAAACAGCCTACAATTTACAATCCCAGAGAACCTAGACAACAAAGAAGACCCTACAAGAGACATATGTGGATCTAATCTACATAAGAAGTAGAAAAAGACAATATCTCCTAAGTAAATTGGGAGCTTGAGGGTCATGGGAGAGAGCAGAAGGTAAGGGGAGAGGAAGGGAGGGTAGCAGACATAAATATTTTGCTCAATAAAAAACAATTTAAAATAAAATAAAAATTATCTCAAAGCCAAAAAAAATGTTTGGGTCTAGAGAGATGGGTTGGGAGCATTGGCTGTTCTTCCACAGGACCAGGGTTCAATTCTCAGCACTCACATGGCAGTTCACAACTGTCTGTAACTCCAGTTCCAGGGGATCCAACACCCTCACACAGACATACATGCAGGCAAAATATCAATAGTCACAGAATTCATAAAGAAAGAAAGAAGGAAAGGAAGTAAGGAGAAAGAAAGAAAGAAAGAAAGAAAGAGGAAAGGAAAAGAAAAGAAAAGAAATGGAATGTTCAGTATCCTTGGTCATCAGGGAAATGCAAATCAAAACTACTTTAAGATTCCACCTTACACCTATCGGGATGGCTACAGTCAATAACAGCAGTGACAGCTCATGCTGGTGAGAATGTGGAGTAAGGAGGATGCACATGCGTTCCTGGAGAGAGTGCAAACTTGTAGAGCCACTATGGAATCAGTGTGGTGGTTCCTCAGGAAGATCAGAATCAATCTACCTCAAGATGCAGCTGTACCACTCTTGGACATATACACAAAGGATGCTTCCTTCATCCTTCTGCAGATACTTGCTCAACTGATCTCTTTATAATAGACAGAAACTAGAAACAACGTAGATGTCCCTCAACAAATGATAAAGAATATGTGGTATACAATGGAATAAAATTCAGCCATTTAAAAAATTGAAATCCATGAAATTCACAAGTAAGTGGGGGGAGGTGCACACCTTTAATCCCAGCACTTGGGAGGCAGAAGCAGGTGGATCTCAATGAGTTTGAGGCCAACCTGGTCTACAAAGCAAATTCCAAGACAGCAAGGCCTGTTACACAGAGAAACCCTGTCTCAAAAGGGGAGCAGGGACGAAGGAAGTCACATGTAAATGGATGGAACTAGAAAAAATAACCCTGAGTGAGATAACCCAGACCCAGAAAGATATTGTATGCATTCTCTTATATGTGGATAGCAGTTAAATCAGAAGTAACCGAGCTACAATCTAAAGAACCACAGAGGTCAGGTATAGAGTAACTTGTAGGAACAGATAGCTCTCCTTAGAAAAGGGAGACAGAATAGGTAGTTATAAATTGGGGGTGGAGGGTACTGTAATGGAAGTGATTCAAGGAATGGGCCACCATGTCCAACTATGGGCCGGCTCTCAAAATCCACCCAAAACTGGCCTCCTGCTCGCTCTTGTAAACCTCTCTCCTAACTCCTACCCACCCAGAGCTTGGGTCTTCCTTGGGAGACGCTGGAACGTGTGGTCTGAGTGATGCAAGCAAGATTCTTCCTGGCACAGTGCCTGACACACAGAAAACCCGAAATTCACTTGGCATCAAATGAAGAAACACAGTGTGCTATCATGATCTAGATATAGAAACTGCAGTTGGAGGAAGATGAGTAGCTTGCCCAAGGCCACGCCCAGTCTGTACCAGAGGCCATTCAAAAATGTGATCCCTACTCTATATTCTCTCCCTGACTCCTTAACTACCTACCACCACTAAATCAAGGCCCAAGCTTCAAACTGGGAACTTCTGTTTGGATGCATTTGCTTGTTTGTTTCTTTGTTTATTTCTTTGAGTTTGGGACCTCAGGTGGCTCAGGCTAATCTAAACTCACTATGCAGGTGAGGGTGACTTTAAACTCCTTATCTTCCCATCCCTACCTCCCAAGTGCAGATATTATAGGGGTGTACACCACACCGGATTCGGTACTTTCATCGCCATAGGCACCACAGAGAAGAATGCAGGGATATGTGTGCACACTTAAAAGAACACTGGCCAATCACCTGCCATAATCCCCCCAGAATTCTTCCTCTCCCCAAGTTAATCGCCATCCCCACCTCTGGGTAATCGCTGCCTTGTTGTTCCATGCTTGCACCATTTTTTCTGAGTCTCCCTAACAATGTATTTCTTGCCCTTTGCTGGCACAGCTAGCTGCCTGCTTGCTACTCCAGTTTGCAGAACTACACAGAATTCATGATCTTTTCGCTGCTTGCTACTCTTCTGTTCACTTGCCTGCGCTGTGCCCTGAGCAGCTGCTTACCAGGACAGCCAGCCACGGAAGCAGGCAGGGTCCTCCCGTCACATAGCGGGACTGTCTCCTAAGAAGCCACTCTATTTTAGGCACTGAGTTAATAGCGTACAAATGACACGCACAGTAATGTGGAATTAGCATATGTCTTGATTTTTTTTTCCCTAGGAAAGAATTTTGTATATGTGTGAAAAGTCAACCTGTTCCGGCCCTTTTCTGACAGGGCTGTTTTGATTCCAGTTGTCTGACAGCAGGTGATCTGACCTTGTGTTTGGAGGCAGAAAAGAGGCCCCAGGAGAGTTCAAAGAAAAACAGGCTCAGAGGACCCCACAGACCCTCCCCCCTCCTCTCCCTGGCCAGCCCTCACCATGGTGGCTTTGGCCCATAGCTGCCCTAGCCCAGGGACCCAGTGGCAGACAGAAGCAGACCTACTTTGGTTTCCATGACAACTGCAGGCATCGGGAGGCGGACCAAGTGAGCCGCAGCCAACAAGGCAGCTGGTTTGAAGGGTGTTGATCTCTCTGCAGACCAGCAAGGCAGAACCGCTAGGGACCAGCAGCAGCAACAGAGCCAAGAGGAGTCTTCGAAGACAGGCATGCACAATCCCTGGGGACCTGTCTGCCTTGCTCACACACTCACCTGCCACCATCCTTCATCCACCCACCTGGACAGAGGCACACACAGAGCAAAGCGCATCTATACTCCACTGTGAATACATGCTCACGACACCATAAGCATCACAGACGTCGACAAAGACAGCCTCCTGCATAAATGTTCACTAGCACCCCAACGAAAAGATGTCCAGACAGAAAGATCCGGGCACACACTCAGGATGTACACACTTACATACACAGGGGACACACCCAGAAAGTTCACTTTATCCGAGCACACACAAACAGGTTTTACCAAGAGAAAGCAGCTCTATTGCCACCTAGGCCCTTACCTGGACACTACAAGATACGTATAGCCAGATACGAAACACAGCCTCCAAATGCTGACACTCAGATACACATGAGCCCATGCTTTCCGAACCTACTCAGAAACAAGATTGCTGGTCCCCACAGTGTTACAGCTGAATTGCAGAGTCAAACAAACAAAACGGGAGAATACACATATTCTTCTGCCTAGTGAGCCAAGCCCCCGACGGAGGCAGGCCCTTAATTCTCTTTGTTTATTTAGTGTTTATGTGCATATTTCCTCCAGAAGTGATAAAAGGACAAAAACTCAAGCATGCTCCTGTTGTTCAGAATTAAAAATAAAAATGAGCTGAAGCAGGGTGTGGCGCACACCTTTGACCCCAGCACTGGGAGACAAGGGCAGGTGGATCTCTGGGAGTTCAAGGCCAGCCTGGGCTACGTAATGGGATACCGTGTGCTGATAAATTCATAGAGCCACACAGTCCTCTTTAAGACACCCAGTCCACCCCACATGCTCACAGACATGCTCCACGATGCAAGAGAAGGCCTGTTGCTTCCTCCCCGTCTCTAAAAGGAGGGCAATGCCCAGAGCATGGGGGAGTTTCCTAGGCCACAGGTCATCTTCTGACCTGGCGGCAACACATAACAACAATAGTCTCTGCCCACAGAGGCCATTCAAAGCCAAAGGTCACAGAGGCACCATAGAGCGACATTCTGTCATTTGAGTAAGACTCTCTGAAAACACAGACTGCTAACACTGTCTCAGTCTTGTAGGAACAGTAACTTGTTCATCAGTGGCAAACTGAAAGAGAACGCAGTGCACACATGTTACACAACATTAATTATACTCACGGACCCCAAGAGTGTTGGACTTTCACACTCATAATGAAACTAATCTAGAATTCAAAATTCCCGAGGATATCACAGAAAACCACAGCCAATCAAAAGGCAGAGTTGTGGAACCCAGTCACAAACAGATACATCTATAAGACAACTCTTACACCTAAGACTCAACCAGGGGTCATTGAGGAAAAGGAAGCAGAAAGAGCGGAAGAGCCAGAGAGGCTCAGGGAGTTTGCTCTGGAATTGTCTCCTAGAAATAACAGAAGCCACACCCATAAAGTCTCTCCAACACAGTTGTCTGAACATGAGCCAAACGAGGACAACTGCTAAGAGGGACTGAAGAAAGCCCATGAAGCCTCCATCCTGTGCAAAGAACTACGGGCAGCTAAGGAGCGCTGAGAGCTGGAGAAAGTTTTCCCAAGGGAAAGTACACTAATTGGTTATCCAGTGCCAAATGGTCAGCCCTGAAAACATATTCAGAAGTAACATTATAAACGCTGAGCAGGTTTTATTTATGTAGTTAGGAACACTACACACACACACACACACACACACACACACACACGCATTACAGCAATGAAACAAAGAGGCCATGAACGTGAAAGAGAACATGGAGAGGCAAATAGAGGCAGAATGGAGGGAGGAAAGGGAAGGGGGAAATAATGTAATTATAATCTCAAAAAATAGAAGAAATCCTTTTATAACTCTCAGAGTTATTAAGATAGACGGTCTATCCCATTAGTCATAATTCAGTAACTACTTTTTGGTTTTATGAGTGGTCGTGTTAGCATTGCGGATGGTTCTTGACAACCCAATTTCATACACCTCACTGGGGTCGCTGAGTATGTCCTACGTGGCAGAATGACATAGTAGGAGGAGACAGCGCATAGGTTAGCAAGGCCCAGGCCTGAAGAGCCACAGTGGTTGAGGGGGAGATGCGGTTAGGGAGCAACTTTGGGACCGGGGAAGACCGTGACAGCCAGGAGAAGGAACAAGGAGGCTTGGTTGGGGGGATGGAGATGACCAGTTGAACGAGACCTGATAGCACAAGTCAATCTAGTCAAGCACACAGCTGGAAAGGGCCACTGAAGTCTAAGGAACCAGTGCAAGAGCATAGGGCCTGAGCCTCTGCAGCTGGACTCCAAGAGAGAAAGGACAACTAAGAGCAAGAGTAAACTGAGGCCAAACTCAGAAAGACCTCTGCTGCTGAGAATCGCCAGCTGTGGGACCAGGTAAGCACCGTGCTGTTGAGAACATTCCGGCTAGGCTGAGAGTATAGCTCAGGCAGTAAAGTGCCTGCCTTCCATGTTTTAAGCCCTGGCTTCCAAGCCCTGCACCTCTGAAACTGAGAAGACCTGTAATCCCTAGCTGGGAGGTGGAGGTAGGAGGATCAGAAATTCAAGGTCATCTTCAGCTACAAGTTTAAGGCCAGCCTGGGTGAACATTAGGCCCTAACTCAAAAAGCAATTAATTAATTAATTAAAATTAAGGAGAGAAAGGAAACCAAATATGAAAAAATATCTCAGCTGATGGGCACCGAAGCGGTACCACCTAAGAACCTCGTGTGTCCACGGGGGCAGTAGGTTTTTGTCCAGTAATGAACACAGTCAGAGAACCGGTGACACCCCACATGAACCACAGAGCCTGACCCACAGAAGGCTCTACATAAACGTTTCCTGAACTGGGTGGTGCCGCCGGGTCACGCAAGGAAAATGGAATTAAGAGTTGGGTGACCCAGAGGGCTAGTTCAGGCCCGGTATTGACTGGTTCCTGGACCTCGGTGGGAGATTTAACCTCTTCTGTTGTCGGTTTCCACGCTGGTAAAGCGAATCCGATAATGCCCTGACCTCTCTGGCTTAGCTGCTGCGTGGCTGTGGCAGGACTAGAGAGGGGCTCGGCCAGGCTGGAGCCACGCAGGGCCGATCCCTCCAGCACCTGGGACTCGCCTCGCCCCGGGACCAGATGCGAAGAGGGCTGGCTCAGCCGTCAGCAATTACCTGCGCCCCTACCCGACACCTGCGTTCCGCTTCCGAGTGGGCAGATGGTGTAATCTGCCCGCGCCGCCCGCTACCCCGAAGCCAGGCTTGCGGAGACCAACCGAGCAGTCACTGCGCGCCAGTGTGTAGCCGGCCCAGGATCCCAACACGCGCGAGCCTCAGAGCCCAGCCCAAAGATGATGCTTCACAAGGAGCTCCTTCCCTCCCAAGAATAGTGCGCCCTCCAGAGTGCAGACGAACAGCACCTCCAGTTTGAGCTCCTACAAGCCCTCTAAACTGTGAGCGGGGAAAGACAGAAGCCCCCTGCTTTTCTTGTAGAGAAACTGAAACTCAGAGAGATCAGATGGTTTGCAAAAGAGTACACACATATTAAGAGACGGAACCAGACGGAAACCCAAGTCTCTTCAAGTCCACTATTTGTCTAGAGCTGCAAGAGTTCCAAGGACTACTCTGGTAACATAAGCAAAAGGACGTAAGTGTTCGCTGGAGTCAAGGGGAGGTTTGCTGTAGCTGTGGGGGAAGGGAGAGAGCTGTGCCTTTCAAATAATTGAAGGTTAGTGGAGATCTAAATCAAGCCTAAACCAGGATTCAATAATGATATCCAAGTATCAAAAAAAAAAAAAAGGAGGCCTGGCATGATGGTAAAAAGGCGGTTGCTGCCAAACCTGAAGACCTGAGTTGGACCCCCAGAACCCACATGGTGGAAGAAGAGAGTCAAATCTTGCAAGTTGTCCTCTGGCAGACATGGTCTCTCATTCCCACACTCAGACTGAGGCAGGAGAAGTGCCATGAATTCAAGATCAGCATAGGGGATTTACTGAAACTTTGCCTCAGAAAAAAAAGAAAGAAAAAAGAATGAAGGAAAGTAAATAAATCAGAGGGTTGGCCCATCGTGGTGGCTCATGCCTTTAATCCCAGCACTCAGGAGGCAGAGGCAGGCAGATCTCTGTGAGGCCAGCCTGGTCTACATTGTGACTTCCAAGACAGGGCTATGTCTCAAAATTTAAAAAAAGAAAGAAAGAAAGAAAAGAAAAGAAAAGAAAAGAAAGAAGGGGAGGGAGGAAGGAAGGAAGGAAGGACGGATGAATGGATGGATGGATAGATAGAAGTCAAGATGCTGGAGAGGGCACAGTCAATAAAAGCCTTACCCTGAAAACAAAAGAACCTGAGTTTGGTCCCCAGAAGCCACCCAGAAAAGCAGGACATGGGGGCACATTTCCAATGGCAGCACTAGGGAAGGCAGAGGTGGTGGATCCCTGCGGGTCACTCACTAGCAAGCCACCCAGGCCTAACTGGTGAGTCCCAGGCCTTTGAGACACCCTATCTCAGAAAGCAAGGTGATGGGGATGCAGAGACAGCTTAGGGTTGAGAACGCTTAGGGCTCTTGTAGAGAATCAGGGTCAGTTCCCAGCACACACACCAGGTATCTAGCAGCTGCAACTCCAGTTCCAAGGGACTCAGTGCCATCTTCTGAGGTCCTCAAGCACCTGGACACACATAGGGCACATAAATTTACACAGGCACATGTGCACACGCACAGTAGATGGCAACTGAAGAATGACATCCAATGTTGACACCTGCCTCCACTTGCACCTGCAAGCGAGCACGCATCCACACTACTCATGGGATGTTAGATTCTCCAGCTTAGAAGGGAAGGGGTCATTAGACAAAACATGCTCAGATGAGTTTACCATTTCCTCTCCGAGATCCATCTGCTTCCTTAACGATCCAGTTAAGCTGGAGAGAGGGTCTGGCAGATAAGGGCACTTGCTGCGCAAACATGAGCTGTGTACCTGCAATCCCAGTACTGTGAGAGCCGCGAGGCAAGCACAGGAGAGAATCCCTGGGATTTGTTGGCTGCCAGACTAACCAAAAAAAAAAAAAAAAAAAGCCATGAGCCCTGGGTTCAAGGAGAAACAAGGAGAAACCCTGCCTCAAGGGACTAAGGCAGAGGATAATAGGGGAGGCTACTCAGCACCCACCTTCAGTCTGTGTGTGCATCTGTGCATGAGCACACATACCAACACATGTGTGCATATACCACAAATATGTACAGCACAAAAAATACATAAAAGTCAAAAATACAAAGATTAGGCTGTTCCTATTGGAACTACAAACAACAAATAAAACGCTCCCAGTTTCTGGCCCCAAACAGGGTCCTTTACACTGCTCTGAATTGAAAAACCAATGACAACCATGCATGGTTGCAAGCATCAAAGGAGACTAATTCTTGGCCAAGAACAGAAGAATCAGGCAATAAACTCTTAACTCAACTTCTCCAGCTGCTGGGGATCCAGAAGTTACAGCTACAGGGCAAGAGAAATGAGGGTGAGTGATAGGCTGATAAGGGACAAAATTGGGCTGGTTTTCTGAGAATGGATGGTCCCAGGAATTCTGAGGCCACCTCTTTCGGCTCCTTTGATGGTTCTTTCCAGTTGTCCTCATAGCAATTGTCAATTGTCAGGACACTGGAGTGTGTCATTTAGCATGAGGATGACATCATAATTAAGTTTGCCATTGTCTGGTAGCCATCTTAGAAGCACTTCCTGCCTATAGGCATCTTGTCTTGATTGCCTACTTGATGGGATTTAGAATCACCATGGAAACAAATCTCTGATCACATCTGTGAGGGATTATCCACATTAGATTAAGTGAGGTGGAATGACCCGACCTAAATGTGGGTGTAATACCTGGCTGGCATCCATCTTTGGAAGCTCCTTCCCCCCTGGGAGTTGCCATGGTCTGGACTCTTCCTCCGGGAAAGTTCACCAAGCGCTGGCCCCTCCCCAGGGAGGGTCAGGACCACTCCCACAGGCTATTTAGGCTGCCACGCAGAAAAGGAACACGTGGTCTTCGGGTTTTGCGTGGTCCCTCCCACCCCCATGCCCTCCCGACCACCTGGGAGAACTGCATTAAACGTGGGCATCTTTTATTCGGTCTAATTTGGTCTGATTGGAATTATTTGTGTCGGCGGAGAGGCTCATTTTAGGATTATACCTAACAGTGGGCAACACCATTCCATGGGTTGGCGTCATTCCCTGGTCTGAGCTCTGGGACTGAATGGAAAAAGAACAAGAGCGAGCACAAGCTTTGGACTCTTTCTGTTTCTTGACCGTAAATGCAACGTATCAGTAGCCTTCCACCACGGCTGATATGACTGAATCCCCTAAAACCCTGAGCCAAACAAACCCTTCCGTCCTAAGGTGCTTTCCGTCAGGTAGTTTTGCAGTAAGCACAGCACAAGCGGCTGATGTGCTGATGGCGCACGGGAGAGATGCAGCTAAGCTGTAGAGGTCAGGACCTACCCTCTGTTTTCACAACCAGTCTGCTTTAGGAGACAACTTTCTCTCTTCCAGCAAATGGCTGAGTTCCTCCCCCAACCCCTCTGAAGTCCTGCTGTGAATTCCTTTCTCTCCTGTGTTTCAGAGTTCAGGGCAAATTTGAGCTCTTCGCACGCATCCGGAGTACGGGAAGTAGCCACCCTCCATCTCATTTCTTCCCACCAGTCACCCCAGGAGGTGGCTACTCATTAGCCCCATTTGACAGATGAAGCTGGGGGCGAAGGACCTTTATCAGGACCTGTGACAGAGCGACTTTGCTCCTCTCTGCAGCCCTGCATGAGTTCCAAAGGAAAGAGAGGGTTTGTACTTTCTCCCAGCTGCTCCAACGGAGGCGCAGGGAAGGATGCCACTGCTCTCGGAGTCCTTTTGGCTTTGTAACCACTCCCATTTACTGTGGACCAGGGAAGCCGCCTGTCCGTCCCCTGACCTGTAAAAGTGAAGACAACAATAGTGGTTCCCCGATTCTGTGTCATAATGGGGATGAATTGAGACACATTTGTCTGAGGATAGAAAGACCACTTATCATTTGACCGCTTGCTGCTCTCCCAGAGGACCTGAGTTCAATTCCCCACACCCACAATGGGCAGTTCATAAATGCCTCTAACTCCAGGGCCAGGGGATCAGGTGCCCTCTTCTGGCCGCCTTAGGCAACTGCATTGCGAACCCACACCGACACATAGCACACATAATTAGAAATAAAATAAATTTTTAACAAGAAAGATTTGTCTGTGTGACCCTGGGCTTGATGACCCACATTAGTCCGCTACAGTCGGAGCCTAGGAAACCAGAGCAACCGAGGTGATTCCTGTCGCACCTGGGAGGGTCTTGAATCTCTCCAGGTAGATGAGCTCAGTCCAAGTCCTCAGATCTCCCATCAGGCCTGGAGTCACTCTGTAAAATGATTTGTGAAGTGACAAGCAAAAATATATTACCAATTTAAGAGTGTGATTTGCCTGCAACTTTTTAATCCTCCGGCTGTTGTTGAATAGATTAAAGTGTCTGCTTTGATCCATGCATTTAGATGGAAACATAAATATAGCCATCACTTATTCTCCCAGCCGCAGGGATGGGTGTCGCACTGTGTCACACAGGCTTCCGACCCCGCCAGGGTAAGGCAAGAGAATGACCTTTTTGCCATTTAAATCCCTCTTCGTTTCAGCCCTACTTTTCAGCTCCTGCCCCGGTCCATCAGCAACCTCCTAATTCGATCACCGCTCACAGTGGGAAGCGGTCACCAGTAAAAGGTCCCACGCACTGGCGGGCAGCAGCGGCCGCCCAGTGGCCTGGTGCTACGTACTTCCCCTGGCTCGCTAGAGCCCTGCAAAAATAAATCTCCGGAGAAATAGATTTTGAAGAGGAATTCAGTACATAGATCTTCTGTCAGCGGAGCAGACTCTGGCTCAGCCGTTTTTCAGGCTCGCTGCGTATCTAGAAATACATCTATTTTTACATGGCTCTCTAGCGAGAGTTCCTCTTGCCCGGAGGGGTAGGAGGACATGAAGGGAGTCAGAGGATGGGAGAAGCGAGGGCTGTGGGGACCTGGTGGAGAGGAACAGGGAGGCGACTGTGCAGAGTCCTGGCCTTCTCGGTGTTTCTGCACATCCCGGCTCCCATCAGCAGAGCCCGATCCAGCCTCATCACCACGCGGACTGTGTGCGTACCCTCGACCCACCGAACCCATCTTAGTAACAGGCCTGGTCTCCTCGGACGAAACCATACACGACTGCAGACTGGCGAGCGCACAAAGAGCTTCAGCGCCGCCTGGGGCTCGCTGTTTGTTCTCGACTTGCAGCCGCTGCGAACAGCAGGAGCCACGGGCCAGATGGCTGGAGGGAGGTGCGAGCCATCGCGCTGGCAGGCAATTAGGCCTCAAACAATGGCCCGTGAAATGTCAGAAGTGTCGGGGAAAGGCTGTGGTGGAACAGCGGGGTGACCACGAGAGGATGGGGCCGAGAGCACTGGAGACAATTCCTGCCTGCTCCCACAGGCGTCTCTGGCAGAGTTAACACCCAATGATCCGTTTTCCCAGCGCCCACTCAGATTCCTGTCAGTATAAGGGAAAGGCTAAGAGAGAGGGTAGCGTGAAAACGGCAAACCCCAGGTGTAGAATGCTTGCACCAGATAAAACCAGATATGGTGACGAACACCTGTGATCCCAGCACTTAAAGAAATGGAGGGAGGAGAATCAGGAGTTTAAGGAGAATCAGGAGTTTAATCCTTGGCTACCCATCTGGTGAGTTCAAAGCCAGCCTGAGATACAAGAGACTTCAAAAAAGGAGGGTGGGAGAGAGGAAGGGAGCAAGGAGGGGATTGAAAGAGAGAAACAAAGCAAGGAGAGAGGAGAGCCGGAGAGGAGTGAGGACTGCCCTCCTGGTGGCTACCAGCTACCATGGCAGCCCCACAACCCCTAGACGCTGGGGTTAAAGAGAGGCGACGAGATGGCAACACCCACCCCCTTGGCCACCACAACTAAGAATTATGTAGAGTAATTAATCAAGAGCTAATGAGAAATGTGTTTTCTCTCCCGGCCTAGCCCCGCGCCGTATTCTTATTAGCTGAGGTTATTACAATAGTAATCATGCGTGCTCCAGGCGCAAATTGGGTTTTTTGCTCCACTGCCACCAATTTAGAAAACCATTAATGGCAAGATAAGGCCCCGGTGGCTCGCACCGGGCCAGCCTGTGAACCCGCCGCTGACTCTCGGCTCACACACCTACACACCCATGGTCCAGGGGGCGCTCTCCCAGGCACCGGGCTCTTCTGGGAGGACTGAGAGAAAAAAAAAAAAAAAGGCTAAACATTAGGGAAGAGACACTGGGCCTGGGCACCTTAGATATTTCTCAAACAAGAGCCCTCCGTAGACTAGGACGGGACAACCTCGTGGAACAAAACATTAGACCAAGTTTGCCACTAGAGCCCAGAGCATCCTAATGTGCCCTTGAGTTCTTCCCTTCCATACAGCCTGCTAGAGAAGCTCCGGTGAATCCACGCCTCGCAGCTCCCTTGCGGGAGGTTGCAATCCGACACTAGCCCTGGAAGAAGTTGTCACTAGTGAGAAGATTGGTGAGTTCAGTGTTTTGTTTTGGTTTTTCATAATTTAAAAAAATGCACATTGTTTGCTTATTCATGTGTATGTGCCACAGCACACACATGGAGGACAGAGAACGACTCAATTCTCTCCTTCCACCATGTGGGGCCCAGGTAGAACTCAAGTTGTCAGGCTTTGGAGGCAAAAGTCATGGGCTTGGCAGCAAGGACCTTTACGTGCTGAGCCCTCTCCATAGCCCTGGTGATGGAAGTTTTCATAAAGATAAACACATGCCATTTTTGATGATGATCTCAATCCCAAAGTTGTTTCCCAGTGTGTGTGTGTGTGTGTGTGTGTGTAAACTTACATTTCTTCATATCTTTTCAAGTATACAAGATGGGTTCAGGCAAAGTTGGAGGTGAGCTGGTCCTCTAACTGGGAGGAGCAGAAATAAACCAGAAGGGCAGATAGCAGGCTGGGCTCCCTGCATGGCTCTATCTTATATTACATTTGGGCTTCCTTCCCTCCTTGGGTGGAACCTTAGGAGAAATGAACCCAGGCCACCCCTGAAAGCTACTCAGGGCTTAAGCCCACTGGGGCAAGACTGTGTTCCCCTCAGCAGGAGATGCCCCAGTTCTGTCCTTTGGCATGAGTTCTCTAAAGCCCATGATGGTGGGTGAAGACACAGGTCAGCGAGGCTAGATTATGGTGTCACTCCTGTAGCCAAATAACTGCGTCCTTTAGTCAGTCCTGTGAGAGTAAAGAGCCCAACTACAAAAGAGAAGTAAAGGCTTCTAGGCAGAGACAGGCATGGTGGTATAAGCCTGTAATCCCAGCACTTAGGAGTGTGACCACAAATGTGAGGCCAGCCTGGAAACCCTAGCAAGGCCATGCCAATAAAATAAGTAAATAAAATTAAATTAAAATGCCGGTCCTTTATGGGCCTCAAAGGGTGGGGTGGGATTCAGAGCCACCAGAAGGCATTAAGGATCATTTTACCTGAATGGGGAGGTGGCTCGGCTGGTAAGGTGCTTGCTACACAAGTGCCAGGGCCTGGGTTCCACCCCCAGCTCCCCTGACCGATCAGACATGGTGATCCATGCCTTTAATCCCAGCAGTTGGGAAGCAGAGGTAGGAGAAGCTCTGTGAATCCAAGGCCACCCTGGAGTACAGAGAAAGTTCTAGGACAGCTAGGACTACATAGAAGACCCTGTTTTAAAAAGAAAAGAAGCCAAGTACAGCAACACACCTGTAAGTCCAGCAGCTGGAGAGATGGAGAGAGGAGGGGCTCTGGGGTGTGCTGGCCAGCCGCGCCTTAAGTGGTGAGCTCCGGGTTCAGCGAGCAAGCCTGTCTCAGAAAATAAGGTGGAGAACAGTTGAGGAAGCAATGAGACACAGGCCTCTGGCTACATGTGCACACACTTGTGCAAGTGCTCACCAAGAGAAAAGAAGAGATCACTGTGTCCATAAGCATCCGCCTCCCAGGATTCCCACAGGAAGCTCTGTCCACTAACTCTGGCAGAGAGGTGTGGTGGCAAGCGCTCAGCATCCTCACTAGCGGGGCAGGGCCTCAGGGTAGGCCTCTCTACAAGATCCACACACAGGCAAATTCCCCACCCGCTTCAGGCTCTTATGCACTGAAAACCAAGCACTAATCCGGAAGGTTCCTGTAGCCGTGGCACTGAGAGTAAAGTTAGTGGGCAGCAATTTCTCTACAGAGAAATTTCTTATTTGGGGTCCTAAAACCTTACGGGAACCCAATCACTGTGGCTCACATACATCTCTAGAACAGGGAGTTTTGGGCAAAATGACCCCCTGTTGTCCTCTCCCCCTTCCCATTGCAGGCAACCCCACAGGTCACCCAATGAACACCCCCCTTAGGAATGCTAGTTTGGCCCTTAGATTCTTTTTAACTATAAATATAAATTGCTACAGATCCTTACTTATTTTTCTTTTTTTCTATGTGTACTTGTTTGTGTATATGTGGGGGGGAACACTCATGCATGCCTGTGGAGGGCACACACATTGCGTTCTGATGATAGTTCTCACGAGTTACTCCTCTCCTGCCCCCTTGTGGGATCCTGGATCAAACTCATCTGTCAGGTCTGTTTGGAAGTGTCTCTATCTGCCATCTGCCAGGGCCCCTATCAGCCCCTTTATTCCTTTTCAACATGTGTGTTGAAAGTGTCCCTGGTTCTACATGGAGGTATATAGCAGACAGATTCTTATTCTTAAAAAATATCCTTGGGGTCCCCCTGCCCCGCAGCAAACTCTGGCGGGTCCCAGCAGTGCCGGGCGCCGGCTCTCTAGGGTCAGGCACCCGAGCAAGCGGCTACAGCTTCTCACCAGCGGGAGGGCAGGCACACGGCGGGTCAGACATATAAACACAGAAAATAGCCACAAATGTTTATTAAAGAGGGGGGGAGACAGAGAGAGAGAGAGAGAGAGAGAGAGAGAGAGAGAGAGAGAGAGAGAGGAGAAAGAAAGGAAGGGAGAGAGAGGCAGAGCCCCGTGTGTGGAAACAGGAAGAGAGGGAATGGTGGGCGAGGTCAGAGGTTAAAAGGAGTGGGAGTGGCCAGGGCAGGGACCAAAAGAATAACACAGATACTGTTAGGAAACAACAACAATCTGAGCAGGAACTTACATGACCCTAAACAGTTAGGGTTAAATCCTGCCCCCTTTTTTTTTGGGGGGGGGGGGTTGGTTATTTCTATCATTCACTATTATTTAGTTGCTTGAATCCATTGTCCACAAAAATTCCCCCAAATAAATATTCCACTTCATCCAGTATTATAAAAGATTGAGTGACGCAGACCTGAGTTCGAAGTCCGTTTACTTCTCATTGGCTGCTTGGTTGGGGACTTTTTACGGCTTTTTTTAATGAATGTATATTGATTTTTATTT
Source organism: Microtus oregoni (assembly GCF_018167655.1). Classification (NCBI taxonomy): domain Eukaryota; kingdom Metazoa; phylum Chordata; class Mammalia; order Rodentia; family Cricetidae; genus Microtus; species Microtus oregoni. The sequence goes on along the minus strand of NW_024543831.1, from coordinate 3,146,796 downwards.
ATGCATATATGTATATGTGTATGCTCACATGCATGCAGGTGTCCACTGGGGCCAGAAGAGGGTATAAGATCCCCTGGAGAGACTGGAGAGATGGCTCAGAAGTTAAGAGCACTGGCTGCTCTTCCAGAGGTCCTGAGTTCAATTCCCAGCAAATTGTGTATGGTGGCTCACAACCATCTATAGTGAGATCTGGTGCCCTCTTCTGGTATGCAGGTAGAATACTGTACACATAATAAATAAACAAATAAATAAATAAATAAATTCTTAAAGAAAAAAAAGATCCCCTGGAATCACAAGTGGTTGTGAGCCACTTAATGTGGGTGCTAGATGTGGGTGCTAGAAACGAAACTCAGGTTCTCTGGAAATGGCAAGCACTCTTAATCACTGAGCCATCTCTCCAACCTGTATGTTTGGGTTTGAGAAAAAGCATGTACTCCTCATAGCCTCCATTTTCCTTCATCTGTAAGATGGGACTGCACCTCCACGTCCTTTGAGAGATTGTTCATGAACATCAAGGAGACCCAAATACACATCCTTGTGTCTTTTAATAAATATGAGCACCCACTAAGTATCAGGCTCTATCTGAGATGTATGCTGAAACGGCTTAACTAAGGATGCCCGCGAGACCAACAGGTGTGATACAAAAGAGAATTAGTCAACCGAGCAGTGGTGGCGCACACCTTTAATCCCAGCACCAGAGAGGCAGAGGCAGGTGGATCTCTGTGAGTTCAAGGCCAGCCTGGTCTTCGGAGCAAGTTCCAGGACAGCTAGGGCTACACAGAGAGACCCTGTCTCAAAAACCAAAAGAAGGAGAGAGAGAAAGTACTAAACCTGGATGGAGGTGGGCGGTCCTTGGACTTCCCACAGGTCAGGGAACCCTGATTGCTCTTCGAGCTGATGACGGAGGGGGACTTGATTGGGGGAGGGGGAGGGAAATGGGAGGCGGTGGCAGGGAGGAGGCAGAAATCCTTAATAAATAAATAAATTAAAAAAAAAAAGAACTAGTCCTTTGTCACAGGAGAGGTGTGAAGATCATGAGAGTGTGTGCCAGGCGGGAAAGATTCTGGGCCTAAGGTTGTCTGTCAGTGCTGTGGAGCATGGAGCCGACTGGTGGAGGAAATGGCTGTCCGAGGTGAAGGCTGAGTGTCTCCTGCGCGGCATGGCCCAAACAGAAGTCTGGAGATGAGAATGCTAAGGATAGGAAGCTGCCTCCCTGGATCTAGGAAATACAGAGCTGGCAGGGTCTCCCATCTCAGCCATCTGCCTTGTCTTCCTCTACCATAGCTCCGCCTCCTCCTCCACTCCCATGCTATCTGGACCCAGGCGGAGGATGGCACAGGAGAGGAGACACCTGGACATCCTTAGGCCTAGCATACCCTTAACAAGAGCACCGCACACTGTTCCCCTCCTCCCCACCTCCTTTGCTGGGCTAAGGTTCAATGGCGCTAATTAGCGGCAATCAATCCAGCTCCCCCCAGCCCCACCCCTCCACCAGACCCGGACTCAGAGGCTTCCTTTCCCTCCTGCCGAGAAGGCACAGCTGTGCTGCAGGCAGGGGGCAGAGGGTGGAGCAGGCTGAGGTAGACAATAGGGAGGGGGTGGAGGTGTTGGACTCAATATTGAGTTATGAATTCAACAAGCAGGAGGTCTCTCCAGCTCCCATTTTGGCTGAGCATCTGAGACGACATGAATTTCTAGCATGAAGGTGCTGCTTGCCTTTCACGTGGGGTGCCCATTAGTTTAGTCTTCAGATAGCCATCACATGCTTGTCATCCTGTGTGTGACAAGTCTCCCTTGGTCATCTCCAAAACCCACTCGGGAAGGCATGTGTCAGCCTTGTCAACGCCACGCATCCTCAGCATCTCACGCAGGGCCCAGCAGAGAGATAGCATTCAGCGAATAGTCACAGGGTGGGTGGTGTGGAGAGACAGATGAGTAGTGGGGTCAACGGGCGGGTGGAAGGGCAGAAAATGGGTTATCCTATTTTACAGTCAAGAAACTGAGGTAAGCCAGGCATAATGACTGACACCTGCAATTCCAACGCTTGGGTGGCCAAGGCGGGAGAATTAATGTGGATTTGAGGCCCGTCCGGGCTCCAGAGACTCTGTCTCAAAGTGAAAAATTAAAATGTAAAGAAAGAAGGGAAGGAGGAAGGGAGTGAGAGAGGTGAGAAGGGAGGGAGCCAGAGAAGAGATACAAAGGAAAAGAAAAGAAACTGAGGCAAAGAGAAAACATGACTCAGCCCAGACTAGCCAGACACCTAGAGGCAGGTCAGGAACAAGTCTTAGTTTACTCACCCCCCCCCCCCCAGCATGTGCCTGAATACCCAGATCAGCTCTCCTCATTGGCTTCTTGGCTCAGAAACCAAGTTTCTTCCAACTTAGCTCTCATCAAAACTATGGAGTCTCCGGAACCGGCGATCATGAACGTGAGGTACGGCAGCCCTTTCTAGAGGACAGTGGCCTCCCAGAAGGAGCCCCACCACGAGGTGATTGCAAAGACTTGGAAATACCCAGGTGGACATTAGCAATCTCAGCCTCTCCCTTCAGAGTGTACCTGCCTCCCCACTCTGTTGGCTTGTCCATCAGGAGGTAGTGCTCCCCTTCCCTTCTCTGCATTCCCAGAAGCCTGGCCCCCATCTCTTCCATCTCGGGCTCCTATTAGCATGAACCAATGACACAACCCCCATCTCTCTGGATAAGTGAGATGATGAGTCCCCTGTGTTTGCGTCTCCTCTGGAACCTGAGGCCTCAGCTTCAGCAGGGACACCAGCCCTGTTCTTGCACAATCCCATCTGGCAGAGTCCTCACATGCCTGCCTCTCCCACCTAAGAGGTCAGAGTTCCTCTTGAACTCCTGGTTCTGTCCCTAAACTATGCCTCACACCAAGTCAAAGTCCCCGTGCCTTCCACTGGCCCTCATTAAGCAGCAACCTGCTCGCCCTGGGACCTAGGCTCCGTCCTCAGTTCTTGGGTCATGCTCTCCTCAGGTAAGTTAGTCATTGCCTTGTGGAGCCTGACCAAACATTTGGCTTGCCAGACCTGGAGTTCCTTCTTTCCCTCTGGCCTTTCTAAGGCTTCTGGTTGCCCAGACCAGGATGGAATCCTTTTGTCTCCAGTCCAAAAGTCCTAAGTGGGACTTAGTACAGTTTTGGGGTTTCAAGAACTCGGGCACATTTGATAGAAAACAGTCCATTGCTAGCAGTAATTTTGTTGCCCCCTGCCGCCACACACACACACACACACACACAACACATTACCGCTACCTGCGTGGAGCCCCCACCCCACCTTCCACCCTGGATCACATGACCTTTACCCCTGAAGTCACCTCAACACTGCAGACTTTCGGTTCCTTTCCCCTGACCCTCACCTCAGATTCATCCTTCCATCAAGGGCTGAACCTGATACTAGGACCTGCCCTCTTCCCAGCCTGTCTCCTCCTACACAGAGCCAGAGGCTTGAGGTCAGGAGGGCTTGTCAAGTATCCTTGATGACCCCTGGACACTACACACAGTAGATGTTGTCAAGGCTATGACCAGTGAGAGATCAGTGGGTCTGTAGTCCTAGAAGGCAGAACTGGGGACCTAAGAAGTGGGTTCCCATGGAATCCTGCTAGCATATTTTTATTTACTTATTATGTATGTGGTGTTCAGCCTGCATGTATGCCTACAGGCCAGAAATGGGAGCCAGATTTCATCACAGATGATTGAGAGCCACCATGTGGCTGCTCGGAATTGAACTCAGGACCTCTGGAAGAGTAGTAAATGCTCTTAACCACTGAGCCATCTCTCCAGTCACAACCCATCCTAGTAGCATCTTAAAGGACCCCAAAGAGTCCTTTTGATTCTTCCCATTATACAGGAGAGACCACTGAAGCCCAGGCTCAACACCTGTCTGTCACTGGGCAACTGGTCAGTCAAGGAAAAGAATGAGATAAAACTCAAAGGCCTTAGCCTCTTGGGTTGGTTCAAGGGCTTGCAATACCTGCTTCCCCTTGTGACTTCATCAGCTCTGTCTGAAGTCAGCCTCCACATCCTGCTCCAGCTGTGGCCAAAAGACAGATAGAGCTGCCCACCAGCAGATACATACATACCTATGGTACCAAGTCTCCGGTTTTTCCCAAGGGTGCCAACAGGGCTCCTGGCAGAAGAAGGGGGAAGGAAGCCCGGAAGCTACAGCCTGTGCATGCAAATGAGGCAGCTGCATAATTAATTAACATCGAACAGTTTCATTAGGAGACAGAGCTTTGCGGCTGTTTGTCTTCAAGGGATAAAAAAAAGTGCAAGAGCAGGAAGGGTTCAGGGAATGGGAGGGAGTAAGAACTGTTCAAGCCTAACTCTGAAGCTAGAAGTGCCGCTCACCCCTGCTGCTGGGGACAAGGCTAGGAGAGCTTGCCTGGGGTGGCTTCGGTCCCCAAATCTTAGAATGGGTTTTCCCGGAGATCTTCTTCACAGAGATGTTGGGCCCTTGATTGCCAGGTGAATTGCTCAAGCTACCTCTGCCAGTTGCTTTGGTAGGGGAGGGGAGGGGCACCCAGAGAGCAGAGTGAGAGAGCCTCCTAGAGCAGAGAGTTCTAGTGTCTACCTGAGCCTTTGGCTTCCTGGAGGGACGGGTCAGTCCCCTCCATAGCCCTGAGAGCAGAGCAGAAGCCTTGATTCCAGAATGGTCTCTAAGCACTGTGGGACAGAGAAGGACGCTAGGGAAACAAAACCAAACCAGATGCTACCTCTCCTGCCCCCTTGTCCCTGCCTCAATGTCTATTGTTTTTTTTTTTTTTTTTTGTAAAACTGGGGAGGAAAGCAGGAGGTTGGACAGCTCCTCGCTAAGCCTTCTGGAAGCCTCCATGGGTACCAGCCATGGGGTGTGCCTCCCCTCAAGTCCATCCTACCTCTTCCCCCGATGATGTGATAAACACCAACCAAAACCAGCTGGCAGGGAGCAGGTTTTGGCTTAAACTCCTACTTCAGTCCATCAGTCAGAGAAGCTGGTGCAGGAACTCAAAGCAGATACCTGGAAGCAGGAACTGATGCAGAGGCCATGGAAAAACACTCTCAGTGGCTTGCTCCCCCATGACTTGCTCTGTTTGCTTTCTTGTAACCCCAAGAACACAAGTAGACAGAGAGAAAGGGACCCTCACTAGGGCTGAGGTTATCAGGAACCAACACAGGTACGTCCTATCAGGAAGACACCTGAACAGGTGAATAGTGTGGAGCTCTCCATTGTCCCAGAAGCTGAAGCAGCTCAAAGGACCCAGGTGCCTCTAGACTTCTGTGGCCCATCAGCGTGTCCTTCACATGGCCTCACATCCCAGGCTCAGGCAGCATCTCCCCTCTAGCAGGAACCACGCACACAACAGACGCAGCTCTGCCAGAACCAGAGCCCCTTCTCCAAACGTTTTGACCTTTGTGTTCCAGTGTTCCTGGGATGGCCAGAGAAGACCCACTCCAGTTAACATAGTTATTACCAGTTGATTACCAGAGGTAACCTTGCAATTGAAATAGAGCAACAGGTACATGGACATTTTTGGCCTCCCTTTTTGCATCCCATCCCTGGGGGACAGAGGAAACAGGATTCCTGACTACTTACATGGCCCTGCTCCAATCAGGTTTTTGTTCTCCACATGCCCCCCCCCCACACACACACGTGTCTTGGGGGATATTTGAGACTAAACCAAACCCAAGGAGCAAGCTGCCCACAGTCCCACAGATACTACAGAGAAGTTCAGCGACAGTGGAAGACATATTTATTTTGTGTTCAAAGTATGTAACGGGGAGAGGCATAAATTCCGGGCCTCATACCACCTATTTTATGGATTTTTACTTCACTGTAGTGTTATTCCACAATTAAGCTTCGCTAACATATGTCAACTTGTGAATTTTTAGCCCAAGTTCACTGCCACCAGAGAGACACCGTGGTCAGGGTTTACGTTTCTTCCCAGTTCACCTCCCTCGCCCCCCCCCCCCTGACTAAGGAGAAGTTGGAGCACTGAGAGGGTGTGGAAGTGAGACCTTACCCTTAGCTGCCATGGTAACCCAGCACCCACCACTCCTGAGGAGACTATACCAGCTGTCATCTCTCCTTTTCCCTTTAATGTCACCTCCTGGGCAGAAGTCCAGTGTCACCCTGCACCCTCACGTACACGTCACTGAGATACCAGATTCTGCCTTCCTTCCTGTCCTCTCTCCTTCGATGGTCACAGCTTGGGTCTTTCTTGCAGACGGCTATGACAGCCTCTGGGCAGGGACCCCACCTCCCACTTCACCCATCTTCACAGTGAGGCTGATAGGAGCTTTCTAAAACAATTCTAATCATTCCTTTCCCCAATGTGAAGTCCTTTCTTTTCTGCTCAGGTCGCTCAGCATAGGACCAGACTCTCCCAGGTTAAAGCATCAGCCCTGTTACCCCCCAGCGGAGCCTTCTCCAGCCCCTTGACCATCTCCAGACTTCTTTATTCTTCCACCCCTGGGCCCCAACGTGTGCCGTTCCTTCCTCTCTTTCCCAGTGCTCTCAAGGTACTGGACACCATCTACAGTTTGCACCCCTAGCACTTAGTGCAGAGAAGTGAGACCTGCTTAGCAAACAAATGGATAAAAATGAGGAAAGGGAAGTGGGAAAAAGCCCATGAACTTACAGAATCTTCTTCATTGTATGTATTTATCTGTGGTGTTTCAGTTCAAACGGAGGGCCTTGCACAGGCTAGGCAAATCCCTGGGTTGTCTCCCCAGCCCAAATCTTGTATAAAGGAACAAACCCAAAGCGGTGAGGCAGCTCAACCTAGGTCTCTCAGAGATTGTCCCAAATCCTGTCACCCTTGGGTGGCTCAGAAAAGCCCAGGAAGATGCAGGACAGAAGTCAAGAACAGACTGAGAAGCCAGGATGAGTCAGAGATGGGGGTTTGATGTCAGCAGCTGTTCACACAGACCCACCCCCATCTGCCAGAAGTCAGGGAACCAGACCCTGGCAGCAGGAACCTGTGGCTGGCAGGTAAATGTTTTCAATAAGAATATGTCGGCGGGACTGGTAGGGTGGCTCGGACAGCAGAGAGCTTGTCTTGTAAACACAAAGACCTGAGTTCAATCCCCGGAATCGAAATCACTAAGCAAGGGTGGTGGTGGTGTGTGTGTGTGTGTGTGTGTGTAAAACCCCAGTGCAAGAGACAGCAAAAGGAGAGTCTTCGGCTTGGCTGGCCAGTCTGTCAAGCTTAACTGTAAATTCCAGGTCAATGAAAGACGCCATCTCAAAGGAGGTGAACTTTTCTGAGGTGACACCAAGATTGTCCTCCAGCCTCCACACACATGCATCCATGTGCAGACATGTACACACACACACACACACACACACACACACACACACACACAAACACACACACACTTGGGGATGCCCTATGACTCTTCACAGGAAGTAGCTGTTAGCTGGACTAGAATAGCCCCACCATTCCTAAGTTGCTAAGCCGAGGAGTCTCTTAACTTTGGCTCCCGCCCCAGACCTGAGGGTGAAAAGGACAGGTGGAGGTGGTTAGGGATGGAGAAAAGCGGCAGGCTTGCTTAGCCCAGTGTCTGCCCTTCATGGTGGCTGGTCTCTCTTCCTCTCCCTGCTCAGCTGGCTCCAGTGGGGACCCCAGAGCAATGAGGAGGAACTGGAGAGGGAACTAGGAACCAGAAGACAGCTGGGGTACTGGCCACATACTCCCCAACCCTGGCAACACAAACCCCATCATTGGGTGCTAATTAAATCCCCCTAATGAGGAAGAACGGATGCAGGAGCCGGTTCCTCCATGGCCTCCCCGGCCCACCGCCCTCGCTTCTCCATCGGACTTATCGCTCGTCACAGGATGTTTACAATAATTTTTAATTTGTGCAATTATTAATCACTTTTCTATCTGCCTCATTTGCATAATAATTAGTCATCTCACTGTTTGGCATGCCTGTGAATGACAGTGTTTTAAATTGAATTAAGATTTTAATATTCTATTTTCCTGCTTTCTTCCCCTCCACACGCTAATCAAAGTCAGATTTGGCAGCCGGAGGGAGGGTATAGAGGAGGTTGGCAGGCGCTGGACTTGGCCCCGTTCTGTGCTCCTGAGAACCGTGCTGGGACCAGGGCCTGTGGAGAAGGCAATAAGCAATCACCCTCATCCAAACCTGACGCTGAAGGGGTTAACCCAGCCGTGGCTAATTGAGAGGAGGTAATGAGTGAGGAGTGGGCAGGGACAACAGGGAGGGAGGAGGGTCACAAGGTCTCAGCGGCACCGGAGATCAAGAAAACTGCTTTCATTTATTTTCCTTTTCCAAACAGGCAGCTTTTTGTACGGGAACATTAGAGGGGACATGATCGGCCAGCCATTGATCCCCAGTTAGTCTAGGTTAACTTTGATGGTTACAAATCCTGCAGCAACCTAAGACCCCGTCACAGCGTTTTCTTCAACGTACAAGGCAATTCTCCCGTTCTTCTCCCCGCTTCTCCACACACCAACAGGTCCTCTGCCCAAGCTGGGTGTCTCATGAATGAGTAACAGGGAGTGAGGGATTTCCACTGACAGGGATCAGCAGGCGGGCCACACGTCCCCTAAGTTAGGGGCAGCCTCAGGGGTACAGATCCCTTTGTGATCCTAAGTCCTTCTTCTAATCACGCCCGGAATTCAGCCTCACCCTGGAGGAGGGCCTGCTCCATCCCTGCCTCCCTTTGGAACTGCTGGATTGCCTCTCACGTTGTCATGGTGATCCCTATGGCTACCCGGGCTACCCATTGCTGCTCCAGAATTCTCTACTTGAGCAGGGCAGCTCTCCCCCCAGCCTATTTAGAACACCTCCCTTTTTTACTACGGTGTGCCTGAGATCTGCAAAACCCAATGCTGGCCTGTCCACACAGGTGAGTCCGGGCAGAAAGCGGCTCCCTGAACGGGTTCTGGGCAAACAATACAAAGTCAGGCCATCTGTCACAGCCAAAAGACTGGAAACCACACTCCAACTCAGCCCCCAAGCTTCCCCCGGACACACACGGAACAAGGTCTTTCAACCCTGCACACGGGTACCAAGAGAGGGTAAAGTTCCAAAAAAAGGGGAAGAAGAAAAGAGGGTCTTTCCAGAAGGAGGAGTAGGCAAGAAGAAAGCGGTCTGGCCATTTGCTGGCACCCTTCTCCTCCAAGTGGCTCTGAAGTCCCTACCTTCAGTCAATGGCTCAGGTCAGGCAGAAGGGCAGCCATTTTTGGCTCCCCTTGGGCTCAGGAGGCTCCTGAGCACACTTGCCCTCCTACTAGTTCCTACTAATCCACCAGGAAGGTGCCAGCCTCAGAGCTGGTCAGTCTAGGAGCCCACCCACCTGGTGTCTACCCAGAGGGATAGCAACAAGAACCGTCAGGATTTAGGAAAGACACAGCCCAGTCCAGGACTGGCAGAAAGTTATGAAAAGCCAGGCCTGGGGCTGTGAACTGTGTCCCCTGGCCAAACCAGGTGAAGCACTCAGTCACATAGCCCCAGACAGAGTAAGAATAGCAGGCACAGGTAAGCCGGCACATCACTCGATACCTCAGCACCAAGTGAAGCCCAGACTTGTATGTAGTAGACTCTAACCAGTAGAGCCCTGTTTCTGTACCTTCACACCCTGGAAAAAGAAGCATTTAGAAGGAGCAAGGCCCATAGCTAGTGTTGCAGCAGCCTCTGCTGGCCACCTCTGCCTTCCACACCACACCTAGATGCAGTGGCCAGGAGCCTGCCATCCATTATGTTTGAGGTGGTCTTGCTGACATAATTATTATATTAATATACTGTGCACTCACTCTCAGAAATATCTGTGTTCACACATGATTCAGTAACCTTTAGTCACAGCCAAGTTCCAGGTACCAGAGAGCCTTCAAGAACCTAGAGAGATAGGTGGAACTTTAAGATCTCTGACCCGAGAGGTAGAGCATCTCTCTCATCAGCAACACAGGAGTAACTAGTTCAGAGTCCTCTATCCTGGGTCAGGGCTACGGCTTCTTGACAGCCCCACCCTGAAGAAGCAGCAATGCAGATGTGTGTTGAGTAGAAGGGAGAAGGGCCTGAGAGAGTAAAAGGCGCGAGACTGATGCAGCCAAAGGAAGCGCCCAAGGGTGTGACATGCTATTGATGCATGTGTCCAGCAGATGGCAACACGGAGCAGCCTGCATCAGCCCATCCAAGGGACTGCCTGAGCCAGCATCTGGCTTCAGGCCTCCTGCAGAGCTTTTCCTTTGATTTGGTTCTTGGTCCACTTTCCCCCACCTGAGTCCTTAGGCTACACTATAAATCACTAAAGAAGACCTTTCACAAGCCCCAAGCCTTCCCTCCCCAAGAAGGTGGAAGAACGGCCAGGTCTGTTAGGTCCAAGGCAGCAGGATTCCTGGAGCCCTGTCTGGCACCAGTGCCTGGGTGACCGAAGGCTCCCAGGGAACCCTTTCTCCCTCACCCACCTGTCAGGGATTCTGAGTACAGAAGTATAGACCGGTGTGATTTGGGGGAATGTCTCCACGTTCTGTCATTCGGGAAAGAATCCCGCAAATTAGCGGCATGATAACAAACAATATCCACTTGACGTGAAGGATCGCAGTGTTTGAGGAACAGCAACCACAGAGAGAAGAGAGAACCTGGGCTGCCTCAGGCAGGTTTCCCTGCACTGCACCTTCTTCTGAGCACAGTCCCCCAGTGGCCAGACTAGGGGAAGTCCCAGAAGGCACACCCTGCCTACACAAGCCTATGACTCCAGCCTGCGTGGCTGTCCTAGTGCCCAGTGCCAGACCACCTAGCTCACTACCCTTCCAAGATTCCCTAGGCGCGTGGCTGGAGGGGAAAAAATGGAGTCTTATGTTCCCCAGGCAGGAGAGGATTCTTAAGAAAATAAATAATAAAGATCTCTCCAAATCCCCGGAAGATTTGATACCTTAAAACACGGTCAATCCACATTTGTGCTTCATTCATGAATCAGCCACTAAGTCTGCAAGCTCACACATGCTGGTTAGTTGGTTTTGAAAAAGGGTTCTTGCTTTATTCTAAAGGTTGGTCTCAAATTCACAATGTTAACCCCAGCTGGCCTCAAGCTCCTACTGATCCTCCTGCCTCGGCCTCCTAAGTTGCAGAGATTACAAACATAGGCCACCACACCCAGGCTGCAAGCTTGCTCTTGCCCAGTTCTTACCTACGAAGAAATCTTACCCTAGCCTCCAGTTGAATTCGACAAAATATTTATTAAATGTCTTGTACAGGCCGGGCTTTGTGCTGGCGGCTGGGGATTGTGGCCTCTATCTTTAATAAACTCTTAAGTCCAGCAGGCAGAGGAAAACATGGAGTTCAGTGTACTACAGAGACCTCTGCTAGAGTCGGGCATGTAGCTCATCATGCGACATCATGAGACTGAGCCCCTGCTGCCACCATGTCAGCAACAAGGGACCAGGAGACTCTCCAGGAAGGAAATGACATTTGAGCAGGACGGGTCCAGGAAGGAGGAGGAGGAGGGACGGGGAAAGTAGATCCAGGAAGTGATGCTCAGCCATGGCATGCAGTCCAGGGGTGTCAGGAGGAGGTGGGGAAGCCAGGAGGCTGTGAAGGCTCTAGAGAGAAGGCTGAGGACACTGGATGTGTCCTGTACACATCCGGCTTCATCCGGAATCTGTTGTCACAGGACAGTCCTGACCTCCGCCATCCCTGTCAGAATCAGCAATCATGCTTCTTCCCCATGAAAAGCCAGACTCCCTGCCTCTGGGCCTGGCGAAGCCACTCCATAAATGTCTGCTTGGAAAATTCAGTATGCTAATGAGGCAGTTATCTGACCCACGGCACACAGGCCCATCAGTTAGCCTGGCTAACTGGATCTCCTCTAAGGAGCTGCAGAGCAAAGCTCTGAATGCACTCTGGCCTCGCCCACGTCCCCGCCCCACCCCGGAGTTCCCACCCAGCTGATTATGAACCCAAGGACCTCATAATCCTGTATCGGCGTAAATAAATGCAATGCAGATAATAAAGAATATTTACCATTTTAATGAAAAATTTACAGAACCGAAGTTCCAGCGTAGTACAGGAGGTAGGAAGGAAAAAAGGGCCAAGCCGCTCTCCGCGCGCCCATTTATTGGCAGGCATTCGCCCGAGGCCAACCCCGCCCCCTAAAGGGGCTGTCTTAACCCTACATCTCCCCCTTTTGTCTAAATAAGACAGAACTAAACCAAATATAACTATAAACAATAATAACAAATGATAAATATAACAAACAATATTGAGAACAAAAGTTTTGCTAGAGAGTAACTACAATTAAATAATCTTCAACTCCATCAAAGATCTGAGAAGGGAGTAAATATTACTTAACAAATGAGAGATATCCAAAATGTGCAACAAATGACTGAGACAACTGACTACATGGGCAATCACCCAAAATCTCGTTTGCAATGTTGAGTCAACCAACTTTGGCTAAGGCCTAACATAACTGACATACCATTATCAAATGCAAGGAACTTTCTTAGAATTATCCTACCCTGTCTTGGCAAGATAAGACAATCCTGTTTCATATCTTAGTCAGTAGTTGAGGTATGGGTTTTTCTTAACCCAAAGGCCAGTTTTGCCAAGAAGACAAGCTCCCAGTGGAGTGTCTTTGGTGCTCAACGTTCTCTCGGGAGTAGAGTGGTGTTGCCAGGAGTAATTGTGTCTCAATGGCACAAAATTCTAGGTTAGATTAAAGGCCATTTTCTACAGCTCTTCAAAGAGGCTGAAGATTATACTATCTATACTAAAAATAATCTCTATGTATCTAAAAGACTTGAATAACCTAAAAATAATATGACAAACATATAATTCTCAATACCTATCTAATTTGAAAACTAAGAGAATAAACAACTGTGCAATATATGAAGACAATGATCTTCACCTGTAAACAATGTCATTACATATCAAAATGTAAACAATGTTATTACATAAATAGTACCAGAGGTAGAAATGTACATTGTGATATGATAGATGTATCCATACAATATAAGCATACTCTTATACAAAAATAGAGGTAGGAACACTCACATTCAATATTCAATATATCAATATACAAGAAACAGTACCAATATAATTTTTTAAAAACAGTAAGTCACAAATACCAATCATCCCATAAAACCAATTAACCCCCTCTTTTTTTTTTGAATATACCCCTAATTCCATACAATATCTCCCCATCCCCTCAACCCTAAACCAACCACTAAAAGATGTCCCTAACCCTGTGGGCAAACTCTGTTGGGAGAGGGGACGTCGTCCTCTTAGATTGCTTCTAGCTGACATGGGGGCGACGTTCTTCTTAGGGGCCCCTGTGAAAGCAAATGATGGTAAAATTCCCAAATTAACCTTTGAGTTAAGAAAATTATAAGTAGTCTCTGAGTGTTTTGAGAAGGTCCAGCCAGAGTGTTGTCAAAAGTGTGCATCATTCGAAATTGTCTCTTGTCCCCAAATAGGATAAATGTTGCCTTCAGAGTCCCGTGAAGCTCAGGAAAGGCCTGATCAGGCAGTAGATCCTGTATCGGGAACACCACAAATCCTTTAGGTGGAACTGGGTGGCAGAGCCCCTCTGCAGCCCTGGCATGCTGGGTATTGCCTATTGCCCCAAGTGGCTGCTTGAATAGTGCCTTTGTTGCACTTTTTCTTTAATTTACAAGGAGACTTTCCAAACTGTGACTCAGAAGCTGAGCGCTGGCCAGGCGCAGTGGCTCCTGCCTGTAATCTTAGCATGTGGTAGGGAAGCAAGAGGATCAGGGATTCAAGGGCATTCTTGGCTATATGGCAAGTTCAAGGCCAGGTGAAGGCCCCTGTTGTCAAGCCTGAAAACCTGAATTCCATACCTGGGACCCACATGGTGGAGACATAGAACTGATTCTCATAAGATGTCCTCTGACCACACATATTCGCATAGTGTCTGCTTACACACACACACACACACACACACACACACACACACACACCATAAATTTTGTTTTAAAAACACTGATTAAGGGGGCTGGAGAGCTCAGAGGTTAAGAGTATTGCCTGCTCTTCCAAAGGTCCTGAGTTCAATTCCCAGCAACCACATGGTGTCTCACAACCATCTGTAATGGGGTCTGGTGCCCTCTTCTGGCCTTCAGGCATACACACAGACAGAATATTGTATACATAATAAATAAATAAATAAATAAATAAATACTTTAAAAAAAACACTGCTTAAATTAGGAGCAGGGGTTAGGAAACAGAGCCACGTGCCTTTAATCCCAGCACTGGGGAGGCAGAAGGCAAGCAGATCTTTGTGTGTTCAAGGACAGCCTGGTCTACAGAGCAAGTTCCAAGACAGTTGGGGCTACACAGAGAGACCCTGTTCTCTGGGGGGAAAAAAACAATAATATATATATATATATATATATATATATATATATATATATATCCAAATTAGGGGCAGGCAATATAACCCAGCAGGTAAAGTATTTGCTGCAAAGGACTGACAAGCAGAGTTTGATCTCTGGAGCCCACATAATGGTGGAAAAAGAAAACAAACCCAACACAACTGTACTCAGACCTCCATACGTGTCTTGGCATGCATGTTCCATATCACACACACATGCACAATAATGATAAATAAAATTTAAATCTTAAAAATATTGACTAAACTCTGCCACAGTGGGAGGTTTCACAGAACATACTCTGATCAAGGCCCTCTGAGCTTGCAGCCATGCTGGTTCACAATGGAGTCACAAAAGCCTTAGCTCAGCTAGAATACCCTACTGAAAAAGAGACCATTTTATAAGCCTTGGGATGGATAATTCAGACAAATGGTGAAGCCACGGGGAAAGACAATTGAAAATGGCTAGTGTTGCTCCAGAATGAAATATACATCTGTCCCACAAGGGATGACAGAGTGGAGAGTGTTCAGATGTGGGGGGCGGCCCTGGGGGCAGTGTGGGGTCTCACGGCTGTAGGCCCTCTCCAGCTCTGCATCTACGAGTAATGTCATTACCTCTGTGATCCCGTGCACCAGAGGGGGACACGTGGAGCCCGAAAGGAAGAAGAAACGCTTTAATGGATGGAAAAGGCAGCATGAACAGGAGTCTAGAGTCATCTTCCAGCTTCAAGGTTCCAATTTGTGACTGCAGGTTCTGAAAAGGAGCCAGCTGCTGGCAGACCTGCACAGCTGGCAGAATGCAGCTCAATCCTCTGTCTCGGGACACCTGGTAGGTGTGCAAGGTGGAGTGGAAACGAGGACAGGAAGGGCATCTGAGGGGTCAGGGTTTAAATATGCTGTACATCCTTCCCCCCAAACACACACTGGACAATCACACACATGCATGCGTATTTCACAACCTATGCACACAGGCTCACAACCACACATGTGCACTGAGCAGACACATGCACACATATGCATACATACTTCACTTCAACAGCTGGACTTGAGGTTAGTAACAGAGACAAAGACCTGGCAACTTTAAAGCCTGATTATTCCCACAACTACCCATTCCCCTAGATGCTGGTGGCAACAGTCTATTATTGGGGACGTAGCTGCCTCCTGCTCCTCTCCATGGCCTACACATCTAGAGAAGGTTCATGGTAGCCTAAGACACTAACCTCAGAGCAAATGCCATTGTGTCATTCAGGAGCTGGGGAACAGAGGACAGCCATCACGTATGCTCTGTGACTGTGGGTAGCTGCCTCTGACCATCTCTACCTGACGCCCACCTCTTCAACCCTTCTTTAGTCCCAAAGTCTCTTTTCTCCCACTGTATGCTTTCCTCCCTTCAATGCTAGCAGAGAAGGACACAGGTTTTTGCCCTGGTCCCATAGACCTCTCATTACTAGGCCCCTACTCCAACTGCAGCTGCCCATACCCTGGCAAGTAAGCACCTAAAGCATCCAACTCGGTCTGGAGGATATTCTCACACTTGCCCTTCCTGCCTACTCCACTTGATACCCACCAGTCAAATGCCCCTTTCTTTCCCAGCTAAAAGTTGTCTGTCTTTTGCCAGGCTCCCTTGACCCTCAGACACCTGGCCTTCCTCTTGGTCTGATACCTGACCACAAAAATCAGCTCACAGACCCATCTTTCCTTTTTGTTCCTCTGGAGCTAGAATGCCCTTGTCAAGGTCCCGGAATATAGATTTGCAACTATGATGAGAGCAAGGAACATCATCCCTGATGTGGCTCCTCTAGTTATCATGTTTCTAGACACTCTCCTTTCTCTGCCCCTTAGGAGACATGGACACCACGGTGCCTGCCCCACACCCATTGAAAGGGATCCTCACTTCACTCGCCAGGACCCTACTGTCAACCGTTTTTACTGTAAGCCACCCATTCTCAACAGCCACAGTATTCAAAGCCAAAAGAAAGAACCAAAATAATCCTGGAATATTTAAGAACAACTGCTTTTGCAGTTTGGGGTGTAGCTCAGTTTTTAGAGTCATTTCCTAGCGCGCACAACGCACTGGGTTACATTTACTGATTAAATGGGGTGTGGGGGTGCATGCCTGTAATCCCACCACTTGGGAGATAGAACCTGAAAGATCAGAAACTCAAGGCTGTCTTTTGCTATGTAAGGAATTCTTGACTAACCTGAGCTGCATACGGCTCTCTCAAAAGAAAATGAGAAAGGGAAGGAGGGAAGGAGGGAGGGAGGGAAGGAAGGAGGGAAGGAGGGAGGGAGGGAGGGAAGGAGGGAGGGAGGAAGGGAGGGGAGAAGGAAGGGTGGGGAGAGAAAGGAAGCAGGGAGGGAGGGAGGGATGGAGGGAGGGAGGGAGGGAGGGATGGATGGGGATAGAGGATGGAAGGGAGGGAGGGAAGAATGGAAGGAGGAAGGCAGCAGGGATGGACAGATGGGGGATAGAGGGGGGAAGGAAGGAAGATTGCCTTTGCCGTGTGCCCCTACATGCAGACAGCCATCTCCATTCCACTCTAACCCTTCCCCTCAACTTCTTACACTGAACAGACTCCAATAAATTACTATTGGGACCCATCTGAACATAATGCCCATGCCTTGTTCTCCCCTTGCTGAGTGATGGGTAGCAGAAAGCTGCCCACAGGTAGGAGGGCTAAGCTGGTCCTTAGTTCTTCTCCCCACTCTAGGTACTCTCTCTCTTGGGAACAGAAGATCCTACCTGCTTGACAACTCTTCCAATTCCACCCTGCAAGAGTCCCTGGCTGCCCCCATGGGACTGGAGGATAGTGCCCCTAGTGTTCAGGTAAAGTTAATGACTCCAATCAAGCCCCAACTCATGTCACCAATGCAGCATCGTCTAAAAAGATCACAACCATTTAAAAGGACTATGATGCACTTACTACATGCTAAGCACGAGACTAAGTCCTTAGTTCAGATCTTCTCAGGAACCCAGAAAGGGGACTATTTGCAGGTAAGAACATTGCAGCTCAGACAAGTAATTTAAAAAAAAAAAAAGTATTTATTATATATACAGTATTCAGCCTGCATGTATGCCCTCAGGCCAGAAGAGGGCACCAGATCTCATTACAGGTGGTTGTAAGTCACCATGTGGGTGCTGGGAATTGAATTCAGGACCTCTGGAAGAACAGTCAGTGCTCTTAATAACCACTGTGCCATCTCTCCAGCACCCAGACAAGTAACTTTCTAGTTGACACTGACAAATGTTTACTCTAGGAAACTAAGATCACCCCACCCCCCACACACACATACTCTCTTTCCTCTACTTAACCCCAGCAATGACCCCTCTGACCAAGTAAACTTCCCAGCAGAGAAATCAGCAGCCTGGGGTTGACCTCCAGAGCCTAGAAGGGGAGGAAATCGCGCCAACAGATGTTAAATACCGCCTTCAGCTGCTCGAGGAGGTTCCACTGCAGAGAAAGAGCTCGAATGGACACAGCCAGCACCAGTCAGAATGGAATCCGTTCAGCAAATCCCACAGAGAATGGCTCAAGCCCTGGAAGATGGAGGACGTGCCACACCACAGGGGCGAGCCCTTCCATGCAAGTGAGAATTAATGGGGGGGGGGGTTAAGAAGGAGTGGAGGATGACGTTGAACATAAAGCAAAATTTGAACCCCCGTTCTCAAACACCTTGTTGAGTCCTATCCCGGCCCCCAGACTGATCTCAGTGGAATACAGTACAAGGCAAAGGCTTGGTTCAGCAGTAGCCCTTCAGGCATTGTCTAGCTCTGGAAGGTGTCACACCACTTACCACAGCACAGCCTTCCCTCCTCCCTCTTCCCTCCTCCCTACTTTGGCTGGGCCTGATGACCGTCCTGCAGGCCAGGCTTTCAAAGCAAAGGAATGGACAGAGGCTGGGAGGTAGCTTAGTCCCCAGCGTGCCTGTCTTACAGGCACAAAGCCCTGGGTTTGAGATCCATTATTGCATGGTGCAGGCACGGTGATACATACCCCATCACTTGCAAGGTAGAAGCAAGAAGATCAGAAGTTCGAGGCCATCCTCAGCTCCCTATGTAATCCTTCCAGGTCACATTCAGGGCAGAAGAACAGCACCAAGAGGATATCAGAGCCACAAGGGGTATGTCAGCCAGGACCAGAATAACATCCAAGTTCCAATGTGGAGTCAAGTCCTCTCACTTTGTCTAGACAAGAGCAGTCAGGGGAATGTATGAGTATCTAGAACTAAGAGCAATCCTCCAGTGGGGCAGTATGGGTGGGAGAAAGGCAGGGAGGGGCCTGTTTCCCAAGGGTCCGGTAATATTAGAAGTGCACTATTTGTCACCTCAGAAAAACAGTTGTCAAGCTACAGAGCAAAGGGCTCAGTCTTCAGAAATCTTGGAATTCCCTCTAGCTCAGCTTTAACTTAGACCTTTGACTTCACCTGAGATTTGAACAAGGGCAAACTGGTATGGGAGCGAGGGTCCTAAATTCAGGGTCAGCCCCATCCCCTGTGTATTCACGGGAGACATAAAGTCCCCACTGCAAACTAGGAAGACCCAGGCTTCCCAGTCTCACTGGAGTACAGAGCATCTTTGTCCTGGCCTCTGTCCCCAGACAGCCTTTTAATGCATCCCTACCCAGTTAGGAAGCCCAGCTTGAGCCCAGAGACACCACTGTGTGCTTTACAGATGATGTGTTCCTCAGAGCGACCCGTGCATCAGTCTAGTTACACAAAGAGCTATATACCCCACCAGCAAACACACGTCCAAGCTCTCTCAACCCCGAACCCCCATTCTCTAAGCTGCCTGCAGTCCCTAGCTGCCTGCTAGGCAGTGTTTCGTATGCTCCAGGTGTCCCATCCTGTGGCGGCAGGTGTCTCATTTTCTCTGCTAAGACATAGCATGATAACAGAGATGTGGAGAAGAAACTTCTTTCCAGAGAAGCAATAAAGAAGTTTTCATTTGCAAGGACCCGAAAATATATTGTTTCATTTAGGCAAACCCACAAATGAAAGGCCAAGAGGCAAGCCCAGACTACAGGGCCCTTCTGTTCAGGTCATCTGAGTTGGCTCAAAGGGAGAGGTGACCACCACTAGAATCTTTTGTTCCCTATGCAGCCAATCCGCACAACATGTGTCAAGGGAAATGGCACCCGGCTGGCCCACGACCCACGCACATAAGGATCTAAGCCAGACAAAGCCAGGGATAGCGAGTATGGGGACAAAGAGCACTGCCAAGTTTGATGAAGCCACAACATCCAGGGTAAAGTGCCCAAGCTTCCCTGTCAAGAGGTAACCAGGCCTGGGGTGGCAGAGGGCTTCCTCAACATCCATGAAACCCCAACTCTGATTACCAGCACAGTATAAACGGGGCATAGTGTGGCACTCAGCACTTGGAAGGTGCGAACAGGAGGGTGGGAAGTTCAAGGTCATTCTTGGCTAGTCTTAAAGCTGTTCTGTCTTTCTTTCCCAGGTGTCCTGTCTGCCACCTCTCAAGCTCCTGTCAAGAAGAGTCAAGAGCAAGTGGCCCCCACACACACCTGGAATCTTCCAAGGCAAATTCCAAGCTGAACTGACTGGCAAGCACTTCTTCCAGGACTGGAGGGCTCAGCCCCAAGGGCACTATGGAAACAACGAAAAACCCCTGGTAGGAAGCTGGGGCTGTGGTGGCACATACCTTTAATCCCAGCACTTGGGAAGCAGAGGCAGGAGGATCTCTGTGAGTTTGAGGTCAGCCTGGTCTACAAGAGCTAGTTCTAGAACAGGCTCTAAAACTACAGTGAAACCCTGTCTCCAAAAAAAAAAAAGAAAAAGAAAAAAGAAAGAAAGAAAGAAAGAAAGAAAAGAAAAGAAAAAAAGAAAGGAAAAGAAAAACCCCTGGTAGGAACTATACAGCAGTTTATTTAAAAAAAAAATCAAAGACCAAAAAACCCTTTTTTATATTATTATATTTTCTGTGTATGGGTGTTTTGCCTGCTTGCACATCTGTACACCACAAATGTGCCTGGTGCCTGTGGAGGCCAGAAAAGGGCATCAGATCCAAGAAACATTTGTGAGCTGGCAGCTCCTAACCACTGAGTTGCCTCTCCAGCCCCACCACCAGGCTTGGTAGTGGATGACTTTACCCTCTCAGCTAGTATCTCATTTGCCTTCAGAGAGATTTTGAACAAGAGTATTTCCCAGTCCTGCTTACTAAGTACTAATGATCCTGTTTTTATATGTTATTATGATTATGATTATTACATGCCTGTGTGTATGTCTGGATGTGAGTATGTACATTTGAATGCAGGTGACCTCAGAAGCGAGAAATGTCTGAGCCCCAGGAGTTGAAGTTACCGATGGTTATGTAAGCTATTCAGCTTGGGTGCTAGGAACCAAACTCAAGTCCTCCACAAAAGCAGTACCTGCTCTTAACCACTAAGCCATCTCTCCAGCCCCTAGAGATTCCATTTTCACCTAAGGCAGAACAAAAGCATGCTCCTTGTGATTCCTTAACTGACAAATTGTGACATGCAGAGGGCGGGACTTAGTCCTCTTTCAGCTGACTGCTCTGTCCCCTCCCATGTGCTGGGTTTGCAGGTGGCATTTGAGGATCAAGACCACACCAGGCTCACCTACATGCCCTTGTATACTGGAAGAGTGAAGTTGTATAAGAACAAGAGCAATAGCATCAAACACAAGACCAACACTTTCTCAACTGAGCAGGAGAAATCGATCAGGTATAAGGGTGAGACCAGTCCTTCCCAGGCACAGTACCTAAGTCTGTACTGGCAACCAAGGACTAAGTCAGGTAGGACTCAGCCCTAGCTTGGACCCATAATCTCCCTGCCTGCTTTCCAGGTCAGCGCCAGAATTTTGGCCTCAAAAAAAGAACATCTGGAGAAAGAGACTGCCTGAATAACTTCTGAGGAAATACCATAGAAGCTGTGCCTGTAAATCCCAGCAGTCAGCTGAGACAAGATTGCTGTAAGTTCCAGGCCAGCTTGGGCTGTAGTGTGAGACCCTGTCATACATGTGTCCCAGGCGTGATGGCACATAACAGCACGTGGGAGGTGGAGGCAGAAAGATCCCTGTACTACTTAAGGAGTTTGAGGATAGACTGGGCTACATGAAACCCTGAATTTAAAAAAAAAAGAAAGAAAGAAAAGAAAAACAAGCAAGCAAACAAAAACCCCCAAAGATCTCTGAACCACCTTCCTCATCCTAGACTCAGCTCTTAGACCAGTTGCCACCATTCTTAACACCATCCACGTGATGTCTCGTGATGGCAGCAGGGCACGGGTGAGTCATGTCTTGGGAAGGAATGCTGTCCCATATGTCTCAGAAGGGCAAGCGTGTTCCAGAAGACCTGAGAGGGAAGGTCAGTAATTTCTCTAATCAATGAGGCAATGGCAAAGCACCCAGGCTTCTCAAGAATGCACCACCGATGAATTATATTCTGCTCAAGCCACCTGAGGGGCTGCTCCCGGTCTTTCTTTTTAAAGTGAGGTAGACTGCACACACTGTAAGAGTAACCCTTTTAACATGTACAATTCTGTGGTTTCCTGTGTTGTTCATTGATTAGATCAGTGTGGAAGTGGCACACACCCTTATAATTCCAGGGTTTGGGAGGCTGAGACAGGAGGATTACGGTGATTTCAAGGCCGGCCTGGGCTACCTAGTGAAACCCTGTCTCAAACAAAATAAAATCAAAGTTAAGAAAATAATTTTAGACCTAAGAGTAGAGGAGAGACAGTGGATGCAGGAGAGGACAAAAGCTTCTGAATTTTCTTAAAGGGGGGGAAAATGGGTGACCTGACTCAGAGGGTGAAGTCTTACCGAGCAAGCCTGATAATCTGCGTTTAATCCCTGGAATCATGATGGAGGGAGAGACCTGATGTCCCAGGCTGACCCCCACGTGTACACTGGCATGTCCATATCTAGATACACATGCTCACATACACAAACTTCATGCATGCAAACGCATTATACCACACAATGACAATAAAAATTTTAAGATGTCTTCCAGGTACAGGAAGGTCCCCCCAAACCCAAGAAAGACTTTGATCAAAATCTAACTACTAGGTGACTGTCCTGAAAATATGTTCCTAGGTGTGGCTGGGGAGTCAAGGTATTGGAGGTAAGCTTCCTTATCCTTGGGACTGCTCAAGATACACTCTTTCTTTCTTTCTTTCTTTCTTTTTTTCTTTTCTTTTCTTTCTTTTTTTTATTGAGACAGGGTTCTCTACATAGACCTGGCTTTTCTGGAACTCACCATATAGACTAGACTGGCCTTGAACTCACAGAGATCCACATATTTCTGTCCTCCAAACACTGGGATTAAAAACTAGCGCACCACGCCCAATATTTTTAAGAGTATGAAGACCAGGACACTACCAGCCTCAATTGAAAAAAGGCATGCTGCACTGCCCTCTCGTGACCAGCCTAGGGAATGACAGCCAGCTGCAAGCTAGGCAGGCTAGGGATCTCTGGAGAGAGGCACAGAAACCCTATACATCTTAATTAAGGCCGACTAAGTGCAAAGCCTACCTGAAACAGAATCCTTATTCTCTTCCTACACTTCAGTCTCTGCTTGAAAACACGATAAACTCCTCTGTGGTGAAGGAAAGATGATTAAGGATTTCTAGAACACCTGGGTCTAAGACAAACAGTACCTTGTCCTTGAGAAACTGTGAGACCCTTAAAACTGCAGTTAGAACGTGAGCCAGTAAGTCAAGACCACCACACAGAAGGGCTGTGACGATGGGTTAAAACTTGAATGCGTTCACCGCCACCTGAATCCAAGACAAGGGGTAGGTTAGACCTCCTGAAGAAGAACCTCAGAAGCCTGGGTCCGGAGCCTGAATTCTTTGGAGGCAGTTGAAAGGCTTTAAAAACAATTTTAAAGGGCTGGAGAGATGGCTCAGTGGTTAAGAGCATTGCCTGCTCTTCCAAAGGTCCTGAGTTCAATTCCCAGCAACCACATGGTGGCTCACAACCATCTGTAAAGAGGTCTGGCGCCCTCTTCTGGCCTTCAGAATATTGTATACATAATAAATAAATAAATATTAAAAAAAACAATTTTAAAGCTTATACTCTTATTTCCTTTTTGTGTGTGGGCAGGTGGATACAGGCTGACGTGTGTATATGGAGGCATGTATGGGGATGTGTATATGGAGGTGTGTACAATGGAGGTGTGTATACAGAGGTGTGCATACAGAGGCGTGTATAATGGGGGTGTGTATAATGGAGGTGTGTATAATAGAGGTGCTTATATAGAGGTGTGTATACAGAGGTGTGTATGGAGGTGTGTATATGGAGGTGTGTATACTGGGGTGTGAATACAAAAGGTGTGTATATGGAGGTCTGAGGACAACTTGCAGGTGTCAGTTCTTTGCCTCCACCATGTGGGACCTGAGAATCAGACTCAGGTCATCAGACTTGGCAGCAAGTGCCTTCATCACCGAGCCATCTTCCTAGCCCTAAGGGTCTTTTCTATTTTAGTGTTAGAGGACAAGTTTAAAGATATTTGTAGAGACAGCACAGTGTATTCTTTACCCAGTTCCTCTAATCGTAAGCTTTTATTAACTATTGGACATCACAAAACTGAGAGACACAACACTGGCAATTTCTATGAACTAAACTGTAGGCCTTATTTAGACTTAGAAACTTTCCCATTAATGACTTGTTTTGACTGGTTTTGTTTGTGTTGTTTGTTTGTTTGTTTGTTTGTTTTAAGACAGGGTTTCAAGCAGCCCCAGGTTGACCTCCAACTCAATGGACACTGTGAACTTCTGGTCCTCCTGCATTTTCTTCCCAAAGGATAGGCAAGTGTCGTGTCTGGTTTCTATGTGCTGGGGACCGAGCTACAGCCCTAACCCCTTGTCTTTTCAGAGGACCAGATGAGCAAGAGGTTTAGAGACCAAAACAGCAGCTCTGGCCCCAACGGTCACACTGATTTGTAGAATATTTTTCTACTTCAAATATGGATTATATATCTGATCAATCTCTTTCTTTCCTTTTTTTTTTTTTTTTTTGAGACTAGGTCTTATGTAGCCGAGGCTGGCCTCTAGCTCATTATGAAGCCAAGGATGATCTTGAATTTCTTCCTGACCCTCCTGCTTCAGCCTCCTGAACACTGAGATGCCGAGATGCTGGCTATGGGGATTTACAGGTAAAATCTCAGAAGTAACAGAACCCTAAGGCCAGTACAGCTGCTGTGGGAAGCCTGCATTAACTTCCCATCAGGGACAGGATGATCTGGGAAGCGCCTTCATTCATTCCCTGGAGGTATAATGCTAACTTTTTTTTTTTAATGACAGGGTACCGAAACTGCCTTTGAACTCCTGTCCTTCCTGCCTCCATCTCCAAAATTCTGGGATTACAAACACATCGCCAAACCTAGCTTCTGTCTTCAGTGTCTTTTTTCCCCCATAATTTTATTGATTCTTCAGTAATTTCACATCATGCATCCCAATCCCACTCACTTCCCAGTCCTTCCATATCTACACTCCACCATTATAACCTCCCCCTGAAAGAAAATTAAAATAAAAACAAACAACAAAATGAATCACCAGATGAAGCAATTATTTATATTGTTCTATTATTAAATAAAACTCGGGAGTCAGATATTAGGGTAAAAACTTGATAGATCTGAAAAGTGACGAAGGAACAATCAGCTAACCCTGCCCCTCCACACTTCCAGACTGATAAAATCACACATCTTTCTAAGGCCCTCCTAGCTCAGTCCTCCAAAACCTCTATGTCTAATTCTGGCCAGCCGAACATTGACTTTGCCTTCTAATTCAAGGTTTAATTTTATTGGAAGCCTTGGAGTGTCAGTGAGAATAAATCTCCTGAAATATTTCCCCCTTTTTGTCTAAATAAAAGGGAATGGTTTTAACTCTAATACAATAATACTATATACAATAGGAACAACTATCAGGTATTGCCTATATAAAAAGGGAAGGTTTTAGCTTTAATACAGTACTACTATATACAATAAGAACAACTATCTGGTATTGTCTAAATAAAAAGGGAAGGTTTTAAACTTAAACTGCATAATAAGAACAATTCTCAGAATTATATTCACAATGTCCAGGCCATTTGCATTTGGCAAATTCAGAGAATATACTATCTATCCTATACTGGTGAGTCCAAATTTTTTAACCTAATTCACTTTCTTTTTTTTATTTTTTATTATGTATACAATATTCTCAGTGCTCTGCCTGCAGGCCAGAAGAGGGAACCAGATCTCATTACAGATGGTTGTGAGCCACCATGTGGTTGCTGGGAATTGAACTCAGGACCTTTGGAAGAGCAAGCAGTACTCTTAACCACTGAGCCATCTCTCCAGCCCCCTTAATTCACTTTCTATCATATACTACCATCCTAAAAATATCTTTTTAGACATTAAAACATTTTCTTAGATAAATAACTTAAGCTTTTATATTTCTCAACCTTATAAACTTTAAATCTCTTTTGTAGATTTTTTTCTCTGAATTTGATAACAAAGAAAACTGTAAAACTATAACTATCTATTTATTCTTCAACCCTGTCAGAGACTCAAGAAGGATATAATATTGCCTGAGTAAGCAGGAAGTGCAGAGGAAATGACTTCCCAAACTATAGAAATGACAAAGACAGCCGACTGCCCAGACAGTCACCCAAGTTTCCTCTGCAACATTGGGGCATCCATCTTTGACCTAAAGGCCTGGAATATCTGACTCTTTTCTGTGAAGCAGGAATTTTAAAGAACAGTCCTACCTCATCTTGGCAAAGCTCAGTAGTCACTTCCTTTTGTGTCCTGCTTGTCCAATTCGGACATCATGCTTTCAGCAGTAGAGGCAAGGCAGTTTCTTGCCCAGTAACTTGCCACAATAAAAGCAAACTCCTCCATATAGAGGTTCTTTGATGCCCATCATCTGGGGTTTTTTTGTTGTTGTTGTTGTTTGTTTGTTTTTATTTTGTTTTAAAATAAATTGGTGCTGTCAGGAGCAAACATGTCTCACTACCATGAAAAGTCTTAGTTATTAAAATGTCTTAAATGTCATATCCTTCAGGGCTCTGAAGTGTTTAAAGACCACTTATCTACCTAAAATATATGTTTCACCTTGACAACATACCTAACATAGCCACAAATTTGATTGTTGTAGATGACCAACTACTAACCCGCATTTCTTATTATCCTAAATAGCTTTCAAGGACTAGAACTTTACAGTTAAATTTTTAAGTGAGCTGAATAGGTACAATTCTTTAAACAAGAATAGAAACATATATACAGTATGTTCTAACAAAAATAAAGTTAAATTTGTCTCGACAAACAAAAATCCTTATCAATGTAAAATACTTGAGTCTACTAGTTGTTTTATAAAGTAGATTTAATAATCTACCCTTTTATCCTATCATTCCCTTATCCCCCCCCCATTTTCTTTTCAGAAAGAGATTCTTGAATCTAACCTCCTTTGCTTAACTTTTTCCCTGACCATGACCAGTAACAACTTGTAACCAACCCCCCTAAACAATGACAAACACTCATAATCCACCAAACAACTAAAATCCACTCACCCCATCTCTTAGTAATGTGGATATTGTGTTCTTAAATTTACTTCCTGATGTCTGGAAGAAATGGCAACTTTAGGAGACCCTGAGAAAATGCAGATAATGTTCAAGTCCTGGAAGAGCTAGCTGTTGTCCAGTCTCAATGTGAAGGGTTTATCTGAAGTCCCAACTGGAGTAGTCTATGAGGCTGAACCATCCATCATCTTAGCTAACTGTTTTGAAGTTGTCCTGAACAGTTTGTAGTCCAAAGCTGATCTTTGGGTGGTGTTTGTCAGCTTATGGCACTACCACAATCCAGGTGGATTTGTTGTTGCAGCATCCCATTATCTTCTTAGAAACCTCAAAGGTCACTGCCAGGAACGGTCATGGGTCACTGAAGAAAACTTACACACTTCAATGTCACATTCAGGAGATCTCCAAAAGGCTAAAGAAAGACATTTTGTTAAGTACATCTAGGGTATATAAACTTAGTTACTAGTTAACCTGCTTCAGACACAAGCCCAAAATCACTTACAAGAAGTAGATGAAGCCTAATTCTAGAATTAGTTAGAACTCATATGACCACTAATATCAAGTGAGAAAGTCTATACATATATTCCTATAATTTTTGAGATATTTATACCTTAATAAAAGTTTTAAAAAGTCAAAATAAAACCAAAGGATTATAAGATTAGTGATAATAGAAAAGTCCCATACCAGGTGGCTCTTCTGACATGAGACAGAGATTTTGGGTTTTCCTTTAACAAGCATGCTTAGTTTAGAGGAGAGTCACACTCCACCTCCAAAGCTTTGAGTTTTAATTGAATTGAAACTACAAAAAGACCATTTGCCTTATATGTCTGTAGAAAACAGGAAAAACAAACATTTGGGAAGATTTGTAAAATTTTATCCTGTTGGAAATGTGCCATTATAGACCATTATACACCATTAGGCCAATTTAATCTTTTTTGGGGGAGAAATTTTCTCTTAATGATTCATCCTCTTTCTTGCGATGTCTTATTGGTTCAGTGATCTTCAGATTCCTTAGTTGGATGCTTTTATTCTCCTGGAAAGACAAAAACAAAACTCTGCCTCAACCCTAACTTTGGGGAGTTTCTTTTTTTGCCAGGTTATATCTGATAAAATAAAAGGCATTTGTTAGTCTTACAATGAGTTTAGATCAAATGACCACATTGTTTAATGAATTATTGCCTCTCCTAATCAAGAGGTCTCTCTTGTTTGAATCTAATTTTTATCAATCTTGATGGTAGTTTTTCTTCTCTTACGCAAACAAAAGCAAAACCTCTTCCCCAACATAGCACATATGCTGGTTTCCATCCTGAGGTCAACATATCTTTGATGTATACAGGCTGATTTAATTTAGTAGTTGTTTTCTACTATCCAATGTCTCTCTGCAGCTATCATTCCTTTCTTGTTAGCATTTAAAAATTTAAAGTTAATAAAGCATTGTGTAATCTATCTCTTGGGGGTCTTTATTAGCTTTTCTGTTTATTAAGCATATCTTTTAAAGCATAATTATATCTTTCTATAACTACTTGTCCTGTAAGATTGTGTGGTATACCTGTAATATACTTTATGTTGTAATACACAAAACATTGTTTAATTTTACCAGAGACATGCTGGAGCATTGTCAGTCTTAATTTATAGAGGATTTCCCATAATGCCTATACTTCTAATAAATGTTTAATTATAGAATCAACCTTTTCAGAACTCAAAGCAGTTTCCCATTGACATGTTAAATATGTATCTATGGTATAGAGCACATACTTTAATTTTCCAAACTCCACAAAATGAAAAACATCCATTTGCCAAATTTCATTTCTTTGGGTATCTTCTAGGTTACTTCCTTCAGGTAGTAGAGTCTGTTTATACAAAGAACAAGTAGGACATTTCCTCATAATTTCCTTGACTTGTTGCCAAGTGATAGAAAAGTATTTCTTCAAATCCTTGCTATTAACATGGTGTTTTTTATGAAATTCTGATGCTTCTAGCACATTTCCTACCAATAGCTTATCAATTTCATCATTACCTTGTGCTAAAGGGCCTGGTAGATCTGCATGGGATTTAGTATGTGTTATATATGATTATTTCTAATTTTTTTTTGTTTTTTCGAGACAGGGTTTCTCTGTGGCTTTGGAGCCTGTCCTGGAACTAGCTCTGTAGACCAGGCTGGTCTCAAACTCACAGAGATCCACCTGCCTCTGCCTCCTGAGTGCTGGGATTAAAGGCGTGCGCCACCATCGCCCGGCTTGATTATTTCTATTTTTGATCACTTCTTGTAGTTGAATAAATAACATAATTAATAAGGTTAATTATATATTAATTCTAATAATTAACAGTTAATTCTGAATCTTATGGAATAAGTTCAATGGTTTCAATATGTAAAACAACTCTATGCATATTGAGAGTCAGTAATATATTAAGAGGTTCTGGAAAACCTAATACCATAATAGCATAAAATTCTGACTTTTGAACAGAATAAGGGCTTTGAGCCACTTATTTCTCCTGACTTATTTTTTCCTGACCTGCTTTTCCTGATTTATTCGCATCAGTATAGTATGTATAGAGGCTTCAGAAATTGGTGTTCCTCATACAATGTGAGAAAGAATCCAATTAGTTCTTTTTATAAACTGAAATCTCTTACTTTTGGGATATTTGTTGCTACTCTTTAAAAAAAAATACTACTGCAAGCTCTTTTGAAACAACTGGTTCTCTAAATCTCTTCACATATTAAACTTTTATAGGATTCCAGCTAACTTCTTTTTTTTATTTTATTTTAATATTTATTTATTTATTATGTATACAATATTCTGTCTGTGTGTATGCCTGAAGGCCAGAAGAGGGCACCGGACCTCATTACAGATGGTTGTAAGCCACCATGTGGTTGCTGGGAATTGAACTCAGGACCTTTGGAAGAGGAGTCAATGCTCTTAACCGCTGAGCCATCTCTCCAGCCCCTCCAGCTAACTTCTGTATAGCCTTGGGGATGCCTATCATCTGATGGTCATTCTTGTATGGTAACTACTTTCCCAGGTAGAACCTGAGTTGGTCAGTCCAGGTCTCTGCCTGGCCTCCCTGCCCCCAGCCCCCACCATACACACATCACTGTCTACACTGCCATGCCAATAAAGGGCTAGGACCAGCTTTTCCAAGTGCTGTGGCTGACGAGGGGCAGGACTACCTCAACAAGTTACTGAACATCAACATGACTTTAGGTGTCAGCCCAGACCATGGGCATCCACAAGGCCTTTGGTGGTAACAGTTTCCAACTGCAGTAGGGCCACAGATCCAGACCACATGGTGTTCCAGCTCCACCTCTCTCCACAGCGAATCAATTGCTCTTTTCCTCTCCCATCTCTCCACTGTGTGCTCTATCTCTCTCATCTCTTTATCACATATTTGGTCCTTCTAGTGCCACGTGTCACAGGTGAGTGGGTGGGCACTTCTGGCCACCCCAGGCTGCCTTCAATGTTCTTTTTTTTAAATTACGCTTTTTGTGTTTGTGAGCAGGTATGCATGTGAGAGTATGGAGGGTCTTTCCACCATGTGGGTCTCAGGGAACAAACTCAGGCTGTCAGGCTTTATAGTAAGGACTTTTACCCACTGGACCAACTCAATAACAAAAACCGGTATTCCAGCCTAAGAATTTTTAACTATCAATTTCCATAGCAATAGGTACCTATATTAATTTACTTCTTGATTTCTGCTACACAGTGATTCCAAACTATAGATAGTCTTATATGTAACTAGTTCATACATGTTCCTCTGAAGGACATAGCCAGTGAAACTACTCTCGTGTGCATGTTAGCTTGTTTTTGAAAGAGGGTCTCCCATGGTCCAGGCTAGCCTCTGGTCCTGGTCTTCCTCCATCCATCTCACAAGTGCTAGAATTATCGTCACAGGCCACCACATTCTGCTTATATATCTAGTTCTGTATAGCAAATTAATGTTTGCCCCCTCATGCAAATTACCTATTTCAGGAACTTATTTCAGGCACTGCAGCAGCTTCTAACAATAACTCACAGATGAGAATCATGTAAGGGTGAGGGACTAGTTGCCAAATACAAAATCTACTTTATTATTCTAGTTTGGAGTATTGAATCCAGGGTTTACACATGGCACAAGCTGAGTCTACCACTGAGCCACACTTTCAACACTCCAGAAATAATTCTTTTTATGAAAAGAATACACAAGCCAAGTGTGGTGGCACAGGCTGCTAATCCTGGTACTCAGAAGGCAGAGGTAGGTGTATTTCTGTCAGTTCAAGACCAGCCTGGTCTACATAATAGTTCCAGAATAGTCAGAGCTATAGAGTGAGACCACCTCAAAAAAAGGCAGTGGCACTATTAGGAGATGTGGCCTTGTTAGAGTAGGTATGACCTTGTTGAAGGAAGTGTGTCACTGTGGGGGTGAGCTTTGAGGTCTCTTATGCTCAAGCTATGACCAGTATCACAGTTTACTTCCTGTTGCCTGTGGATCAAGATGTAGAACCCTCAGCTCCTTCTCTAGCCCCACGTCTGCCTGCCAACCACCATGATGACAAACCACTGAAACTGTAAGCTACCCCAATCAAATGTTTTCCTTCACATGAATAGCCATGGTCATAGTGTTTCTTCCCAGCAACAGAAATTCTAAGACAGTACATACACACATATTTATACACATATGATATACATGTGTATATACACATACAGGGTCCTTATATATACATGAAAAATGGGCAAAGTCCCTTAATAAAAAGAAAACACATAAAGACACTCAACATCATTATGGAAATCAGAATCACAGATTTACCACCTTCCACCCATAGGATAGCTGTAATAAAAAATAGGACGTACAGACAAGGATGCAGGGGAAAAAAAAATCAAAACTCTCATCTACTCTTGGGAAGAAATCTGGAAATTCCTCAACAAATTAAAACATGGAGTTTCATATGACTTAATGACCGCACTCCTAAGTCTGTATGTGTGTGTTTGTGTATATTTATCATACATACATACATGTATATATATGTACATATATATACATACACACATATATTTCTAAAAAAATTCACCCACCAAAAACCTTGTATATTGGTTATTCATTGCAGCAATATTTATAACAATCAAAAGTGGAAACATTTTGTAACCATCAAATCGTCATTAAAATGTGTGTGATAACCACACAGAAATATCAAGTCAAAAAGAGAGAAGGGGATGTTGCAATACAACTAAAGTTTGGAAACATGTGACATGCAAATAGCCAGACACAAAAGGCCACGTTAGATGACAGCTGCATTCACATGACAACAATGTCAAAGTAGAAATCCTGGGAGGTGAGAACTCAGCCAGGAGTTGTTCAGGGCAGAGGTAGTCAGGGGAGTGACGAGTGACCAGGAACGGAAACAAGGTTCCAGTATCCATACGATAACAGTACTTCAATACCATTGTTCTGATGGTTGCACAGCTCCAAGATGTGCTAAAACACATTGATTCTACACTGAAAGGACCATATGCTATATAATTTATCTCAATAAAGCTACAGGGGGTTTTGATTTTAAGAAAACACTGAACATCATCACAGCTTCTTTGAGTCCCAGAGCTAGAGCTAGTAGCTCTGCTTTTGCAGGCTTGGGTCAAGTTATATAGATGAGGGCTGTGCCTAAGGCCTGCCCAGGCAGCTTCCTTTGCTGCTGGTCTGGAGAAGGCCTCTGCCTTCACATGGCCCCTGGAGGGCTGCTGGAGTGCCCACTGGGAGGACATCTTTCTTCACACCAAGCTATCCTGGAGGGGACTGCAGCCATGTCTTTTATGAACTTTCAGAAGTCACATGATTCTGACACATCCTATTGGGGACACAAGCTAGACCTACTTACTCTGGGAGGGGACTACCCAAGGGCTTGAATGCCAGAGAGCAGGGACCAAAAGAGCTACCCTGGAAGCTAGCTACCAACTTAATGCTAATGGAGACAATGATACTAACAGCTAAGAATTTTGTGGCATTCACTATATGCCAGGCAGTTTCTAAATGCACAGTAAGCCCATGAGGTAGGTACTCTCCTCTCTATTTCACAGAAGTTACGGCACAGAGAAGTTAAGCAGCTCACACCTGCTAGCAAAGGACAGCCAGAGTCAGCTTCCAGTAGCATGGCGCCACTGTCCAGCCTTACAAGACGACATAGCACTGCTTCCCAGTCTTAATACCCAAATCAGCTGCCCATCTGCAGCCCTCAACCAACACCGGCTGACACTGAGTTTTCATTCTCCACGAGAGCTGTGAGGCCACACTAATAGCTGCAGAACAGAAAATGGTGTAATATGCATTTAGTTAACTGGGAGTGAGGCAATACCCCTACTAGCTATCTCAATTTATTTTTTTCCAGTTTTCAGTTGTCTTTTCCTTCCTGATTTGTACAGTTCTGTCACACAGTCTTCATGTGTGCAATCCCTCATTGTTTTAGACTGCCAGTGCTTTCTCGGCATCTGTAGGCATCTTTAGCTCTGACTTGACCTGCTTGTTGAAGGGAGAACCCTGTATTATGCAGCAGTCAAAGCAATCACAGCTTGTGGTTTGAACTGTCTTCACATGGGGTGCAACCCATCACTTGCTCCTACCAGATTTTAATACTTGCTGCTGGGGTCACAAGCCTAGGGCCCTCGTATGAGCCATCTTCCAGCTTCACGGCACTAAACTTCATCTGGGTCCATAATGGCTTTAGGACCCACTTCACTTTTGTTCATACAATAATAAAAATAACAATAATTTTCTGAGCCCCACTAGCCACCTTTCCCACTAACATGTAGCACCTGCTACCTCATCACACACCAGGTTCCAGGATTCCTGAACCTGTTTTAACACTAAATTCTGATTTGCACAGAAGAACAACTGCCACTCCCGAAGGTTTTACTCACACTGCTCGCTAGATGAAGGAAACAGCCTTCACTAACACTCCCAAGACCCCAGGAAGTTCAATACTAGCTGGAATTCTTCCCCAAGCAGAATACCCAGTTAGGAAATGATTACAAAAAATAAATATGTGTTTATTTTTAAAAATAAGAAGAAAAGCACTGGCTAAGAACAAGCCCTGGGATAGAGAAGTCACTGTGTTCTGCCAAAGACAGTCAGAGAGCACGGACACAGCCAAGGGTAGGTGCCTAGTCCAAAGGTCAGAACTGACCGCGAGTTGCTGGTCTGGGTCTAGCAAGACAAGCATTAGAAGCTGGATGTCGGGCTGTCCTGTGCCACCACCACCACAGCACCGCACAGCCTCGGAGAAGCTACATGTCCTCCACACTCCACTTGTAGGCAAGCTCCTCCACAGCCTTCTTGCTGGCGAGCCTGGCAAAGCGCTTCTGTTCGAAGCCATTGGATCTGCAATCAAAAGAGAAGTTTTAGTCAGCCAGAACCCAGAATGTTTATTTTAAAGTGGACAGGGAAGCTACTCAAGGGAATACATCTAAAACATATGCAATAACATCAAAGCAACAAAACATGCAAATTAACCATTTCCCAGTCCCTGTTCAGACCTATCGCCACACTTAAAGAATTGTTTCAAACCTTCAACCTTCACTATTCCCTACAAAGGCTCGATACAGTTAGGCCTGAAATCTCAGATACTCCAAAGACTGAGAAGGAAGATCACAAGTTCAAGTCCTGCTTGGGCTACAGAGTTAGCCCAAGGTCAGCCTAACAACTTCATGAAGCCCTGTCTCAAAAAAAAAAAAAAAAAAAAAAAATAGTAAAATAGCTGGGCACAAAGGTGAACACCTTTAACCCCAGCACTCGGAAGGCAGAGGCAGGAGGATCTCTATGAGATTGAGGCCAGCCTGGTCTATGAGAGTGAGTTCCAGGACAGCCAGGGCTGTCTCAGGAAAAAAAAAAAAAAACAGTAAAATGAAGGCTGGGGATGTAACTCAGTAGTAGAGATAGAGCCCCTGCCTAGCGTGTACCAGGCTGAACCCAATACACAGCACAAAAACAAAGACTCAACTCTCTCTCGGCTGTTGGTTCACAAGCTCCATTGATGGAGGAAGGTCATTGGTTAATTAATAAAGAAACTGGTTGGCCCTGATAGGTTAGAACATAGGTGGGTGGAGTAAACAGAACAGAATGCTGGGAGGAAGTGAGCTCAGACGTCATGCAGCTCCTCTCAGAGCCAGACACGATGAAGCAAGCTGCCAGGTCAGATATGCTGAATCTTTCCCGGTAAGCGCACCTAGCGGTGCTACACAGATTATTAGAAATGGGCTAAATTAATACGTGAGAATTAGCCTAGAAGAGGTTAGATATAATGGGCCAGGCAATGTTTAAAAGAATACAGTTTGTGTGTTGTTATTTTGGGGCATAAGCTAGCCAGATGGCCAGGAGCCAGGCAGCAGGAACGCAGCCCTCAGCTCCTACTACACTCCATTATTTAAGCATGACTGAGCTCTCACTGGAAATTAAGTGCTATGGATGTGGCAGAGCGACAAAGCACCTGTTCTGACAAACTCAGACAAGTGGCACAGACAGACGGGGGATGGTAGTAAAAGGATCAGGAAGGACTAAGCAAGCCACCTTGTGGGAATGGCCCCAAACCTCAGTCTGAAAGCAACAGATACACAGGCATAGGAACAAGACCCTTGGCCTGGGCAGTGCTCACTAGTGTGGACAGAGCCTAGAGTGTGACAAAGGGAGTGGCCATGAGTCAACACTGGACGCCAAATCCCCGTGAGCTTAGGACATGGTAAAAAAAAAAAAAACAAAAAACTGGCAGAGGCAGGCATATCTCTGTGAGTTTGAGGCCAGCCTCGTTTACAAGAGCTACTTCCAGGACAGCCAGAGCTGTTACACAGAAAAACCCTATCTCAAAAACAAAACAAAACAAAAACAAACAAAAAACATTTCATTGGGGAAAGTTGAGTTAAAATTGCATTTCAAAGACAGCACTCTGGAGATGTGTGACAAGAAAATTACTACAGTCGCCAGGGCAACAGAGGAAGGCAGTGATACCAAGGATGGCAACAGGGTCATAAGAGGCAAAATCAGCAGGATTTTGGCTGACTAGTCACAGTCAAAGGAGGAGGTCAGTGTGCCTCACCAGTTAGTCACCAAATGACCAGATAAATGGGGATGCCATCTCACAGGCTAATGAGCACAGGAGGGAAGCAAGCGTAGAGGAGTATGCTCTGTACGTGTGATCGCATCTGAGGCACCTCAAACATGCATGGACAGAAGACTCCACCATGCTGATGAACACACTAGTCTGCATCAGACTACAGATCTGGAACCATGGACAGACAGACAGATAGTGGCTGGAGGCAGCCTGAAGAACAGTGAGGGGCTACTGATGGAGAACTGGGAAACCCCAGGGACTAACAGAGAAAGGGTCATTCAAGATGGGGTCAAGACATGACAAGGAACCAAGAACAGGTCATTATGGAAGCCAATTCAGGGGTGAGGTTTAAGTAAATGGTGAGTGGACCACAAATCTCAAATTCCCTCCCCACCCTTCTTTCTCTGCACTGCCACCCCTTTCTTATTTATTTTTCCTATGAGACAAAACATTTGTACACATACGAAAAATACACATACTTCACATACACACACACACATGAGAACTCTGGGAGACAAAATGACTAAAAAACATACTCAGAAAAGAAGATTAAATGAATAATAATAATAATAATAAACTAGATTAGCCAGGCATGGTGGCACACATCTTTAATTCCAGCACTCAGGAGGCAAAGGCAGGCAGATCTCTTTGAGTTTCAAGGTCAGCCTGGTCTACAAAGTGAATTCTAGAACAGCCAGGGCTGCTGTACCAAGAAACCCTGTCTCAAAAAATCAAAAACAAACAACAAAACTAGGTCTGCAGAGTTCTAAGTCTGGTGTGCAAAGAAAGTCAGAGAAATGAACAGCATAGTAAGCACTTCAGCAGCAACAACCAGCAGCTGCAACAAGAGCCACCTCTGGGTATGAAGCAAGTAAGACTTCAGGAACACCCCCCTGCCAAATGAACTACAC
Source organism: Microtus oregoni (assembly GCF_018167655.1). NCBI lineage: Eukaryota > Metazoa > Chordata > Mammalia > Rodentia > Cricetidae > Microtus > Microtus oregoni. The sequence continues at coordinate 3,109,946 of NW_024543831.1, read as the reverse complement.
TGTGACCAGAAAAGCACAGCAGCCAGCTAGCCAGCAACCACAGCCTCTCTATGGCTCTCTACCCACAAGAACTGGAGTCTTAGATTCCAGAAACAGCCTGAGGGACAGAAGACAACACCTTAGGCCAGAATAAGGTAGGAAGTAGATTCCAACCCTCAAACAGTAATTATAAAACCTGCACAAAATAAGTTGCAATTGAAGGCATGGTTGAGTACTAAAGCAAGAAAAAAATCCAATGGGAGTCGTTCTGCCAGAGGGCAACTTCTCAATCTACACAGCAAAAGTAGGCCACAGGCAGAACCATGGCTTGACTAGCTTGAGGTGTTAGTGGCAGTGGGAAGAGATGCTACAAAATTAAATCCTGAGACAGAGATACTGCAAAGGGGATAGACCCAATTATCTACCCCAAACTTCACAGCGAGCTTTGGGGAATCACTATGCATGCGCACAGGATACCCTACAGTGAAAGTGTTAGCCAGTTATGGTGTCACCAGCATACAATTTCAATATTCAAGAGGCTATGGCAGGAGGACCCTTGAGCTCAGGACCAGCCTGGGCTACATAGCCAATTCTAAACCTGACTAGCTCACAGAGTGGGGTCCTATCCCCAAAACAGAGGGGAGAGATTGGGGAGGAAGAGAGCGATAGGCTATCAACAGAAACCAATCCTGTGAATTGAATGTTGCAATCAGCAGAAAGGACTCAAAACACCATTTATATATATTTTCCAAAAAGAGAAAGCTGTCTCTAAATTGGTAAGCAGATGGGAAATCTCGGGGGAGATATGCAAGCCATCAAATGGGAATTCTGGAAGCAAACCAGCTGAAACAAAACACTCACAACTGATAGCAACTGACAGAAAACAACTAAGACATCAGGCCACAGGTTTTGGAAACTCCAAAGCCACCTTAGCCTAACAGATTTTATAAAGTGCAATCTTCCCAAGTAACTGCAGAACATATATCAAGTGCAACAGTCACAAGGGAGACGCAAAAGAATATGAAAATATCCTGGACCAATCCATTGTGCATTTCAGAGAAACTTCTCAGTATACCAAGTGATTTTCTGACAGTGCACAGTGAAAAAGTCACCATTTGGAGGTCTGAAAACTCAGCAGATCTATATGTCACACACGACCAATACATGCAATAATACATGCATGGGCAAAAGATGCAAAGCATAAAATGTCCATAGGCTGGAGAGACGGCACAAGGATTAAGATAACTAAGTGGCTGCTCTTCCAGAGGACCTGCATGTGAGTCCCAGCACCCTATTCTAATTTCAGTCTCAGGGGAAGCCCTCTTCTGGCTGCCCCAGCATTCTTCCCGCATAGACATAAAAGTAGGCAAACAACCACATACAAAAATAAACTTAAAAGAGGGGGGAAAAAAGAGACTATAAATTGTGTATGCAAGCAATGGTGGTGGCACATGCCTTTAATACCAGAACTTGGCAGGTAGATGTCTTTTGAGTTCAAGACCAATCTGGTCTATAATAAGAAAATTCCAGGTGAATACCAGGGCTACACAGAGAGAGTCTGTCTCAAAGAAAAGAAAAAAAGCCACAAAGACCATAAATTTTAATGCAAAACTATCAAAAAGCTCTTTGCATGTTTCAGACCCACATAAAAGTGTAAGGAGCTAGGTTTTGTTCTTTGCTTTATATCTCCCTTTTCTGCTGGTGACACGGCAGGCTGTACTTCCCTCCTGCACTTCATCTAAACACGTCACAATAGACAAATCCCGAATCTAGCTCTCTACTATAAGCTAGACATTAACTACATTTGCAAAAAGTTAAATCAATTCTGTCCTTTTGGTTTGTTGGAAAATAATTATTTTCCATTAAATGTAATAGTAATTATATTAGCATATAGGAGCTTTATTATTTTACACAGTAAATAAGTGCTTTTAAAAATATACTTAAATTTTTAATATAGTGACTATAAATATATAATCAACACAAAAAGCTTTTTGGGATCTTCAATAGTTTCTTTCAAAATTATATACTTGTTCATATGGGCACACACACACTAAGTGAGTGTGTGGAGGAAGGAACAATTTTGAAGAGACGGTGCTCTCCTATCACGTGGGTCCCAAGACTTGAACTCACATCATTAGGCTTGACATCAAGTGCCTTCACCCACAGAGTCGTCTCACTAGCACAGAGTATAACAGAGTCCTGAGACTTACAACTCTGAGAATCATCATACTAAATGCTAATGTCCCGTGTGGGCCCTGAGATGGGACCTGCGACTGGCAGTAGGCAGGGGCTGTCCTGGCAGTCAGGAAGCCTCTTGAGTACTCAAGTGAGGCACTAGTAAGTGACCACGTGAGGTGGCGGGGCTCAGACATTACCTTGGACTTCCTCCTAGGACAGTGAAGAGAATTCCTGGTAAAGACACAATACAGAGAAGGATGCAACACACAAGCCTTGCCCATCCTCTGGCCAATGTTTGAAACAAAGTGTGTCCTGTCAGAACTGCTTCGATTATCTGTCCTGAGCTTTTGAAAGGACATTGAAACGAATAGGAGAAATACCCCAAACCTTAGAACTGACACACACAAAGCAGGAGAGAGTGGGGACAAGCATAGACGATCTAAGACGGCACAAAGTCAGCTGTGGTTCCCATGCCTGCATTCCCAGTACTCGGGAGGTGGTATATGAGCTGAGATCAGCTGGGCTATGTAGTGAGACATTGTCTCAAAAACAAAAGCGAAAAAAGAAAAACAGAGAAGAAAGGTTAAGGCAAGCAAAAGAAGGCTAGATGGTGGTGGTGCACACCTTTAATCCCAGCACTTGGAAGGCAGAGGCAGCTGTATTTCTGTGAGTTCAAGGCCAGCCTGGTATACAGAGCGAGTTTCAGGACAGCCAACATTATACAGAGAAACCTTGTGTCAAAGGAAGAAAAAAAAAAAAAAAAGAGCCAGACAGAGGAGAGAAGAAAAATAGAAATCACATCTACCTGTCCACTCCATCCCAGCGGTATCCAGGCCAGATATTGAATCTATTGGGAGGAGGTGCAGGACCATTATAGCGAGGCCTCACTAAAGACAAAAATGAGAAAAAAGAAATTAGCTACTGTCATAATTTGATTCAGAGCTGGATGGCAATAGGAGAATTCTTCATGAGAGTTCCCATTGTTTTGAACCCAAGCTTCCAACAGGCATTCCAGCTGTGGGCAGGCTCCTCTGTTGAAAGCTGTGTCCATGCCCTCTTAACCCACCTCCAGCTCTGGCAACTCCCAGTCTCACCTTTCTTGTGCTTGTTCTCCTTAGCCTTATTCTTCTTAATGAAGTTGGCCATCGGGTCCCCTTCTCTCTCTTGTTCTCTCAGCATCCGATCCAGATCTTCATCATCAATATAGCGGGCCAGAGGCTTCTGCATCTCCTTCATTGCATCCTCTACATTCTGCTGCTGCTGCCGGCTCTGGGCAAGCCTGGGCAAAAAAAGAAGCATCCTGGGTAACCATTTCCTCCTACATTGAGGGACTGCAATGCTACTCTGCAGAATTTCCTCTTTGTAGCAGCAGAGGCTAATAGTGTAAAAGCTCAGAATCCCAGCTGGAGGTAGGAGCCTACCATCTCTCAGAGACTCAGCACCTGAGGCTCATCCCCAGATGAGCTTTGTGTTCAGAGGTGCTCTTACCCTTTGCCCCACTGGGCATAAAGCTCATCTCGCTCTGAGTCCTTCTCTGCTTTTCTCCTCTGCTCCAGGCGTTCCAGCTTCAAATTCCTCTTACGACCAGACTTGTCTCGAAACACCGTTTCAGCGAATTCAAACTGAGCTATGATGGGAAATCACATTTTTAAAGATAAACACCAAGCATCACAATCAAATAACATTCTAGCACTCAAGACCAGCTGCTTGGGATCTTCGTGATGGTAGGAACTCTGCAGTCAGGCCACAGTGGCTCCTACCAACATATGCACATCATGGGGAAAGAAGCACTTGGATTACTGAGGTTAGAGTGCTGCACAAAAACCTGAGTAGACACATGGAAGCAATGAAAAGTTTCAACTAGCAAATACAATAAGCCACACTTAAAAACAGAAAAGACAGAGAGCTACACGAGCTGGAAGTGGCCCCTGAATGCTCTCGTTTGTACCTTCAAGGGCTGTGGTGTCTTGGTCCTGTTTCTTGAGATCCTGCTGCTCCCGCTGAACATCAGTCACCAATCCAGTTTTTGCTCCAGAATACATACGTGCATGCTGTGAAAGAAAACAGGAATACATGTGTGCAGTCTGTGCAAGAGAAGAGGAATACATGCGTGCAGTCTGTGCAAGAGAACAGGAATACGTGTGTGCAGTCTGCGCAAGAGAACAGGAATACATGTGTGCAGTCTGTGCAAGAGAAGAGGCAACAGTCAACACCGTGAGGCAGCTAGTTGCTTGTATGTCTGATCATCAGCAATAGCCAAACCAAAATCTCTAGTTTCATATTCTCATTATTATTGACCACAGGCTCACACCACAGGGAGGAATTTCTAATCTCATGATACACTTTATACTATTAAATTTTAAAGTAAACAGAAAGAGAAACACACAGCCCATAGAAGAAGAGGCTAAGAACACGCAAGCTTTCTTTCTCTTTTTAAGATAGGGTCCCATACAGGACAGGCTGGCCTTGAACTCACCTATCCATGTTTCAGAAAGGAAGCTGAGGATTAAAGGAATCAAGTTTCTTGCCCAATCTCACAGATACTAAGTAGCAGAAGAAGGATTTAAAGCTATGATTGGTTTCCTGGGGTTCTGTGCTTCCAACTGCACTCTGCAAGCTGTAAGCCTCAGCTTATTATTAAGAAAACAGGCCGGGCAGTGGTGGCGCACGCCTTTAATCCCAGCACTCGGGAGGCAGAGGCAGGCGGATCTCTGTGAGTTCGAGACCAGCCTGGTCTACAAGAGCTAGTTCCAGGACAGGCTCCAAAACCACAGAGAAACCCTGTCTCGAAAAACCAAAAAAAAACAAAAAAAACAAAAAAAAAAAAAAACAGGTGGTGGCCTAATCATCCTATCAGGTGGGAGGATGCAGGTGGGTCTGAAGTTCAAGGCAACCCTGGAGTACTCTCAAAACAACAACAACAACAACAACAACAAAAAAACCCAGCAACAACAGGGAGGCTTCTGGAGATACTGAAACTTACGGCATTACAAGGCTATAAAAGGCTGGAGCCACCTAGGAAATCTGGTATAAGCTAGGCACTCCTGATCCAAAACTGGAAATAGACAGCAGTCCATAATCCAAGATATTCTGAGCATCATTTTGTGCAGTATCTGCAAAGCCTTCAAACCTTCAAGCACCTGGAAAAGGCATCCCCAAGCCTCTGCTTACAAGTCCAGCTCAAATGAGTCAGAGCCATGCAGACTTCAGAGAGAAGTTCCAGAAGTACATTAACTCACACTTACTGAACTGAATCTTGACTCTCTGGCTGCAATGTTTTTGGTGTCTGTAAAGATAGATGGGAGGATAGATGTGTCTGATAAAGACACAAGTCCTTGAAATCCCTACCTTCTTCCCGGGATGGGGACTCCTTCGAGGAGGAGAGAGATCAGAATCAGAAGATTTGGTCCTCTGTCTTCTCCGGGGTGGAGAGAGGTCAGAGTCAGAGCTCCGGTGTCTCTGTCTGTTCCGTGGCGGTGACAGATCTGAGTCAGAATCCTGGTGTCCTGGATTTTGTTTTTGCCGTGGAGGAGAAAGGTCTGAATCAGAGGCTTTTTGGCAGACACCTAGGCAGAAAGGCAGTCAAAGTGTGACTCCTCTGTTTCCTAGGTGAAGAGCGTGTATGAAATCTCTGGGTTAAGAGAACCTAGGGATTAAAGAAAGGGATGGTTCAGAGGTAAAGTGAACCAAGTACGTAAGGCCCTGGTTTTGGACCCAGCACAGGTAGAAAAAAAGGAGGATAAATTAACCTCCTTGGAAGAATATTTGTAAGAACTTACCATGTACCAGGTGGTGGTGGCACACTCCTTTAATCCCCAGCACTCGGGAGGCAGAGGCAGGCAGATCTCTGTGAGTTCGAGGCCAGCCTGGTCCACAAGAGCTAGTTCCAGGACAGGCTCCAAAGCTACAGAGAAACTCTGTCTTGGAAAAAAACAAAAAACAAAAACAAAACCTTACCACACTGGGGTACTCGGCCATCTTATAAAAAAACAAAACAAGCACAGGAGACACAGAGAACAAAGTCAGGGGCTCTGTGTCCTGGCCACCAGTGTCTGGGGACATTGAAAAGTATGTGAAATTTCAGATATTCATCTATACTTTGGTCTACCACTGCCACTCTGTCCAGAATCAACAGAAGAGTTTGGAGTCAGCCCTCATGGTATGGCAGAGTCAGGAAGGCCTGGAGTATGTGCTGATGTCCTCAAACTCAATAAAATAATTTATGTGTTGCTTTCATTGGTTGAATAAAGAAACTGCCTTGGGCTTTTGATAGGGCAGCATTTAGGCAGGCGGAGTAAATAGAACAGAAGGCTGGGAGGAGGAAGGCAGACAGGGAGAGCCGCCATGAAGTCGCCAGGTCAGAGACGCTGAATCTTTCCAGGTAAGCCATGACCTTGTGGTGATACACAGATTAACGGAAATGGGTTTGATCAGGATGTGAGAGTTGGCCAAAAAGAGGCCAGATATAATGGGCCAGACAGTAATTAAATTAATACAATTTTTTTGTGGTTATTTCGGGGGTTAAGCTAGCCAGGCAGCGGGACGCAGCCCGCTCCTTCTACAACAGATCGGCACCCAACATGGGGCTCAAACCCACGACCTGAGATTAAGAGTCTCATGCTCTACCAACTGAGCAGCAGGACACACCTGCTCCTTCTACAACAAAAGTAATTTAACTTTAAAATCAAAACAGTTGCTAGAACAAATGCATAGGTCTGCTCTCGATGACAGTGGGTACCAGGTTGTAGCAACGGCCACACGTTCTGACCTAGCAAACAACTGCTCAGCTTTCTAGGAACCTGTCACTTAAATCCCCAAGAGATCTAAGATAAGAAACAATCCATAGTTGTTTCAACAGTATATGTACAGGATGACTGTCAACTATCCTAAGAGCAAAGCTAGAAATAATCCAAAGCATGCAATCTCAGGAAAATGGCTGAGTCAATTTATATAACATAAAAAGGTTAAAAATAAAAAAAGAAAGAAAATCACAGTAACATAACAATACCTACAAACCAGAGAAACTTTGTTGAGTGGAGAGAGCAAGCAAGATCACACACAGCAGGTATGCTCTGCACAGCCAGGCTCATGCATGATCACACACAGCAGGTACACTCTGCACAACCACTCATGCCAGATCATACATAGCAGGTACACTCTGCACAGCAAGGCTCATGCAAGATCATACATAGCAGGTAAACTCTGCACAGGTAGGTTCATGCATGATCACACACAGCAGGTACGCTCTGCACAGCCAGGCTCATGCAAGATCACATACAGCAGGTAAACTCTGCACAGGTAGGCTCATGCATGATCACACACAGCAGGTACGCTCTGCACAGCCAGGCTCATGCAAGATCATACACAGCAGGTACACTCTGCACAGCCAGGCTCATGCACGCCAGAAAGCACCCAAGGCCCTGGCTACAACACTAACAATGACACTGTCTGAATGACAGTTGGTTTAAACCTTCCTGTGCATTCTATTCACAGCTTTCATTTGCATCCATTATTACTGTATGTGTGTGTGAGTGCAGGCGCCCATATGTGGAGGACAGAGGGCAGCATTCAGAGTCAGTTTTCTCCTTTCACTGCACTGGTACAGAAAATTCTTTCACCTACAAAGCCACCTTGCCTGCCCCATCAGTGCCTTTTTATGGGGTACAAGGGTGAGCAAGAGCACATAAGAACTTTCCTCCCTACCCCTGGGAGTTTTTAACTCTACGCCTAGCCTCTCGTGTTTCAAAATGTTTCCAAGGAAACTCACTCTCATACTCACAAGATCAAGTTCCTCTTACAAACAGCCATATGCTCACCTTTAGGATCAAGCTGCTTCTTAGCTCCAACATGAGCCTTTGTTTGCCGTTTCCGTGGAGAAAGGTCAGAGTCCTGCCCGTACTTGCTGTTCTTGGAGAGTGATGAGTGAGAGGGTCCCAGCCCCCTCTGATGTACAGTCTTGCTAGAGGATCTTTCCGCAGCTTTACTACTTTTGGTTCTGGACAGTTCCAAATCAGGGGAGTCATGACGGGCCCTCCTGAGAGGCTGTGGGTCTGAAGTGTCAAAAGTCCTCCTATGTGTGGCTGTGTCAGGGGAGTGGTTATGGGCCCTTCTAGGGGGAGAGACACCCGAGGAACCAAGATGGCCTCTCCTAGGAGATACACCTGAAGAATTACGATGAGACTTCCTGGGGGGAGAAGCGTCTGAGTCATGGCGGACCCTTCTAGGAGGAGATGTGTCTGCGTCATGACGGGATCTCCTTGGGGGAGAGGGATCTGGGGTGTCATGACGGGATCTCCTAGGAGAAGATGGATCTGGGGTGTCATGACGGGATCTCCTTGGGGGAGATGGATCTGGGGTGTCATGACGGGATCTCCTTGGGGGAGAGGGATCTGGGGTGTCATGACGGGATCTCCTTGGGGGAGAGGGATCTGGGGTGTCATGACGGGATCTCCTTGGGGGAGAGGGATCTGGGGTGTCATGACGGGATCTCCTAGGAGAAGATGGATCCGGGGTGTCATGACGAACCCTCCTAGGAGGAGACGGATCTGGTGTATCATAATGGGTCTTCCTGGGAGGAGATGGATCTGGGGTGTCATGACGAACCCTCCTAGGAGAAGATGGATCTTGCTCATCATGACAGAAATGCCCATCTTCACTGTGGTCTAAATACAAAAGCAAACAGTCAGATTCCCCACAGAGCGCCGTGCATATCTCACCCAGTTTAAAAACATGGCCCAGAAACACCTATCTCTGAACTACTGGAAAAGCCCATAAGGTCTACCTGGCTCCTGTGCTTAGGGGCAGCAAAGCAGCACTCACAGACAACCTAAAGAGTAACTCCTCTCACTTCCTCCCAAGACCCCAGTGTGCAAAGCACATTCATTCATAGTACTCTTATAGTAAGCAAGGCAGGTGATTGTGTCTAACAGACATGAAAACAGAGGTTCTGGGGATCCCCCCTAAGGCCACCATTACTCAGAGGAGACATGTCCCCTCCCAATCCAATTCATTTCCAGTGACTCCTGTTGCTATGCAGTCTAGATCATTTACAGGCTTACTCACTCCTTTTTAAAGGCACAGTGACTAAACTTGTACATATCAAATGAAACGTACTAAGTATTTAATCCATGTCACTATGCTCCCCTTTTAAGAGGGGCAATCAGGAAAAAAAAAGAAAAAATCAAACATTAACTGTTATCTACTGTGGAACAATGCTTTATACAGATTTCTTAACTCTCACAAGCCTGGGAATCCTGGGCCTCCATGCTCTTCCTGTTATTTATATGGTCCTTCCAAAGTCCTGCTGTTACCAACTGCTCCCTCTTGTGGGCCAGGGAGGAACGGGGCTAAAAGGTTTCTAAACAGTCATGGTCTAACAAGTCAGTCTCTAATGCCCCGTGTCCTCCTCCAGAAGTCCTGACACCTTTTCCCCACAATTGTCATAATCACTGACACAACTGATGGAGAAGGGTCATCTGTCTATGTGTTACTCTCATTGGTTAATAAAGAAACTGCCTTGGCTTTTTGATAGGGCAGGATTTAGATAGATGGAGTAGACAGAACAGAATGCTGGGAGAAAGAAAGCATAGTTGGTCAGATGCCATGGAGCCAGCCGCCTGGTCAGACATGCTGAATCTTTCCCGGTAAACCATCACCTCGTGGTGCTACACAGATTATTAGAAATGGGTTAATCAATATGTGAGAATTAGCCAATAAGAGGCTAGATATAATGGGCCAGGCAGTGTTCAAAAGAATACAATTTGTGTGTTGTTATTTCGGGGCATAAGCTAGCCAGGCGGCCGGGAGCCGGGTGGGATCATAGCCCACCGTTCCTTCTACACACAATGAAACAAGCAACACATTCCTCTGGAGCAGTGGTTCTCAACTTCCTAACACTGTGACCTTTAACACAGTTCCTCATGATGTGGTGACCCCGACCATAACATTATTTCACTGCTACTTCCTGTCATTTTGTTACTACTATGATTTGTAAAATAAATATTTATAATGTAATTTGTAATATAAAATAATATAGAAGTAATATGATATAATATCTGATAGGCAACCCCCAAAGGGGTCGAGAACCACTGCTCTAAAGCAAGAAGGGACCTGCCCTATAGAGCAGACATTTAGAGTATCTGCTGCTGACACTCACCTCCAAGGAGCTTCCATTTGGCACTGGAGCGGAAGGCCTCCATCTGCTTCACCTCTTCTGGACGCTCATCCACAAACTCAGCCACCTGCAGGAGTGGGACACTGCAGTAAGAGACTGCACAATCTGGCCAAGGAGCACTCGTCACAAGAACCTCCTAACACACACAGGGCCCACTCACCCTGTGGCAGGCATCAGGAACCACGCAGCAGTGCTGATGCTCTTGGCCCGTGAACACTGTCACTCTCCCTCCAGAGATAAAATCATACAAACCTTCTTAGTAATCGTGCTGGCACACAACGGCCATGTGGAAGTGAAAAGCTCATTCCTTCCACATTTTTAGTCTCCACGCACAGTGAGAACACGGCCTTCCTAACCTGCCTATCGTTAATCAAAGACTCGGCCCTATGAAGCCTTTCCTGTGATTGTCACAATGACAGGTCTTGAATCCAACTAAAGGGAACTACTGGCCATACACCAAATTACAGAACGTTCAGAGACAGCCTCCAATCTTCCTGATCAATGATAAATGACCACTCATAGAACCCTCCCCGATGCAGAACTCACCTTTCAAGTCAGTCCCTGTATTCTGCAACAGCAAAAGAACATTCTTGGTTTTACTGAACCCCTATCTGCCCTCAGAGAACTTCTTTTCCTCTGTCTTAACTCTGACCTCTAATCCCTTTCCGACTGAGACCTTCAGCGTGGCTGCAGCTATACAAAGCAGCTGTGCAAGCCTGATTCTCCTAGTCAGTTCTTTACCATAATCCTGCCAAGAAAGATCCGAGGCCACTGACCAGCAAACTGTGCCCCAGAGAAGGTAAATGACCCTAGGCTAGCCAACCGTAAAAATGGAATTCAAACGCAGGCCATCATTCCTCTGTACTACTTCTGCTCCCCAAGTCCCACCATCACTCCTCATATAATCTACTCTGAGCTCTATCCCTGGGCGGTCCTGGAGACCAGGCTGGCCTCCAACTCACAGAGATCCGCCTGCCACTGCCTCCCGAGTGCTGGGATGAAAGGTGTGTGCCCCATCACTGAGCTCAATGCCCTTATTTCTAGAAGCAGGACTCAAAGGACTGCTCTGAAAACTGAATGAGATCCTTTGTGTTCGCTTGGCAGTGCCTGGTACATGATTGGTACTCAATAAACTAAGTCTACCTAAGTCATCCTTGCATGCAGAGAATTGCTTATGTCTCCCTCTGGTCACCTGACTATCATACCTGAACAGTGCTAGGCTGGAAGATCAAAATTCAAAACCTTCTGCTGAAAACTCATCATATTCACACCAGCACACAGTCAAATCACTACTTTGGGATCATTTGTACGAGCATCATAGACAAAAACAGCACCAGACAGCTCTTTGCTCAGCTTTCCCCTACAGTTTTAGCCCACAATGGGGAGTCAAGGATGAGACACCTGAATCATTTCAAAGTCCCAACAAGACTCCAAGATACATACCACAGGCAAATCTCCATCCTCTTCCTCCTCCTTTTCCGGCTTAGTGGTAGAGATAGCTGCCCAGCCCACATCATCATCAACAATCCGCATTCTAGATGGGAACAATAAAAGGCTCAAAAAGGCACTCATTCTGGGACACAGGCCTATGTACACTAGCCTATTAGTTTTTTTTTTACATTTATTTATCATGTGTGTATATGCGATGGTATATTCATGTACCACAGCACACATATGGAAGCCAGAGGACAACTGCAGGAGTCGGTTCTCTCCCTCCACCATGTGGGTTCAGGGTGTCTGAACTCGGGATGTCACGTTTGCTGGCAAGCACTAAGCCATCTCACTGGCCTCGTATTGGCTTTTAAAGTTCAAAAGTATGGCTCAAGCTGGGCGGTGGTAGCACACGCCTTTAATCACAGCACTCGGGAGGCAGAGGCAGGCGGATCTCTGTCAGGACAGGCTCCAAAGCTACACAGAGAAACTCTGTCCTGAAAAAAAAAAATTAAAGTATGGCTCAGTCTTTGCCTATATGGACGGCTACCATCAAACCACCCCACCACTGTCCATCATTTGTTTGTTTTTGGAGACAGGGTTTCTCTGTATATAATAGCCCCAGCTGTCCCAGAACTCACCCTGGAGACCAACCTGGCCTCAAACTCAGAGATCCACCTGCCTCTGTCTCCCAAATGCTGGGATTAAAGGTGTGTGCCACCTCCTGGTCTATCACTGTCCATCTTGGATTGAGTCAAATTTCTTACTCTAGCAGGTTTTACAAATGCAGCCCCTTCCCTCTGCCAGGCCCACTTTCCTCTCCCTTAACCAGGGATCTCATTTTCTTTGGGTTCTGACATTGAATAGCTTTCTTGAATGTATTTTTCTTGTTCACTGTCTCTTACTCCCAAGCTGGAAATCCCTCTACACACTCTTAGAATGTTTTCATTTGTATTTATCAAACAAGTTAAATCAATTTGTTGTATCACTAGTTGTATAAAGCCCACATTCCCGTTAAACTCTAAGTTCCAACAGCCAAGGGCTAGGACATTCTTTTATTTGTTCATTTCCCCCCTTCTCGGATACTCTCCCTATGGTTAGGTTCAAACCCCGTTCTCCTGCCCCAGCCTCCCCTGTGCTGGGATTGTTAAGTATCTACCACCATATCCTGCTGACTAAGTCAGTCTTGTTCATCAAGACCTCTTTAACACAACTGTCACAGGACATAGTCAGCCCTCCATACCAATGGGTTCTGCAACTGCATATTCAACCTACCACAGACTAAAAATACCCAGGGAAAAGAAAATTACCAGGCCAGGCAGTGGGGGCGCACGACTTTAATCCCAGCACTTGAGAGACAGAGGCATGAGGATCTCAGTGAGTTCAAGGCCAGCCTGGTCTACAAAGTGAGTTCCAGAACAGCTAGGACCGTTACACAGAGAAACCCTATCTCGAAAAACAAAACAAACAAAAAAAAAGAAAGAAAGAAAAGAAAGAAGGAAGGAAAAGAAGGAAAGAAAGAAAAAAGAAAGAGAAAGACAGAAAGACAGACAGAAAGAAAGAAAAAAAGAAAGAAAGAAAGACAGACAGACAGACAATTACCAATATATTGGACAGATACAGACTTTCTTTGGTGACAATGCCCTAAACAATGTAACAATGTACTGGTATACCATCTGCCTTAGGGCTCCTACTGCTGTGACAAAACACCTTGACCAAAAGGCAAGTTAAGGAAAAGATTTATGTGGCTTACACGTCAGCATTTCTTTTTCACTGAAAGAAGTCAAGGACAGGAACTCAAACAGGGCAGGATCCTGGAGGCAGGAGCTGCTTACTGGCCTGCTTCCCATGGCTTGCTCAGCCTGCTTTCTGATAGAACCCAGATCACCAGCCCAGGGATGGCACCACAAACCATGGGCTGGGCCCTCCAGCATACATCACTAAAGGAGAAAATGCCTTACAGGCAGATCTCATGGAGGCATTTCCTCTGCTAAGGTTCTTTCCTCTGACGACCCTAGCTTATGCTGAATTGACACAAAACCAGCCAGTACACCATCTAAGCTGCAGTGGGTGTTGAAAGTAACCCAGAAATGATTTAAAGAGGATATGAATAGTTTTCCCGCAAATACCGTATCGTTGTGTGGAGGAACTTAAGTACCTGTGGACTTGAGGAACCAGTCCACCAACTACTGAACAATGACGGCAGCCAATAACGTGATCCGCACAGACGAACTATGCTGCAAAGAGGTATTTGAAAAGCCAGGAACACAGGATGCATCTTTAATCACAACAGCCATTTCAGACAAACGATAGTGTTTAGGGTCACTGCTTTAAAGCCTTGGACACAGAGTCTCAGAGAGATGAACTCTCTTGCCCAAGACCACCCAGGCTATAAACATAAATAGAATGGCTGGGATTCAAACTCTAGTGCTGTTACAAAGCTTAAACTTTTTTCTCTGCATGGCATTGCTTCTTCTTATAAGGATGTCAACCCACTGAATTTGGCACCCACCTTAACTGGATATAGGCTCAACTGGTAACACCCCCAAGATTCCATCTCCAAATGATGCCAGGCTCAAGTTCCAAATGAAGCTAAGTCTGGGCAAAGGAGGAATTAGTTTACCCATTTCAGAGGGCCACAAAATTTTCTCAGCTGAGATATGGGAATAATACTGTTAGATCACGATGCTGCCCCCATGGAGGGGAGGGGTGAGCCACGTTTTATATTCTATCTAGCACTTTCTCTAAACTGCTAAGCTCCTAGCAAGTAGGAGACCCAGGGTGGGTGTAAGAATGGGATTAGCTTCCGGAGTTTCGACCTTGTATCCAAAATAGCACCTTCTTAATAAGCTGCTAAACTTAGGGCAGCTGCACTAAAGTATATAGGGAAATTCCTTTGTTCTGTAGGCTGATGTTGGATTCCCTATCCCAAACTTTCCAGGTTCCAGGGGCCAAGTCATTACAGGGTATTTCATCCGAAATCTGTCTCAGCATACCCCACTTCGAACCTTAAAACAATGTCTACTTCATCATCCCAAGGTTCTGAAAGTTATACAGTCGAAGTTTGTGGAAAGAGGCCAAGACACATGAGATGAACTGCACCCATGTTAATTGATACTGTTAGTAGATAAGAGTAACAGGACTTGGATCTTTGATTCCAGATCAATTCCTGATAATTTGAAGCTCCCAGAAATAATTTTTAGACCCTAAAATAAAATTAAAAAAAAAAAGCAAGCCCTGGGGCTTTGAATAAGCTCCACTATTCTGGGGCAAGACTTTCCAATCTGTTCGACGGACAATGCAAGGTTACAAAGGCGGGAAAACAGTGAGGAAAGTTCCAGCTAGCCTTAACACATGGAAGGCGCTGCTCAGAGGATGAGGCCTGAGCTGCCAGCAGTGGCGACAAGCTCGCCCCGGAGCAGTGGAGCGGGGCCTGGGCTCCGGCCGGGGTCGGCAGCGCTCGGAGCGCCGCGCGGGCGGGGAGGAGGAAGAGCTGCGACCGAGGCGCAACGGGGCAGCGCGATGTCCCCTGAAGTCCACTCACCCCTTGCCAGCGGTGCCTCCCGGCTTCGGTCGTTTTTTGCGCCTCTTCCGAACGGACTCTGAACCTCCTTCCAGGCCGGCATCTGCCCCAGACAAGTAACGCTTCAGATACTCAGCCTTGGAGACCGGCGGAGCTGCCGCCATGGCAGCGGCGAGGGCGGAGCAACGGCTCAGCGCGGGGGACAAACTTCTTCTACTGGAAACGGATGGGGGTGGAGCCAGGAGCGGAAGCCCTAGGCGTGAGACTGATAGGTGTAATGACTCGTTTGCAGGGTGTGGGTGGGTGGCTGGGTGGGTGTGTTTGTAAGAGGCCGGTTTTGCTTTCCTGTTAGGACGCACACGTGCAACACCCTCAGCCGGCACTGTCCCAGCCGGAGGCCAAAGCCGACTTAACTAGATCCTGCCCTGATGAAAACTCAGATCAGCCGGGCGATGGTGGCGCACGCCTTTAATCCCAGCACTCTGGAGGCAGAGGCAGGCGGATCTCTGTGAGACCAGCCTGGTCTACAGAGCTAGTTCCAGGACAGGCTCCAAAGCCACAGAGAAACCCTGTCTCGAAAAACCAAAAAAAAAAAAAAAAAAAAAAAAAAAACTCAGATCAGACCGAGCACCTGTTTGAATATGGGGCCCAATCATAACTGTACTACTGAGGGCAAGTTATTGAACAGCATTTTAATAATGGATGCTGTGCCAAATGCTTAGAAGTGTCCAGCACAATTAGTGTATTTCCGCTATTTTTTTTCTAGGTAATTCTATTTTCTTTTTTTTTAATTAATTTATTTATTAAAGATTTCTGTCTCTTCCCAGCCACCGCCTCCCATTTCCCTCCCCCTCCCCTAATTAAATCCCCCCCCCCTCAGCCCGAAAAGCAATCAGGGTTCCCTGTCCTGTGGGAAGTCCAAGGAACCCCCCACCTCCATCCAGGTCTAGTAAGTTGAGCATCCAAACTGCCTAGGCTCCCACAAAGCCAGTACGTGCAGTAGGATCAGAAACCCAGTGCCATTGTTCTTGAGTTCTCAGTAGTCCTCATTGTCTGCTATGTTCAGAGAGTCCGGTTTTATCCCAGGCTTTTCCAGATCCAGGCCAGCTGGTCTTGGTGAGTTCCCAGTAGAACATCCCCATTGTCTCAGTGTGTGGGTGCACCCCTCATGGTCCTGAGTTCCTTGCTCATGCTCTCTCTCCTTCTGCTCCTGATTTGGACCTTGAGAATTCCTTGAGAATATTTCCGCTATTTTTATTGGTATAAATTCTTTTTGGTGGACACTATGCTGGATTGGGCTTCCAAATACCATTTAGAGGGAGTCAAACAAATCCCACTCCCAATACTGTGACTATGAAAAAATGAATAGGTTTCATCAAATCTTTACAGGTTTGGTATTGTCTCAAGAAAATGGTATAAAATCTTCTCAAAAATGACATCGATTTGATGTCAGTGTGGCAATAAAAAAAAAAAACTAGGAAGATTCTGGTACTTCTATAGAGGATTAAGTGTTCTGTGAATCTTCACTTGACCCCACAGCTGTTTCTTCTTCCATCTAGCACTGGGGATTGAAACCAGGAACTTTCATTTTCACATGGTAGGTAGAAGTTCTAGAGCAGAACTCTATCCCCCACCCCTTTCTAAATTGTGAAGACAAGATCTTCCTAAGTTGTCCGGGTTGATCTTGAATTTGTTATCCTCCTGCCTCAGCCTCCCAAGTAGGTAGATTACACACTTGCACCACCATGGCCTAGCCTTGGAGAAGTACCGGAGTCCACCCATTTTCACACTGACAGATTCTGGGTTTTGCCAGCAGAGGCAACACGTGGAGCCGTTTGGATTGTTTTGCTCTTAGACAGAGTTTCTCTGTGTAACCTGCCTGCCTCTACCTGATGTGGAGGATAGATAGAAGGTGATACAGTGGGTACCCAGTGTCCTCCTCTACCTGATGTGGAGGATAGGTAGAAGGTGATTCAGTGGGTACCCAATGTCCTCCTCTACCTGATGTGGAGGATAGGTAGAAGGTGATACAGTGGGTACCCAGTGTCCTCCTCTACCTGATGTGGAGGATAGGTAGAAGGTGATACAGTGGGTACCCAGTGTCCTCCTCCAGCTTCATGCACATACATCATTACACACTTGCACACGCACACATTAACGCTCTGAAGTTTAGGAGTCATTTGCTAACCTGGTCTTCAGACTCTTAAAACTTCACTCTTGCTGGATGGTGGTGGCGCATGCCTTTAATCCCAGCACTCGGGAGGCAAAGGCAGGTGGATCTCTGTGAGTTCGAGGCCAGCCTGGTCAACAAGAGCTAGTTCCAGGACAGGCTCCAAAGCTACACAGAGAAACCAAGTCTTGAAAAGCTAAAGCCAAAACCAAACCAAAAAAAAAAAACAAACAAAAAAAACAAACAAAAAAAAAAACCCTTCACTCTTTCTATGCCCTTCCCTTCCGACTCAACCCTGACGTTCTCTTTCCCTTGTCTAGTATTGTCAGTTCCCCCACTATACTTTTTTTTTCAAGACAGAGTTTCTCCGTGTAGCCCTTGGCTGTCATGTTGTCTTGGAACTTACACTGTAGACCGGGCTGGCCTTGAACTCAGCGCTTTCCTCTGTGGGGATTAAAGGTGTACACCACCACATCTGGCTTCCCTGGCTAGACTTTAAGCTTCATGAAACGGATGGATCCGTGCAGGTTCCCGGCTCAGAGTAGACATGGTCTGTTGGAATGAATGAAGCGCTGCTTGACTGCCCAGTGACAGTAGACAAAGTTTGAGAAACTTTTTTTAATCCCTCTTCTTTTTTTGAAGACAGAATCTCACTACCGGGCCCAAACTAGCCTCAGTCCTGAGTGCTGGGATTACACATATGACCCTCCATTGTCAGCTTAGGCAGCTGGATTCTAAGGGCATGGTATTCTGCAAGGACACAGTGACCACAGAGGCAGGTGTTGTTAAAAGCCATCGCTTTAATGTTAGCTTCTTCCCCTGTGCTCCACAGCCCCCCAGAAGCTCCTTCCTGCTAGGCAAGCCCGAAGCCAGCTGGAACTTGTATTTCATGTCACCGAGCTTTAGAGTCTCAATGCTCTAGGGCAGAGCTGATGGCAAAAGGTGATGGCAGACCCCACGGTGTTCTGAGTTCTCAGGCTGACTTAAAACCTCCAAAAGAAGGTCGGGGAGCACAGGAGGGCTGCAGCTCCATCTCCAGCTGCTCATCTCATGCTTAGATCTCTGGCTCAAGCAATATCCTCCTCACCAGGGGCAAGGGCTTGGAAGTTCATCGTTTTTCAACAGTCATAAATAAGTCTGTGGGGCTGGTGGCATCGAAGATGGCCTGGGAGCTGTGTGCTGCTACCGCTGTGGGGCCAGGCCTGCTTCATAGCCCTCTGTCTTCATGTCATTGAGCCCAAGCTCCTCATTTTGGTCAAAGGTACGCGTGTACCGCTCTACCTTCATCTCTGGATCATCTTCAGGGGCATACACATTCTGCAAGGCCAAGGGCAGACAATTAGTGCCCTATATCCCACCATCTGCTCCCACAGCTGCAACTGTCTCTCAGTTTTCTAAGAACTCCATGGAATTTGGAGGGCTTTTAGTGCCCATAGCCACAGTGTGTCTGTGAGCATGCATGCACATGCACACACACACACACACACACACACACACACACACACACACACACACGTAGGGGTGCTAGTTATCAAACCCTCTATACATTGGTATATAAGAGTTCAATGACCTATATCCTCAGTTCTAAGAATTTTTATATACGGCCTTCTTATAAAAAAAATCGTAGCCACAGCTGGTGATTGTGTAATGCCAGTACTCTGGAGCCCAAGACAGGAAGATTACAAGTTTAAAGCCAGCCAGGATATATAACAAGGTCTTGTTTCAAAAAGAAAAAGAGGAGCCGGGCGGTGGTGGCGCATGCCTTTAATCCCAGCACTTGGGAGGCAGAGGCAGGCGGATCTCTGTGAGTTCGAGACCAGCCTGGTCTACAAGAGCTAGTTCCAGGACAGGCTCCAAAACCACAGAGAAACCCTGTCTCGAAAAACCAAAAAGAAAAAGAAGAAAAAGAGGGTAGAAGAAAGAAAAGAGAAGAGAAAGGGAGAGAAGGAAGGAAGGAAGGAAGGAAGGAAGGAAGGAAGGGAGAGAAAAAAGAAAGAGAGGGGGTTAAGGGAGGAGGGACTGATTATAGCAAAGGTCTTGATAATATAAGTAACTCAGGCCAGTTTTGCCAGCCCCATCAGTATTCATTAATGTTAAAGTAAGGATGAGGCACTAGGTTCAAACACCACAATAAGAACAAAATATTGTTATAGTTTTATCAATTAACAGATGCAAGCCCAATCAGCCTAGCAACTCCCAACATCCCCACCCTGAACTATAGACAGGACTCTATTGCTCCTTACACAGTCAGAGATGCAGGACAGAAACCTCAAAGCTGAGGACAAGAGCAGGAGCAAGAAGAAGAGATCTTACTTTCTGGCTCACTTTTAAACCTGGGGGTTTGAGCAAGCTAGCTGGGTAGGCACATGCTTGCTTTTTAAAAAATGATTTATTTACTTTTATTTTTTCCTGTGGATTCTTGTTATGTCTGTGTGAGGATATCAGATTCCTTGGAACTAGAGTTGCAGACAGTTGTGAGTTGTTATGTGTATGCTGGGAATTGAACTCTGGTCTTCTGGAAGAGCAGCCAGAGTTTTTAACAGCTGAGCCGTCTCTCTAGTCCTAGGCACTTACTCTTGATTCTTTTTTCACTTTTTTTTTAATCTTGAGACAGGCTTACTAAATTGCACAGGCTGGTCTTGAACTTGCAATCTTCATGCCTCCTCAGCAGCTCAGATTACAGACCTGCAGTAGGTCTGGCCTATTTACCTTTAATTGCACACACTTGAAATCCTCCCACCTTCCCTTTTCTTCCTGTCTTCCAAGACCTGCCCAAAGTCCCAGTTAAAGCAGTTCACTCAGAAGTCAGTCTTTATCAAGGGCTATCATGCATAGTCTATGAAGATTAGAACACTCAGGAAAGCCTACTGTACCTGCAGGTAACTGTTTCCTGCTGGATCGTTCATAACAAAGTGGGCCTTCAGCTTGCCCTCGATGATCTACAGGAGAGAGGACAAAGCAGGTAACTCTCACTTTGATCCCGGAAAGAGGCTATGATCGCCAGACAAGAACCAACGCAATTTACAGGTGTGGCTCCCAAAAGTTTAAAGAACAGGGAAACTAGGATTTATGAAAACGGTCCATGTCCTCTTACCTGGTCCAACTTCTGACTAAACTCCCGCAGTTTCTCTGACTGGTCAGGATTCGAGCTGTCACCCAGTGTGAACGGGTTCTTGGTTACCTGTAACACGTGACAGTTGAGTTACTATGACACCAACTGTATTGGTTACTGGGCTCAAGCACACAGCAGGTGTGCAGAGCAGTGGTTGCCCAGTCAGAGAAGACTGGTCTCCACTTCCCACATAGCTTGTTGACTTAGGTGAGGGGAGGCAGGCGGCAGAGACTAGGACAGGGAAGGATGTCTACGAGACTGCTTTGCCAAGAAGGTAACCAGCTAGCTGGGCAGTGGTGGTGTAAGCCTTTAATCCCAGCACTCAGGAGGCAGAGACAGATGGATCTCCGTGAGTTTAAGGCCAGCCTGGTCTACCAAGTGAGTTCTAGGACAGGCTCCAAAGCTATAGAGAACCCCTGTTTCAATATGAGATGAACTCTCTGTAAGAGTTCTTACAATATCTAATCCTAGTCTGGAAAAGAAAGCAAAGTACAATTTACAAAGAGAAGCGAGGCATGGCTACACATGAGCCTGCAATCCCAGCACACGGAAGGCAGAGGCAGGACAGTGATCTCAGGGCTAGCCCCAACTACACGGCAAAACCATCTCTAAAATAAATAAAGTGAGCAAACATATAAGATCTACTGTAGTTATGCACTACTGCTTAGGAAATGCTGACAGCAAGAGTCCACACATGTTCACCAGATTAATTGTTTCCTCAATTTTCTATCTGTGTTGAACACAGTGGATTCACTCCATAGGCTAAACCATCACATACACATACGCTATGGAGTTTAGATGCCAAAGACCCTCCTTCTCCTATATTGCAATGAGATAATGACTTACTCAAGATCACAAAATAACTATATTACTTCACGGTTAGTCTTGAGGATTTCCATTCAAAATTTCCTATAACTTCTCTTCATAATCAATACTTAAGTCTCTCAAACCAGCTTTAAGACAAAACAAAACAAACAAAAAACCTTAGTTATTAAGCAATAAAATACGATTATTTTTGGTAGAGGGCACTTGCGATGGGGCCTCAAATCCTCCGTCTTTCTGCCCCAGCTTCTAGAGTGCTGGAACCATAGGTACATGTCACCTGACGGAACTAGGACAGCCCTTTCCCAGCCCAACTGCTCAAAGGAGCTGTATATCACACTCCAGACTCACCAGTTCTCGGATGTCTTTCAGAAGCCCTTCCAGAGTGGTGAACTTGCCCCCAAGGACTGCCATTCCCAGTTCAAACTCCAGCTCCGGGATTTCCACACTGCATGTCTCAGACTATAAGACAATGGTCAAATGAAGGTTTAAATGGAAGGAAAGCAGCAGAGCATCATACAGGAGGCCTTGTCTACTATTTCAGAGGCTCCAGGTTCAATCCATAGCACCAAACAGATGAACAGGTATTCAGAGAGACAAAATGATTTAAACCAGAGCAAAGAAAGCCAACCAGAGGCCTTCTGACAAATGAATTAATAACCAGTGACAGTCTGAGGACAAGGTCACTATGCTAGTTTTCCCTGACTACCTAGCTAAAAGCCAGGGACTCACTCCCCATCTGAACCAACATGAACCTGGCATAATAAATTGAAACTCCAAGTCACAGCTACAAGCTACCATTAGGGTACAAGCTACCATTAGGGTACAAGCTATCATTAGGGACGGAGAAGAGCCCACACAGTCAATCGAAACTAAAAAGCAACCAAGTCATTGCTCAGAAAGATTACAGGCCACCTGCGGGGTCTGTAACCCCAATCATGGAGAAGCCCTACTCGGGGTCACTCCAGCCCAGGGGACTATAGACTTCCTTGTGTTCTCGAACACTAAAATGATAACTTCCTCTAGACAGAAGCAGCTATAGGAGCAGCTGTTTTCCAAGCAGGCTGTTACCTTGAGGAGGTCTCTGGTCATGTCTGAGGGGTCTGTGATGTGGAAGGTGATCTTGGTACCCAAGGGCTCAACCGCTCCTCCAGACTTCACCTGCAGGAAGGATGGTCAGGAACAGCACCAGAGAAGACCCCGTCACCAGTGCCAGGAAGATTTCAGCTCTATGTAGGCACAGACTAACACTTGCCAACGATAGCCTTCTAACTCAGCAAGGGCAGCAGCGATCAAAACCAAAACACCAAGAGTCGGTGGAACACTGTGCCCAGCCATGGTAGCTTGCCAAATTTAGCCCAAATAGCCAAGCACCCTGAATGCACCTTTAAAAATAAAAACCCTGACTATTAGGCACTGAAAGAGACTTCTAAGTTGAAAGAGACTCCAGTCCCCATCTCTGAAGTCAATGCAATAGATGAAGAATTTACTCAGGGGCTGGGATGTAGGTTGACAGTACACTTGCCTAGAATGTACCAGGCCCCAGGTTTACTGTCCACCGCTCCCCACCCCAGTAAGTTTAATCAGCTTATGTTTGATATACTTGGGGAAGGAGGGTTACAACCAACCCTCCACAGCAATCAAATCAATTCCAGACAGTTCTCTTGAGTTCTTCACTAAGAGTTACAATCTGCCTAACTCCCAGCCCTGAGTGGTCAAAGCTTCTTCTACAAGGTCACCTCTTCATCCATCTTGCAACCTATGCTACTTCCAACTTTTCCTCTCTAGGCTAATTCTCAGCTCCTTCAAGGGCTCCTCCCCCACACTAAGTCCCCACAAGCCCAACTACCCACGCCCATCCTGAAGTACATCTAGAAAGCAGGCAAGTAACTGCAAAGGCACTGCCCTTGTGCCAATCTTCTTCCCCAGCAATGGAGCCCACCCACCTCATTAGTCCGATGCCCACAGTTCTCGCAGTTGGTGGCCATGATGATAACCTCTTTAAAGTGGGGGATTTCTGGAAGACGGAGTTAAAGAAGTCTATCTGCTTCCTGGAAAATAAGACAGCCCCACCCACCCAGAAAAAGAAAAGCCAAATCCCTCACAAGCAGATGTTGGACCACACTAGACAACCTAACTCCAGGTCCCGTGTTTACAAATATTTAAAGACATGGCATAGGCCACACACACAAGTCAAGGTATGTAGTTTCATCAAAGGGCCCTCCTCACCATAGAGGATAAAGCATTGGCTTTCCCTGAAGGGAAGGCTCCCATCTTTAATATAATGTTCGTGCCTGAGTCAGCTGAAGAGCAACCCAACTGCTTAAAAGATACGGACTAGCTTCATGTTGGTCTGAGCTGGGGCATTGCACTCTGGGCAGTTGGTGTTGAACTGGAGCACCTGGAACACAATATGGGACACAGGTTGAGCACTCCCACCCATGGAAGCTAAAGACATTCAGCTGATATGCTGGAGGTCACCCATATTAGTTGTGACAATGAAAGACACTGGACTCCATGAGACTCAGCCCACAAATCTGCTATGTCTTCAAAAGGAGCCAAAACAACTCACTTCATTTCTGAGATCTTCCTCTTCTGACTTCTCTTCTGGTACTTCTGCCTAAAAGAACAGAAGCACAAACCACAAGCTGACAGGTAGACCTCAGCATTCCAACACCCTGCCCTGCTCAGAGAGGGAGAGAATGCCTTTGTTCCCTATAAGGCGCCAACTCATAGGAAGGACAGGACTCAAGACAGAGTCCCATGACTGCTACCTGACTCATGAAGGTCACCACAAATCCTAACTGAGCTTGATGAGAGGCACAAGTGAACTCAGATAGGGTGCCGCCAGGTGGTGTTGGTGACAATAGCAAAGTACATTTGTAGTGACTTCAAGCAACCCAGAACGCAGGCCAACCCCCGAGCATTCCTCTGACTCCTTCAGTCCACTTACTTGGAGCCCCAGCATCTCGGCTTGCTGTGGGGTTCGGTTGTAGTGTGTGATCACCAAGGCATCATCTTTCTGGGGAGCATGTGGGTTTTCTACAAAGCTGTTTCCCGAGGGATCATCAATGATCTAACAGACAGGTGAGGAGAGAGTAAAACAAACCAGGCATAATCTCCATCTACCACCAGACCACATATAAAATCATAGTCAGTTTTCTGTTGCTCTGTATTTGAGGCTGGGCTTCAGTGTAGCCCCGCCTGGCCAAGAACTTGCTATGGAGTCAAGGAGGACCCTGAACTCTTGAAGTTAGAGGGATAAATCAGTGTCCATGGCCTCGCCCTTCCCTCCTTATACTGAAAACAATCGCAATCACTCAATACTTACCAGAGTGAACGGGGAAGCCAGCCTCTTTAGGTCCTTCAGTTTGCCGATGAACTCATCAATTCTTTCAGCTATGGCGTGTCCCATCGCCTACCACAAACAGATGAAAACACTTGACTGGTAGTACACCTCATGCCCAACCCTCTCACACCTGTATCGCGTGCACTGACGTCAACCTTAGAGTGGGAGCATGGGACCCACACTTCACAGTGGGCTACAGCAGCAAATCTGAGGTTTATAAACAGTGCTAGGGCAGGAGGTAGGGCTTATTTTCCTACTTATTCAACCATTTAGCTGTAACTCCACTCCACGGGGATTCATTGCTTCTGGCCTACAAAGGCATCTGCCATCATATATACATACCCACACACAGGCACAGAGCACACAGTTAAAAATACATTCCTTAAAATTCAAAATCTTGTCATGCCTCTCTAGTCAGTTAGGGAGACAGATGACTACATGAGCAATTACATTATTTCTGTAATAATAAATATAGATATAAAATCCCCAGGAGTCTGTAGATAACTGAAAAGCTTCTCCAAGGTAATTTTACATGGTCTAAGGGGAACCTGAAAATACATGGGGGAGAGACAGAGAGAAACAGCACCTTTACGTGCTTTGTCAGAAAGTTCCCCAACATTTGATCAGACACAGTTTGTAACACGAATAATAAAAACCCAGAGACAGATATTAGGGTTCAACCTGAAAACCAGAAAAACAAAGCAGTCAAGCCACAAAAGAAGTCTGGTCTCTACCAAGGCTGGACAACTACAAAACTAAAATAAACAGCCTCTCTCTCCTCTCATTTTATATTCCCTCTAGTACTGGGATTAAAGGGGTGACTCCCTCTAGTGCTGGGATTAAAGGGGTGACTCCCTCTAGTACTGGGATTAAAGGGGTGACTCCCTCTAGTGCTGGGATTAAAGGGGTGACTCCCTCTAGTGCTGGGATTAAAGGGGTGACTCCCTCTAGTGCTGGGATTAAAGGGGTGACTCCCTCTAGTACTGGGATTAAAGGTGTGACTCCCTCTAGTACTGGGATTAAAGGTGTGAGTACCACCACCTGCACTTATTTCTGCATTGATCTTGCGCAGCCCAGGGTGGTCTTGAACTCACAGAGATCCATCTGACTCTGCCTCCCAAATCCTGGGATTAAAGATGCGTGCCACCATTACCTGACCTCTAGTGGCTTTAGTTTTGCCTCTGCTCTTCAGGCAAGATTTATTTATCAAAATACAAATAATATACCGCTCCAACAGTTCAGATACATGGAAGAGGCTGACTCTATTTTAACACGAACGATAATTCCTTGCTGCTGCAATTTGAGGAAACCCCTACTCACCCGTCGTGTGGGCTGGTCCTGCTCCAGGCCAGAGATGGCACGGCTGATCAATCCTTCAACGGTGGTCAGAGCTTGTGAACAAAGCGCAAGACAAGTGAGTGCTAGCTTGCTATCCCATGACCCTTCACGCTTTACCTCAACCCTGCAGGCTTTGCTTCCCTCATCTGTCAAGTTCTAAAATAAGTGCACTACAGTCTGTCTTCCTGGGACTCCCAACCACCCTTACTCTCAAGTGATTTTGCCATAACTTTCTACTCACGTTAAAGCACGAACGGCCAAAAATCCACTATAATTGCACGGCCAAACACAAGGCACTAGGCCTGACCTGGCAACCAGGCTTTGCAAGAAAAATTAACATTTCAGGAATGTGTGAACAGCTCACATACCCCATCTCAAGACTCACCTCCCTTCTGGCTGAAGGCTGGAATTTCAAAATCCAGCTCCGGGATCCATGTGGTGGCAGAGTCTGTCTTCACCACTTCTCTGTTCATGTCCTGGACAGAAAGGAAAAACGTTCTAGCAAGAGAGATCAACAATGTGGCTTCTCTGGGAAGCAACCAGTCCATCTTCTCTATCAGACGCCAGCCTAGATGTTTCTTCTCTCTCCCTTCCATTCAGAAACGTCCAAACTACTTCAGGACAGGAATATGGGGCGAGCCAGAATGCCCATAAAGTCCTGCCTACTCACTCACTCCGTCACAAAATTCAAAGCACTTTAACCACAGGACCGCCGAGTACAGGGCAGCACCATCAATACCATAGTCAAAGGGGGACACTCAAGGCTTGGCCACAGGGATTTACTGAAGGTGCGGTGACCCGGACCGGAGCTGTTGATTCTGGCCTTCAAAGCTCTCTCTGAAACCGTGGATAGTACCTCCTCTGGGCTATACCCACCTCTTGGCCCCTAACGGTCAAAGTGTATCGCACTCCCTGGTCCTGGATCCTGCCTGCTGACTGGATCTCCGTGTTGTTCCAACCGCAGTGCTCGCAGAAAAAGGAGCTCACGATTATTTCTCTAAAGAAGGGGATCTTGGTGAGCAGAAGGCGCGTCGTGCCCTGAGGAAGCAGAAGCAGCGAGGGAAAGAATGAGTGAAACTCGTTTGTCCTCCCTATACGCCTGGACAGACTCTGGGTGCCCGCCTGGGTAGTCCCCCGGCACCAGACTCCGCGCCCCTGACTCACGTTACGGTAACAGTTCATGCACAACGACTCGATCTCGGTGGGCTGCTGCTCCTCGTCCTCGGCGCTGAGGGGCCGGAACAAGGGCCCCGTGGCTGGCGATCCGGCCGCGGAGGGCGAGGGCCCAACTGCAGCCCCCGGCCCCGAGGGACCGGGCTGCACAGCCCCGCTGGCGGACATCACCCCACACGCTTCTCAGACAGCAGCTTCCGGCTTCCGGCGCCCGCGTGACCTCACTTCCTTCAGCTACTGCCTAAAGTTCCCGCCCCTTCTTAAAGAGGCCACGGATCCTGCTCCTACCAAGTCAGTATCTGACTTCCGGTTCCTGGGTCACGCGTACTGCACTTCCGTAGCCAGACTGGAATACCGGAACTCGCATTCTAGTCAGTGTCTGGCTCCTTGATTGTGCCTCCACCACACACGGAGCCTAACCGTTGGTCCCCAAGTCTATGTAAAAATGCCTGACGACAGGGCTTGCCTTGGAATCCCCTTGGCTGTGCCCTCCAAACTCTGCTTGCTTCATGATGAGCCAGACCTTGCTTGGGTCCCCTCTCCAGGGCTCAGCTTCTTCTCCCCTCTTTCCCTCCCTGTTCCCCCAGCTCCCTATTTCTGTCCTCATAAGCACCGCCCTGATCTTACTCCCCCTCTCCCCCACTTCACTCACCCGTTTCTTTCTCCCTGTTTCCTAACAAATCACCCTGCTTTATCGGTTTCTTTCAAGTTTTCTTTCTAGCACTTACTCTCCACGTCATGGACCCAGTTCCGTGGCTGAAACTGACTACGTTTACAATATGAGGGATGATAAGTGTGTGATCGCGTAGAGCCCAGCTTCACATAAAGTCTGTGGTGGCGGGATATGAAGAATCCTGGGCAGGGCAGGCTGAGGCAGGCTGAGCAGGGAGGACAGGGTGCTGGGCAGAAGTATAGAAAGACAGCTGCTTTTATGCTTGCCTATTTCTCCCACCTCATCCAGTTTCACTGGTCCCAGGCGATCTTTGCTGAGTGTGTGTACGAAGGAGGGGAGTTAGGAGTTTGGGGTTCTCCAAGCACGGTGGCATATACTGTTAACCTCAGCACTTGGGGGGGGGGGTAGGCAGATGTCTATGAATTTGAGGCTAAGCTGATCTACATGGTGCGATCTTGTCTCAGAGACAGGGTGGGGAAAGTTAGTGTACGGATCCCAAGAGGGTCAAAAATCCCTACGGAATCCAGAACACCAGGAGCAAGGGTGACAGGATCCCTCAGTGATTGCAGGTTATAAGGGCATGTTTGTCCAGTGACAGGCTGTATTCCACGCACCCTCTCCTATGATGAGTAGGGTGTGGAACAAGACTGGTGCAGAACCAGGGTCAAACCTGCCTCACTCCCCACATGTAACAGCTGTGGTTGAGCCAAGGGTCCTGTGGCAGAACTCACCCAGGTTGGACCCCTCTGACATACCAGGAACGGAAAAGGGACAATGAGAAAGAGCGAGCAAAGAGCTAAGAGTGGAGGGTGGACGTGTTCTGGGGCAGTGGGAAGGCAATTGCTCTCGGACACAGTCCAATGAGAGTCACACCAGGCCAACAAACTTCCTCCATCACAAGCATCTATTTCATTTCAACAAAAGATGTCAGTTTCACCCCGAGAGTCAGGATGTGGAGATGGAAGATGGGAGGGGGCATACAGCATGCTCCCTAGGGGATTTTAGAAGTATTGGCTGTGTGGAGGGCTCAGTCCCTTTATGGGTGCGGAGTTACATAAGGAAATAGGGGCTCTGCCCCGTTGCATCACTGATCCACCGGCAGCACTTCTAGTGGGATCTGCACACACCATAATATGCTCTCTCTATCACTTTCTCCTCCTGATCTCTTCCAACAGAAGCTCTCATGGCAGCCCTGGGAAGACAAGAGCTCCTCTCTGTGGGCCAGCTCTAACAGTGCCCGTCAGGCAGCCAGAAGTAATAGGAGCCAAACTCCAGGTTATAGTGGCACAGGCTTCCAGCACTGTCATGTACCAGCTTGCAGACAGGCTCCCATGTGCACACACACACACACACACACACACACACAAAATCTTCCTCGCCCTTCACCCCAAATGTTGCAACTCGTGTGGCTTCCCAAATGAGCACCAGAAGCTGGGTTTGCGAAACCTGGTGAGTGTAATGCACCTGAGTGGGGGAGCTGAGAAGGCTGGATAGGTTTGGGCAGCACCATTTGGTAGCCTCACCTATGCTGTGTAGAACCCTCCACCCTCTGACCAATAGACCATGCTAGAGGCTCAGGATCTAAGGATCCCCAGACAGAGAGCTGGGGAATGAACCTGAGCCAGGAGATCCTCAGGGCTCTCCCAGCTGGCTATGGCCTTGGTCGTGAAGGCTATAACTAATATCTTCCCACAGGTCATCCAGTCGGCTCTGCAGTCTGTTCAGGGCCTTGTCCGTGTCCGGGTGTTCCAACTCAGGAGCGAAGGCGCTGTGGCCAGGTGGGGGTGGTGCTAGCTGCTGCTGAACTTCCTCTGTCTCCTGGTCAATGGCCTGAGTGAATGCAGCGATCTGTAGGAAGGTGTCATGTCGAAAAGCCTGGAGTCTCTGGCGGACCTCCTCAGAGAGTGCCTGGGGGTCCGGGGAGGCTCCAGCCTCGGCCCCATCTGCGCTGGTGCGGACAAAGGCACTGAGCCCCTCGCGCAGCTGGTCCAGGTTGCGCTGGATACTGGTGTGCAGGTCTTTTGCCTTGAGTGTGAGTTTGTGGGACAGGCTCTGCACACAGCGGCTGAGTCGAGCGGGGCTGGCAGCCGCGTGAGGAGCGACACTGCGGTGCAGCTCCTGCACATGGTGCCCAATGCCGGTCACCAAGCGCTCGGCATAAGGGTGGAAGAGTTTTTTGACCCGGTCTGTGTGATGCAGCACCCGACTTTGCATTTTCTGCAGTAGGCTCAGCGCCTCGTCCACGCCCCCCAGCAGCTGGGCCTTGGTGTCTTCTCCCACCAGACGCAACTGTTCTTGCAGCTCCTGCACACTCAGGCCCACCTGCTCCATCAGCTCCACCGTGTAGGGCTTCAGCTGCTGCCTCAAGCCCTCCAAGTTCCAGCCTACCTGCTGGTGCTTCGCAGCCATGTAGGGTCCCAGGCGAGCTCTCACCTCCCCCAGCTCCTGCTGAAGCTGCTTCCTCATGCCTTCTGGATCCTGTGCCGGTGGGTGAGGCTCCTTCCCCGGCCCACCTGAGGGGCTCAGCTTTCCTAGGAAGTTGTTCATATTGTAGAGGTCTTGCTCTAAGCTATTTTTCGTGCTCCTGGAGGAGAAAGGTAGAGAACCAGGCCATTAGACTGTTAGCCCTGAACATCCTCCTTGCCCCAGAGCCATGGACCAGCAATATTTTGTAGACACCAGGACAGGAGGAATGACACGGAGAGTCAGGGTCTTTAGTCCTAATCCCAGCCAAGTACATCCTCCCATTCAGAGCGCAAACACGACGTTGTGTGGACAATTCAATTCAGTCCTACAGCGCCATCCAAGAAGACATCACAGACATGTCCAGAGACACACCATCCTGTCATTCCATGGCCTGCTAATCTCAGGTGCCACACCTCAATGGGAAAGAGGGCAGCAGGGCAGGAGACACTTGGGCAGAGGGTGACCAACATGGCTAAGCCATGCTTGCCAGTTGAAGCATAACTGGTTCCCTCCGCTTCCATATGAACCACAGAGCTGAAGAACCATTCCCCAACACGGCTGTGTGGGACCCTCACCACACCCGAGGCCTGATCACTCACTCCCGTGCCACCTTCTGCTGCTGGCCCATCATGTCTTTGTCCCCGCTGCTCTGTCTGAAGTGGTCCAAGAAATCCTTCCGTGCCTGAGAAGCTACAAACACTGCAGAGAAGCATGAGATGGTTAAAGACTGGGTCCCCAGTTCAACCTCCATCCCAACCCCACACTGAAGTCAGACAGAAGACCCCACCTGAGAGGAGGGCCAGGGCCCAAGTGATGACTGCAGCCATGCTTACCACGATGCGCTCTGAAAAGGAAGGTAGGCGGAGGCTAGATCAGGAGAAGGGGCAAAGGAAGGGACTAGATCTTGAAACCCTGCTCTAGGGGCTAGCTGCTCCAAATCCCAATAACCCTTCTCTCATGTATAGATAACATCATGTATAAGGCTCCAGAGACCTTAACTAGGTACGTGGGGCATGGGGTTGGCGTTGGGATGGAAGAGATGTCTTCCTCACACAACAGAAGCAGGTTGTTCCTTACCTCAGTCACAAAGTAGGGATCCTGGAACTCAGGCTGCACTACAGGGATTGCCCACCTTGGGGTAATCTAGCTCCCTTGTGTGTTTGTCTTCCTGCCTTTAAGCCCACTTTGTGGCTAAGAAACTGGCATACCCAAGATGCAGGAGGCAGGTACTCTGTTGGCCCATACCAGCAGCTCCTCCCTACAATGGCAGCCACCCCCCACCACCACCACCATCCTCACCACCCCCACCATCCCCACCACCCCCACTATGCCTCTGCCATGCAGGCTTACCTGCTCAGTTCTGGGCACAGAGAACAGACATTCTGTTTTATACTCCAGGAGTCTGGGACTCTGACAGCAATTGCTCTGAGCAAACACCACGTGGAGGTTCAAAGAAGGATGACCCCAGTTGGCTCTGAGCATCCCCTCTCTCCTTTTCCCGGTGCTCTGAGCGCTAATAAGCTTCCCAGCCTCAGGACACTGCCCAGTAGGGAAGTGGCTTCCTGGAGCCTTTACTAAGAGTGGACAGAACTTACCCCCCAAATCGTGTGACCTCCAGCCTCCCCACTTGCTTGTTGACCCGCCTGCCAATAGGCACCACTTGTTTGTCTACTGAAGGCCCTGCTCTTACTCAACTATCCAGGGCACTCTGCCCTAGCCAGCTAGGCAAAGGAATAGTATCCAGGACTGGCTAGAACCAGGGCAGACTTGATCTGCTCCACCATGGCCACTACGGCAGCCTGAGAAGAGCCAGCATTTACAGGGCTACAGACCCTCCTGTCTCTGCGTGTGAGAAATAACCCTGCATTGAGCGGGAGGAGCCAGGTCCAGTTGAAGAAGGGTGGGTGGGCTGCATCTGAGATTTCGGGCCTCAGGGGTTAGACAGGAAGGATTCTCCTCACTCACAGGGAAGGCTGGACTCTACCACTCTGAGCTTCTAAGAAGGGGAAGCCTGGAAGCCCAGACAAGCTTCCTCCATACGCTTGCACATACACACCTGAGTGCTCCATCCTTGCTCTTAAGTGCTCCAGGCCTCCTATGAGTCCGCTCACCTCCATTCATACACGGCCACAGCCTCCATCCCTCTCTCCTCGATTGCATTCAGAGCCTGCCGCAGTCGCAGGTCCTCTTCTCCCATCCGTCTTCCACTGTGACCCAGTTCAGCCCGTGTCCCCTCTCTCCACGCAAAACCTTGCCCATTCCTTGAGCTCCTTGCTTCTCAGGCCTCTGTACCAGGAATGGGAATGTGTGCCTATAATCACAGCAAAGGGGAAGAGGAGGCAGAAGGATTTCAAGTCTGAGGCTAGCCTGGGCTGCAATACAAGGTCCTATCTCAAAAACCAACACTTAAAAAAAAGAGAGAGAGAAAAAAGAAGAAGCTGCAGAAACCACCACAGCCCCAGCACTTCAGTCATTACAGAGGGATGTAAGTTTGTTGATAGAGTACTAACCCAGCATGCGCAAAGACCAGAGACTGATCTCCAGCACTGCCTAACACAGCATGATGGCTCACATCGGCAATCCTGAGACAGGGCAATTGAAGGGACACAAAAGGGACAGAGCTCCTTCTAGAATCTGAGTGAAGCCTCTCAGCTGAGAAGCAGGAATACCTACACGGTTACCACTTGCTAAAAAGGTTGCAGACATAGCTAGGGTTCCTTTCAGATGAAGATGCCTTAGGTTAAAATAGCTGCGAATATAGAGTCCTGAGCAGGGCCTCACTGCTTTTCCCAGACACTACCTGAAACCTTAAACAACACTGTGTCCCCATGGGCTAGACTTTTTAAGTTATTGATTGTGATACTATCTGCCAGGTACACACACACACACACACACACACACACACACACGGGAACTACCCAGTGATAAGAGAGTTACTTCAAACCTCACCAAAGCCCTATATGACTACTGTAAAAGCAAGGATCCTTGCCTCTCCCTTGAGGAGCCCACACCCACACCTGAGCATGTCTTCCTTTTTTCCTGAACACTTCTCTTTCTCCTAACAGCCATGCTTTAGCCTATATTATAATGTCTTTTAAATAAACCTCCAGTCCAGGCCTGCTTTTCTGTATCAGCTAGTCTTGAAATTTTATTTTTTTTTTCATTCTAAGAGTTGTTTTTTTTTTTAAAAATCTGTGTATATGTGTGTAGGGGGATGATGCCTCAGAAGGCCAGAAGAGGGCATCAGATCCCCTGGAACCAGAGTTACAAGCAGTTACAAGCTGCCCAGTGCAGGAGCTGAGACCTGAACCCAGGTCCTTCACAGAGCAGCAAATGCTCTGACCTGCTGAGCTGTCTCTCCAGCTCCCAAGTGTTCTTCATCTCTGCACTGAAGACTTTCGTGCTTGAAACACACAGAGTAGCTTCTGTCTTTCTGTCAGAACCTGGGCAAACAGGAAGGGTAATATGAGGCATAGTCATTGCTTGCAGGCACCTCCTGGCTTCAGGGTGCACGTGTTTGGCATGATTGGAGGTACATGTGTATTTGCTTTGGGATGCATATGAATGAAATCATTTTTTATGACTAAAACTGAAATATTGGCAATTTCATGTAGTTCTATCCAACAAGGTATATTCATATGTAATTTAGCATGTCTAATTCACTCTAGTTTTCTTAGTACAGGGTCCAGCACATATCACAAAAGTGGGGTTGCTAAAAATATACATATTGATGATGGGCCAACTTCGAACAATGGGGAACTAAAATATTAGACCAAAGTAATGTAGGAAATGGGGACGGGCAGATCAAAGCATTCTCCAGGCTTGCATTATCCAGGGAGAAGATGGGGTATTGATCATCTCTCACTTTTTACGTCAGACAACACTATTAAAGTTTTAAAGAAAACCCATTAAATGAGTAAAAAGGAAGAATAACTTTCAAACTGGTAGATGGGGAAGAGACTAAAGAGCGTTGGGCTGACCTCTAGTAAAGGATGATGGATTGATCGCATATGCTCGCCTTGAGCTGTTTCCTGAAAATCCAATAAAATGTCTTTAAAGTACCCTTGTTAAAAATGCATAAATCCATGTGGAAGAGAGAAAAAGAGACAAAAACAACAATGTTTTGGGACTGTAAAACTCCTAAACAGTCAAACTGTAGTTACTAGGAAAACCTGAAATTATGGATTTTGAAGCAACAATCTGGAAAGCCAAGTACTTGCTGGGTTTGCCTGTTTCAACTCCTCCCAAAGTTTAGAGACAGCAGGAAAGATTCTTCTGGAAGTATAGGTGGCAATGGCACTAAAACTGCAGCAACTGGCTCAAAATACATTGGAGAAACAGCCATTTCCTGTGGCTCTACTTTATATGGTCACTGTCTCTCTACTAAGGCAACAGAAAACTACAGGCTTGTTTCTGGATGTTTCACCTATAGATGACAAAGTATGATAGGTGGTGGTGGTGAACAATTTTAATCCCATTATTCCAAGCGTCGTGAGGCAGAGGCAAGTGGAATCTCTGTGAGTTTGAGGCCAGCCTGGTCTACAGAGTGAGTTTTAGGACAGCCAGGGCTACACAGAGAAACTCTGTTTCCAAAAACAAAAGACGAAGTCAAGGTACTACAGGAGGCCAGGGTCGCCTCTTTCTTTCTTTCTTTCTTTCTTTCTTTCTTTCTTTCAGATTTATTTATTTATTATGTATACAGTGTTCTGCCTGCATGTATGCCTGCAGGCCAGAAAAAAGCACCAGGCCTTACTACAGATGGTTGTGAGCCACCATGTGGTTGCTGGGAATTGAACTCAGGACCTCTGCAAGAGCAGCCAATGCTCTTAACCGCTGAACCATCTCTCCAGCCCCACGAGGCCAGGTTCTTATACACAAATAGGAACTTTATATATTAAAGTTATATGGCTGGATGTGGTTCAGTCGGTAGAGTGTATGCTTCATATGCACAAAGCCTTTGTTTGGTGATGGCTGTTTGCCAGGCTTACTTTCTCTCCCCATTTAAATATTTTCTATCTATGCTTATCCACTAGTTATAGACAGCATTTATTTCTCTCCACAGCTATTGTTCTCAGATTGCTAAAAGTCAAAGGGGGCAGGGGAGGGGCATGGGAGAGATGGCTCAGAGGTTAAGAGCACTACCTGCTCTTCCAGAGGTCCTGAATTTAATTCCCAGCAACCACATGGTGGCTCATAGCCATCTATGATGAAATCTGATGCCCTCTTCTGGTGTGCAGGCAAAATGCAGACAGAACACTATATATATACAATAAATTAAAAAAAAATTTTAAAAATCAAAGTGGGGGCATTCTGTAAAACTGTGATACCATTATCCCATGTAAGAGAACTCCAATCTTACACTACAACCACACATGAGTCCTAACCTTTCTTGACTTGTCTCTGACTGATTATTTTTGAGACAGTAGCCCTAACTGGCCTGGAACTCACAGCCCTCTAACCTCAGGCTTCCCAGCTCAGGTTATGTTTAAAGGTAGAAACACTACCAGAAGGAGGTGGGGACTTCACATCACACACACCACACTGGGAGGCCCAATATGGAGGGACTTGCCGCTAGCCTGTTTCTAGGGGGAACAGAGAGAAAGGATTGAGAATGCAAATGAGGTTTCCTTGCAAATTTTTTTTTGAGAGGGACAGAGGATGGAGGGAGTGTGTGTGTGTTAGAGTTTGTGAGTTGGCATGCTGTGTGCACATGTTAAGAACTTGAAGAAGCTGGTTCTCTCCTTCCATCATGTGAGATCAAACTCAGGTCCTTGGGCTCAACAGCAAATGCCTTTATCTGTTGAGCCTCCTTGCCAGTCTGCAAATACCTTTCCGAATCCCAAATGCCAATGAATCTTGGGATACTAAAGGATAGTGACTCTGTCTCCTATTAAACACAAAAGGTAGAGCTTAAGAGATGGATCAATGGCTAAGAACACTATCTGCTCATTCAGAAGGACACAGGTTCAATTCCCAGAACCCACAAAGCAGCTCACAACTGTCTGTAACTCCAGTTCCTGGGCATCTGTCGCATATACATTCAGGCAAAATACCTCTAGACATTAAATAAAATAATAATATTTTTAAATTTTGGTGTGGGGGTTGCATGATACAGGGTCTCTCTACATAGCCCTGGGTGTCCTGGACCTCACTATGTAGACCAGGCTGGCCTTGAATTCATAGAGATCTGCCTGCCTCTGCCTTCCAAGTGCTGTGATTAAAGGATGTGCCCACCACACCTGGCTTATAATTAAAATTTTAAAGACAAAAAGAAATAAAATATCTTTCCAATCAAAAAAATCTAATAGTGATTGCCTTATTCCATGCTAAAATCCAGACTTATCCATAGGAGGAAAAGCATAGCATGAGCTAGGACCAAGCCATCAACGCATGGGCTTCTGGGGCGTATGGCATTCAAGTCCACATTATAGAAACATAATATACAAGGCCACAATGAGTGATTTCATATGCTCATTGTTTCACTCAGCTTTGGAGATGTTAATTTGAGGTAGTTGTCTAGACAGGAGATTGTTGGGTCAAGCACGAATGTGTTTATCGTTTGATATTTCTCCCTCAAGGAATTTTTTTTTGCTTTGTGCATCTACAAACACCACATAAAAGTGTCTTTTTGTTTTGTTTTGTTTTGTTTTGCCAGAACGTGTATGGCATTGCCTGGAGTGGAGGCGCACAACTGTAATCCCTGCTCTAGAGATGTGAAGGCAGGAATTCAGGTCATCCTCATCTACAAAGCCAGTGTGAGGACCGGGCTATGTGAGACTCTGTCCCGAGAAGACAAATAAACTGACAATAAAAACCCCAAACTAGACTAGCAAGATGTCTCTATGGGTTAAGGTGCCCCTGCTTCTGCTGAGCCTGGCAAACTGAGTTTGACCCTCAGGGCCCACAGGGCGGAAGAAGAAAATCAACCCCTACAAGTTGTCCCTGACATGTCCCCTGACCATGACATATACATGTGTACAAACACACCACACACACATACATATCACATATCACACACACATCACGCATTACACATACACACCATACACACACACAAACATACGCACATACACATACATTACACATATGCAGCAAAAGCCAATTAGTAATGACATGGGAGGGGGGAATCAGCATAAAAAATAAACAATTCTGGCCAGGACTGTGGCACATGCCTTTAATTCCCACACTTAGGAAGCAGAGGAAGATGGATCTCTATGACAACCAGGCCAGCTGGAAGTTCTACACAGTGAGTTCAAGACCACTCAGGGTCTACACAATGAGACTCTATCTCCAAACAACAACAAAAAGAAATAAATAGTCCAGGGGCTGGGAGATGGCTTGGAGGAGACAGTGCTTTCTGTGCAAGCATGAGGACTGGAGTTTGGAACTCAGGTAAAAGCTGGGTGAGCATACCTGTAATCTCAGCCCTCAGAGGAGAAGATGGGGTTCTGGGGACAAGCCAGCTAGCTTGACTCAGTGAACTGGAAAGCTCCAAACTCAACCAGAAACCTGCTACAGCAAAGAAAGCTGAGATCTATCAAGTGAGATACGTCTGAGAGCAACCTCTGGCCTGCACACACTTGCACACACGCATGTACACGGCCAACTCATGTAAACATGTTACATATCACACACACTCCAAGTTATAGCCTACTGAGCTCTGAGGCCATGCACATAATTATGATAACACAAACACTGATGATGGTATTTTAAAAAAAACTGTGATTTAAATTAAGAGGCAGGAAGAAGAAAAGAAACAAGAAAAGGTGTGTGAGTGTGTATGAGTGTGAATATGTGCATGGTGAGTATGGGGTACAAGAGTGTTTGTGTAAACATAGGGTGTGTGCAGGAGTATGGGCAGAGAACTGTCTGACTCCTTACATGATGTTAAATGATGTTTCTGTTAAAACCCACACTTTTAAAATACATAAATTTGTTCCTGAAGAGGAACAGAGGTAAGATCTTTGCTGTGACTCCTCCTGACCGTGTGGCTCGGACACATCCGACTTTATGGGAAGAACTTTGAAATAGTTTGGAGAAGCAGGCTGGAGAAATCCTAGGATGCCATAAGCGGAGCTCATGGGGGATCCTGATGGGACCTGTTGGTAAGGGTGCAGACTGTACAAAGTAGTGGGGTTGTGGGTGGGAAGAAGGATGCGGCTGGGGTTGGTCCAGAGGCCATTTGTGTCACATCCTGGTACAGAACTTGTCTGCATTTGGTCCACACCCTGTGAAGCTGAGTTTACGGTGATGGCCTAGTTTATCTGAACCGAGGTTTGAGATGGCGCAGCATTCAGGCTTTTATTCAGATTTATGATGAGACTCTCAACAGAAGTGGAAAGAGCGGGAAATTTGAATTCTGGCTAGACAAGGAGCTTATTTAAAAGTGGGAAGGATGAAGCCAGGCGGTGGTGGCGTACGCCTTTAATCCCAGCACTCGGGAGGCAGAGGCAGGAGGATCTCTGTGAGTTCGAGACCAGCCTGGTCTACAAGAGCTAGTTCCAGGATAGGCTGTGTATGACAGAATCTGAATCTTGTGGCCCCTTTGAAGGGCAATGGGTAAAACAATGACATTGGAACTTATGCTGTTGTGAAGACTCCAGGAAGTTAGAGATGCCAGCGACAGAGCTTATAGAGTTCCTCCCCCAACCCACAACCATATACCAATTATAATCAACCCCTAAATGATGTCCCTAAGCCTGAGGACAAACTTAGCTGGGAGAGGGGATGTCATCTTCTAGAATTAATTCCAGCTGTTATGGGGCGACGTTCTTTCTAGGGGATCCTGTGAGAGTATAATGATGGTTAAATCTTTATATATCTACAGTGTTCCCTTTGTAACAGGAATATTTACCTTCCCAAGGCTGCATATGGAAGTAAGTAATTTGTTTTCTGTTTGTCTGTTTTATTCTTATAGGTGCTCTTTGCTAAGTGTTTGCTATGAGTACAAAGGGCATCCTAGACTTGGACTTCTGAGTAATGCTAGAACTAGTGAGAATTTGGGGACTATAAGAAATATGCTGCTGGAGAGAAACAATTAATAAATGGGACCTCCTGAAACTGAAAAGCTCTGTAAAGCAAAGGACATGGTCAACAAGACAAAACTTTGGCAGCCTACAGAATGGGAAAAGATCTTCGCTAACCCCACATCAGACAGAGGTCTGATCTCCAAATATATAAAGAACTTAAGAAATTGATCATCAAAAGAACAAATAATCCAATAAAAAAAATGAAGTACAGACCTAAACAGAGAACTCTCAACAGAGGAAACTAAAATGGCTGAAAGATGATGTGGGATTCCCCTCTGTATGCTGTGAATATCATTGGTTAGTATAGGAACTGCTTTGGGCCTATCTATAGCAGAGCTATGGGGGAACAGAGCTAGGCAGGGAAAACTAAACTGAATGCTGGGAGAAAGGAGGCAGGGTCAGAAAAAAGCCATGGAGCCACCACCTGAGACAGACATGCTGAAACTTTAGCCTGTAAGCCACAGCCATGTGGCCATACACAGATAAATAGAAATAGGTTAAACTAATACATAAGAGTTAGCCAATAAGAAGCTAGAGCTAAAGGGCCAAGCCGTGATTTAATTAATACAGTTTCTGTGTGATTATTTCAAGACTAAGCGACCGGGAATGAAACAAGCAGCCTTCTTGCAACATAAAGAAACATAAGGAAATGCTCAACATCCTTAGTCATTACAGAAATGCAAATCAAAACAACTATGAGATTCCTTCTTACACCTGTAAGAATAGCCAAGACCAAAAACACTAATGACAACTTATGCTGGAGAGGTTGTGGGGTCAAGGGAACACTCCTGCATTGCTGGTGTGAGTGCAGCTGGTACAGCCCCTTTGGGTGTCAGTGTGGTGATTTCTCAGAAAATTAAGAAACAACCTTTCTCAAGACCCCAGAAATACCACTTTTGGGTATATATCCAAAGAGTGCTCAACCATACCACAACAACATGTGCTCAACTTTGTTCATAGCAGCATTGTTTGTCATAGCCAGAACCTGGAAACAACATAAATGCCCCTAGATGGAAAAACGGATAAGGAAAATATGGTACATTTACACAATAGAGTACTACACAGCAGAAAAAAATAACAACATCTTGAAATTTGCAGGCAAATTAATGGAGCTAGAAAACATCATTTTGAGTGAGGAAACCCAGACACAGAAAGACAATCATCACATGTACTCACTCATAAGTGGTTTTTAAACATAAAGCAAAGAAAACCAGCCCACAAATCACAATCCCAGAGAACCTAGACAACAATGAGGACCCTATGAGAGACATACATGGATCTAATGTACTTGAGAAGTAGAAAAAGACAAGATCTCCTGAGTAAATTGGGAGCATGGGAACCTTGGGAGAGGGTTGAAGGGGAGGTAGAGGCAGGGAGGGAAGCAGAGAAAAACATAGAGCTCAATAAAAATCAAATATATATATATATATATATATATATATATATATACTAACCCCCCCCAAAATAAAAGGAGCACCGACTACTCTTCCAAAGGACCTGGTTCTTGTCCCAGCACCCGTAGTTCAGCTCATGACTGTCTGTAACTCCAGTTCAAGGGAACTGGACACCCATAGCAAAACACCAATACACATAAAATAAAATTTAATAAAGGAAGAGAAGACTGGATATCATTGCAGGGCAGTGGTGGGTGGCACATGCGTTTAATCCTAGCACTTGGGTAGCAGAGGCAGATGGGTCTTAGTGAGTTCAAGACCAGCCTGGTCTACAAAGTGAGTGAGTGAGGCAGGGCCACATGAGATACTGTCTCAAATTTTAAAAAGTATTCAAAAACACAAATATATATATATATATATTTAAAATAAATAAATCATTTTAAAAAGTCTTATTTCTCACAGATCCTAGAGTTAGGAACTAGTATTGCCATCAGTTTACAAACAAGGAAACTGAGGCATGGAGCAATTAAATAACTAAGTCTAAAGACCTGAGGAGTTCCAGCATTCCAGCCTTGCAGTACAGCTCTGTAACCTCAATCTATGTAATCTGGCTGGGTTTCAAGGATGTTTTTTTGCCAAATCGCTGCATTTTCTATTGATCGTCGCATGTCTTTGTTTCTTATATTCCCCAGCATGTTGTGCTTTTACCACACTTGTGTTTTGACTTTAATCAAAGTTTTATTTTTGATACAGAGTCATATATCACAGGCTGATCTTGAACTCACTACCTAGCAGAGAAGACCTTGAGATCCTGACTCTCCTGCCTCCACTTGTCAAGTTTGAGGACTATAGATATACACCAGCATGCCCAGTTTATGTAGTGCGAGAATTCAAATCCAAGGTTTGCGCATCCTAGGCAAGTTCTTGACAACCGAGCTACACTGGCAGCCCATTAGTGAGCTTTTATTTGGGTTGTTGTTCTTTAATCTTTGTCCGTATGTGTGTACACATACGTGCACGTTCAAGTTTGTGAGTGAGGGTGCCCATGTGCCACACACAAGTAGAAGTCAAAGAACAACCTGTCATTGGTCTTTGCTTCCATCTTGCCTGTGACAGGGTCTCTAGTTGTTTGCTGCTGAGGACTCCGGGCTAGCTGACTGGTGAACTTCCGGGGACTCTCCAGTCTCGGCCTCCCATCTCATCACAGCAGTGTTGGGATTACAGATGTGTATGCTGATCCGGGTTTAGGAGTGTTTGGGGCATCCGAACTCAGGTTTTCATGTTTATCCACCTGTGTCGTCTCCCCAGGCCAATTTGCTTTTTCATTGCTCTGATCAAATACCCAGGAAACAGTCTAGGGAAGGGAGGATTGATTTTAGCTCCTGTTCCCAGAGATTTCAGTGCATGGTCAGCCGGTTCCGTGTCTCTGGGACTTTGATTAAGTAGACAGAGCATTACGGAAAAAGGGCATGTGGGGCAAAGCTGCTCACCCCAGGGCAGCCAAGAAGTAGAAAGACAAAGGAATTAAGGACAAAGTGTACCCTCAACAGGCGGCACACCCCAGTGACCTACTTCCTCCAACTAGATCTCGTATCCCAAAGATTACAACCCACCAAGGACTGATCCATCAGTTAGGTTAGAACACTTGTGACCTGGCTACTTCCCAGAAGCCCACCCCTGTAACCGCAGTGCACTGACTGGGAACAAGGCCTGAGACGCAGGAGTTTCAAAGCTTTTCATATCCGAGTTGTAATGTCTACCTCTGTCCTCCCAAAGGCCTTATCCATGAAATAATGCAAAAGGTATTTAGCATACTTTTTTCTGTTCTTTCTCCTCCTCTTCCTCTTGTTTGTGTTTGAAAATGTGGTTAATCTGTGTAGCCCTGGCTGTCCTAGAACTTACTCTGTAGACCAGGCTGGCCTCAAACTCTCAGAGATCCACCTGCCTCTGGAGAGCTGGGATTAAAGGTGGGTGCCACCACCCAGCGGCATATTTTTTTCTTCTTCTTTTTTTAACAGTTAAATTTTTTTATTGATTTTTATAGAGCTCTACATTTTTCTCTGCTTCCCTCCCTGCCTCTACCCTCCCCTTCTATCCTCTCCCATGGTTCCCATGCTCCCAATTTACTCAGGAGATCTTGTCTTTTTCTACTTTCCAA
This sequence comes from Microtus oregoni, assembly GCF_018167655.1. NCBI lineage: Eukaryota > Metazoa > Chordata > Mammalia > Rodentia > Cricetidae > Microtus > Microtus oregoni. The sequence goes on along the minus strand of NW_024543831.1, from coordinate 3,066,978 downwards.
GTACATTAAATCCATGTATGTCTCTCTTAGGGTCTTCATTGTTATCTAGGTTCTCTGGGATTGTGATTTGTGGGCTGGTTTTCTTTGCTTTATGTTTAAAAACCACTTATGAGTGAGTATATATAATAATTGTCTTTCTGTGTCTGGGTTTCCTCACTCAAAATGATGTTTTCTAGCTCTATTAATTTGCCTGCAAATCTCAAGATGTCATTATTTTTTTTTCTGCTATGTAGTACTCTATTGTATAAATGTACCATATTTTCCTTATCCATTCTTCTGTCGAGGGGATTTAGGTTGTTTCCAGGTTCTGGCTATGACAAACAATGCTGCTATGAATAAAGTAGAGCACATGTCCTTGTGCTATGAACATAGTTGAGCACATGTTTTTGTGGTATGGTTGAGCACCCTTTGCATATATACCCCAAAGTAGTATTGCTGGGTCTTGAGAAAGGTTGTTTCTTAATTTTCTGAGAAATCACCACACTGACATCCAAAGGGGCTGTACCAGCTGCACTCCCACCAGAAATGCAGAAGTGTTCTCTTTTCCCCACAACCTCTCCAGCATAAGTTGTCATCAGTGTTTTTGGTCTTGGCCATTCCTACAGGTGTAAGATGGAATATTAGAGTTGTTTTGATTTGCATTTCTCTGATGACTAAGGATGTTGAACATTTTCTTAAGTGTCTTTCAGCTATTTTAGATCCCTCTGTTGAGAGTTCTCTGGTTAAGTTTGTACTCCATTTTTTTTATTGGATTATGTGATCTTTTGGTGCCCAATTTCTTGAGTTCTTTGTATATTTTGAAAATCAGATCTCTGTCTGATGTGGGATTGGTCTCTTTTCCCATTCTGTAGGCTGTCGTTTTGTCTTGTTGACCATGTCCTTTGCTTTACAGAAGCTTTTCGGTTTCAGGCAGTCCCATTTATTACTTGTTTCTCTCAGTATCTGTGCTACTGGAGTTCTATTTAGGAAGTGGTTTCCTGTGCCAATGTGTTCAAGTGTACTTCCCACTTTCTCTTCTATGAGGTTCGGTGTGGCTGGTTTTATGTTGAGGTCTTTGATCCATTTGGACTTGAGTTTTGTGCATGGTGATAGATATGGATCTATTTTCATTCTTCTGCATGTTGATATCCCGTTATGCCAGCACCACCACTTGTTAAATATACTTTCTTTTTTCCATTTGCTATTTTTTTGCTTCCTTTTCAAAAATCAGGTGTTCATAAGTGTGTGGATTAATATCTGGGTCTTTGATTTGTTTCCATTGGTCCTCCTGTCTGTGTTTATGCCAATACCAGGCTGTTTTCACTACTGTAGCTCTGTAATAATAGAGTTTGAAGTCAGGGATTGTGATGCCTCCAGAAGTTCTTTTATTGTACAGGATTGTTTTGGCTATCCTGGGTTTTTTGCTTTTCCATATGAAGTTGAGTACCGTTCTTTCGAAGTCTGTGAAGAATTTTGCTGGGATTTTGATGGGCATTGCATTGAATCTGTAGATTGCTTTTGGTAAGATTACCATTTTTACTATGTTAATTCTACCTACCCGAAAGCATGAGAGATCTTTCCACTTTCTGGTGTCTTCTTCAATTTCTTTCTTTAAAGATTTAGAGTTCTTGTCATACAAGTCAGAATTAGTCCGAGATATTTTATGCTATTTGTAGCTATTGAAAAGTGTGATATTTCTCTGATTTCTTTGTCGGCCCATTTATCATCTGTGTACAGGAGAGCAACTGATTTTTTTGAGTTAATCTTGTATCCTGCTACATTACTGAAAGTGTTTATGAGTTGTAGAAGTTCCTTAGTAGAACTTTTGGGGTTGCTTATGTACACTATCATGTCATCAGCAAATAGTGAGAGTTTGACTTCTTTTCTGATTTGATCCCCTTAATCTCCTTTTGGTGTTTTATTGCTCTAGCTAGGACCTCAAGAACTATATTGAATAGATATGGAGAGAGTGGACAGCCTTGTCTTGTTGCTGATTTCAGTGGGATCGCTCTAAGTTTCTCTCCATTTAGTCTGATGTTGGCTGTTGACTTGCTGTATATTGCCTTTATTATGTTTAGGTATGTACCTTGTATCCCTGCTCTCTCCAAGATCTTTATCATGAAGGGTTGTTGTATTTTGTCAAAAGCTTTTTCAGCATCTAATGAGATGATCATGTGTTTTTTATTTTTCAGTTTGTTTATATGGTGGGGTACATTGATAGATTTTCGTATGTTTAACCATCCCTGCATCTTTGGGATGAAGCTGACTTGATCATGGTGGATGATGGTTCTGATGTGTTCTTGGTTCGATTTGCCAGTATTTTAATGAGTATTTTTGCATCAATGTTCATGAGTGAGATTGGTCTGTAATTCTCTTTCTTAGTAATGTCTTTCTGTGGTTTGGGTATCAAGGTAATTGTAGCCTCATAGAAAGAGTTTGGCAGTTTTCCTTCTGTTTCTATTGTGTAGAACAATTTGAGGAGTATTAATATTAGTTCTTCCTTGGAAATCTTGTAGAATTCTGAGCTGAAACCATTTGGTCCTGTGCTTTTTTTGGTTGGGAGACTTTTGATAACTATTTCTATATCTTCAGCAACTATAGGTCTGTTTAATTTGCTTATCTGGTATTGATTAAATTTTGGTAAGTGATATTTATCCAGAAAGTTTTCCATTTTCTTTAAGTTTTCCAATTTTGTGGAGTACAGGTTTTCAAATTATGATCTGATAATTCTCTGGATTTCCTTCATGTCTGTTGTTATGTTCCCCTTTTTATTTCTGATTTTGTTAATTTGGATATTCTCTCTCTGCCTTTTGATTAGTTTGGATAAAGGTTTTTCTGTTGATTTTCTTGAAGAACCAACTCTTTGTCTCATTGATTCTTTGTATTGTTTTCTTTGTTTCTATTTTGTTGATTTCAGCTCTCAATTTGATTATTTCCTGCCGTCTAGTTCTCTTGGGTGAGTTTGTTTCTTTTTGTTCTAAAGTTTTCAAATGTTTTGTTAATTCACTAGTGTGGGATTTTTCCAGCTTCTTTATGTAGGCATTTAGTGCTATAAACTTTCCTCTTAACACTGCTTTCACTGTGTGCCATAAATGTGGGTATGTTGTGTGGTCATTTTCACTGAATTTTAGGAAGTCTTCAATTTCTCCCTTTATTTCTTCCTTGACCCATTGATGATGCAGGTGAGCATTGTTTAATTTCCAAGTGTTTGTGGGCTTTCTGGAATTAGTATTGCTGTTGAATTCTAATTTTAAGTCATGGTGATCTGATAAGATACATGGGTTTTTCAATTTTTTGTATTTGTTGAGGTTTGTTTTGTTTCCGAGTATGTGGTCAGTTTTGAGAAGGTTCCATAAGGTGCTGAGGAGAAGGTATATACTTTTCTGTTTGGATGGAATATTCTATAGATGTCTGTTAAGTCCATTTGAGTCATAACATTTGTTAGTTCCTTTATTTCTCTGTTAATTTTTTGTTTGACTTGCCTGTCCAGTGGTGAGAGTGAAGTGTTAAAGTCCCCCCTAGTAGTGTGTGGGGTTTAATGTATGATTTAAGCTTTAGAAGTGTTTCTTTTACATATGAGGGTGTCCTTGTATTTGGGACATAGATGTTCAGTATTGAGATTTCCTCTTGATGGATTTTTCCTGTGACTAATATGAAATGTCCTTCTTTGTCTCTTTTGATTCATTTGACTTTGAAGTCCATTTTGTTAGATATTAGGATAGCTACACCAGTTTGTTTCTTAGGTTCGTTTGATTGGAATTTTTCCCCCAACCCTTTACTTTGAGGCGATGTCTGTTTTTGAGGTTGATGTGTGCTTCTTGTATGCAGCAGAAGTATGGATTCTGTTTTCGTATTCAGCCTCTTAGCCTGTGTCTTTTTATAGGTGAGTTGAGTCCATTTATATTAAGGGATATTAATGACTAGTGATTGCTATCTCCTGTTAATTTAGTTTTCATTGTTGGTGATGTTAATCTGTGTGTTTTTCTCTTCTTTGGGATTTGCTGCTGTGAAATCATCAATTATCTGTGTTTTTGTTGATGCAGTCAACTTCTTTGGGTTGGAGTTTTCTTTCTAGTATTTTGTGTAGGGCTGAGTTTGTGGCTAGGTATTGGTTAAATCTGGTTCTGTCGTGGAATATCTTGTTTCGTCCTTCTATGGTGATTGAAAGCTTTCCTGGGTATTAGTAGTCTGGGCTGGCATCCGTGGTCCCTTAGGGTCTGCATAACGCTTGACCACAACCTTCTGGCTTTCATTGTCTCCAATGAGAAGTCAAGTGTAATTCTGATAGGTCTGCCTTTATATGTTACTTGGCCTTTTTTCCCTAGCAGCTCTTAAGATTATTTTGTGTGTATGTTCAATGTTTTGATTATTATGTGATGAGGGGACTTTTTTTAATCCACTCTATTTGGTGTTCTGTACACTTCTTGTATCTTCATAGGCATATCTTTCTTTAGGTTGGGAAAGTTTTCTTCTATGATTTTGTTAAGTATATTTTCTGTGTTTTTGAGTTGAACTTCTCCTTCTTCTATACCTATTATTCTTAGGTTTGGTCTTTTCATGTTGTCCCCTATTTCCTGGATATTTTGTGTTAAGCTTGTTAGACTTAATGTTCTCTTTGACTGATGAGTTTATTTCCTCTATTGTATCTTCAGCACTTGAGATTCTCTCTTTCATATCTTGTATTCTTCTGTTTATGTTTGCATTTGTGGTTCCTGATCATTTTCTCATAATTTCTATAATTCCCTCAGCTTCTGTTTTCTTTATTGTCTCTATTTCAGTTTTCAAGTCTTGAATAGTTTCTTTCATATGTTTGATTGCTTTTTCTTGGTTTTCTTTAAGGGATTTGCTGATGTCTTCCGATTTTTTTTCCTCCATTTATTTGAGGGAATTTCTCATTTCCTCTTTGAGAGTCTCAAACATTCTCCTGAAGTTATTTTTTTAGGTCATTTTCTTCTGCTTCATCTGTATTTGGTTGTTCAGGTTGAGGTTGTAGGTTGTAGAGAACCTGTTGTAGGTTCTCTAGCTTTTACTGGTATCATGTTGCTCTTTGTGGTGTTGCATGTGTTTTTACCTTGTCTACTCATCTTTTCCTCTGATTGGTGTGGTTAGTGCTGTCTGTGACTCTGGTGATTAATCTTCTAGGTGCCAGTGGATAAAAGGCTCAGATGGTTGTTCCTCACAGTAAAGTCAGTGCCACAGTTCTAGTTACCTCGTTGGTCACTCTGTGTTCCTGGAGGTCACTCAGTGCTCCAGGGGGGGTTTGCTCCGCTCCTGTGGAGTTTGCTGTCTCAGGCTTGCTCTGATCTAGGTTGCCGGCTCAGACCTGTTTCTGTAAATGTTCCTGGTCTGGATCTGCTCTTTTGGAGGTCCCTGGCTTGGGATTGGTCCTGCAAATTTCTATGACTCTGATTTTCTCCCTTGGAGGTCCCAGACTTGGGTGTACCCTGACCCACAGAAGACCTGGCTCAGGCCTACTCCCTCAGAGGTCCCAGACTCATGCTGAGACCTGCAGGGGTCCTGGATCAGGTCTAGGGGTCTCCTGCTCTGGCCCACTCTCACAGCAGTTACTCCCCTATACCTGCTCTTGTGGAGTTCACTGTTTCAGGTCAAGTAGTCAGTGCTCTTAACCACTGAGCCATCTCTCCAGCCCACTAAGTACTGGGATTAAAGATGTGCAGAACCATGTCTGGCAAGATATATTCACTTTTATTTTATGTGTTTGAGTATTTTGCCTGTATGTATGTAAGTGCACTGTGTATGTATCTGGAAACTGCAGAGGCCAAAAGAGAGTATTGGACCCCCTGAAATGAAGTTATGGATAGTTCTAAACCAGCATCTGGGTGCTGGAAACTGAACCTGGGCCCTCTGCAAGCGTGCCAAGGGCATTAGCTGCTGGGCCAGCTCTCCAATCCCTATGCTATTATTCTGAATTGTGTCTATGTATGTGTGTTTATCACATGAGTGCAGATGCCTTCAGCAAGCAGAAGAGAGCATCAGATCACTTGGAGTTGGAGTTACTGGCTGGAGTTACTATGAGTTGCCCTGCTGGGATCCAAGCTTACTTCTCTGCAAGTGCGGTATGTGCTGTTGCCCTGAGCCATCTCTCTAGCCCAGGAAAGCAATGCTTTACTGTAGCATTTTAGAAAACAGTCTTCAAGCTCCACATAATCCACACACAGACACAGATACACACATACACACATACACAGATACACACACATATACACACAGACACAAACAGATGCACACGGAGACACAGAACATACACAGGCATACACAGATACACACATACATAGACACAGACAGACACACACAAATACACATAAATGAATGAATCAATAAATAAATAAAACCAGAATATTTTTTAAAAGTTACATAAACATTCTTCATGCACAGATGGACAAGTAAATTACTCCTTAATTGGAGCAGTACGCAATTGATAAGGATGAACAGACATGGTACATATGGGTCAACAGGGAATCATGCCCCAAACAATGAAAGAGGGAGACCAGCAAGCTATTGGAGGATATGGACAAGGGTATTTCAGCTGCCTGATTATAAAATGTGAGACAAGGCTGCATGTCACTGTGGCTGCAGAAAAATACACAAGACTAAACCCTGGATGGAAAAGAGGCCACCGCAGATCAGTAAGAGAAAGGGTTGGAGACAAACATGGAGTTTGGCAAAGGAATAGACTCTTCCTAGAATGGTGGCTCTCAGCCTTCCTGACGCTGTGGTCCTTTGATACAGCTCCTCGTGTTGGAGTGACCCCCATCATGAGAGAATTTCATAATTGTAATTTTGCCACTGTTATGAATCATAATGTAAACTTGTGTTTTCTGATGGCCTCAGATGACCCCTGTGAAAGGGTCGTTCAGTCCCTGCAGGTGTCTCAGCCCACAGGTCGAGAACTGCTGCTCTGTTATGTCTGGGAGAAAAATAAAACACAACCCCCCAGTCAGTGTGCCAGGGAAAAGACAGTCAGCTAGAGCGGCAAGCCGCAGTGGGGAAGGAGGCCTGGGCCTTCCCGAGTCTGGGCCCAGGAAGGTTGGAGAAAGCAACCTTCACAGAACCCCCTCCATGCGCAGTATAAACTGCATCTCTAGCACTAATCAGCACTCCAAGGTAGATGTTTTTCTTTACAGACAATCCAGGGTTCAAAAAGATGTCACAAGGTCCTGCCCTGGGCCAATTCCAGGCCTGTGGCCTCTAATGTCCCGTTCAGCTCACTGCCTTGTGCTCAGAAGTCAATCAAGAACCCAGTTCCTATCCAAAACAAGAATCAGCTACCCTCCCCAGCAGGAGAAGCCAGTGCTCACAGGGAAGGCAGGGCCCCTCCCCTTGTCCCATGATGTTTAACATTCAAGGGAGAAGGCTGTTGGGGACACATGGTGTCTCAAGTGAATACAGGAAGAGAAGCCCAGGGCCAGTCAGGGGATAGACAGCCAAGTGCAACTACCCTGTCACCTCTGAGAGTGGGTGGTCCTTCTGTCCATACCCTGCTCTGTGTCCCTCCTCTCCTGACCCCTTTGTAGTCAGAACCAGATCTAGCTACAACTAGGACACTAAGTCCTCAGGCCTCAGGAATGCTTCTATGACCTGTCTACTCTCTGAGACCATGGTCCACGGGGTCTGTGAAGTGCCGTCAGCCTGATGTGTATGTGGGTGACCCTTGTTCATGGCGCAATGCTGGGTGGGGCCACTGACGTGGACTGATACCACAGATGTACTCAGCATAGTGAGTAAACACCGTGTGGATGCGCCAAACAAGATAAATGGTATTTATTTGCTCAGCCTGTGTTTAGAGAGGACCCCTCTGCACCATCAGAGACCCACGGCTACTGGAAATGCATGCTGAGGTGGATGATGGTGGAGACCAGGGCAGGGGGAAGAGAAAAGGGAACCTGAGGCCAGAGAGGATAACAAAATAGCAGAGGCTCATGAGCTGGTAAAAACAACAAAACAAAGCAAAACCCATAGTCACGGAGGCAGTAAGAGGCCAAAGGTACAGGAGCTGGCCGGCACACTGGCTCCAGGTTTCCCCTGGGAAGGGGACAGTTCAGCCACTTACGTAATTATCATCAGAAAGGAGCCATGCCAGATTCAAGGGACAGGGCTTCACCAAATAGTGTGGAGAAAAAAAACAGCTCAGAGGGTGTTTATTTGTTTTTTTTATTTATTTGGACAAGATTTCAATATGTAGCCCTGTTGACCTAGAACTCGCTCTGTAGATCAGGATGGCTTCAAACTTCCAGAGCTCTGAGTGCTGCGAATAAAGTCATGTGCCACCACGATGCATGTGCGGCACATTGTTATTTATTTTTAAGACAAGTTTTGACAATGTTGTCAAGTTGGACTCCAGTGCTTGGGTTCAAGGGACCCTCCCACCTTAGCCTCTGGAAGAACTGAGATCAGGAGCACTGCCCCTGACCTTCCATTGGTCTCTGTATAGAGGGTCTCCAGAATCATAGAGCTGGGGGTGTAGCTCATTTGGTGGAGTGTGTTTGTTCAGCAGACAAGAAGCCCTGGGTTCCCTACAAAGCACCACCATAAAAGGCCACTGGCTGGGGGCATAGAGCTTGTGTCCAGGATATTCAAGCTTGGGGTCAAGCATTTTCCTCTTACTGCATTGTTTCCACGTTTTAGAATTATAGATAGGGCTAGAGAGAGAACAACTGTAACAGGAGATTCAGCACCCTCTTCTGGCTTCTTGGGATACCTGCACTTCTGTAATGTATATACATACACACAGAGGCACACACATACATATAAATAAAAACTTCAAAAATAATAAAAAATGCTATAAATAAAACTACAGTGAACATTCTATGGTGAGATACACATATGTCATGATTCTCTCCCAGACTGAAAGTGTAGCTGGAAGAATGTGGACAAGGTCATTCTTGTCCATGGACCCTTTGCCCCAGTACTGCAGCCCTCCCTGGTGTCTAGCACCAGTGGCTTCCATGCTAATGGAGGGACACACAGCAAAGTCTTTGGCAGTCTGTCCAGGTCACTTCTGTAGACAGCTGTGCAGAAATGGCTAGCAGAGTATATGTATCTGCTTTTACTTGGGGCTGAACCTCTCCTAAAAACAGAGAAGAGATCATTTTACAGAAAATATTTAGACTCAGAAGGACAGGAAGAGGGAAGAATAAACCACAACAACTTTGAGGGGGAGGGATTATGAAGAAAGTGAACCAGTTCCAATGAATTTAGCAGGCCTGAGAGTGCTGGTTCTAAGCTGGCAGTAGGGAAAGGTGAGCTCCAGCTTGTTCACCACGTTGGGTTCTCAAAGGGCTAAGGAATTCCAGTAGAACACCTGCCGGGTGACGCTGCCCCTGCATATGGAGTAGAGACAGCTTCGCCCTTCTCAAAACACTCTGAGTCATCAGCCACATGTGTCAGATGAGCATGTAGAGCCACGAGCAGTACACAGGTGCAATTCCAAAATGTGGACAGTGGGAATAGGAGCTCAGTCCAAGGCCACCCTCAGCTACATAGCAGGTCAAGGCCAGCCTGACACACAGAGACAAGGCATGTCTCAGAAAAAAAAAAAAAAAAACCAGCAAACAAAAAATGCACAGACACAAACACACTAAATGAATAATGTGATTTTTCATACACACACACACACACAGAGAGAGAGAGAGAGAGAGACTGAGGAGAACAGAACCCAAGATCCTTCATCCAGAAACGACTGTGAAGTGCAGACCCCATCCAGCTTGATATTCTCTGTAAATGCTGGGGGTTCCATGAAAGGGTCTCTGTGTAGAGACTGTACAGAGGTACAAATACAGAAGCTATTTCCCTGTGGGCCTCAGGAAGGAAAGTCTGAAATGCAGTATCTGGACAGAGAAAACTTCAGCTTCATTTTGGTTTTTGATTAAGCTGGGCTGACGAGGCAGCAAACCCCAGGGATCTGCCTACCTCTGTCTCCCCAGTGCTGGGGTTACACGTGTGTACCACTAAGCCTGCCTGGCAGTGTGTGTGTGTGTGTGTGTGTGTGTGTGTGTGTGTGTGTGTGTGTTGGCGTGGTCCTCCAGCTAGCCTGGCAAGCCACTTTATCAGCTCTCTCTTCAGCCTCGTCTTTCCTCAGCCTCGTCTCGCCATTTCTGTGGATCTGTCACGGGGCTGCAAGCAAGAGCAATCACCTTGTAGAGGCTGGGGGCATGGCAGTGTGGTCTGTTTCCAAGGCAGGTCACGTGAGTGGCTAGCACATCACTGCTAGCTGTTGGGCAGTGTTTCCATTCATCCCTACAAGGAACTACCCTATGACTGCTGGAGTCTCCTCAGACACAGTGACTCTCTTCCTGAGAGTGGTGGTCCCAGAGAAATAACCAGGGAGTCGCAATACCCTCTACACCCCACTTTGGGAATGTACGCTTTGTCCTTCACGCCAGCTCCTTGATCACACAGGTCAGCCTGCTGCAGTAGGAGAGAGACCACATGAGGTGTGAATACCGGCACCAAGGATTGCAGGGACCACCTGTGGCTGGAGGAGATGAAGCGGCATAATCCCCTTGAGGAACAACTGGGTGTTATTTCGATGTGGTGAACGTGTGTGACCATGAGGCTTAGCAATAAAAGGATTTGCTAATCGTCAGTTACTACTTGAACAAATATTTATTGAGCACCTTCTAGTGGGGCCCTGCAGTTATGATCAGGGACACTGGGTGGTGTCCGCTATCCTACATTGTATTTGGCTCTAGGTTCCTGTCTTTAATCCCCAGAGCACTAACCCACATCTTAGAACCTCCTCCCTCCTATGTCCTGGAAATTCTGGGGTCTCTAATGTTCCCCTCTGTCATGAGCTGCTTGTCACCCATGGCAGGACAACCAGGACCCCATCCCCTTCATTTCCAGACACAGAAATCCCCAGGTCAGCTGCTGGTCACCATGGCAGGACAACCAGGACCCCACTTTCTTCATTCCCAGACACAGACATCCCCGGTGGACCTCAGACTTGTTTCTCTCTTTGCAGAGCAGCCTTGAACTTTTCCCCCGGGGACAGTGGGTGTCCCATGCCAACAGCAGATGGACAGGACATCCCAGACAGGAGCTGATTTTGACCCTGCCAGGACAATCTCTCAAAAGCAGCAAGATCAGTGAGGGTGCAGGAGGGCATCTGATCAGGGCCACTGGGGACACCAGAGACTCCAAGGGTAGTGACCCCTTTGTTCTTCTCGGAGGCCTGCTGACCTTTGAACTCGGGAGAGGTGGTGGTGGTGGGGGGGTGACCAGCAACTTCTCTGGTGAAGCACACAGAGAACTACCAGTGCCTAGTGTCTAGCTTCAGTGGGTCAGGGACAGGAAGATCCCTGGGGCTTACTTGCTATCAGTGCAGCCAAGAAAATTAGAAACCCAGGTTCAGGGAGTGACCTCAAGAGAAGCGGTGAGTGACAGAGGGGACAGCAAGGCCCTCTTCTGGCCTCCAGGCACATGCACAGGTGTGTGCAACTGCACACGGTATGCACACATGCACAGAGGGAGAGAGAGAGAGAGAGAGAGAGAGAGAGAGAGAGAGAGAGAAAGAAAGAGAGAGAGAGAGAAATCTTTTTAAAAAGTTAAGCCTAGAATTACCATGTATCCCCTGGACACACAGCCAAAAGCACAAGGAGCAGGGACTGGGATGGAAGCGGGTACCCCTGAACCCCTGAGTTTATCCCTGTGTTCACAATGGCTTAGTTCAGGAATGAGTTTTCTGTTTGGAGTGTGCTGTCACAATTCTTTCCCTGGGGAAAAACACAAACATCTGCACCTCTGCCTAAGGTCCAAGGACAAACCAAAGTATGGTTCCAAAGTTCACCGTGGAACCAGTACGTTTCCTGGGCTTTCTTACACAGCGATGAAGAGGTTCCTGGCAAGACCACAGGTGACATAAAACACCCAGCAGGGATAGTGACTTCCACATGACTGTGTAGACAGAACCTCCTATGTGTATCTTTTCCTATCTATACCCTCCAGCCCCTCTTCCAAGACCACATGGATTAGGGCTGAGTTGCATGTGACAGGTTGGGAGGGGTGACAGGATCCTCAGGTCAGGTTTTCATGATTCTCCTTGGCCTCTTCCTTCTGTGAGGCAAAGTAAATAGTCAACAAGACCAGCTGTGCTCATCTTTTGCCAGGAGGCCCTGCCAAACTCCTGAAGATGGTGGGCGTTTGGCTCGGAAGATAGTTCTGTACCAGAGGGCAACTAGAAGACTCGTAGGAAAAGATTGCACAGCATTGGAAATATAGCAAGGTCTCTGAATAGCACTGCTTACAATGGTTGAAATGGTAAACGTCACGTAAATATTTTCCCCAAATAAAAAGTAGTATAAGGCCAGGCATGCCTTTAATCTCAGCACTTGGGAGGCAGAGACAGATAGATCTCTGTGAGTTTGAGGCCAACCTGGTCTACATAGTGAGTTCCACAACAGCCAGGGCTATGTAGAGAGACCCTATCTCAAAAAAAAAAAAAATCCAAAGCTTGGGCTGGAGAAACGGCTCAATGGTTACCAGCATTTGTTGTTTTGCAAAGGACCTGGATGTGGTTCCAGCTCCCACATGGTGCTGCACAACTGTCTGTCACTCCAGTTCCAGGGTATTCCAATGCCCTCTTCTAACCTCTGTGGGTACCAAGCATGCACTGCACATGGCTCATACACGTATATGCAAGCAAAACACTGATGCACAGAAAATAAAAATAAATCTTTTTTTTAAAAAAACCCAATGTTCTAGAAATTTATAAAATAAAAATGGAAACCTTTCTCCTCAGGAGTCCTGGGACTGGCTCCGTTGGCTTCTGAACTCCTTACTCCAATGGAAGCCTGATTCTGGGCTTGGAACATGATGAGGCAGAATCCAGCCTGCCCCTTGTGCGGGAGCATCCCTACTTATCCATGAGGGTTTTGCCATCACAGCTGGGTAACTAACAGAAAAGTTTGCCAAGCCGGTTATCCCAGGTTCAAATTCCAATTGCACCCTTTGTGGAGCTAACTGCCTTTGCCTCTTCTCTTCATCACTGACGTCACAGTCTAAGGATTACACAACCCATTTAGTATAGATAATTGTCTTTCAAAAACACCTCACGTTAGTCAGCAATGAGAATTATCTCCGTCACCCCAAGAAAGTGCCACAACCCTTGCTACTGGACATTTCTCAATGGCCATCATGGAAGGGCAGTTAGCCTTCTCTTTCAATCTGTTTCCCTCCTTCAACCCCCTCCCTCCATGCTTTCCAAAGGCCTGGTCAGAGAACTCATACATGAAACAGTTGTTTCAAATCTCCTTCCTGCCATTTTTCAGGGCCTCCTGTTCAGCACCCAGCATGCTCTCTGACTGATGGATGCCAAGGTCCCAAGAGCCTCTTCACTGCCTTGGACTGTCACATACAAACACACACTGTGTTCATCAGCTTTCTGTCGCCTGTACAAACACCCAAAAGAAATTAACCTAACAAGAAAAAATGTTTATTTTGGTTAAGGGTCTCAGAGGTCCCAAGGCCGGTTAGCCTGCTACTTTTGGACCTGTAGCAAGGCAGTACATCATAGCAAGAGCGTATCTGAAGGAAGATGCTTACCGTGTATTGTCAGGGAAGTAAAGAAGGAGAGCAGAAGGGACCGGCTACCTCTGTCACTTTAGAACTGTGATTCCTCCAGTGACTCACGCACTACGTCCCATCCTAAAGATTCTACCCCCTCCCTCAGTAGCGCCATGGGCTAATGGTCAGATCTTACCAGAGGATCATCTGAGGAACACCTCAAATCCAAAGTGTAACAATAGAGTTGTCTAGTTGGTAACTGTCAACCTATTTTTAACTTAAAATCTTTGGGATATATTTTCATAAATAGAAACTTAATTTGAGTGTGGTGTTGTATTCTTATAATCCCAGCGTTTAGGGCTGATACAAGAGGGTCAGGAATTCAAGGCAAACCTGGACTACATAAGCCAGACCATTACACTATTTCAAACTGTAGTAACAGGGCTGGAAATGTGGCTCAGTTGATAGAGTGATTGCCTAGCATACACAAGGCTTGAGTTCAGTGTCCCGCACTGGATAAACAAGGCACGGCGGCTTGAATCTGTAATCCCGAACACAAAAAGTCCGGGCAGGCAGATCAGAAACACACAGCGCCTTCAAAGTTAATAAATAAAATACAAAGTTCCCCAGACCCATATCAGGACTTTCCCCCCTTGAACTCAGGTCCTCATTGAAAACTTAAGCGCAGGTGTCAGCGCACACCTGAACAGGTCTCCCAAGCCAAGAGGTGACTTTCCATTTGCCCAGTGTCTTGCTTGCTAGAGATGACCTAGGTCTAACTGGGCCAGAGGAGGCTAAGCCAAGGCACTGTCGTAGAGCAAAGAGGATGGCTCTTTCCTCGAGGAACCATCAATCTACTGAGGACCATGTCCAGCAGACAGGCAGGAAAGAGGCTGTGGTTTACAAAGGCCAAGGCACATGAGACTCCCCAAAAACACTGGGCAGGTGTGTGGGGTAAGCCATGGACCTTGTGCTGAAGACTTGAGCCAAAATTGAATTGATTAAACTAGTTTGTTGTTTTTGGGTTTTGTTTCTTTAATTGATCCAAAGCTTGGAAAAAAGACAACAGGAAAAGTAGGAGAAAAACATAGCCACTGCCACCATACACCAGACCCCTGGAGAGAGTTATACTGCTCCTTCCCTCTTCCTTCCTCCCCCTCCTCCCCTCCTCCCTCCCTCCTTCCTTCCTTTCCCTCACTCCTTCTGTCCATACAGAGTTGCACTGTGAAGCCCAGCATGGCCCCAAACTCATAATCCTCCTGCCTCAGCCTCCTAATAGTAGGATTACAGGCCTGCTCCTGGGCTGTAAGAGGCAGCTGTTCTTGGCATCTATAATAGAAGTCACAGGTGTGCTCCCTCAAAACTCAGCAGAGGGCTGGTCAGTTGGCTCAGCCAGTAAAGGTGCTTGCTGTCAGATCTGGTCACCTGACTCCAAGCCCAGGTCCCGCCTGGTGAACCTAAAAGTTGTCCTCAGACTTCTACATACCATGCCAGGAGCGCACACACATGTACCCATATGCGTACATTCACACGTGTATGTGTTCACATACACACAGAAAATAAGTAAATAAATGTATAAATAAGAGAATTAAAAATTAAAACTTACCAAGGAGCCTGGGGCGGTGGTGCACACTGCAATTCTAGCATTTGGCTGAAGGAGCCAGAAGGAGCAGAAATTCAAAGTCATCTTTGACTACACATCAGATTTGAGATCAGCTTGGGATACATGAGACCCTATTTCAAAAAAAAAAAAAAAAAAAAACAAAAAAAAAACAGAAACAAAAGCTTCCTCAAAGGGGAATTCCCCAGCCAAAGCAGGAACATTCAGAAGTCAGGCAGCCTTTGTGAAAGACCGGTTCAGACTGCTCTAACAAAATACCACAGATAAGAAGGCTCATAAGAGCACAAATCTCACAATAATAATGCTCATATAAGCCCAGTTTTCATTTTTTTTCCCTTAAGCCCACACGTTTATCTCCCACAGTCCTAGAGATTGGGTACTCCAAAATACAGGTTCCAGCAATCAGGTACCTGATGAGGACCACCTCCTGGTACAGAGATGGTGCTGTCTAGCTATGTTTGACCACTGAAGTGAGGACAGCTCTCCACGGTCCCTTTCATAAGTAAAAATCCCAATCCTGTTTGTTGTTATTTTTCTTTATCTTTTTTTTGAGACATGGTTTCTTTGTGTGGTCCTGGCTGTTCTAGAACTCACGCTTTAGACCAGGCTGGCCTCGAACTCACAGAGATCCACCTGCCTCTGCTGAAATTAAAGGCGTGCACCACCACCACCCAGCTCTCTTTTTTTTTTCTAAATTAAAACAAATTACATTTTGTTGCAAATTTCCAAATTTGTAGGGAATCTATTAATCTACTCTAACTACCCAAAATCCTAGCTACGTTTTTTCAAGTTATTATATTTCATCTAATACCTGAGGTTTCTAAAGCATATGGGAATAACAGACTTGTTAGAGTTTCTTTGGGTCAAATCAAAGCGTAAAGGTATAGATAAGCTGTTCATATATATATATATATATATATATATATATATATATATATATATATATATATATACAAACCACACACATTCCTTATAGATCACCAATGACAAGTTTGGGAGAGATTCACAGCACATGTGCAAGCCCATGCGCTTGCACACACACACACACACACACACACACACACAACTAAATGTAGTTTTTACTAAAATAAGAGAATATAAGATTAGCCCCTTGACAATGACCGTTTTCTATTTGAGCATTCTCAGTAGGACCCAGCCCTTGATTAAAAACTGTAGGCCTGTCAAAGCCACTTCTGCTTCTCTTGACCTCCTTTAAGATGGCAATATTTTCTCAAATTTGCCTGCGTGTATCTTTGCACACTTCCTCCCTTCCCAGGAAGCCACAGGTGGTCTCCCACAAGATACCGTTGCTCTTGTCCTGGGTCTGCCACCCCCACGGGCAAGGGGAGGGAAACTTGGAAACTTGGTCCTAGGTTGATTGCACAAATCCTTGATTGTCATTTCTCACTGTGAGCCAGCTGAATCTTTGTGGGTGTTTTCTTCATAGGACACAGGGGTCACAGTAAATTTAAAACATTTGTGATGGTTTCATGGCAATGGGCAGAAAACTCGAAAGCTAACTCCGAATCTAACTGTTTAATCCTGGAGAGACCCAGCCCCAAACTGAATGATAGGAGGCAAAATAGACCAACCTAATATCATCATCATCTTTTGGTTTAATTGTTTTTGTTTGAGACAGGTCTCACTGTGTAGCCCTGGCTGACCTAGAATTCATTATGTAAACCAGGCTGGCCTGGAACACATAGAGATCCACCTGCTTCTGTCTTCTGGGTGCTGAAATTAAAAGCGTGAGCCCAAAATCATTATATTGATGGTTGAAACACATTCACTTCAGGAAGGCCTAGACAAGCGGGTCCTTGGGGATCACTGTCCAGCCTTCTGCCCTAATTGGTGAGCTCCAGGCTAATGAGAGACCCTGTCTCAAAGGAAGCAAATGATGCTCTTGAGAATGACAGCAGAGGTTATCCTTTGACCTTTACACCCACCCACCCACCCACCCAAACACACACACACACACACACATGTGCACGTGCAAACACACACACACACTCACCACAGTGAGTTCATTTCAACACATGAGTTTGAGGGGACAGGAATATCCAGCGTATTAAGGCAGCCAAAAGCAATGCTGTGGGCCGGGAAGTGTATGCCAGGTCAGGGACCTGAGAGACTGAAGACCAGGAGTGACATCCTGGCTCAGGAGGAAGCAAGCGAGTGTATCTCATTCAGGGAAACTAGGACTATAGTAGGATCCTGGGAGTGGGTGGGGCAGTCCTGGAGACAGCAGGAAAAAAACCTCAAGGGTCCCACTCCAGATTTGTAGTATGAACAAGGGTCTGGGAGACTCGGGGGCTTTGAGAGGCAGAACTCATCTAGAAGACCTACAGGGGAGAGCAAAAGTTTCCAAACCAGCCCAGAAAACCAACTTAGCCTTTGTTCTGTGCGTTGGCGCTCTGAGAAAGCCTCTCCTAGCCGGTCAGCAAGCCTCCTGGAGCCAGTTCTCTTAGCAAAATGTACTCACCTGTGTCGTCCCTGCTAGTGGTCATGGGTGGGAGTAGCTGTGACAGTTTGACCTGAGCATCCGGTTAGAAGGGGCTGGGGAGATTTGAAGGTTTGGTGGCCTGGACCTGGAGGCTAGGGAGCTGAGCAGAAGAGGACATTTCTGGGGTGTCCTCTACACTGTAGCAGCATAGCACACTCTGCGCGTTGAGTGTTTCCATTGCACTTGAGGTAGGAGTAAGTGCCTGGCTCCGTGTACCATCAGACTTTCTGAACAACTCTGGCCCAAGCCTCCTCAATTTTCTTAAAAAAAAATGTTACCTGCCCCCAAATCACCCAGCAGGCACCTGGGAAGCCAGGATTCAAACCCAGGCCTGAAGTTATGACACACTGAAGAAGCCTTGGGAGCAGAGGAGGAGGCCAGGGCATCTGGGGCTACCCCCAGTATATTTCAGTCCATTCCAGAACATTGCAGGGTGACTTTCCCCATTCTGAGGAGCAGGGGTGTGACTTAAAGACCTGAGTCGGAGGCAACGGCCAGTTTGTGACATACTATGGGAGGAAGCCCTGGACTGACTCTACTCTGAGACTCCGTCCTTGGGTCTCCAAGGGCAGAGAGGAATTGTTCATTTCAGCGGCTGCAACTGCCATGACTGGTTGTGCCCACTGCTCGGGTCCATCTCTTAGGCCAGCGCCACAAGCGTTGTGACAGACAGGCAGGCCATCCCTCAAGACGCTGCTGAGCAGAGCGTGTCAGGGCTCTCTGCAAGCTCTAGCGCCTGCTCCACCCTGACTCCTCCATACTGTGGTTTCTGTCACACCGCTCTGCAGTCAACAGGTTTAGCCAACAGGTGGAGAAATTTACACTTTGCTGTGGGATAGAGGAGAATGGTTTACTTTTACATAAATAAGTTCAAGGACACAAGCCCTGCAAGAAGGCACTTGCTGTGTGATGAACTGTCTTGCTGCCCTCCTGGGGCCCCTGTCAACATGAAACCCGGTCTCCAGGCACACAATGCCACCAAAGCCGTTTTGGCTTGTCTGGTGCTTGGGGGAGGGGGAGAGGAGTGGGGGGGAGGGGGAGAGGAGTGGGGAGAGGGGGGGAGGAGTGGGGGGAGGGGGAGAGGAGTGGGAGACTGGGAGGAGGCGGAAATTTTTTTTTCTCAATAAAAAAAATTTATTCACAAATATAAAAAAAAAACAAAGAACCTCCAGGGCCTTTGTTAACTGGCAGTGGCTAAAAGACTGTAAATGGGGTGTGTGTTTCCTGATAGACTGACATCTTTTCTGCCTTCTCCTCTCCATCCTCTCTGTCACACCAACCCCTGAGCCTCAGATAGGTTCCCCCACAGTGCCACCCTGTTCCTGCCAGATGCTGCTCAGCTTAGGCCAGCATTGTCCTCGTCCCCACCTCCGGCCAGCCCCCAAGGAATCACATGGCAACCAACGGGGGCTAATTTCTCAGTTGCTTTATTGAGTAGTTAGATGAGACATCACCTCCTGAGGGACAAGTGTCCTCGAGCAGGTACAAGGAGTGTTTAGGGGCAGACTGGCAGACAGGGGGTGGGACAGGGCAGACAGGGGGTGGGACAGGGCAGACAGGGGGTGCGGCAGGGCAGGTGTCTGCTGCTGGGATGGGTCGCGGGCACCAGGGACAGGTCAGCTCTCCACGGGGCTGGGGTTGGAGTTGGGCTCCTGGACCTGCTCGGGGACGGGGAGGGCCAGGGGCTGGTCTGGGCTCTCCTTTTTCTCCAAGCTGCCCATAAAGAAGCTGACCTTTTCCCTCAGGTTCTTCTCCAGGAAGCTCAAGTGGCTTTGCACGTCCCCCGAATTGGAGCCCAGCTGCTGCCTGAACTGCTCCATCTGCTGCACCAGGGCCTTGTTGAACATCTCCCCCAGGGGCTCCACAGTGCGCCGGAACTCCTCCACCTGCTGGTCTAGCTGGCTGTTCAGGTCTTCCAGAGACTTCTGCAGTCCCTCGGTGTTGCCCTTCAGCTTGCTGTGCACGTCTTCCACCAGCGGTGCCAGTTTTTCCTGCAGCTGCTGGATGTTGGTGGAGACCTTGGTCTGAAGCTCCTCGGCGTTCTTCTTCATCTGGAAGGCCAGGCCCTCGAGCTGATGGTTGAGTTTCTCCTGCACACCCTCGGCGAGGGGGGCCAGGCTGCTGCGCAGCTCCTGCAGGTTCTGATCGATTGTAGCCTTCAGCTCGCTGGCACGGGGGTTTAGGCGTGCCTTGAACTCTTCCAGGTTCTGGCTAAACTTGTCCTTGAACTCGTTGGTGAAGGGCGTCATTGAGGCCTGCAGGCTGTCCACGTTCTCCTGCAGCATGGTCTGCATGCGCTGCATGTAGGAGGTCAGCTGGCGCTTCAGCTCCTTTGCCTCGGTGTTGACCTGGGTTTTCAGCCCCTCGGCATAGGGACCCAGGTTCTGCTGCAACTTTTGCACGTTTTCCCCGAATGTCTGGCTCACAGTGTTGGCGTGGGGCATCATGCGGGCTCGTAGGTCCTCTAGTTCCTTTCTAATCTCTTCCTTTACCCTCTCTGTATCCTTGGCCAGGCGCTCACCGAGTTCCAGGGCAAAGGGCACCAGCTTCTTCTGCAGGTCATCTGCATATGTATTCACATTCCCAAGTTTGTCCTGGAAGAGGGTGCTTCAGGGAAAGGTGGAGAGAAGCCCCATTACACTTGGCAGTAGAGACTCTGCTTTATGTACCTGTCTAGGTCAGGAGTGTGTCCATGGGAACCAAGACCTCCATCTTGTCCCTGTGGCCCTCCCTGGGGTAGGTCATACTTTCAGGAAATCTACTAGGATTAGTGTTCCTTTGGATTTTTATCTGCAAGACTTCTGCTCGGCTTCAGCATCCTTATCTACCCATCACGTGACTCCTTTCCTTGTGATTAAAGAACAGAACAGGACTGGACTTTAACTCCCGCCCCCTACCTCCCAGGCAAGGGTCACATTGAGCAACTTTGCAGTCTTCCAGCGGCACAGGGTCTGACATCCTTGCTCATGATCAGAGCATCTGCAGACATCCCAACCTCCCTTCCCCTGACTTCGCAGGCACCCATGTTTCTAGAGATCCCACCTCACAGGACATGTCTTCTTTCTCCTACCACGAGCTTGCAGTGGGATTTGGCTATTTACCAAACTTAGCACACTTAGGAAGATACTATAGGCATGGATCCCTGGGCCCAGCTTCCCTGTTTACAGGGACAGTCTAGGTCCAGAGAGGCCAGACTCCCCTAGCGAGAAAGGAAGGATCCCAAGTGTTGGTGTCCCACCTCTCATCAGCTTTGGCCTTCAAGAAAGCCTGGTGTTGCAGACTGACCCCACTTACTTGAACTGTTGGGTAACGTCTGACTTCTGGATTTTCTCCATAGCCTCCTTGGCATTGTTGCCTAGCTGAATGAAGTAGTCCCACACCACAGTGGCCACCTGGTCCTCACTGACCTCAGCCCGGGTGCCTGGGAAGAGAGCAGCCACAAGTCACGAACAGTGTACATCCCTCTTCTGGACCCTTGCCTCAGCTCTGAGCTGGATGGTGCTGGAGTTGGGGTAACCCAACCCATTTCTCCATCTCTGGGTTAACCCGGAGAGCCCTGGTACCAACAAGGGCCTGTTCTCATAGGAGCAGCAAACCCAAGGCCACCCTCAGCTGTTCTCTAGTTCTAGAGCTCCCTTTCCACGCTGCCTCTCGTACGCAGCAGCGGCTAGAGAGCTGTGTCTACTTACCGGTGATAGCCACCAGGGCCAGGGTCAGCACCACAGCCTTCAGGAACATCCTGGGCTCCTCGCTGGGCTGCAACAGTCTTGGCTACACTGGATGTTTCCGGTAGTGAGAAGAAACAGTTCACCTGTGTCGCTGCGGAATTGACTGCAGGCAAAGCCAGCCACGCATTTAAAGCCCCTCCAGCCCTCTCTCCCCGCCTCCTCACCAGTGTGTGGCTCCACGTTGGAAGGTGACACACCTTCCCAGGAGGCCTCTTGGACTTTAGTGACCCTAAGAAGACAACGTGGAAGCAGACGGAACACAGGCAGCAGGGGGAAGCGGCCTTGTTGGGTTGGCCCCACCCTCCCTGTTCAGGAGTCTGGGAAGGGGACCTGGGAACTTGAAGAGAAACAAGCCTGGGAGACAAGGGGTGTCCCTGAGCAGGACTGAGGCCCCAGAGGCCCCATTGGCAGCTCTGGGTTTGTGCCAGCCTTGGGGAACAAGGTCCAGGTCTCCTCTTTCTGCCCCAGTGAGACAGGCCCTCTCTGACAGCTGTCCCCAACCCAAACTCTGTCTCAGGACATCAGCTATGGACAAAACACCAGGCCCATTCAGGGCTGCAGCAGGCAGTGAGCTGTGGCCTAGGTATCTGCAACAACCCTTGGTCAGAACCCAGGATTGAAGGGGTTAAGCGTAAGTGTGCTTTATGTCTCATGACTGTCAAACTGAATCACCCCAGTCTAGTTATCTGAAGTCCCAAGCCTCAGTTTCCCCTTTGGACAATGTATAATTTGTTACATTAAATTATACAGTACTTGTGAAATGGGCAAGGGGCTTAGCCGGAAGTAAGTGCTGAGACTAATGACGGTGATCTTCCGTGGATCAGAGCTGGGAAGGTAGCAGAGAACCTGACCCTCTCTAGAGAGTGGCAGAGAGAGAGCCTCCCTTTCCCTCAGAGGGTCACCAAGTAGACTGGAGGCAACACTGAGACAGTGGGGCTGATTAAGGCTCCATTGCTATCCCACTGTCCTCAGCCACAGTCAAGAGTCGTACAGAATGGCCACCAACAGAAGGTGACAGACACTGCTGTGGAAAGTGAGTTTTTTGATCTCCTGCTAAGACTCCAAATGTGTCCACACATACAGTTGCAGGGGACATCCAGAGGAAAGGTTCCAGACTACGGTGAGTGTAGAGCCTCCATGGCCCCACCCAGGACTGCACGATGATACCCATCATTGACTGCTGTCCACAAGATATTTGTGAAACAAGAACCCTCAGAAGAGACCACAGTTGGGCCAAGTTTGCTTTGCTACATCACCACCCCATTTTTTAAATGTGTCCTGATTGGCTTGTCTCGTGGGACTAGAGACAGCTGCCCTCCCCTGCTGAGTCCCCATTAGACTGCAATGTGTCCTCAAGTGGCCAGGCGTGAGATCCTTCCTAAAGCAGCCACACTTAGTGAATTTCTTTTTTTTTTTACTTCTATTTGGTGGGGGTGGGTATGGCTGCATCACAACACATGAGTCGGGGTCAGAAGACAACTTGAGAATGTCATCAGGTTTGATGACTCAACCCAGAGTCATCTTGTGGCCTCTCGGTGTTTTCTGAGTTCAGGCTCTGGAATCTGACTGGGTTTACATCTGAATTCTACGCAGTCTGGACAATGTGGCCTTTGTCAAGTCTCATGACTCCTCTGAGTCTCAGTGGTAAAAGATTATGTGAGATAATCCGGCACACAGTAGGTGCTCATTGAATATTAGCTATGTTTTGCCTCTAAAAAGGCTTATCTCTCTGTACCACTGACTCATTGGTCTCCAGTTTACTGTGCTGGTCCCAAAGGTCAGAACTGACAGGGGACAAGTCACATGGGACTCCTCGGCTGCAGCTCCACCTCCTGGACTTGCAGTCTGAGTACCAGGTGCCACCAGCATGGGACAGGTCCAGAGGTAGCTGCCTGTGTGTACCCTCTCTGAGAAGACCTATGTTACTTAAGCTTGTTCAAGAATGGCTGCCAGTGATTGATTGGCAGATATGCATAGATATCCAAGTTGTCTGTGGACACAGAACTTGGCTCTGAGCTAAGAGACTGGGACAGCATGAATACATGTGCGCCCAGCACTCATGTATATACGGCCCTAGCACAGAGGGTGTACTGCCTCCTGACAAAGCATACATGAGCATATTGACTTCTCCAAGACAGGGCATATCCCATTTGCATCTGCAAGTAATTTGCATAGGGGGCGGGGCAAAGTGAGAACCCCATATCTCAGCTGTTGGTGAACAGACCCACCTTGCAGCCAGCTGCAACAGTCAGGGGACATCGGGCACAGAGGGTCAAGGGGTCTTGGCACTCTGACCCTCCATCTGTTTGCCTGCGTTCGTCCAGAGCTCATGGCCAGTGAGGCTGACAGCTCTCCGTCATCTCTAGCCACCCTTAAATCTGCCCATATAGGATCGGAGCAGAGCCCTGGGACTCTCATCACCCAGCCTGCTCTTAGCCAGACAGAGGGAGACTGGCAGCCGCTCTTGAGGGCCATCCTCAGTCCAAGCATCAAGAGGTCTTCCACACTGTGATGGTTAATGTTAACTGTCAATTGGGCAGAGCCTTGAACCGCCTGGGGGGGGGGTGTCTCTGGGTGAAGATCCTAGGCTGCAGAGAATGGAGACAGCTAGCCAAGCTGAGCTGAGAGCCAGCATTTCACAGCTCTCAGTTTTTAGTTGTGACCAGTTGCTTTAAACTCCTGCCACCAAGACTTCCCCATGGGTGAGCCAGGACAAAACCCTCGATTTGCGTTTGCCAAGATGCTGTATCATAGCGAGAGAAAGATACCCACCCACTGTTGGTTCCTCCCTGGGTCTGGGTCTGTAAGTCAAGTACAGTCCTCTTTGCAGAGGATTCTAGGCCAGAAAGCCACCAAGAGGCCTCCTGAGGCCCAAGCTGGATGGGTGAGAAGACACAAATATTCTGGAAGAGGCTCAGTCCCAGGCCCCACGTCCCAGGATACCCTGCAGGCCAGCTATGTGGGGTCCACACACCGTGTAGCTCAGTATCACATGGCTGGGGCTCTTGGCCAGCACGTTTGGGCTTTCTTTGATTCAGGGGGCATGTTCTGTGCAGTGAAGCTGGCAGGCTTCCCAGACCTCCCTTCCAGTGGAAAAGGACCAAGTGGGTCTGTCACAGCATTCTCAGGGCCAAGGACCTGGTACCGAATCCCAGGTTGGGATCTGAGTCCTGTTGTGCCCTTTGCCTCGGGGCAAGAGACAAGAAGAGGACCGAGCCGAGCAGTTCCTGCCACCACACACAGTGCCTGATCCTGGTACCTCTCCTCACTGCCCTTCCCTCCTGGCTGTCACCAAGGGCTTTTCTTAGAGGAAGCTTAGGTAGAAACGGCTGCCGAGGGCCAGCTCAGGTGCTGGGACCCAGCTTTTCCACGGCTGGGTGTTATGCACCGAGTAGGCCTCTGCCTGACTGGGGCCTTTGGTTTTTAGCCAGAAAATGGAGTTAGCAATTTCTAAGTCACAGGGTTTGGACAACTTACGTTTTAACAGAAAACAAACTATTGTTTATTTTGTTTTGAGACGGGGTCACAGTAAGTAGTCCAGGGGCTGATCCCAACCCAGGATCACCCTACCTGTTTCCAGAGTAGTGCTGGACTCATAAGGAAACGCTATCCCAGTCTCCCTAGAAGCAGTCTTATGTCAAAAGGATGAGATTCTGGTAGACCGAGTTTCAAGTGTCAGGCAAAGATAAGGATTAGGAGTTCAGGGGGTAAAGCCAGGCTCCTTTCTCAGGCCCAGCTGTCGTGCAGACAGGACACTGCCTGCTGAAAGTCCCATTTCTCTACCTCGTCCCATCTCTGGCGCAGCTGTCCCTGCTTAAGGAGGGGGGATTGCGAGTCAGTCCTGCCCTGAGCCAGCTGCTGTACGTTTCTCTATGCTCTGGGAAATCAGTATTCTGTCCCCATTAGCAGGGTAAACAGAGGCTCGGAGGTGTTACATTCCTGAGCACAGACCATGTGAGTCAGTGTCAAAGATCAGTTATGTGTTTGTTTGTGTGTGCGCAGGTGCGTACACACATGTGACGTGTATGCCTGTGGAAGCCAGCTGTTAGTCTGTCTCAGACATTCTTCAAGAGGTGTTCACCTTGCTTCAGAGACGGGGTCCGTCAGTGGTATCAGAGACGGGGTCTCTCAGTGGTAGCAGAGACAGGGTCTCTCAGTGGTAGCAGAGACGGGGTCCCTCAGTGGTAGCAGAAACGGGGTCTCCCAGTGGTAGCAGAGACAGGGTCTCCCAGTGGTATCTAGGACTCACTGAAGGGGATAGACTGACTGACCATCAGCTCCAGGTAGATGGCTACCTGTCTGCCACCTATCTCCTTGCCCCCAGTGCCGGGATTACAAGTGGATACCACCACACCCATGTTTTACATGGATATTGGGGATTGAACTAAGGTCTTCGCGCTTGCAAGATGAGAGTATTTTGCCCAACTGGCCTATTTCCCAAGTCCCAAAAGTATCATTTAAACCTAGAATTTCTTGACTCCAAGGTCTTCACATCCAAAAGGCAATGTCCTCCAATGCTGCCTGTCTGGGCTATGGTTCTCAGTACTAGCTCAGAGGACATCTTAGTTTCAAGAAGTCTGAGGGCCCTCCTGGGCAGCTGTTTGCCTCCACAGCACCTCCTTGACCTTCTTTGTGAATAGACTTTCCATACCTTGCTGCCCCGACAGTCAGGGGTTATGTAGGGGTCAGATATCATCCAGCCAAGAGCCCAGCTCCCATCTCAGGATGCTATCATGGGTCCAGAGGGCAGAAGGAGGCACATGGCAGAGGGAGGGGCAAAGGCCTTGGGTTTAGCATGATCTTTGCCCTTCTCTCACCAACCCCTGACCAGGTACAGCAGAGGGGACTTCTGGGAACACAGAGGTGGGCGGAGGCCTTTGGTGGAGGTGGGGGGGCCACGTGTGACCTCCCCCTTGCCACCTCCCACCCAAATCCTGCCACTGCTGATCTGTGGCTGTACCAGACTCTCCATTCCTTTCTACCCTGAGGCCTCCAAGTGGTTTCTGCAGAGGCCTGTCATTGGCCCCAGGCTATTGTCTGGGTTGTGCAGGAGAGATGGGTCTGGGAGGTCAATGTGAAGGGCTAAAGCTGGTCTGAGGCCCGAGGCTTGTCCTCTAAGCCCGTCTCCATCCCACCAGCCTCATGGGGGAAGCAAGTAGCTGAGCCTTTGGCTGTGGAGGTGGAGGTAAATAGCGTGGTCAATCTCAGAGGGATTTCTCAATTCTTCTGGCAGCTGGCTGCGTGGCCTCCCTGCCTCAGGCTCTGGTCTGAACTGCTCAGCAGGTGACCTTTGGCCAGCTCACTGGACCTTCTGTGCCCGCTGTCCCATCCTGGGGCCAATATAAAACAGGTCAGGGCCCTCCCGCTTGCATGATCAGTTTATCCCTAGAAGCAACTAGCTACTCCAGGTAATGCCCCTGGGGAGGACAGGAAGGGAGGGAGGGGACAGAGAGCCAGAGGAAGCCTTTGCCAGCCAGCCAGGTAGCCTATGAAAGGCTTGTGATCCATGAGTAGCCTCCACCCTTGGGTTCCTGGGGGGTGGGGGAGGGCTAGAAGTTGAGGAAGGGGAGGCCACTGGACCAAAAGCCCTGCACTGGGTAGTGGCAGAGCTGACTGGAACTGGGTCACACTGTCTCTTGCTCAGCATGTCCAGAGCTATTGGAAGCCTTTGACATTCATGTCTACTCCAGACAGAAACACTGAGATCTAGGAAGGGACAGAAACCTGAAGTCACCCAGCACATCAGGGGAGAGAATGAGCAGATGTTCCATTCTGTGGAGGCTTTCTACACCCAACCTTCCACCCTACCCTGGGGCCTGGATCTCCTATAGTTCCCTGTCTGAGAGCAGATATCATTAGGAGAGGGGCTTGGGATTCACCCCAGGGCCCATGGCAGTCTCCAGGGAAGGGCCTCAGTAGGGTGGATCCTTCCACAGATTCCTCTCACAAGCAATTTCCTGCAGGTGCATAGGTGCCATGCAGCCCCGGGTGCTCCTCATCGTGGCCCTCTTGGCGCTCCTTGCATCTGCCCGTGAGTTTTGGGGGTTGGGGCTGGGGTTTCTATGAGAGCTGGTCTGGGAACCCTGTCCTGATGAGTGGGGGCTGCGGAGGAGCTGTGGGCTGGCAGGGCTCAGCTCCACTCTTTCGCAGGAGCTGAAGAGGTAGAAGGGTCCTTGCTGCTGGGCTACGTGGAACAGGCCGCCAAGAAGGTACAGGATGCTCTAACCAGTGTGCAGGAGTCCGAGATGGCTGTGCAGGCCAGGTATGCCTACTGGTGCTCTTCTCCTGTTTCCTCCCCTCCTCCCCCTGCCCTTTTCTTGAGACTCCCACACAGAGACTGCGGTTCCCCCAGTTTACCCAGGGTCTGGGCCTGTCTGAGCCTCTGCTCCTTTGTGGGGCCTTTTCTGGGTACTGTGGCTGAGGTGAGAAGCAGAGCAAGCAGCCCTCTTCGGCCTCCTTTGCTTCTCCCTGGAGCAGCCTCAGGTACATAGAGCCCTGGCTGCACCTTCTCTTCTCCAAGCATGGGGCTAGCGGCTCGCTTGGGGGTCCACCTGCTCTAGTTTCAGCCTGTGTTGCAGGGCTCTGCCCCTGGTCCAATCTGTGTTAGACATCTGCCTACTATGGGTCCGGTCCTCACCCCTGCCTGCTGGCCCAGGGCTTTGAACTGACATTTGATATTGACCTATGCAGCAGAAGATGCTGACAAATGTTCTTTGTCCCCAGAATGGGCTGTGGAGAGGGTATGATTTCCCCAGCTTTGCAGGGGAGAAAACTGACTCCGAGAAGTTAGGTGATCTGGCTAGATCGCACAGCTCATGGGTCCTCCAGTAACTTTTCAAATGAGAGGCTGCCCCCCTCTGCCCCACACGTGCAGAGCCAGCGATGGGACACCTTCAGGACACTATTTACACTGACCACAAAGACAGGCTGACCTTAAGCATCACCCTACCCTCAGGCCTGAAAGGGGTTTGATGTAGTGGGGTTGGGCAGCCACTAAGGTCTGGTCTAACCAGGGAAAATGTAGAATTCTACATTAGGCTGCCCCTTCACCACCTTTGCCATCTCTTCCACCCTAGGAGTTAGCTGCAGGCATTTCCCGGCTGGTGTTAGATGAGGTGGTGCTGATGGCTTGGAGAGCCAATAGGGCTCTGTGGTTCTGGCTGCCTGCAGGGGAACCTTTCACAGGGACCTTGATGGATGCCTCTTATTGCTTTAACCCCCAGGGGCTGGATGGACGGTGGCCTCAGCTCCCTGAAAGATTACTGGAGCACCTTTACTGACAAGTTCTCCGGCCTCTGGGATTCTACCCTCAAGGCCCAACCAACCCCAGCTGCTGAGCCTTGAGACCTCTATATTCCAAATGTACCTGTATGTCCATCCTGTTTGCCTCTGGGCAGGCTGGGTGTCCCCCGAAGGTTGCTTGGAAGGAAAAGCATTCTCGTGTTTTCACCCCTTCCCCAGACCTCACCTAAACAGACTGCTCCTAATAAAGCTGGATGAGAAGCTGCCATGAGTGGGGGTGGCCCACGGACCATGATGTCTGGGCATGGGAGTGGACCTGGGCTGTGCCTCCTCTGCCTCTTTAGTTGTCTCCAGGGCATTTCTTCCTTTGTAAGTCGGACTAGTTCTGTTTACCTGCTTGCCTTGATGTGGTAGGTGAGAGAGCAAATCAGGCAACAGAGTTGCAATTACATCCTGTGACAAACTGTCAAGTGGGGGGACAATGTGTCTTGAGTAGGGATACTGTCTAGCTGGCCCTTCAGAGTTGAGGTCAGATATGATCACGAAGCCTGTGTAACTGGTTTGCGTGCTCCAGGCTGCCTGGTGCCATGAAGCCCACTGAGAGGAAGGAAGCAGGGTGGGAGGCTGGTTGGCTAAGTCTTTGACCCCACCACATCGCAGCTGCCTCCATTTCTTATGTATAAGGTGGGCACAATCCGCCCCCTGCACAGCAGGCTTGTTATGAAGATGAAATAGTAGCGTTCAAAAGCACGAGGCGTAGCGTCTGTGCAGTCCAGGTGCCTGGTAAGCAGTCCTCACTGTGGTAGCTCAACTGCCTGACCCAAGGTCCTGGGAGTCCCAACAGGGTTGTTTACTATGTTCCCACCACCCCAAAGCACTGACTTTAGAGAGATCCAGGGTCACAAAACAGGTCGCCCACCCTGTAGAATCAACGACCAGTGTTCAGAGAGGTGACAGGGACTGCCCTGGGTCAAGAGCAAGCACACTGCAGGGCCAGACATCCATTTTCCACTTTGTGGTCATGGGAAAAGCCTCTGCCAGGTGTTGGCGGCTCCTTTCTGGACAGCACCAGCACACCCAGCTGCCTGGACTGCGTTCTCTCTGGAAATCCAACAGGGGCTTCTCTTCCTGACCGCCCAGAGCTGGCAGTCTCAGTGTCCACACCTGGAAGCCTTCTTGCCCAAACCTGGCTTGATACCTGTTGTCGCTCTGTGTGATTAGGGGCTTAAAAGTCCATCACTTCATCCAAGGGCTCATGAAGATACACTGGGGATGGGAATGGAGCCTTGGGAGGAGGGAGAGGGACTCCCCGGATGTGTGAAGACCACCTGCGTACTAACACGGGGATGAAGAGGGGCCAGTCGAGTGAGAGAAAGGTTGTTCCTGTGAGAACGTGCATACATCCTCACCTGCATGAACACGAGTACTTTGTTACACTTAAAGTAATTGTGTGCGCCCACAGCAGGCTGGTCTAAATAATGAACAACCCGGGCTTGGTGTGTAGCTGAGTTGGTAAAAGGCTTGCCTGGCATGCACAAAGGTCTGGGTTTGAGCCCCAGCACTGCATAAACTTGGCATGGTGGTACAGCCCTGTACCCCTGTATCCAACACTTGGGAGACGGAGGCAGAAAGATGAGAAGTTAAAGAGCATCGTTGGCTGCAGACTGGGTTTGAGGCCAGCCTGGTCTGTCTGAGACGCTGTCGCAGGAGGAAATGAATAAATAAGTAACTAAACAAGGACTGGCAAGATGGCTCAGGTGGTAGAGGCACTTGCTACTCTAATCCAGGTGGCCTGAGCTTGGTCTTTGGGACCCACGTGGTGGACAAAGAGAACTCCTGTAAGTTGTCCTCTGAGTGCCACAAGTGTTCTGTGGCACGTGAAAACCCACACACATTAAATAAATGTAATAAAAATTTAAATTACACTTATTTATATTTGTGTGTGTGTGTGTGTGTGTGTGTGTGTGTGTGTGTGTGAGTCCCAAGGACTAAATTCAGGTTCTCAGGCTTGGTGGCAATTGCCTCTACTTTGTGAGCCTGCCATCTTATTAGCCCAGTGTAATAAAAGTTTGTTTTGTTTTTCAAGACAGGGTTTCTCTGTGTTGTGCTGGCTGTCCTGGTTCTCTGTAGACCAGACTAGTCTCGAACTCACAGAGATCCTCGTCTGCCTCCTGAGCTTCAGGATTAAAGGTGCAAGGACAATTCATCCCGTCCCACCTTTCCTTCAGTGACTAACTTCAGCATCAGCTCCCCAGCAGACATGGACATTCGTGATTTGAAGATGGATATGAAGGCCTCTCTAATAAACGTGGGGATCAGTACCACGAAGGGTTTTTGCCCAGCTGGCAGGTAGAGTGGCTAAAGCCACGGTGACAGCTGCCTTTCACAGCCGGCCAGTTTCCGAGTGGGGGGATGACTGCGTGGGAGTCTTGCCGGAGGGAAAGAAAAAGAGAAGTTTGATGAGGGGGTTGGAGTTCATTCATGAAAGAGGGTTAAATTCCAGGCATTTTATTTGCACTTGTCCAATAATTCCAGTCTCTTTGGCTAATTGAGGGATCCTGGCTCTAGGGAGTGGAAGATGCTCACACATCGTCTGCCCAAGTGGACCTCACCTGGAAACACTTCTGGCAGAGGAAACCGGTCCTTTCCCAATCCGAGCCTCAGCACTAGGGGTTTGAGCCTCTGTGGGGGCACTTTTCAAGGGGCTCCCTGTTACTTTGCCTGGCCATCTATTTCCCTCCGAGCCTTCTTAGGACAGGGATTCTGTCTCACACTCTTAATCAGCCTCGTGCCCAGCCTGAGTGAGCTTGGAGAACTGAGGAGTCCTGTACAAAGGAATCCCCATTGCAGTACCACGTCCCTGCATCACTGGATGTCCCTTTAGCGATCTATGTCCCCCAAAGAAAGAAGCCATCCCATTTTGGAAAGATTTATTCTAAGAAAGCTAATGCAGGGGTGGGGAGCGGAGGTGGGCTCCTCACTGGGCGCTCAGCTTCTTGCTGGCTTGGTCGATCATATTCATTAATCTGACCCTGAAGCTCTCCAGCACGGGCATCACGCCCTGGCGCAGGTCCTCCAGAGCAGGTTTGGCCTTCTCGCTGAACGTCTTCAGGTGTTCGGTGGCCTTGGTGTGGTACTCTGCGAGGGTGGCGCTGTCCTTGAGTCGGGCCAGGTGCTCAGCCAGGCGGTCGCTTATCTTGTCGCTGTAGGGCGCCAACTTTGTGCGCAGAATGTCAACGTGCTGGCGCATGCGGTCACGAAGATCCTCGCCCACAGGGGCCAGCTTCTCCTGCAGCTCCTGCAGCTTCTGGCGCGCGCCCTCATGCAGCTCGGCGCCCAGAGGCTCCACTTTCTGGCGGTAGCGAGCCACCTCCTCCTGCCACTTGCTCTGGAATTCGTCCAGATAGGGCTGCACCTTTGTCTTCACCTCCTCCAGGTCCTTGTTCATCTCCTGCCTCAGCCAATCGGTTTCCTTTTCCAGGTTATCCCAGAACTCCTGAGTCACCGGGCCCAGCTGTTCCTGCAGGCGACCAACGGATGAGCCCAGGGTGTCCCAGTTCTCCAGGAGATTCAGGCTGGAGGAGGAGAGAGCAGCTGAGAAAAGGCCCCAGGCATCCTCCACTGCCCCACGTCTGGGGCAGTCCTGAGTGCCACCTGTTTCCGGAAGTGCAATTGTTGTATCTCTAGTTTCCCGGGACATGCACCCCTCTAACTCCCTACCCCTGCTTCCACATCCCTCTGTACACATGGCCTGAGGTAGCAAGGACACAGATGGGGTCCTTGCCAGGCCAGTTCCCTTTTTGTGCTGCCTGACCAGGACTGGGGGTTACCCAGGGGAAGGGAATTTTGCATTCATAGGCAGAAAGAGGGGCTGTGGTTACCCACCACCCAGGTGAATCCCATCCCTATTCCTTCATTGGAACCTGCCATCGTGCCCAAATGGTAGGCTAGCAGGTGAAGATTTGGCCAGTTAAGTTACAGCATCTTCTCACAGGCCTCTTTGCCCACCCTAGATGGACAACCTTTGCCCTGCTCCAAGGTCCCAGGCTGGGTCCTTTCTTACTTCAGCTGTTTGCCCAAGGCGGAGGTTTCAAACTGGGACACATAGTCTCTGCCGGTGTCTTTGACCGCATCCACATACACAGTGGCGAAATCCTTCACTCTGTCCCAAGAGCTCTGGGGGGGCTCATCTTGCTGCCAGAAGTGCCGAGCCTGGCTCCCTGGGGATGCAGGAGAGACCTATGTCAGACCAGCTCCTGGCTGGGATCTGAGCTGAAGAGTCAGGAAGGAGACCAGAGAGAATTCTGTTCTCTGCCCAGGAAGGTAGGCCATGGGGGCCTAAGCAGAAGCCCACTCCACTCCAACTGTTGCTTCTCTAGGCTGGAGGTACCTACCTGTCAGGAAGAGCACAGCCACGGCCAGCACCACAGCTTTCATCTTCAAGGGTGTGGGTGACCTGAAGAAATAGAATTGCTGGGCTGAAGGGGAGCCCCTCACTTGCACCCCACATTCAAGCCAGTGAAAGAATAAGGGTGTAGAGTGGGAAAAGGCCCAGATACCCACAGAGTGGAACATCCCTTGGGAGGCACTAGGGAGCCAGAGTAGCCTAGGGCAGGTAGCCAGCCTCACTTACCTCCCTGGAGCTCTCCAACAGTCCCGGAGTGAGTGCCCAGCTCATCTCCCCTGGCCTATTTATGTCTGTAGGCAGGGGCTGGGCTGGAAGACTGATAAGCCCAACCCTGGCCCTCTCTCTGCTTACTTGTCCTGACGATGTGGAACTTAAGAGTTCAAGGATCAGCTGTGTTCCTGAGGCTGGGCAAACAGAGTGGGCAAACAGGAAGCTGCGGGGGCTGCAGAGCTGAGATCAAGGGTTCAGGTGGGGGCAGCAGGGGAGCGGCTGCACACTCAGGGGGTCCCCAGGATTAAGGCAGTCGACTATCCTTTTCCTGTCTATGCGGGGAGCAGGGGGGGGGGGTTAGGGAACTTTGGGCTCCTGCACTCACACTCCCTCTCCAAAGTTTCTTGCATTACAAGGAGTTGATCCTTTCACCTCATCCTGGCCCCCCAGGTAGGGTATGCAGCTCTGCAGATGCCACGTGCCTGAGAGGCCTCCCATCCCTAAATCCAAGAACAGCTGAGGTGCCATGGAATTGCCTGGGTGAAATGCAGAGGGGTTCAGGGTCCCAGACTGACAGTTCAGAAGACATGAGACCAGCATGGGATTGTCAGCTCCTTCCTTCTCTCCTCCTTTCTCCCTCTCCCCTCTTTTCTTCCTTTTGGAGATAAGGTCTTTCTTTGTAGCTCAAGCCTACCTCCAACCCAAGATACCCTGCCTCATCCTTCAAGCGCTAGATTATGGCACCAAGCCCAGCTTTAAAATTGTGTGTGTGTGTGTGTTTGTTTTGCTGGGGATGCACAGGCTAGACAAGGCCGTGCACATGCTAGACAAGGAGTCTACTATTGTTTTTTTCTCTGACTGCCAAGGTTTTTGTAATGTGTAGATGTTACCCAGCCTCCCCTCCAAAGACAACCTCACCATCTACCATGACCACCAAAAGGGGCTGATGCAGTTCAATTATAACAGCCTCCCCAGAGTGGTGAGGGCCTAGGCTCCATCCCCAGTATGGGAGAACTGGGCAGCTGGGTATGGGAGGCTGAGTACGGTGGCCCATGTATTCAATCCTTGCACGAGGTTTCAAAACCAGCTTTGGCTACATAGCAAGTTTTGAGGTTAGCCTGAGCTACAGGGGACTATCTTAAAAAGCCCAGATCATCCATGAAACCGCATAATGGAACCGGTGCATTACCAAGCTAAGAAAAACTTTTGAGACCATCTGTTCAGGCCTTGCCTATGAAGTTGCTTCTAGATGAGGAACTAGTCAGCAAGAGTGGGGGGAATTTGCTGTGTCCCACATCTCCCAGCCTCAGGCAGGGCAGGGATGGACCTTGAGCCCAGGTCTTTGCACTTGGGACTCAGGGAAGGCATGTGCTCTGCCCATCTTCCTCAGAAACTCCCCAACTCTCTAGAAACCAGCCAGAAGTCTCTTCCAGCTCTGGGAGTGGCTGGGTTCTAGCCGCTCCCATCCTAGGAGGCCCTGGAACCTGAAAGAACCTTGGCTTGAACCTGGGCTTTGCTACGTATTCTCCAGGTGACCTGGACGAGTTACATAACCTCCCATCCCTGGGTTTCTTATCTGCTAAGTGAAGATAATGACAGAACACGCCAGGCCTTCGTTATGATCCCAGTCACCGTGTGGGGAGCACAATGACAGGATGGAGATGCGTGTGCACTTCCTGATGCCAGGAACCGCTGTTTGTTGCCTAACGTGGAAAATGTGACTAAGGGACTTGAGCTGGAAGGCAGCCTGGAATATCCAGAGGGCACAGTAATCACAAGGGCCCTTCAACATGCACGAGGAGGCTGGAGGGCCAAATCCAAGGAAAAAATTTGGGAATGGGAGCAAGGGGTAGAGCGATGTGAGTGCTGGCAGCGGTGATCAGCCAAGGGGTACTGGCTGCCCATCCATGGAAGCTGGGGGAAGCAAAGGTGCACATTTTTCTGAATGAAAACTCAAGTTTTCAGAGGGAACACCACTCTGCCATGCGTTTAGAAATTCAGAAGTTTAAACCTTGAACTTGAGATATCTCAAGAGCTTGAGATAATTGTGTTGTGTTAACCATGAAACTTGAACATGTGCACACAACTGTTGAAAGGTAACCAAAAGCAAATGGTAAGTGTTCCATGTCCCAGAATCCTAATTTCACTGCCATGAACACATTTGTATTATAGGCCTGTGACCCCAGCTGCTGGCAAGGCGAGCTCCTGGCTTGGAGGCACAGTGATGTAGGACACCTTTCCCAGGACCAAACCAGTCCCATGTCTGTGGGAGCATGCAGAGGGAGTGGCCTGCTTGAGAGAATGATGAAAGCAGCCCCCCACAGGAGCAGCTTCTTAGATCTTTCAGGGGTGGGGCAGGAATCTGAGCAGCTTACCTGTTGGCCTCCAGCCTGTTCTCCAGTCTCGTCTTTCTCTTTGGCTCATTACTGAAATCATGGTTGCTAGCTCGTTGAGCCAATATATGCTCAGTTCCGTGGTCATCAACTCACTTCCAGTTACCTTGAGACATCCCGTTAGGTTGGAGGTCAGCTTTCTCCCTTAGTAATTTACCTGTCAGAAAACTGCAGCCTAGAGCTGCTAAGGCTCTTGCCCCTCAGCCTTGAGATGGTGCCAGTGGGGCCACGAATCAGGCCTGGTTTCTAGTTTTCAGACGGTGGCTTCTGACTTCTGAAGCCTTCATATTCTTTTCAGGGACATTGTGGCTCAGGGATTGGGATCCAAGACATTAGAGTACAGAACTCTGGGACAACCTGTTACTGAGCATTAAACGTGCTCCTGTTTTGGTATGTAGCCCAGGCTTCTCTCAGACTTGGGGTAATCTATACCACGCTCATTTTCTTCCCCTGTCCCCTTCACACTTCCTTGCTAGTGTCTGTCACTTTATCACAGGACATTTGGCTTAAGCCAGTCTAAACATTGCCTTTCTGGACAGGAAGTCCTTCTGGACAGATCAACAATAAAATGGGGTCATCCTAGATTGAGACCGGGGTTGGCCGCTGTTAGGTGTTGGGTGCCCAGGGCTGGACCAGGGAGTGGAGACAGAGCCATCATTATGGGTTCTACCACCACCATCACTCCCTTATCTCGGGAGCCTCCACACTGACTTCTGAACTGGGCAAGTGCTGGGATGCCCTAACACTTGTGTGAGTGCTGGCAGCTTCAGGAGTCATGAATGCAGTCCATTTCACAACTTCTGTCTCAACATAGCCGATTATCTGTACAGGGCAGTGCAGGGACTCTGTCCTTGCTGGGCCTGGCACCAGAGACTTGCCAAACATTTATTGGATGAATGACATTGGTACACTAAAGGCTCCCAGACTGACAAAGGGTTATAGGAAGGCACAGGCCTTCACTGGTGCCAGCCGCTTCTAGGAACATGTACCTGATGTTCTAGATGGTGCTGGTAGGGATGGGGAGCTGGGGCTGGGGAGGGTCTCCCTAAGCAGGCTGGATCCCCAAGGTTTCCTGATGGACAGCCCTCTTACAGTGAGGGTATTGTCACCAACTTTGCATGTTGCTTCTGCCTCCTGCTCAGGAGAATTAAGAATTTTGTGGTTGAGTGGGTGGGGCCTGGCACCAGCACAAAGACAGCCAGAAAGTCCCCTTCCCTGAGCCCGGAGAGTGAATCCTGCTGCCCTGGATACCCACCCTACCTCTAGCTGAAGGCGCCTGGTGACGCTGCCAGAAGCACCTGTGGCAAAAGGTGTACTGACTTCTTGGGAGTCCTTAGGGCCCATTACCAGCTCCAAACCCATCTCGCCTCTCAGCAGTGTGCCCAGATTCAGGACTTCCAGGAGCTCGCCCAAGATGGCACCCTCTCCTCTGAACAATCCCATTGTAATCTGGGGCTCAAAGGCTTTCCCATGTGCCCCTCTCTGAAAGATTTTTATCTGTATGAGTATATGCCATCTGTGTACTGGTGTCTGTGGAGTGTGCCAGAGCCCTTGGAACTGGAGTTCTAGGTGGAGTGAGTTTCAGGAAGTTGGTGCTCTTAACCACTGAGCCATCCTTCCAGCCTCTCTCACTCTTTCTAAATGCCCGATATTCTCAGTCATTGAGCTTTCTTCTCACAAGACTTAAGCTCTCTCAGCTGTGCCTGGGACCTGTTGGAAATTTTGCCCTGTACTGAAATCTGGGCGTGGACAGAGGAAAACAATAGGAAAAGCCCCTCTCTGTCCTATGCTGACGTCACATCATCCAGCTGACTGAGGTCACCCCATAAAGATTCCAGCCAGGGTTAACTCAAGGCTCTCCTTCCTGAGGACCCCAAGGAATCCATTTCCCACCCAACTCTGCAAACACATGTCCCTGCCGAGGAGTTGGAATCCACGTGGCTGTCTGGGACACAGATGAGGCTGACTTGTCAGGCTCAGAAGGCAAGGTGACAGGAGTGTTGCTCAGAGCCCCACCCTAAGCCTGGGGATTTCTCCAGATACCTGTGTCCCTCCATCCCTACCCCATGTGGTTCTCCTAGCTAGACTCTGAACTGTCAGGGAAACAGCATATCAGTTAGAACATAATAAGGTTTTTATTTCCACAACCTCCTACTGTCCAACCAAGTTACTAAGTTGTAAATGTCCCACACAAACAAGGACAAAATGTCTTAGCAACTTGAAGCTGGAGAATGTTTTAAGCCTTTTTTTTTTAAGTTTAACAGAAATGAGAAAGAAAAAATACTTCTTACATTTTCAAAGAACAGAAATAGCAAAGTATATTCATATACATTCAACATATATTGCGCATATTGGTTACTACAACATAAAGCAATGGTGATCTTGAAAATAGTTTGCAAGATGGCACGGTTAATAGGCTCACTGGCTTTCATCTGGGTGGCTCTGGAGGGTGGCGTCTGTTCTTCCATCAATCCAGTACCATGTAAACAGGTCAGGCCCAGCATGCGGAGCAGCAGGGCATGCCCGGGACATCAGAGGTGGACTGAGCTTAGAAGTCAACAGTGGCTCTTCAAGCTTTCTTGGGAAGTCAGACTTCTGGTGGGTAATTGGTGACCCCATGAAGTGGAGGGGAGATCGGAGGATATGGGACCATGGAACGGGTCCCTAGCAAAGCTCTTGCATTGAAAACAATTCCACTCAAGAGACGGTGGGCTCGGAAGCAAGCTGCCGGTGTCAGTGGAGAAGGGTAAGTTGGGTGGGGACCCTGCTGGCAACATCCGGATGCCATGCTAGACAACAGCTTTCTTCTGTGCAAATGCAGAGGCTGGAGACCTCTGGCTCTCAGAACGAGGGCTAAGAGTCAGAACAGGGTCCATTCCTCACTGGTTTTGAGGACCAGGAGAGAACAAGACCTCGCGTGGCCCCCAGGCTGCAGAGGAGACTTTGGTTCTATCAGCAGAGAGAGAAAGGTAATGACACAAACACTAGCTATCGCGTAAGTGCTGCTGCAGGTGGGAGGGGGCCACTGCATCCACTGATGGCACGGGAGAGTGGCTCACAATGCCAATGCCAAGGAAATGCTTCAACAGAAGGTGCAAGCCACAGTTCAATAGCACAGAATCTGGTTAAACATTTCTCTTTTAAACAAAAATTACTTTTGTCTTTATTAATAATAACAATAACAATAATATCAACATTTACCAAAAACAATTCCTACATGATCAAGAATTAAGTTGTAGGGCTGAGGATGCTAGGGAGAGGGGAAGTTAAGGGAGTCCGCAGAACCTCCTATTCTTGTCTGTGACAGAGGCTGAAAGGGAAGGGCATATATGCACACTCATATATATGCACACATGACTGGACCAAGGGTCCTTTTTACAACGCAGCAGAGAATAAGAATGGAGCCCACACAAACACCCCTGCTGGGTGTTCACTCGGGGGAACCAGCTGGATGGTGGCTAGAGGGGAGCTGAGCCACACAGAGGGGGCCCACACTGAGCCATCCTGGTTGGCAACTTTCAGCAACAGGCCATTCAGCCTACGATGGGTTCAGATGGGATTCAGCTGGGCCAGGTACAGTTCTAGTGGACCCCAGCAGGAGACCGTGCCAGGTTCCAGACTCGGTTTCTTTTTCTCTTTTACACACTCGCTCTCAGCCTCTGAGCTCTGGTCTGGTACTTCTTCCTAGCAGACTGGAGCAGAGAGTGTGAGCCTGGTCTGGGACGGAGGCTGCAGAAGGGAGGGTCCTGATGTTCAGCCCCTGAATACTAACCGCTGGCTCCTCTGCCTCAGAAATGGAAAGGGAAAAACAAAACCAAGAGGGAGAGAGAGAAAGCTAGCCTAGGGAAGGAGAGATGGGGAAGGAAGAGAAGAAAATCTTCTTCAAAGGAAAATTCCCAAAACAAAATACAAGCAAACCTCCAAACACCAGAAACTCAATTCAAGCACACCAGATGCCGGTTCACGGAAGACGGAGAACACGGATTTCCTGTTTATTTCCTTGGTGCCTTGGTCATACAAGCAAGCATGGCAAAAGCCCCTCGTAACCCAAACGACGGCCTACTGGTGCCCAGTGTGGGGAAAGGGGCTGACACGGACGGCACAGGGGTGCGACGCTGCTGGACACTGTTGGTTCACAATCAGCCTCCTCCTCCTCCTCGAGCTGTACACAGACCTGTGAAGCAGACACAGGGCTACTCTGAAGGAGTGCACTCCTACCTCTTTCTAATGGCACTGGGGATGGAACTCAAGATCCTGTATGTGCTATGCATGTGCTCTACCAGCAAGCCACATGCCCAAATGTCCTTGCTGAAATCTTTTTTAGGTGTCATTGCATGAGCCTTACCACACTGAGGCTCTGCCATGCCTCTGACCATGGCTTCACTTTCCTCAGGTCTTTCTGTTTCTGTACAGATAGAGCTACTCGAACCCTCCACACAACCTTTGTTAAGCCAGCAGTGCCCATCAGCACTATATATTACCCTTTGTCTACTCCTTACCAGTCCATCTGGGGCTGCAGCTGGAGTTCTCTGGTAGAGTATTTGCCTAGTCCTGGGTTCTATGCCCAGCACCAAAACACCAAACAACAACAAGAACAACGAATGAAAGGAGCCTGGCTGGATCTGTTCTTTGTTGTGTTTCGCCCTTCAGGATGGAGTGTAAAGATTAGCTCTCTTTCTTAGTGTGCTGGCCAAAGGTCACCGGCTTCTGTCCTTTGCAGCTATAGCTCACTGGATCTCAGAAGACACATGGCATCTACAACACGAGGTGGGCCATGCACCTTTGCTCTATAATAAAACTAACACAGTTCTTAATGAACAAAGCAGGCAGATGGGAGGCTGCATGGGAAGAGTGGCACTTGAGTTCGCCAGGTACCACACATGGAATGGGCGTGCTGAAGGGATCAGGGCTGGCATTGGGCCACGGGGCTGCCTGGGCCCTGGCCAGGGTGGCACTCACTCTCCATATCCTGCTACACGCCAGCCTGCTCCATGCTGAAGGAGACCTCGGGGTGCTTGTGGCTGAGCAGGATGTCTGTAACACATGTGGATGGATAGCGAGAGGAGTTTAAATGCTGGCTGCCATCACTCAGGCCTGGATGCTCGTGACCTCCCAGACTCACCCCACATTCTGCAAGACCAAAAAGAACATGCGAGACAGGTGAGGGAGGGGAATGAGTGGGACAAGAGAGAGGAGGCACTCGCCTAGCAAACCCAGACTGATTCCCATCCAGACTCAGGCCACGGTAGGCCCTTCAGATGAAAGGGACCCTTCCTGACCACCTTCCCTCCTTTTCACCACCCTCTTGAGCAACTGACATATGGGGGAGAAGATGAGAAACCCCTCCGGAGCTTTTCTTGGAGTCAGTGGAAAGGAGGACTGCAGTGAGTGCCCACAAGGAGCCAGGCCAGGCCACTCTTTCCTGGGCATCGCACTCTACCCACAGGAGGCCAGTACCCCTCAAGACACAAGGTAAGCCGTGTATCTTGGGACCAGGAAGGTTAAGACTGCCTGCAAAGCTTAGGAAGGTCTATTGCCTGTCTATTACCAGGCCTCTATTTACAGTCTCTTGCTTTGGCTCCATAGAGACACAGAAACGCTCGACTAAGGTATGAGGCCCTCTGAGGAGATGCAGAAAGAGAGCTATTACTGAAGGTGCTTTTGGTTGCAGCTTGGACTGCGATGGCCCTGTGCTGACAGAAGCCAGAGTCCCTCACATACGCACTCTTGGGGATGCGTGGGGAGCGACACTGTGTGTGGCTCTTCACATAGCGCACTGTTTCCACAGAGGTCTGGAGCAGACACCCTGGGGAGCTGCCCAGGGGTATCCATGGGCAAAGTCTTACCTTCACCTTCCCCATCCTGAAACTGCTGGCTGCCCGTGAGTGAAGACTGACTGAGAACCGCATCCGCCATTCGGGCGGAACTCAGTGCCTTTCCCGCCACCAGGCTCATTCCTGGCAAGGTATCCAGCTGCACCTGCAGGGAACAGTCGGGAGGAGTGAGGCTGCCACTCTCAGGGAACCCCTGTTCCCCCCACAGCAGCTCAGGAAAAGGGTGTCCTGGGCCACCACTCCAAAACGCCCTTCCTGTACAGCACAGGGCTGCGGCTGCGTTCTGAGGGGACAGCCCTGTTCTTGAGTGCCCTGTGTGACACGGTAGCTGCTAGGCGTGTGAAGGGAATATGACAGAAGAACCAAGTTTGAACTTTTGTATGACTTTAACACAGTCACATCTGAATAGCCACAAATGAGTGGCTGGTGGCACCTTGGCGCCATCATGGCTGCTGTGTCCCAGTTGACAGGCTGTGCAAGGCCAGGTCAATCCTCAAGAAAGACACAGACAGCCAAACAGTTGCCAGAAATGGACCAAGAACTGAGAGTTCATAGTGGGGCCTAGATTTCTGGGAGAGGTTAAGACCCCAGATGTCAGCTCATTTGATTTGGATGAAAGATTATCCTGGCATGTCACCAGAGTTAAGGCTTGTCTGTTACGGAGAATCAAAGAAATGTCCCACAGCCCGCAGAGGGCTGGACTCTGAAAAGATGGTGGAAGGAGAAGCTCTACTTTAAAGTTCAGATTGGCACCATCCCACCTCTCAGCAGGGGCCAACATACGTATGCATCGTCGCTGTTCTGGATTGTGTGGTGTCTCTGGAGGGTCCGGGACCTGAGAGGCTCACTGACTGAGGGCCGCGTTGGATACCCAAGCCCGTTGTGATCCGGCAGCTCCATTGCTTGTCCTGGAGAACTTCTATCCATGCAGTTCCCTATGACAGACTCTAGGAAACAAGCACAACAGGGTGAACAGGCATCTCTCAGTGATGCCAACTCCCATGTAGCCCCGTGCAAGAGATGATTGAGAGGAGGACCACAATTGCCCAACTGCCAAGAGGAGCTGGGGCCAGCCTGACAATACCAGGCCCTGCAACAAATATGAGTTTTTAGGACACTCCCTGGCCTAGGGAAAACCCCACTGGTGAATATGAACTGGTCCACACTCATCCTGGTCTTTGCCTACATCTCTGCTGGCTTAGCTTGTGTTTGCTCCTACATCAGAGAGAGAATCCAGAACTGCCAGGGCTTCCAGCCTGTATCCCATGGACGCAACTTCCGCCTTAGCACCACCCCAGTCTCTCCTGTTCTCACTGCCACTTCTGACACTGCCCACGGCTCCTTCACCTGGCGCAAAGTGCTTACACACAGCTGTGTTTGACCTCACTTCCCATGGCTATTTTGACATCATCCAGGTCCACGGCTTGAACTACACTGAGTCTGTGTAAAGAACCAGCAAGACTGTTCAGTGAAGAGAGGAACTTGCCATCAAGCTGGATGACCCCAGTTCAGTCCCCAGAACCCACCTAGTAAGAGAGATGATTCCACATGCATGCGCATGCACACACACACTAAATAAATACAGAAAGAATTACTGAAATGCTTTATGTTCCAAACCCACAGATCCAACTATTTCCTTGGATATCTAACTAGTAAGTAACACTTGCGTCAAATTTCAAACTCATTAACTTATCCAGAACGTGTTACTCCTCAGATACCCTTGTTTTGGCACCTCATTTCACTAATCTTTAAGGGATAAGCTCTTGATTCCTTTGTGCCAGTCCCACAGTAGCGAGAAGTCTACAGAAGCCACTCATTCAATAGTGGACACTTCAGACCCCAAACTTTCTACTTCCAGTCAAGGCCCATTATCTCTTGCCTAGATCATTTTCTAACCACCCCCAGTTACTACCCTATAGCCTGCACTAGTCTTTTTAAAAAATGTGTTACTATTTTTGTATGTGTGCACGTGTGTGTTATATGTACATAGTACATATGCATGAGTCTATGTGCGCATGTGTGTGTGTTACATGTAGTGCTACACCTCAGCTCTTCTAAGATTTTTAAATCTAATTTTTAAATCACTAAAAAAATTAGTAGTTGTGTTCACATGGGTTCACACACACTCTGCCTTGTGGAGGTGAGAGGACAACCGTTGCAGGTTGCAGGGCTCAAACCAGGTCAGCAAGGTTTTTCCTGCTGAGCCATCTCATTGGACCTTGTCCAGAGATTTTAAGGACTGTTATTAATCGGGAGCAGGAGGCAAAGGTAAAAGCAGTCAGTCCTGGCTCTTCAGTGCCCTTCTTCCAGAAGCTTCTGTTTGTGTGTGTGTTTTCCTGTTTGTTAAGTTCCCTTTCTCCCTTTTGGGCTTTTTAGATCTGAGAAATGAGGCTTCTCCAAATCCAAGAGCCCACCCAGCTCTTTTGAAGTTCTGTGGGCTTCTGCTTTCCTGCTTGTAGCTCTCCCGCCTGGCTTCCTAAGTGAAGCTCATAGGCCTGAAAATGCCACCCGGACGTAAGAGCCATCACTTGGCAAATCAGTTGAGCAGTTATCTTGGGTGCCCAGCTTAGCGCTTGCTCCTCCATCAAGTGGAGGAGGTACAGCAGCCACTAGGACACCTACAGGAGGGGAGACCCAGCTTCCTGAGGAGGAGGAAGGGAACTCCAGCCAGGCAGCTGACCATTCCAGATGTCTGCTTCTGTGGGGTACACAGGCTGCTAACCTTTGGTCTGGAAGAAACAAATGTGATTCCACACCAGATCCAGGGCTGAGAACAAGCTCAGCAGCAAAATTCTTGCTTAGTGTGAGTAGGACCTGTGTGTGATCCTCAACCATCACAAAAAATAAACCCAAACCAGCTGAAAATGAAGCATACTGACAGGAGTTGGGGAGCAGGCTCACTGGAAGGATCAGCACCCCACTTTCAGAAGATGTGCTGGGAAGGGGTAGAGTGGAAATAGGGAGCTGCTGGGGCAAGGATCTTGGCTGTCACCCAAAGGCACCTGTGTTGAAAACTTGGTCACTAGCATACGGCACTATGAGGATGTGATGAGACTTTTAGGAGGGAAAGCCCGATAGAATGAAGTTAGGTGAGGTGGTTCAGCAGATAAAGGTATTTGCCATCAAGTCTAATGACCCAAGTTCAATTCCCAGGACCCATAGGTAGAGGAGATAACTAACCCCCTCAATTGTCTAAACATGCACACACACACACACACACACACACACACACACACACACACACACACCCCTGTCTCTCTGTCTCCCTCTCAAGGTGGCAAGATGGCTCCATGGGTAGAGGTGCTTGCATTAAGCCTGATGACCTGAGTTCCATACCTGGGACCACAGGGTGAAGGAGAGAACAGACTCCTACATGTTGTCTGTCCTCTGACCTCCCCATGACGGCTATGCAACATAACTCATCTAC
Organism: Microtus oregoni; assembly: GCF_018167655.1. Lineage (NCBI taxonomy): Eukaryota > Metazoa > Chordata > Mammalia > Rodentia > Cricetidae > Microtus > Microtus oregoni. The sequence continues at coordinate 3,022,109 of NW_024543831.1, read as the reverse complement.
CTGCATTGCACAAAATAAATACAAATGAAAGCAAGTTTTTAAAAGTTAGGATGCTGGGATGTGTCCTTGACTGGGATTTGGGAACCAGTCCCCCTCCCCCCATTGTTTCCTTTCTGTTTCCCAGCTAGAATGGGGCGTAGTTTTATTACATGCCATGCCTTGTTCTGTGTCATCTCAATACAGGTCCCAAAGCAATGGGGGCAGATCTGAAACCTCTGACAGAGCTTTCCTCCTCATAAGCTAGTGTTCTCAGGCATTCTTTCACAGCAATAGGAAGCTAGCACAGGCACAAAGGAAAGAATAGAAGGGCCAAGAATGAGGCAGAACAAGCAGGGGTCCAGGCCTAGAGTACTAGAGTACACAAAACATGGCAGCCAGGCAGCCACCCCTTTATCCTTAAGGTCCCTTATGACAGATAAGGGCTCCAAAATCCGGACACAAGTGGAAGATCTGTGATAAAATAAACACTCGGGACTCCACAGGTAAAATAGCCAGTTTAGGAAGAGTGCTGAGCCGCAAAGTCCTTCGATAAGACCTGCTGATCAGCGGCTCTAAAAAGACCAACCGCTGACCAAGGGACAAGAGTCTCTGGCACCCTTTATGCCAGTTCAGGAGTTGGAAGGACAGGCAGGCTCATAGAAGGGCACATAGATAAAGCAGGAACCATGCCTTCCAATAACCAGGGGGGTACAGAGGATGTCTGAACAATTAAGGGATAAAATGCACAAAGGGATCCAAGGCACACTCCCACACCCGGGGGACTCTGGGGCAGCTTGCGTAACTGTTGAATCTGTCAATGTTGACTCGTCCTTCCTATTTACTGGGATTTAAGAGTAAATGAGGAACGGCGTGTTTGCCTACCTCTTAAAGGCTCTAAGGGGCAACATCTTAATCCCTTCAAGGCTGTCAGCACTTTACCCTTAGCAAGGCCTGAAGCCAGCTGGGCTCAGAGAAGAGGATGTGGTTTTCTGAGCTGTACAAGCTGGCTGTGCTACTGTATTTACTTACAGAGTCAGCTCCTGTAACACTGCAGAAGGGGGAGGCACCTGATTTTCACGTCTCAGGTGATGACAATGAGACCGTCGGCAGCAGAGTGCAGTTACCCCTGAAACCTGGGACATTTGCAAAAAATTTTTGGCAAAGTATGTGATCGGTGCCTTGCCCAGACTGGCCTCCCACTGGTGGAAATCAGACATCCAGGGAACAGGAAACCATGGACACAGGTATGAAGGCATCCAAGTTTCCTAGACTAATACCAGTTAGCTTTGCACGACCTTGAGAAATACTAATACATCCAGAGTTCTGCGCTTGTGAACTGTATGTAGCACGCACGCACGCACACACGCACACACACACCAAGGGGTTCTGAAGCAACTGCAGCAGTATGCACTGGGCAGCACTGAATCATTGATGCCTCCACTGCATTATCTCACCTTTCTGGGCCCTGTGGCTTTACTGAGGACAGACATTAGAAAGGAGGACGACTCATCTGTGATACGACAGAAGACAGGTAGGAGTAAGACTAATGTCAAAGGTCAGGGGGAAAAGGTCAGTGATAAACAGGACCCCATAGGGTGAGAGTCAGGCAGAGAAAGACTGGAGGTAAGGCTGTAGGGACAGGACAACTTTGAACTGAAACCCAGAGGGTTACACACATGCTAACAAAAGTCCCAGATGGAAGCCTGCATCTCAGATGACAGTGAAGGCCTCCCTCCCTAATAGTTTACATCTCACTCTCCATTATCAAGTGCACTCCTTCTCACATGAGCAGAATGTGTAAACACAAATGCCTGACCTGTCACAAAACGCTAGAGGACCACTGTTGATCATGCTTCTCTTTCCCAGACGAGGACGACCAGAACCAAGAGTCTAGGGCTCTCACAGTCAGGACAGGGTGGGGCCAGGGCTGGAACTCTGACTCTCAGCCCCACAGTTTATACATTTCCTTAATGCTGCTGGCTGTCTCTACTGCAGAAGCTTTCTGATGACCGTCGGGCATCTCTGGATCCCACGGCACGGTGGTGTGAGCAGGCGTGTCATGGGCGCTGTCTACTTCTATCCCTTTATTTTGTAAGTGACCCACCAACAGCCACTTCCTACATGCTCCACTTCCCCAAATGGTCCTGAGGGTCTTCTCAGGGCTCCCCACCCCCTTAGCAGCACAGAGTACAAGCTAATGCCCTTGCACACTCAAATTAGGGCAGACTTGCCCAAGGCTTTTACTCTGAGGGGACTCTTACCTCGGCTGGGCACCTTATTTCTGCTGAATGTGGCAGCTGGCTGGTGTCCATAGGGATGGATCCCCAGCTCCCGGGCCTGACTCACAGTTCCCAGCAAAGACTCAGGGTCCCCAGGCCCACCGGTACTCAAGAGCAGAGGGCTGTCGTGGCAACCTTTGGTCAGTGTGCTTGAGCTCTTGTCTGCGAAGCCTGCCTTGGCCCCCTCACACAAGCAGTCCTCTTCCATGCTCTCCGAATGCATTAGTGGCGGCTGGTGGGCATACCCATGAGTGGGGGTGGGCGAGGGACCCTGTGAGATACTTTCCTGTGCTCTGATCTGTAGGAGATGCTGAGGGCTGGTGTGGTGGTGATGGTGGTACGAGTCAGCATTTTGATAAGATAAAGCCTGGCGCTCCGTCATACACTGTCCCCCGAGGCTAGGAGCTAGGCTCCCAGCATCCCCTTGGTTCATGTGCCTGAACAATTCATGGTATTCTTGCTGCTGCTGCTGCTGCTGCTGCTGTTGCTGCTGCTGCTGCTGTTGCTGCTGCTGCTGCTGTTGCTGTCGATGCTGTTGCTGCCTTTTAATGAGCTGTGCAAACTCCGCTGGAGGCAGCCGAATGTCCGAGTGGCCGGTGAGCGAATGTCGGGGAGAGAGCAGTCCTTGAAGGATGTGGGGAACCTGCTGGTGTCTGGTATAGTCTGGCGGTGTAGGGGAGAGCAGGGCCTGCTGTAGTGCTGACGTGGTATAGTGTGGGGGCTGCTGATGTGCATTGGGAGGGAAAGTGGGGAACTGGTCGAGTGGAGGGACTTTTAGGGCTTGAGTTGAAGGAAACCCCACTCCTGCTGAAGGGCTGTAGCTGCTGGGGGATCCTCGGGACTGGTCCGAAAACAGATTGGGGTTTAAATGCGCCTGGTCGTAGTTAGCAGGAGAGAATCGATTCACGTTCAAGCTGCAGACACAAAAGGGAGTGAGTACCAGGCATCTGAGTAATAACTACACCAGCTTCCCTGGGGATAGTCACTAGCCTTCATCAGCACAAAGACCCCATGGTACAGACCTGGGCCGTGACATCACTGCTATTTGTCCCCTTATTTGTTTACCCAAGTCTTTGAGGAGACTTATGGCACTGGGCATGGAAGCAGCAATCCTGAAAGCAACAGTCCAGCCTTGATTTGTTTCTTGACGTCTCATGCAGCCCAGGCTAGCCTCTAACTTGCCACGCAGCCAAGGAGGCCCTTCAACTCCTGATACTCCTGCCTCTACCTCTAGAGCGCTGGGGTTCTGGGTACGGCTGGCAAACCTGGTTCACGTGGTGCTGGGGTCTGTGCACGGCAACCTGGCACTCCACCCGCGGAGCTACGCACTCAAGCTTATTTAGCCTTTCTTAAAAAATCATCTGAGCTGTTTACAGTAGCTATCTCCAAGAGAGCGACAGAGAAGGAAAGACCCTGGACAAATAACCTAGGGAATGAGACCTTCCTACATCCCTCTGACAGACCTTCCATTTCCTTTCTTGTGGGCCATCAGGAGGGCACACTGCCATTTTTCTCCTGTCTCACTAACGGTTTGGTTCATGAACAGTTTACAAGCTCATCTTGATCCCACCATGCTGCTTTCACAAAGGGTGACACAGAGCATGGGCTCCTCAGACTTGTTCCTTCTCATTCACTCTGCTTAGGGACTTCTTCCTCTCCAGCTCACCTCTACAGGGCTGGGCAACACCGAGGTGCTTACCTGTGGGCCTCTGCGCTGTCCGCGCTCAGTTGCTTGGACAAGGGCCGGTGCCCATAGCTGAAGTTAGCCATTAGGTTGTTACGGTGCTGCATCTGCATCTGACTGGCACTGGGGCTGATGGCGATGCCCCGCCCCGGAGAGCCTGTAGCTGTCCCTGCCATGTTGCTGAGCATGTCAACCGGTTCCTGCAGCTGGATAGTCACCGGCTGTGACTGGCTAGGCTGCTGCATGCCCAAGCAGGTTAGTGCCACACTGGGAGGTGGGGAACAGTTCTCAGGCTGCTGCTGAAACATTGCACCATGGGAGGGTAAGCCTTGAAACTGGGAGGGAGATGTAGCACCTGCAGAAAGAGGGACAGCAGGGTGCCCAGGTCACCTGCCAGCTGGGAGTAAGGGAGCTCAGGAGGAGACTCACAGCAGACAGCATCTAGAACAGCCTTCTTACACCTCACTATATAAGACAATGCCAAGAACCGGCAGAGAAGTGATCTCATTCACAAGGTCCTGACATAGAATTGTATACGATTCAGTAGGAGAGGTGGATTCTCCAGGAATTTGTAAAAGCGGGTCTACAGCTGGATTTTGAGTAGCAGAGGTGTAAGCAGTGCTTCTCAAATGTGAACACACACGAACATTCTCATCTGGCAGTTCCAGGACAGACCCCAAGATCCAGCACTGATTCAAAGACTCTACCTTGAGTAGAAAAACCTAGAAGCAACTCCAATGCTTTTCCAGAATGCCAAGGAGACTGATAAGGAACTAACTGTGTGCTAGTCTCTGAAGAATCACACCCAGCAGAAATAGTGGAGAGGGTTTTAGTAGCTATATTAATAGCGGTTAATCTGTATTAAGGACTATTATATTGGTTACTATCCCAGGTAATTTATGTATCCCAGGTGATTTACATATATTTATTAAATTTTGCTATTATTACAGTTGTTACTGAGAAAGCACAAGTACACAATAGTTAAGAAATTTACCCAAGGTTTCACAATCAAGAAACAAAATTTAAAAAAAAAAAACAAAACAATAAACCAAAGCAAAAGATCAAGTTTTTTCCTGCATAGCACATAATGGAACTATCTGGATGGCTGCCTCCACTCACCGTGAGACGTAATCATGGCACTGTTGATGGGCGGAGGACTATTACTTGGCTGCCTGAAGAGATGGTTGTTGGGGTGGTTGGGGGGTGGGCTTGAAGGTTGAATCCTTAACCTTAAAAAAAAAAAAAGACAGAACAGATATATAAGCCTCCTGAGGTGACAGAGCCATTTGGAGTTAACAGTTAGCCATATAGACATCTTTTAGTTTGGAGAAGCCAGTCATGGTAGCAGGCCACCACACGCCTGTCCACATCTCATTCGGCCAGTCTTTCCAGGCACAAAGGCAGTGCTCACTGGCCTGGCCTGCAATGGATGTTAGCTTACTCTGTTCATACGGCTAAGGAAATAGCCAGGATCTTAGGAAGCCCCTTCAAATCTAAACCCACTGTCCTGTTCTCCCAAAGCGAATGCTCAAGTCAGACAGGTTTTCCCATCGAGTTTGGCCCTAGGCGCCATGCTGTCCAGCCAGTGACTCAGGAACAGGAGTGCATCGTTTACCTTTGGAGCTGGTGGGTGAGGAGGGCTGGCTGGTTTTCACATGCAGCCTGAAGAGGTGGGGAAGGCTGAGGAGGACAAATAGAATCCTAAAACATAAAAGGGGTGGAGGAGAAACCAGTATCATGAGCTGCAAAATTCATCAGAGCTACTCTTGGGCAGGGAGGTGACAGAAGGCGCTATCTGTGACTGACTTTTGCTCCCGTGCTCTATCAAAGGGTTCAGCTGCCTTTCCTCACACATGTGACCCATAAACATAACTCATGCTCTACTTTGCCCTGAGGCCTTTTCACAATGTGCAGGCTAATGAGCCCGAAAGCAAACTCTAAGCTCACTGGAGAAGGCAGAGTAGATGAGGGCCTACTTGAATTTGCTGCTGGAGAATCTGGTGGTGCTGCTCCTGCTGGTACAGCATATGCTGCTGCTGGGTCTTCTCCAGGGTTCTCTCATCAATCTGTCCCCCATACATCTTCTGTAGCTGTTCACACTCCTGGAGGGAAAGCAGTGGGGATGACGGGACACAGCCAGGCCCACCCCATGCAGTGATCTCTGCAGCAGCAGATCTGCCCCCAAGGTCTCACAGGCAGAATGAGACACAGAAGAGCAGTACCCTTGATGGGCCTGGCCAGGGATCCTCTCACACTCTGCTCCATGAGAACGAGCCACCAAGGACACACCGAATGCACGAGTGAGCGTCCAGTGTAAATCAAATACAAATACAAAGCACACGCCACTTGAATCTCTTGGCCCTTCATAGCAGCCTGGAAGCAGGTTTCCTACCAGCTGGAGATGATGCTTGGTGCTAACAAGGTACAGCAGCAGGGTACACTAGGACCCCGTGCCCTGTGTGGCAAGGGGAATGCCAAGTTTGCTTAGAAGTACCTTCTCTGTTGCTTCCCAGGGAAACCCAAACCAGAAATGCCTTTCCAATGAACTACAGAGACAATGGAAAAATTTTAATCTCATTATGAGGGAAGAAAGTTTGACCCTGAAGAAGGCAGTATATGAGGAAGGCGCATTACAAAGCTATACTGTTTTAAGCTAGAACACCTCAGTGTTGCTGACACGAAGGCATAGAGAGTTACTGTCCTGGTCCTGGACAATGGCACTGCTACCCGTTACCCCTGCTCCTCCACAGGATTACCTGCTGTAACTGTTTGATGCTGCTGTTGGTGCCCATTTTTTCCAGGTGAGCTTTGAAGGCCTGGATGCTCGCAGCCCCATCTGAGAACCGGCGTACAGGAGAGAAACGCTCCGTAGGGAGGTGCAGGGTGTTGGAGTCCTTGTAGGTGGAGCTGAATATATGGGAAGAGACGGTTAGCAGCTAGGACTTGGGGGCTTTGACCAATCACACAGGGACCACTGTTCCAGATGACTACAGAGACAGCAGGCTGCATGAGGAAGCCCGTACACAGCATTCCCATGTCATTTCCTGAGGTGGCTGTTCCCCTTTAGAAGACTACATTTCCTACCTGTACTTACCTTAGGTCTACTTCCCAGGTCTGGTGAGGTACTAGGTCAATTACATCTGGTTCTTATAAACATATTAGAGCTGGGTGTAATTCATCAGTATAGCCAGTATTGGTTGTACCAGAGCTCTGGTTTGTTTTTGTTTTTTTCTAGCTCTTGTAGACCAGGCTGGTCTCAAACTCACAGAGACCCACCTGCCTCTGCCTCCTGAGTGCAGGATTAAAGGCGTGTGCCACCATTGCCTGGCTAGAGCTCTGGGTTTTATAGTCATACATTAGTTTCTATTATAGTTACATTTTAGGGGGTTTATTTTTATACAAGCTCGGGTTTTAAAAACCAGATCTCTATCTGGTGTCTTCAGAAACTTAGAAGTCACCATTTGATCCGAGTTTCCTCCAGCAGTAACCTACATGTGGCTGGAATGAATGAACCAAAGTCAGCTTTGGGGTCAAAGGTCTGGCCTGGAACTCACAGTTCTGTTCCTGAAAGGGGAGGGTGGAGGCTGGGGATGAGGAAAATAGGACTTCTGATACCAGGATAGAGACAGCACATTCCTCAGGAATGTGGGCCTCAAGATCCTGCACGTACCTTGTGGACAGACGTGAGCGAGACCTGTCACTGTGAGAAGCCCACACAGAGCCCACCTGCCCACCCTCCTTCTGACAGAGGGGTCCCCACTGCTCAACCAGAACACAGCCAGTGTCTTATGGGGAGCAAGAAGAGCCATCGATAAGGAGCCCAAAGGCGGCACCAGGCTGGCTAATACCTATGCGTCACCTAACCAGAGAGAGATGTTTATGAGCTGAGATAGATAAGCAGGTTAAAGACTGCAGAGGCAGCGTCCCCACAGCTGATGGAAAGGGTCAGGGGGCAGGTCTAGGGCAGAGATGACATTACACTGAGCTAAGGGTGAGGTGACTGGTCACCTTGCCAGCTCAGACTGAAGCAGAGCCAAAGCCAGGGAAGCAGGTGAACAAGCAAGTTCAAATACAGAGCAGACAGGGAAGGGCTGAGGAGAAACGATGACGGCAGCGAAGCCAAGAGAGTTCGGATGACAGGTGAAAGCCCTCACCCTTGTCACTAATGGCACTTCTGCTTCTGACTCCATCACAGCTTTAAGCAGGAGTGAGCTATGAAATGAGCATGAACATCTATTTGTTTTAGTAACATAAAAGACAAATTAACCCGGGGTAGGGATGGGTATCACGATCCAGTAACAGCATTCGGGAAGGCGGCTTTCCGAAGCAAGTTCTGTCTGTACTGCAGATCCTTTGAATGAATTAAAAGAAAGCATCGGTATCATTTCTCCTAAGATTCGACTCCTACACTTTCAGAATCTTCAGGCAATGGACAGGTTTCTGTCACCAAGAGCTGTTCTTCGAGCAGTCTTCCTGCACAAAATCAGCCTTTTATTACAGCAAGAACATCCCAGGTTCCAGGTGTGGCACGGCTTTCTGGAAACTCAGGCTGTGAAGAGACTGGCCCCAGCTCATCCCGGCTCAGTAACTTCAGGGGAGCGGTTCCAAGGGACCCGTCCACTGCAGAGGCACGGGCAGTGTCAAGCACACTTGACTTTATTTTCAACAGCAACCATATTCACTCAGGACAGCCTCACATGGGCTGCTAGTTCCACTATACCCTTCGAACAGAGACGCAGCCCCCAACTGGACAGAACCTGTCTTGTGTTAACTTTTAAACCACACACTTCCAGGGGGGAAATGTTGACCAGCCCCTCTTCTGTCTCCAGGGTAGACTTCACCTAGTATAACACAAAGAATAGATATATATATTCTGTTCTTGTAATCATTTTCCAGAAAATGAAAGTATTTCAGTGACACAGGCAGGCCACCCATATCATATTGTTTGTTTTTTATGGCCTTTGAACACTTCTCTTTCCCCCTGAACTAACCTTAATCTCCTGTGCTTGGTGACCCCACCAAGACACTCTTGGTTTACACAAGTACCCCACAGTACACAATCTGTCATTCAAGCATCCATTGGTTTTCAACTCGGTGTATCTTGGCCCCAGAAATCCATGCACCACTACCAAGAATGTGACATAGAAACAGAGAGCAGAGCTGCAGGCCAGGCCTTGGCAGAGACTGCGGGCAGAAGGCTCATCACACAGGACCTGCAAGCTGTGGTGATCTTCTTGTAAGGACAAATGTCAGTAGAATAGCGGGTCTGTGAGGTTGGCGGGCTGGAAAGTACTGAGGAGCACAGAGGGGTAAAGCTAGATACTCAAAGGGTAGAACCTACACAAGAGGCCTGGGGAGGGCTGACAATCCCAGTCTAGAGGAGGAGGCGAGGAGGAGTGCAAGGGCAGAGTCCTAAGTTACCAGCTGCCCGGGCGGGGTCAGCTCACTAGACAACAAGCAGGGAGGAGCTCTCTGTGACTGAGGTGCACTTCCCCAGGGGTTTCCTTCGGAGGAACTGTGTCATCACCATCATACATGACAACCTCCATTCCTTCTGCTCTTCACAGGACTTTTCCTTTCTAAATTGCTCACGGTCATTTATAGAAACTTACTTCCATTCTTCCAGAGTGCCAATGTGGCACTAATTATTACCCTGTCTGTTCAGGGTTCACCTGTCCCTGCTGATTCCCTGATGCCCAGTGAACGAGAAGCACAATGGAATACCGTATGCAGCTGATCAGTGACTGGTCACAAGTGTTCACTCACACAAATACACTTAATTTCCTCAGAACCTTCCCAAAGGGAGACTACATTTCACGACCCCCATAAGAAGACTGGAAGGATCAGATCAAGCAACGGCTGCTGACTTTGGAAACGTGGCCTGTGAGCTGGAAGACAGCATCAGAACAGACTTGACTAAGACTGTCAGTCACCAAGGAGTCACAGAAGACAGTCGCCTTAGCTTTCTTGCTGTTGGGCTCCCTGGTCAGGATGGTGAAAGCTTGGTTTCCCTTCTTCAAGGCAATGGTCTGAATAACAGAGGCCTAGTGCAGACTTTGCTGTCAGACCCTTCGAAGAATGACTTTCCGTTCCTGCTCTACCATTCATTAGGGATGCTCCTCCCCCTATGGCCAGCCTGCTGCTCAGGGCTAACATCACATAAGTGCCCATTCTTTCGAAGGTGATCAACTGTTAAGAGTCAAGCCTGTGGATGCTGCTACAATATCCTCATTTCTAGAGTTGTCTTCTGAGAGCATGACTCCCTCGAAGGCCTACAGGAATCAGCTGCAGATGACAAACAGGTCTGCAAGGAAATAGGATGGAAGGACCTTGGATTGCTCCAGAATCCAAGAGAAAACTCTTGCCTTGTATCTTGCCTAGTGCTGGGAGCTGAGAAGATGTGAGTTCGGGATGGCAGGTGGCTTCTAGTTAAAGCCAGTCACCATGACCTGGAGACTAGTCATAAGGGTGCTGGTCCAGTGAGCCTCAAGGAAGCTCACACTGCCATGTGGCTACTCACCGATGCTGGTCAGGTACCAGGTGAGGAGGCCAGACCCGGGGACGGAAAGACTGCTGTCCTAGCTGCCGTTGTAGGTCCGGTGGGATCTCAGCTGTCGGGCTGGTCATGGCCAGTGTGTGTCTTTTGGACCTATTTGCCAAGTACCTGCAACAAGCAGGGAGGACATTTCATAGTAAAAAAGACAAGAATGTTTCTGTGCTAGAAGCAACAGAAGCTACTCAGGAACGCTCGGCAGGACAGTGCGGGTGCCAGAAGGGCTCCGCGGTAAGCAGCCCCTGACAGGATGGAAGTAAAGCATGTCTAACTGGCCAACAGAAGTCAGCTTACCACTGAAGTGGCTGAGTTTTGAGCTTGAGAGTAGCCATTTAAGAGAGGAAAAGCAGGCCTAGCTCACAAAGGCAACAATTTCCTTACTTTATTCCATTCAATAGAAGAAGTTATTTTTTTATATATCATTTTTTTTCTCCAATTTTCCAAACTACAAGTCAGAGGAAATGAACCCAAGGCCTGTTTCAAGGGAGGTAGTCAGAAAGAGCCAACTTATGTCTCCTGGTGTCAGAGGCCTCGGGTTTTGTGCTGTCCTTACTACATGCCAAAGAAGATAGACTTACTTGAGGACAACTAAGTTCTTCCCTCATGTCCTGTGACCAAAGCTCAGTCACTGGACAAGAAAGCTGATGTGACACCCAGAGGACTAACCTAAGAGGATGAAGGAATAAAGTACTTGGGATACTCAGAGCTGTTTTTAGGAGATAAAGAAGCAAGGTAAGAAAACGGAAGAGTCAGGCGCCCAGGAGTCAACCTCAATGATCCCTTCACACTAAAAAACTTCCAGACCCACACGGGTCAGTACCATACAAGATCCAGGCCCTGTGTCTGGTTCAGCTTCCTCAGCACTTCTGATTGTCTTGGGTACACATAAGAGAAGCATGATTCCTCTGTCCCAACAAAATGATGGGCACTCTAGCCTTTCAATGTTGGTTGGAAGAGAAAGGAGGGGACAGAGGAAGGACGGCTAAGACAAAGAAGATAAACCATGGCTGCATCTTTCCAAGGAGGGAAGGCAGTACACAGAACAATCCCTACTTTCTTGTTTCTCCACAACACCAGCAGGGCTCATTTGTAACCTCTTGTCTCCTTCTGTCAGCAAACCATAGAAACAAGAGCATCAGAGTGAGATGGTCACACAGTTCTTCTCCTATGGCTAGGCTGTGGAGGGAGCTGGCACCCCTGTTCACTAGGGCACTTTGCTTTGTTTTGTTTCCTTTTCTTTTCTGCAAAGGACCAGCTTCTTTGAACAGGAGCTCTATATAGACCTTCTGAGTGTAGGGAGCATCCTGGACAACAACCAGAAGGTTCTCAGTTTGTTCCTAACTACATTGCCCATGTAAGCTAAAAGTCGTTATCAGACTGTAATTCATTGTATGCAAACTTGAGAGAAAGCTATCAGTGGTTAATGCTCATTGATAAAAACACCCAATGTTTCCCCCAAGAGCCCATGAAAACCGTTTTATTTCGATTTCCCTCAAGGGAAAACATATAATCTTGAAGAACACCTGTGTTTCTGGGAAAATACATGCTGGATTCTGGTGAAAACCGCTCCCCAGAAAATAAGAAAGACAACTTCACAAGGGGGCATGCATGGAGCTGAAGACCATAGCTACTGGAACTGAGGTCAACGGACAGCACAGCATGCCTGACCGTCACTACTGTTCTCTGTGAATTAGGCATCTCTCAACAGGGTTCTACAGACAATGGATATGTACATCTGTCTCTGGCCCCAACCCACCCCAGCCCACTTTTTTTTCTGTTCCAATATCTCTTTGTTGGTACAGGGAGTAGAAGAAACACACAGCAAACAGTACAGGAGGTATTCATTCATTCTCCTGGGAAGGAGGAGTCCATGCCAGAGGTCCAAGGCCAGACTAGCTAGGATCACTGTCATCTCAGATCTCCAACTCCTTTTCAGTGAACAGTTCGTGGCAGGTAGGAGCAGGCTGTATGCCTTCTGAACACTATCAGAGTTGCAATATGAAGGCGGGGGACAAGGAAGGGAGGAGGGAGGAGAGAAAAATGTTCTTAAGGTTATTGCTGTCACTTAAGGGGCTTCCAATGGCGCTTATAGAAATGAGATTTCTGGGCAGTCTTCTGTTACTTCCGTGTGGGGAGGAACATGCCATCTGGCTTGAGCAAAGAGACCACACAAGGGCCGAAGCTGCACTGCACCACCTCCTTGGGCAGAGGTGACCTCTTGCTGGTTGCAGGGGGAGCCTGCCCAAGGACGTTCTGCAAGCACTGCCAGATGTCACATTACCTCTGCACAGCTTCCTGATCTGGTTCCCCATCCGAGCTCTCCTCATCCACAGGGGTAACGGCTGGCACTGCCTGCAGAGACAGGAAAGGAAGGTTCAGGGTGGCAGCTAACTCTGTGGTGCCTTCGAACTCTGATAACTGGACTGAGGCCCATGGTCTTGCTAATGCTATCATTTCAAAGACTTTTCTAGAACTCATGGGTTAGAGAGAACTTTCATTCCTCTTGTTTTCTACTTCCAGCTTGCTCGGGTAATAGAAATTTGGCTTTCTTCCCTTATATCTGCTTGTCTGTTCATCTAACACTTGAAGGCCTACTATAAGACAAACTGTGAATTTACAACTATAGTCATTGCCTTTGTTACAGAGACAAGTGAACAGACAATTAGAAGAGCATGATTAAGCTCTCTCAAGTCCTCTATGAGGTGCTTTGGAGGCCTGAGGAGTGCACAGGAGCTAGCAACCAGGCAAAGAGCAAATGGGTCAAAGGCTGAGAGAAGTGTCCATGGACCTGGAATACATAAAAAACTATCTAAAATGCCGAGGAACTGACCTCATTAATGTCAGTCCCAGAGTTTGGATGTTTGAACTCCAGAGAAGCATCATGGTGCTTGAAAGTGTATCGTCACAGAACATAAAATCTAAGAGTTTGTATTCAATACTTTAAAATACTCACTACCCTCCAAAACATGAATGAAATAAGAAGCACCATACACATATCACAGGGGCTGCTGGCTCCTCTGCACAAAGACAGGAATGCTGTGTACTCTCAAAAATATTCTTGGCCCAGTGGCATATATCAGCATCATCCACACCTCAGGCATCATCAGAAATGAGTTCAATGACCAAACAAGGAACTTTAAAAACACTGTATTATGGGGCTGGAGAGATGGCTCAGTGGTTAAGAGTATATACTGCTCCTGCAGAGGACCTGAGTTTGGTTGCCAGCACCCACACTGGGTGCCTTGTAACTCAACCTCCAAAGGCTTCTACACCTCTGACCTCTGGTGCCCCCCGCCTCTCCCCCACATTAATTTAAAATATTTTCTTTACATTTACACAATGGAATACTACACAGCAGAAAAAAATAACGACATCTTGAAATTTGCAGGCAAATGGATGGATCTAGAAAACATCATATTGAATGAGGCAACCCAGACCCAGAAAAACAAATATCATATGTACTCACTCATAAGTGGTTTTTAGACATAAAGCAAAGAAACATAAAGCAAAGAAAACCAACCTACAATTCATAACCTCGGAGAACCTAGACAACAAAGAGGACTCTAAGAGAGACATACATGGATCTAATCTACATGGGAAGTGAAAAAAGACAAGATCTCCCAAGTAAATTGAGAGCATGAGGATCATGGGAAGAGGGCAGAAGGAGAGGGGAGAGGAAAGGAGGGGAGAAAAATAAATAGTTTAATAAAAACAATAAATAGAAAGAAAAAGTTAAAGATTATTTTCTTAAAAACTGGGTTAATTACAAAACAAAACAAAGCTTTTAAAATGATCCCAACATTTGAAGCTTCACGTCCTTTAGTTCTAGGGTGGAGTAAACAGACAGGAAGTGGCTATAGCTGAGGCAGAGGAAGGACACTTATAAACGGCCTTGAAGAGCATACAAATGTATTTTGGGACAGGCAGTGGTGAATCACTACAGGATTTAAAGCCAGGGCACAGTGTTACAGGATCTGTGTTTGGAAAAGTGAGGTCTCTTCAGCTGCAGGGTAGAAGAGCCCGCCAGTGGAAACCAGGAAGCCAGCCAGGTATATCATCTGGGAGTCCACTATGTTAATCCAGGTGACCATGACTAAGGAAAGGGGGCAGAGATGGAGAGAGGCAGGCTATTTAATTCACAGACATTAGATAACTGACAGCAGGAATACCAAAAACTGTATAAAGATTAAGAAAAAAAAAATCCATGTTCCTAGCTTGTGTAGTCACCAGGACAATAACAGTGCTGTTCACAGTCACTGTAAGGGAAGACAATGTCAACACATTAAGGTAAGCTTTGGAACTGTTGCATTCAGGTTGTGAGTACTTGTGCGGTAGCCACTAGCCCTCTGGTGGAGGCAATCCCACAAACACATGTGTAGATCTCGGAAGAACACTCTGGGTGAGAACCAGATGGCAGGTGGAATTATGGGAGCACACAGGCTCATCCAAAGAGGAGACAAGAAAGAATGGGAAAGGGGCCTCAGGTCAGTCCCGGCTGAGCAGACAGGAACTGAAAGGGAGACTGGAAGGCAGAGGAAAATCTAGGGTGGTGCTGCAGGAGCCAAGGGGGAAAGAAAGGTCACCAATGACAAATAAGAGTTGGGACATCCAAAAAGATAAAGATTAAAAATGCCCACTGGATTCATCAACACGAGCTTGTAAGGGACCTTGGCAGCAACAACTCCAGTGGACAGAGTTAAGTCACCCCACTTCCCACATTGCTGATTCTGATTCCTTCCGACCAATAGTGA
Organism: Microtus oregoni; assembly: GCF_018167655.1. Lineage (NCBI taxonomy): Eukaryota > Metazoa > Chordata > Mammalia > Rodentia > Cricetidae > Microtus > Microtus oregoni. The sequence goes on along the minus strand of NW_024543831.1, from coordinate 3,006,863 downwards.
CACCGAAAGCCTCTGGTGCCTAAGAGCATGTCATTCACTTTGGCATTTAATCCTGCATGTTTGTTTCATTATTATTATTTTGAGTTTGTTTCTTAGCCCTGGCTAGACTGGGACTCACTATGTATACTAGGTTGGTTGCAAACTTGCAATGACCTTCATGTGCCTGCCTACCAAGTGCTGGGGTTACATAGTTTTGCACACTTTTTTACTAGTCAAATATTTCATATGGGCTAGACTTGTCTTTGACATCATAAACAGCATGCTGTTTCTGCTGTGGAACTGTTTTCTCAACTGAAAGTGGGGCCCATAGGCTCACAGCGCTCTGTGACCAAACCCATGAAAAGGAAAGCATAGAATTCCAGAGTGAGCTTCCAGGTGCTTTCCTGACAAATTAGTGGAGTGATTTACAAATTATTGATCCACAATGGATCAAAGGAGAGCAGAAGTCACCAGCTGCCGTGATTGTAAGCAGTACTGCTCTAAAGAGCTCATGAGGCCTATGGAGGTAAAATTCAATTCGATGGAACTCTGACAGAAAAATCATCAAGAAATAAACAGAAGCCAACGTGTCACCGCCATACAACAATGATGCGACTGAAGCTAGAGCCATGATATAGTCATATAAGCACTGGGGTTGTGCCAAAAACGTGAGGTGGTGCTCAAAGGAGAGCGGGTGAGAGGGTAATTTTGAAAGCTTGTCTAAAAAGTGCTAATTGCACAGGCTGTAAGCTGGCTTGGCAGGTAAGCACTTGCTGCGCAAGCCTGAAGACCTAAGTTCAAACCGTGGACCCCATGTGAAGGGAGAGGACTGACTCCCAGAAGTTGCCCTTGGGCCTCTATGTGTGCACTGTGGCATGTGCACACCCCCTGCCAACTAATCTTCCTAAGACAGAATTTAAGAAGCCAGTCGTTCTAGAGTGCACTGTCCACTTGAACCGTCTTCTGTGGGGGACATCCTCTGAGCTGTCTGTATGTGACTGTGGAAGAGGAGGAAGTCAGCAGAACATACAGAACACTATAAGTTAGAGATGAAATTCAGGTATTTTAGCCATGTCTAGCCCTAGGCTCACAGCCTTCTTGTGGAAAGCCTCTGAGAAAGTCAGGCTATGTGCTGCTACTCACTGGTGTCATGGTGACAAGTGGGGAAGGTCCCCGTGGGCGCTTTAGCAGCTGCTGGGCATGCAGTTGGATGTTGGCTCCTCCATCTGATGCTCTCCGGCCAAGGGGCCCCATTCCATTCAGCAGCTGTAGTGTAGGCGGCTGTAATAGAGACTGCTCCTGCCAGGAGGGTAGGCAGGATACAGTGGTGAGATAGTACAATCTGGGAGCAAACAGCACTGCCCTCATCTACTCCAGTTAGAGGATCCTCTGATGGTGAACAGAACTGAAGAACTCTCCCATTGCCAGAGCTGTTTACAAAAGGGAACACCCCCTGGCTGAGGAAACCCTTCGCTAATAAGGACAGTCCTTTTAAAGCTTCCCGAGGGAGGAGCAAGCTTGTTTCTTATGGGCAGGCCCTTTCCACGGCCACGTACCTTGTACTCAAGCTGTCCAGTTGGCTGCAGACTCTGCATGGGCAACAGGTTGTGCATGAAGTTCATGTTAGGGGCCACCTGCAGGAATGGAGCCTGTGGGTTCACTCCAGGAAAGCCAGGCAGGAGCTTCTGCAGATCTTCCATAACTTCCGTGCTGACAGAAAACCGGAAAAGAGAAGTGTGGTTCCTCAAGTATTTAAGTCTCTGAAGTGATGCTACCACTATACCCCCAGCACAGTTATTTTGATTTTGTCTGCCTGCCTGCCTGCCTGCCTGCCTGTCTGTCTGTCTGTCTGTCTGTCTATCTATCTATCTATCTATCTCTTTTCTTTTTTAAAGACAGGGTTTCTCTATGTAGCCCTGGCTGTCATGGAACTCACTTTGTAGACCAGGCTGGCCTCAGACTCACAGAGATCTGCCTGCCTCTGCCTCCAGAATGCTGGGATCAAAGGCCTGCACCACCATTGCCCAGCTTTTTCTATCCTTTTTGTGTGTGCATATATGTGTATGCATATGTACTCTACATGTGTGTAAGACAGCAAACATGCGTGCAGGTATCCAAACATATGTATGTACATGAGTGTGGAAGCCAAAGGTGGGTTGTCTTCCTCTATCATGATCTGTATTTTTTTTTTTTTTTTTTTAAAAAGAAGGGTCTCTCAACTGAACCTGAAGCTCACTGACTTGTGAGTCAGGATGGCCATGAGCCTGTGGATCTGCTTGTCTCCACCCCATAGAGTAGAAGTTACTGGAGAGGTTGAACAGCTGCCTTTTCCATGGGTGCTGGAATCTAAACTCAGGTCTTTATGCTTGCAGGGGAAACACCTTCCCCACTACCCATTGGGCAAAGTCAAGTCCCCCACTTTACTTTTCTCCGAAATTTCTATTTCTGTATAAGATTCTAAAGCAAAACAGAAGTCTGCTATGTGGAATTTCACTCTGTCATTTACTCCAAGTTACTGGCAATTGCTACTCTTCATTGATCCTCTCAAAAACCAACAGAGGAGACACTGGCACAACTCCAGGCCAGGCTTTTAAAGCCTGGAGGCGAAGAGCAACTTTCTAGAGAGTACAGGCCATCTGCTAAGACAATGGCTGCCTGAAGTAGCAACTGATTCACCAGGGAAAGAATGCAATTCCTACCGCCAGTGCTGACAGGACAGATAAGTACTGGCTGTTCAGGGCTGTCATGCCCAGCAGACTTTAAATAAGACATCTTTCCACTAATCACGACTCAGGACTCCACCCCTCTGTGGTGACACATTTTGTGGAACCAAAATGTTCCTTCAATTGCTCGTTTGATCACAAGCTGAGAACAAGGAACATAAAAGAGCAAACCACCAGGCCTGGGCGTTTCTTCTGAGATCCACTCAGAGGAGAGACATTTATAAGAGACAGCTCTGCCCTGAGCTGAACTCTCAGGAGAAGGCTTGCTACAACCTTCTCTTCCCTGCTCAGTTTAAGAAGACATTCAGCACTGAGATGGACAGTTGTTCATGCTGACATGCCTCAACTGCAGAGCAGAAATGGGATGAGTTGGCCCTTAATCCATTTGCCCAACATGAAGGCCTCAGGGAACATTGTGACAGGCAGACTTTGAGGAACACTTTGGGAAATGTGTTTTGGTATTCTTGTTCATTCTGGGAGCAGAGCAAGAGACTGAACCCTGGGACCTTGCCTATGTCAGGAAAATGCCTCTGCTGCTGAGCTCTATCCCCACCACTGTTGACTTCATGGTTAACTGTTCACATATATAAATTATGACACATCACTTAGCTTCCCTTTGTAGGAGACTGCTGATATAGAACATGGGCAGACAATAGCTCTTAAACTTTGAAAGTTGGCTGTTTGATTGATTAATTGAGACAGGGTTTCTTTCTATATCCTGGCTGTCTTGGAACTTGATATATAGACTAGTTGGCATCAAACTGAGAGATCCTCCTGCCTCTGCCTCCTGAGTGCTGGGACTAAAGGTGTGCATAACATTTTGCTAAACTTGGCTGAATTTTAAGGAGTACTTGTGGATGACTTAGATCAGAAGAACGCCACCATCATGGACAAATATTCTATCATATTCTTCACCATGGCACAATGGCTGCTAAGAGCAACCAGATATAGGGAGACTTTAACTAGTCAAATTGGCAATGGTCTACCATGATCCCTTATGTGTTAAAAATGTGTCATGGTTACTTATTTAGATCATGAAGTAGGAGAAAATGTGTCATAGGAGGCACTCAAAGGCAGAGTGCCATAGCACAGGACAGGAATGTTGACCACATACTTACCGTGGGTCAGCCACTCCCACTGTGTGCCTTCTCATTGACAAATAACGAACCAAGGCTTCAGGAGAAGGCTCTTCACCTTCATCGCTGTCCAAGTTCAGTGTCCCATCAGGCTGAGGTGGAAGGAAAAACAAGTGATCAGAAATAAAAAGTAACTAGAAACAAGAAGGAAGAAAAGGAACTGTGGCTCTGGGAAGAAAAGTGGTTTCAATTGACAGTGATCAGATATGGTTACTTACCTCTATAATTTGGTTCTCTGGGTTGATCAGCTGAACTTGGGGGACACTAAGGTTCATGGCAGTGCCGGTCTGCTCCGTCTAGAAAGCAGTACATATGGATAAACAAAGACTTGAGACAAGAGAAGAAACAACAGCTTTCAAATTAGCCTCTCCTCTCACCTCTCTCTTTAAGATATGGTTTTTCTGTGTAGCCCAGGCTAGTCTTGAACTCATCATTCTTCTGCCTCAGATCCCCATAGACTAGGGTTATATTCAAAGCAGTCTTGATTGCCACCCATACCCTGGTATAACTTGTCCCCACCTAGGCCACTGAAGACACTGCCCACCTGGATATTGACTGGTGCTTGAAACGTCATGGCTCTGGGCATGCTAGGAAGAGCTCCAAGGCGCAGAGTTTTATGTCTCTTATGTCGATCGCACAGCAGGCTGTAGATTGCACTATAGTGATCATAGGCCTCTGATTTTAATGACTACCAAAAAGAAGGGGAAAAGGTGAAAACCCCAATGAGATGCCGTCCCAATGACCACATTCTCCAATAACATCTGCAGACTCCACAGCAGCTTCTTCCTTCCTTCACAGACCAGGAAGGACAAAGGAAGAGGAAAAAGGATGAAAGCAGAAAGACCCAAGTACTCAGGAAGAAGACAATGCAGGAAAGGCAGGCAAGAGGAAAGGCTGCTTGTTTTATTTGCTCTCCACTCCTCCTAGGTACCTCAAGTGTCCGCTCCTTGTCCAGTCCCATGTCTTCCATGGCCAAGAGGACATCATCATTGATTGGCTCTATCTGTCTTTCTTCCTTCAGCTGCTGGCATTCAGCTATTAACTGTAACATGGAAAGATGCAAGCTGTCAAGTCCCCAGTTAACTACATCAACATGGCATGTGATACATACTGACCAAGCTGTTTTATGCTCCCTTGCTGAGGATCCTCTGGGTCTCATACAAAATCTAAACAAGACAGCTCTGGCAATCAGTTAGGAGCTGACAAGAACCTCCTGTTTCCTGAGCTCCTGGGGTATGTGGAATGATCATAACGGAAGCAGCAGTATGCTACAGAAGCTGTTGAAATAAGCACTCAGACATGAGAGGTGCTCCGGTGGCAGGAACTGGGGCTATACCGTCTCAGAAGTCAAAAGGAAAAATGATTTAGGGACGAATGATAAGGAACCAGTGTCACTAGTCTCCACAGTCGAGCTGGCTCTTGCAGGCTTCCTGCTGAATTCATATCCACGTCAGTTTTACATAGCAGTTGGTTCCTAGTGCTCATTTCTTCAGGTCTTGGGCAGATTAAGTTCTCTGAGGCAAGGGGCCCAGCTCACCCTCTCGAAGTTGGGATCTGCATCCCCCAGCTTCATCCACTTGTGCCTGCAGATCTGCTCCATTGAGAGGCGCTTGTTTGGGTCTAACACCAGCATGTGGCGGATCAAGTGCTCACATTCTGCAACAGACAAACAGCCTGCCTTCAGTCTGGTGAGGGGGGGCACTGGTGGAGATGAGGAACTAGAAGAAGCAAGAGAGGCAGGTAGATTCTCAGGCTCCCTGCTTCTAGTTATGTTTCCCTTCTGCCTCCATCCTTACCTACTTCATTGCTTACTCCTGAAGGAAGTGAGCAAAGAGAGAAGAAAAAGAAATTCAAATGGGGAAGTCTGGTCAACTCCTCCACTAAGTCTGAGGAGAAAAACCTGGGGCTAATGCATGAACTCCGTTTTGTAAAGCATGCCTCCCTGTAATAGAATGAAGACTAGAATGCCCTCTACAGAGACTTAATGTCTTAGAAGTTCTCAAATTGGTCAACTCCAGCCTCCTATACATGTTATCATGTGTATATTAATAACTTTGGGTTAGGTGTGCAGTGTGACTCTTCAAAAGTCAGTAGATCTGGAGTTTCTCATGACACAGGGGACATGGAGAGGGGGATGTGCATAGGCCACCTGTCACAAGCTGTGACATGGCTGGCCTGGACATGAATTAAATACTACAGGAACATAAAGTGGAGATTCAGCCAATTAGTGTTTCTCTCTGGGAATGCATACTCTAGGTTATACTGGAGAAAGAACAAAGGGTTCAAAATCAGAAACCTTTGAAATAAAAGTCATGCCCTTTAAAAAGTTTCTCATCTGTAAGCTGGAAGTTCTGATGACAATGTGGGAGTGGCAGTTATGGGGAAGGTGGGAGGCAACGGTAAGGTCTTCTTCCCAGCACTTTACAGTTATTACCTCAGTCTCACATAATCCTAAGAGTAGTGTACTAGCATCCTTTCCACTTTAGAAATGGCCCAGATTAAGTACAAAATCCACAATCACATGGTTTTCAAGTCAGATTCAAACTGATAGTCTGGCTGTCCACCTGCATGTGTGTACATCTGTGCAGGTACATTTGTCCATGTGAGCAAGCATGTAAGTCAGACGGCAATGCTAGGATGTCTTCCTCAATTGTTTCCACCTTATTTTTAGAGACAGAGTCTCTCATAAACCCGAGGAACACCAATTCAGCTAGATGAGCTGGCCAGTGGACTCCTGAGATCTTTATATCTCCACCATCAGTGTTGGGGTTACAGGTGTGTACCTCCATGCTTACTTTTATGTGGTTGCTAGGGATCCAAACTAAGGTCTAATACTTGCACTTTATCCAATGAATCAGCTTTCCAGCCCTTTACCTGGTGCCTTTAACCACAGCTGTATGCTGCCTCAATCTCACAGAGCCAATGGGGGTCCATCAACCTGAACACCACCAGTCCTTTAGCCAAACCATCACTGCTTGCTCAGACAGTCAGAAAAGGTTCCTAAGCGGTCTTTCTGCTTTTGTTCTTTCTTCAGTTACAGTGTACTCTCTGCTGGGATGTTTCTGGAGCCAAGGCTAGAGCCGCACCACCTTAATAAGTCTACTTAAATAAAAATAATAACTTCTTAACAACTCTTAATAATTTCTTCCCATGATCACCAGAATAAATATCCAGAGTCCTGGGCCTCCAAGGCTCCTGTCTGTTTCCCACATAACCAGCTCCTTCCACTGTCCGGCCTCTATGCTTGCTCCTCCTCAGGAAAACTGACTCCTCAGGCCTTCTCACGGCAGCTCCTGTCATACAGGTAAGAGCTTAATTGCCACGTCCTCAGAAGCTCTTCCCTGACCTGTGGCTCAGTGGCTCTTCACTGTTTCACTCGGCTTTCTTTACATGGATGACTGAAGGACTCGCGGTCCATGCCTGTCCTTGTTTACTGCCTTTGTCACAGTGCTAGGCAGGTGTCTTTTCTACTGTCACATGCACTATGGACTCTCCAGTACCAAAGATGATTATCATATCTAATAGGAACTGAATATATACTGAAAATATGAATAAACATTTATTGAATATTCACCTTAATCAGACAAGACTGTATCACAAAATGCTTTTTATTTCATTTAATCTTCACAACAATCCTAAATTAGGTACTATAAAGAGCCCCATTTGAAAATGAAGAAATGAGATTTTAAAAAGTTAATGCACTCAGCTACCACAAGGCTGTGCTCTTGACTATCCTGTAATTCATCTTCAGGCAGATATAAGTTCCAGTTCATCTCTTTTTCTAGAACAAATTCAACTCTGCAATTTCTATAGCATTTTTGGTAACATCACTGTCATGAAAGATATACTAAGAGTAATTTAAAAGAATAACTCTTAATTTTTAATGTATCATAACTCTAAAAACCTAACTAAGATGCTAAATAAAAATATCGAATTGCTTTTGCTTTATGAGCAAAGGTATATCCAAATGCAGCTCAGATCTGTGTTCTAAACTCATATCCAGAGCAGCAAGGCTAGGCCCCGCACCGTAGCACCCATGAGATGCAGGATTATGGTCTGTGATCATTTAAGAGGAAAAAGGTGTTCTTAATTCACAAAGTTGCATTAAACTAAGAACCTCAGTGCAGGGAGGCAAGGGTTTGCTTTGGGAGCTGTGATGCTGACGTTCAAACCTCTAGATGGCAGTCTATGGTCTTCCTTTGGTCTTTCCACACAAAACTTAGTGCGTGACATCAAAGACCAAGGTCAAATAATGTTTCTAAGACTTGCTTTAGAACAGAGACTTCCTTTTCTAGGCAAATTCCTTAAACAACAACAAATGAAAACAGGACCGTCATAAGTCCTAACGCAAGCCTCAATTCCAGGATTTTGAAACCTATTAATCCTAAAAGACCCTGAAGATTCACCAGAAAAAAAGTTCACAAAAGTTTATTCACATAAACTTGCATTAATTTTTGATTGTTCAAGGAATAAAAAAGTTTGCATAGATCTCTAGATGTCTCCAGGCCTCAGATTAGGGACCACTTGTTGCTTCATGTCACTGGCACAAGGACAAGGGCGCTGATCAGAAACTGGCAGAGGGTCAGACGCTGAAGCCTGACACTTTAATCTGTTGCAGAAGGTGAAACATGGCTGAATGCAGCATCAAGCCACATTTTCTTGGTGTCATATAGCTCATGAAATTGAATTCAGATGGGATCTGAACACACGATTCGACATAAAATATGGAAATAGGGTGAAAATGAAGGCAACGATTGCTCCTTAATCTAAAACTACAACCAGAGGACACTCAACTGAGCAGCAGAGAATGAATTAGAGCAAAGGGGTGAGCCGTCAGCCCTTCCAGATGCCAGCAAGTGCTCGACTGTGCAAAGTGGCTCATCGCTTGTCCCCTCCCAGAGGGCATAGCCTTTGCTGCTGAGACCCAGGCACTGTGGGTCACAGCAGTAGAGTGTTCTACTGCTCGGGCTAGAACGGCAGCATCCCCAAACCCTGCCAAGGCTGTTCTTGTCAGCCCCCTACACAACACCAAGTGGTCTCTTTGGCAAAAATCACTGCAGGTCTGCGGAACCCAGTTCTCCCACGGAATGCTAACTAGAGGACTACCATGCACCACCAGCAGCACCGACAAGGGGCATGCAGATGACTGAGAAACGGATTTCCAAATGGCCCTAAAACCAGAATGAAGACTGTGTGTAACTTTATCTGAGATGTTCAAGAAACATCTTTTTCTTGAAGAGAACTTTCTCAAGGAGGCTGAAAGGGTTTTGTTTGAGAGGGATACCAAGGAAGGAAGTATACGTGTAAAAAAGCCCTCTATACTAATGAGTTATAAGACATTATAATTTTGTCTTATACTAAAGACAAAATTCATTAAAGTTTCATCTAATTTCCATGACAGAAGAATAAATGAAATAATTTAAGAATTTATGCGGCTTATTTACCATGGAGAAAGACAGATGTGGGCAGGAAGGGACATTCTGGGCTGTTGAAGTATCTGAGGGATGTTTCACAGACAAGGCTGTGGACAGACTCTGTTGTCCAAAGATCCTAACGCGGAGCAATAGTAAATCACAATCCAATGCAGGAAGGGTTTTCTGATGATCGGTGCTGATGAGCTGGACAGACAAGCCATATGAGCAGGCTCCTAGGGAAGCGGGTGGGGTGAGGGCAGTACAGTGCCCGCAGGCATAGATGAGAGATCTGAGAGGGCTCTCGGGGAAGTGGGGGATACAGTGCAGGCAAGGTTGCCCCTAGATCACAGCTACTTTTACTTATTTTACAGATCATTGATTCTGGGTAACAAGGGGACATGATGAACTCCTTAGTCACCGACTTCCAATGCTAAAAACTCCTTAACAGAGATAAAGGAATGGTCTGTCTATGACGTAGAAATCTAATTTTCATTAGAAACCTCTATCAAGAGGTTGGCATTTAGGATGACATTGAAAGACGCGTGGGCTTATGTTTGAGGAAGAATGGAACAGCTGAGTACGCTGGGACGTTTTTCCCCCCCCCGCCGCTGCCGCCGCCGAGGTTTTTTTTTTTTTTTTCCGGTTTTTGGGGTTTTTTTTGTTTGTTTGTCAACTGTACCTTTCAGAACTGTGTTTCACTGATGTCACCAAAGTACTTAATATGAATTGGGTCCCCAAAATGGCAGGTATAAGGAACACAGCTCAAGTGACTGTGACAAACCTTGCTAACAACTCTAATGTCCTAAGACGCTAGCTGTGGTGGAGACAAGTAATCCCAGTCTATGGTGTGTAGTGTGTATTGTCCCCAAACCAAACAACAACAAACTTGAAAGGCAATGACTTCTGCCTGTAATTCTAACATTTCGAGACTGACATTTGGACAACAACACAATTGAGACCAGCCTGGGCTATGTGGCCAGTTCTGAGAGTTCTAGGACAAACTAGGCTACAGAGTGAGACTGTCTCAAAACAAATAAAATTCTAAAATAAGCAAAAAACAAAAATAGCAAATACTTAAGAAGCAAAACAGAATAGTAATCCCTAGGCCTTCAAGCTGGAATTGCTAGAAAACCATTATTCTACTAAGTGCTGCTATGCAGGGTCAAAACAGGAAAGAGGGAGACAAAAAGTCAATAAGGTGACTCATTTAGAAATATTATCTGACAATATTAGCATGTATCAAATATTTGGGATAGGCAGATTATCAAATTCCTTAAGCACTCAGCCTGCACTCCAGCACCTATTACTATTATCTCCATTTTATACAAAATTGAATATCAGAGAAATTAAGAAACTTGACCAGATAATAAAAGAGAAGGTTTGCTCGTTATTGTTGTTGTTTGGTTTTTTTTTTTTAGATAAACCAGATCCAAGCTAATCTTGAACCCATGATCCTCCTGCCTCAGTCTCCTAAGCATTTGAATTTCTGAGGTTGTATACATTTTATTATTATTGTGTATGCAAGCATGCATGTACATGTGTAGAGGTCGGAGGATGTGGTATTTTGAATGTAACTGGCCCCATAATCTCATAGGAAGTGGCACTATTAGGAGGTGTGGCCTTGTTGGAAGAAGTTTGCTACTATGGGGATGGGCTTTGAGGTTTCCCATGCTCAGGATACCACCCAGTGTCTCTGCTGACTTCCTGTTGCCTGTTGCTACGCCTGCCTGCACACCACCATGCTCCTACTATGATGATAAAGACTGAGCCTCTGTAACTGAGCCACCCCAATGAGATGTTTTCCTTTATAAGAGTTCCTCTGGTCATGGTGGCTCTTCAAAGCAATGAAAACCCTAAGACAGAAGGCAATTTGAAATTTCAATTCTCTTCCACCTTTAAAGAAGGGGAGGGTAGTCCAGGAAACAAACTTGAATTACCAGGCTTGTGTGGCAAGGGCCTAAATCTTTACCCAATGAACCACCTAGAGAATTCTTAAAGTAGACACTACTTTTTAAAATACATTATTAGTTGCCGGACGGTGGTGATACACACTTTTAATCCCAGCACTAAATACGCAGAGTCAGATGATCTGATTTCAAGGCTAGCCTGGTCTAAAGACTGAGTTCCAGGATAGCCTGGGCTATAAAGAGAAACTCGGTCTCAAAAAAACCAACCAACCAAACAAACAAACAAAAACCATTGTTAGTTTTGAGGTAGAAGCCGACATATCTTTAGAAAAACAAATCAAAATGTTTCTCTTATCCAGCAGATGACATGCTATGTGTGATCTACAAAGTCTGCTTTACCAGTCAGTCACAAGCAGGCTCTAAACAAAGCAGCTGAAATCAGTGGTTGGAAATCTATGAGTTAGATGAAGAACATGAGGTGGGGAACGACAAGCAGGTGAGGGAGATGTTGAAAACAAGGACACAAAAAGGAGTGGGGGTTCAACCTGCTAATGATTTTAGTATTTAGGGTTACAGCTGCTACCGAAGACTGAACTCTGGTGATTGCAGGACATGGAGACCATGGCAGAGGGCTATGGCAAAAGGTGTTGCCAATCATGCATGTCGTCAGACTAAGAGAGTAGAGTTGTTGGGACCTCTGGGCTGACCCAGAGAAAGAAAACCAGGCGTCCTTAAACCTCTCATGTGGTGCCAAAGTATGGGGCCTGGCGAAGCACTGCTCTCCAGTCTGCTGCGGAGGGACAGTCTCACAGATCCTGACAAGTACAGCTTTGCTGAGCTGGGTGCCAGAGGGCACTGTAAGAGCACAACAAACAATTACCAGGAGAGCCATGCTTCCTTCAAGTGTGTGGAAAGTGTCTTTCCAGGCAACAAAACATATGCTCAAAGTGGACTCCCAAGCATTCAGCTCTGAAGTCTGTATTTTCGATAATTTTAGCAGGTTTCTTAATGTTTACTTCTTAGTGATGGATTGCTTTTATGGCAATTCAAACTTCAGAGAGCTCTATTTTTCTAAATCTCAAAATCCAAAATAGGAAAAAAAATTAATTGATAGTCAAATCTCTAAAATACCCATTTCTATAGACAATGAACAACTTTTAGAACTTGAAACAGTTAAACTGAATTTCAGGGACCAGATAGGCACACTGTGACTCGTGTTGTCTGTCCCTTCGTCTGGGCCAGGGATCAGAACTGGAAGAGCTGAGCAGAGGGCTGTTAGTGACCTCAGCATGGAGCCACATGGCCACAGGACTCTATGGTACTTTATATGTTCCGGACTTACAGATATTTGTGACTCAGAACGCCTCATTAATGCTGACTGCCTTTTCAGAACAGAAAACCACAGATAAAACATTCTCATATTCTCTCACAATCCCCACCCCCATTTTCTCTATCTCTTCCCTACCCCCTTGTCCTGTCTTTGATTTCTCACAATGAAACTCAGGATGGCACTGAACTTGCTGGCTTCCTGCCTCTGCCCTCCAGATGGTAAAGTTACAAACATGCACCACAATACCTGGTTTTGCAGTTTTTTTGTCTATGAAAAGAAAATAAAGTCTGTCATGATCTCTTTAAAAATAACCAAAAAGCTAAATCAATTTAAAAAGTAGTTCTGGGTTTTGGTTTTTTACCAAGACACCTTTTGGTAAGAAGCTGGCTGGAGCTAGAAATCCCCACTTGGCTGTGGACTGAGCCCAAGACCTGACTTTTGCTACTCTGCCGAGGAAACTCTATCACGCCAACTGCCAGCAGCAGGGAAATCTATTTGACACGGTCCCTCTTTTAAAATCTAAGCAAAGAAGGAAAACAGCCTTCAAACAAGACGTTTTATATTCAGTGTGCCAGGCACAGATCAGAGAGAGCAGAGGGTGAGAGATGAAGCCTTACCCAAGGCAGGAGTCACAAGGTTGCAATGGGTACCTAATACTAGCTGGGCATGGTGGCACACACCTTTAATTCAGCACTCGGAAGGCAGAGGCAGGAGGACCTCTGTGAGTTCGAGACCTGCCTGGTCTACAGAGGGAGTTCCAGGACAGCCAGGACTACACAAAGAAACCTTGTCTCGAAACAAACAAACAAAAATAAGTGCCCGATACCCAAAAGCCTGAGGGTGTGAATTTAATCCCCCAGAGCCCACAGCTGAAGGACAGAACCAATTCCCAAAAGTGGTCCTTTGAATGAACACACACACACACACACACACACACACACACACAATGTCAAAAACTTTGAATACTTTTACTTTATTACTAACCACTATTACTGCTTTTTAAAATTTACTATTTTCGATCTGTGCATTTGTCTGTGCACCATATGCATGCAGTGTCCCCACCATCTCCCAAACCTGGGAGTACAGACAGGCCACCATACCAAGTTTATAGTTTAAACTTATATTTACTATTGCCCAAATAGAAATGTACACACATTTCTAAAACCAAAGAGCAAGGACTGGTTATTTAAAGTAGTATTTGTAATCCCAGACTTTCTGTAGTGACCTAAGCTAGCAATGAATGTACTAAAATTTGATTCATTAAAAAAAGAGATGGCGGGGCTGGAGAGATGGCTCAGAGGTTAAGAGCATTGCCTGCTCTTCCAAAGGTCTTGAGTTCAATTCCCAGCAATCACATGGTGGCTCACAACCATCTGTAATGGTGTCTGGTGCCCTCTTCTGGCCTTCAGGCATACACACAGACAGAATATTGTATACATAATAAATAAATAAATATTTTTTAAAAATAAAAATAAAAAAAGAGATGGCTTAGCAGTTGAGAGCACTAGCTGCTCATGCAAAAAATCTAAGTTTTGTTTCCAGCACCCACATGGCAGCTCACAACCACCCATAACTCCAGTTCCAGGGAATATGATGCCCTCTTCTGGCCTCCAAGGGCTCCAGATATGCATGTAGTGCTTACACATACAGGCAGGAAAAAAAAAAAACCCAAACAACAACAAAAACATACAAAAAATTAAAAAAACTTTAAAAATTCTAAAGGGATATTATAATATTAAGACAATATGTAGAATTCTTTTCTTCCCTTTCATTTTTTTGAAAAGTCAAAGATTACCTTCATTTTCCTAAGTCAATAAGCATTTATTAATACCCAACTGTACACAGCAGCAGCATTTAGGCTGCATGGGAAAGTTACTGCATTAAACATAAATCCTCATCATTGGTTTCTGTAAGTGTGAGCACAATATTCTACAGAAAGAGAGTTCATAAAATTGTGACGTCACTTTAGTGACTGAACACAGAAGCTGTAGGGAAACAGCCAAGATGGAACTGAAGGTGGCGGCCGTCTGCCAGCCTGAGGAGACAGCAAGGAGGGTCTTGACCAATATATCTCAATGAATTAGGTAAATAACACCTATTTCTTCAATCCCCCCACTTTTCTTTCTCCTCCTTGTCTCATTTCTTGTGCGGGTACGGTGGGGTCAATAATGCAGGTGGAGAGCCCAGGCCTCACCCATCGCTAGGCAAGCGCTTTGCCACTGAACGCCCCCCCCTCCCCCCCCCCCACACTCCTGTCATTTACCGCCTGCTCCAGCAGTTTGTTCAGGAAGGTGGGCTGCTGACAGAATTAAGATTCAGAAATTAGGAGATCCTGGCTAATGGCTAGAAATGACCCAACTTAGTTGTAACGCCAACTCTGAGAAGACCCTGCTGGTCACACTGCTTGCAAGAGGTTGCCCATGCTCTAGCTTACATGTGGAAGGGGACACTGCTCTTACTACTCCAGTGGGCAGAATCCCGGCTCAGTTTTACCCTAGAGCCTAATACCCAGTACCTGCTACTAATTAAGTAGTTAAAGCTCTCTCTCTTTCTCTCTCTCCAACCCCCCCGCCCCCCCCCCCCGTTAAATAATAGGACAACTGGTTTGTGGTGGTAGTTTCCGTGTTCCCACGACCTACCTGGGTCTTGCAGAATAAACTCAAACTGTAAGGCCTGGTGGCAAGTGTATTTACTGCAGAACCACATCATGGCCTCCTCTTTTTTTTAAAATATATTTATTTATTATGTATACAATATTCTGTGTGTGGGGGGGGCACATGGGGAATAGTTTCAATGAAGACAACTTGTATTTAACAAGGGTACATACAAACAAAAATTTCGAGAAGGTGGTTAGAAATACCTCACTCACAAACTAAAAGCAAAGACTCTCCCATCATTAACTCTCTGTCTTTCAGGAAGGACATCTACCAAGCAGATCCACCTAGGATAAGGGGACAGGTAATTATTCTGTTCTGATGTCTTAGACTATTGTCTATAAATTGTTTGTTTTCCATCTCTGTGCCTTTGTAAGTTTGAAAATTGACAAATTTGTGTTTGATCAAATTTGATTTATTCTGTGGTGCTTATATAGTTGTGATTTCCCAAGCATAAGAGGCCAGGGCTGCTTTGAGCATCAAAATACTTGAGATACAGGTGGGAACAAACATTGGGAGCCATCAAATAAATGATCTCTTCTGCTTTCAGAGGGAAAACCCAACAAGCCCAGAGTGAACAAAGAAAAACATAACTGCCCTGTGACCTTCTGCCATGATGTCTGAGGCCCTCATCTGAACATTGTTAGTTGTTCATCTCTGGCATATTACTTTTAAAATTCAGTGATAATAAAAATGGATTTTATCATATGGCAACAACCCATGTAATGGAACCTGTCTAAGAAGAAACATATGGTATTGTGTATGGAGATAAATTCTGCTAACATCTGGGACAAGTGAATTATGACAGTGAAATCCTTGATTGAAGCTACCAGTCATACCAAAAGAGCTTCTAACCTATTGTCTCACCCCAGAATAACTGAAGCTGCCTGTCACATAGGAGTAAGACCCCTGGCCCTGGGTCCCTGGGTCCCTGGGTCCCTGGGATTTTTGCTGTTTGTTGGTGGCGTGCTGTAGAGAGATTTCCTGATTCGGCATCAGCAGGCAGAAAAAAAAAAAAACGCTGCGTCATTTTAAAGCACAGCTTCTTGGGGCTGTGCTGCCAGCGTGAACTCTGGATTTAAAGCATTTCAATGGATTTTATGGGACTGGATGTTTGCCTTTCCCTTCTGTTGTCAGTAGAGGGCACCAGATCTCATTACAGATGGTTGTGAGCCACCATGTGGTTGCTGGGAATTGAACTCATGACCTTTGGAAGAGCAGGCAATGCTCTTAACCACTGAGCCATCTCTCCAGCCCCTCATGTGCTCCTCTTAATGCTTTCTTTGACATCCACTGCAGGGCTCTCATGATACTCTGACTAACCTGCCAGGTATGTATTTACTGACAACTAAATAGAACTGAGAATGGTTGGTGCCCTCTGAAGTTAGACTGCTAGAGTTCACGGCTTAGGTCTGGCACTTACTAAGTGAGGACATCCCTTAATTTTGCTAAACCTTTTCTTTCTTTGTTTTTCTATATAAGTCTTCTGTAATCCAGAAAACAGTTCAATTGAGAGGGAAATAAGCAGAGCACTATCAGCACTTTGTCCCTGGTTTTCTAGACTCATGGGAATGGTACGAGGGCTACTTCACTATGAAAAGCAGGTCTAGTTCTGTTCTGTTTTTGAAACGGTTCTCATACATCACAGGTTGGCTCTGAACCGAACATATAGCTGAGGGTGACTTGTGATTCTCCTGCCTCTGTCTTCCAAGTGCTGCGATTCCAGGTGTGTGGCACCACACCCAGCTCTCTGGCATGGAGATGTATTCCCTGTGTGAATGGAAACCAAAGCACTGTGGGTTTTTCTCCCTAGATAGAGAGGCACCCTTCTGTACAGCTCATTGAGCAAGAGACGTCCATGCCCAGCCCCAGTCCTCTCCACAAAGTGCTTTTCACCCAGAGAGACACTGTGTGGTTCTTGATGAGTGAGCTGATGAGCAGAGTTCCTTTCCCTAAGTGGAAGCTTTCTGAATAGCTGCAGGCCATATTCTCCATCAGAAGCATTATGTAAGTGGGGTCTTGCATTCCCAGTGATAAAATGCTTATGCAATATTACAGCTAATTAAGTACCAATGAAGCCTAATCAATAAGGACTCAAAAATATTGCCCACAAGAGATCTCAATGCACTCAGCATCAGTACAGTTTCTTCACAGTAAATTAATTTTCCTTCTGTTAAGTAAATGATCTGACTACGTTTGCTCATAGGTGGTATTTAATAGAAGGCAAAGCAGATGGCCATGGTTTTAAAATGTAGTATTAGGGAGAGAATCTAGCAATCAAATGCTTAAGTCGTTGGCTTCCATCAGTGGGCGGAGTCAGATGAAGCATATACAGCCAAAGCAGGCCTCGTTTTACCTAAGTTCAGGAAACCGAGTCCCCCTCTAACCAGTACGTGGCTAAGGCTAGATGTTACCCGGTTGATGAACTCTGTGCTAATCCAAGAAGCTTCACCCAAAAAAACAGTGGCCTGCACCAAACATGACGTAACAAAGACTCAGAGCCAGCTTTGTGGTTCAACAAAACAGGTTTCTTTGTTTTCCCCCTGTGAGATGGTCTCGTTATGGATCCCAGTC
Source organism: Microtus oregoni (assembly GCF_018167655.1). Lineage (NCBI taxonomy): Eukaryota > Metazoa > Chordata > Mammalia > Rodentia > Cricetidae > Microtus > Microtus oregoni. Next base: position 2,989,146 of record NW_024543831.1, on the reverse strand, counting down.
TGGCCTCCAAGTTACTATTTAGCCCATGTTGGCTTCAAACTCACTTGTGTTCCTCCTGCTTCAACCTCCTGAGTGCTGGGATGACAGGCCTGGGCCAGCTGGCTCAAAACACCTTTTTCAAACTAAGCCGAAGAAGTCACTTGATCTGGTCATCTCCACAATAACAAAGGAATAGAAAACCAATTGGCTTACTGAATGACTCTGACCTTTAATGGGCTACATATCAGTTAGATAATACAAGCGAGTCTAAGGAAGATTCTTATAGGTAAGTATTAAGACCATCTTTCTTTCTTAACTTTTCCTTTTATGGGGAGTGGGACACTGAAACAGGGTTTCTATTTTGTAGCTCTGGCTGTCTTAGAATTTGTTATGTAGAGCGGGCTGGCCTCAAACTCACAGAGATCTACGTGCCTCTGCCTTTTAAGTGCTTGCTTAAAGGTGTGTGCTACCACGTGGGGCATTGTGATTTCTTCCATGTTTCTTTCAAAACATTCACCGAAAATGTATGTATGTCCTGCCAAGAGGTGTTAGGTTGTGGCTCTATAAAATGCAGTCCAGCTTGCTGTCCTAAGAGCTTAGGGAGGTGTGTCCATAATATACTAGGTGGTAGAAAATCACTCCATCTTGAACAAATGCCACTTAACAGGATATGATCGCTGATCTCAGGACACCCAGGGAAGAACACTTGTGTCTAATCAGCTTTGACCATTGTGTGAAGACAACTTCATCCCGAAGTTACTGGCAGAAAGGAAACTTCAAGTTCTTGAACTAACAGTGTCCATCTGCAGAGCCTGGTCTCCCACACAGCTGGAGATACTCTGGAATCCAACTCAGCCAGAAAAGGGCAGTGGAGAGGGTCTTTTCAGCATCTCACATGCTAATGCAGAAAACCATCCCAGCTCTGCTGGAGTTTCTAGATCCGTTCCACAGACAGCAGTAAGCTCAGCTCAAGTTGGTGACAGCCAGAGTAGGAACTTTCCTCAACCACACTGTCCTCTAGGGAACAGCGACAAAAACAGAGAGTGACTGCAGACCCCACAGCTCTGACCTCCACAAAAAGAGCCAGTGCAGGCAGGGTCTAGTGAGTCACAACGATGACCAGAGACAGAAAGAGAACTCAGGGCCAGACTCTCAGCTTCCTTCCACTGAACCTAAACTCCATACTTGAAGAGGTATGCTCAGAAGTGCTCAGGAGACAAGAACATCTAGGATTTCATTTTCTTCTGAGCCTCATCATATGGGCAGCACCAGCCTCTGATGGGTTTTGGGATTCAGGCCTATGGTACGGGACAGAGTCAGGCGCATGCATATTGCCAATAACAAGAATGATCACACAGTAAGACAGCAATTGTCAACTCATATCCTACACTGGTTCATTTCTCATTTTCTGTACTTAATCTTACAGAGCCTTTCATTCTACTCAGGGAATTTCCTCTCCGAGATTAAAGAGTGTCAATATTTAGGACAACCACATTGCTGTCTCCAGAGTCTTCCAGCTTTCCCGATAACTTACTAAGAGTGTAGTTTCAGCAGTTACTTGCCAGGAGTTATTCTCAGCAAGTAGTTTTGGGGAGGTCTGATTGAGCAAGAACATTTGTGAGGGTGTGAGAGGCTGGGGTGGAGGACAGAGGAGCTCCAAACCCCTCACAGGAGATATTCTGGACACTGGAAGTAGAGGAAGTAGCTTATGGATCTGCACTTTTCTGCAATAGTGAGGTTAAGAAGAACAATACAGATCTGGGGGGGGGGCAACGCGATGATGATCTGTGTGGCTTTAACAAGGCAACTCATTTCTCTAAACTTCACCAGCGAGCAATGGAATAATACAGGGTAACAGTTCCAGAGTCTAGCTGCAGAGGGGAAAGCAGAGGGGATATAAGGAAATACTTTCTAAACTCCTAAAGCCTTGCAGGAATGTGCTTTCTTGTGTCTTTGCCAGTGGAGTAGCGACTGAGACAGGATCTCTCGTGGCCTAGGAGGGCCTCCAACTCACTAAGCAGCTAAAGATGACCTTCAACTGCTGAGCATCCTGCTTCCACTTCCCAAGTGCTGGTATTATAGGCAAGTACAATGTAATCTCTTGTTATTGTTTGAGTAAGAGTATTCCCTCTGGAAGGGCTTTTGTAGCTGAATTTTAACAAACCTGTGCAATAACTCCCTCCCTTAAAGCATATTTGTGTGTGTCTACCAGAGCTCACACTATCCCAAGGCCTGGGAATACAGCAGTGAACAAAGTCTAAATGCTTACTCTGTCAGCTGACAGTGAGGTGGGAGGTGAGAGGAAGACAACAGCTTGTGGAGCTGTGATTAGTGTGAGACAAACCGGATTGAGAACGCCAGGGGGGTGGGGGTCAGGGGAAGGCTCGGAGGGCCTGCCTGAGGGAAGGGGAGCACGCTTGCTGAGTCAGAGAAGGACAAGGACCTTCTTATGACTAAAGCCTAGGACCTGAGGTCAGAACAGCAGAAGGGGTTGGGTGGGTGAGTGCTTCGTGGGGAGTTCCAAATGTGCGAACTTCTGCTTTTTCTTTTTCTGTTCTTTTTTGAGACAAGAGCTCACTCATTATGTAGACCAGGCTGGCCTGGAACTAACAGAGATCCACCTGCCTCTGAGGGCTGGGGTGAAAGGTGTGAGCCACCACACCTGGGCTGACTTTAACCTTAAAATAAATGAAAGCCCTTGGACCATAGGAGGGCTTTAGAAAGGTGTTTGTTTGGTCAGCATATATCTTAAGTTCCGAGTCTGGTGTGGAAGGCAAATAATGAAAAGAACTACTTTCAGTGTAGTTTGGCAAATGTCATGATAAGACTAAGTTCAGAAAGATGAAAAATAAAGAAAAAAAATATCTAGAGTCTTCTCTTTAGTATGTATGTGTAGATCAGAGAACAATCTTGGGTATCACCCTCAGAAATAGCACCCATCTTTGTTGAGACAGGGTCTCCCACTGGTTTAGAGCTCAAGTGGGCTAAACTGGCTGGACAGAAAGCCCAAAGGATGCTCCCGCCTCCACCTCCCAATTGTTGAATGACAAGCATGTGCTACTGCACCTAATACTCAAGTGGGTTCTGAGGACTGAACTCGGGTCTTCGTGCTTGTGAGGTAAGCACTTCACTAACAGCTATCTCCCAGGCTCTGTATTCTTTGTAATTTACCAAACTTCTCACTAGATTCTACATTATAAGAGTGAGAGGAAAGGAGTCTGGAAAGAAGGAAGTATTGAGGACAGAGGGATTTGTTCCAGAAAAGATGATGCCAAGGAATCAGAAAATGGATAACAGGTTGTAGCTGGGAGTTGGGGTTTAGCAAAGGAAGGGGCATCTAAGGGAAAGAATAAAATATATTGGGGTGTGATGCCCATAGATAAAGTAGGCTTTGCCCTTTAAAAATGCTGTCAGGGTGCCTGGCGATACTGGCTAATTGGGTGAAGCCCTAAGTCTGACCACCAGCACTGGAGCAGGGACCTCTAGGGGTGGGGCTGGCGACAAGCCTGTAACTCCAGCGCTCAAGAGACAGAGGTAGAGGGATCTTGAGCTTAAAATCAGCCTGGGCTATAGAGTGAGACTCTGTCTCAAAATAGTATATTTTGATATTTTTACATGTGTATATGTGTGTTCTAGGTTATAGTATAAAGCATATTTATATTATGGTTCTAGTAAAAATGCTTGACATTCAGTGCTTTAAACATATTAGAAGTAAACTTTAAGGCAATGGTAAACCATTGAAACATTTTAAACTACAAAATGATATGATCAGATTTGTGTTTGTGCGCACATAGGAAGCATGTGTGTATGGTGTAGCTTGTTATTATTTGTGTCTGCAAAGGTTCCTCATGTGACAACATGGAGAATAATAGACATGGCTGAAACGAAGATTTCACAGATTTGACCACTGTCTAATTTAGGCAGGAAAAGAAAGATGGCAGCAAGTTCTACACAAGTGGCTACAGGAATGGGGGATTGACTATACAGCCTTGGATACCCAATTGGCTATGGCGGTGGTAAGAGGACAATTAAGACTTGTTTCTGCCATGCTGCAGAAGGGGACAGAATTCACTAGGACAGCGGACACCACACAGAGCAAATTTGAGAATAGGGAATGAAGCTCATTTTGGAAACTGTTTCAATGATGTAAAAAGAGAAGACACTGGACTACAAAAGATTGAAGGCCAGAAGCAGAGTGCCTGCCTAACATAAGGCCCTGGGTTCAATTCTCAGCCCACAAATGGCTGAATATGTAGCCCTAGACCTCAGGAGAGAACGTGGAGCCAGACAGTTAATTGGGGCTGCTTTTACCAGTGATCAGTGAAGCCATGGCAGGAAATAAGATGGCTCAGAAGATTATGTGAACAAGCGGAGATACAAAGGATGAACCGAGAACGAGAAATCTGGCAGAAACGACCAAGACAGCACACTCAGGGGACAGAGAGCACGGTCTCAGAAGTGGCAAGAAAAAAGTATTCTGAATAGTGAAAACCCTAGCATAAAAAAATGAGCAATCCCAGATCTTTGGGAGACTGAGGCAGAAGGACTGCTTAAGCTCTTCAAAGGCAGCCTGGGAAACACTGTGAGACTTTGCTGGGGAGAGAAAAAAATGAAGACTTGATGCGACACCTTAAGGAAGATGTAGAGATAGCAAATAAGCAAATGAAAAGATGCTGATAATCACAGACCCCAGAGCCACAAATTAAAACAAGAAACACCGTGCATCTGTGAGAGGAGACATGCCCAACACTGAACAGGCAAAAGCTGGCAAGGCATGCAGCAGTAAGAACTCTCATTCCCAACACACCAAAGCTCTCTGGAAGGCAGTTTGGTGGCCTATTACAGATCTAAACAGGCCCTTACCATATGGCCTCATAGTCATGCTCCGTGATATTTACTCAAGTGAACTGAAAATGTGCATCATACAAAAACTGCACAAGGACATCTCAGCAACCTTAGTTATAACTGTCAAGACATGCACCAGTGGGCAAAAGGATAGACTGTGGTATAGCCAAACAAGAGAGTATTATTTGGCACTAAAGGGAGATTATACAATAGATACAACAGACCTTATTTGCCTGTATATGTTCCTAATGGAAAGGTCAATGCAAAAAGCCACTCAGTGTTTCCAATCATATCATATTCTGGAAAAGTAAAAAGGTATGGAGGCAATGTTTCCAGTTGGGAGAGAGAGGAAGGAGGAACAGGAGAAGCATACAGGACCATCTGGGTGGTGGGGCTGCTCTGTATGACATGATCTTGGTGGATAAATGTCTTTATGTACTTGTCACAACCCAGGGACTCACAACTCCCACAGGGAACCCTAATATAAACTACAGGCTCTGAGTGACAGGGATTTTTTTGTATGTCAAGGGTAACAAGCATACCAATCTTTTTTTGTGTGTGTGTGTGTGTCCACGCGCGCGCGGCAGAGTGGGACAGATACTTGTAGTAGGGAGGCTGTAGGGAAGTGAGACAGAGGGCATATGGGCATCTCCTATCCCTTCAGTTCAATTCCACTGTGAACATAAAACTATTCTTTTTTTTTTTTTTTTAGTAGGGAATGGTAAAATGCTAAATACTATTGGGCAGTCACCAAGACAATAAGGAACTGTAGCTACGCCTAGAGCTGCCCACTGCACATTTCTCTGCTTGTATCACTGTACAGTCAAACTAGAAAAACTCAAGGCTTGGTCCTTGTCTGTTCCTTCTGTTCCTCTCCTGTTATGACACACCATCTGAGTGCCTGCTCCTGCTGCTCCAAAACTTCCCCAGTGATCTCCACTCTTCTCAGTTCCACAGTCAGTGCTCTGAGGCTGCCTCAGCCTCCCACAGCATCCCATGGCATCCCACTCCCTCCTTCCTGGAACATCTTCACTTGTCTTCAAGACAAGCAGACTCTGGCTTTCCACATTAACCATTCTGCTGACCCCTGTTCACTTTAATCTCAAAAATTCTTGGCATCTCTTCCCTGTCCAGAGAAGAGAGCTAGCTCATCTGGTAGCATTAGACATATACATTGATGGTTCTCAAATAGACATTCTCGGTTAGTAATCATTCTAAAATCAACTGCTGGTGTCTTAAATTTGACATTTCTAAAACTATCTCTACAAAATTTTAACTATTTTCCCCCTATAGTTATCCTCATTCTTTCTGCTGCTCAGGTAAACACAAAGGAAAAAAAACCTTCGAGTTACCTGCAATTATTTTTTTATTTACATAAAATCCAATACCAAACATGATTGGAGACAGACTGCCTGGTTTTAAATACTAGTTCAGTCACTTATTAGCTGTGTTATTTAGAGACAACTGCTTACCCTCTCCTGGCCTTAACATCATTTGTAAAGTGGGGGTGACAAACTTACATAGCTCTTAATACTGAAGAAAGTTAGTATTTGTAAAATGCATTCAACATGCTTACCATGCAGGATGCAGCAGTGTTTCCCCAACCCCTCTATTCCTCAGTCAGGGAACAGATACTCGCAGCACGCATGTGTACTTCTTCTAAGTCTCCTACCACCCAGGTTCCTTTGCTACCAGTGCCTTCACTGAGCTTGTATTGCACTGCACAGCACTGCATCCTACTACACAGCACTGCACTATACTGTATTACACTACACAGCACTGCATTCTACACTACACTACACTGCACAGCAGAGCACAAAACAGTACTGTACTACACTACACAGCAGGGCATTACACTTCACAGCCAAAATACAATAAATACATAGTACTGCACTGCATTGCACAGCACTGCATTACACTACATAGCACTGCATTGCATTATGCTACACAGCACTTCATTACAGCACACAGCAAAGCATAACACATAGCACTGCACTACATTGCACAGCACAGCACTACAATCTCCTTCCAACAAGAGTGCAGTGCCTTTAAACGCTACTACATCATCTCTTCAATGTGTTTGAAATTTTTCATAGTAAAAATATAGAAGAAATCCCCATAGGGCAGACCTCTAATTTTTCCCCTTCCACCTGAGAGTAAAAGCAAAAAAAAGGCTTTACATCTGCTGATGAGGACCTAAAATGGGCTCCCTCGACTCTCTGACTTCTGTCTTCATCCTGACCTCTTTTGGGCATACCCTAAGTTGCTACCTCCCTGAAGCCTTCAGACTGTGATCTTGCATCTTCCCAACTGTATCTTTTGAATGATTATCCACCCACCCTCCTGAAGATTTCTACTTCATCTTCCGGGAGCATTTATCATTACCCGGTACACCACCTCCCAAGTCACCAATTCTGAGATGACTCAGTTAAAGCTAGCCCACATTCCACCTACTTCTTCTAAAGGTATGCAAGCTTTCCTTCAGAGGAAGTAGCTAGACAAAGGGCACCACTTTCTACAGTGGCTCAAATATGACCTCTTACGTGCACGGAAATGGTGAAGAAGAAGAAAAATCCCAAACCAAACAAACACCCCCACCCCCAACCAAAGCCAAACCCACACAGGTTCTGAGTTATAAAGCAACTATAAAAATGTAGGTTTCTGGAGTCTGTTTTCAGTGTTAAACTTTTCCAAAAGCTATTATCCTCTGCCCACTTACTTAAACAGATTTTAAAAAGCAATTTGAATCTGAAGGTAGACTACAGATAGAACTAGGAAATGAGACCACACCAAGACTAAGAAGCAAAGTCTGCTTTGTCCTGGGCATCCATGCCCAACAAAGGATCTCCTGTACTTCAGTGAGATGGTGTAGGGAGGGTAGTTCAAAGACGAATGTTGATCCCACTTCTGCTAAGTGATGGGATCACTGACTGATACACATCAATTAATCTAATCCGTATAGTCAGGGGCCACACAAAACTCTCAAGTCAACTTACAGACAGAGAAAATGAACACTCAGACAACTGGTACTAAACAGAGCTCGGATTCAAGCACAGGGAAGGCTCCCTGAATCAAAGCTAGTTGCTGATTTTGCTCCCATGGAGCCTTGCCTCTCACAGGAACTAGGGCAAACTATAGCTTAGAAAGCAGTCAAATGGCCATTTACCCACTATTACCACACTTCTGACATTACTTAACATTCCTGACTCTTCCATGAACCCAGTTATAAGCTTTGTGCTGGCAACTCCCTTACCTGTGGACATAAAAAATGGGATGCGAAACTTTCCACTCAGCACCCGGGCCCGCAGATTCTGCAGTGTGCTCCCATCAAATGGCAGGGCACCACACACAAGCACATAGAGGACAACTCCAAGACTCTGCATCCCAAACAGAGAGTACAGACAGTTAATTGCATCAGAGGAAGCAAAAGAGGCCATTAGAGTGTATGTGAAGATGATGGAACCAACTTTTCGTTCTTTCTTTATAATATAATATGGGCCATTATCAAGGTCAATAGTCTTCAGAGCAGTTAACAGTCTTCTTTGCTTCCAGACCTGAATTTTGGGTGAGATCCCCAACGTTTCTCAGAACCCAGCTTATCAGAAAGAATAATCCCTGTTCTTGGCACAGGCATCATTCGCTCAGGCCCTTACAGGGTTCTTCTGCAGAAGCAAAGCAAGCCGCTGACTTCCATGGCTCACGTGAGTCAAGTACTGGGGGAGAGGCTGTGCACGGACTGGGGGGGGGGGGGGTTGCAAGAACACGTGAAGGTGCTTTCTGCTCACACAAGGCACTGTGTGTCCTCTAGCAGGACAGCTGTCATCTAGAAAGGAGAACAGGGTGGCGAGACGGAACAGCACTTACCCAGATGTCCACTTTGGGCCCATCATACTCCTTCCCTTCAAAGAGCTCTGGTGCAGCGTAGGGCGGGCTGCCGCACCATGTCTTCAGCAGCTGCCCGGGCGTAAAGAGGTTGCTGAAGCCGAAGTCTAGAAAGGCAAATGGACAACATTCGAGTCAGCAACCCAGCAAACACTAGCGTCTGGTCAGAGGAGTACAGGCCATGTCACCGAGCTGAAAAGCAAATCTAGGAAGTAAGCAGCACATTACCTGAGCTCAATGGAACTAGGGGATGAGTCAGGTGCAGCGCCTGCCTCGCATGTGTGGGCCAGGGAAAGGAACGGACGGAGGTCAAATAGCGGAGGTGAAGGGAGGGGAGACCCATGCTGGGAAACTTTTCTAATTGTACTGGACATAGAACACAGGGCCTCACCGATGTCAGGGGTAGAGGAATGACTCTAGCCTGAACTACACCCCCTGAAGGAACTCTGGCTAGCTCAAGCATGGCGAGCATGGCTCTGCAGGTCTTGCCCTTCTCTCCCCTTCCCTCTGCCTGCTAAGAAAATGTTAGATTACATTCCTAAAGCTGCCACCAAGGTCTGCTCCCTTATTTGGCCACTTCTTCCTCCTAAGGTTGACTATCAAGGTCCAGCTATCAAAGTTTTGAAGTCCAACAATCGAAAGTCCCCTTGGGCTCACCTAATTAGTATGCCCAATTAAAATGAAATATATCATCCTAACGCAGGGTTTCCCCCTTGTACCTTTATAAACTGCCATTTTCCTAAGGGCCACGTGTGTCTCCTCTCTATCCAGAGGTCGTCCTTTGTCACTCCGGGACAAATATCTGCGGCCCCATTTCCCTTGTTCCCTTCCCCCTTCTCCCTCTGATTTCTGTCTTTGTCTCTTATTCCCTGCTCTCCATTCATCTGGGGTAAATATATCTCCTTTGTGCTGAGAATGCAGTCTTGAGGGGTCCTGAGCTAATGTACCTTTCCTTTCACCCCCAGCCTCACTGATACAAAAAGCTCTGACTCCCCCACACACCCTTTTTGAAGCAGGCTCTCAGCTTACAGCCTTTGCTTGCCTATAGTGGTCCATACAGACCAAGCTGGCCTTGAACTCGTGGACTCTTCCTGCCTCCCTCTCTGAGGTACTGGGATTACAGGTGTGAGGCGCCACACCCAGATGAAAGCACTGGTTGTTCACTCGGGCCTGCAGGTGTCCAGAGGGCCACTAAGAGCAGCTGAAAGCCTCATCTACCTCCATTTGGCATCTGTCCTACAGACTTTCTCTTCTAGAGGAAGACAGGTTGTCTGGAGACATATCATATAACAAGAGGCACATTTATGCTACAAAACACCAGTGACTGCTGAGATAATGGTCAACAGACCACAGTTTGAGCAAGACTGGTTAACTAGTCAGCTTCCTGTGAGGCACCCACTTCTGTCCCTTTTCTACATTGACTGGTAGTCCACAGCAGGAGCACCGGGACAAGGCTAAGGACACTGGTCTTCCTGATATGGTTATATTAGTTCAACTTCCTTTCCTGTTTTCACCATTATTTTTTCATTCTGGTTTTGGGCAGGCGCCACATCTGATTTGCTGGAGCCCACCAACTGGCCTAGTGCTTGAAACACATGGGCGCCTTCTCAACTGGACTCCGAGTTTGCATATGCCTTTTTACAAATATACTTATGGCCACTTAAAAACTAGACAATGTATTACTGAGGTGATGCATTCAAAATGAAGAAAATGCAACTTATTTATAAACTGAACAAAGAACATTTACATTTTAACAGCTCTGTTTTAACAGCCCACTTCCATTATTTTCTCCTATTCTCATTAGTCTAAGGAGTAGAAGGACATAAAAGGAGCCAGTCTTTGGGAACAATGCTAAAATACCAGGTAAAAATGGCAGGTTTTGACGGTGGTGGCACACACCTTCAATCTCAGCACTTAGGAGGCAGAGGCAGGTAGATCTCTTGAGTTTGAGGCCAGCCTGGTCTACAGAGCAAATTCCAGGACAGTCAGGGCTACACAGAGAAACCCTGTCTCAAAAAAGCAAATCAATGAATGAGTGGCTGGCTTGCTGGCTTTATCCAAAGATAAAGGCCATAGCATATAAATATTTTGATTTCTGGACAGCCTCTTTCCTCTCTCCCACACTCTTACCCTCCTGTTGGCAGGTATATCTCCTTTTGCCCTCTGTATTCCTTCTTTCTATCTGGCCAGAGAGGAGTTTGCCAGTGAGGACCTGTTGGCTTTGGCTGCCTCTCGGGGCTGACGTTCTAGGTCCCACAGCGTCTCCTCTCACTTGACTGGGACACTTCCCCTTCTGAGTCTTAAGTTTCTGTTCTGGATTCCCCAGTACCTGCTTGGAAAGAGACAGTTTTCTAATATCAAATCTGCTCTTCCAGTGACGCTGCCAGGGGCTCACTAATCGTGGACCCATCTATTACTAAAGACACTGGCATCATCTTTAGCTCCTCTCTCCTCTTCCCTCTTTGAGTTGGATAGCACTCATAACCTTTACCTTGTGTATCTTGAACCCCTCTCTCCCGTTTTGTTTCCAACTCTAGGATTTGATTTTAATTTATGTGTGTGAGATATGGGTATATGCACACATGTCTGTGTGGGTGCTCATGAAGGCCAGCAAAAGGGAAACAGATCCCTTGAAGCTGGAATTTTAGGCTTTTTGTGAGTTAACGTACATGCAGGGATTTGAGCTCTGGTCCTCATGAGCAGCAAGTGTTCTGGATTCTTAGCCATCTTTCCAGACCCCATTCCCACCTACCATCTTCCACATGCCCTTCTCAGTTCTGATAAGACTCACCATGCTTCCCTAGCTATGTCACTTAACTTCCTTCTGAGCTCAGTAACTGTCACACAAAATCAGCTCCTATTTCCTTCTTGCATAAAAAAAAAAAAAAAAACAGAAAATAAAATAAAAAAGGTGGCTCTCTTCTGCTTATAGAACAGTCTTTATTACAGCACTGTCATTAAGGTCCACCACAGCCAGCCCTACTTCCCTACATAGCTCTCCAACTTACCTCTGACTAGACTCTATTACCAAGGGCTCACATCCTGTGTTTACACGTATTTCTCTTTACTACTTCCTGTCTGTGCTAGACTGGCTCCTATCTTTCCCACCTTTAAAATGCATTCATTTCCAAGGCCAAATACCGCTTCCTGTATGAAGCTGTAACTGATCTCCAGCAGAAAATATCATGACAATGGCTTCCTCTGGGTTGTCATGGCCTTTTGTTTATTCCCCTACATTCCAGTCACTACTCCGCCTTATTCTGTGCTTTGTATATTATTGTGTTCAAGCCCTCTGCTGATTACTGACAGAAAGGGATGGTTTTATTTGTTCTTGTCTCCGCACAGTGTTTTTAATGCACAGCAGAAACCCGAGAAAGGTTCACAGAAGTAAATTCAGTAAATCACTGACAGCCCTCTCCTGACATGGTTGCTGGTGCCTTCTCACACTGATGATTCAATAGGCTTCGTACCAGAACCTCTACCTCCTGTCCACCTCACCCAAGGCACTGAAGATAACTAACTCATCACAAGGGGCTTGGGGCCCAGGGCCTGATTCAACTCATTACAGCTGGAAAAACAAAACATCATTAGAAATAAATACCTCTTTGCGAAATCTCTTACATCCCCTAACTTTCCTGTACTCCCATGACTTTGTCTTTACTCTCTCTATATATATATGAGAGAGAGATTCAGCTTTTAAAACATTCTACCTCTGTACTTCCATGACTTTGTCTTTACCTCTTGTTTTAGGGGTGGGGGTGTACGTGTAATTCAGCTTTTAAAACACTCTACGTCCCTTGGAGCAATCTATTCTTTTTCTCTCAAGTTCCTTAAGAACTATTTATTAGAGTTGCCTGAACAAGGCTTGTACGATGACAACACCAGTTGACATTCTAGCTCGAATAGAGGGACTCTCACAGGCCCTGCCTCTAGATGAAGAGCTACAGAGCTAAAGGCAATAAAAAGCTGCCAAGAGAGAAAGAGTCAGGCTTCCCTTTCACAGGGACGAGGCCCCATGGACTGCACCACAGATTACACTATCAAGTAGTCAGAACTACACACATGATGCATATACACTCACACCATTAACAATTAAAGAGGTGATGAATTGGAGGAGTGGGGGCTCCTGAAAGGGATTAAAGAGGTGAGAGGTGGGAGAGAAACAACATAAATATAAGTATTCATATTTTTAAAAACCATTTTAAAAAGTTATTTTTTTTCCTGACTCCTTCCTAGTACTTACCATATTTAAGCATAGTGAGTGTGTAAGAATACTGCTTATGACCTGGCATGGTGGCTTATGCCTTTAATTCCTCTGGAGACAGAGGCAGATAGAAATGTGTGAATTTGAGGTCAGCCTGGTCTACATTGTGAGTTCCAGGCCATCTGGGACTCCATAGTCAGATTATATCCCAAAACAAACAGCAAATACTTCTTATGAATGAAACAACATTTAAAGTCCTCCCAACTGATCCACTTTTTGAAGAAAAAGTCTATTATGTAGCCCAGGCTGGCCTCCAATTCATTGTCCTCCTGTCGTGGCCTTCTGAGTGCTAGGACTAGAAGGAAATAGCACAAATCTTTCTAATATCCAACTTCTGAAACACAACTTTATACATCACAGTCTGCAAACAGTGAACATTGTCCAGACTCTTTCTTTATAAGCTAGTAAGGATATGATGCTAAAAATCTTTTTTTTTTTTTTTTTTTTTTTTTTTGGTTTTTCGAGACAGGGTTTCTCTGTGGTTTTTTTGGAGCCTGTCCTGGAACTAGCTCTTGTAGACCAGGCTGGTCTCGAACTCACAGAGATCCGCCTGCCTCTGCCTCCCGAGTGCTGGGATTAAAGGCGTGCGCCACCACGGCCCGGCGATGCTAAAAATCTTAACAAAACCAGACTGCTGGCACAAGCCTGTAACCCCAGATAATTGAAGGCTAAGGCAGGAGAACCTCAAGTTTGAGGCCAGCCTGGGTTGCTCAGTGAGGTGAGCAAAAAGAAAAAGAGGACTGTGCTCAGCAGCACAACGCTCGCCATCATCACAAATGAGACTTGCCATGCGGCATCTTTGATCATAACGTAAAAGAGGACTTAACTGCAGTTTAAGTACCAAAGCTAGCAGGCCCAGGTCCACACTCCTTCCTGACATATTTGTTACTATAAACCAAGGTTTCTTGTAGAGTATGGTATACTGCCTTCTCTGCCAGTAGCGCTTCACCTCAGTCCTCTTCGTCACTGCCATGCATGCTGGTAAGCCAGAAGTCTGACTAGTTCAATGTGCATTTAACTTTAATACAAGTTGTTTTTAAAGATTTAAATTATCCATGCAAGAGAAAACTCAAATTATGAACACACGGGAACACTGAAACTCCTTTTAAAAACTCAGCTCCCTCTAATAAATACTTGAGGAGTTGAAAAAATGAGCTGGAGAAAGTATCTTCTCTAGTTTCTCTTAGCTGCTTAACTTTGTGGGCACTTTCATACACACTTCAAACAGAAGGCTATTTTTGAGTACTGCTGGCAGTTTAGCAAAGCAGCAAGGAGACACTGGGATGTGCGGTACAAAGCAGGGGTAGGGAAAAGTGGGTGAGCAGCTTTTACTGTTTATAGTACACACAACTGAAATATCAACCGACACAGAAGAGAAAACTCTCATAACAAAAAAATAAAGCAAAGAGTAAAACAAGAATGGATTCTCACTGGTTTGGGTCAGAAATACCCAAACAGTAGATTTAACAACAGCAAAAAGCCTCAGAGATCATGTTTGCTCTGCCTCTCTGAACCTACAAAGTCATTATTTCTATTCAATAGGCGCTTAATGAATTCCAGCTTTGGAATGGCTCTTGTTTCTACTGCTCCTCATTATTTATTTACTAATGTTTCATACTCCTAACACTTCCACTACAAGACTCTAAGTAAATTCCTGCATCTCTTTACTCATTCATTCAACATGAATATATGGAAGACTTCCAGTGTCATACACAGCAATGTGATAATTCCTGGAGATAAACCAAAAGCACAAGGGGCATGATCACAGGGATGGCTCAGAAAGGAAGTAGGGGGCTCGCAAGATAACTCAGCATGTTAACAGTGCTTCCTGTACAAACCTGAGTTTCAATCTGAAGCGCTCACTAAAAGGCTGAGTGCAGCCAACATGCACATGCTAAGGAGGAGGAGCTAGGGCTGGCTGCTAGCTGCAAATTCAGCAAGAAACCCTGCTTTTAGAGAATAAAATGCAGAGGGATAGCATAGGACATCTGATGTCCTGTAACCTCCAAGTGCAGGTGCACACATATGCATGCAGAAACCAAATATATACCACATATCATACACACAAAACTTAAAAGAATTGAAGATAGTTGACCTGGGGAGGCAAAGGGGGGAAAGTGGCTGGAAACCAAATGGGGCAGAGGGGACACAGTCAGGGGCAGAGCAGTCAGGGACTGCCCCAGTCTTGCATGAGGCTTGAGTAAGAATCCTCCCCACCCCCAAGTGCATATCAGCACCAGATGAGAGGTTCTCAGCTGTAAATGCTGGGCTCTGTGGGCCTCTGCTTCCCTTCCCTCCCTGCTCTGCCTTGAGAAGTTCTGTAAGACAAGATAAAGGGACTTTGGTTATAAGGAACTATAACCTTTGGTTCTTGATACATTCTCACCACAGTCTCACTCTCAAACTGTTCTTATTCCCCCAACAGCCTTAACAAGGAATAGAAAGAACATATTTCATAATTTCATCTAATTAAGGTGTACTGGGTAACCAAAACCAATTTTAGAGTATTTTACCACAGAAAGAAGCCCTGCACCAACCAGTAGCCGCTCCCCTTCGCCCCGGCAGCAGGCCTTTACTCACTATTTTCCATCACTGTAAGCCTGACAGTTCTGGGCATTTTACATAGGCGGAATCACAGAATTTATGACCTTTTATGACTGGCTTCTCTCACTACTGTAATATTTTTAAAGTCTACCTATATTTGTCATCTATCAGTATCTCATTAGTTTTTTTTGTTGACATTGTTGAGCAAGGACAAAGATATACTACATTTCGTTTATTTGGTCTTATTCCAGTCTTCCAGAACAGAAGATTAGGCTGTTCCCACTTTCCACCTACATGAACGATGCTGCTGGTGCTCCTAGGAGGTTTGCTATTAAAGTGCTTTCATTTGTCTTGAAGATACACTCACCAAGAATTTCCATTGTTAGGTGATATGTGAAGTCTATTGTTAATTAGCCTTTTGAAAAAAATGCCTAAACTGTTATTCATTTTCCATTCCAATCACCAATGTGCAGAATTCCACTTCCCCCATTTTGCTGTTTGTTACCATTACATTTACAATTATTCCGCCCTCTGGGCATGAAGAAGTGTCTTACTGTGGCTTAATTTGCATTTCAGATAACTACTGACAGGACAGTGTTTTGTGGTTTTTAAACAAGGACTTGCTTGCTCTGTGGCTCAGGCTGGCCTTCAACTTGTAATCTTCCTGTCTCCCCTTCCCCCAGGAACACACATTATCACACCTAGTAGGAGGAATTCCTAAGGAACAGAATTGCACTTCTTGCTCATGGGGGAGGGGGTGGTGGTGGTAAAACTGATTACAGAGAAACTTTATAAAGGGGCTAGAGAAATGGGTCAGCAATTAAGAGCACTATTCTTCCAAGTGCCGGATTAGGTTTTCAGTGACATGGCCTCTCATAACTATCCAAACTCCAGCTCCAGAGGATACAATGCCCTCTTCTGGCTTTTATGGGCACTGAATGTACCTGTACACATATTTACACCCAAACACATATAAAATGAGGTAAATAAATACTCTTAAAATTGATATTAAAATCCATTCACTGAAAGTCATGTTAATGAGGAACTCCAGGATGAGGACGATATCCATATTATACAACAAAGAAACTTGTATACATACAAGCACAAAAGAGATTTCAAATCTCCTGGGACTCAAGCGAGGTAGACATCTCACCTATGAGATGGGCAAAAGACTTGAAAAATCAACCAACATGGAAAAAAAAAGGGGCAATGGGTACAAAAGTTCAAACTAATAGAAAAAAAAAATCAAACTCTTTCAAAAAAAATGAAACTCTTTCCTTCATACAATTAACACAAACTCTTCATGGTGGTGCATGTCTTTAATCCCAGTGCTCGGAGACAGAGGAAGATCTCTACAAGTTTAAGGCCAGCCTGGTCTACATAGTGAGATCCTGTCTCAAAGAACTAAAGAAACTCCAAACAAACAAAAACCAAAAACGCTATATGATTAATACATGCTAATTAAAAACCACAGGAGCTGGACACAGTGGAACACACTTTTAACCCAGCACTCGGGAGGCAGAGGCAGGTAAATCTCTGTGAATTCAAGATCAGCTTGGTCTACAAAGCAAGTTCCAAGACAGCCAGGGCTACACAGTGAGAGACCCTGTTACAAAAACACCCAACAACAACACCTGCAAGGACAGCCATTACCCACTTGCCAGGCCAACAAAGAATAACAATTACAGTAACACTCAGCACTAGAGACAAGAAACCATCTGCATTTGGCATGTTCCAGTAGAAAGTGAAACAGGCACACCACAAGCCCACGCTTCCACTCCTGAGTCTGTGTTCTTGTATGTTTAGCAAAGCACACTGAGGTCTGAGAGCACACCAGAATACTTAGGGACGGCTACTACCACTGCTAGAGCTCTGAACCAAAGCCATCCGAGTCACCATCAACAGAAAACAACTTGGTTGTGAGCCTAGCCTTTAATCCCAGCACTCGGGAGGCAGAGGCAGGTGGATCTCTGTGAGTTCGAGACCAGCCTGGTCTACAAGAGCTAGTTCCAGGACAGGCTCCAAAAACCACAGAGAAACCCTGTCTCGAAAAACCAAAAAAAAAAAAAAAAAAAAAAAAATTGAACAAATGAAGCAATATAAACATGAAATAACACACATAGGACAACCAATATGACTTCACTATTCTACTCATATATAACTAAAAACAAACAAACTAGCAGGGCATGTTGGTACACATATACAATCCCTGCAACCAAAAACCTGAGGTCAACTGGGCTACACAGAAAACCCTGTCTCAAAATAAATGCTAACAAAGAACACTATTTTTATTTACTTGTTTATTTATTTTTGCATATTCCCTCTTTCTTTCAGTTTGTCTAGCTTAAGGTATCAAGTCAAACAGATACCCAGAAGAAAAAAGAAAAATCTGGATAGAATAAAAATTAGACAACTAAAAGTGGATGAAATTTTGGCAAAACTTTCAGCTAATCTTTGCTAACTTTTTGTTGTTGGTGGGGTTTTTTTTTGTCTTTTTTTTTTTTTGGTTTGGTTTTTCAAGACAAGGTTTTTTTGTGTAGCCCTGGTTATCCTAACTTGCTCTGTAGCCCAGGCTGTCCTCAAACTAAGAGATTTGCCTGCCTCTGCTTCCCAAGTGCTCGGATTAAAGGCATTTACCACCACTGCCTGGCGAGACATTTTTTTTTCCAACTATACTCTTTAAGTTGTACAAATCCCAGAGGTAGAGTCAGTAGAAAGCACAGCCTGTCCCACTCTGCAAAAGCACAGGCTCTGTGTACTGGAACAGGTCCCTTTGTCCTGAAAACCTGGAGTGCCAGGACATGTCACTCTTGTGCTGGGTTCCCTGGACAGTGACCTTAAACTGATTGTGTTGTCATGGCCAGGATGGAGAACACCACAGGCCAAACACTGGTGAAATGTAAGAACACAGAAGATGGCAACTACAGTGAAATCACACAACACGCCACACACAGATTAAAGCAGAGAAAAGACTCAGGTCAAGTAAACACACTTGCAGCTTTAGAGTGTTCTTATGAAGAAGTCGAAAGCCATGAAGGAGACCATACTCACACAATAATTCAGGGTAGACCAAGTAAATCATGCTACATTTGCTTGACTGTACATTGATTTCCATGTGCTATTAAACAGTAATTTGATGGAGCATCCTGGAGAAGATACTTGATATAACATAAAGGGAGAAGCAGTATTTGTACATATGTGGATTATATATCAAAACCATGTCATAGGAAGAAATAATTTCTGAATGAAGGGCATCTTACAGGGAAGATCACATCTACAATGTTCAGAAATCTTTGACTTAAATTTCCAAAGGTATGTGTACATCAATTTATAGTTAATTATGTTCACACACACACATACAGATACACATGCATGTATGCATACATACATACATACAAACAAAACCTTTTGGTGGGATGTTAAATAACACCTTTTGAATGGAATGTTGAGACCAAGTTGGCCAATTTTCAATCCGCCTGCCTTAGTCTCCCAAAGGCTGAGATGTGTGTGCCCTATGCCCAACTTAAAACATCATTTTGAACAATAAACGGAAACACCCAGCAGTCCTTTGCAGAGAACTGATACTAGCTAGTGTCAACTTAAAAAGATGACATTCTTGGGGGCAGGAGAGAGTAGGAGGAGAGAGGGGAGGAAGGAAGGGGAGTAGGGGAAATGTATAGCTCAATAAAAATAATAAAAAAAGAGAGATGACAATCTTTATTGTTTACCTACCAGCAATGGGAAAAGATGTGTGGCCTGCAGAGTCAACCCAAGGTGATAAATGACATAAAAATTTACTAAAGAAACCAAAGGAAAAAAAAAACATTAAGGGCTGGTGAGGTCCCTCAATCAGTCAACTGACTGCCATGCAAGCATGAGGATCTGAGTTAAGAGTCCTCATCGCTGAGCATGGTGACAAAGATTTCTAGCTCCAGTGCTGGGGACAGGGAGACAGGTGGATTCAGAAGCTGCTGGTCAGGCAGCCCTGCTTAATCAGGCAGGCCTAGGTGTCCAAAGGTGGCCAGTGGGACAGCACTTAAACAACGATCAATAGTATCTTCTGACTTCCACGTGCCCACACATGAACATGCACACATGCATGTGGGCACACACAAAGGAAATTGCTTAAGTTAGATACTCGCCCCACACATCAGAAGCAATATGGGTGGAGCAGTCTTCTTATGTGGCCTATGGCCATTTATTTCTCCACCCGTGAGTAACTCAACATAATTTGCTAAGTCTCTTTTCCAACCCCCAACACCCAGTTGGTTAGCATTTGTCTGCAGGCTGAAATGGTAATGTAGTCCTTTTCTCATAATGCAAAGCAGAAGACTAATTTGAACCCTATGCTCATCATCTATGATGGTTTAAATACCAGGGGTTGCTATTGATTTAGAGCCTTGAAAACTCTTTGTTCTAGGCAAGACGAGGAGCCTGCAGCTACATAAAGTAGCAATGCTGTATCCTAAAAATACGCGCATCGTCAGCTGGGTATGTGAAATGTGGCAAAGAAAAGAGCAGAGAGCTGGCGGCACTAATTTAAAAATCAGGACAATTCCAAGAGCAAATTTTCTTGTTTGGTCCACCACTTCAGAGCAATAACCTTGACTTCTTTCTGGTTGACCAAGGAACAATCCAAAGCAGATGTAAACAGATGAGGCATAACCTTCCGCCAGCTCCAATGTTCTCAGCATGTGCAAAGCAGTACGGTGTGGTGTAATTGACAGCCAAGCCTTCTGGAGGCCTAGGCCTCCCTTCCTGCTACAATATATAAGTGAACAGCTGGGAGATGGAGCAGAAGACAGAGCAAACTGGGAATATACGCACGTCTCTAAGTGACCAGCCTCACTAGGAAGCACTGTGACAAGATCCTTCATTCTGTCAAATATGAAAGCTTCTGAGGACCACAATTGCAACTAGGGACAAATACCCCAAAGCAGAATTAATTCTGGCCCTTGTTTGATTTCTCAATGAACTTACAGGGAAAAGGGCTGTGCTTGCTGGAAATGACTCAAAACTAAAACAAAACAAAACAACAACAACAACGAGGAAGAAGAAGAACAACAACAAAACAAAGACCAAAACAAGTACAAGAAATATATAAATAAGAATTAGGGTGTATCACAGGATGTTAAAATGGAACACATCACAGAAAGGGAACTAATTCTATAAACCATGTAACTCAAGGCTTTGTGATTATTTTTATTGTTGTTATTATTGTTTGCCTTTTTTTTTTTTTGAGGAATAAAACATCAGTAGGCTGTGTGGCTCTCAGGATCACAGCTGATGAAGGGAGAGTTTGATATCTCCCAGGAATCATAGTATGAGTTCACCATGAAGACAACTTTTGGGAAGTCCTTGGTATTTAGCAATTGCTCCAACCCCTGGCTGAACTTCCTGAACAGAAGCTAATAAAGAAGTAATGGCAACTAGAGACTAGCAACCCGAAAAACACATTCAGGGAAAATCCCTTCAGGGGAAAATTTAAAACTCAGACATTATCCTATTCTGGGGGATTTGGGCCGATATTACATTGACATTTACAGTGAAGAACTTACTGGGGTTTCCCAAGACACGCTAGCAGGTGGGACCAGCAAATTCGTTATTTTGGGAGGAATAAGCCAATTTCCTCTATGCTAACACAGATAACACTACCCAGCTCACCTCATAACAAAGCAAAACTGAAAAGCCTTGCCAATGTCGGTCTCCATGTTAAACTCACTGTTGAGTAGATTAAAGGGGGCTGTAATTAGATACTGGAGATAAGAGAAGACAGCACCCACTGGAACTGTTAGAAACCATGGTCACAATGCTAAATCGTAACAAATTAGAGCCATAAAGGTCCATGGCTCAGCGAGCTCCTCAGACTTGCAGGTTAGCGTACAACTCAAAGTTTTACTGCACCTTTCACAGGGCCCAATGTATAAAGACCTCTTTAAAGTTTAAAGAGAAATTAACGATACCAGGTGGAAACATAGTATTTAAATATAGTATTTTTCAATTGAAAAATCATTTCAAAATGATAGCATATACCTTTAGTTTGAGCACCCAGGAAGCAGAGGGAAGTGGCTCTGTGAGCTGGAGGCCAGCCTTGGCTATTTAGTGAGATCCTGTCTCAAAACAACAGCAAAACCCCAGCCAGCTAAGCAAACACACACAAAAATAAGATATATGGGGCTAGCAAGACAGCTCTCAGTGGGTGAGCATCCAAGTCTGATTATTTGAGTTCGATCCCTGAGAACCATGGAAAGGTAGGAGAGAACCCACTCAACAAAGCTGTCCTCTGACCTCTGCAAGTTTGCACTGGCATGCACACCCATACACACACATCATGAACACACATGCCAATAAATTAAATTAAAAATTAGGACATAGCTTGATAAGAACGAGTCTACATTTGAAGAAAGGAAGGTGGGAGGGCATTTCTCTAGCTCTAAGGTATGGCCTGTGAGTTAAAAAAAAAAAAATGCTTTTCTTAGGCCAAAGCCAAAAGATAAACATAATTCACATTCCTAGAGTCATCAAAGTTGTAACCCTGAGAGACATATGTGGTAATAGGAAAGTACTTCCAATGTCTGATGCTCCACTAATGTGTTCTCAGAACAATATGGATAAGACAGACATGGTTTTTAACATCTCTAAATCAGACTGTGGGTGAGACAAATAACAACTAGAGAATTATGCCCATTATCTGAGCAGCCTTCAGAGGGCAATTGGTATGAGAGAGACAAGTGTGACTTCCTTAGCGGTTTTGCCAACAGTTCAGAGAATCCTACTAGCGCATGATTACAATTCTATCACATGGGAGGCAGAGCTAGGATTGCTACAGGTTTGAGGCCAGACCAGTCTGGACTCAGAGTGAGACCTGTTTCAAAACAAAGGGGGATGGGGAGGAGAGCCAGGCAGGCAGTGGTAGCAGGCACCTTTGATCCCAGCACTAAGGAGGCAGAGACAGGCAGATCTCTGAGCTCAAGGCCAGCCTGCTCTACAGAGTAAGTTCCAGGACATCCAGGACTATACAGAAAAACCCTGCCTCAAAAAACCCAACAAACAACAAGACCCATCCCTTCTCCCAAAAAAGAAAGAAAGAAAAAAAAAAAAACAAGAGAATTTCTAATGTAACCAAGAAAAATAAGATTCTCATTGGATTAGAATATAAGGGAAATTCCTTTACATTGAATTGTATAAGAAACCAGTATTCTTTAACTCTTTTGACTCACATTCCTTTTTGTTCCTTTCTTTTTCCAACACTTACAAACATCTATCTAGTTCGTTGGATGGGAGTGTGGACAATGCGTGTCTTGTTATGCGTGTGAGAGCCAGAGGACAACGCATGGGAGTCACTCCTCCCCTCGATCCTGTGAGCTCCAGTCTCACACCACAGCACCAGAACTTACACCAGGCTGGCCTTGACCTTCAGTCAATCTTGCTGCCTCTGCAGGCCAAGTGCTTCAATTTCACCAGTGGGCTACCACACCCAGGTACAAACTCCTTTTAAAACAACGTATTCTACATGGGAAATAGAAAAAGACAAGATCTCCTGGGTAAATTGGGAGCATGGGGACCATGGGAGGGGGTTGAAGGGGAAGAGAGAGGCAGGGAGGGGAGCAGAGAAAAATGTAGAGCTCAATAAAATCAATAAGAAAAAGTGTAAAAAAAAAATAAACCCAAAACCCCACAAAGTATTGTCTTAAAATCTCCCAAGAAAGAAATTTTTTAAAAAATTCTATTGTTTATGATAAAATAGTTTAGGCCTGCCTTTAGTACATAGAAATCTATCTCAATTCTTCTACCTCTTCCTCAAGAAACAAAATAGTTGATTTAAAGGATCTTGGTATAGTGGGAGACATGTTTAGTTCCAGAGACTGAGGTAACAGGATCTTGAGTTTGAGGCTAGCCTCTGTCTCAAAAAAGCAAAATAAGTGGTTGAAAAGTCCTTCTTCATCAAGTTCAAAACAGAGTAAAGTCACCATTAACAGCGCCCACACTAGCAGCGCCCATACTAACACACTTAGGGAAAATATTCATTTCTATTTGATATATACTGCTTATTTTAAAAGTTACATATGCACTGAAGTTAATTAGTTAAAATATGTAAATCTTTTAATGACCTGGGATGTAGAGTGGATGTATTTGAACCTAAACCACCAAATCAGTTTATTTGAATTATTTTCATGTATTGTTTTTTTCAAATGATAAAATGGATTATCCAGCGTAGGGCCATTATTGTAATCATTTACTATACACCATGGATGCAGCACCACAGTATGTACATTTATAGATACATGGATATGAATATATAAAATTTAAATGTAGCACATCTGTATCATGTATGTATGTTCGTCTGTCTATACTAAGTTTTTAAAAATTCGGCTTCTGAGAGCTGGAGAGATAGCTCAGTGGTTAAGAGCACTGGCTGCTCTTCCAGAGGTCCAAAGTTCAAGTCCCAGCAACCACATGGTGGCTCACAACCATATGTAATGTGATCTGGTGCCCTCTTCTGGCCTGCAGCATACATGTAGACAGAATGCTGCATACAAAATAAATCTTAAAAAAAAATTGGCTTCTGAACCTTAGAAGCATGTCTTGATGTGTTATATAATAACTGTGATAAACAAGGTGATTCATAAATTTTACAAAGTATAACTTGAAGCATTGCGTAATTAATCTTTCAGTCTTAATAATTTGAATTTCAACATTAGTGTTACTCATTCCTTATATAGTCCAAGGGTCCAGAACATATAAATTTAACAAAATACAAGAAATATCTAACTCCTGATGAAAATTGTTATGGCAATCAACTGCCTAAACTGAGCAATGGATTGGCTGAGTGATAAGCCTGATCATAGCCCCCTGCCCAACAGCAGACACAGTTAAATTACACTCAGAGGTACTCCAATAACTGCATTCAAGGAGGGTGGGACCTAAAGAACTACTCCATTTATTAACTCCTAAAAAATAGAAAAGGCGAGAGAAATCACTATCATTTTGGCGGGAGGTCTGGGATGGGTGTGGGGTTGAGACAGATTCTCATTTATCCCAGTCTGGTCTTGGTTATGTAGCAAATGATGTCCTCGCCAGTTTCCATTTCCCAAGCTGGGATTATAAGCATGTGCCTGACCCCCCTCTTCCTTTCTCTCCTTTTCCTCTCCTATAGGGTCTTTGTGTACCAAATGTCAAACCCAGCACCCTGCACATGCTAGACAGACGCTCTACCACTGAGCTATAGCCCCCACCCTTTACTATCACTTTCTGAGATATGAATCTCTAGGAGCACTGAGACCTGAAGACTGGGAAAACATTGGCTCAGAAAGGCTCCTGTACGCTGTTGGAGGTGTCAAATTAATGGTGGGCTGTGTGCAGCCTGAGCAAAGAGCCAAGGACCACATAGCTCAGGGCACTTTTAAAGCAAAAACAAAATACCCAGGCCTACCATTAACAAACTGGTCTTTTCTGTTCCACATTGAGTAAACAGATAGAAATATTATATTTGCTCTCTTATGATCTTTAAGAGAACTGAAAAAAAGTATATTTCTAAACTCATAATAATGAGAACCAGATTCTGGTCTAATAGGGACTTTCTGAGAAAGCAATCTTATACACCTTTTTACTTTTACATTCTCTTATTTTTTGTTATTGTTGTTTCTGCTGTTACTCTGAGTCAGTTCTCTCTTCATAGCTCTAGCTGCCCCCCTGCCTCTGCATCCCAAGCTGCGATTAAAGGTGTATGCCACCATGCCTGCTAACATCTTATTCTTAAATTATTTTATTACTTGTATATGTGTGTGCATGCAAGCATGAATGTCAGTGCAAGTACACACATCCCAAAACGTCCACCATCCCTTTAATTTTAAGTGTCTTGCAATTTTCATGCAATACACTACAGATATCTTTGACGTAGAGTGAAGGGCATGTTAACCCTTTCCCAATATCAACTGTAGCTGTGGAGTGTGATTCTGCGAGAATTAGCAGAGCATGGTCTTGGACAGACCTAGGGAAGATCCTGTAGTATTTATATCCTCCAATAAAATCAACAACACACTGAACAAATTAGCAATGCTTTTGCAAAGCAGCCTGAATTAGAAGTTACAGCTAAGTGTCTCCGATTTTCTTTCATTTATCCTTTGATTGCTTGAAAATTTCAAAACTTTCAGCTTCTGCAACATTAGTAAGCCTGAAATTTTCTTCGTTTTAGGTATTTGTATTATCTAGACTATGAAGCAACAGTTTTTATTTGATCTGTTCACATGGGTTTGCATCTGATGGGGAGCAAATTATGTTGGCTGGGAAGTGCTCACATCCTTACTGACTTACAGTGTCCACTGTGGTCCCAGAGACAAAGCAATCTGAAAGCTGGAGCTGTTCTTCAGGGATAGGGACACACACACAAGCTCATGAGTATCCTACCCTACCCTCAGTTCAGGCCCCTCAGCCGGTGCAGAGGAGGCAAAGATCATGCCCAGACTTCCATCCACAGCTTCTTGTTATTGTCCAAGGTCTCAAAGCAAAAGTTTCCATGTTTTTGCGGCCTTCTGCATCCTTCTCTTTTTCTACTCTGGACCCCTCTTTCCCTCATTTTCCAACTATCTCCCAAATAAGAGTCATTCATTAATAGATACCAGCACAGAAACCCCAAAGGCTCAAGAAAGGATCAGGTGTAAAGTGCATGAACCAGAGGTTTGTATAAGATGAATCTGCAGCTGGGGAAGGAATTATCCCCTCCTTCTCCAATGTGTATGTCTACACATCCTCAGGAGCACAAAACCTACAAGCTAACCAGAATGCATCTTGTTGGAACATGAACTTTCTCCTACATTAAGCTGTTGATAATTTTAATATTAAAGCCAATGCAGACACAACATGGAGTAGAACACAGCCTGAAGCATGGGAATAAGATGGTGTAAAAGAGGTCTTTTCAAGCTATTCTATCACCCCTTACACACCCTAGCAGGCTGAGCTCTTTCCTTCTGCTGTGTGGAGACCACAAGGAAAGATCTGGCAAGGCAGCTTCTGCACTGTGAACCCTTATAAGTGCAGTCATTCTTGACCGCTCACTTACAACACAAAACTACAACTGACAAAAATGTTTCCATTTTAACTTTAGAATCTTTTCATACAAAATACACACACACACACACACACACACACACACACATTAACTTTTGAATAAAAGAATATTGATATTTGATTTATAGGGTTTTAGTCTTAGGAGCAAGATTCGGGAGAGATGATTTTAATTTAAAATTTACTTATGTACATGTATGTACTTCTGTGGGGACATGTGCATGGTGAGTGTAGTGCCCTCAGAGGCCAGAAGAGGGTTGCAGATTCCCTGGGGCTGGAGCTGTAGACAGCAGTAAACCACCCAGATTGAGTGCTGGCAACCAAACTTGCGCCATCTGCAAGAGCAGTTCACACCCTTAACCTCTAAACCATCTCTCTGGTTACCAGAAGAGACACTTTTTCAGATTATTCTACTATTATTTGTATTATTCTTTAAAATTAGTTTACCTCTGTTGTGTGCATATATGTAGGAATATTCATGCATCTGCATACTTGTGGGGAGCCAGGAGTGACTCCTCAGAGTTGGAGTTACCGGGGTTAGCCAGGTCTGTCCCATGGTGCTGGGACTCCTACTCTAGTCCTCATGGATGCACGGCAAGCGTTCTTAGTCCGTGAGTCATCTCTCTGGTCCCCAACTTTCCAACCACTTAACACGAATCAGGGTTATCAGCACTCACTACACGAGTGTCACATGCCATCCCAGGGACACAGCAAAAGTTAGGTTCAATTATTACCTGCATTTAAGAGTCCACAATTGTCTTGTCTGGTTCCCCACTTACAGCCCATCAGCCTTGAAGGTGTGAGGGCTAGTCCAATAAAGAGTTCTGGGTCAGGGAGTGAAGAATGGGTTGACTGATGAAGACTGCATGAGATTTCCCTGGGATCCCAGCACAGTCCAACAGTCTCTCCCACCTCGTCTTTCTTGAAGGTGTCTCAGATTTTCTGATGGACTGCAGAAGGTCAAGGGACTCAAAAACTGTTTTGATTTCCTACTTTTTAAAAAGATGCCACTCTCACTGCTCTGAGGCCCCAACTTTCCACTGTCCCTTAAACCTATGCACTCTGGAATCCTTGCAAAGGGTTGGCTTTTCTGTAGCTACCCTGGAGGTCCTTGCCGTCTCCTGACTGCCAACTAAAACAATAACACGGGAGTGGAAACTGTCTTGTGGAACCCACTCTTGGAGTCGACATTTAAAGGGAAAAGTTTCCAACTTCCTTAGGATAAAGAAAATAAGTTTCTACAATTTTCAAAACATTCTCATTATGTCTGAAATTTGAAAGCGCTTTTCTTTAGGGAGTAAGCCAGCTCTGTTTAATGTTTTTCTTAGATATATATATATATTTTTAAAAACATAGAAATCTCACTACTTAATCTTTAGAAACAAGACTTAAATTACTTTAAAGTAGCAATGTATCAACCATTAAACAAAAATGTTGCAAAGAAATTTATGTTTACTGTTGATGGCTAAACATAATTTCTATCCGAAACAAACATTTGATGGGAAGTTCTTTCTTGATGGCTCAGCCAGTCAACTGCTGCCACCCTAGAAATTCTCCTTGCTTCCCCGTGTTTGTCATCCTTCCTACTTTCCTGTGTCTGCTGCCACCATCCTCATGCAGGACCCTACCACTCTGCAGCATTTTTAAATGGCCCTATTACCTTCCTGTCTTTGCTCCCCAACCCTCTCTCTCTATCCATCCTGAAGTTATCTTATTAAGTCTTAATAGTCAAGCACTTTCAAACTCCAGTGAAAGAAAATCTATTTCTTATACATGGTTCCCATGTCTTTTAACAAATGTACTGCACATGCCCAATGCATCCACCTGTGCCACGACACATGTGTGGAGGTCAGAACCATTGGGAGTTGGTTCTTTCTTTCTGCCTTGGTTCTGAGGCAGATTCTCTCTTGATTCTTCTGTGAACTCCTAGCAGGCTAGCTGACCCGCTAGCTTCCCAGTGATCATCCTGTTTCTACCTTCCATCTCACTGTAGGAGTGCCAGGATCAAGGATCATGTGACCCATCCCATGGCTTGTTTGCAAATGCACCATGCACATTCTACCACACCTATACCTCGCTTCCTAGGGGAACCAAAATAAAACCCCACCTCCGGCCATGTGCACCTGGCCCTTGCCACTTTGGTCACTGTAACTCCCTCCATGTTGGCTCTTTTCACCTCTAGCCACGCTGGCCTTTTCCATTACATTTCTCTTCTCTTTTACCTTTTGCACTGTCTTCCTTCAGCTTGGAAGGCCTTACCTGTTCTGACAAAAGCAGTCTCTCTCCCACAAATCATTCATTCACATTACTGGAACTACATCTTTCACAGCCCTTACTAAAAGCTGGGTGTCCCTCCTCATCAGGATGACAGTAAAAGGGACAGTTTTATCTGAAGCTGCATCCCCAGGATCTCAGTGCCTACACAACGGGTACTTCATCCATATTCGCTAACTGAGCGTCTGGAAGGTTCTCCTCTACCCTGTTGATTCTACCATCCTTCAAGTCTTACCTCAAATGCTACATCTTGAGTAGGGTATTGAAATCTGAATCAATACTGGTACTGGGGATCTTATTTTTCTTTTCTTTACTGTGTCCTAAGCTTCTTTATGTTAAAAACAAGAAGATGAATGATGGGCTCATGATGAACGGCATCACTGAACCTCACCTTCCATCACACCTCCATATACTTCCTGTGTCCCCTCACCCCCTTGCTCTCAATCCCTCCTCAGTAAATGAAGAACTCAT
Source organism: Microtus oregoni (assembly GCF_018167655.1). Taxonomy (NCBI): domain Eukaryota; kingdom Metazoa; phylum Chordata; class Mammalia; order Rodentia; family Cricetidae; genus Microtus; species Microtus oregoni. Next base: position 2,959,823 of record NW_024543831.1, on the reverse strand, counting down.
CTCAAGGCCATGGTAGCACAGCCTTCACGTTCTCTCGGTAGACCTCCTTCCCCTTCCCTCTGTTCACCCCATCTCTGTGCAGGGTTGGTGCCTCAGTCTGATGCCGTGGGAGAAACCAAAGCAATGACAGAAACTGAGAGAAAGGCTTCATCCTCAGTAAAAGGGACCTAAGAAGCAAGGGCTCCTGTAGCCTAGGACACCAAAATGGGCCTCTGGTGGCAGAGGAAAGGACGCAGGGCTCCTGGGAAAGGAGACCCTGCAGCCTCCTACTCCTCTCGTTGGAGAGGTCAGTGTTTGATCACCTGCCCTTATGGTGTTGGCTACAGAACCACAGTGGGACCACACCCTTCTGCAGCCCGAGATGCTTGGCGATGATGCTCATCTGCCGCAGGATGGGATTCGGGCACTGCAGAAACATGTTCCCCAGGTTCCCTCATGCAATTCTCCATGCTTCTCTGCTTTTTCTTGTGGGGCTGTACCAGGGTCTCCTTTTTGCACATCGCCTGAAGGTTCTCAGCTTTCTCCAACCACTTCTCCAGCAGGGGCCGCAGCTTACACAGGTTCTTGAAGCTGAGCTATAGGACCTCAAAGCAGGAGATGGTCACCTAGCTGAACACCTTTCCAAAGAGAACGTCCAGGGTGAGCCCCATGTCAGCCTGGGTGTACGCCAAGGTGATCCTCTTTTGCTTCGGGGGCTCGGCAAACTGTTCTAGTTCCTTCTTCAGGGCTTTCACTCCCTGGGGCTCTCGGGACTTGATTCCACCTCCTCCAACTTCACAGTACTGAACTGGACAGGACAGGACCCAGAGGAGGCCTCCTTTGAGTTGCTCCCCATTCTGGCTCCTGCATGGCCCTTGGACTGCAGTCTTTAAGCCAACTTGTGGTATTAGGCCCAGTCCAACTTGGGGTCTACAGTATTGTTATTCCTCCACAGAACTCATATGGCAGGGAACATGAGGAGAACCCTAATACCTCCAAGGTTGGCCCAACCTGTGGCCCAATTCCAGGCCCTCTTGAAGGGCCTTAGAAGCTTAGCCATGTTCGAGGATCCACTCATCTTGGCCTGAGCCCTCCTGACCTATCACCCCTGGCAGGGATGAGAAGGCAACGTCTGAAGGGAAGTATCTGGCCATGGGGAAGGTGGGCACCCCGAGCCAGGGGTCTGATTATTGAGGTTCTTCTCCACAGTAGGTGTGTGCTAATGAGGCGGCATGGGTCAGCAAACAGAATGCGCGTAGAGATCCTGTAATTCCCAGTGTGCTGGAGTTTTATAAACTTCAGCCTGTCAAAGTGTATGGTGATTACAACATATCATTAATGGGGCAACATGTCACAGTGTGCCTAATGGGATGTCTCTTTCACAGGGAACTTTACCTGAAGCTGAAGCAATTAAACACTATCAGCCAAGGACAATATATATATTGTGTCTGTGTATATGTATATATGTAGTTAGGCATGGCACTGCTCAAGAGGCTGAGGCAGGCAGATCTCTGTGAGCTCAAGGTCAGTCTGATCTACATAGAGCAAGACCTGCCTCAAAATTTTTTGTTTTATACTTATCTTTTTTATTGGGGTGAACAACACATGTGTAATGTGTGTGGAGATCAGAGAACAACTTTCCAGGATCAGCTTCCTCCTTCTACCATGTGGGTCCTGGGGATGGAACTCAGGTCATCAAGTACCTTGAACAGCTGACCCACCAGAATGCTTTAAAACCAAAACCACTTAGATATTGGCATAAAAATGTTAATTTCTTACATTTCTTAATTGGAATTTTATTAGTTTCAAATTAAGTTGCTCCATAACATAAATGGTTTAAAGATGAGCTGCTAAAGACCAGGGATCCTTCTTTGTTAGTACCAAGGATTGAACCCAGAACCTAATTCATGCTACATCAGCATTCTGTAGCTCAACAATTTCCACCCTTTTTTATTTTTAGAGATAGGGTCTTAATAAGTTGCCCAGGCTAGCCTCAAACTCAAAATCCTCCTACCTTTGCCTTCCTAGTGGTTAAGATTATAGGTGTACCCCTTCCCAGGACTAATAAAACATCTTAACAAAATGAACCAAATGCATTTTTTCCAGGTAGAGATGGTGGCATATACCTATGATATAAGCTTTCTAGGAGACTGAAATCTGAGGCTCTTGAGTGAGAGGCCAGTCTGAGCTATATACAAAGACTCTTTACACACACACCCCAAAACAGACAACTCATTTTCTCTCTTATATGAGTCTTTCAACTACAGTGGCTTCCTTCTAGAACTTCAATACGGTATCAAAAATGACCACTGAAAAGACTGTAGCTCTAATCTCTTAAGATTATAGTTGATTTCATTTCTTACCAATCACATTCTATCAAAAGCATCTAACCCACTCTGCATTTAGCCGTGCTCTACTTGGCTTCTACTAAAGGCTTTTCTCACAGTCATCTCTTAAGTTCAAGGAAGATGTGGCAAGTACAAACGAGAATTCTAATATATGTGCAAAAAAAAAAAAAGCTCACGCAATGACTGAGAAACCACATAATAAGGGCATGCAGAAGAAAGAATGCAACATCAATCACTTAAAGAAAAACATTAAACACTGTAGCAGATCAGGAGCTGGAGTCCCAACTTAGTCTTTGTTTTGCTCTGAAAACAAATACTAAAACTGTAAACACTTAAAATGAACTTTAAAATTGTGCCAAAGTCTATCTTTTAAAACCCAGAGAGAGACTGTGTAAGGCTGGCTGCCAGCACCCCAGTAGTGTTCAACAACAGACTTTCACTGCAACTCCTCAAATTTGTTTTACTTTAAAAAAAAAAATTAAAATCACCTTGCCCTAATATTTCAGTAATTTCCAGTTTCAGTTATCAATGACCTCAGGTTTTAGTCTCAGTTTCTCAATGGAAAAACTAAATGACACAGGAATTTTCCGTAACATAATCAGAGTGGATCTAACTGAGAGTCACAAACCAAGGAAGCATAAAAAAATACACAAAACAAACAAACATACCTTAACCTTAGGTCAAATATACAGAATGAAACTATAAATAAAATAAAGAGGGATATTAAACTATTGTAATAATCCAAAGCCCCTGGGGATGACACTGTAGGCCCGAATCATGTCCTCCAAACATACCTAGGTTCCTAAACTTCACACTTGTGAATGCATTGTATTACAGGGTAAAAGGAGCTTTGTGTGCAAATGACCAAACAATTAATAGCTGCAAACTTCAGAGGTGGTCTTGGATCATCTACTAGGACCTGATGTAATGACAGGACTCCTTACAGTATGACAAATTATGAGGTCCAAAGTCACGGCAACAGAAGCATGATGGTGAGTGCCATGAAGACGGGGCAGGTTGTCTCTACAAGGTAAAATGGCAAGAATCTAGTTTTCCCTTTAGGTCCTCCGGGACCCAGGCCTGCTCAGCTCAAACCTAGATGTTAGCCTTGAAAGGCATGTTTTGAACTACGGACTTCCAGAACTGACTTAGAAAACCATTGTATGTGGAGCCATGGAGTCTGTGCTGATTGGTTCACTGACAGTAAGCCTGTTGCACCTTACCTTTGCAGGACGAGTCTTGCTATGCATCCCAGGCTGCCCTCAAACTTAAGGTCCTCCTGCCTTGGTCTCCCATGTATCATTCATCTGAGTTCTGTGAGCTTTTATCAACAATCTGTAGGTTTTATCAACAATTAATTTCAATGAAGCTACATAAAGTACTTATAAAAGAGGGTTCGGAATGGCCACAAATGACATAAAGACAAAGAAAGGCATGATTTTGTGCTAACAATGTCCTTGACAGTCTGAGGCAGGATGATTGAGTGTGCCTGGCTTAGTCTTACACTAAAAAGAACCTTTGATTCTTGCCTGCTATGTTGTGGCCGGCTCAACAGTGACAAACTATGTGAAGTTCTGAACAAGAGCACAACCATCAGTCCAAGAAAAGGACAGAGACAGGTGACACTGGAACAGAACAGGTATGTCTATGCCTAAGGGACAGAAGTGCCACAGCTTGCTCGGGTACTGTGACCCGGAACAAGATACAAATCTGAATTCTTTGCAGGAAATCTGAGAACAGCTTTTGAGTCCTTGGCTCTTCTGGTGATTAAATTCTAACAATACTTCAGTTTTCAGCATGAGACATTCTGGCTTTCCTCTGGGAGATAAGGAACATACAATGTAATACGTACAAACAGTCAAAGGACAAAAATGCCCATTTTTCTACTTATGACTGCTGTGCACTCCCATTCTTCAAACCAGTAGGAGATGCGCTTGCATCTGTCAGGCAAACGCTGGTCAGTCAGCACAACAAGTGTGAGCCACTGAGAAAGAAACGTGGAGAAGTTAGACGGGCAGACTAGTGGGTATGAAATAAAAGGTTGGACTGAAAACCAGAGCTTAAAACTTGCTAAGAAGCACCCTTAGTGGATTAAAGTGAGATCTGGATGCAAGAATTTATATATGTGGGAGGAGAAAATACTTAGAAAAATCTCAATAGGTCCTAAACCACCTTTTCACATCTTAAGAGATAAAGCAGCTTTAAATAAACATTATATTATGCTTTGGGGGCGTTGTAATCTATTTTATGAAACTTTTACAGAATACAGCCTATAGAGTAAGCACGCTCTACATCCATGGTGGTACACATCAACCTTTGCGAGAGAAGCTGAGTACATAATTTTAGTAGTTTTCCTTTCTATTTACAAAAAAAAAATATTTTTCATTAGTTACAAAAGACTTACAAAATAAAATAACAGAATTTGAAATACTACCACCTCTTCCTTTCTTCCTAGAGAGTTCCTGAAAATACTATATTTTTTAAATGTGCTTTGAAAGTTTACTAATTTTCAGACTATTAAAGCATGAGACACTCTGGTTTTCCTCTGGGAGATAAGGGACATACAATGTAATACTACAAACAAAAACACTGCTGGGGTGGGAGTGTAGCTCAGTGGTGTCCTCAGCATGCACAAACTGGAGTTTAGTAGTTGACTCTAATTTTATTTTTTCAGGGAGGAGGTTGTTTGTTTTTCAAGGTGGGGTTTCTCTGTGTAGTTTTGGATGTCTCACAACTAACTCTGTAGAATATATTGGCTTTGAACTCAGAGATCTGTCTGCCTGCTCTGTCTCCCAAGTGCTGGGACTAAAGGCATGTGCCACAACCACCTGGCTCATGTTCTAAGTTTTTTTAAGAGTCTAAATTGCCCCTACTTTCACCATGCTTCTTTTAAACAAGAAGCTCTCGCCCCTTGCCTTAAGAACCTTGACTGAGGAGCTCCTCCATCCTGTCTTCACCACACACATTCAGCACACACCTCACCTGCTATTTTGATATTCAGATTGGCATCCAGAAGCAAATTTTCAGCTTTTAAATCACGATGAACGATATTCCGACAGTGACAAAAATATACAGCTGTGACAATCTGCTTGAACTTCCGCCGAGCTTCCTTCTCTGCCATTCTTCCATGGGCCACCAGGTGGTCTGTGGTGAACAAGAGAGAGTCAATACCTACCCAAGATGATGTCAAAGACCCCTGTCCCCAGGTGGTTTAGAAGGCAAGTGAAGCACCCATCTGATAACAGTTTAAAAGTGAACAGAGGGGGGCTGGAGAGATGGCTCAGTGGTTAAGAGCACCACCTGCTCTTCCAAAAGTCCTGAGTTCAATTCCCAGCAACCACATGGTGGCTCACAACCATCTGTAATGAGATCTGTGCCCTCTTCTGGCCTGCAGGAAGAGTACTGAGAATACTGTATACATAATAAATAAATAAATCCAAAAAAAAAAGTGAACAGAGGGGCTGGAGAGATCGCAGTGGTTAAGAGCTGTGGCTGCTCTTGCAGAGGCTCAGGTTCAGTTCCTGGCACAGCCATGGTGGCTATAGCTCTATGACTCCAATTCCAGGAGACCTGATGGCTTCTTTCTGACCTTCATGGGTACCGGGTATGCATGTGGTACACACATATACAGGCCCACACCCACACCCAATAAATATAAAATGAAACAATAACTAAAACCTGAACAGAGCTGAAGGAGAACAAGGCACTTTCCTGTGCACATCCATAAAAACTCACCAGCAATAAGAACCCAAACCACTCTAAGCCTGAGTCTATTGTGATGAGGGTGCGTAAGAGTACACATGGCACCACCATAAGAAAGAAGGGTTCTCAGGGCTTAGTGCTATTATTCAAGAATCATAACACTTAACACCTTCCTTCTCACAACCCCACTGCAAAAGATTACATGTACATAAGCAAACACACATGAAGATAAGCATCAAAAGCATTTCCTGTGTTTGAAGAGTGTGTCAAAAAGCAGAGTCATAGTAATAGATATCTCAGAACAGAGTACACACAAAGCAGGAGACTGGCTTTCTGCGGGGCTCTGCCCAGGCTGAATACTCTTTCTTTCTTTCTTTCTTTCTTCCTTCCTTCCTTTCTTTGCTTTTCTTTTTCTTTTTCTGGTTTTTTGAGACAGGGTTTCTCTCTCTGTCCTAGCTGTCCTGGAACTCACTCTGTAGACCAGGCTAGCCTCGAACACACAGAGCTCCACCTGCCTCTGACTCCCTGGAATTAAAGCCATGTGCCACCACCACCAGGAGACATCTACTTTCTTAAAGTTCTATAATTTGACATTCTTTGGTCACTTAACAATGTATATACATCTTTATATCTGAGTCTGCTATTCTTAGAACTATGATACTAATTTTTACAGAAAATATTAACTGAAAACCAAGAGATTTCTATCAAGAAAAATGATCAATAGTTGAGCTACTAGAATATAGGGGGAAAGCAAACAACAAACAAACAATCTGGCATGTGACAGACTGTGGCTGTCCTCAGGACTGAAAAGCCATTTGACTGCACCACAATCATTGCAGCAAGTTTTAGAAGTACTTTCCTACAGAGTAAGGCACTGGCTGATACTGCGCCAATGCACACACCTAAACCTAGTTGCACATCATGACAGATGCCCGGATTAAACGTCAACCGTGGGACTAGAGAGTTGGCCTCAGCAGTTAAGAGTGTATCCTGGCTGGGCATGGTGGTACAGGCCTTTAAACCCAAAAGTGTATACTGCTTGCCAATGACCCAGGTTCAATTAATTCCCAGTGCTCACGTTGGGCCAATCACAGCTATGAGGGAACTCTAGCCATGGAGGAATTTACACCTTTTCTGGCTACCTGAGTACCCACACTTATACGGCATACATTCACACAGACACACACACACACTCACAGAGAGAGAGACACACACACACATACTCACATAAATTAAAATAAAATAAATCTTGAAGAAATGCAACAGCATATTCTGAGAGACACTTCTAATGACCTTCTGTGAAAAGTCCTTTAACCAAACGATCCAGCTGAAAAAGAATGTTAGCTTTATGTATCCTGAGATAATAAAAAGTACAAAATTAAGCAATATAGGTATACATATGACCGCTCATTAATAGTTCACTGAAATCACCCAATTATTTTGGTGACATCTCACCCTCATGACTAGCAATATTTATTTTTTAAACTTATATGAAAATGGAATCTAGAGTAATGTACTACTAGCGATGGTCACTACAAAGACCAAGAGCACAGAGAAGACAACCAAGGGCCAAGGAGAAGTGCGAAGCAACCTACAACCCATCTACATGACAATTTCTGAAAGAATACAAATTGGGTTTTGACAGCAAGGGACATATTCTAGAGTGTAAACATGATGCACGTGCACATTCATGTACACACTCACGCGCACACAAATTAGTGTAAATAAACAAATTACTAAGAAAGATCCCTCAAGCCGAGAGTGGCAAACAAGCCTATCATTCTAGTTCTTGGGAGGCTGAGGTAGGGGCATCTTTTTGGAGGCCAACCTAGGCTGCCAAGGAAGACTCTGACATCACTAAAAGCAGACAAACAACCTGGAAAGACCTGTTATAATGCCTCACTTACAAGATCCTGAAAGTTTTCCCCTAAAAATCAACCACAGTTGCTGGGCACGCCTTTAATCCCAGCACTCTGGAAGCAGAGGCAGGATGATCTCTGTGAATTTGATGCCAGCATAGCCTACAAAGTGAGTTCCAGGACATCCAGGACTGTTAAACAGAGAAACCCTGTCTCTAAAAACTAAAAGCAAATAAAAAAAAACAAACAAAAAACCCACCATAGTTACTTACAATTTAATGGGGTAGGGTGAGGAAGGACAAGAAGTCCCCAGGATGGAGATGGGATGGATGGATGAGCTATATTCAGGTGTGTTTAGGCTTCTAGTGAGAACCACAGGGGAACTCTTAACAAACAACACAAAGTCCCAGACTTGAGGACAGCAACATAACCCAAGCTGCTCTGGAACCGGACCCCCATCAGAGGCAGGATACTAGATTTTAAGCAATCACTCTCTAACAGTACCTGATCCCTGCCCCTCTCCCCGTTCCCTAAGAGAGGCCTAATTATTCTAATAATATGTTTAGTTGCTAAACTTGGTCTAATTAAAGAGCTCTGAGGAGACTGCTCTTCTTGAGAAACATAAGAATAAACTCCTCTGAAGGGTTACCATCAGAGAAGCTCATCTGGCCGAGCCACCCACTAATTAAAATGCCCAAGAGACACTCATCTGGCAGTAAACATTAATTACCAAAACACATCAAAGCTTCTTTAACATGACAGAATGATTAATTTTGTGATTTCCAAAATAAGTGATTTTCTTTCATTAAAAAAAAAACTTTTTATAAATGTCTAAGTACTTTATTTTTCTAAAATGATTGGAAAGTTCTCAGAATTGCTGTCAAGACCAGCTGGTAGAATATAGCCTAGCTCTGCTTTATCTTCACAACGACACACTGGTTATCCCTGAACAAAACATTTACCCTGCCAAAACCCCAGCTCCCAGCCTGCTAAATGGAGTCAACTTTCACAGGACAGGACCAGGGAAGAGCTCCTGCATTTGAGGATAAGCTTGTACTTTAAGAGTTATCACATATGGCAAAACTTGACTTTTCAGACATTTTAAAATACATTATTATGTGTTTTCCAGGTTCGCTCAGCACCATGCAGTGAATATTGAAGCATTTTGTTAATGCAGCTCCAGACTTTGCAGCGTCTGTCGCACTGCATACGACTGACTGCTCTACACACCAACATCGCTGTTGAGGGTCCTGGGTAGAAGGCATTAGTGGCAGCACACTGGGCAGACTGGGGTACACACACCACACAGAACTGCAACTACCAGCATCCCCACGCTATTCCTGCAGCTGCGGGTGTCACTGAATATCACTTCTGCAAGCAGCTTTCAGTAGGCACAATAGGCGTTCCTCCCAGTCCAGCACTTGACACCCACGCTGCTCCTTGCTGCTGCTCTGTGCTCTTCACCTTCAGCGCTGTCTTGGGGGCTCAGGCTCACTCACACCTTTGCCTCAGCTTTTATTTTCATCCACTGGATTCCCTCACCCGTTAGCTTTGCTCGCAGTCTAAGGTCAGGCGGGTGTGCCAGGAAACCAACAGGCTGCAGTCTCAGTCCCTGCAGAAACCTGCCTTTCAGTGGCCTGCTGACAAACGGCTGCTTTATATCCCTATATGCGCAGTAGGCAGGAAGCAAAAACTCCAGTCCAGATGAGCTATTTAACCTCTAGTGGAGAAATCCAGAGCAGCAGCCCAGTCTGTACTTATGTATAGTCGCCGAGTCTGAATCAACACTGGGTACTTTCACACAGCGGGTTCTGAATCCACTCAACAGTCAAAGGAAAACACAATCTGATCTTTGTTAGGATTCTAGCTAAACGGGACTCAGAAGAGCCATTGTACTTCCTCCAGGCCTTCAGTGAGCTAGGTCTCCTACATCTTTGCTACCAATACCTGTTCTATAGAACCAGTGGTCTCAACTGTCCCCAGCACCCTAGCTTCTGATAGTCTATAGTCCTGCCCTGCCTCCCGCCTAGGCAGACATCAAGGAGACACCTGCTATGTAAAGTCAGCCATGTGGCCTTTCCACCACTCACTTATTACTTATTATTGAAATGCAGGGCTGATTTAAAGTTCTCTTCTACTGCAACGCGGCTTCAGCCAGCTAAAACCCAAAGTGGGGTGAGTCTCCGTGTGGAATCCAAGTTCTCTTCCGCACCTGCCAATCACCCTAGGTCATCTGGCACTGGACTTCCTTACATGTCATCTGCTCTTCCCCGTGAAGGTGGCAAAAGCTAGGGACACTCTGAGGCTCACACACCGCTGAGGGGTGACAGAATAATGAATGAGTTCTGTGGCTCAAAACCCACTCCAGCACTAGCACACTGACCTGCCTCAGAATCCACTCTAGTGTTGTCCCAGTCTACTGGGACACGAGGAGGTGGGATACCTAACCTTTCAAAGAACAAAAACACACACAGGCGGGTCTTTGCTTGCCTAGACCAGCTTCAGTGGAGTCTTAGAGGCATGCCACTAACGGGACAGTGGCAGGGAGCTAACATTTCTTAAAATAAGTCTCTTTTCCACGCCATGCAGACTGTCTCCATTTGTCTACCATTTGGAGCTGATGGAAACCATTGTAGGTCAAGCATTGGGCAGAAACTGTATTCCGCGGGATGAAAGGTGAGCCCAGCCCAGCCAGGGGGCAGGTATCCTCAGCTGGTCTCATATGGCTACCTGAAAACATGTCTGCCCATTCCAGGCTAACCACAATCAGCAGCTCTTTACTTTGCCACTTGGTTCTATCATTTCTTCTTCCTACACCCATGGAAACGACTTCCTGTTTATCAAACAAATGCTTCTTTCCAAAGGAGCCAGGGCAGGCCAAAATAACTCAAGCTGCCCGCAAGCAGGTTAATGAGAGAGAGCTCACTCTGCTATCCTATTGTCCTCTAACTTGAAGGTCAGGCTGCTTCGGGGTAGAGGAAGCGGGTTTGTTGCTCTGTTTCCTGGCAGAAACGCCATCTCACACACAGCAGGCTTTGTGGCATGCTATAGGTGCTTACAGTCTCTCCCTTGCTAGTGGTCTAGGTCAAGAACTTCCATGCTCTTGTGTTTCTTCTTCCAACCCATCAACACAGTCTCCTAACTCTACCCCCAAAAGAAGCCAGAATCCAACTATTCTTCACTCCTGCCTCCAGCCCTCTAGAGTCATAATTTGGGCTAAACAGTTACCATCCAGTTCCCAGATTATTGAGATCTTCTGATATTACTCCTAAGTAATATCCGCAATTCTGCCCCAGGCTCCCTGCATCTGTTCTCTGAAAAGTCGCAAGGCATTGGTACGAACAGGTCTCCTGTACCTTCAACTGTCTCCCCCAGTGACTAAACCTTACATCATTTTCGAACAGTAGCAGAGCCCAGACTCCGGCACGGGCATGATGAGCACAGTTCTGTTGTCACATACGCAGATATGCAGTGTCCCGCTGTAATCAAGTGCAGGACTACTTGTGGCAAATTCGTTCTGAGGATTACTTCTCAGTGAGAATGTCTACAGAGACGCACACAAGTGTAAATAAGCCTGTCTTTCCTCCTGGCTCCAAAAATACAGAAATCTTCTACTACCCAACAATTTCCCCTGCACTACGCTGTCATGGTCAAGCACAGAAGCAGTACTCTTGCCTCAGCACCTCTGCTCTTTCCTTTCTTTCTCCCAGTAACGTGAATTTCCACAGTATTCGCTTAACCGCCTTTTTGATTTTTATCTTACATGTTCAGGTATTTTATTGGCATGCTTATCTATGTCCCATGTGCATGCCTGCTGCCCACACAAGCCAGAAGAGGGCATCAGATCCCCTGAAGTGGAGTTGTGAGAGACAATGTGAGTGCTGAGAATTGAACTCTGGCCCCTCCCCCATCAAGAGTAGCACAAGACCCAACTGTCCACTATTCCCCCACCCCCGCCTAATGTTTTTCTTATTTTATTATCTTCTAACTACATATCTGTGTATTCTATGTTCATTACTGTTTCTTACACTTGATACAGTATCTGGCACATGTGAAGTATTTCATATATATATATATATATATATCAGAGAACAATGACAAGACAAATATTAACCAACACAAATGCAACTTTTCAGTACTCTCAATCTGTGTATGCAGAACCCACCAACCCAGAGGCCTGACTACATTAATGTTTTAAAAATTCACTTTTGACTCATTTGCCACTAAGCAGGGTTTGTAAACAAGAGGGTATTATGTTCTTTTTAAATGCTAATCTTTTGATATTAAGCCCATTTACATCGATGGATAAAGAATGACCGAGGCAGGGTTTCTCTGTACAACAGTCCTAGCTGTCCTGGACTTTGTATACTAGGCTGCCCTCAAACTCACAGAGATCCGCCTGTCTCTGCCTCCCAAGTGCTAGGATTAAAGGCGTGTATCACCACCACCACCACCTGGCTAAGAATGACTGATTTTTACAGGGCTCCTTAAAAAGTATCTCCAGAGTGCAAGGCCAGGGGGCTTGTGATAGGGCACTTCATGTTCCAAAGGCCTTTCAACAATCTGAGTCAGCCTCTCCTGCAGAAGAAACAGGTGTTTCTCATGTTGCCCCATTGTATCAGCAAAGATCAGTTAATTGGAATGGCACCTTTTCTTATTTAAAAAAAAATCATGGGGGCTGGAGAGATGGCTCAATGGTTAAGAGCATTGCCTGCTCTTCCAAAGGTCCTGAGTTCAATTCCCAGCAACCACATGGTGACTCACAACCATCTGCAATGAGGTCTGGTGCCCTCTTCTGGCCTTCAGGCATACACGCAGACAGAATATTGTATACATAATAAATAAATAAATAAATATTAAAAAAATAAAATAAAAAAAATCATGTAGTGTGCTGCTTCTGTTTGTGTAGGAGGGATGGGGAAATCAATGTTAAATAAATTATATTTCCCCAAGTATACTCTGCTTTAGACAGGAAATGCTTGATTCTAAATCCAAGAAAAGTAGTGTTCAAGACAAGTCTGAGATCTTATTTGAAAGCAAAGAAGATATTGAGAAGTCAAGCTGATAAGGTTCCTAAGTGGAATAATTTGTACAGCAAGAGAAGAATGAAGCAGAATAGGGATGGAGTTTAGTGGTAGAGAGGAGAGAGAAAGGGAGATTGGTGAGGGACAGAAAGAATGAAACCTCGGTGGACTAAAGCACACAGACACATTCAAGTCCAAAGATTCACAGTTTTATTAGAAAAGAAATAAAATCAGCCACAGTGCACCCCACTGGAGATTGCTAGGGTGACAACTTGTTTGAAATTTGATATATGATATATGAAAATATATATCAAATTTGCTTCAGTTTCTGAATATGTTTTAAAGGAAAGTTCTTTACAAATGTAGTGAGCATGAAAGAAGCAGTGCCAGCTTGCAACTTTTGGAGGTGAATTTTATTTTGAGACAGGGTCTTACTACGGTAGCCCATGAACTTGAAATCAAGCTTGCAATGTGACCCAGTCTAGCCACAAACTCCTGACTGCCCTATTTCAACCTCACCTCAGGAGTGTTAGGACCTAGAATCAACCTCTACTTTCTTTGCATGAAACCGCGTCTCTAGGTGACCATGTAAGAGGCACAACTTGAACAACTGGACAAGATCAAGAGAAAACCCTGTTATAAAGAGAATATAGGAACATACTTAAAGCTTGTAAGAAAGGGATTACAGGAACATACTTAAATCCTGTAAGAAAGGGATTGCAGGAACATACCTAAACCTGCAGGTTATTCTGAGTATCACTGAAAAGGAAAACCAGTCCTTATCCAATACCTAAAGTGAAGTGATGGAAGCGGTGTGAAGAATCCCTGCCTCTCCCTTAGATAAGGGAATTAAACCTATATTTTACCAAACTGTAACTATAAGTGGCACTTTACAAGAACAGAGAGCTAGATTATGTTGTATGACAAAATAGATATGATCAACCAAATCCAGGCTTCTTAAGCAACAGACTACAGAGGAAAACAAACAAACAAACAAAAGCTGTGTGGAAAGCAGAGAGGGGCTTATAGATTAGATAAAACACAAGCAAGATAGTTATATATCAAGTCCTAGCGTGGTGAAAACAGGCTTCACGGGTCGTTATGATGGCAGTTTGGACGACCAAATTATCAAGACAAACAGAAGACAATACCTGGCTCCTGAGCTTCAGACCAGAATAAGGACTCATTTAGAAACTGAGCTAAAGTCCATTTATTTGTGTAGTATCCTGGCGGGGAATTTGGCTATATCCTCTGTGTGTCAAGAACCTGAGGGAGGCTGGGTATAAGAGCAATGAACTAATTCACTTGGCAGAGGAAATTTCAATTTAGGACAGCATTCAGGCTGTGATATGGCTACTTCTACAGCTCTTATCCAGGTCTACTAAGAGAGAAATATCAAAAAGCAAAGCAGAAAGATAAGAAAATGGGCACCTTGAGAAGAAAGGAGTGGTGAGTTTAACCTTACAGACAAGGCAAGGTTTTAGGATTGTTAAAGAGATGAACGCTATTATGGTAGTCTGCACTGAGACTAAGAGAGATGTCGCAAGAGCAAGACCTTAGGCACTGAAAACAAAAGAAAAGAGACTCAGCTGAGTATATCACTGAAGGGACTCCTGCTCCTTGAAAGAGACCTCTGGGGAGTGTTTCTCCAGAGTTATTAGCACACTGAAGTTAATACAACTGTGGTCCAAAGGGGGTAGGCTCCGTTTTGAGATGGCAGGAGACATTGGCAGCAGCATCTACATAGTACTTATTTTTCAGGCATGAAAGACACAGGACTGGGGGATTCACAGTTTGAAAGTGGATAAGGTTCCTAAGTGGAATAATTTGTACAACAAGAGAAGAATGACACTGGATAGGGATGCAGTTTAGTGGTAGAGAGGAGAGAGAAAGAGAGGAGATAGGTGAGGGAGAGAAAGAATGAAACCTCAGTGGGCTAAAGCACAGACACATTCAAGTCCACTGGGAAGGCTAGAAGAGTCAGCCCAGGGGAGAGGCTATGTGTGGTACGTGTAGAAGAGCTGAAGGTCTGGGGTTACTCATGCCCTTTGGAGCTCAGGCAATCCCATCACGAGCCCCTGACACAGGTCATAGAGCTCTAAGATTTGGTGTTTTCCCTGCTGGGTTTTGGTCTTGCTTTAATCCAGTTGATCTGTGCTACTATGTATTGGAAGTATGTACCTTGTTTATGATTTTATAAGGGTGCACGGTCAAGAGGCTGCCTTGATTCTTATATGACACTAGGACTTTGAACTTTCCAACAGTGTAGGAACTGTTACAAAGACTATGAAGACTTCAGAAGTTGGGCTGAATATGTGGCACTATGGATGGCCATGAATTTATATGGTGAAGGCATAGAAGGTTATGGCTGAAAGAGCTGTTTGGCTATCAAGATGACATGGACATCAATTATCAAATTGACAGACTCTGGGATTACTGAGAGACAAATCTCTGAGCATGTGTGTAAAGGGCTTTCTAGATTAAGTGGAAAGTCCAGCCTAGCTACAGAGGGCCATGAGCACCAGCATTAGGCACTGTCCGCCTACTGACTCTGGATGCAATGCGACAGTGGCCGTGCCTGCCACCCACTCCTCGCCACAATGAAATGTAAATCAAAATAGACCTTTCTTGACTTGCTGCTTCTCGGGGGGATTTTGTTACAGAAACAAGGAAAGTACTAATACAAAAGAGCACAGGGAAAGAAAATTGGAAAAGGATATAAAAACTGGCAAAGAATCGGGCGTCCTGATGCATACCTGCAGTAGCAGCACTGGGCTCAGAGGTGGAAAGACAGCGGTCTGAGGCTTCCCTGAGCTATAGAAGGAGACCCTGTCTCAAAAACGAACAATTTTTTTTTTCAAATCAGGTCCTTGGCCAAGTCCCCAACTATACATGCACAAAGTGAGACCAGGAGGTGGAGTTGGCAGAAAGCAGCTGCCAGGAGCCTGAGAAAGCAAAGACCGTTAGCGGGTCCACAGTCCACAGAAGATCTGGAGTTCAAGTTAAAAGGAGCAGCTTTGGGGAATTGTCCAGAAAACTATACCCTTGGAGTAAGGGCTCCCTAAAAGAGTAAGGACAAAACAAAAAAGGAACCACCCTAGCAAAGCCTTAACAGAGCTGCAACAGGTTAAAGATGCTGGGCCAGCAATTTAATGGCCTGACAGAACAAAGTACACCACCACAGGTAACAGTCCAGAATCAGTGCAGGGACTGCCCTTCCTGCCCAGCACCCAGTGAAGTCACAGAACCAGTGAGATGGTCAGCAAAGGGAGGAGCTTGCTGTCAGACCTAGTGACTGGAGCCCCAGGCCCATATTCACATGGTGGAGGGGAAGATATATAATAAATCTAGTCTAAAACTGCAAAATATCTTGAGAAGTTATTAGGAGCCGAGAATGAAAAAACATGCCTGCACTTGGGGAGCCTGAGGAAAAAGATTTCAGTGTTCAAGGCTATAGGGTGAGCCTGTCTCAAAAACAGAAACAAAAAACAAACAGTATCAGTACCCTTAAGATAGGTATTATGATTAAGTTATTTAAAAATCCTTACATATAAGAAAAACACTAAGTATATATGAGTAAAATAACATACTACTTGAATTTGGTTTAAAGTATTTAAAATTGAAAAAGTAGAAGAGTTGGGAAAAAGGAAACACAATCAGTAAATGCTGATAACTGTCAAAACTGAGTGATGAGGCTATCAGGTTTATCACGGGATTCTTCTCCCTCATATGTAGTTGAAAATGCTTACAGAAAAAGGGATTTTCACTTGTGTATCTGTGTTCACTAATAACAGCATCACACCAGACCAAACTGTGGAAATTCAAGGGTCCAGCATTTCATGGACAGACAAAATGTGTCATTGGTGATTCTGACACATGGACATCACGCTAAGCGAGATAAGCTGGACCAGAAAGGACAAATACTGTGTGATCCATTTACTTAATGTCCCTAGAGTAATTAAACTCAAAACAAAAGGAAGAATGACACTTGGGAGGTGGGGAGGCAAAAAGGAAGCCACTGATTAATAGCTAGAGAGTTTCCATTCTACAGAAGGCAAAGGTTACAGATGACAGCGCAACACTTCATAATTAACAGTATTGAAAACGGCCAGAATAATTCTGTGTACTAAATATTTTATACACTTTTTAAAAAATGAAATGCTAACTGAAATACCTTCAGGACATCGAAGTTGGAAGATATACTGAGATGTGATGCATTAATTTCAAATACAAAATTAAAATCCCTTTTTAGAAATCAAATATTCTAGCTGGACAGTGGTGGCGCATGTCTTTAATACCAGCACTCAGGTGGCAGAGGCAGGCGGATCTCTATGAGTTCAAGGTCAGCTTTGTCTACAAGAGTTAATTCCAGGACAGGCTCCAAAGCTATAGAGAAACCCTGTCCTAAAAACTACAACAACAAAAAGTCAAATATTTCTAAAGGTAGCGGGCGATGGTGGCGCACGCCTTTAATCCCAGCACTCGGGAGGCAGAGGCGGGCGGATTTCTGTGAGTTCGAGACCAGCCTGGTCTACAGAGCTAGTTCTAGGACAGGCTCCAAAACCACAGAGAAACCCTGTCTCGAAAAGACCAAAAAAAAAAAAAAAAAATTTCTAAAGGTATGATTAAATATCTTTTTGTGTCCTTATTACTTGGCCAAGAAAAACTACATTTTTCTAAAAGAGTTAAAAAATAGTTTAGAAAACCCTCAGGAAAAGTATATGTGTGAACACAAATAAATATATGTATATATATGCACATATACATACATGTGTTATGTATGTACACATACAAAACAGAAAAATTCCTTTGGAACTTACATATACTAAATACAGCAAAAAATATTTGGCTTGGGCATGGTGGCACACACCTGTACTCCCAGCTCTCAGGAGGATGGTGAGTTCAAGTGCAGCCTAAGCAATGCAGTGAGACCTTCTCAAAATGCACACATAGGGGTTGAAAAGATGGCTCAGTCAGTACAATGCTTGATGTGCAAGCATGACACCCAAGTTCAAGTCCTCAGTACCCCTGTAAAATGTTGGTTTTGGTACATGCCTGTACTCCAACCCCTGGGAAGGTGGAGACAGAGAACCTTGGAGCTCACTAGCCACCTAGTCCTGCTGAATTGGTGAGTTCCAGGTCCAGTGAGAGACCTTATTTCAAAAGAGAGGGTAGAGAGGAAGGAAAAGTCAACATGCACCTCAGGCCTCTGTGTGTGCCCATGCACACTTGATACAAAGAATATCTTGATCGGGAAACTGTGATGACTTCTATGTGACGTATTGTCAAAGCACACTGGGTTCCCCAAGCATCTTGGACAGATTACAAATATAAACTAGCTAGGTATGTTATTAAGAAAATAAAAATATAGAATAATTGAGAATGATTGATTCAGAGTGGTGAGATAAACTCAATGGTGTGGTTACTCGCATACATTATAAAAACTCAGCAAAGAGCTAGTCTTTAGAATCAAAAAGAATCAATAATTTCATGGAAAAAATATTTTTGTTTATAAAGAATGTAGCTAGAATAACACGTTTTTTTAAAAAGTGACAGCAAGCTGGTACATAGTATGTGCTCAGATGCCTATGCCAATATTCCTGGAAATCTACGAGATAATAGAAGTCCTCAAGGGAACACTGACTTTATTATACAGAATACAATGGTTATTGATTTGAACCTTTCCACTGCTTGCCCTACTGGCTGTCTGTGAATGCTCCATTGCACAAATAAATTGGATTGTGGAAATCCTGGGTTTCGTGCATGTTGGTACCATTTGGGAAGTGTTATCTTAAGACAGGGAGAGTGTTCCCAATAAATCATTTACATTTCAGCAGACTACTCTTGAGTTAGTAATTTGCCTTAAAATGCCTATGAGTTCTCCTGGTGCCCAACGAGCTTGACTTGGTTTAATAGCACATGACCTCAAATAGGAAGTTTAAGGAAATGTGTCTCAAGAAACCATACTGGGGAAGTTTGGATATGAGTTTAATAATCTACAAAAATAGCTTTTCAGTACGGTTCGGAAGATTAGACAGAAGTGGACTGTCATGGCCGCCCTTTTACAATGCCATGCTAAGAAGCAAGATTCATTTCAGTAAGTCAGCTAAATGAACAAGCAACATACACTCAATAACCCATTCCATTGCTTCTAAGTCAAACTTCTAATATGGTTTCCTTTTTCTGTAAACTCAACTAGAAAATACAAAACCCGTTTAGCCTCTAAGTCCAACACTCAGCTAACTAAATGAATAGAAAAATATGACAATTCTTTGCTTGACTGGGAATATCTGCTATCTCTTAGACACTGCCTTAAACAAAGCAAACAGGATGGTAATACTGTCAATCTATTTTCATTCACGTCTTCTTCTTTCATTCAATAAGGAGTTGTTGGGCATGCAGTGTCTGTGAGAACTATTCTGAAATTTGACAAGTACCAAAAATTACAAAATCCTAGCTTGGAATATGGCTCAGAAGCCTATCACTCACCAGCATGTGTAAGGCCCTATGTTGAATCTCTAGAACCACAAATAAAAAGACTACATCCTTATTGTCAGGATATGTTTTGGGCCGGCCAGTGATGGCTCATACCTTTAATCTCAGCAATAGGGAGGCAGAAGCAGTTGGATCTCTGTGAGTTCAAGGCCAGCCTGGTCTACAGAATGAGTTTCAGGACAGTCAGGACTGTTATACAGAGAAACCCTGTCTCAAAAAAAAAAGGGGGGGGATACATTTTGTTAAGTTCTGATGTAAGCAAATGGAGGTCAGTTAGATAGCTCAGTAGGTTGTGGAACCTGATGACCTGAGTTCAATCCCAGGAACCCACATAAAGGTGGAAGGGGAAAAAAGATTCCATAAAGTTGCTTCTGACCGCCATATGCAGCTACATATGCACATACACATGCACATATACACACAAAGAGCATTAAAAAAGGCTGTATCTTAAGGAGTAAATGTATGACTGAGTATATGGATGAATGTCAATTGGTTATAAGAATCAAGAAGAAAATTAAAGCAAAACTGAGATACAGAAGATTAGGCCATGGAAACAAATGAAGTTTGGATACAGTTCCTTTACTCTAAGGAAGTAAAGCAGGAGCAATTCTGAAACAAATGAGAGAGAGAAGTGGGAAAGGAGAGTTTCAGAAAGAAATGGGGTAATATGAAAGTCTCACAGAGTAGCACACTGGACAGCCAAATGTAGAAGGAGTTGAGACTCTAAGGAAGAGGAGAAGATCCTAGAGACAGGGTTATGTGTTCTAAACCCTAGTAGGAATCAACTCGGTGAGCAAGCTGCAGAATGACCTGGGTAAGAAGACTGCACCAGCAGAGATGCCAAGTGCCATGCAGTCTCCAGTCCTCCAGCCAAGCTCAGTGCCCACACAGCTTGTGAGACTGACTGGGTCACTTCCTTCTACCCCAATATCTGGGGAGCTCCCTTTGAGCTCGGCAAATAGCCCACCCCCGTGGCCACAGTGTAGAGTTGTCTTTGCTTGCTAGTCTACCTCTGACACTAAACCCCAAAGCAGATAGAATAACCTTTATCTGAAATGCTCAGACCCTATACTTCTAATTTCAGGGGTTTTACTTTTATTTTGGAATACTTGTGTAGATTTTATCAGCTATCATCTCTCATATAAAAACCCAAAATCTGAAGTGATAGCAATAAATAAATAAACAAACAAACAATAAATAGCAGAACAGAACTCACATTGGCATTCAAAAGTTTCTGATTGCACAGCTCCTGGGTTGGCATGCCCAGTGTGCGGTACACCCTTATCACGGCTCCTACTCAGCACTGTGGAGTGCATACACAAAAACTTAGGAGTTCCTAGTAATTACAGTAGAAATCAAACATGGCCACTCACACTGAACTTGGTCTTAATAAGTTATTCACACAATACATCAAAAAAATCTCACCAAGTAAACAATAAAGAAATAGCAATGGAATTTGTCCTTTTCTGTCTCTCAAGCATGCTAAGTCTGAGGAGTCCAGAGAGACTTTACACATGGCATACTACAACTCAAAAGCTAAACTGACTAGGGCCAAAGGGAAATACTTTTAGTTCTTCAAAGTAGGGTGTATTTAAATATGAAAGTATTGTACACTGTGTGCAGTCAGAATGTAGCCTTGCCTGAGAAGCTGCTGGGAGCTGTGTTGGAGAGCTATGTCTTTATTTGCCTATGAGTCCTGGGTAGTGCCAGAAGGTCTGATGATATAATTTAGGGACAGTAAAGTGTAGGACTCTGGGTCATCACTGTCAACTGGCCTGAAGGGAGAGGTCAACTTTGTGGGCAATCAATCAATCGATCAGGCATACATAAAATAAAAATGAGGGCACAAAGGATAAGCCCTGCTAGAGCAATATTCTGTGCACACTGTCACACACTAGTGCTAGGACAAAGCATATCTAGAGAAGGACAATGAACACTTCGCAGCTAGTATTTCCGGCCCCGTACATCTTCCCTGGGCTGATTTTAACTGTATCCTTTCCCTGGAAGAAGGAGCATCTGTGAGTTCTGTGAGTCCTTCTGGCAATTTATCAAATCTCAGTGGGTTTGGAGAAATATCTGAATTTGCATTTGGTGCCAGAGAGAGGTGATCTTAGAGAACGTGCTTTCTCTGTGGCAGCCAAAACTGCTCATTCATTGCTCAGTTACAGTTCAAATGCCAATGCAAAGTACCCTAAATTCAAAGTTCAGTTCCACAGTTGAACTAGCTTCTTCCAAAGACCCACAGCAACACGTGACTAGTGGTTACCACATAGGGGCCATATTCTTAGACTTTACCTGACCTTCTTATGACCTGAACTTCATCTTGACCTCCAGCTTTTTGTATTCTACTGCATAATCATTTATCCTGATCACACTGTATAACTTTGCTGCTGAAGTGTAAGACCAAACCCATTACTGTATAGCCTCAACAATTGTATATGAGCATGTCATAAAGTCCCTATGCATCTGTCTTATCCCATTTACACAGGTAATTAAGTGCCAATTACTCAGTTTTCTACAGACGAAGATTAAGTCACGGCTTTCAACATAGGATCTTCAATCAACTCTTTTATTTTTTAAAGATTCATTTATCTATTATGTATACAGTGTTCTGCCTACGTATATGCCTACACACCAGAAGAGGACACCAGATCTCATTCTAGGCAGTTGTGAACCACCATGTTGCTGGGAACTGAACTCAGGACCTCTGGAAAAACAGCCAGTGCTCTTAACTTCTGAGCCATCTCTCCAGCCCCGATAACCGACTCTTTTAACTATTTGATGACTATCTTCCTCATTTGTCACAGCAGCTAATTTTACTTTCCCCAGCTTGAAACACACCATACGCTTAATTCTTTGCATATGACCCATCCAAAGCCAGCAGATGGCATGAGTACCTGATTTCATACTCTCCTACCTAAAAAACCTAGCCAGAACCATATGTATCGTCCACTTCTCCCATCACAGCCATTTCCTTACAACTATGCTCATATTTCAGTTATGGCCTACCTATCCCCATAAAACCTTCCGTACACATTACAGTTTTCATTAAGTTACTGTCAGACATATCTTCCTTGGTACTGTAGCTTCAACCCTGACCTCTAGTCAAGTGTTCTGCTTAAGTAAATAATAATAATAAAAAGAGCAAATGCTTACTTGCTTCTTATATTCAGAGGGTCTGAGATTTTACCTTACATGAAAGCTGATCATTTTAACTGCATAGGTGCTGATAGAAGGTATGGGACCCCTCATCTTCTGGTCAGAGACAAAGGCTTTTGGACTTAGGACATAGCAAATATCAGAAAACCAACCTGTTTTAGTTCTGAAGCCCCAGTTCCCATAGGACACTACAAGCAGTGCCTCTGCACATACAGATCTGTGTGCATTACTGGGAGACAAACACTAGGCTTAGAACTCAGGTCTGATCTTTTACAGTAACAGGCAGCACACTCCCAACCCCTTTTTGTTTACATTTTTGTTTGTTTGCTTGCGTGCTTTTTGAGACAGGCTCTATTTTAGCCCAGGCTGACCAGGAACTGAATCTTCCTGCTTCAGTCTCCTTAACACTGAAATACCAGCCCATGCTTGGCTAACAAACGCTTGTTTGAGTTCTAGAGGGTGAAGCTATCTGTCCAAATATTCAAACCTTCTTGAAATGAAGGACTGCAGCAAAAGTCGGTTCCTTGGAGGGAGACAATAAGAAACACGGGGTGCACATAGCATACTCACCTAGTGGCTCTGCTTCCTGCTCACACTGCCTTCTCACTTTCCTTCACAGTTCTACTTCTCAAACACTAGCCTTACTACACACATGTACACGAGCTGCCAAGGAATGGAGGCTTAGCCTTCATGTCCATGGCTCCTTTACAGCACTGTTACTATCCCCATCTCTAGACTATTCAGTTAAGATTTGTAAACCAAATAAGGCAGTATAAGTCAGTGTATCTCTGGATGTATGACTTAGCCATTTGCAGTGACCCCTTAAGCAAATGAGGTTTTTCTCCTCACATCTCCCTTGTGCTTACACTTGTATATGCATGTTGTAGCTGTGTTGACACGTAGCTATATCATCAATATGGCATTTCATACACCAGCTTTTTAAATACATTAAGAGAAAAAAACATATGATCACTTCTTGTATAACCACAAAATTGCCTCTGCTGTTAGGTTCGTTTGTCTTTCCTATCCTAATTTTGTGAGTAGACTTACAAAAACTTGCTTTCAGCCTAAAGAATGTCCTTCATTGGTTCCCATCTTTGGAGAGCGAACCTGTTAGCACAGTTTCTCTGGGGTTTTGCTACTTGGAAAAATATTTTTCCTTCTTTTTTGAAAAATGATTTTGTAGGATGGTGGGATTTGGTAGACAGACTTTTATTTGAACATTACCCCAGTGCACTGTAAGTGCTAGCATTTCTGCTGGACAGTCAGTTGTTTTCCATATAGGGCTTTCCTTTAAGGAGGTGTCATTTTCCTTCCGTGTTTCCTACCTGTGTTTGACTACACCAGTTAGTTCTCCCTGTGATGTTTCTATTTGTGGGCCTTTGTATTTAGCCTACACTTGGAATCTGTGAAGTTCTTAAACATGTGGGCTATTGAATGAAGTATCTGTCCTGCCCAGTCCCGCAGCCATTCAGTCCCAAAGAAACACACAGACGCCTACATTAATTATAAACTGGTAGGTCTATTAGCTCAGGCTTCTTATTAACTCTTTCTTACATCTTAAATTAGTCCATAATCCTTGTCTGTGTTAGCCATGTGGCTTGGTACCTTTTATCAGCGAGGCATTCTCCTCTTGCTTCCTCTATGTCTGGGTTACAACTGCAGACTGAGTCTTTCCTTTTCCCAAAATTCTCCTACTCTGGTCGCCCCTATACTTCCTGCCTGGTCACCCCACATGTACTTCCTGCCTGGCTCCTGGCCAATCAACATTTTATTAAAATACAAGTAACAAATCTTTACAGGGTACAAGACCATTGTCCCACAGTATTCCCTCCCCCCTTTTCTTCTAAACAAGAATTCTGAATCTAATTTTGTTTAGCTTTTTTCCAGACCATTATCCATAACAACTTGTAACCAACACTCTAAACAATGAAAAACATCTATAATCCATTCTTCAGGTATGTGAGCATAGTTTTCTAGGGTACTTCCTGCTGATTAGGGGTGCTGATCATCTTATGGGGACCTAAAGAAAACTGAGAATTATGGTCATGTCCTGACTATGAGACTTGATCATCTCAGCCAGCAGTCTTGAAACTGTTCTGGATGTAGGAATCAGACAAAACTCCAACAGGGGTCCTCTGAAATGTTGGATCATCTGGAACATCTGCTCCTATCAAAGACTCTTCAGGGGGTCTTCCTTGATCAAACCTGATTTTTCTTAAGCTAAAATGAATCCAAGCATCTCATTTCTTGTAGAAACTAAAGCAAAATCTCTTCTCCAAAGTAACATATCTTTTGACTTAAATTTTGAAGTCATAGCATTTTCAAAATATATATGTTCTATTAATCTAGCAACATTTGTAATCAAATGTCTTTTAGCAGCTATTGTTCCTTCCTCAGGAGTCATAAATTCAAAGACAATAAATAATAGAGACAGAGTACAGATAGTTATAGATTAAATAAATAAAGAAAAATATGCCATATACAGATGGAAAGTACACAGAGAGTCTGGATATGTATATTATTGTGTTTTCTTTGAATTTTTTGACTGTGAAGGACCTAAGTACAGAGAGACATTTCATTGTGCAAGCTGCTAAGCTAAACCACCATATATATCTTAAAGGTGTCTGATTTAAAAATATGGGTCTAAGGATATGTTGCTTTGGAAAAGAGGCTCTTCTTTTGTTTCCACAGAAGATGAGAATCTATGGATTTCTTCCAGATTAATGTGGTTTGATGAACCAAGAGCCCCTGAAAGATCACCGTGAACACCCGCAAAAATTACTTCACTCAACACAAAGCAGGAAGCAGTTTGGAGAGAACTACACCCAAATTCCCAAATATTGTTTATAAATGTTTGTTTGCATTTTAAAGGGGATATGCTATAAAGATTTGCATTGGTATGGACCTTGGTCTACTAACACAAAACTAAAATCAATTTTGTTATATGTATATTTCTGGTCTTGATTAAGGTGTTTATGCAGCTCATTTAAAAATGCAATGTATAATTAAGAAATATAGGTTAATAGAGAATCATCTATAACAGTCAAGCTTCTAGTCAAGTTAGTTAGGTTATATATATATATATATTTCTGTTAGATAAGTATTCTTCAAATCTTTCAGAGACCTTCAGAATATGGCATTAAAATGTTTTAAGAACTTAGACTTTTCATAACATGAGACACATCTTCTCCTGGCAGCACCAATTACTTCAAGAGGAAAATGGGCATCAAAGAGGCTCCTTATAGAGTTGGTTAGCCATTTGGGCAAGAAACTATTCCTGCCTGAACTGCTTGAATGGACTTGCAGAACCCATATAAAAATGAATAATAAAGCTGCCTAAAGAAGGTGAAACAGTCGTTCGGGGTTCTTGTTTCATGAAAGAGTCTGCTAGTCATTCTGCAGGAACGTGACTGACAAACTACCAATATAGGCAGAACTGTCTTTGAAATTTCCTGCTTCGTGGAAAAGTCTGCTGGATACTATGGGCCAGCAGGCTGAAGATGGATGCCTTAAAGGTACAGAAGAACTTTGGGTGACTGTCTAGGCAGCAAAATGTCTCTGTCAATTCAAGAGTTTTGGAAGTTGCTTACAATGCACTTTCTGTTAACTTAGGTAAATAACATTCTGGAGTCTTTGATGGAGTTGAAGAATAAAGAGTTATAATTATAGTTTTCTTTAGTTATGATAAAAAATAAAGTAGATATACTATAACTGTAAATCTTTGCTTGTTACCTGTCTTGTTATATGTAATTTTACTATGCTAAAGTTAAAACTTTCCTGTTTATTTAAATAGAAAAAGGGAAATGGTGTGGGAAGTCCTTCTGTATATGTGTTTCTTTTATTGGTTAATGAATAAAGAAGTTTTGCTTTTAGTCGATGGCTTAGCAGAACAGAGCTAGGTAGGGAAAACTGAATGCTGGGAGAAAGAAGGCAGAGTCAAGAGATGCCATGTAGCTGCAGCCAGGGACAGTCAAGCAGGAACCTTGCTGGTAAGCCACAGCCACATGATGATACACAGATTAATAGAAATGGATTAATTTAAGATGTAAGAGCTAGCCAATAAGAAGCTAGAGCTAATAGGCCAAGCAGTGATTTAATTAATACAATTTCTGTATGGTTATTTCAAGTCTGGGCAGCCAGGAACAAACAAGCAGCCTCCAGCAACAGCGGGCTACTGTTTTTGAAACATCTGCTAGGTTCACAACCATCTTTTCTTACGGTTTCCACTTCTGTCCTCTATGCCCTCCTGATATTCCCACTATGCATACAGGAAGCTCCCTACTGTCTCCTCCCACTGAGCACACAGGAAGCTCCCTACTGTCTCCTCCCACTGAGCACAGAGATAGCTCCCTACTGTCTCCTCCCACTGTGCACACAGGAAGCTCCCTACTGTCTCCGCCCACTGCACACAGAAAATTCCTTACTGTCTTCAACTCCTAGGACTGCTTTAGTTCATCCTTCTCATCTCTGTGCTTCAATGTGGACAATCTTACTGACCTCTCCTTCAATCTGTTTCTTCTTTCTGCCAGTTTAAATCTGTTGTTGAACCTTTCTAATGGTTTATTTATTTCCCAGCCCCATAATTTTTATGTCTTTTTAAAATAATGTCTCCTTTTGGTATTCTCTATCTGAAGTGACATTATACCTTCATTTACCATTGCTACTTCAATTGTGAAGTCCTCTGTTTCTGTGGAGATCTTTACAATGTTTCTCTAATAGTTTTTCTTTTGGTAAATCTAACATGTGATCAGTCTAACAGCCATTTTCAGTGGTCTGCATTTTGTCCAATGATTGTGCATGCTTTGGGTTTCTTCATCTTTGTTGTTTTGGTTGAAGAGTGGCATTCTAGATGACATATTGTAGCACCTCCCCTTCAGGCTTGTTAACTGCTCTTTCTTCCTTTCTACCACCTGGAGTTGACTCCTTCATTCTCTTCAGAGTTGGGTCATCTCTTCTGGGAGAAGCAGCTTCAGTGTATCTGGAATCTCAATGGTTTGGACTGAGTTCTCTTCAACTCTTTTCTTAACCACCCCCAGCTGTTAAGCTCTGTTAATTCTTAGCTGATGCTTTGTTGTTTTAAACAATGTTCTGGGGCATGAGTTGCTCTATAAACAATACAATCAAATTCTGGCTTTGAAGGAAAACTTTCTGATCAGTCCTTTTAAAAAAAAAGAAACACACACACACACACACACACACACACACAAAACAACAACAAAACCCCCCAACTCCTGACTTAAGAAAGCTCTTCTTTTTTTCTTTTTTCAAGACAGGGTTTCTCTGTAGCTATGGAGCCAGTCCTGGAACGTGCTCTTGTAGACCAAGCTGGCCTTGAACTCACAGAGATCTGCCTGCCTCTGCCTCCCACGTGCTAGGATTAAAGGTGTGCACCACTACTACCCGGCAGGAAAGCTCTTTTGTGATGTCTTGTTCTGTGGGACTCTTCTGTGCCCACCATGCTGATAGCTGAGGCCAAGTCATGAATCTCCTCTCAGGTGCCTCTGAGAACAGCCCCTGTTGTCACTAACACTTAAACACCTCTCTCACTTGAATGAAGGCAGGTTCTTTGAGAAGGCTTTGGGATCTATCTGCATTATGGTCTGGTTTTCTTCCCCAGGGAAACCTCTGAGTTAGTGACTTGAGCTATGACTTAGTTAGGGTTTCTATTCCTGCAAGGAAGACACCATGACCAAAAAGAAAGCTGGGATGCCTTTAATCCCAGCACTTGGGAGGCAGAGGCAGGCGGATCTCTGTGAGTTCGAGACCAGCCTGGTCTACAAGAGCTAGTTTCAGGACAGGCTCCAAAACACAGAGAAACCCTGTCTCGGGGAAAAAAAAAAAAAAAAGCAAGTTGGGGAGGAAGGAATTTATTTGGCTTACTGTACATCACTGAAGGAAGTAGGGTAGGGTCCTGGAGGCAGGAGCTGATGCAGAGGCCATGGAGGGGTAATAGCTTCCCATGGCTCATTCAGCCTGCTTTCTTATTGAAAGCATCCCTGTCCAGAGATGGTACCACCCACCATGGGCTGGGCCCTCCCCCACTGATCATTAACTGAGAAAATGTCTTACAGTGGATCTCATGGAGTCATTTCCTCAGCTAAGGCTCCTTTCTCTGATGACTCTAGCTTGTGTCAAGTTGACACACAAAACCAGCCAGTACACGCTAGATATGGGGGTCAATGGCAAACTTCTCAGGGATAATCACACTCTGGGTGCTGCAAATTCTATAAAAGGAAAATGGAAGGCAGCCTGATGGGATCTCAGCTTGACTCACCTGGAAGAGAACAAGTCTTAGGACCCAAAGGAGTAATGTGCTTTTCTGGACATGGGAGCCCCTACTTCAACTGCACCCTTCAGGAAACAGCTTCCCCAATGGGTAACAGAAAAGGTGACAAAAGCTAATGTTCTGATCCTCCTGGGAAGACAGCCATCTGTCCAGACTAAGACCCTGCTAGACGTCTAGACTGGAATCTATCTCTTCCTGAAAAGACAGCCATCTGTCCAGACTAAGACCCGGCTAGACATCTAGAATGGAATCTATCTCTTCCTGGAAAGACAACCATCTGTCTAGACTAAGACCTGGCTGGATGTCTAGAATGGAATCTATCTCCACTTCACAGAGTCTGTGTGTATGCATCAAACTCTTGTTTCTTACTGAATTTTCAAAGATGTTTTTGGATAAACATTTCTTCATTTCCTGCTTGTCCATTGGATACTGTAGACTTTTAAAAATATTTCTCATCAGTTTCATTGGCAGTAGATGAGAATTCTATATGAACTCATGCCACAAGTCATCTCCCATGTGGTCTTTACCATAAGGTAAAAGAGAGCATATGCCAGGGCTCTCACCATGCTGGCTCATTACATTCGTCCCCACCTCCCAGTTCTGGAGGTCAAACCTAGGGACTTACATGCAGGACTTAAAATTATGCCGTACCATTAGTCCCAATTTCATCTTCACAACTGAAGACCTCATTCTTTGGAGACCTTGGGGCTGAGTCCAAGAATCATTTGGTACCTCGCCTCAAGCAGACAAGCAAATAAGCAGCAGCCCCCACACCACCATTACCACCAGCCCCCATCTTCACCTATGCTGAGATGGAATTCAGGGTTTGTAGCTCTAGTAATCAAACCTAGGCCTTGGCACAGGCTAGGCAAGCTGTTGTGTCACAGAGCTCCAGCACAAGTCCGTGTGAGGATTCAGTGATCTCTCTGGGTAATACATCATTTTCTTCTTAAATGGATCACTTAAAAGTCTCCTAATAGCACCGAGGTGGCTTGGTGGGTAAGAGCTTGCCTTGACAGCCTGATGAACAGAGTTCAGACCCTGGAGCGGTGCAACAAGCGGGGTGCTGTGGTGTCTATAACACTGAGGTGGGAGGCAGAGACCAGAGAATAACCAGAAGCTTACGGGGCAGCCAGCCTGGGAGACAGGAAAGTAGTAGAGAAGAGACTCTGCCACAAAACCAGGCAGAAGGCAAGAAGGAACTACTACAAGCTGTATTCTGACCTCCACACACGTGCCGTGGCATGCATACACCTACAAACACACATTAATATTAATAGTGTCAATTAATAATATATTTACTCATATAATTATATGGTATGTTGTAACGATAATTACATGATACTTCCGTTTAAAAATACCAGAAGCGTATTCTGCTTGCTCATGCATTGAGCTGCATTCCCACAAAGAGTCTATAACCCCCATCTTTGCATTCAGAGTGCTGAAAGTAAAGATTTGTACCACCATTTCTGGCCTATCCTTCAAATGCTTAATTTCTGAATTAAGTTTAGCATATGCATACATATGCTAAAACTGTGTTAAGTTTACCATTTGTATCTGAACATGCACACACAAATACACCATATAGTCTCTAATTAATAAGAATGCCTATTTTAAAAGTAATACTATACATTTAAATGAATTTTAAATTAGTATTGGTTCTTATAAAGGATATAAGAATTTAAGTTTGGAAGTTTGCCCTTCACCTCTATTTGGCAGTGTTTATCACTGTAACCACAAAGAATTCTTTCTTCAGTTTTTACCAATTCCTAGCTAGATTTGCCCAGAACAAAATCCCTCTAAGGTCAAGTGTAACAAGAAACAGAAGTTACAAGAAGCAAACCCACCAAGTGATCAGAACCATTCATTGGAACTGTGTACACACAGCAAGAGACAGGTTTCAAGGTTATATTTAAACAAGGCTTAGGAATGCAGGGTGCTTCCTCACACCAGGGGCCCCCACACTTGTGGGATCTCACCACCCTTGGCAACCTCAGCTACAGCGTAGCAACGGGAACAACCCTCAGTCACATGATCAGCAGGAATGTTTGGTTTTGAGATCTTTTCTCTCAACTGTTCCCGTCCAACTAGAGCAAACAAAACACCTTTGCTAAAGAAACAAATCAGTGGAGAGATTTAACTGGCTGACTAAAAACACCCTGAAATTATGGTGACGATGCTGACGGGTAGCATCAAGGGGCAGCTGAGCAAGTGACAGAGGCACAGGACAGCTGTTTTAGGTTTGCAGAGTGTGCTCAAGAGTTGTTTAAAGGATGCAATGAATGTACTTACCAAATATCTCCCCTCCGCTAGCATATTCTGTCACCAGATAAATCATCCGCTCTGTCTCCATGACCTGTACAAAGGCAGGAAAGCGACAGTGACACAGGTGACAGACGGTCCAGGAAGAGAAGCAGTGCTTCACAGGGGACTGCACAGTGGGGAGGGCTATTGTGACCAAGGGAAATTGGGATCTGCAGGTTCTGAAACTCAGGAGACATTAACTGCCTCAGAGGCATAGTCCTCTCGGTCCCCAGGTCACTGATCCTTAAGCTGAAGCTGTTAAGAACTGAAAAAAGTTCAATTTCACCATCACTTGCAGCTCGAGCACTCCTTCCCCTCCCCCAAGCCAGGACAAGAGCCTTAGGGAAAACACTGGGACTCATTAAGGACCGCCCAGAAACCACACAGGACTTGAATTTTAAATGGAAATGTCAACTTTCCTTTCCATGGACCATTTATTCAAAGTAGGGGGATCCCATAAAAATGCCAAACCTTTCAATAATGAACCCCATTCACTTATGCTTTGTCCAGTCTCTATTTTGCTACTTTTTAAAAATACATAGTGTTATTTTCCTCTTAGCCAGGATCAGTGTAAACATTTTAAGCACCCAGGGCATAAACAGAAAGCCTGGAGCTTCTAACTCCTGTCTTCACCTCACTCTTCCAAGGCATTCAGCACTGGGCACCTCTCCTAAGGATGTCAGGTGAACACAAGTGAGCTGTGGCCACCAAGTGGATCTAATTGGCCACAATCTAAAAGAAAAGCAGGAAGTAACTTTCATAGTTTACACCAATATGGCCACAAACATTATCGTTTCAATAATCTTTAAAAATTTTTAGAGTGCTTCAGTTTCTACATTAAAATTAACTAAAATTAAAATAAATTTAGTTCCTCACTTCGGCCATATTGATATACCATAGGTTACACAACAGATCTACACCTTAATTATATTGTAGTTTATTAATTACACTGATTGCTGGTGGCTTTTTTATCTGTACACTAACATGACATACGTATAGTGATGGAACAGACACACATATCTTTGTGTGTGTATATTTGTCATTTGTTGGTTGGTTGGAGGGGCTTTTTTGAGAGTGGGCCTTACTATACCAATCAGCCTAGCCTAGAACTTACTACAGAGTGCAGCCTGGCCTTGAACTTGTGACCCTCCTACCTTAGCCTCCCAAGTACTGTGACTACAGACATGTGACGCCAAGCCTGGGTCTATCCCTTCTTTTTAATAGTTTTATAAAACTCCATTATATAAATGAATACATAATAAGTTCATTTTCCAGTAAAACAGCCTGTGTCCTTGTGTCCTTTTACAAAAGTCTTTAAAACTGGTGGTATTAACCCATTCTTTATGAGACCTGTCTCTGTAATTCACTTACATGACAAAAAAATGTCCTATATTAAATATATTGCAGGTGTTCAGGGAAAAAAGTATTGTACTGTGCTGTGGAATAATACTTCTGTATACTATGTGAATTTATGTCGCTTTGATTGGTTTAATAAACAAGCTGACTGGTTAATAGCTGAACAGGATAAAGTTAGGCGGGAAAGCCAAACTGAGAATGATGGGAGGAAGAAGTATCTGAAGTCAGAGGAGTCAAAGGCACAGAAGGAGTTAGGGATGGGGTAAAAGCTACAAATCTTGGAGCAGCACAGAGATTAAAAGAAATGGATTAAGTTGTAAGAGCTAATTAGTAATAAGTCTAAGCTATTGGCTGAGCATTTATAATTTATATAAGTCTCAGTGTGTTTGAGAATGGCTGCTAGACAAGAAAACTCCATCTATAGTATTTTGTGTTTTCTTTATATTCCTCCCTTTTCTTAACTCTCATTAGGTACAAATCTTTTACTATTAACTTCTCAGGAATTCAAAACTGGGTCTCCAGTAAGTTATACACATTCACTCACTCTGCAGATGTGAGTTAGAGACTAGCTTGGGCTACAGAATAAGGCTGTGTTACAAAACAAGCAAAACAAAATAAACAAAGGGGGAAAACACTAAAATTTATTTACTCCATCAAGACAGGGAGGGAGCCAAGGGTAAGACGCCGACCACTCACTATGCAAGTCACAGCATCATGGAGGTCTTTTTTTTTTTTTTTTTTTTTGGTTTTTTCGAGACAGGGTTTCTCTGTGGTTTTGGAGCCTGTCCTGGAACTAGCTCTTGTAGACCAGGCTGGTCTCGAACTCACAGAGATCCGCCTGCCTCTGCCTCCCGAGTGCTGGGATTAAAGGCGTGTGCCACCACCGCCCGGCTATGGAGGTCTTTAAGTTGCTTCTTATGGAAGGTAGCTGTTGCCCAACATCGTTTACTAAGATACATTTCAACAGGTCTGACAACTGAACTCATTTCATCATGAGAGCAGCTGATGCCAGAGAGGAGGCCTACAGCTGCTGGCTTAACCACACATGCCTCACTTTGTTTTCTTTTCCATAAAAATCAGCAGGCTATGCAAGTCTGCCCATTGTGCTGGCAGTGTGCTTCTCCAGCCTTACACACACCTGAGTCAGGAAGCATCTACTGCAGACTCACAGCAATGCACACACAGAGTGGGTGGCCACTTCCCTCAGCTCTGGAGATGACTGCTCAGCTGCAGAGCTGTGAGCAGGGCTGACTGAATGCACACAATGCACTGCAATCTGAGACACCCCACCCTCTCCCCAAAATATCTCTTCGCTAAGGCAAAGTCCTCCTTTTCTCATCGGTCTGAAATTCCATCCAATTGATTCAATGCTTTTGCCGTAAGGCGAGCAAGTCATTTTGACGATGGCACAAGGCAGGCTTGTTTCTTAGGAAGATAAGAAAACTGCAACAGAAAGTTCTTCCATGACAAGGTTTTTACCTCCAGATTACCAAAAACAATTAAGGATGGCTTGGAGAACTAAGCCCAGTACTTTCTAGAAAAGGGCAGAAGACAGGGGTTTTGATTAAGACAAGAAGTCATTCTTAAGATATCCTTCACCACCATAACTCATAATTTTAAATAATCACATGAGGAGACAACGTGTTCTCTGTTCCCTTTGAGTTTCCATGCTGCTTGAAGAACTCTGATACAAACAAGGAAATGTTTCAGCCTTAGTCTCTCTCATTCTGTGTAATGCTTGGGGAGAATCAAAGCACAGATGCAAAGGTCCTGCAAGGGGACAGGAGGAGCTCCCCAGGAAACAGCCAGGGGAACAACGAGGGTAGGAAAAAAGGGTGGGGCGATGCTAAGATGACCATACAAACATTCCCTGCACCCACATCTTCTCAACAGCAGCCCTGGACCAGCAGGCTGTCCTGGCTCTGTGGCTGCGGGCCTCCTACCTGGTAGAGCCTGATGATATGGGGATGGCAAAGCATCTTCATGATCTGAACTTCCCGGAAAATCTTCTTCAAGTTTTCTTCATCCAGCTGGGTCTTATCTATGATTTTAATGGCAACCTGGCAACAGAGGAAGAAAATGTATGGCTGCGTTATTAAAAGGAGTTTATTCAAAAAAACTAAATCCACTTTAAGCCATTAAATAATAAAACACAAACTGCTAGCAATGTGTTTGCAGGATGTCAAGGAAGAAAATTTTCTAATTCTTTTTAGAAGACAGGAAATGGATTCCAAGCAAGTTGATTCAAAGACTCCAAGAACTGATATGTCTTCTGCAATTCTGAAACAGCCTACACAGTAAATGCCCAGGACAGAACAATTATTACTGCAGAGATATGGCCACAGCTGGCTCAAATCACACTTCCATGCGCAGAGGGCGGGACTTCTTATGAAGACAAAGCATGTGTGACAGGTCTGAGATGTCGGTAAAGGGCCACCAGGAGGAGGCCAAACAGGGTGCAGGTGGCGGCAGCTGTATCTGCCAGTCATAGCTTGTACTGCCTTACATGTACAAGGCCCCTCAGCCTCACGACACTCACATGACTGTGAACCTTCTTTTATTAATATGGAAACTAAGGCACAGAGAGTAAGCCGTGAGCCCAACATTTAGTTGTTAACAAGTGTGTGGCAGGTCTGTGTGGCCTGCCCTTGGAGAGAAATCCTTAACATTGACACCATATGGGGCTGAAGATCTATAATCCCCAAACACCCCAGTACAACCCCTTTTTCTATCTGACCCATTATTCTGAAGATACCTGGCAACACATAGTTTCTTGAGACAGCCTTGCAATGTAGCCAAGGCTGGTCTCAAAGGCAATCCTTTACATCAGCCCCTGATATGAGTGAGATGCCATGAGTGACTCACCATGTGGCACAGCATAGACATTTTAAGGTGGAATGAGAGATGGCACACTTTGTTTCAATCCACTAAATTTTTTTCCATGTTTTTGAGAGGTCTTTCTACATCGCACTCTATATACAATGTAGGAGGTGGTGATGGGGTCTTTAACATGGAGGAACAGAATCACTCACAATCCTGGCAGCTCTTTTCATCTCAAATTCCTGAGAAGTACGACTTTTGGCCACTGGCAGGCATGTCTACTGGTTACTTGCCAAACCACAGGTATAACTCCACCAGCTGGCCTAGGATCTGCCTCTGGCAGAGCAGATCTCTTGGGGCAGCTCCCCAAACAGTGTCATGACAAACAGTGCCTCTTTTAGAGAACACCTTCACAGTGTCAAACTCTCTCTGCTCCTCAGGCAAACAAGTGAGACAAAGACTCCACGAAACACCAAAAGGTGAAGCTTTGCCCAGCACTGGATATAGGATCACAAGCAAGAACAAAAAGAAACCAAGTTGCTTGAATTAAAAAGTTGGGAACATTGAGCAAGTTATTTTAGTTCTTGTAGCTCTGGCTTTGTAAAATGTGGACACAGGG
The DNA here is from genome assembly GCF_018167655.1 of Microtus oregoni. NCBI lineage: Eukaryota > Metazoa > Chordata > Mammalia > Rodentia > Cricetidae > Microtus > Microtus oregoni. Next base: position 2,923,869 of record NW_024543831.1, on the reverse strand, counting down.
GCAGGAACTTCTCTGAAGGGCCCCTGTTAACTAAGGTCATGCATGCAACCTGTGTAAGAGTGCCTGACGCATGACAGACACAGACGAGACTGGCACCAACCAACCTAACCCCAGTTTCATGCTCTCTAGCTTCAGGTACCAACTAACCACAATCTCGAAATAGTAAACAGAAAAGTACAGAAATAAGCAATGCATAGGTTTTAAACCACACAACACTACGAAGCTTGAGGAGTTATGTACAACCAGCTCTGTCCTGCTGGGGGCATAAATCATCTCTCCACGCAGCACATATGCTGTACTGCTACCCTCCCATTACTCTGTCACCAACTCCGTTATCAGATTGGCTGCTGCAGCAGCACTCTGCTCAGGCTCAGGCAGCCCTTGTTTTACTGATCCAAGTGCCCCAAAATACAAGAGCAGCAATGCTAGCAACCCAGCAGTTCTGACATAACAAAAGGCAGTTGGAAGGTGCTTCCTTCACTTTCTCCCCATAATTAGAAAGAACCTGACATGATGATACATGCCTATAATCCTGCTCAGGCTAGAGGACTGGGAGAGTGAGGCCAGCCTGGTCTACAAAAGCTAGTTTCAGGACAGGCTCCAAAGCTACAGAGAAACCCTGTCACCAAAAAAAAAAAAAAAAAAAAAAAAAAAAAAAAAAAAAAAATCATTACTATAGCTGCTAAGACCTACAGTACAATCAGATTTCAAGATAAAGAGTATAGTTACATAAATTTCCTACACTATTTTATTAGTAAGGAAGAAGGCTCCAGGCGCCCCCTCTGTGTCTTGAAACCTATCACCTACAGATAAGGGGGGGGGGGGTTAAAGAGGATCTACTGTATATAGGTAGTGAGGTTATTTCAAAATTTCTGGAATCTAGCCCTATTAAAGTTTGAGCAATCCAAGTCATGGATTAGACTGGCTTCACTAAGCAACATAATTCTGAATCTAAAACATCAATTCCTCCGTCAAAGGACAAGCCAGGGGCCAAAAGTAAACTAGCTAACAATCTGTGGGCAATATTCAGAGCTGCCTGACCTGCTGCCAGATGATGTGGAAAGAATATAAAAGGAACAGAGCTGGGGGAAAAATGAATTCCATTCAGGAAAGTCACTCTGAACCACAGGATGGAAGACACAGCAAGGCCTAACCTGAGGGCTGTGCCTCAGAGAGCACTGTGCACTTCACAGCAGGCCTGGCTCTCCTGATCCTCCTTACTAAGGAGCACCAGCCTTGGAGCACTCAAGAACTGCTGGACAATCGCAAACCTGCTGGTCCCAACATGTTCCTGAGCCACATGAACAGCCCTAGCTGTAAGCGGGAAAAGGAGGGGTTCTAAAGAGCAGGAGGAGGAACAACAGAAGGGCGTGAAGTCAGAGAGCAGGGGATGGCACGCAAGCAGGGTTGTTTTGAGACACCCGAACAGTTTAATGAACAAGGATTTCTCACAGCTACAGACTATTGGGGGCTACATAATTTAGCTTAAAGTACACATGAACTGCTTTATTGTGTCTATAACAAAAGTAAAGCTGCAGGTAACTAGACGAATTTCCAAAGAGTATATTGTGTGTATGTGTGTATATATACACGGGTATTTGGTCTGGATGTATGTCTGTGCACCATGTACAAGCTGATGTTCTCGACACCAAAAGAGGGAGTTGGATCCTCATGATGACAGTTACAGATGGCTGTGAGCTGCTCTGTAGGCGCTGGGAATTGGACCTGAGTCCTGAAAACCTTGGGAATTGAAAGAGCAGTCAGTGCTCTTATCTGCTGAGCGATCTCTCCAAAAGCTCAAAGTATGATTTTCGAGACTGGAGCCGGATGTCTGTAAGTCATACGCTCACATGTGCATGTGAAAACTATTAACGCGAAGGAACGCTGACACAGTGCACAATCTGTGTCTTCCCTGGGTCGGCCTGTCCTACACAGAACCCTCTTCTCTTGCAGAGAATATGACTTTGTGGATTGACGCTCTAATATTAATTAAACATGGCATCACATCAAATATGTTGCTAAGTAGATACAGATTGTGAAATTTTTCCTTCTGCAACATATTTCCCTTCAATGAATTCTTTTTAAATTGGCATCTGGTAAGAAAAAGATTAAATTCAGCTCATGCCCAAGTCAGAGCTTTCGTACGCACTTTAGAGGGGGAGCCATTACCGCCTAGTTCTCACTTCTGAAACCACAGTCACCTTAACTCTTACCTCAGCTTTGCAACACAGTAATGTGCATACAGAATGAAGAGGGGAACCTAGTGGTTTCTCGCCCCAGAGCAATTCATTCTCTTGCATATTTGGACAGCACAGTCTGAGGGAAGATATGGTGGCAGAATGCAAACCAATGAGTTTCAGGGCTAAGCTCAAAGCCAACCACCTTTCCCCATCACATTCCCCAGCAAAAACCCCTGGTGGGGGTTTCAGTGAATTGCTATGACAAAGATACAGCTTTAAAAGACATCATGTCGGAGGAAAACTCAAAACTTCCTCCACAAAGAGAAAGCGTAGTCCCTTAGACCAGTCTGCAGATACAGGCATAGCTGGGGGTGGGGGCAGGGATGCTTCTAAGAGGAGCACCCATGCTCTAGAGAGGGGAATTTTTTTATTAAGGGAAAAAGCTGTTTCTCTTATTTTAGTGTCTTAAAACTCAGGGAGGTGAATTTCTGCCAGTGAGAATTTTCTCAGTGGACCCATGTTTTTGTGTTAACATGGAAGCAAATTCTTTTGTCTGCTTCTAGGACAAATCTTAGCTACTCTAGTTAGTTCTCAACTCAGCTCTAGAATTACTGAATGGTCTAGCTCTGTTTAGCCCTGAACAGAAGCCACCAGCCACATGTGGCTACTCATCATTTGAAGGTAGCCAGTGCATACAGTGGAGATACAAAATATATACCATTTATCACATTATCATTACCAAAGGACTAGAAACTCACCAATCTATTACATGTGGCAATAAGACTTTAGATATTAAGTTAAACAGAACATACAACTCAAATTTACTTGATTCTTTTAACTTTTTAGAAATGTGACCATTGCCAAGCTTGGTACACCATAGGCATGCAATTCTAGCTACTTGGGAGACTGAGCCAGGAGGATCACAATTCCATGGGCCCTTTCTCAAAAAAAAAAAAAAAAAAAGTATAAAATAAAATACAAATTAGTGAGGCTCTTTCTCAAAATAAAAATTATAAGGAGGTCTGGGAATGCAACCCAATGGCAGAAGGTTTGTGTGACAAAAACAAGGCCGTGGTGCAATTTCCTATATCACAAGAAAAGACGGGAGAAGAACAATTTAAATCTACTGTACACTCCCCATTCTAATGGATACACTAGTCTAGATGATATCAAATGCTAACTAATCTATAGGAGACATTCTACTAAAATGATTCCCAAGAGACTCCACTAGGCATGTCACAGAGAGTTGGCCCAAGGTCCAAGGCAGTCAATGTTCAAACGCTGCTTTGGAGGGTTTCTAGATTCGGATCCTACCCGCTCATTTGAACCCTACTGAGAAAATGTCTGCTGAGTGTCTGGCTGTGATGCACTGCGCACGTTCCTTGGTGGCCATTCTAAGGGTTTCCAGAGAGAATGGAGGAATACCCTAAAACAGCAGCTCTCAAGCTTTCAGGTGTCAGGACTTAAATCACTGAGGGAAGCCAGGCACAGTGGTGCACATCTATAATCCCAGCACTAAGGAAGCAGAGACAGAAGGATAATTGCAAGTCTGAGCCCAGCCTGCTCTACGTAATGAGTTCTAGGCCAGCCAGGGCTACACAGTGAGACCCTCTCACCAAATGAGACAGGCATAGTGTTATTGCCAAAAGGAAAAAAATTATCGCCAAACTTCAAAGAAGCTTTGTTATATACATAATATACTGTGCCTATTCACTTAGAAATCAAATTAAAACTAGAAATTAAAACCAACATTTAAAAGATGTATGTATAATACATATTCCCTTAACCATGGGCACAAACAATTAGTCACAGGCCAGTCTTCTCTGGAAATCTTCATTTTATAATTGTGTAGGATAAGACTGAAAAATGAAAAGAAGGGATTTTTATGAAGACATTTTTTTTTCCTGGGGACCCAAGGACAGCGTCTTGGAAGCCCTGCCAGCCCCGGGTCAGCCGAGAGCTAACACTACGGCATCATCAGATGCAGCAGATTCGTCGCTCCTCTGCACATCTAGACCAGATCCGTCTTTGGGGAAACGGAAAAACTAGTCACTTTTTCCCGGGTAGGGTTTAATTCTTTATAGATACAATTTGGGACTACCAGCCTAGAAAAGGAATTGTAAAACCTTTCTTTTTTCAAGTTTTTTTTTTTTTTTTTTTTTTTTTGGTTTTTCGAGACAGGGTTTCTTTGTGGTTTTAGAGCCTGTCCTGGAACTAGCTCTTGTAGATCAGGCTGGTCTCGAACTCACAGAGATCCGCCTGCCTCTGCCTCCCAAGTGCTGGGATTAAAGGCATGTGCCACCACCACCCGGTTTGTAAAACCTTTCTAATCAGCCTTGATGAAAAAGAAACAAAGATTTCTCTTCAACCCAACTACAAAATGGAGTGACCACTGGGGAAACAACTTAAAGAAACCAGAAACTTCACAAGCTGAAGTCTTTGCCAAACCTGGCAGGCACTAAGTGGCCATGATTAATACTGTGTCACATGGCCAGAGTCAGGATATAGGCTGGCCACATTCCTGGGACAAGCCTAACCTCTGTACTCAAACCAACTTCTTAGTTGAAGTCCATATTTTAGTTTTATACAAATAGAAAATCCAAGAAGTGCGGTAAGGGAAAGCTGAACATCTGAACAGAAATGACTCTTCTGTCATTTACGCACCCGTCACAGCCGCTTCTTGGAAAATGTGCAGCTGGCAAGCTTAATAGCAAGGGTGCGAGAGTATGAGCCAGTTCCACACGGGAGAATTCAACATGGCCCACAAGGAGAAGGCAACTTTCAAAGAACTATAAAGGATGAGGTTAGCTGTTCTCTAAAACATATAGCATTTAGAGGTACACAGCGGAGTTTCCATTCTTCTATACTTTACTGGACTTTCCTGAATGGTAAATCCAAAATAGTACATTCATTTAGGATTTCTGCAGGATAATGAATAGGAAATTTATTCAAAGTGGTCAAATATACCATGAAACTTATTTTTGGAAGCATTCATAAGCTGGAATGTAGTAGTTTAGGCATAATAATAAGTGGCATCTGAAACAAAGGAAAAATTTTGGTGATTATTCACAACAGCGAAGGGAAACCTTCAAAGATAAAAAGAAAATGATTATTCAGTTCCAATCTTTTCCATGTGGTTACCATTTACCATTTCAGAAGGCAGAAGCCCTACAATTATCCTCACTATTACAGGTAACTCGCTCAGACACACTGACACAAGTATTACTGTGGCTAACCAGTATTTACAAAGTACCAACAATGTGTTGTACACTCATAGTGTGTAAATATAAAATAACCCGTGGTCTGTGGGCTTACCATTTACATGGTCTGGACAAAAAGATACTTTTAAAAAGAAATGAGTAGAAGAAAAGACGGAGTTGACAATAAAAATGAAGGACAGGTAAGTATCAGAATCCAATTTTCCATCTTCTGGTATTTACTTTAGATTAACAAGCAGCGAGAGTCTTGAAGGGAGATGTTGAGGCTGGCAGGCACCAAAGGCTCAATTCAAGGGCTCAGGCGCCGCTGGCACAGATGTCCTGGCTGACGTGGTTCATTGGTGGAGAACCAGGGCATTCTGCAGCCCTAACGCAGAGAAGGGGGAAGGGGACTAAAGAGTGGAAGGCAAACAGAAGGTACTTAGATAGAGCCCAGGGCCTCCTGTCTGCAAGGCAAGGGCTCTACCACTGAGTCTGGACCCCTCTCCAAGAGATCTTTGCAAAGGTTAAGGATGGGGAAGTAGAGGGAGGGTAAAAGTGAGATGAGGTGACAAGAAAGTCCTATCAGCTCCGAGTGGCAGCCCAGGCCCAGTGTGCACGAGAGGAGCAGGAGGAAAAGAGCCTGTGTTAAGGAGACTCCAAAATGAAAGAAAAACAAGACTCTTTCAGGCCAAAGAAGAATTTAATGTCACAGTGGGAAAATGAGCTAAGAGATTCAACTTTAGCCCCAAAGAAGAAAGATTAAACATGTGGAGAACTTGGCGGTGTGCTCTGAAATGAGGTTGGGAGGAAGCAGAAAGCTGAATTAAGTTCAAGGTAAATCTTTTTAATGAAATACATGCTACTCTTCCTGGAGTGCCAACTCACAGGTAAAAATAACACAGAAGGGCATGCTCTTCCCATGGATGGCATTAGTCAAAGAGCCCGGACACCGTTCAGGAGGTAAGATACAGGTCCTGGAATGCAGGTTTCTTAAAGTCTAGCTGAAAGCTGCGTAAACCCAACCACCATGACTTAATTTTCTCAAACCTACCCTGTGGTGATTTGTCATACAGGACAGCTATCCTGGCAACCATACAACAGCAAGGCTCCTCTTGGAGAACCAAACAATGGCTCACATGTTAAACCCTCTCAATATATTAATTAATATACCCCAAGACCTAAGATCACAGCCTAAATACAAGGACACAAGCCTCAGTGGACCAAGGAAACACAAAAACAGTTTGAAAACTTTTAAATTCCTTCTTTTTTTTTTTGATAGGTATTTCCCAATTATCCTCCTCATTTCTGAAGGTCTCACAGCATGCACATGTAGATGCTACAGTAGATCACTGTCTAACCAGACGCTCCCCATGTGGATGGCTGTGAGACTGGGCTGGTCCTGTGAAGCCGAAAGCTGAAAAGCCAGCCTCCTTGAGCCCATGATGAGCAGGAAACAACCACCTTCTAAGTAGTTCTCCTTCTCACAGCTGCGTATTACCATGGCCAGCAGACAATGAACTTCTAGAACTCCAGCAAAAGCATAACGCTATGGGGCAACATTTTGCATTCCCCCAATTTTTCATAATCAAGTTTTTCAAGTAAAGTTAACTTCATTCCCAAAACAAATATTAGCATTTCATGCGGAGAATGGTGCCATTTATGTAACCTAAGTCAATTCCTGGAAAATCCAGGAAACATTAATTAATTAATTCTCAATTTTCTGATATTTATTTTAAAGATAAGGAAGGACACTGAGATAAAAAGAAAAAAACACTTCCACAAAGAAACCTGCTAAGTGGTAACACTATTATATAAATTAGACTCGCATCACAGTGGAAACAGGTACATTAACTGAATGTTAGCATCGAAGGCTTCCCCTTAGCAGACTACACACCTCCCAAAAGCTGGTTTTCCACTAAAGTCTAAGCCTAGAATCTCAGACAGCTGCTAAAGAAGCACCAATGACTTAACTTAGAGAATTATCACTGAGGTGCAGATGTGGAGGGACTGAGAGGTGAGCGGGATTGGGGCGCGTGATGTGAAATTTCCAAAGAATCAATAAAGAACTATGTTTAAAAAAAGAATTATCAAAACTGCAGGCTGATAAGTAAAATATTGAATATAGCTAGTAACAATGATGTAAAAAATTAAAGCATCTACAATTTAGCAAAAAAAAAATCAGTTATACCATCTATTAGTTCTTCCTTATGTTTTAGGACAATGCTAGTTCTAAATCAAATAGGACTCTTAGTTCATTTTCATTGCCAAGGAGACCTATAATATGCATTTATGTTGGTACTGGGTTAGAGAAGTGACAGACCACAGATAACCCCACAGAAACCAAGTAGGAGGAGGCTGGAGAGATGGCTCAGTGATTAAAAGTTTTTGCAGAGGACGTGGGTTCTGTTCCCAGGATCCACTTAACTTCTCACATCATCTGTAACTCCAGATTCCGGGGATCAGATGCTCTCACACACGGGACGCGTAAACACATGCAGGTTAAACACTCACACATAGCCAGAGAAACTTACAATTTCTGAAGTTTAGAGATATAGTCAAGAGAGGTATATTCAAGGAATAGGAGCTCGGGGGTAGGGCACTTGACTAGCATTCATAAGTAGAAGGATTCAATTCTGAGTACTTTCTAAGTCAGTCAGCCAACTAATTATTCCAGGGAGCAAATGTGATGGTACAGTCTGTAACACCACTACTCGGGGGCTAACACTAGAGAGTTGAGTAAGTCCAAGACCAAACAGGACTACCAGAGATACGCTACTGAAAATGGCAAGTAAAGCTGGAGAAGGTTATCTCACACTTTTAATCACACCTGTGACTCATAAGGCAGAGGCAAGGAGATCTCTCTGAGTTCAACCCTGGTATCCATAGTAAGTTCCAGGACAGACACAGAGAAAGCTGATCTCAAAAAAGCAACAACAAAAAAACTTGTTGATAATAAAATTATAATTAGATGAATAATTAAACTAAGGGGAAAAGAGAATCACAATTCCTAAGCAGCCACAGCAGTCAACTAGGTAACTACTATTCTAATCAGTTCATTAATATGTATAATGAACGATGTATGTTTCTGTCCCAACTGCTTCTTAGAAAAAAGAAAGGTTGACTTATTCATACAAGTAAACACATTAAAAAAGAATAATGAACAATAAAAACATTTTAAAGTGTTCTTTCACCCTCATTTCAAAGCCATAGTGCCATTGGGGAAACAGCCAAAGAGTTCCAGATCAGCAAACACCCAACGGCTTCATCTACAAGCAGCACATGCAGGGGAACTTCCAGTGCATGGAGGGGGCAGACTAGACTGGTTGGAATCCTGGAAGAGACAAGACGCAGGAAACTCTGGTCTTCCAATTCCCAAACCTCTGCTTTTCAACCAAAATATGAAGCAAGTTTGGGTTTTCTTTGTCCTCCAGTTCTTCCAAAGTAGGTCAGGTCTGTGTCTAATTCCCTGGTCTCACATTACCATATGGAAAAAAAAAGGGTGTCTTGCGCTAAAGCTCTTAACCAGCTACAGACAAGCAAAAACAGTGTCTCAACTTCTGACCTAAAAATCAGTCAACAAACTAAGAAAGTCTTGTTTGTTTCAAGATGAGAAAGGGAAAGATACTTAATTTCTAAGTTTCCAACCACTGAACTTGAACGTATGGGTTAGCATGTTTCCTACTCAGGGAGGATGATATACAGGGAAAAAAAAATCTAATTATTTTACCAGAGGATTTTCTTTGTTTTTGTTTTTTGTTTTTCAAGATGGGGTTCCTTTGGGTAGTCTTGGCTATCTTGGAACTAGCTCTGTAGACCAGGCTGGCCTGGAATTCACAGAGACCCACCTGCCTCTGCCTCCCGGGTGCTGGTGACTAAAGGCATGTGCCACCACCGCCCGGCTTACTGAAGGTTTTTATATGCAATCAACCATGATCTCTTCCGCATGCTGAAAGTTACGGATAGAAATCACTATATTCCTAAAGGTCAACAACCAAACCCATAGCCCACAGGGGAAATGGAGGTTATGGCTACTAGCTGGCACTAGCAGGAAACAACACAACAGGCCACTCAGTGTTCTCCATCTCCTGCAGAGTGATCTTTCCAGCTTAGCCCGCTAAATATCACAGTGGTGCACGAAGGGAAAATCCACATGCAAGCAAATTCCCAACTGCAATTTACCGTAAAGGCAGCATGCACTTCCAGATTCCAGACTGTTCCACTCCCTTCCACATCCCAACAGAATTTGGCAGATGTTAGAGTTTGCTCTGTATAAACTCTGAAACCCAGATCAGAAAGCTCAGCAAAGCATGTGGCTGGGGAAACATGGTTGTTGTGTGTGCTGATCTGGATTCACTAGTTTAGGGTATGGACAGTTTCAAAAGTGTCTTGTGCTGTCAAAGAAAAAGAAATCAGAAAAAGGGCACGTGTCACACACATCCCAGGGCAGGCTTTCAAATCCTCTGAGATCACCCTTCACTCTAGAGCAACAAAATAGCAGGGCCATGATGAAATCGGCAGTTTCTTCTCAGGATTTTAAAAAGTTATTAGCTTTGGGTACAAAACTTAAGAAAGCGTCACCTTGCCATACTCTCCTAGTCTAGGACCTCTGTGGACACAGACTCCCAAGAACAGGGACTACTCTCCTAAAGGGGACCTAAGAAAACGTCTTCTCATTTACTCTCAATCTGTCTCCAAAGCAAAACTTCAAAAGTATCTTTTTGGAAGAGTGTGTACATGTGCACAGTCTGGAACAAGTTTCCATTACATGACAGTTTTGTATTTAGGTGCTAATGAAATTTGTCTGTACTGTATTTCACATTATACCTAATAATTACTTTTTAGTTATTTTATTATTTGATGTGTATGAGTATTGTGCCTGCATGTCTGTGCACCACATGCAAGCCTGGTGTCTGATGAGGTCAGAAGAGGGCATCAGATCCCCTAGAACTAGAGTTACAGACAGTTGAGAGTTGTCATTTGGGTGCTGAGAATTGAACCCAGGTTCTCTGGAAGAGCAACCAGTACTCTTACCCTCTGAGTCATCTCTCCAGCCCCATATTTAGTTTCTCTGTGCTAAAGACAAAATGACAGACATCATAACAAAGTCAAAAGCAAGTGCAAGCTGGGGTGGTGGTGAACAACTTTAACTCTTGCACTTCGGAGGTAGAGAGAGGCAAGAGGATCCTAAGTTCATGGTCATTCTCACCTATATAATGACTTAAGGGTTATCTTGGTCTCCATAATAAATTCTAGGTCAACCAGAGCTCCGTAGTGGGACCCTGTTTCAAACCAACAAAATAATAATAATAATGATGATGATGATGATGATGATGATGATGATGATGGTGATGTCAGGTGATGGTAGTGCATGCCTTTAATCCCTGCACTCAGGAGGCAAGGGCAGGATCTCTTGAGTTCGAGGACAGGTTGATCTACAGAGTAAGTTGCAGGACAGTCAATGCTGTTACACAGAGAAACCCTATCTTGAAAAAAAATTAATTAATAATAATAATAATAAAAGAAAGGAAGAAAAAAGATAAGACAGTGAGGGAAAAGAGGAAAGGAAAAATGAAAGTCTATGGGACATTTAACTTGTGAGACACCACCTGCTTGAAAGGATGGAAGAAGTAGCCAGTGCTCACTGTGCATTTAAGATAATGTGAACCTAACCCACAAATAGTAATGCACTCCCTCATAGGTAAAGGGCCTTCAAATAAGCCAATCACAGCCTAGAACTTAACTGATCTCATTAATGGAGTTAACTTGTAAATCAACAAGGTGCCTGTTGTCTATCGGGACATAAGGACGCTGGTCAGTAGGGAAGCTCACTGTGACTGTCTATCAGGACATAAGGACGCTGGTCAGTAGGGAAGCTCACTGCAGCTCCATCTGCTTTATAAACATTTCTCAGAAAAGAACCTTCACATATGGCACATAAAAACAAACCAGAAAATAAGCCTAAGTTTATGATACTAAGAAGCCTTTTTTTTTTCTGGGGCTGGAGAGATGGCTCAGTGGTTAAGAGCATTGCCTGCTCTTCCAAAGGTCCTGAGTTCAATTCCCGGCAACCACATGGTGGCTCACAACCATCTGTAATGAGGTCTGGTGCCCTCTTCTGGCCTGTAGACATACACACAGACAGAATATTGTATGCATAATAAATAAATAAATAAATAAATATTTTTAAGAAAAAGAAGCCTTTTTTTCTGAAGCACACATGTATTTAGAATAGTAGTAAAGAGGGCTGGAGAGATGGCTCAGTGGTTAAGAGCATTGCCTGCTCTTCCAAAGGTCTTAAGTTCAATTCCCAGCAACCACATGGTGGCTCACAACCATCTATAATGAGGTCTGGTGCCCTCTTCTGGCCTGCGGACATACACACAGACAGAATATTGTATACATAATAAATAAATAAATATTTTAAAAAAAGAATAGTAGTAAAGAGTCATTAAAGAGAAGCCACTGATTATAAATATACATATTATAACACAGTCATGGTCAACAAATAGAACTATGGATAAAAGGTTTCCACCTTCCCCTGAATGGAAACTGAAGACTATGGGAACCCTGATCTAGTGTTCCATACACAGGTTTTAGGGAAAAAATTCCACCTATAATTTCGGTCAAGTGTTTGGACAGTGGAGGTTGTAACTGGTCTGAGTGTCCTGTGCTTATTTCGTTTGTTCAAGAAACCTACTGAAACCACCTGACGGAAGGAAAAAAAAATGTTAGTTTTTATTTTGTTGTTGTTGTCTTATTAACATTTTAGATATATAAAACTTTTTCTGTCCATTCTTCACCTTTTCTGTTATTTTTTTTAAATATATCCTAAATTTCTCCTTTGCAATAGTCAAGTGGGAAAGTCTCAATGGCATTCACGGGACAGAAAGAGGAAAAGGCCCAGACATAAGCTAAAAGAATGAAATTGGAGTCCCAAGTTCACAGCTTGTTTTCTCTCCAGCTAAACAACAACTTCCGTGAGGTTGCGGTGAAGCTAAATATGCAAAGTGGCCCACACTAGTCACAGAGAAGGTGGGCCGGCTGTGCTTGCTGCTGCTCTTACTATTGTTATAGCTAGCACTGTCATCGGTACTGCGATTATACACATACCTGGCTACATTGCTACCCTATTTTCTGGAAATTTCAAAGTCTGTCACTTTTGTTTTCTTTTTAATTTATTTGAGATAAGGTTTCTCTAACTAGCCCTGACTGGCTTGGGGCTAATGGCACTCTCCATGCCTCAGCTGCTACCGTGCAGCTTGTCACCCTCTTTAAGCCATCCAAACACACTCAGACCTCTAACTTTCAGAGATGACCCAGCTTTGTACCTAAAGCTGAAAAGAAAAATCTACATGAAGAACTTTGTCCACTATCCCCATCTCTGTTTCTGTCTGTGTGTGTATGTATGTGTGTGTATCTTCATACACTAAGATTCACCTTGCCTCTTTAATACAAGCAGTAGGTGTTTCCTCCATCTGCAGGCATGTAATAAATGCCCTCTTAGAATTTGTCACTAGCTACTGTCAACCTCCTCCTATCTGCTCCCATTTAAGGCTGGTGATTACCAACACTCGTCCAACTATAAATACAAAGTGTGGCTACTGGTTTTACTGAATTTCTCTCCTCTCGAGCTCAAAAATCTACCGACCGGAAATGAAGACAAAAAGTTTTCAAAAATAAATGACTGAGAGATGCTAGATGTACAATTGTTTTTCTAACTGCCAGTTAAACTCACAGAAACAAAACACAATGGCAGTTGTCAGTGGCCAGGGAAGGAAGATGGAACTGTCTGACGGAAGGACAGTTTCTGTTTTGCAAGATGAAAAAAGTTCTGGACCTTGATTACACAATATGAATTTACATAACATTCTGAAGCATACAGTTAAAAGTGGTTAAGATGGAGCCAGTGAGATGGCTCAACAAGTAAAGGTGTCTGCCGCCAGAACCCATGTGATGGTGGGAGACAGCGAACTCCAGTCCTATGTTTGTGCGGGAGGAACTTACCACCTTTCCCTGCTACCCCTGATTTATCCATTTGAACTAGCTCACACAAACTTCTGACCAGCACCAAAGAGAAACGCATTTGTACTATCTTTATAAAAAGTAGCCCATTGTGGACGCACATGGTTAGAGCTAAGGTTGAACTTGTGTGGAAGATAACAATAACAGCATTGGTCAGCTCCACCCAGCAAAAGTAAACAGAAAGATGACCCCTCAGTAGAGCCACAGCAGATGGATAAGACAGTGCGCTGGATCCTTGCTTGGGCAGAGGTAGAGAGGAGAATAAACATTGAGTAGGAGATCTCTTGGCGTCTCTAACAAAACTCACCAAACAAAATCCATGTTGTAGGAAAAATGTTGCTTGACATGCAAATATTTATAAAAACTACGGTTTGGATAAAGATCATCTATTTTTAGGAGAGAAAATATGCAATAAAACTAGCATAGCAACAGACTAACGTGCAGAGAGAGAGAGAGATCCTTGTAAACCATCTCAACCAGAGTAAAGAATGTGTACTTTTGAACATGATTATTAAGATGCTAAGAGTTTGCTCTCTAGCTGAAGATGTCAAATAATCATTATGTAAAGGACACAGTGAGCCGAGACAAATATCAACAGACATTCAGCTATACTCCCAAAACTCATCTCTGGCTTAGGTGGGCCAATTCTCACTAAACTTATAGAATGCATTAAAAATATTACCTCAATACAGAGCCATGATATACTCAAACCAGAAAGTTTCTTATAAATAACTTTCTCAAAATTGAGCCCTTTGATTCATGGATGACATTGATCCTGAAATTACAGCAGTAAGGGCACAAATAAAACCTAGTTCAGAATAAATGATGAGGCTCCAGAATGAACAAAAAAATTAGCAATATCCCAATATATAAAAATTAATTTTGAAGGTAATGTGATTATGATAATTTTTAAAAGAAAATATTCAGAAAGGTCAGAAACTCGAAGTGGGGTATGGGGAAAGACATTATAAAAATGAGGTAAGGCTAGGCTTACCGTTACATTTACAATACTAGCACTCAAGATGCTGAGGCAGGAGGATTATGAGTCTGAGGCCACTCTTGGTTACAAAGCAAGAGACCTTGTCTCAATAGTGTACACATAATGTATGCCTAATACTAAATAACAAAAACTAAAAGGGCTATGCATTAGGTAACAGAAAGGGCCGTCTCCAGCCAGAACAGTAGCTGGTAGTAGAGTGAAGCCAAAGGATGAAGAAGTTGGGATTCAGGAGGTCTCATAAGGGGCCTTATTATCACTTTCACCAGACTGTGACCAAAGTAACTGAGAATGACATAAACGAGGGCAGGCTTCTAGCTGCTCAACCGCATAGGCCTGGGCATCATGGTGCTGGGAGCATGTGGCAGACAGGAGGCCCAGGGACCAGTCACTCCCTTCAAAGACACACCTGAAATAACCACCTTCCCCCTCAAAAATTGCCAGGAGCTGGGGAACCAAATTCATTGAAGAAACCTATAGAGGGGAGACTTCCAGACAGGAGCACAGTTTTGCTTGCCCCCCCCCCCATAGGAGTAGAAATGCATCCACAGACACGAGTCTCAAAACATTTAGTGTGTGTGTGTGTATGTGTGTGTGTGTGTGCACGTGCGTGTCTGTGTGTGTGCGCGTGTGTGTGTGTGAGTGTGTGTGTGCGTGTGTGTGTGTGTGTGTGCGTGTGTGTGCACGCCACAAAAAAAAATATTTGATCACTTGACACCGGTCGTCAAGCTTGGTGGCAGGTACTTTAACCTGCTGAACCATCCTGCTGACTTGACATAAGTTTTAAAAACAAAAATTTCAGTATAATTCCAGAGTAGCCTGAGAGATAAACAGACATAGAGATAAATGACAGATAGAGGTCACTTTGGCTTGACTTTGCTCCACAGTAGCTCACACTGTCTACACCTAGTAACCTGTGAAAGAAAGAACCCGAGCAACCAGCTGTGGTAGCATAACCTGTACTCTCACTTAGAGAGAGACAGAAACAGGAGGACAGAGTTCGAGGCAAGCCTCAAGGTCAGCACAGGCCACGTGGAAACCTGCTGGGTGGTGGTAGTGGTGGGGGATAGAAGGGAGTAAGGGGTTGGGAAGAGAGAAGAGAGTGGAGTGGGAAAGGGGAGGGAAAGGCAGGCAAGAAGGGAGAGAGGGGGAACTAAGGAGAGAACACAAACTCTTTCTGGTTAAAACGCTATTATAAATAACGAAAAAAAAGACAGGGTCTTAGCCTCTGAAGGCGCTTTCTTTTCTGTCCTGTCCTTCTAAGTGGTGGACAGAGCAGATATTTAAGAAAATGTTCTATTCCTTTGGTATGCTTCTAAAGCAGCAGAGGAAGGGGGGAAATACTCAAGAAAAGGTGGGAATGGAGCAGGAGAGAGGCTGCACAGACGTCAGCAAACGCTGGAGGAGGCCACGTTGCCTAAGAAACCAAACAGTGAGGAATAAGAGAAAAATAATTAGAGGAAAACCTCTGAAATGCTTTTGAGGAGCATACTGCTATCCCTCCTGTAGGAAGACACAGTGAGAAGACGAGTTGTCACCAACAACAAAGAAACCCAGGGCACAATGACTGTCAACAACTGCCCTTTTTAAATGCAATACACATTGAAATCAGAGTGGCCATGGGGCAAATCACAAATCCAAGATCACTCTCTGACAGCAAAAACACAGAATTTAAATATGAGTTTTTTGTGTATTACTTTTTGTAGGGAGCCTACATCTGCTAAGAATTTAAACAGGAACAAATAATATGTTTAACAGTATAAATATAGAAACGATTCTTATTGATAATATGATCTATAAATAGCAATAATGTCCTTCAGAGCAGAGAATGTTTTCTTACCTAAATAATTATCCAGCGTCTGTCAATATGCTATGCACACAGATAATGCTATATGCTTGTTTGCAAAAATAAAACTAAAGAACAAGTCAGGCATGTTGACCCATGCCTGTAATACTGAAGCAGGAAGAATACTACAAGTTTGAGACCAGTTACAGAGCAGGCTCTAGGCCACTCTGAGATACAATGCCAGCCCTTGTTTTGAAAATTAAATAATAAGTATACCAAAAAATTCAAAATGAGAAATGTATGCATATATGTGTGCATGTGTGGTTTTTTTTAGTAAGTACAGAAGATTATCTTTTGATTCTCTAGTATGGCTTCATTACATATAATAAATATAAAGAAAATAAAAACAAGATGATCTTAAACATAGCTGTAATTTTATGATCAAGAAAATATTAATAACTCACACGAATTTTCTCAAAACATAAAAAGATACAAGTCAAACCAGGTGGTGGTAGTGGACGCCTTTAACCCCAACACTCCAGAGGCAGAGGCAGGTAGATCTCTGTGGGTTCAAGGTCAGCCTGGTCTACAGAATGAGTTCCAGCAAAGCTAGGGCTAGATAGAGAAACCCTGTCTCAAAAAAAAAGAAAAAGAAAAAAAAAAAAACCAAGAAGAAGAAGAAACAGTCAAACAGGACAAAAATACAGCATCCCTCCACTCTTGTCAAAGAAAGATTAAATAAGGTGCCTGCTCTGTTCCTGACGCAGTTAAGGAAAAAAAATGTAAACAAAACTGAAGCTTCTTTGGCCAGTACCAGATCCACCAAGCAACTGTACAACCATCTGAAGAGCAAACTTTAAGGAAACTAGATTCTGAGGAGGTGGTCAGTAGCTATTATTAATTACTAAGTTGCTTCTGCAGGATATCTTCGCTACTCAGACAGCCTTGCCTTGCCCTGTGCTTGACTGCTGACAATTTACTAGTCCTGCAGCAGGAAGAGGTGTGCTGTTCTCTGCGGCTGGAAGGGGCAAGCAATCCACTGGCTGGGCAAACCAAACACAGGCAAGCAGATGATCAGCAGACTGATCCATGTGTGGCAATTAGCCACGCACCAAACACCTAAGGCTCTAACCGCATGCTACAGAACAAGCAGCGCAGCGCTGGGAGGCACGTGTGTCACCGTGCGTATGGTGGTGACACAAACACTTCAGAAAAGGGGAAAGATATATGTTTCAGAAAAGGAACCATTAATTTCTGATTTGTATTGTTTTGATTTAGAATAGGTTTTAAGGGGCTGGAGAGTTGGATCAGCAGTTTAGAGCACTTATTCTGGCTTAGGGCCTAGGTTCTATTCCCAGGACCCACATGGTGGCTTACAACCATCCTATAATTCTAGCTCCAGGGGATCTGACTACCCCTTCTGACCTCCACAGCACCAGGCACATAAGTAGTGTACAGACATGCAGGTAAAACATTCATACATGTGAAACAAAATAAATAAATGCCTAAAAAATAGCTTATGTTAGCTCATTCTCTTTCTTTCTCTTGTCTGTGTGTGTGTGTGTATCACACGTACACCTATATTCAACAACATAAAATCTAAAATGGTTAAAGTAAAATAAAAACAAAGTGGAAGTTTAAAATGTATCAACAAGATGAAATAATGAAAATATAAGATATTGGTATATTCACGTAAGAAAAACATATCCTTAATTTTTTGCAGAAATGGATAAATTATTATATTTTTAAAAAATGGGTTGTTTGGTGTGAATTTAGAAGAGCAGAAAGTGGCACCCCATTGGGGCAGTGGGGACAGGCTGGGGCCTAACAGGGCACAAGTAAACCAGGGATAGTGGAGCATGCCTGCAGTCCCAGCATAGGAAGCTGAGGTGGGAGGATTGCCACAATTTGAGGCCAGCTTGACCTACATAACAAATACCAAACACCAAGTCAGACAGGGCCACATAGCCAGACATTGTCAGGCAGGCAGGCAGGCAGGCAGGCACACACACACAGTCTTTCCCTCCCTCCCTCCCTCCCTCCCTCCCTCCCTCCCTCTCTCTTTTTCTCTCTCTCTCCAGCTCTGCTGCACTCCTCCAACTCTAGTTCCCAAATAGAAAAACCTGTGTCTTTTCTGATTATAATTTCAATTCTCTTAAAAACCTTTATTTGTAATATGTGATTCCTCTCAGCTCAGAGCCAACCAGTAATAAACAGGTCCCTACCTCTACTTGCCCACTAGTGATCCAGATGAACGCCTGTTTTGCATGGGCTTCAGGTTTAATACATCAGTATGCCTCATCACGTCAGAGAGCTTAATTTTGTGAGGCAAGTTAGCTCTCTCAGGCCTTCAGTTGAAAAAACTTGAGCTGAAGAAACAATTGATAAAATAACCAGTTTTCCATAATCTAGCAATCTATTTTTTTGTGTGGACCTGTGCATGCCCATGTGTGTGGAGATGGATTCATGTGCACATGTGGAGGACAGAGGACAACCTTAGGTGTCCTTCAACCTCATTTTTGAGATAGACTCTCGTTGGCCTAGAGCACAGCAAACAGGCCAAGGCTAGCTAGCCATCAAGCCACTGGGATCACCATCTCCATCTCCCTGCAACTAGGATTACAAGTGCCCAGTGCTGCACCCCAGCACCCTCATGCGCTCCAGGGCTCCAGCTCAGCTCCTCAAAGCCATTATTAGCAAGCTGAGCCATCTCCCCAGCCCTCTAGGCATGGATTAATAAAAATCTCCTCTTCATTCTTTGTTTTAGTGGAGTCTTCCCCAAATCCCATAAATGGCCATGGTTAACAGTCCAAAATAAGGCAATTTAGGAACATCTTCACGCTCACATCCTACAACAGCAGCCCACTTGTAAGTCCTTAGCACAGACCCCTCTTGGGCACAACTCATTGAAGCTGAACACCAAATCATCATTTAGGTATTGGGTGTGTGTGTTTTCTCTGAAGTTTATTTTGTTGTTTTGTTTTTGTGTTTTGGGACAGAGTCTTAATATATAGCTCCAAATGGCTTCAGATTTGTGCGCATCATGTCCCAGCTGGCCTGGATTACAGAAGTGAGCTACCACATCTGGCTCTGAAGTATTTTTAAAGATTTATCTATTCTATATATAAGCATTTTGCTTACATGTATGCCTGCGCACCATGTGGATGCCTGGTGCTTGCAGAGGCCAGATGAGTGTGCTGGATCCCTGAGACTGGAATAACAGATAATTATGAACCACCATGTAGGTGCTGGGAATTGAACCCAACTCAAGTAGCCAGAGTGCGCTCTCTCTCTCTCTCTCTCTCTCTGATTGATTTATTTATTATGTATACAGTGTTCTGTACACATGTATCCTGCAGGGCTAGAAGAGGGCACAAGATCTCATTACAGATGGCTGAGAGCCACCATGTGGTTGCTGGGAATTGAACTCAGAACCTCTGGAAGTATAGCCAGTGCTCTTAACCTCTGTCTGAGCCAGCTCTCTAACCCGCGTAAATGCTGTTAACCACTGAGCATGTCTCTAGGCCTATATTATTTATTTGAGTTTTTTCAGATTTATTTATTTTATTATCATATGTATGTATGTATGTATGTGTACCATGTGTGTGCCCTCGAAGGACAAAAGAGGGTTTCAGATCACCTGGGACTGAAGTTACAAACTACTGTGAGCTGCCATGTGGGTGCTGGGAATCGAACCCGGGTTCTCTGCAACAGCAACAAGTAAGGCAATTCTTCAGTTCCAAAACCAGTATGTTTTTTTAATTATAAGAAAATGCAGGGGACTGGAGAGATGGCTTGGTGGTCAAGAGCACTGGCTGCTCTTCCAGAGGACCCAAGTTCAATTCCCAGCACCCACATGGCAGCTCACAACTGTCTGTAACCCCAGTTTCGGGGGATCTGACATCTTTACACCAATACACATAAAATAAAGTTAAATAAATTATTTTTTAATAAGTGTCCATATTATAGAAAATTTGCAAAACCTGCATCTTTTTAAGAGCATTACTTTTCCTTCATAGTGTACAGCCATGGAGACTTCGGTCAGCAGTCCATTTCAGGCGAGGTCAAAGCTTTCTTCCACATCACCCCAGCCTCTCCAACTACACCGACATGCCAGCACCTAACCCTTGAAGATGTCTGGCTTTTTTCCTTATGTATTTATCTACCCACACAAAACTGAAGCTCTGCTGTATACACATACCATTATAGAATGTGGTTTTTACCACAGAGAATACATAGTTTAGCTTCCAAAGTCTTTAAATACTTTCTTGTAACATTGAAAAAACATTCCACAATTTAACACTAAGACTGGATTTTTTCTTTCCCCTATGCCCCTTTAAAAAAAAAATGTTGCAATAAAAATCCTCATGGCTATATTCTTGTTTTGACTTATTTCTATTAGACAAACTCTTAGAAATAAAACTAAGAATAAAGATTGTATTCATCAGGTTGTTGATACATTTTAAAATGTCACTACTAAATCAGTTTACATTGAAACTACATCTATACTGGGCATATTCACTGGGGGATTGTGCTTGCCCAGCAAGGAGTTGGACCTGGGATTTACCCACTCTGCAAAACAAAAGCAAAAAAAAAAAAAGTAAGCCAGATGTGGTAACTCACAATTATAATCCCAGCACTCAGGAGGACTGTTGTGAGCTCAAAGCCAGCCGTGGTTGGCTAATCAGTGAGGTTAGTCAGGCTATGACTGACATTTTTGGATTATGAATAATATGCAAATAAGATACATTACCTAACATTACATGTCTAGCAGTATTATGCTATCTAACTAGGTGTGTGTTAGATGTGTATTTCTTTCACTGTTGTTAGAATTTAGTATCAGACCACATTTGGCTCAATGGCCTAATCACTGAATTTTTACAGTCTTACACAAAAAACAGAAAACCCACAGTGAAATGACATATTCTGTTATCTTTTCCCAAACTTAACATTGAGTTAGATAACAGCACTACAGTCTGGTCCAGTGAAGAGGCATATACAAGCACGCTGGCAGCACCTTCTAATAAGATCTATCTGCAATTAGCTGCATGTTATTAGAGTTTCTAAGTCAGCTCAACCCACTTGGGATTTGCTTGTTTTTTAACTACTCTCTTAGACTTCCATTTTAAAATTCTTAAGTGCATTTTAATGCATAGTTCTGTCATAGAGCCAAGAAATAATAAAACAGGGAGACTATCAACTCTCTCTAATACTGTCAGATTACTGAAACATTAATGATGAACCATCATATTAAAGTGACATACCTTATAAAATTAATATTAGGTCCCATTAAGTCACAACCAATTCATCTCTTGTTCCTTCCCTCCAAACAACCTGGAAGCAGAGTAGCTCTCAGACTTGAGATCTTTTTTCCCCAACTTGCCCAATTCCTACAGATACTGCTAATGCCAGCTTCAAGGTGACAGCCTGGTTTTTAATGAATGCATTTCTTAAAGACTATTAATGTGTTTGTTCACTAATGCTAGCCAGTATAGCTGGGGGCAGATAACCAGCTCAATGAGATCATTGGTCATAGGCACCAGGTTAAAGTAACATGAAGAAACCACAACAGGTTGCTTAGCAACAGTTTCCAAAAGCACACCTATAAAGAAAGCCAGAATGACCTTCTCCAGAGAGTCGTCGGTGAGATCCACCCACAAAACAGTGCTCACAGATCTCAACGTAGCTCAACTAAACAAGGGCCTATATGTATGGGATTACTGTTGCCTCTCCTCCGAAGTTAAAGCTGGAGACAGAAGGAAGAACAGGCAAACCTTTCTCTCTGCTGATGTTCATGACATTTAACTACATTACTATGCAAATCAATGTCCTAACTAATAACTTCCAGGTCATCATTCAATATATAAGGAGTAATTTGGAATCGGCTACGTCTTCCCAACCTAACAACCACCTTCTTTCCAGGCAATTTCTAACGCATAATTGATCTTACTGCCAAGAGCCTTTACCTTCAGTTCGATGTCTTGTCCAATCCTATTCTTAGATTAATCATGATCTGTAACGACTTCACTTTAGAACTCTAACCTTTCATATTCCTATGACTTCTCTGGCCCTATCTCATTGGCTCTTTTCTCTATATGAATCACACCAGATATGTTACACAGTTCCAACAGTGCTAATTCCTGCCCACAGAATATATTACATATTATATTATATTAATTATATTATATTATACAAACATATTATTATATGCACTATAAAGCACAGGGCCAGTGAGGCAGCAAATAAACCCGACGACCTGTGTTCAAACCCTAGAGTCCATGGTAGAAAGAGAACTAAATCTCAACAGTTGTTCTCTGGCCTCCACATATGTGCTCTGGCATACACGCATATCTACGCATGCACACACACGCTGCATTGTTATTTTTTAAATTGTAGATATTATTTTAAATAATGATGAACAATTAACATAAATATTCAAAACAAAGTTCTTCCATCCCACCTCATTGTCCTCTAGTTAGGAACTCTATCAAGTATCTATTCTTCATCCTCATTAGGACCATCCATACAGACTCTTCCCTTCGTTCACTGTCTTTATGTATGTGTATATGTGCCTACAAGAGTTTATGTGCACCGTGTACATGCAGGAGCCTACAGAGGCCAGAAGGCACTATCAGATTCCCTAGAACAGTAGTTATGTCTGACTGTGAACCACCTTGTAAATTCTACGAACCAAACCTGAGTCTTCAGTTCTCTCACCTGCGTCTTTTCCTCCACAATCTAGCCACTCAGAACAAGACAAAGCTAGGGTTTTTCCTTCACTTCCCCTAGCCATGCCCAGAAGCACTGTCTCAACTCCCCCAAATCCCAATCCTACATCCTATACAGCTGTGCACAGCCACTTCCCCCTACCTTTCTTTCCTAAAGAGGTTCTTTTGCCATCTGGGTTAAGACCTACGGACTCTCAAAAATGCACAGAAGTGGGAGCTGCCTGTGCTTGTCACATCTGTAAGCTTCCTGAGGCCAGCAACTGTGGCTTTGTCATCCTGTGAAACCAAGGTAAACTCTCAGCCTTTTCAAATTAATGAATAAAGTTAGTAAAATTAATGAATGCCTGAGTGCAATGCTCATAACTGAAGTCCTGGGAGGATGGGGGATGCAGGTTGACAGATGCAAGGTGAGCACTTCACCTCTGACCTATAGCTGCAGCCCAAGGTGACTGAATGATTTCACTGTTCTCCAAACACTGAGTGACTCTCCTGATGAATCTAACAGTCTCCACACCTACCCTTCCACTCCTTCACATGTAAGACAAACACAGTGACTAGTAGATCACTGTAGTAAACAAGATCACTTAGAGATGCTAATGCACCTCAGAAAGTATGATCAATTCTTAAGCCATCATCAATGCAACCCTTTCTACAGCAGGCAGGGAGAAGCCAGGCCATAGCCCAAGTGCACATGCCCCTCCACACAGGCATGAGCCGGGATCCTAGCGAACCGGAACTCTGCTCTGGCTTCATAGTTAAATGGGTTTAAGAAAAAAAGGTACAAGTGTCCAAATGAAAGGCTTTAGCTTGAGTCAGACATGGCTGTACATACCCAGCATTCATGGTCAACCTGGGCTACATACCTGGTGTCAAATTTAAAATTTAGAAAAATAAATAAATAAATAAATAAATAAATAAATCTTCAAGCTTGCAAGCAAGGAGACAAGATGAAAATGCCTACTGTCCTTACATTACGGAAATTTGTTATTAAAATTCTTAGCTTTAAAATCCTATTTTCTAGTCGGGTGATGGTGGCGCACGCCTTTAATCCCAGCACTTGGGAGGCAGAGGTAGGCGGATCTCTGTGAGTTCGA
This sequence comes from Microtus oregoni, assembly GCF_018167655.1. NCBI lineage: Eukaryota > Metazoa > Chordata > Mammalia > Rodentia > Cricetidae > Microtus > Microtus oregoni. The sequence goes on along the minus strand of NW_024543831.1, from coordinate 2,899,862 downwards.
GACCAGCCTGGTCTACAGAGCTAGTTCCAGGACAGGCTCCAAAGCTCTAGAGAAACCCTGTCTCGAAAAGTCAAAAAAAGAAAAAAGAAAAAAAAAAGAACCTGGAAATGCAAAGTCAAGATTGGGTTATCACCCACAATTCACCACTGTCTCACTGATTAACTCATGGTGTGCCCATTGGCACATGCGCTCATATGAGCCACAGCTTTGCCACTATGCAAAAGGATCAAAACTTCTTGGCAAGTGGAGCATCTGCTAAATTCATTAGAATGGAGTTAAATCAATGAGCTCTCTCCACCAAAAATCACTCTTCAAGGGACACTCCATCAAAGTGTTTGTGTGTGACAAGGGATCCTTGCACAGGCTTCAGACCTGCCCATCCATGACCCCGATGACACAATGATGTCACAGGGGCTTGCAGAGGTGAGTACTATTGTTTTTCTAGAAGTATGGTCTTAGGTGAACTTGGAATAAGAGTTCTGTGTAACCAAGGTATTTTTATCCTCCTCACTAAAAAGATGTACACTGTATTTCATTAACTTCAGTCATCAGGGCATTGGTTTGGGAAAATATGTGATTAAAAGGGTATCTGGCAAAAAAAAAAATCGGTTCTGAGAACTGCTCAACTAATGTGCCCAAGGCTCAATCCTCAGAAGTGCCAAATGCTAATTAATTACATTTAAATTATTGTTTAATTAGTGTCAAATGATTTAATTAGTTAAAGTAGGAAGGGAGGTAAACCTGTTTTTTTAAAAAAAACCTAACTGAAGAAAAGTCCTGAATGACTACCATGAAATTTGGAATTACTCCAGAACAAGCAGAACTAAGAGACAAGCCCACGACTAGCAGAGGAAACATGCTAGCATGTATGTGTGAGCTAGTTTCATTTCCACAAAGACCCCAATAGATGCCAACCATCATAGCTGAGAAACACGAGGCTTTGGACAAATGAAATGCCCTGCTACAATTACAATTGAGGGCTCTCTGATCCAAATTTCATACTGAGTTATGACTCTGAAAAGTAACAGATGTGCTGTTGTGAAGGGGGGGTGGGGGGCCTGAGTGTATCAGTGCTCTCCTGCTATCCCAGCACTGGGAGGTAAGGGCAAGCAGGAGTATCAGGGGTTCAAAGTCAGTATCAGCTAAGGAGGCTAGCTGGAATACAGGGGACCCTGCTTCAAGAGTAAAATAAGATTACATAAATCAACTAGACAAAACAAACAACAAGCAAAATGATACATTCAAGGTGAGGTTTGTGGGGTTTCGTTTGTTTTCCAAACAGAGTTTCAGCCTCACAAGTGTTAGAACCACAGTTCCCAATCACCATGCCTGGCTGTTACAGTTTACGAAAACAAGTACGGTCAGGTCTGGTGCTATGTGCCTGTAGTCCCCTACTGCAGAGACTGGGACAGGACGATCCCCTGCTCAGGAGCTCCAGGCCAGCCTGAGCAATACAAGACCTTTATCAAGTTTTAAAAAAGAGGAGTGGGGGAGAAGAAGTGGGAGAGTATGTCACCATTCTAGTGGGAAACAAACTGGTGATGTGGCTTCTTAACAGTTAAAGGAGGAAGAATCTAGAAATTCTGTATATGAAGGGGCAGTATAGATTTCCTGGTTTAGCTACTTTGCCTTAGCAAAATTACTTAATCTCTCCAAATCTGTTTCTTCAGCTGTCAGAGAGAGAAACCATCTAGATAGCTCACAATGAGGTTTAGATTACGAAATGCATGTAAGAGCACTTCACGAGAGAATAACACAAAACACACAGCATTACTAAGCAAGCATTATGCACTACTGTTTTAGGTAAGGGTGAAGAAGACAGAGAAAACACCGTGGGATGTGAGAATATGTTTTTTATTTAAAACGTCCAAAGTAACTCTTATGTTGTTCGTTTTCCTTCTGCTGGAACAAAACAGCTGAGGAAGCAATTGAAAGAGGAAAGATGTATTTAGGCTCGAGGTTTCAAAGGTTTCTCCCACGTCGGCTGGCCCCAATGCTGTGGCCTGTGGTGAGCAGAACATGGTGGCAGGAAAATTTGGCAGAGCAAAGCAGCCAGGGAGAAAAGTTGCTTAACAAGATATACCTTCTTCAAAGTCATGCAGCAGTGAGCCCATCCTCCAAGTACCGCCCCCCCCCCCCGCCCCCTCTCCCCCGCCAGTTGCCACTGGCTTCCAACATTCCATTCATCCACTGACTACATCAGAGCACTATGATTTATCTCTGTACACTGCTAAACAAGACTAAAGTAGGGACTGAGCCAACAACACATGAGCTTTTGGGGGGACAGCAGAGGGCTTCATAGCTAAACCATAACAACCCCTAAACTGTGATAAAATATGAAGAAATATAAGAAAAAATAAAATTCCAAACAAGAACAACAGTGTCACTGAACGTGTGTGTGTGTGTGCTGTATGCGAGTATGCATACATACCTGTCCATAGATGGCTGCCCCATGCAGGCACAGGTGGAGGTTTACATCAACTGTCTTCTATCACTTTTCACTTTAATGATTCATGGGGTCTCCAACTAAACCTGGAACTTGCTGTTTTGGCTAGACAGGCTGGCTAGTGAGTACACTGATGAAGGAAGGTCATTGGTTAATTAATAAAGAAACTGCTTGGCCTGATAGGTTAGAACATAGGTGGGTGGAGTAAACAGAACAGAATGCTGGGAGAAAGAGGAAGTGAGGTAAGACACCTCAGACAGATGCCATGCCTCTGCTCTCCAGGGCAGACACGATGAAACAAGCCACCAGGTCAGACATGCTGAATCTTTCCTGGTAAGCCACACAGATTATTAGAGATGGGTTAATCAAAATATGAGAATTAGCCATTAAGAGGCAAGAACTAATGGGCCAAGAAGTGTTTATGTGAATACAGTTTGTGTGTTGTTAGCTGGGGCATAAGCTAGCCAGGCGGCCGGGAGTTGGGTGGCAGGAACGCAACCCGCAGCACCTTCTACAATACATGACCTGTCTGTGCCCATCTGCCTCGTCCTCCCAGCCCTGGGATTACAGACACTACCACACTGGGTTTATTAAGTAGATGCGAGGTATCTGGGCATTTTACCCACTGAGCCACCTCTCTAGCCTTAACATGCCTATCTGAAAATACTGTCCACTTCATTCTAAATTGACCTCCCTGTTGGGGTCACAGCAAGGGCCCGTGAATGCTAAACAAGCACTGAGCCCTAGATTAAAATTGTTCGATACCTGGAACTAACCATAAATCATCTTTAGAAGACACTTTAGCGGTGATGCGATGGAGCAGGAAGAATATCCCTACCACCCCCACACCACAAGTCAGCAAATGTTGACGGAGAAGCAGTCAAAAGAAACACTAAAGTCACATGGCACAGAGTGGATCTGCATAACCAAAACTGGAGTGTGAAACAAACACATCTGAGAACTTCAGAAATGGGTTGAAGACTGGACATCACAGTACAAGTTGTAATTTTACAATAGATTAAAAAATGAAACCCCAAGACAAGTGACCCGCTCAAGGTCATGAGGGTAAGTAGTGGTTCTAGGAATAAATAATTGCTAAGTAAATTCAAAACAAACATCTCATAATTTAACAGAGCTTGTTCGACTAACAGAACTCATTAGAAACCAAAAACCACCTCTTCTGCCAATATTTAAACTTAAAAGTCAATTTGTTCTTATCAGATTGCAAAAGAAAGGTTTCAGTCCCTCTGTCAAATTCTCATTAATTCTCATTTTGTTAAAAATTAATCGGTAAGGTTTGACGTTGGGGAAGCCAACTGCAAATACTGCAGTTACAAAACTTTCTAAATGATAATGACATCTACTGGCAGTGACATTTTCCAAGTGAATAGCATAGCACTTTAATTGCTGAAGCTCAGACAGAGATGTTGGGAGGGGAAAGGATAAAAGCAATGTAGGGAAGAATTCATACTAAACCAAATGTCAATGTTCTTTTATGCAAAAGAAGACAGAGGAATATTTGAGACAAGTTTGGCAGTCCATACTTAGGTCTGGATTAATCCAAACAGTAACTAACTGTGAATACTAAACACCACTGGGGTCACAAAGCAACATTGAGACGCCAGCAAACATAAGATAAACAACAGGCTGCAAAAACTGGAACTGGGTTTTTTGTCCTTTCAAAGAATAAAGGAAAAGCCAGGGGTGGTGGTACATGTCTGTAATACCAGCACTGGGGGGGGGGGGGGGGACCTGAAAGAAGAGGGCCCTAAAACAAGGCCATCCTGAGCAACAGTGAGACCCTAGCACAAAATATAAGAGAGGGGGATACTATTTTGTTATGAATCTGGGATTTACCTCTCCAACTGACTGACTGAAGCAACTACACAGAAGCCTCCAAAGCCTCAAACAAGTCCAAATGCAGTGATATGACAGATCAGTGATCTTACATAAGGCATTATGTAAGTTCCATTTCCCTGGTACAACACAAGGACTAGGTGCAGCCTGTGGGGTTTCATGTCGTATTTCCATTCCTCTGTATTCATTTGTATCATTTTGCTGTGACCTTGCTTCCTCAAGACATCTCCCCAGTACCAGTCAGTAACACTTACTAACCTGTCGTTATACTGGTAATGGGGTTTTAGGCTTTACCTGGAAGGCTAGTGACTGACTCCTCCCTAATATTTTTTTTCTAGATGTGCATGGGTAATATTAATAAATACTCTGTTTAATATCAAAAAAGGAGATTTCTTTTAAAATTATTTCCTTGCCGGGCAGTGGTGGTACACGCCTTTAATTCCAGCACTGGGGAGGCAGAGGCAGGCAGATCTCTGTGAGTTTGAGGCCATTCTGGTCTACAAGAGCTAGTTCCAGGACAGGTTCCAAAGCTACAGAGAAACCCTGTCTCGAAAAACTAAAAAATAAAATAATTTGCGTGTGTTTTGTTTTGTTTTTTTGAGACAAAATATTACTAATGAGCCCAGGTTAGCTTCAAAATGCTAGTAACCCTCTAGTATTTCAAAGATTACAGGAGTCCCCATATGTATCAAGAAGTTTTTCTTAGTAATTACAGCTGGATGTATGGTTCACATCTGTAACCCCATCACTCAGGACAGGAGGATAAGAGTTTAAGGTTATCCTCAGCTCCACAGCAAGTTAAGGCCATCCCAAGTTACCTGAGGCTGTCTACAAAAACACAAGCAAAAAAGGCACGGAGGCTGGGGCTAGAAATACCACTCAGTGGTATTGTTTGCCTGTGTGTGCAAGACCCTGCATCCAAGGCCCAGAAATCACTAAAACAAACCTGAGCTGTAAACAAATCAGCCTTTGCCCTTAAGTCTTTCCTCACAGGAAAAAGAATAACACAAGTTACTGATATTACTGAGTCACGGGGGAAGGGTGCATCATTTCTCCCTGACAGGGAATGTAGTCCAAAGTTGTACTTTCCCCCAAGAAAGGCCCCACCTCAACTATATCAATAACTAGCCTAAACAAAACATGTGCGTGCGCACACACGCGTACACACACACACACAGGAGAAGAAATAACAAGCTCCCAAACAATGACTAGTGAGCTACATCAAAGTGTGTATCTGTACGTTCAGAAAGGTAAGTATAAGAGTCAACAGAGACGGTTCCCACCAAGGACACACCTTTAAAAGTACCTGGATGGTCAAGTAGTATCTGAGTAGTTTTCTACCAAGAGACAATTCCTAAGATGGAAGGAGGAAAATAAGCATTAAGCCTTCAGAATTTATTTGTACAAGTGAAAAACAGAATTACAAGTCCACAGAGAAAGAGTGGCATTGACCAAAGGTCGGCACTTAGTACAGATTTGTTCAGTTGCTGTGGTCAGAGCACAGGAACAGAACACTCTTTACACAGACCTCTGCAAACATTAACCAAAGCCCATAGCAGCCTGGTGAGGTAAGAGATGCTCGGCACACAGAGATATAGCCTGAGGGGTCAAAAAGTGAGGACCTGACTAGCCCTACATGCTCTCCACCTACTAAGAATTCTAACCACTGAAAAGGAGAGATGGCTGAGTGGTCCAATTCCCAACACCGATATGGTGGCTCACAATCACCTGTAACTCCATTCCCAAGGATCTGATAACTTCTTCTGACATCTCCAAGCACCAGGCACACATATGGTACACAGATATATATGCAGGCAACATACCCATACACATAAAATAAAAATTAAAAAAATTTAAAAGACAACACCTATTAGTGACTTAATTAGAGGTCGCCTCTTGATTTTTCACAGAAGGGATGACAGGTCTGTGTTGGTCTGTTGACATTGCTGAGGCACTAACTGGGACAGCACTCTACCACAGAGCTGAGAGGGTGGGGCTGCTTGGCTTACCAGTGCCTTCACCAACCAGTATCAAAATTTTACTTATTGGCTAAATATCCTGTTTTTGGAGCACATTCTGCTCAAGCTAACAGACCAGCATATCAAAGAAGAATACTTTAAATAAGCTTCCAGCCAGGCGATGGTGGCACACGCCTTTAATCCCAGCACTCGGGAGGCAGAGGCAGGCGAATCTCTGTGAGTTTAAGGCCATCCTGGTCTACAAGAGCTAGTTCCCGGACAGGCTCCAAAGCTACAGAGAAACCCTGTCTCAAAAAAAAAAAAAAAAAAAAAAAAAAAAAAGCTTGATGGTATATTATTTATACCATCAGACCTGATCATTTTATTATATAAATGAGTCTGGGGTTGGCTGGGAAGAGGCACAAAAGAACTTAGTGAATGAAGGGAATTTTCGCTGTCTTGAGTACAGTGGTAGCTGGAAGGACCAAGGTTCTCAACTGTATACATTTCCTGGGATCCATTTTACTACCTAAAAAGTACAGGAGTCTAAGACATTTAATAGCCAGACCTTTGAGGTAAAATCAACAAAGTCTGCTCTTGCACTTCCAACGTCTGTGCACTAACTTATTCTTCAAGAGTTAAATGGCCACAAGGCTTTTCCAGTCCCCACTGAGTAGAAAGAGGAACCTGCAGGGAGTATAGACAATTGTACTGCCTGTGAACATGCATTATTCAACAAGCAAAACTGCAAGTATCCGCTTGGGCAAAACAAACTATTGGTATTGGTTACTTGTCTCGAGATAAAATACCTGACAAAAGGAACTTCAGAAGGGAGGGATTTGTTCTGGCTCACAGTTCCAAGGACACAGACCATCGCGGAATAAGTAGGAGCCAACTGGTCACATCATATCCATAGCGAATAAGAAGAGAGATGAGGGATAGTACTTGCCTTTCTCCTTTTTAGTCAAAACAAACCCATAAAATGATACCATCCATGTTTGGAGTAGGTCTTCCCTCCCAAATTAAGTAATCAAGATAATTACTCATAGGCATGCCCAGAAATTTCCTATTTCCATACTGATTCTAATTCTTAAATAGAAACAAGATTTGTTGAGTGATCTTAGCTGATTTGGTACTCACTACATAGCCCAGACTGACTTCTACGAGCCTACTGCTTCATCCTCTCAGGTCCTAGGATTACAAGAGTATACTACAACACCTGGCATAAATTACATCTGCAAAAAAGCTCATCTGGTAACATAACCAAAATTAAGGCTGTTGTGCTTGCTAGTTTTATATCAACTTGACACAAGCTGGTGTCATCTGGAAGAGGGAGAGCTCAATGGAGAAAATGACATCACTTGATCGAGCAAGCCTATGGGGCATTTTCTTGATTGATGATAGATGTGAGAGGGTCCAGTTCACTATAGAAAGTGCCACCCTTGGGCTGGTGGTCATGGATGCTATAAGAAGGCAGGCTGATAGGCATAGTAGCACATGCCTTTAACCCAGCACTCAGGAGGCAGAGTCAGGTGGCTTTCTGTTAGTTTTAGATGGGCCTCAACTACCTAGAGAGTTTCAGGCCATCCAGAACTGCATATTAAGACTGTCTCAAAATACAAAATAGGAAGAAAGAGAGGGAAGGAGAGAGGGAGGGAAAACAAAAGGGGGAGACAGATGCAGCCAAGAGGAGCAAGCCAGTAAACAGCATCCTTCTACAGTCTGTTTTCCTACTTCTAGGTTCCTGCCTTGACTTCCCTTAGTGAAGGACAGTGGCTCTATCCTTCCAAGCTGCTTTTTATCACAACCATAGAAAACCTAGTTAGTACAGTAGTAATATTTTATAAATGCACAACCTAGGGGAATGAAGAGATGGCTCAGAGGTTAAGAGCACCGGCTGCTCTTCCAGAGGTCCTGTGTTCAAGGCCCATCAAACACATGGTGGTTCACAACCATCTATAATGAGATCTGGTGCCCTCCCTCTTCTACTCTGCAGATAGAACACTGCATACATAATATGAAGCTGAACGTGTCCAATGAGGGAAATAAATACTAATAAATAAATAAATAAATGCAGTCAGGCAGTGGTGGCTTACACCTTTAATCCCAGCACTCGGGAGATACCGAGCTCCCCATGAACTATATATATATATATATATATATATATATATATTTTGGTTTTTCAAGACAAGGTTTCTATATAGCTTTGGAGCCTGTCCTGGAACTAGCTCTTGTAGAACAGGCTGGCCTCGAACTCACAGAGATCTGCCTGCCTCTGCCTCCCAAGCGCTGAGATTAAAGGTGTGCGCCACCATCGCCCAGCTCCCATGAATAATTCTTAACCATTAAAAATATCCTGCAGCACAAAGGCCTTGTTACAGAGTCTAATGACCCAAATTCCATTCCCAAGACCACATGGTGGAAGGAAAGAAATCAACTCTGACCCTCACACACATGCTATACTACATGCACATATATATGCACACTCACACAATCACAGACATGTACACACAAAATAAAAATAATGTGCTCCAGCAAAATAACTAAGATGCCTACTACCAAACCTGATGGACTTACTTCCTGTAACCCACATAGTGGAAAGGAGAGCCAGTTCCTGCATGTTGTCCTCTGACCTCCACACTCATGCCTTGTACCATGCACAAACACACACACACACACACACACACACACACACACGGACATATAGACACACAAAAAAATTAAATTAAATTAAATATTTATTTTGTAATAAAATATTTCAAGGTAATATATTACTGAACATCTAGCTCAAAAGCAAATACAAAATTGTGGAGACACAGGTTAACCTACAAAACATATTTGAAAAGGATGTGAATCGACATATCTCTGGATGAAAGGAGAAGTGAAGACAGTCAGGGCCAGTAAGATGGCTCAGTGGGTAAAGGCACCTGCTGTCAAGCCTGCCTGCTTGAGTTGAATCCCTGAGACCCACACGACAGCAGGACAGATTTAACCATCCCTAACTGCCCTCCTTACCTGTATGCACACATCCTGGCACAAGATCACCCACACATAATAAATAAATCAAGTAATTTTTTTTAATTAAGGAGAAGTCTGGAGGGCCAATATGGCCCAGACTGCTGCCCTTTTCAACAACCTAAGATGCATCTTGGCAGTCCCACTCATCCAAAGGGCATGGCAAAACAGTAAAATTTAATACCTTCATGGGGGAAACAAAGAATAGGGGAAATATCATTAAAATTCAGTACAAATGGTGAGGGAAAGACATATTCAAAGCACTGCCAGAGCTAATGGGAAGTTTTTGGAAGACGCTACCGCTGTGATTTGGTTTCAGAGCAGAGTTTCTATGAAAACTTGTTTCTCTCAGTCCATGTATAGTCCTGATGTGATTCACTTGCTGGGAACACAGTCACCAGATGCAACGCAAAGGCCACAGCTCTTAGCTCAGTCCCACTCATCAGACTTAAAGGTTACAGCGGCATTTCTTGAAAATGTATTAGTCACTGCTGCTAACTATACATCTTTACAGAGAGAATATAGATGACAAGGTTTGTCACCAGGAATAGTTAGAAAAGCCAAGCCACGCTGGGAAATAACATGGAACTCTGTTCACATCTGCATGCTTCATCACCCTGGAAATCTCACACCACAAACCATAAGTAAGAACTATGGACCACTTGTCTCAAAGTGACTCAGCCTGACCTATCTTCACTGTCCGGACATGTGATGAGATTAAGGCAACACTAAAGCAACCAGTCAACAATGCAGCCAAGTTATCACAAAGCCAAATAAGTTAACCTTGCAATTGATGGGCATGTTTACTCAAAGCTTCAAGTCATCTTCCTACTTCAATGAAAAATGCAATGCACATAGCCTGCGCTGCTGTGGGATATCTTTCTGTATTCTGTGAATATGTGTTGCTCTCATTGGTTAATAAACATAAAGCTGCTTTGGCCTATGGCAAGGCAGGATCAAGCCAGGCAGGAAAGCCAAGCAGAGATACAGAAGAAGAGCCGAGTCTGAGAGATGGCAGCAAGTCACCGAGGAAGCAAGACATGTAAAAAAATGAGGTAACAAGCCACAAACCATGTAGCAAAGCATAGATAAAAAAATACGAGTTAATTCTGTGTTGATCTTTAATAAAAAATATGAGTATTTTTAAATATAAGAACTAGCTAATAATAAGTATGAGTCATTGACAAAGCACTTATTGTTTGTAATATTAAGCCTCTGCATGGTTATTCGGGAACTGGTGGGCAGGACAGAAACCTCCAATTACACTGTGTATCCAGGATCCTTCTCAATACTTGTAATAGAAACTAAAATGCATGGGCATTTGCTATTTCAAAGACACCTGCTGTTCTTAGTGCTGCAGCCTTTACTACTTCTAACACCTGGTTTAGAGGATGCAATGGCTGTCTAAAGCTGGGCAGACAAGGAGCTGTGAGAGGATTCAAATTCCATTCCTATGGCTTTCACTCCTGAACTTAGCCTCAAAGTTAACCCCTTCCTCGATTTCACCCTGAGACTGATTCTCCTTCATCTACTCAAGGCATGTTTGTTAAATACCAAGACATGTTTATTAAATACCATTTCCAATCCTGGAGGCAATAAAAAGCATACACAGTTCCGGCTTTAGGTGGTCTGAGAAGGTACATTATAATCTAGCATAGTGGTCAGGGAGGTAAGGAAGTGAGGACAGGGTGAGGCACTCTTACAGTGGGGGGCTCCTTTCCACCGGTGTTTACAGTGTCATAGAAGACTGAAATGTGATAGATCTGCCAAGTGAACACCTGGGATGAGCTGTACCTGAGGCCAGAAAAGAAACACCTGCCATCCAGAGGAAACCGCTTTGGCACAACCGGCAGCCATCCCTGGCATGGCAGAGATGGGCAGTGTACAGCAAGAGCCAACAGAGTCCAGGCGCATAACCTTGATGCGATGCTAAGGATAGCAGACTTTCTTTCCCATGTGCTATCGGACAGTGAGTGTGAGTAAAATGCTAAAATCTAGGATTCAAAAATACAAGCTGGCTTTAGTGGGTGAGATAAAACAGGGCTGTGCAACCAGAAATAGGCACACCAGTTAGACTCCAACGCAGCAGTCCATGAAATGTGGGGGCCGAAGTCACAAACAGTGATAAGTGGGAGGTAACAAATTAGGGTGCTATTTTGGAAATAGAATCTTAACACATGGTAACTGACAAGAAGTGCTGAGCAAAATCCAAAGGGAAATGTAGGCTACCACAAGACTTTCTGCTTCAAACACAGAAAAGTCACGTAGTCCTTAGGACAAGTTGGTAAACATCACTCAGGTTAGTTTGTGACAGGCGGCTTAGGACAAAGGTGTCTAATAGGTAATATAAAAATGGGTTCTAAAATTCTGAAGAAATAGATTAAATATAAGATGTAGTTGAAGATGAACGGCCCATTCTGATTATCAGGAGAATATAAACACATATACGAGGCTGAGGAAAGAAGCACAAAGAACCCAAACGTTCACAGAATAAGGAGGGACGATGCCACAGAACAGACCAGAGGATACAGAGGAGAAGCCAGGGTGGAAGCGAGCACTGCAGGTCTCCATCTTCCCCTCCCAACAATACATACACATACTTTCCCCATGTCATGTAAACTGAGAGTTTCTCTGAACCTGACTGTGATGCCATAGTTAATGCAAAACCTCTGGGATACTGTGTCTGTGAACAGTTACTTCACATCTCAAAACCTGTTTAAAATATCCAGGAGCCCTGACAGTGACCTTATATCCAAAATTATTCATCAGAACATTATTTATAACAGTTACAAAAGAGAAGAGCCTTAAATGCACAATAGAAATATTTAAATAAATTATAGTAAGGCCACACAATAAAGATTATGAGCTGTTTAAAAATTATAATCATAGGTAATTTTAAGTGACATATAAAGTGCTTACAATATTGAACTAAAACTCAGCATACCCAGTTAAGCGTATAAAATAAAAATATAGGGACTAGAGAGATGGGTTAGTGGATCAAGTGCTTATGCACAAGCATGCAGACTTGAGTTTGGATCTCCAACAGCCATTCGTGTGTAGCACCAGCTCTGGGAGACATGAAAACAGCCAGCAGGTCTAGCCAAAACAGCCAGCTCAGACTTCAAGGAGAGACCTCCCCTCAAAACACAGAGTGGAAAGCAACAGAGGAGGAGACACAGGTGCTTGCACAAACAAGCTCGTCTGCACACATAGCAACACTCTCTTACACACTGCACACAAAGGCAGCCAGGCAAACACAAAACACAACAAATGAAAGGCTCTGTGTGTTTGCAGCTGTCTTCTCACAGTCCATGAAATGTAACTATGTGCATACACCACGTTCCCTCCCCCTGCTTCTGGGCCACCTGGATAGGCTCTTAGGTAAAGCATCTCTTCACTTTTGCCAGTTTCTAACTAGCTTAATAGGATTTTCTTACTTGGGATTTGGAATTTTTTATTCTAGAGGCAGCAAACCCTGTCTAATTGCAGGACACTGATGGAAGAACATTCCATCCCCTACCAAAATCCAAAAACATTCAAGCCCCTTATCCAACATGGTATATTTACATGTGCCCTGCATACATCCTCAATATTAAGTTATCTTCAATTTCTCTGGATGAGAAATCCACAGGCTCAGTGGCCGGCTGCAATGCTCTTTTATTGAACATCCACTTGGCAAGGTCTTTCTCTCAGTGTGGAGAATTTTGCCATTTTAGCACCTAGTTTGTAACAGGGGCCTGTAGCCATGTTGGCCTGGCTTTGTCATGTAGCCCAGGCTGTCCTCGATCTTCTGACACCCCGACCTCAGCTTCCCAAGTGCACATCAGAACAGTTTTCAACAGAGCAAAGGGTTTAGTTTTCTGAAACATGGTATCACTTTTTCCTTTTGTGGATCGTGATTTTTTTTTTTTGTGTCAATTCTAAGAATTCTTTGCTTAGCTCCAGTTTCCAAAAAATTTTCTCCTACTTTCTTTTCCCAGAAATTTTTAGCTTGACAGTTTACATTTAAATCCGTGGTCTATTTTGAGTTTATTTTAGATGTAAGATGTGAAGTTTAGCTTAAAACTCAACTCATGCTCCTACCTACGAATGTCCAGCTGCCGCTCTGTCATTTGTTTATGAGACAATCTTTCCTTTATCGGGTCACCTTTCACCTTTGTCAAAGGTCATCTGGGGGAAAAGCAATCATTTCAAGTCTGACAGAGTGGCACCTGCCTGTAATTCCAGATACTTGGGAGGCTGAGGAAGGAAGATGAAATTGAGGCCAGCCGGGGTAATACAACAGGACTCTATCTCAGTTAAAGGGAAAGCAGCATCCTGTGATACACAGAGAGACCCTATAATGAAAATAAATAAATAAATAAATAAATAAATGGAATGAGGGGGGTAGTCATTAGACTATCTGGGCAGTTAATTTTCAGGTGACTACTATATCCCTTTGAGGATATAATAAAAGTGCACCTTAGAAGGTACTATACAGACAAATTCTACTCAAAATTTCTACTGCTGGCCAGGCAGTGGTGGTGCATGCCTCTGATCCCAGCACTCGGGAAGCAGAAAAAGAAAATTAAATTTATGCCCTGGCAATGCTGAAGCATGCATGGGCAGCCCATATATGGTGTTTCTGTTGAACTTGTCCATATTGGGTTTCATGGTCTAAGTTGATGAGGACAACTGACCAGGTCTCTTCCTCAAAAACCAGATCTCATTACAGATGGTTGTGAGCCACCATGTGGTTGTTGAACTCAGGAACTCTGGAACAACAGGCAGTGGTCTTAACCTTTGAGCCATCTCTCCAGCCCCACTGGGGAATCAGACACAGGCAGATCTCTGTGAGTTCGAGGCCAGTCAGGTCTACAGAATGAGTTCCAGGACAGGCAGGACTATACAGAGAAACCCTACCTGGAAAAACCAAAGGAACAAACAAACCAAACACATATAGGCATCTTGGTTTCAATCCCAATCCTAGAGAAAAAAAAAAAATTTAGACTTTTGTCACTAAATATGATGTCAGCTATAAGGTTTTGTAGATCCCTTTTATAAATCAGGAAGTGAATTCACAGAAGATTGAACCCCAGGGCTGATAAGGTGGCTCAGTTGGTAAAGGACCTGATTTCAGATCCCCAGGATCCACATAACCAAGCCTGTAACCCAGGACCAGGGGATGGCAGATTCATGAAGACACCTACGCTTGCCGATCAACTAATCCACCCAGTAGTAATATATATATATATATATATATATATATATATATATATATACTAGCACATCATTTGATGAATTTTTATCAATGTGTGAACCCACATGACCGGTTCTCTAATCAAGGTTAAGATATTTATTTCCCTCTTATATCCTTCCACTCAGTTCTACCCACAGACACAGAGATATGTGCCGCTGGTTAATTTTGCCTGTTCCACAGTTTGGTGGAATGAGTAATTACCTACTATTTTGGTGTCTGCCTACTTTTATTCTGCATAACATTTTTGAGCTTTTTTAAGCAGCATTTTATTATTTTAGGTTTGGGGGATGAACTCATATGTTTTTTTCAAACAGTAAGATGATATAACATTAAAATCTGTTTATTAGAAATATTCATTAGGTTGACTATCTCACCACTAATATTAATGCATGAAGTGTTAAATATACACATTCCAAAGGCTGAAGAGCCTTTAGGTTATTGAATACTCTGTACACTCATTTATCCATATCTTTTATATCTAATAGATACCTTTTAAGGCCTCAAAATATAGAATTTTCAAAACTAAAGATAAATGTCTCTACCTGCCTACCCAGGAGGTTCTGTGCCGACAGCACTCTGCTGCTGTGCCTGCTGGGCTGTGGCTCACCGTCTTCCACAGAAGCTCTTGGCACAGATACTGCATTTTTGACCTCAAAGTAGTTTCTATCCATGCCCAGCACTATTTAGTGCAGTCAACGTGGCAATATGCTACTGCTGTTGTACATGAGACAGCACTATTTCATGGGATGGGAAATAAGGCTCAATTTTAAAAGTTCATCTGAGAGCTTTTGTTTATTTATTTGTTTAAGACAGGGTCTCACTTCATAGTGCAGGCTAGCTTCCCACATGGTGGCTGGGATTAAAGGCATCTTTGGATTTTTTTTTAGACAGGGTCTCATTACATTGGCCAGGTTGGTCCAAATTTGCTGGAGCAAGTAATCCCACACGGGTTCACCAAGGGCTGTGAATACAGGTGCACTTCGCCAAGCCAACTAAATCCTTCTTCACTGCTCATGTGTACAACATATGCACTAAATCCTTCTTCATTGCTCATGTGTACAACATATACACTTGCCTAGAGTCCAAGACGCATTCTTTTGGAACAAGAGAAAAAGAAAAAGTAAAGTGATAGAGTGCTTGTACAAAGCCCTAGGTTTTTATCACCAGTACCATAAAACTAGCCCAGCAGCTCATGCCTATAATCCCAGTACTGGGGAGGTGAAAGCAGGATCAGACATTCATGGTCATCTGTAAACTGAGACAGCTCATTCATTTCCTGGCCACCCAGACCCAAATAATCACAGAGAAACTATA
Source organism: Microtus oregoni (assembly GCF_018167655.1). Taxonomy (NCBI): domain Eukaryota; kingdom Metazoa; phylum Chordata; class Mammalia; order Rodentia; family Cricetidae; genus Microtus; species Microtus oregoni. The sequence continues at coordinate 2,884,033 of NW_024543831.1, read as the reverse complement.
TACAACACTGTTTGATCTACTAGCTCAGGCTTCTTACTAACTAACTCTTACATCTTAAATTAACCCAATTTTCTATCATTTTATATTTTACCACGAGTCTAGTGGTTTGTTACCTCTTGCTTCTTGGGCAGCTACATGGCATCTGCTTCCTTCAGAAGCTACATGACATCTCCCTGATTCTACCTACTTTCTCTCTATAGCCCACCTGGCTTTACTCTGCTAAGTCATTGGCTGAAACAGCTTTATTCATCAACCAATAAAAGCAACACATATACAGAAAAAGACATCCCACATTAGTCATCCTTTAGTACATAGCAAATTCAAGGCTAGCCTGGGATGAATGAAAACATGTAGATGGACGGACAAATGGAAAAGGAAGGGGAGGGAGCGAAAGAAGAGAGAAAATGAAAGGAAAAAGTGAAAAAAAACCTAAAATATTAATATAGATGAATAGATTCTCATAATAACACGAACATATGCAATATTTTCCTGTAAATAAGATACTGGGGCATAGAAATATTCTCAAAGAATCCCAAGGGAAAATAAATAACCAAAAAGAAAAGGAATTGTGGAAATGCGAGCCCCGTGTGAGAACAGCAGTCAGCAGTGGGGCTGTCTGTCTGTCCTGAGGGGCTAAAGACTGAAGCTGGGCCTCACTGACTCAGGGTAACTGATTTTCCACAAGCTGTTGCTCAAGGCTTTTTTTTTCCTGCTTTTAATTTAGATACAAAGTCTCACTAAGTAGCTCAGGCTTGCCTTGAATTTTCCACCCTCCTGCCTCAGCCTCCTGAGTAGTGGGCTTCCAGGCCTGCACGATGACCAGATCAGCCTTCCCTGTGTTCACAGACGAATCAGAGCTTTCCAGAGACAGTGTTAAAGTCAAGCTACTGCATGGCAATCTTCACAGGAGACAGTTTAGAAATAGCTCATGGTTTATTTTTTTCTCTACAGTTTGTTAGAGAAAAGGGGGAAAGATCCAAATATATTCTCAAGAACTCAAAAAAAAATTCAAAACAGTTTAGACTTTTCTTGTACAAGAATGAGCATGTTTATTATAATTATTACATCACACAATTTGTCCTTAGCATATGGCACATTTCTCTAAAACTTGTCACCAACTCAGAGGCAGTACTGAAAGTACACTAGATGACTTCCTAAACAGAACAGGTAGAAAGGCGCACGGAGGCCAGAAGACGGCCTTGAATGCCCTGGAGCTGAAGCTATAGGCAGTTAGTTGAAAACTGCCTCATATGAATGAGAGAAAGTGCACACCAGTGCTCTGCAATAGCACCAAGCGTTCTTAACCACTGAAGCATCTCTGCAGTCCCATGCTTCCAGTTTTTAAAAACTTAGTGGTAGAGTATGGTGGCACATGCCTTCAGTCCTAGCACATGGCGGGCAGAGACAGGCACATCTCTGTGTTACAACGTCAGCCTGATGATACAGGAGTTCCAGGACAGTCAGGGCTACACAGTGAGACCATAACTTAAAACCAACAACAACAACTAAAATTAGTGGTAGAAATCAAACCTCAGTACAGAACACTGTTATTCCCATTCTACACACCCCCACTACACACACAACAAAAATAGGAATAAATTTGTAACTAAAGTTACAAATTTAGATGGTTCCTGGGTTCCTGGTCTAACCAATGAAGAAACAACAGGAAAACAGTACTTTTTCAAGGCCAACCAAAAGACAATGCCTGAAAAATCTGAAATTCTAAGTTCTTATAAAACACTCTGAACGTTAAAGTCTAGAGTTGTCCCAAGCCATTCAACAGACAAGGAAGCTGGCCCAAGGAAACCTACAGAGTAATTCTGTATAATACACTAACAATAGCCTTGCTCTCAAGCAGCTTACGTTAACAATAAAAGTCAACCACAGAAATAGCACAGCAAAGCAAGATTAAGAGCCACATGACTCATGGGGAAAATTAGGATGTTTGAGTTCCAAGCTGAGAGCCATCACCAAGACCACAATAAGCCTAGGAAACTTCACTAAAGGTGGGTAGCAACTTAAACAGACTGTCAGGGAGGAGTGGGAGGATGAATCTGTTGTCCTGCCTTCCCTGCCTGACTCTCTGACAAGGCTGCTGGCAAAGGATCTGAATCTGAACCCTTTCGTCAGCATTAAGCAGTAAACATGAATAAGATGAAAAATTCCAGCCACTCCCAAATAGCAAGCAAGGGAGCATTAAGATCTACACTGAGCAAAGCAAACCTCAGTGCCTCAGCTAGGACCAGCTGTAAACGGAATGGCTAATGGATGGATGTTCTAGTTAAACAAAACAACATCTAGCTCAGAATCAGTTTCTTGTGTAAGTGGGCTAATTGCCCAGATGAAGAGGCATCTTTCAAAGCAAGAAAAAAAAAAGATGACAGTCTAGCAACAGAAGCACATGTGCGCATGCACAAGCACACAAACCAACAGAAACGTGTGCAAGCACACAACATACAGACCAACAGAAGCACCACAGAGCCTATAATCTGACTCAAAGGCTTTTCGGGCTCCTTGCCAACAGTCAGGTCAATTCCTACATAGATCAGATCACCCCTCCTCTGTTTCCTCCTGGCTTTTCAAATGCGAACACATCAAGAAACCATAGTAGTGTACCACTTCACAAGTTCTGAGTTTTCTGGTGTCTCTTTTTGGCTGTGTGCTCTGGGGCAAAAGACTATTTAGTCTGATTCCTGGGTCCACAGCAAGCAGAAACCTCAGCCAGAATCAGGCATACGAGATACGTGAATTTACATATTAGACGATCTTTTTAAAAACATATGGCTGTGGGTTAGAGAGACGGTTCAATAGTTAAGAACACTGGAAGCTCTGCCAGAGGACTCAGGTTCAATTCCCAGCACCCACAAGACAGCTCACAACTGCCTATATCTCCTGTTCCAGGGGATCCAACACCCTCACACAGACATAGATGAAGACAAAACACCAATGTACATAATATACAAATAAATAAATTTTTTAAAAAAGCAAAGCTCGAGAGACAGTTCAGTGATTAAGAGCACTGACTACTCTTTCAGAGAACCCAGGTTCAATTCCCAGCACCCACATGGCAACTCACAACTGTCTGTAATTCCAGTTCCAGGGAACCTGACATCCATAGCAAAAAACAAAAAAAACAAAACAAAAAAAAAAAAAACAGATGGCCTGTCTTCAGTCTCACCTTATGGTATTCTTAATCTTCTGGATCTGAAGACAAGCTACTCCCTGCATCCAAGCAGCCTGCATGTTTTCTTGGCCTTAGCTGAACCCACTCAACCAAACAAAGAACCATTCAAACTTTTACAGAACACCAACTCTAATAATTTATGCCCAAATCACAAACCTGGCTCTAATCCAAAATAAGTAACTCTAAGATTCTCCATTTGCGTGACTGCTCTCATGGCTGCTATTAATCCTACACTTCTTTCCTATAGATGGATAAAAGCTGAGTTACACTGAGCCCACTGAAAGGAAGGGCTCTCAGGATCGCGGAAGTCCTTGAAAGAGCTAAGTATGTATGAATGTGGACACATGTGCCATGGTACACATAATAAGAATCATCATCATCATCATCTTTACAACTAAGGAAATAAAAGGTGTACTTTATAAAATAAACACTCCGTGGTCCATTAAAAGATACCCACCATCTATCTTCACTACAAACATCCAAAATAAAGCCCATAAATGTGCAGTTATCCAGGACCAGCTCTACAGAGAGCAGCTGGCTATGGGAGATGATGTGTGTAGCACTGTAAACATAAATGCTCAGTAGGGCAGTGGCTGTGCACACTTTAATCCCAGCACTTGGGAGACGGAAGGAGGCAGATCTCTGTGAATTCGAGGTCAGCCTAGTCTACAGAGCTAGTTGCAGGATAGCCAGGGCTACATGGAGAAACCCTGTCTCAAAACAAACAAACATAAATGCTTTCTGTTCTCACACTGTAATTTTAACTTGGATCATTGTTTTCAATATACTCATTTAAAACAGCAATATTTTGGCTTTTTTCCCCCAAGATATTTTAAAAGGTACCAACTCAGAAGTTGTCTGATTTTCCACAGAGGGAAGGAAAGCATGAAGACCAGGGAGCCCTCTGGCTGCAGCTGAGCGCTGCCTAGAGCAAGCATAAGTGGCTCAACAGAAAAAAAATGGAACCTGGTGCTTTGGGCTCCAGTCTGGTGTTGTTAGCTGTGTGAAACAGAACAGTGAGTGACCTTCTTCTACAAATTGGAAGATCTTTAAAATACTGCGAACTGGGGCAGGAGGGATGCTCATCTGCCAAGAGCACCAGCTACTCTTGCAGAGTGCTCAAGTCCAACAGCTCCCAGCATCTTCAGGCAGCGAATAACCACCTTTAATTCCAGCTCCAGGAAACCCAACACCCTCCTTTGGCCTCTGTGGGAGCCTGCTTGCAGACAGACACACAGACACACACACCCCAATTAAAAATCATAAAGATAAGTCAGGCACTAGTGGCACACGCCTTTAATTCCAGCACCGGTAGCCAGAGGCACTCTGTGGGTTCAAAACCAGTCTGAGTTCCAGGAAAGGTTCCAAAGTTACACAGAGAAACTCTTAAAAAACAAAACAAAACAAAAAACAAAAAAAAAAAAACAAAAACCCATGACAATAAACATTTTAAAGTACTGATAACGGGAAGAAAAAGAAAGGTGTGTGTGTGTGTGTGTGTGTGTGTGTGCGCGCGCGCGCGCGCGTGTATGCTTTAGCTAACTAAAACCTAAATGTCAAATTTAAAGGGTGTATTTTAAAAGAGTAATCCTAAATTAAATACATTCTATTGTAATTAGTAATATTTGTTGAGTTCTTTTAGGGGAGGGGGTTCGAGACAGGGTTTCTCTGTGTAGCCCTGGCTATCCTAGAACTGGCTCTTTAGACCAGGCTGGCCTTGAACTTAGAGGTGTGTTTGCTGAGTTCTTAATAAACAGTAGGCACTTTACAAGATTACCTGATTTAATTCTCACAAGGACACTTTAAAAAGTGAGTAGCTGATATTATTTTACAGAAGAGTATGGTTTAGAGCACTGCCTGGCACTCAGTACACAGAAATTCAAGCTACTAACATTCCCATGTGAGCCAACGAGCTGGGTGTAACAACGCACTGCCACTTTTCTGAACCACTGATGTGTGTATGAATAGCCATAGCCCATCTGTCAGTCTTAACACTGCCGTGTCCAGAGATGATGACACAAAAAGTAGCCAAGGAGGAAATGTTATTTTGGGTAAAGAGATCAAGACAAATCTCCTAGAAAAGGTACACATGAGGTGGACAGACCATAATAAGTAGGTAGGGGAAACTGAGTACAGAATGTTAAAACTCAGCTGAAGTGAAGAATTGTTTACTGTGGAAGAGTGGTGGTGAATGAAACTAAAAAATGTAGGAAAGGGAGTAAGTGCACTGGCTGCCTTTGTAGAGAACTCAGGTGTGGTTCCCAGCATCCACATGGCAGCTCACAACTACCTGTAACTCCAGTTCCACGGATCCAACACCCTCTTTTGGCCTCTGTGAGTGGTTGTGGAATATATATTATTTTACCTAGGCAAAGATGTGTTACATTTGTTTATGCTGCATTTGTTTGACTATGTAAGGGTGTGTGTTGAATTATGGAAAGATGTGCTGCATTTGTTTAACTATGTAAGGGTGTGTGTTGAATTATGGAAAGATGTGCTGCATTTGTTTCACCTTGCCTGCTTACAGCACCGATAAGTCTAACAAAAAGCTGAATGGTCAATTCAAGCAGGAGAGGGATAGGTAGAGATGGCAGGCAGAAAGCACAAACAGGAGGAGAAATCTAAGCTCAGGATGAACGAGAGGAAGATGAGGAGAAAAGGAAGGAGACACCTGGGGCCAGAAGCCAGGCAGCCTCCAGCCAGCACAAGAAACAGTGAAAGTAAGATAATACAGAAAGTTAAAAAGCCCCAAGGCACATTGTAGATGACATAACTAGTAAGTATCTGTGTCATAATTTGGGAGCTGGTTGGTAGCCCCAAAAAAGTCTGGTACATTGAGTATCCACACATACAGTGTACAAACAAATAAGTAAACACACAAAAAATTATTAAATTAACGTAAGATTAGAGCCATATTGTAAGAAATCTGAATATTCAAATAGTTTGGGTCTTAATGTCATAATCACACTTTTTGTTTAAAACAGTTTTACTGTGTGTCCAGGCTGACCTTGGGTTCCTGCCGAAACCTCCCTCCCAAGTGCTGAGATTACCACACCCAGCTCTTCTCTCTCTCTCTCTCTCTCTCTCTCTCTCTCTCTCTCTCTCTCTCTCTCTGGTTTCTCTGTAAGGCATACTTAAAGCACATCAGCATGAGTTTGACATACAACAGACATAGCCACCATCTCATACATCATCTCCCCTTTTGGCAAAAACACCTATCAAAACCCCTAAATAAAAAAAATAAAAAACCCTAAATAAAATCTATTATTAACTATAATCTTCATGGTGTATACTGGGCCTCTCGACAGATCCTTTAAAATCTAGGCTAGTATGACTACATAATACACAGAAATGAGAAAATAGAGAAAACCCCACCGTGAGAACAGTAACAGGAAGGTATGGCAGCACTTGGCACTCCGGAGGCCAGGGCATGGGCTGCCCAGAGTTCTAGACCAAACTGTACTCACTGCAAGACCCTGAGCCTTGCTTTGACTTCCCAGGCTGCTCTCCGACAATACAGTTCTGGTTTTATCATCGAAAGTAACCCGAATATTTCTCCTGACTTTACTTACCCTTACCCTACATTTTTTTTCTTTCTCCTTCTAGTTTGCCATCTTTTATTCTCTTTTCCTCCTTCCACTGGCTGTCCTCTAAAGGGTCCACTTCCGTCCTAGGTACTCACATCTTCTGTCTTCTGTTCTACCGTCTTGAGCCTGTGACCTGTCCTTCTGAGCTGCTGGTCACTGCCATTAGGGACGACAGAGGCACACACGCCATCAATATGCAAACCCTATCCACTCTGCCCACCCACCATGCGCCTTTCCCACTACACCTACACGTTCCCAGCAGCCGCCCCGACTCCTGAGGCTGAAGCCCGTCTACAGACAGGTCATTTGTGCTCTTTTGACTCTACCAGCTGAAATATGAAATACGCTAACAAGCCCATCTAGCGGGTTGGAAAGGGAATACAGTTAAAGGCCAGAATGGTGTCTCGCCCACCCGCCATCTACGTGTCCAGCTTTAAAATGCTGACACGTTGCACAGGCCTTTGCCCAAACTCGGTACAACAACCAAGAATCCCGGCATCATTAACACAGAAGGCTAAAACGAAGAGAGATACAATTTACAGCGCACCTCTGAGAAGCTTTGCCTCTGAGGGCTCCTTCCTCCACCCTGACTGCCTGAGGCTTTCAGTCAGCAACTCACAAGCAGAGCTCAGCTCCTTAACAACCCTGGGTAAGGAGAGCCAGGTGGCTAAAGTGCCGGAAGAGGAAGCCCTGGCTCAAAAGAATTAATATCCCTCTGTTCAGCTAAGATGCGAAGGGCAGCAATGTGAAGAGAAATAGAAGACTCAGTCAATGACGGCATATAACTAAGTTAATTAAGATAAATTCTTTAAATTGTTTACTTAGTGGCCACCAAACCCTATAAGGAAAATAAGTGTTGCTGTAATTATGCAGCTTTGTACCTCATTAGCTACCACAGCAGAAGATTATGTATTGTGCAATAATTATATTTGTTGAGCCAATAAAATCAAAAGCTACTGTCAGAGAGCTATGTTTATGTGCCCCTTACAACAGTAAATCTTTTCTCCCCCTTTCAGAACTAAGACAGGCCCAGAAGGTTCCTAAAACAATCTCCACATTCAAATTATAAACCAGTTACTTCATCGGTCTCTTCAACCTATGGAGATTCAGCAAAGCGCTTTCCCGCCACCTCACCAACTAGTTAGGAAGCAGCTTCAGAGAGGAAGGAGAGAAAGCTCCAATTCTAAGAGTAAAACTGCCCACCTCTACATAGCAACTCTCTTTCTCCAAATCAACATTACAATCTATAGTTTGCCAAATAAAGGTTAGTCCTCAACTGTCTCCCCACTCGAGTGAGGTTTAAGAGGAATTTTCAAAATACGGAAATCCAGTGCAGAGCATGGTGGGGCACACCTTTAATCCCAGCACTTGGGAGGCGCAAGCAGGAGAACAGCCAGTCTACACAGGGAGTCCCAGGACAATCAAGGCTACAAAGAGAGCCTGTCTCTACCTTGGCCCCCAAACCCAAGCTCTATTCTCCTGACCTTCCATCATACTTTATAATCCTATCATGTCTGCTTTCTATCAGCCAGCTCCATCGTGTGAAACAAAGGCAGTGGAAAAACTGCTGTCGTCCCCTTTCTATCCTCAGAGTTTAGAGCCCTGCCTGGCACACCGGTTCCTAATTATTATTTAATTGACTTGAAGGTTCTTTCATAGTACAAGACCTCTGGCTCGATAAAATACTTAAGTCAAATGAGAATAGCAAGCTATGAAAATATCAATTACTGGGATGGGAAAGCAGCCACAGGCCCTGAGTCTAGTTTTTAGCAATGTTGTTGTCAAATGACAAACGCCACCACCAACAGAAGCCGGAGGAATCTCGGTCCTGGGATCCTTGCTTTGTTAATATACTTTCTTTGCTTTGTTTTTAGGCAAGGTCCCTCCCGTAGCTCAGAGGGCCTCACTGCAGCTGAAGACTGACCAGGTAAATCTCTTGGCTCCACTAAGATCTGCCCTATGCCACAGCACCAACTTTATCCCTGTTTTATAAATCTGCAGGAAGGTGATGAAGAAATCTATCAAACTGCTTCTAAAAGCCCATCTCGGTAGAGCAACAGGCCGGTCCCATCCTAATTCTAGCTATAGCAAAGCACAGAATCCCTATATTGCCAAGTCCTGCATAGGCAAGATTTGAGGCCGAGTGACTAAATCTTAATTATGACTCATCTAGACAAGCCAAGACACACTACTAAGCAACAAGTAAACTGCTGACTTGAGACTGGATGTAAGCAGCCCAACGAAGTCGGCCAGGAAACAGCGTTCCCTCCTTGGGATCAAAAGAGTCGAAGGCTGGTCATGGAGAGATAAACCTCTTCACACCACATTTTAATCATCTGGGGGAAAAGTCATGTGACGTGCTAGTTCACACCTGTAAATCCAGCACCGAGAAAGCTGAAGTGGGAGGAACCCAATAATTTGGAGGCTAGTCTGAGCTACACAATGAGTCCCAAGCCTGTGGGGCCACAGAGTGAAAAATCTGGGGGGGGGGGGGGTGCAGACAGAGAGGGGAGGGGAAGAGGGAGGAATGGAGGGGGGGGAGAGGGAGGAGGGAAGGAGGGAGAGAGAGAAAGTAGCCTGGCATTGGTGCCGCATGGCTCTGTGAGTTTTGAAGTCAGCCTGGTCTACAGAGGCCACACATAGACCTGTCTCAAAAACACAAACAGAAACAAAAAGAAAGGGGACAGGTATGATGGCTCACACCTTTAGTCCCAGCACACAGGGGCAGATGGTCTCTGAAGTGGAGACCAGCCTGCTCTACATTGAGCAGTCCAAACCAGCCAGGTCTGTAATAGTAAGACCCTGTTTCAAAGAGGGGTAAGGTTGGTTCAACGTTTTCCGCTCCTGAAGAGGTCCTGGGTTCCCTTTTCTGGTCCCTGTGGATAACAAGCATACATGTGGTGCACATACAAACATAAAAGCAAAACACATACATAAAATAAAAATAGATCTTTGAGTCAGGATGTTTGGGCTGGAGAGACAAAGAACATCAGATGTCCTTACAAAAGGACTCAGGTTTGACTCCCACCATCCACATGACTGTTATCCCAGTTTAAAGGACCTGATGCCCTCTTCTGACTTCCATGGACAATAGACACACATGTAACATACATGCAGGCAAAGCTACTATACACATACAGATAAATAACTTATAAGAAATACAGAAAAAAAACCTTAGGATCTTGGTGGGTCAGGCGCTCAAGGCCCTACATTCAATTCCAAACATACACCCAAAAAATGTTATAGCCAGATTTAGGTTTTGGGGCCAGCAAGATGGTTCAGTGAGGAAAGGTGCTTGCCACCAAGCCTGGTAACCTGGATTTAAGCCCTGGAACCCACATGATGGCAGGAAAGAACTGAATACTATAAATTGTCCTATATGTTCCACACATGCACTATGGCACATCATGATCACCCCACATACACAGATTTACATATATATGTGTAATATATATACACACAAAACAAACATGTATATGTTTATATTAACATATAAAGAAGGTAAAGAATGGCACATGTTTTTAAAAGTTATCATGAAAGTTATTATTTCATACACTAAGTAAAAGACTTTTTTTAAACAAAGAAGGCAAGTCAGCCAGATGTGGTGGCTCACACCTTTAATGCAACACCAGCACTTGAGAGGCAGAGGCAGGTGAAGCTCTGAGCGTAAGACAGCCTGGTCTCAGCAAGTTCCAGGCCAACCAGAGCAACAGTAGTGAGTCACTGTCTTAAAAAAAAAAGAAGAAGAAGAAGAAGAAGAAGAAGAAGGAGAAGGAGAAGGAGAAGGAGAAGGAGAAGGAGAAGGAGAAGGAGAAGGAGAAGGAGAAGGAGAAGAAGAAGAAAAAGGCGAGTAAAAAAGTGACCTGATAGGACATAGAGAAAAATGTTATCTGTAAATCAGTCACAAGAGCCACTCAGCTACCTTCCTGTCCTCAAACAATAAGATAGTGTTTGACAAGAAGCCTAGCAGAGGAGTTCTGGTTCCAAAGGTCATGTGAGGTGACCATAAGTGAACTCTGCCCACCTCAGCTCTTCTGAAGCTCCAAAGACAAATCAGAAGCAAAGCCTTATGTCCAAAATCAGTTTGAAAAGGACTGTCAATCTATAACCAAATATCTGCTTCCTGGCAGGAAAAATGTCTGTTCAGCAGCCAAGGAGCAGTGGACAAGGAGAGTGACATGTGGCAACCCCCTTCCTGGCCTCCCAAGTCCACATGCACTTGTGGTTATTCTTGTACTACAAGAGTATCACTTTCCGAGCTGGAGCCCGCTAAGCCTCCAGGAAAGCCACCCTTGTGGAGCTGAGCAGGGAGTTCCTCTTGAGCTCCACAAAGCCCAGTCCCATACAAGAGTAAAAGGCCACAGCTCTGAATTCCACCTCAACCCTATAAAATCCACAGCCGGGAGCTTGTAACCCATAAACCGTTTTAATCTCCTACTAGAACCTCACAGATGGCTTTTACTGGAGGTGCTGGTGGGAAGCTAAAATCAGGGTTCTTGGTCACTAATTCTGTTGTAGAATTTGTCTGATTTTCCAAACAGCAAGTGAAAATTCCCTCCACAGCCCCCACTAAAAAGAAGAGGCTAGATCACTCCAGATTTTCTGAGAAACTGAACTAGTCTATGCATGCTACCTTAAGCAGCCTGCCCCATGCCTCTGGTATCTGTCCCCTAAAGTTGCCACCTGTTCTTCCTAAAACCAGTCCACGTAAGCACACATACACCAAAACCAATCAAACTGGATTCCAAATCGCACAAGTTTAAAACCATATAAACTTCTCTTAGGAAAAATCAAACCTGCCTGGCTTAGTGGCACACACCTTTTGTCCTGGCACTCAGGAGGCAGAGGCAGGCATATCTCTTTGAGTTTGAGGTCAGTTCTACATAATGAACTCCAGGGCAGCCAGGACTATATAGTGAGGCTCTGTCTCCAAAATTAAAACCAGCAATTTTTCTAATACAAGGGAACTAGAATTCAAAAGTGTTAAGTGATTTGGTTAAGGTCACACACCAGAATAAGAGGGAGAGATGAGAACTGGGATGTTCTGACAGTCTCCTGTCATGACCATAGCCCCAGACAACAAGAGAGCCCCCCTACTCACCAGTGCAAGTGTAGGGGCACTTTCCCCTCCATCTCTCTGTCTTTCAGAACGTACAATCCCTCTCTGTTCTTCACAGTAGGCTTTGTGGTAACAGGCACTAAGTCACAGTCGAGGGTCATTTACCAAGCATGACACAACACTGCGGCAGAATGCCCATGTGAAGCAAGCGGCAAAATCGTGGGAGACAATAAAGGCTTTATGTGAGCCACGTGATATGTGTTTTCACTTTACCACTCAATGCAGGAGCTACCTGAGGGCAGAAATTCTTTACCCTAAATCAAGTGTGGGGGTGCTATGAATATTTTGGAGTTAATATTTTACAGTTCTTCTCCAAGAGCTTAAACTGGTACAAAAGATACAGTTTCATCTCCATGTCAATGTAATAACCCTTTAAAATTAACATCACACCCAGCACGGAGGCACTCGGCAGTATTCCCAGCAGGAAAGAAGATCGTTAAGTCCAAGGCCAGCTTGGGCTACTTAACAATAAGCTTCAGAAATAAAAAAATCAAGTGTAGTGATTGATACTGGTCTGCAATCCAGCATTTGGGAAGCAAAAACAAGGAGGTATGAATTGCACAAAAAGGTGGATGAGGAGGAGGAAGAGGAAGAGGAGGAGAAGGAAGAGGAGGAGGAGGAGGAGAAGGAAGAGGAGGAGGAGGAGGAGGAGGAGGAAGGAAAGGAGGATGGGGGGAAGGAACTACAGACCATCTTCCATTAAACATAAGATCCTTTGCTTTTAAAATAAAAAAAAACCTAAAAAGGGAAAACTACCAATAATTTTAATTAAATGCTATCACAGCAAGAATTGAATGAAATCTGAACATGGGCAATCTGATATTCATTAACCTCTGGTATTCATCTTCCCCGCTCACTTTACAACATTAAATAGCTTGTCTTACTTAGCTTTTAGTTGCCATGATAAAACAACGACCAAAAGCAACTTGGGGAGGAAAGGGTTCATTTCATCTTACACTTCAGGGTAAAAGTTCAGCAGTGAGAGTGTCATGGCAGGAGCTCAAGACAGGAACTAAAGCAGAGGCCATGGAGAAATGCTGCTTACTGACTTGCTCTCAGTAGCCAAACTATCTTTCTTGGGGATCAAACCGAGAGTCTCAAGAGCATATTAGGCAAGGGCTCTACCAAGTGAGCCACATTACTAGTCTCAGCTGTCTTCCTTACACTGTCAGAACCACCTGTGCAGGGGTGGCCCTCCCACATCAGCCAGAAATCCAGACAATGCCCCACAGACGTGCCCCCCACTGGCCAATCTAATGAAAACAATTTCTCAATGGCAGTTCTCTCTTCCTAGCTATATTTGGGTTTATGTCAAACTGTTAAAAACTATGACTGTGTTGTATAATTATCTTTTCCCCAGAAGTTGTATTTCTATTCTATTCCTTTCAAAGTATTTAGTTTTAGGGGCTGCTCACGTGGCTCAGTGATAAAGCGCTTGCTTTGGCACAGGGACTTGTTCCCCAACACCACAAAAACAAGCAAGTATTTAATTTTAAATAAATTTCATTCCAACTTTCCTGTACAGAAACTAAACACTGCTTTTTATTTAAGGTATTTTAGACTGAGTTATTGTTGTTGCTATTAATACTATATAAGGTCAATGCAAATGTGTTACAAATTTTGATAACTAAAACCACATTGAATTACCTTGGAAAAGTTGTTTGGGCATGGTGGCACACACTTGTGATCCAGGACTGGGAGGCTAGGATCACCTGAGGTTAAGGCCAGCTGAGCTACAGAGCAAAGGTGGGCCGCAGAGGTAGTTCAGTGGTTAAGAGCTCTTAGCACTCCTGTAGATGCTGGGAGCTCGGTTCCCAGTACCCGTGTGCTTCACAACCATCTACACTTCCAGTTCTAGGGGGTCTGACATCATCTTCTATTCTAGGACACGAGGTACACACGTGCACATACATACATGGAGTCAAAACACTCATGGGCATAAAATAAAATCTTGTTAAAAATAGTTTATAAAAAACAAAGGCAAAAATAAAAAAGTCACAAATATTTAGCTCTACAGATAGAACGTCTGCTAATACTTCCTCTGTAGTTCATCATTAGACCCACATATTTCTACTGAGAAAGACCTATGAGGAGTGTGCTCAGGACCAATGCAAGGACTTCTGGCCTACTCACTGCAGTGTCAGAACCTGCTTCCTTTAACATATTTCATGATTCTCCTGAGTTACCAAATTTACCTGTAATAGGATGTGTTTCTTAGAAATTTCTACACTTAACACTAAAATATCTGGTGAAAGCTGATTCTATCCATTCCTTAAATACCTTCTTGTAGAGGGTAAGTTGACAGAAGTTGTGTAACACATACAAAGATCTTTCCCACAGTTAGCTTACCCCATGTGTGAGCAGATGCGTGCACACTTATTCCATCTTTATTTGATCCTCCACCTCAACTGCGCCCAATAGAGCTATAGGCTCTGAATTATCACCAGCCTTAAATCAGCCTGAGTCCCCCACCAGCCTTTCCCTCACGTTGACTCACTTGGAAGCCTTCCACCCACAATCCACCATGCCTAGAGAACAGTTCTAAACGCATCGCAAGGCAAATCTGTTAGAACCCAGCGCTTCAAGCATGCTCAGCAAGTGCTCTGCCACTGGGCTGTATCTCTGCTCCCAAATATGTTTAGACGGGATTCACAAAGTATAAAACCAACCTTTAGAGGCATATGATTTCATTAAAAGACAATCCAGAGTTTTAAGAGTTGTACAGCTATCAACACCGAAAACCTCCAGAATATTTTCATTACCTCAGAAAGCAACCCTATGCCCCCTGGTGTTGGGGGCTGCAGACCCCTGGCCCCTTGACTTTCTTTGCCTGCCTCAGACCCTTTGCCTGCTGGAGTGAACTGAGCAAAACAACTTGTTTTCCTGTGCCTGCAGCTGCTCTGAGCACGAGACCCTGATGGCAGGGGAGTGGGTTCTGGTGAGGCCTGCAGCTGAAAGATCCGGAGAGCTGGGACATGGCTATCAGTTAAGGATCCCTATATAAGCTTCCCTGGAGCACAATAAACTTGGCATGCTTGAATCAAGGATGGCCCGTGTCTCTGTATGTGTGTTTTTAAGTCACCAGCTCAGTTCCCAGCTTGCAGACTGGACCTACTGCAGGCACTAGACCCTGGCAATCATTCTCACTTCCACTTCTGTCCAAGGCCCTGGTGATTCCTATTGTTTTGTACCTCTGTGGGCTTGCCCGATTGGGAACATGTCATTCAACTGGAATCATACAATATGTGGTTTTCTGTGTCCCCTTTCCAATATTAATATATTTTCAGGTGGTGTGGTGTTACCAATAGCCCACTCCTTTTTATGGCTAAACAATAGTCTATTCTGTAGAGATGTCACATTTACCTTATTCATAATTGCTGGACAGTTTTTTTGGTTACTGTAAATACTAATTATGAGCATTTATGTAGGAAGTGAGGAGGTAACTCAGTGAGTAAAAATGTGTTCATGAGGATCTGAGTTCAAATCTCCAGACCCAGGTAAAAGCTGGATCTGTAGATCTGTAGTACAAGCATCTGTGATCCTAATGGGCTCCTACAAAGAGTCAGGGGGCAGAAACAGAATCCTGGAAGCTCCCAGGCCAACCAGCTTGCCTATTAAGAAAAAGAAAAAGAAGAAAAATGAGAAAAAAAAACAAAGAGAATCTATATCAAACAAGGGGAAAGCCAAGGGCCCACACCCTGGGCAGTTCTTTAGCCTCCATGTGCACATTAAGAATACATGCACCACACACATCCCATTATATCGTATACACTCAGCACAAGATTTTTTTTTTAATTTCTTCATTTATCTTTAAGAGTGGAGCTGTTGGATCAATAGCAACTGTGTATATTCTTAAGGATTTGGTAATTTTTTCCAAAGTGGATGAAATCAGTTCACCTTCCCACTAGAAATATATATAAGAGTATACTTTATCTTCTATATTCTTCTTACAAGACCTAGCCTCCATTCCTTAAAAATAAAGAAACAAAACAAAAACAAACCTTGAAGGCTAGCTCAGTGAATACAGCACCTCCTAGGAAACAAGGCCCTGGCTCAATCGCTAGAAGCTAAAACAAAAACAAAAACGCCTGGCTTTTTCCTCAAGCCTTTGTTGTCTTTTGTCTCTAGGGATGCTGGGGATCAAATCCAAGACCTCACATGTGCTGGGCGAGCACTATCACTGGGCTACATCCCCAGGCCTTAAGTGTGTTTTGGAATTTTTCTTTCTTTCTTCCCTTCTTTTGCTGCTGTTGTTCTAAGGCGGGGTCTCCCTCTAGCCCAGCCTTGCCCTGAATTGCAGGTTTAGTTATTTGTTTATTTTATTGGTGTTTTGCTTGCATGCATATCTGTGGGAGTGTATCAGATCTCCTGAAACTAGTTACAGACAGCTGTGAGCTGCCACGTGGGTGCTGGGAACTGAACACAGGTTCTCTGGAAAAGCAGCCATTGCTCTTAACCTGTGAGGCATCTCTCTAGCCCCTTGCCTTAGCTTCTTGAGAGCTGGAATTAGAAGCATGTATGTACCACTATGCCTGGCTCTTAATGACTTATTTTATGAAAACATCCACTGGGAAGAACATCAGCATTAACAGAAATGGAATACATACGAGATGCACTTAATCAACATACCTGTGTGAAGGTTGCATCCCTCCACTACTGGATGACATACCTGTGTGAAGGCTGCATCCCTCCACTACTGAATGACATACCTGTGTGAAGGCTGTATCCCTCCACTACTGGATGACATCACACACTCCTCAGTCCACTTTTGCAAACACCTCTTTTAAAATTCTGCTGAAGGCCAGTTAATGTCAGCCTTCTGAGGTCATTTAGCCATAGCCCTTACCTTTAAATATCAGACACCATACATATTACCCAGACTGATCAACACACTAACAAGGCTAACAGACATGGGTCCAGATGAGTGATGCCCAACGCTCTCACATGGCTAACAGACATGGGTCCAGATGAGTGATGCCCAACGCTCTCACATGGCTAACAGACATGAGTCCAGATGAGTGTTGCCCATGCAGTCAACACACTAACAAGGCTAACAGACATGGGTCCATATGAGTGTTGTTTATGCAGTCAACAAATCCAACCCAATGGGAAGGAGAATGGAGAAGCAGTAAGGAGAAGGGAAAGAGGAGAATAGGTTTTTTTCACCACAAAAATATTCTTCATAATGGAGTCTAATTTTTTTCTTTGATTGGTTTATGTTTTTCTATATAGAGTATATGTTGTTCTTTTTTTAAAAATGCTACAAGATCCCCTGCAGCAGTAGGCAGCAGAAATGCTGTATTCCCAAATGGTGGTAGTGGGCCATGTGGTGGCAGGCAGCGGGCCCTGGGAGCAGTCAGTCCCAGGCAGAGACGGCTGCTGGTCTCAGAGCAGTGGTGGTGGGCCATGTGGCAGCAGGCAGTGGGACCCAGGCAGAGACGGCTGCTGGTCCCCGAGCAATGGCTGGTATCAGGCAGGGAGACACATGGCGGGCAGGCAGAAGACAGAAACATGGATAGACACGACATGCAGGGTGAGGTTGAATGTTTATTCAGGGGGTTATGGAGGAGGAAGGGTGAAGGGGGGAATAGAGAGAGAGGGAGGGAGGGAGAGAGAGAGAGAGAGAGAGAGAGAGGGGAAAGAGACAGAGAAGGGGAGAAGCTGAGAAGTGGGGAGAGAGGCAGAAGCAGAAACGAAGCTGCCTCTCCGAGAGGAAGATGGTAAGAGAGAGAGCTCAGGCCAGAAGCTGAAGATCAGCCTGCCTCAGCAGATGGGGAGGGGAATGGGTGTGGCTTGTCTCTTAAAGGGACCAAGACCATAACAGTATACAAAGCCAAGCTGGTCTTGATCTTTGTCCTTCTATATCAACCTCCTTAATGCTGGGATTATAGGCAGACATGCACACCAAAAATGGAGCTTTAAGATGAATATTATACAATAATCATATAAAATGCCACCAATGGGGACCTGGAGCAAGGGCATACAGAACACTATATATGGATTCTGGAATTTCCTGTGATTCTATAATTATGAAAAATAAATATTAAAAGAGAGGCTTAGGATGGTACACACTTTAACCCCAGCACTGGGGAGGCAAGGGCAGGCAGATTTCCGCAAGTGTGAGGTGGACCTGGCCTACACACAGTGAGTTCGAGGCCAGACAGGGCTACACAGTGAGAACCATCTTTAAAACAGAGAACAAGAGGAGAGAAAATCATTTTAAAAGGAAACTATCCTAGGAAGGCCCAAAAATAAAACACAATTCACATTGAAGAAATCACAACCAGTCCAGTTAACTCACACTGTTCACTCAAGGACACTAGAAAATAAAGTAGGAAAGGCAATTGGAACCAGACTGCAGGAGGCCTTTAAATTCAGTTTTATGTGTGGGCTCGAGTGAGCTGAGAAATGCCCAGAGAGCAGGCAAAGCATCATTTCCTACACAACTGTTTCTAGAACAGATTAGCATTCCAATCAGCATGCCAAATAAGACCCAGTCTCAGCAACGGGCGAGCATCAGAGAGAGAGATGGGGGAAAGATGAAAGAAGGCTCCGGAACCATGTGAGCCACTTCCCAGAATAAACTGTGTGTTTACATGTGTTTTGTGTTTATGTGTACAAGTATGTGTTCTGTATGTATGTGTGTGAGTGTATGTTGTTGGTTCTGCTCTCCAGAGAACTTGACAGAACCCCAGAATGTCAAGCTAAGCAAGCAATTCAGAACTCACCCAGCAGAGTGCTCATAGGGCACTTTGTTTTATAATGCATGAGAAAAATCAAAGCAGGACTTTAGTAGATTAACATGGGAACAGGAGACAAGATAGATGGGCTGAAAAGATCTCAAGGCAAAAAGGCCAGTTATTACCGCAACAGGCCAAGCAGAGTGTAGTGTAAAGCATTGGCAGTAAAACCAGACCACAGGGGTTTAATGACTTAATACTCTGCAATCCTTTACAAAAAGCCTGTGTCTGGTACTCATTCTGAGCTGTGTACCATGATAATGATAAAGAAATCTCTGTCCTTACTGGGTGTGAAGGCAGTCAGAACTCCGGCATTCAGGGTCAGCCTAGGCTATGTACCAACACCCAACTCACACACAAGCACAGAAGACCTTAAAAAGAAAGATCTTTACAGAATTCCTAAGAAAGAAAAGCTTTTTAGATTGCAATCTTCAGTAGGTTTAGAAGAATAACACTGAAGGGCCAGCAAGATGATTTAGCAGGTAAACTCAGTGCTGCCACAGTCCACTGGGAAAACAGATTCAAAAAGATCCTATGGAACTCAGGGCGGCAAGTGCTGTCACAAAGGTTTCGAAGAAGGGCTCTGCGATTGGCATAGCAGACCTTTTAAAAACGTCTTTCAATTCTCACGAGATAGGCGATACCCATTTTCTAGTTTTGTTTTTTCAGATATCGTGGAGGTTGGCTTTGAACTTACTGTACAGCTGAGGATGGCTGTGGGCTCTAGATGCTGCTGTCTCTACCTTCTGAATACTGGTATTCTGATTTGGGGGGCACACCACACCCAGCTGACTGAGGCAAGGAAGTTCAGCAGCTCTGTCCACGTGTTGTAGCTGCATCTGCACTGCTCACCACGGCAGTCTGACTCCAGACTCCACACCGCTTTAATTACCCAGCAGCTGCCACCTACTGTTGCCTCAGAGGGCAGCTAGGCGTGAAAAGATAAGAGAGTTAGGCAGCGTTATTTCAAGACCCACCACTGACAGATGATCAGAATTACCCAGACAGGCAAGGCGCTTGGGGCAGAAGGCTGGGCACTTATCATTAGAATGGTTCAGCATCAGCACTCAGGAAAGCACAAAGAGGTCTGGAGAGATGGCTAGGGGGTTATGAGCACTGGGTGCTCTTTCAGGAGACTGAGATTCAATTCCCAGCACCCATCACCTGTGACTCGAGTTCGAGAATTGATGCCTCCTGTAGCCTCTGTAGGTACTACATACACATGATGCACAGGCAGTCATACAGGCAAAACACTCCAAATATAAAGTAAAAATCTGAAAATAGGAAAGACTCAACATCTTACTACAGATGTGTTCACTGTTGTTCTATCTGTAATAGCCAGACATTGGACACAGTTTATATGTCTAATAACTAATGAATGGAGAATGAAAATGTAGTCTATTTGCATATTGCAATATGATCTGGCTACTAAAATGAAAGTATGAAATTTGCAGGTAAGTGGATGGAGCTAGAAACAGTCATCCTGAATGAGGTAACCTTGGCCCAGAAGGACAAACACAGTATGTTTCTTCTTACATATGGACGTTAATGTTTAAGCTTTAGATAGGCGCATTTCACTCAAAATATCCAGATATTCGGGAGCTAGTAAAGGACCAGGGGAAAGCAGATTATCTTCCAAGGAACAAGAAATGTAGTGTTATGAACAAGAAGAGGAAGATTAAATTAAATGGGAAACAGGAAGGGAAGATAGGCTAAAGAAAGGAAGACAGGGGTGGGACAGCGAACACTAAGGGCCTTTTGAGAGCCATATGGAAGGAAAACTACTACTCTACAAGTTTCCTAAAATATATTAAAGGAATTTAAATGGAGCCATATAATGGGGGAGACAATGCCCCAATTAGACAACATATGCCACCACGTAAATTCTCCAGTGCCAGGAATGGGTTATCATTGTTGAATTGTTGGCCAAAAGAATCCCATAGAAATCACTCCCAACATCACAGGCTATTGCACCCAAGTAGGAGTTTCACACCACTGGAAGATTCATAGTGCTGGAAGATTCTTTGTATCCTACCAAAAGAAAAACAATCAACAATATCACCAGCTGTAAACCCTGTGAGCTAAAGCAGTGACCTGCCTCCAAGATATTTGGTACAGCCAGGCAGTGGTGGCACACGCCTTTAATCATGGCACTCGGGAGGCAGAGGCAGCATCTGGATCTCTGTGAGTTCGAGACCAGTCTGGTCTACAAGAGCTCCAAAGCTACAGAGAAACCCTGTTTCGGAAAGAAAGAAAATAAATAAATAAATGAATAAATGAATGAATGAATGTTTGGTACAAGGGTGGCACCAATATTATGGACGTAACCAAACGCTTCTTTGGTTGGATTTAAGAGGCCCACTCTATGAGATGCAACCCATACCTAATACTGATGAAATGGCTAAGAACCTGAGACTAGATAGGCTATGGACCCAAGGGGGGAAACTACTACAATTATTTTGCTAAATGAACATAGCAATAAAGTAACTCCTAATAACATATTTCTATCCCCCACACAGCAGGGCATCACTCAACCTGCACCAGAGACACTTCCTGCAGCTGATGGTAATTAACAGAGACACCCACAACTGTACAGTGTGCAATGAGTGATAGACTATGGCGCAGAAGGTCCTAAATGTGCTGTCTTTATCACACCTTCTCCCCTCGTGCGCAGGGGCCTGTGTGAAAGAGGTGCAGAAAGGCTGTAAGGGTTGGAGGTGGTGAATGGCATCTTCCAGACACAGTGGGGCTGATGCAGAGACTACGGCAGCACACACAGGATTTGCAGACGCTTAGGACAAACAAGGTCCCAGCACTGAACAGAAGAAATAGACACAAAGTCCCACCCCTAACCAAGAAGATATTTGTACCTGACAATCTGCTGGGAGATGGCGCCCAGCTTTGTCTAATGAAGGCACACTGGGGTTATCAACCACACTCCACAGCAGGTCTCATTGTGGCCAACACAAACTGGACTCAATGTTTTTTGTGTGGTTTTTTGCTTTTGTTTAGTTTTTGGTTGGTTTATTTTGATAGAAAAGGAAAGAACATGAAGTTGGATAGGTAGGGAAGTAGGAAGGATCTGCGAAGAGAAAATTGGAGAAGAGTAAAGTATATGATCAATATACAGTACAAAAAAATTAAAGCCAACAAATACAAAAGATTTGGAGGAATAATGACAATACTAACAATAACAGGAATTGATATTTTAAAATATTAAGCTATCTATGTATTCAGGTACAAATTCTTTTATAAAAATTGTGTTGTTTCATTGATAAGGTAAATTCCATTATCATGACTTCAAATATGGGAATAGTGAAGTTTAAAGAACAGTAAGTAGTTTTACTCAAGGTTATGGAACACATGGAGTAAGCTAAGATGAAGGCACTGCCCAAATGAGCTCTGACAGGCAGCTGAATACTCTGTGTGGTCGTCACGAGAGATGAGAGCATCCCAGAGACACTAAATTATACTAACATAACTACAATATCACTACTATTCTTCCTAGCAGAACTTATTAAGAGCTTGCTACATACCCAGTTTTCATTTAGTCCACACAATCCTGAAATGAGTACCAGGATTCTCACTCTTATAGAGGAACAAAGAGAAACACCAAGAGAGGTGAAATGAATCAGCTCATGTCTCTCAAACAGAAACTAATGCAATTCGATTCAAAAGCTGATCTTTCCAGTTTGAATGGAGGATAAAGAGAGAAAACACGGAATTGGAGGAAGAGTCAGGGTCTGAATCCAGCTAAACTTTTAACCTCCAATGCCACCAAGGTACTCACCGAAATGAGTATGGTGAATGAAATGAAGAAACGAGGGGGCGGGGCTTCTGACATTCATCCTTGATTCCACCCACCCAGTAGAATATGGAATCACATACTGCCAATTTCAATCTGTTTCTCCAAGAGAAATATCAAAGTGGATGGAGGAGAGAAACTGTAACCAACACAATGAGCAAATGTACAATCACTGTATCTTCTGAAGTGTCTTTTCCCAAAAGGTTTTTAAAATGTCTCATCAAAAACATATCTGAGCTGCGTGATGGTGGCTGCAGCAGCATATGCTGGGGGTTGGGGGTCAGAGGCAGGTGGATCTCTCTGAGTTTAAAGCCAGCCTGGTCTACAGAGCTAGTTTCAGGATAACCGGAGTTGTTATACAAAGAAACCCTGTCTCATAACATAAAATAAAATAAAATAAAATAAAATAAAATAAATCTGAAGAAGATTAATCTCCTAACAGCACAAATATAACCAGGTCGAAAAGGACGAGGAAAATGAAGATGAAAAGTTCTTTATCTGAAATATTTTATATGAATTCTTGAATTTAAAAGAATATCTGCAGTCACTTAAAATACAGGCCACACCTGAGCAAGGAAGAGAAGTGATAAGAAAGAAGTCCAGCTGGGTAGTGGTGGCTCACGCCTTTAATCCTAGCACGCAAGAGGCAGAGGCAGGCAGATATCAGTGAGTTTGAGGCCAGCCTGGTCTACTGAGTAAGTACCAGGACAGGCTCCATAGCTACTGAGAAACCCTGTCTCAAAAAAAGGGGGGGGGGGGAGAAGGGAAGGGAAGGAGGCAAAGGAAAAACTTGAACTTAAAGGTACTTTCTGTAGGTTCCAAATAGAGTCAGACTTTCAGAGAAGAGAGCTTAGCCTAAGGGCTGGGAATGCCTTCCCAGTGAGGCTAAATAACCCAAATTCAATTAAAATAGGATAACCTACGTTTATTCCCTGGGAGCACCCCCTACCCCTCAAGGTGGAAGAAGGGAAGCAACTCCTGTAAATTGTGCTCTGACCCCCACAAGCACAAGACAAGAATCCAGGACACAATCAATCAATTAATCAATGTAGTAAAAAATTTAATGGAGCAAGGCATAGTGGCCCATGCCTTTAATCCCAACACTTGGGAGAGTGAGGCAGGCGGATCTCTGAAGTTCAAAGCCAGTCAGGATTACAACATGTAGATATGTACTACACATCTAGTTCCAGGCCGGGCAGGGCTACTTTGCCAAAAATAAAAACAAAAAACAGCATAGGATCCTATGCACCTTTACCTCATTTCTCTAGATGTGTCATCTAGCAAAATGATGTAATTATCATGCTTTAATTTCTTTATTAAAAATAAAAACTTCGCTGGGGAGCAGCTCAGTGGAAGAAAGCATTTTGCCTACCATGCTCAAGGTCCCATGTTAGGTCCCTGAGAACACAGTCAAAATGGTGTGTATAGTACATATACTCCCCTTTGTGTATTTTAAGTGCCCACTGAAGTTTTTGACACTTAGCTGCTAAAAGTTGTTACCTCCAACAACGTGAAAGATGAAGAAAGAAAAGGGAATGTCCTTACTTCCAAAGTACATACACCACACTTCTAAAGGTAAACCGTGAAGAGACATATTTTAAAATACATAAGGGATTTCAACCCAAGGGACTTTGGAAGCAGGAGAAAGGCAAACAGGAAAATTCATACTGCAAGCCCTACTTAAAGAAGCAGAATGGGAAGATGTGATTTATCCAGTAACATGAACTCCCACAACCTGTCCAGCAATGGAGAATCAAAATATACAGGATAACTGCAGACCCCAAAGGCTTAAAGCCTACCAAGGAAGGGGGGTAGTAACAACAGCAGAAACAAATGACAATTACAATCACCATGACAGTACAGAACATGTACACTCTAGGATTTAAATGACTGGGTTCAAATCCCAACTCTGCCACCAAACAGCTGTGTGACTGGACAAGGGACTTCACATTCTTTGTTCCAACGACCTCATTTATAAAATGAGAGCATTTTATATCCAATTATTTATTCACAGATGCCAACTCATTCAGTAGCCACAAAAGCTTGCTAAGGTCCTCTGTGCAAGTACTTCGCACAATCACTGGCACAAAGTAAACATTCAAATGTTTGCCGTTGTTCTTGCTCACTTCACTATTATTTCAAAGGAGTGGATTCTATCTTGAAGCAAATGGAAATAGAGAAAATACTAGTTGAGAAACTGACACCTAAGTTCCAAAAATGAAATCAAACACAAATCGACGACGAGAAGAGAAAGCATGTCCAGCAGAGAGAATATATGCAAGGCCCTAAGCCTGAAAGTGAGCATGGCATGTCAAGGAGGCAGGAAAGACCAGGGAAACTGAGGCATTAAGAAGAGGAAGATCAGGCCGGGCGGTGGTGGCGCACGCCTTTAATCCCAGCACTCGGGAGGCAGAGGCAGGCGGATCTCTGTGAGTTCGAGGCCAGCCTGGTCTACAAGAGCTAGTTCCAGGACAGGAACCAAAAGCTACGGAGAAACCCTGTCTAGAAAAATCAAAAAAAAAAAAAAAAAAAAAGAGGAAGATCAGGCTGGAAGACCTAATGAAACTGTTAAGCATATCTTTCCGTCTGAAAAGTGAAGGGTATTACACAAGAAATAATATATAGTGGTTCTTTTTTCTTTTATTTATTCATTTTTTTAGGGTCTGCTAAAGTGTGAAGCCAGCTGTGACCAAGAGAGATGACACAATCCTCAAAAAAAAAAAAAGGTATAAATATGGAAAAAACAGTCATTCTGGTGAGACAAAAATGAAATGAAATCAACTTCAGACAAATGAGAAGACTCCTAAAGAGAATAACAAGCACAGATGTGGCGAGAGATCATGAATTAGTAATAGAACAAATTAATATGATTAAATCATTTCTTTGAGCCTGGGGGGGGGGGACACAGAAAAAGGGCAGCATTGTTCATCCACAGCTGGAGATCTGCATGGCATGTAAGAGAGAAGAACAAAGACAATGATGCAGGAGCATGAGGACACTCGTGACTTACTGAGAATGACCAACCATGGTGTCCATATGTGACAGAGTCATGCCAGGAAGAATGTCACGAACTGGGAGTCAGGCAAAATTCAGGCTCCAGTGAAATCTGAGATTATACTAACAAATGGCAGAACTAAAAGGCAGGAAAAAGCATTTAGAGTACAATGTGCAGGTTTTTCTTTGTCTTTTCCCTTTTCCTTTTTTCTTTGTGGGGGGTGTGGTTTAATTTGGTTTTGGTTTTCTGAGATAGGGTTTCTGTGTCCTGGAACTCCCTCTATAGACAAGGCTGGCCTTGAACTTAGAGATCCACCTGCCTCTGCCTCCCAAATGCTGGAATTAAAGGGCTGTGTCACCACACCCAACAGGTTTTCTTTTTAAAAAACAAAAAGGGGTGTGTGTGTGTGTGTGTGTGTGTCTATGTGTGTCTATGTGTGTCTATGTGTGTCTATACATGCACACGCTAGTAAAGGAGTTCTGAGCCCAGAAGAGGGAGGACATCAGATCCCTGGAACACAGTTCCAGGTGGCTGTACACTACTATGTGGGTGCCCATAGTGTTTTTCTTTCTGGGGTAGAAATTGAGAATAAATTACTGGAGAGAAACTGGAAGATATAGCTTAGACAAGAACAATCAATTCGGGGGGCAGCGCATGGAAAATACCAGTAACCTCATGGAACACCCGCAACCTCAGCAACCTGGAGGAGGACTGAGGGACCAAGTGTAGCCTGGGCTATTAACCTACACAGAAACTCTGGCTCAAAAACCTAAAAGGAAAAATAAAAGATCATGTCAGAATGATATCAGGATTGGCAAGTGATGCCCACAGATACCAAAGACCAATGGGATCAAGGATGGAAGAGGAAAACACTTACAAGGATAAGAAGTCCATTTTCGTTACATTGTTTTGTTTTGTTTTTGGGGGTTTTTGTTTTTGTTTTTTTGAGACAGGGTTTCTCTGTGTAACAGTCCTAACTGTCCTGAAACTTGCTCTGTAGACCAGGCTGGCCTTGAACTCACAGAGATCTGCCTGACTCTGCCTCTCAAGTGCTGGGATTAAAGGCATGTGCCCCTACACCCAGCTTCATTACATTCTTAAACATGAAACCATAGGAATGTTTTTAAAGTGCCCAGAATAAAACTGGGTGTATTAGCTGGCCAGTGGTAGCTTACCTTACACCTTTAATCCCAGCACGTGGAAGGCATAGGCAGGCGAATCTCTGTGAGTTCGAGGCCAGCCTGATCTACAAAGCAAGTTCCAGGACAGCTAGAGCTGTTACACAGAGAAACCTTGTCTTGTGAAAGCAAACAAACAAACAAAAACTGAAATGCTACTTAAGAAAAAAGCAGACCCCACCCTCACGGCAAATATTGTTCAAGAACGTCTCTGAACCCAGCCATGCTTAACTAAAGCTGATACAAAATCCAGTGAAGAAGTCCCTTCCTACTCTCTTGTCTCATTATGTATTGTCTAACTGGGCTTCAACTCCTGGTCCTCCATACAGACTCCAGAGGGAGTTTGTCACCTTGTCCTTAACTGATGTCTTAGTTTCTTTTCCTGTTCCCATGGAAAAATCACCCTGACAAGAAGAACTAAAGGGAAAAAGGGCTTATCCTAGCTCCTTACTCAGGCCATAGTCGGTCCTAGTAGAGACGGCAGGGCAGCAGGAGCTGGAAGCAGCTGCCCACGGTACATCAGTTTCTCCATCTTACACAGGCCCCTTGCCTAGGAAATAATATTCCACAGTCAAGAGGGATCTCTCCTGTCAATTAACACAGCCAGGACAATCCCCCAAGGGCATGCCCAGAGGCCTATTTATCAGCTGATCAATTCTACATTCTGTCAAATTTACAATTAACAGTAACCATCACACCCGAGGATCATTTGCCACAACTAAAAAGCAAACATCACATTAATGATAAAAACTAAGGCTAGACAAACCCCAGGTCAGGAGAAAAATCTTTCTACATTACCTATTTGAGGAAAGACTGGTATTCACAAAACTAAACAAAAGCATCTTAAAACTCAATAATAAAAACAAAAAAACTCAATTTACAAATGAGATCCTAAAGGTACCTCAGCTATAAAGGTGTTTGCTGCCAAGTTTGGCAACCTGAGTTCAACCCCCAGAACCCACATGGTAAAGGAGAAAACTTGACTCCCATAGTTCTCTGACCTCCTCACAGTAGCCATGGCACACAAATGGCATGCACACACGTGTGCACACACACACGGGGGGGGGGGGGGGGTGAGAAGTGGAGGGTGAGAGACTTGAGAACAAGAACTAGAGGAAGCATGGGTGAAAGAAAGGTTTAGACATGGTGGTGCATGCTAGGAGCTGAGGAAGAACGTGAATGTGAGGCCAGCCTGAGTCACAAAAATAGGCAAAATATTTAAACAGATACATCAATAAACACTAAATACATATGGCATGCTACAATGCTAACTGTAGATTAAAGCATGGAGTATCACTATGTGCAAGTGAGAAAGGCCAAAACCCGAAGCATGGGTGACAGGAAATGCTGGCGAAGATGAGGAGGCAGGAGCAGAAGGATGGATGTTGCTGGTGGGGATGGAAGATGGCACAGCCTTTCTCGTAAGAAACCAGCAGGCAGCCGAGGCGGTGGTGGCACATGCCTTTTAATTCCAGCACTCAGGAGGCAGAGGCAGGTGGATCTCTGTGAATTCGAGGCCAGCCAGGTCTACAAGAGCTAGTTCCAGGACAGGCTCCAAAGAGCTACAAAGAAACCCTGTCTCGAAAAAAAAAAAAACCCACAAAAAAAAAAAAAAGAAGAAGAAGAAACCAGCAGGCATCACACAACTAACCATCCATTTATCATAGGGCCCAGCAGCAACTGTGTCCTTAGTATTTATTCAAAGAAGCTGAAAAGCTATGTCCAGTCAAACATTTATACACTAATCTTTACAGTTTTATTCACAACTGATAAAGTCTGGAAGCAAACATGAAGGCCTTAGGTAAGCAGATGGAAAATAATGTGGGGAGCATCTGTAGGATGGGACGCAGATGCCAAGAAGGAGCTGACTGTGGCATTAATAGGAAACACAGGGGGACTTCCATGTGTCTCACCAAGCCCAAGCCTATCTAGAAAGACTGTATTCTAGAGAATTCCAGTATGACATTCTGCTAAAGTCAAAGTTGAGGATAGTAAGATCAGCAGTTGTCAGGGCTGATGAAGAAGAAGAAATGAATAAGTAAAACTCAGGGGATTTTTCACAACAGTGAAACTGTTCTGTATGGTATCAGAATGAAGTACAGGAGGATTAAGCCATCCAGGCCAGCATTAAAGTCATTACCACTGGAGTTAGAGAACAGCAAACTGCTATCAGCAAGACAGTGTACTTGAGAGGATGAGCGCACAGATGCACTTGGGCTCGGGGTGGCCCCTCTGCTAAGTGGGGCACGGTATGGAGTTCTGCAACATTCTATTTCCTCACTGTCCACTGGGGATGATGGTCATGGCATTGCCAGGAGGACAAAATGAGTCTAACACATAAGTTCAGGGAACAGAGTAACTGGAGCAAACTGTTATAGGGATGTCACCCTTTGTCACTCAAAGGTCTGTGGACCTAAGAAGTGAGCACTGGAACGGCGTCTGGGCATCTAGACTTGAGTGACATTTCTGGGAAATTTCTCTGCATGCCAGAGTTCAGGGAAAGTCAGGGCTACACAGAGACACTCTGTCTCGAAGGAAGGAAGGAAGGAAGGAAGGAAGGAAGGAAGGAAGGAAGGAAGGAAGGAAGGAAAGAAGGGAAGGGAAGGGAAGGGAAGGAAAAGGCAAAGGCACTTTTAATCCCAGCACTCGGAGGCAGAGGCAAGTGAATCTCTATGAGTTCGGGACCAACCTAGTCTACAGAGGGAGTTCCAGGACAACTAGGGCCACACAAAGAAGCCTTGTCTTGGGGGTAGAGGGGCTAAAGAGATAAAACTTAAGTACAAGCACACAAATAAGTGAGTGACGTGTATTATAACAAATACACTTCTACTAGGTGGGCAAATGATGAATTATTAGGGGAGCTGCTAGTCAATGCTTTGTAAGTCTGTCCCTTATCTCCTTACACTAGAATAACATTACACATGAATTCCAAATTTAAACCTTAGGCTATGTGGGATCGGGGAAGGGGGGTATGTATCTGTAGGTCCAGCTACTCAGAGGATGAGGCAAGCTGACTACTGGAGTCCAAGAGCTCAGGACCAGCCCAGGCAGCACAGCAAAACTTGTCTCACTTTAAATAAATGAGGTGGGTGCAGCAGCTATAATCTCTGTACTTGTATGGCTGAGGCAGGAGGATCACAAATTTGTGGACAACCTGAGCAACACAGCCAGGATTTATCAGAAGAGGGATGAAGGGAAGAAAGAGGAAGGCTTTAAAAGCTAGCAGGAAGGAAGCAGGAGAGATGGCTCAGTGGTGTAAAGCACTTGATACTCTAGCAGAGGACCAGAGTTCGACTCCCAGTGCCCACGGTGGCTCACACCCATCCAAATTCCAGTTCCTGGGGATCTTTTGCCCTCTTCTGACTTACACAGGCTCCAAGCTCATGCAGGTAAAACATTCTTGCATATAAAATTAAATATTTCTTTAAAGCTAACAGAAAAATGGGGATGAAAAACAAAGCAGATTTTTAGATACACATAAGAAAAGACAATTTCAAAAGTAGCACCAAAATAAAATAAAACCCCAAATGTCAGGCAGTTGTAGAATATGGCTTTAATTTCAGCAGCAGCAGGAGATTCATCCAGCCTGCTCTACAGAGGAGTTCCAGGACACCAGGGCTATAGAGAGAAACCCTGTCCCGACAAACCATAGGTAGGTAGGTAGGTAGGTAGGTAGGTAAGTAGATAGCTAGACAGATCCCCAGAAATCTATTATAAATAATTTATAGTTTGTGTATACCACAAAAATATGGAAGACTGCAAGTCAAACTGCTAATAGCAGTTAACTCTAGAGCAGGAAGCTGCCTGTTTTTCCTTTGTTAATGACTGTTTACAAACTCAACACTTTCCATAATGTCTTATTTGCCTTTAATTTAAAAAGATAAATCCTTAGTGCTATAGTATATGCATACATATAAGCATAATGTAGATTACATTTTCAACAAAACAAAAAGGCCAATATTTAGTAGAAGTACATAGGAAACATGTGCTTCAAGGCTTCTCCTTGGAATTACTTGACCCCAAATATTATGACATTTAGAAAATATATTCTCATGTTACCAAAATTTTCCTAAGAATTCTTAAAATAAAAATATGTCAACTTTGTCCTTTCCAAATGGGCCACCAGATTCAGATTCCAATGGCCAGTCCCAATTCAAGAGTAAACTAACTAAACCTGTCAAGATATTTAACAACATAACACAAAATATTGGCCCAAAATGGAGCCCATATGTCCAAAATACACTTGACAATAACAGATAGCAACTGTTTAATAGTAACTAAAGGAAATATAGCAACTTAAAATTCATTTCAGTTTCAATTCTGAATCATTTCTCAGTCACTAACCTGGAAAAAAAAAATTTTGAGCCATTTGTCACTTCTGACTAAACCGAAATCATTAAGCATGAACAACCCCGTATTGCCTCGAGAAGACCAACAGTGGCCTATACTTATGAGAACTCTGATGGGTTTCGCACAGCTTGAGTTACATAGTTTCAGGGCAGCCCAAGAATCTTTCCCTGTATTATGTCTGTCTCTCTGATACTTATCACACACACACAATTTAATTTAATTCCCTACACCAACATGGGAATTACTGAAGTTCCTAGAACTAAAACATGTAAAGCAAGATTAATAACAGAAACATATAATGTGACTGTAATTTGGCTTTTTGTTCCTTTCATGAGGTCAGGATACTAAAGCTTGGTGACTCAGAAAACACGATGACAAATTCCTATACTGTGCACTTTGAAAACCAGCTGTTCTAATGGATCGCAGGACTGTGCAGGGGGGATTTGGTTCCTCAGTCAACACAGCATAGCCCACAGAGGTTTGCCCAACACTATCCTCAGAATGTCAGCACACTGTGACTTCAGTAAATCGGCAAGCAAAAATCTCTAGCCGTTGAAGTACCCATCCCTATCTGTAAGTATTTATTTATTGCATGTGCTTGTGTGCCATCTCATTCCCAATATTTTCGTATAATTAATTACAAATTAATTAAAGGGTTTTGGGGGGCTGTAGTACTGAGATAAAGCTGAGCTTTGCACACGGTAGGCAAGCACTCTGCTGCTAAGCCACACCCTCAGCAGAAGCAGAGGCAGGAAGCTTTTTATGTGTTAAGGCCAACCTGGTCTACAGAGAAAGTTCCAGACTAGCAAAGGCTACACAGTAAGGCTGCCTTTAAAAATGAATGAATGAATGAATGAATGAATGAAACAAAAAGGAAATGTGGCCAGGCAGTAGTGGCACATACCATTAATCCCAGCACTTGGGAGTTTAAGGCTAGCCTGGTCTATTGGGTGAGTTCCAGGACAGCCAGGGCTGCACAGAGAAACCCTGTCTGGAAAAACAATCAAACATACAAAGTGTCTCATCTTGAAAGACAGAGACAATTTTGTAATACCACTAATAACAAATTGGACACTTCACAGATCACATTAAATCAAAAAAAATCATCTCTTTGGATACACTGACGCCTTATTACATGCTAGTTAAGTATAGAACAGAAAAATCTAGGAAAGGTAAGTCTATAGGAGAACAGCACTGAATATTCATGGACTAGCTGGGCTATAGTGGTGTCTACCTATAATCCCATGCAGGGCACAGGCAGGCAGACCTCTATGAGTTAAGGGTCAGCCTATACTACACAGTGAGATTATTTCAAAATCCATTGATGAGGGGACCAGCAAGGTGGCTCACTGGAAAAAGGCACTTGCCACCAGGCCTGATGACCTAATTTTGACCCCGAGGATCCAATATGGTGGCCGAAGAGAACTGACACCAGAAGTTGCCCTCTGACTTATAAACCCACATACATATAAGTGACAATGTAATAAATTTTTGTTTGTTTGTTTTTTCAAGACAGGATTTCTTGTGTTAACAGCCCCTGTCCTGGAACTTTCTCCACAGACCAGACTGGTCTCAAACTCACAGAGATCCGTCTGCCTCTGCCTCCTGAGTGCTGGGATTAAAGGCATGTACCACAGCGAACAGCTATTAATAATTTTTTTTTAAGGTACAGACTCTTTTTAAAAGAATTCAGAGTGATCAAGAGAAAGACAACTAAAACTAAGTCAAAGTCCTTCAATATTTGTGATGTTGGGATCACTGCTAAGCTAAGCCCCAAACTAGCCCTGAATATAATTATCAGTAAGGGCCAAGGAATTGCTGAATAACACTGGAGGGACAGCAGCATAACCTACCAGCATACTGTGCACCCAGCAATAAAAAAATGCCAAATTTAATCCTTTTTTTAATTTTCCTTTTTTATTATTGTTTCCTTCCAATTTTTTTCTCAAGTTTCATTTTATTAATTTTTTAATTATATGTATGTGTATCTGTATATGAGTATAGACATGTGACTGAAGGTACCCACAGAGCCCAGAAATTACAGCCAGTTGTGAGCCATCATACACGGATGCCAGGAATAGAACTCAGATCTTCTGTAAGAGCAAACACAATACTTAACCTCTGCACCATCTCTCCAGCCCTTCCTTCCACTCCTAATCCTTTCCTTTACTCTGAGATTGCTGACTCAAAGCAGTCTTTGTAAGAGAGATTAGCTCTGCAGTTCCCTGCTCCTCCACAAGACAGTTTGCCTTTAGGAGCAATTCAGAATTAACCCCAGATCACACTTCTCCGCTCCTGATAAAACACTGGCATGACCTGGAATTACAGTTCTGCATTGATATGGTTTCAATATTTGAGACAGGGCCTCACTGTGTAGCCCAGGCTAGCCTCGAACGCACACTGAAGCTCTCACCTCTGCCCCAAAATGCTGGAATTACAACAGTACACTGACATACCGTTTGGGATTTTTTTGTTGTTGTTGTTGTTTTTTGTTTTGTTTCTCTCTTCAAAAATTGGCCTTAACCAGGTTTATACCATCAGCCAACCCTTTCTCGAGGTCTGGTTATTTACTTGTTATTCTTAAAGAGCATGGTTTTGACTGGACATAGAAACTCTCAAAGTGGACAGACTCCATCTCCTGGCAGTTTGTCCCAAAAGTACAACGTATCACAGCTTACTCCTTATCTCTCTTAGTAGGTTCCTTCCTCAGAGTCACAGACTAGCATCTGTGTGACCGGCTCTGACCCTGGCATCCTGACGTTGCTTTCTGACAAATGGTAGACACTGTCTTCTGTTGACAGTCTAAACGTTTACACATACTGCTGGCTCTTTTGGGTTCCAGACAATGAGGCACAGAAGTATCTGTTGATCCAGAAATACTCTTTTCTTTTTAACTTTTATTATTATTAATAATAATTTTACAATAGCTGTCAAAAGTGCTGAACTTGGCATCCACGGTGTTCCCCAAACAGACCTGCAGTCTCTCCAGTTTGGGCTATCACAGGAATGCCCCTCATCCAACAGAGGGTACAGTCAGCTGTGAGTCAACACACCCCACTGTATGGAAAAAACCTTGATTCTGATAACATAGCTCTTCTATTCTTCACCCCCGGCAGCAGTAACATCTGTGACCATGCACGTCTCCCAGAAAGCACAAAGCTTGCATTCATCTCTACTTCCTGAGTTTCTGACAGCCTGTGGACCTGTGGATGGGAAAAGCTCCGGCTTTTTTTTTTTTTTTTTTTGTTTCATGTGTTTGAGTTTTGGCCTGTGCATGCCTGGGGCTCACAGAGACCTAAAGAGGGCATCGAATCCTCTAGAACTGAAGTTTCACAGTTGTGAGCTGACACATGAGTGCTGAGAACCTGAGTCTGACACCCCCCACCAGACCCCATGTATCTTGGAAAATGAGAATTGACTCTTGCAAGTTGTCCTCTGATATCCACACACTCTCTGTGGCACACATACATGCACAATCCAGCACACCCTCACACACACACATGAGTGAATACATTAATAATTTAAAAAATTAAAACATCATCAAGTATGGGCAGGAATTTTGTGTACCAGAGCTGTCATGAGAAACAATAGAAAATGGCAGGGTCTTTTTTTTTTCTTCCTTCCTTCCTTCCTTCCTTCCTTTCTTTCTTTCTTTCCTCCTCTATGTAACAGCCCTAGCTGTCCTGGAACTCTAGATCTGTGGCTTCAAACTCACAGAGATCCACCTGCCTCTGCCTCCCCAGGGCTGAGACTAAAGGCGTGCACCACCACACCTGGCAGCAGTTTCTTTAAAGTGTAGCATAAACCTACCAAATATATGATCTGCCCATCCCCCTCTAGGATATTTTCCTAAGAGAAATGAGACTAAGCTGAGAAAGGGGGAAATACAGAACTAGTCATGTTCAAGGCAGCTTTATTCAGGAGAGCAGGAGACGAGAAAGAATCCAAATGCTCATCAGAAGGTGAGAAGATAAGTGGAGCCGGCTACATCTACACTCCCTAACAGCACTCAGCAATAAAACGAAACTTCCATACAGATGCCAACGATGAAGGAATCGTGAACACAGAGAGCTGGAAGAAATTCTAGAAGACAAACTAATCTAGGAGGATAGCAACGAATACTTTCTGGCAACGGAGCACACTGGGAATGAATAAAAACAATATAAAACTTGTGGTAATAATTGTTCTATATCTCGAGATGTGGTCATTAAATGAACTTGTATGTTTATAAAGTAGCAGTTTATATAGTTAACATGAATTCAATTCTATTGATGCAAATTATACCAATCAAACTAAGAATATTAAAATAGACATGATTGTACACATATGCAATCCTAGCACTTGAGAGGCCGATGCAGGAAGAATTACAGCACATAGCCCAAAAACAATAAGGGTAAAGGGAAATGCATACGCCCTGGTCAGGAAGGGAGAACAAAAAGAAAGCAAGAGCTGGGCGGTGGTGGCACACACCTTTAATCCCAGCACTTGGGAGGCAGAGACAGGCAGATCTCTGAGAGTTTAAGGCCAGCTTGGTCTGCATAACTAGTTCCAGGAGAGGCTCCAAAGCTACCAAGAAACCCTGTATCGAAAAACCAAAGACAGAGAGAGAGAAAGCGAGAGAGAGAAAACAAAAAAGAAAGGAAAATAAAGCAAGAAATACTTAAGATCAGCAATATGAAAGATAAAGAAAGTTAAGAGAAGCTCAGAGCCCAGTTTCATTTGAGCCCAGATCTCCTGCTGACTCCATCAAATATTAAGTTCAAAACCTCTGAGTGCCTCAGTCCCCACCTCCGTTTTCACAACAGAAACATTAGTTCTAGTTTCCAGAGGAACCAGTTCAGACACTACAGAGGCAATCTGTTTAAAAGAACCTAAAGACTACAGTCAAGTTATATCTTCTATATACTGAAGCACAGTACTGAGACTATACAACAGTCAAAATGGCTGCCCAGAGCTGCGAGACCAGGTCAGAATGCCTCAGCCATTCATGTCCTTCCTGAGCAGACCCCATCCCAGCCACAGTCAACTGTACGGCCCACCAGTCTAAATCTCCCACCATTTCGTTAAAATTACACTTACTGATTTTAATGTGGTCAGAACATGGGTATTCTATTCTTTCCTAACACCATGTGGATCCCCAGGATTAAACTCAAAACACCAAGCTTGGTAACAAGTGCTCTCCATGGCCCTCCAAATCTATCTGTGCCCAAATTATTGTCAAAAGTCCAATTCTCATATTTTATTTAAAAATAAATCTCTAGGACTATCTAGAAGCCCAATAAAAATACTTATTTCTAAACCAAAATGTTCTCTTTTAGGTCAGCAGGATGGCTCATTTTGTAAAGGCATGTGTTGCCAAATGTGATCCTCAGAGTCTGGGACCTAAATCGCGTGCTCTGAACCTCTGAGCCATATCCAGCATTTCTGTTTGCTTGTTTGTTTGGGGTTTTTTTTTTTGTTTTTGTTTTGTTATGTTTTGTAGACAGAGTATTTTTGTTTTTTGTTTTTGTTTTTGTTTTTTTTGCATATCCCTAGCTAACCTGAAACTAACTCTGTAGACCAGACTGGCCTTGAACTCAGAGATCTGCTGGTCTCTGTCTCTTGAGTGCTAGGATTAAAGACTTGTGCCAGGTACCATCACACACAATATTTTGTTGCCCAGTATTCTGTTTGTTTTTATTTTTTAAATGAAACACAAGTCAGCAACCCAAAGAACAATTTTTATAATTTATTTTTATTTCATGTGCATTTGTGTTTTGTCTGTATGAGAGTGTCAGATCCCTTGAAATTGAAGTTACAGCAGTTGTGAGCTACCACATGGGTGCTGGGAATTGAATCCATGTCCTCTGGAAGAACTGCCAATGCTCTTGACTGCTAAGGTATCTCTCCAGGTAACAAAGAGCAAATTTTAAAAGCAAACACTCTGACACAATACAAGACAAAGACACACTAAGTTGATACACACTGAGAAAAAGACTGCCTTTGTTTTCTCTAATAAAACTACAGTGTTTCTATGAAAGCGGAAGATCGTGTGTAGAGTAGTCCCAAATCTAGAGGGTTCACTGATATATACTGCTTTCTGAAGCAGGGCTGCACTCGAGTCCTCAGGAAACAGTGCTGGTAGAATTGGCTCTTATTCGTTATGCTTTTGATTCTGAAACCCTTGTATTCCATGTCTCACGTTTCCCAAATTCAGTTATGTGAGGTGTGACCCACATTTTAAAAAACCATTCCTAGCTGACCTGGCTAAATGTCTACCTAATCTTCACTTTGTTTGTGGGAACAAGATGTTCACAGGCTTTTGAAAGTCCCTCTTGAGGCAGGCTAGCCAAAACTGGTAGATGTCAGATAGGTGCAAAGTGACCCCAGACAACCTCTATCTCCATTGCAATGTCATCTGCATGCACAACAGCACAGACTCTGGTGTCAGGACAAGTGACAACTGCCATAGTTTTTTCCCCAGGAAAGAACTATTTAAAAAAAA
Organism: Microtus oregoni; assembly: GCF_018167655.1. Taxonomy (NCBI): domain Eukaryota; kingdom Metazoa; phylum Chordata; class Mammalia; order Rodentia; family Cricetidae; genus Microtus; species Microtus oregoni. The sequence goes on along the minus strand of NW_024543831.1, from coordinate 2,846,591 downwards.
AAAGAAAAAAGAATAGTGTTCAAATTCCTTTAAAAAAAAATCAGAAAAAAGAATACTCCTCCCTTTATTATCTATTCATTCATCTGTCCACTCACAGGATGAAATGGAAAAGCTTAGATTAGACTGACCTCCCGCTTCTGCTATTGGCTAAAGTCTCCTTCACTGTTCAACTTGTCTTCCATCCTGCTACTGGTTCAACAATTCCTAGAGGAAAAAGGGACTACTCTGAGGTAAAAATTAGTAACAGCCCCATCTAGAGAAAGGAAGAAAATAGAGGAATCTATGTGACAAGTTTCTGAATATCTTGTCTACATGGCCTTTCTTGTGTTTTTTGTTTTGTTCCTTTGTTGTTGTTTTGGTTTATTTTATTTTGGTTTGGTTTGGTTTGGTTTTGGTTTTTAGAGACAGGGTTTCTCTGTGTAGTCTTGGCTGTCCTGGAACTCACTCTGTAGACCAGGCTGGCCTCAAACTCACAGAGCTCCACCTACCTCTGCCTCCTGAGTGCTTAGGATTAAAGGCGTGCGCCACACTGCCCAGCACTGCCTTTTTGTTCTTTTACAGAACTTTTATATATATATTATATATATATATATAATATATATATACAAATATATATATATATACACATATATATATGGGTACTTGTATGGGAAGTCCTTATGTATATGTGTTGCTTTTATTGGTTAATGAATAAAGAAACTGCTTTGAACCTAAGGCAGGGCAGAACAGAGGTAGGTGGGGAAAACTGGAGTGAATGGCAGGGAGAAAAAAGGGGGAGTCAGGAGATGCCTGTAGCCTTGCCAGAGACAGATGCCAGATGGAACCTTGCCGGTAAGCCACAGCCACATGATGATACAGATACATAGATTAATAGAAATGGGTTAAATTAAGATGTAAGAGCTAGCCGGGCGGTGGTGGCGCACGCCTTTAATCCCAGCACTCAGGAGGCAGAGGCAGGCAGATCTCTGTGAGTTCGAGACCAGCTTGGTCTACAGAGCTAGTTCCAGGACAGGCTCCAAAGCCACAGAGAAACCCTGTCTCGAAAAACCAAAAAAAAAAAAAAAAAAGATGTAAGAGCTAGCCAATAAGCTAGAGTTAATAGGTCAAGCACTGATTTAATTAATACAGTTTCTGTGCAGTTATTTTGAGGCTGAGCAGCCGGGAACAAACAAGTGGCCTCTTACTACATGGGTACTAAATAAGATAAAATAACATGCCAGGTGGTGGTAGCACACACCTTAGTCCCAGCACTCAGGAAGCAGAGGCATCTTCTGGATCTCTGAATTAGAGGCCAGCCTGGTCTACATAGCAAGTTCCAGGACAGCCAGGCTACACAGAATGAGTCTCCTCTAGCAATCAGCCTACTCAGCCCATTATCAATAAGTCCATGACCGGTCCTAGCTTTACTCCTGACCACTTCCTTCATCGTCCGAGACAGCCTGTCATCCATACACCTCAGTATACACTTCTAAATGGTAGTGCTTCATCTTTTCACTGTGACAGTATTGTCCCACCCAAACAGGAAACCAGGTATCTAGTCAATGCTAGATTTCCCAAAATGTCAGGGAGTTATCAGGTAAGTTTTTAGGAACTGGTTCAAATCACAATTTAAATTACTGCAGGGTGGAAGTACTTTCCTTTCTTCCTGTTCCTGGTGTTTCACCCCTTAAATTTCACACACACTTAGTGAAATTCCTAGGTGTGAGTCAAAGGGCATCTTCTTCCTTCCAATTAAAGAAAACACCCCTCACATTCCCAGAACTTCTGTGTGCTATTCCCCAAGAGCTTTTGACACATTCCAAAGAGCATGTGCTCCAGTCACATGGCTTCTTCCTCCACACTCAAGCTGCCACTTTCACCTGCTACTCAGAGGCTTTCGTCCCTAACATCACGGGCATGGAAATCACACTGGGAAGTTCAACATCTCACTTCATGTTTGTACATCTGCCAGTCTCCCATTTCAAGAGAGTTATTTGTTTTTAAGACATTCATAAACTAATGCATAGTGATGGGTATACAAGCCAAAAGAAATCAGAGCAAATTACTAAGAGTTCAACATCAGTTTTTTTCTTCTTCTTCATATATATAATTTGGGGGTGTGTAGCTCAGGCTGTCTTTGAACTCACAGAGATCTGACTGCCTACGTCTTCCCAGCGGTGAGATTAAAGACATGCACCACTACTCTAGTTCTATTTTGTCTTAGTCACAAAGGAATAAGTTCAGAAACTAGGGAATAAGGCCAGGCGGTGGTGGCGCACGCCTTTAATCCCAGCACTCGAGAGGCAGAGGCAGGCAGATCTCTGTGAGTTCGAGACCAGCCTGGTCTACAGAGCTAGTTCCAGGACAGGCCCCAAAACCACAGAGAAACCCTGTCTCGAAAAACCAAAAAAAAAAAAAAAAAAAAAAAAAAAAGAAAAGAAAAGAAAGAAAGAAACTAGGGAATAATCATCTCAAGTAAAACGATCACTAGAGAATACCATAAATGTGAATAGCATGCATGTATCAACAGAGTCATCCCCCTTTGTTCCCAGCATACATGAACAGACACAGGTGAGCAAGTGAAGGGAAGGTTTTCTGGGATTACTCTGGGTGCTGGGGAACTGGACCTAGGGCCTTTTACAACTAAGCACAAAAATTACCACTGAACTATATTTTCAGCCCCAAGAAGGAGTTCTTTGACAGATACAATCTCATCACTACATCTAAGCCTCGGAGCTAGTAATCACAGGATTTCAGCAGGACCTACTGAAGGGAACCTTTCTACTAATTACCCACTTCCTTGAGTTTAGCACTAGAGAGGACAACAAGAAACAACCTCTGCCCTTAAGGAATTTTTACTCAAATTGGTAAAATAAAACACTGAAGTCTTACTCCACAATATGGGACATTTGACAAACAAGCACTGAACTGTGTTAACCAGGTTTAAAGTAGTACAGTCCATAAAAAGCAAGAGTCAGCAAGCGGTAAGTAAGTTAAAGGGAAGGATAGAAAAACTATTAGGAGGGGCTAAAGAATGATCCCGCAGGCAGATCACTTGCTTTTCTTCCAGAGGACCATGTCAGCAGCTCACAACTGTCTATACCTCCAGCTCCAGAGGCCCAGAAAACCATCTCCCAACGACAAAGGACACCTTTCTACACATATGTGCAGACAGACACACACAGACACACAAATGCACGTGAATAAAATAATTATTATAGAAAATAATTATGAAAAAGAGTAAGAGAGGGAAGGGAAGTGGGAGGGGCTACAGCACATAAAGAACAGACTTGGAGCTGATGGTACAGTTGAGACAGGAGGCACTCACTGGATGGACTTGAAGCTCTAGAGAGCAGACTCTGTGCCTCTTTCCTTGACCCTGATGTCGGGGCAGTGTCTGGAATACAATGACACTCAGAGATGTGTGGCAGAAAGCCAGAAGCATGACATATACTTGTAACCCAGAACTTCGGAGGCCTAGGCAAGAAGACCTCAAGCTCTGGTCAGCCTGGGCTACACAGTGAAACCCTGTCTCAAAAACAACAAGCTGGGCGGTGGTGGCGCACATGTTTAATCTCAGCAACGGGGAGGCAGAAGCAGGCAGATTTCTGTGAGTTTGAGGCCAGCGTGGTCTATAAGAGCAAGTTCTAGGGCAGGCTCCAAAGCTACATAGAGAAACCCTATCTCAAACAAAAGCAAAAACAACAACAACCAAAAAAATCTCACAACAATGAGAATTAAATGAATATGTCCAGAAATCCCTTAGGTTCTACTGTCACTAATTTTACTTTGCCACTTCTTTTTTCCAATTTTTCCCCCAATTTGATTCCATTAATACTTTGCCACTTTTATCAAGATTTTTTTTTTATTTTATGTCTATGGGCGTCTTGACTTCACACATGGTCTGTGCACCCTGTAAAAGAGTACGGTATCAGATCCCCGGGAACTGGAGTTACAGATGGTTGTAAGCCACAATCTGGGAAAGGAACTCAGGTCCTCTAAAAGAGCAGCAAATGCTGACAGGCCCTCCCTATATTGCCACACTAATTAAAAGTGTAAATAGCATTTTCCTGACATGGTCATTCATCTTTGCAATGTTACTGGGCACCATTCCTCCAGAGAATCAAAGCTAACACAGATGACTGCGCTTACTACCTGCCAGTGGGGATGGGATGGGCTATTGCTAAGGTCAGTCGTCTCTTTGGTGGTTGTGTAATTAAATGGCTTAGACACAATTGTAACAATTTAGACAAGAGACAGGAGAATGTAACCTAGCAGAAAAGCCCATGACTAATGCTGAATCAGTTTCCAAGTGACTATTTCATCAAAACATCAACCTCCCATATTAACTCTCCCTATAATGGCCTTGAAAGTGCATCAAAGATGTTGCCCAAAAGTATTCAAGACTGCAGGGCAATGCTGAGATTGGAGTAGAAAAGACGAGAGGCATCTGACATTTTGAACTTAAATATGCTGTCAAAATATACTAAGTCAAAAAGACCCTTCCTGAAGCTTCAGAATGGAGGAGAATTCATGGTTATGAGTATACATTTCCATGTGTGCTAACACCTCCTAAACTGAAAACACAGGGCTCACACTATCACCACTTCAGGAGAGCTGTATAACCTCTATGCAGAAGGACTTGAGGACAGAACTAAACTTCTATTAAAGCCAAACCTTTTAAAAATATTTGACCTTTTTATCTGGGCAGTGATAATCCATGCCTTTAGTCCCACCACTGAGGAGGGACAGGCAGGTGGATCTCTAAGTTTGTTTGAGGCCAGCCTGGTCTTCAAAGTGATTTCCAGGACAGCCAGGACTGTTACAGAAAAACGCTGTCTTGAAAAAACATATGTGTGTGTGTGTGTGTGTGTGTGTGTGTGTGTTATGTAGAGAGAGAAAAAAAAGAGAGCAACATACACGTATGTTTGCATGTGCGCAGGCATGTTCATGTCACAGCACAAGTGGACGTTAGAGGGCAAGTTGCAGGCAACAGCCGGTTCTCTCCTTTCTTGAACTCAGATTGTGGGGCTCGGTGGTGTGTCCATTTACCACTAGGCCATCTCACCAGCCCTACCCTATAATATATACATATTCAGCACCTCCTTGGAGTTTCTTTTCGTCTTTCAGTTCAAATCATCCACAGCAGGCAAGCTGTCTGGCTACACAGTATGCCTTTATAGAGAACAGTGGTGAGATTCTGGTTAGGTCCAGCTGAAACTGGAATCCCAGTGCTCAGCTCTGGCATCCACTACCTAATATCATCAGTAAGAGAGCAAGCAAGAGCTTAAAGTCCCACAGACACACTTATGTCTCTCAGCTCTCCTACTTAAAACACATAAAGATCTGAACAAGGTACAACTCAACTCCTGCTTCCCTCCACAGAAACCAGACTCTCACTCTGTATGTTGAGGGACTAGTGCAGAGAACGGACTGGGACTTGGCAGATGGTAGTATCGCTGATGACCAGGCTTCCAAATAGTATTAACTGTATAATGAGAGCAAGAATCAGCTTATATCTTCATCTCTAGACCCCAGTTGAAAGGTGAGTTATCTACTCTTGTAGAATCTAAGAGGTCTCTAGAGGGAAAAGGCTCTGTTTTGAGGCCCTAACTAACAGGACAACCAAGCCTTATTATTAGCACGTTATCATCTCCTCCCTAACCTTGGGGCTTCTAAGAAAATTGAGTTTTCACTGTGAGCTGAATTCCTCGTTTGTGGCCTCAGGCCAAATGCATTCCCTGGACATATCTTGAGTGCTATTTGGCCTAGAGTCTTCTAGGGAGAGCTGAAATTCCCAGATTTCTCAAGAGCCTCCAAGTTTTGGCTTAACACACTCTGTACTCCCAGGCAGCAGCAGAGCCTTGAAGTTCTTCCAAGCCCACATACCTTTGCGTCCCTGTCCCAGGCTGATGCCCAGCCTCCTCACGCTTAGCAGGCAGCACCCTGATTTCTAGGATGACAGGTGCATCCCTCCCTCTTTCCAGCTCACCTCACCCAGGTTCAATGCCTACCTTCTCAAATAGCCGGGCGGTGGTGGCGCATGCCTTTAATCCCAGCACTCAGGAGGCAGAGGCAGGTGGATCTCTGTGAGTTTGAGGCCAGCCTGGTCTACAAGAGCTAGTTCCAGGACAGGCTCCAAAGCTACCAAGAAACCGTCTTGGAAAAAAAAAAAAATCTACATAGTGAGTTCCAGGACAGCCGGTGTTTTTTGTTTTGTTTGAAATAAAAAGGATAAAAATCAACACACTTAAGACACTGATGCTGGACATCCACTGACTCTGGAAGGCAACCTGGAGGGCTTCAAGGAATGAAGGCATACACTTCTCCCTGCCACTCTTCTGCACTCTTTAAACCTTTGAACCCTTATTTCCATAAATGGTGTAGGAAATCATCTCTTCGTACAACTGTACGCCTGAGAAATGGGCTGAGCCAGTAGTGAGGATGACAGCATATCCACAACTCATTTCCTGGGCCAGCTTCAACATCACACTTACAGCCACCCAAAGCAAACTATGTTCCCTTCCATGATCTCACTCCATCAAGTGACTGCAGTTAATTTATTCCTTCTAGTCAAGCTTCCTGACTTGCTAATTATGTGTCTGTGTGATGCATTTCCACACTCAATGTTATTTATAACTCTTAGAGCTTAGTTAGCAGGGGCCTCTGAACACTTCCTACCTTCAAGGCATGGGGGTTTGCATCCAATGCTAACTTTTCTAAGTGAAATAGGGAATTCTCCCTCTTAATCACAAAGGCTACAAGACAGAGACAAACGTTTAATTTGAACTTCAAGGGTTGGATGTGTATAATCCAAAGCAGTCCCTCATTTAGAGAGAATTTCCTCCAATCTGGTAAGACATGCCTCCAAACTTTGCTGAATAACTTTTGCATGGGGGTAAATAAAAGTTCCCAAGGCAGAGGTTGGAGAACTTACTTACTGGTTAAGAGCACCAGCGGCTCTTGCAAAGGACCATGGTTCAGTTCTTAGCACCCACATGATGGCTCACAACCATCTGTAATTCCAGTTCCAGGGGATCAGACACCCTCTCCTGGCCTCCAATGGGCATCAGGCATGCAGGTGGTAGATACACACATACAAACACTTATACAAATAAAATAAGACTAAATAAATCTTTTTTTTTCCTAATTTCCAAAGGCAACGTTCTCTAAACATAAATTTTAAATAACACTGCTTGCAGCAGCTCTAATCACAGTGGAGTGACACCCCCAGGACCTGAGACACTGCTCAGGAGGGCAGTCATGGTACCTCTGGCTCCCCTATGGTAATCACAGTGGAGCAACACCCCCAGGACCTGAGACATCGCTCAGGAGGGCAGCCACGGCACCTCTGGCTCCCCTATGGTAAGCGGGTTATTTTTGGAGCAAGCCTATGAAGCAGCACTTTGTTGACGCTGGGCTTCATCCTCTGAATATTCCTTTCACATCCAATCTTAGTCCTCTCCCTTTCTGGCACTGAGTTCTAAAACCTCAATGGAATACATAATGAAACGCTGGGTTACTTTAGGGCAAGAAGGTTAAGCCTACAAAAGCTTTCTAATTGGAAAGCCTCTTCCATGAAAGCATATAGAATTTGCTGGCTCTTCTTTCTCCTTTTCTACTGTTCCAACAGGTATCTGTTTTTCTGGAGCGAGCACAAAAGCTGGCCACACAGCAGAGCCCAGTGCAGACAGGTGTTTTGCAAGCACAGTAAATCTCAAGGGTGACAAATCAACAGGAGATAACTGACACCTCCCAACATCTCTGCTCACTGGTGTGCTTGGGACAGAACTATCTAAAAGTCTCATAGTTACGACCAGCATTGAGAAAAACTGAAAACTACAAGAAAAGGAGGTCCATTCTGTCCCCACAGAGCTGCAAAGGAAGACTGCCACATAAAACTCTCTATTTCAGGGTTATTTTCAGCGGCACTTAATTAACTCCCGGGTGGAGACCAAGGGTCCCAAGCAAACCTACTTGAGTTATTTTTCTCCTTTAATGATAAGAAAAAGTCTGAAAGTTAGTCAAAACTTGTTGCTGTTTTTAAAGAAAATGAGGAATCGTGCAGAAATACACTTGTAAATTTTAGGTTATTTTAGAATTAATGAAATGGCAGATTCAATGCAATGTCCATCAAAATCCCAGCAAAATTCTTCAAAGATCTTGAAAGAACGGTACTCAACTTCATTTGAAAAAGCAAAAAACCCAGGATAGCCAAAACAATCCTGGGCAATAAAAGAACTTCTGGAGGCATCACAATCCCTGACTTCAAACTCTACTACAGACCTACAGTACTGAAAACAACCTGGTATTGGCATAAGAACAGATAGGAGGACCAATGGAACCGAATAAAAGACCCGGTTATCAATCCACACATCTTCGAATACCTGATCTTTGATAGATAAAGAAGCAAAATATATCAAATGGAAGAAAGAAAGCATATTTAACAAATGGTTCTGGCATAACTGGATATCAACATGTAGAAGAATGAAAATAGACCCATATCTATCACCATGCACAAAACTCAAATCCAAATGGATCAAAGACCTCAACTTAAAGCCAGCCACACTGAACCTCATAGAACAGAAAGTGGGAAGTACACTTGAACACATTGGCACAGGGAACCACTTCCTAAATAAAACCCCGCAGCATAGACACTGAGAGAAACAATTAATAAACGGAACCTCCTGAAACTGAAAAGTTTCTGTAAAGCAGAGGACATGGTCAATAAGACAAAATGACAGCCTACAGAATGGGAAAAGATCTTCACCAACCCCACATCAGACAGAGGTCTGATCTCCAAAATATACAAAGAACTCAAGAAATTGGACACCAAAAGATCATATAATCCAGTTAAAAAATGGAGTAAAGACCTAAACAGAGAACTCTCAACAGAGTAATCTAAAATGGCTGAAAGACACTTAAGAAAATGGTCAACATCCTTAGTCATCAGAGAAATGCAAATAAAAATAACTCTGAGCTTACACATGTAAAAATGGCTAAGATCAAAAACACTGATGACAACTCATGTTGAAGAGGTTGTGGGGAAAAGGGAACACTTCTGCATTGCTGGTGGGGGTGCAAGCTGGTACAACCCTTTTAGATGTCAGTGTGGTGATTTCTCAGAAAATTAGGAAACAACCTTCTTCAAGACCCAGTAATACCACTTTTGGGTATATATCCAAAGGATGCTCAATCGTGCCACAAGGACATGTGCTCAACTATGTTCAAAGCAGCTTTGTTTGTCATAGCCAGAATCTGGAAACAACCTAAATGCCCCTCAATTGAAGAATGGATAAGAAAAATGTGGTACATTTACACAATGGAGTACTACATAGCAGAAAAAAATAACGACAGCTTGATTTTTTTTTTTTGGTTTTTCGAGACAGGGTTTCTCTGTGGCTTTGGAGCCTGTCCTGGAACTAGCTCTGTAGACCAGGCTGGTCTCGAACTCACAGAGATCCGCCTGAGTGCTGGGATTAAAGGCGTGCGCCACCATCGCCCGGCCGACAGCTTGAATTTTGCAGGAAAAGGGATGCAGCTAGAAAACATTATTTTGAGTGAGGTAACCAAAACACAGAAAGACAATTATCACATGTACTCACTCATAGGTGGTTTTTAAACATAAAGCAAAGAAAGCTAGCCTACAAACCACAATCCCAGAGAACCTAGACAACAATGCGGACACTAAGAGAGACTTACATAGATCCAACCTACATGGGAAATAGAAAATAGAAAAACACAAGATCTCCTGAGTAAATTGGGAGCATGGGGACCTTGGGGGAAGATTGAAGGGGAGAGGGCAGAGGCAGGAAGGGGAGCAGAGAAAAATGCAAAGCTCAATAAATATCAATAAAATAAAAAAAAAGAAAGGAAAAAAAGAATTAATGGAACGCATGGAAGCACTCTAAACATTCCGATCAAAGAGAAATCAAGAATGCTATCACAAAAAGCATGCCACTTTCAATCAGCTCTCCAGACGCTCAGTAACCAGTTTTGCCTCTAACCTCGCTAAAGGAACCCTGAAATTGGCCTTGGCATGAGAAAGATAACGCAAGAAGAGTCCAAGAGAATGCTCTAGTTCACAGTTTAGGAATTTCTAATGTTTTACAGAGAAGAGACTACACCAAAGAAAATGTGATTATTTTTTTCAGAAGTGTTTCCTGAACTCCACCGGAATCTCCGCAATTAATCACTCCAATACTGCACCTCACACCGAGGTGGAAAATCAAGGTCACTAAACTGAATCACGGAACTTTCTGAAGGGAGGTGAGGGGAAGATACAGGGTCTCACTGTATAGCCTCTGCTGATATGGAACTCAAGACAGAGACCAGGCTGGTCTTGAACTTGCAGCGATCCTCCTGTTGGGAATACAGCACTCACCATCTGTCCGATCCCTGTGTAACACTGTATAGTGATGAACTTTCATCCACCTCCCCTGCAGAAGAGGTGCCATTACAATTATCTTAATGCTTTTCCTGCCTCCCCCTCCTGACCTCTCTCTCCCTCTTCATTAAAAAAATGAGGGAGCTAGTGAGATGCCTTAGCAGTTTAGAGCACTGGCTGTTCTTCCAGAGAACCAGGGTTCAACTCCCAGCACCCACAGGGTAGGTAGCTCACAACTGTTTCTAACTCTAGTTCCAGAGGATCTGATGCCCTCATGAAGACGTATACACAAGCAAAACATCAATGCACATAAAATGAAAATAAATAATTTTTAAAAATGAAAAAAATATTAAGGAATATTCTTCTATAAGTTCTCAAGGTAATGAAAGGTTGTTTTTTGTTTGACTAATTTTATTTCTTCCTATACATGATTTAACATTATGTTTGTGTGGAATTGTGTGTGCACATGAGCACAGGTGCCAGATGCCAGAGAAGAAGGTAAGATCCCTGAAACTCCAGATGCGATTAGTTGGGAGTCACCCTATGTGGGTGCTAGAAACTGAATTTTTTTCTTTTCTTAAATAATTTATTTATTCTTATTTATTTGCATTGGAGTTTTGCCTGCATGTATCTCTGTGTGAAGGTGTCATATCTTGGAGTTACAGATAGTTCTTAGCTGCCATGTGGGTGCTGAGAATTGAACCGGGTCTTCTGAAAGAAAAGTTAGTGCTCTTAACCACTGAGCCATCTCTCCAGCCCCTCTTTTTTCTTTTTCAAGACAGGGTCCCTGGCTGCCCTAGAACTCACCAAGTGAGCCAGGCTGGCCTTGAACTCACAGCAACCTGTCTGCCTTTGCCTCCTGAGAGCTGGGACCAAAGGTGTGTACCACTACACCCACCTAGAAACTGATTATTAGCTGTCCAGCCACCTCTTTACTCTCACTGTGGTTAGTTTTTAAAGACAGTCAGCTATAAGCTAGAAGCTAGGGCTGTAGCTCACTTGGTAGAGTGCTTGCCTACGCACAATGGGTTCAATCCCCAGCACCACAAAAACTGAGTGTGGTATATACCTGTAGTCCCATTACTTAAGAGGCAAGAAAATCAGGAAGACCAGAAGTTCAGGGTCATCCATAGCTTGAAGGTGAGTTCAAGACCAGCCTGGTCTATATGAAACCCTGTCTCAAACAAACAACAAACGAAAGTAAATAAAGCTAGAACTAAGCATATTACAGGAAGTTCTTCAGAAACCAAAAGGCTGCTGGAGGAAAGCCATTAACTGTTTCAACCAGCTGTGAAGCCTACAAACTACAGTTCAAGCTGCCACACAAGATACATGCACTGGTACAATAATGGCATGACTGTTGAGGAGGTGATCGGCCACTTTCCTACTGGACTTAGGCCACTGCACAAAAATTCACTCCTAGTACGGTAGACCTGAGCAAAAGCCCGTGCCTGGGAAGTTCATAGGCACTGGGAGGGAGACCGACAGCTACTCCTCAGCTACATGGGTACAGTGTCACACTGCCTTCTAAACATTTAAGTTTATGCCCACAGGTTAGGGCAATTCTCAGTCTTGGGTCATAGAATCTTCCCTTTGAAGTGAGTGACTGTTATGGCAGAGGCTCATAAGTGGTCAAAGTACGGAGAAGAAGTGACCGCACAGTGCTCAGTCATAAATGGGGCATCTATACCATCCCCTCCAAGGCTCAAGAATCACGGCAGAAGAGGAAGAAGAATATAAGAACCAAGAATAAGGAGTGGTGTGAAACACTCTCCTTTGGACAATGGCATGGCTTTTGACATGACCTCACAGTAGCAGTGGCTACCTGTACAAGAGCTGCACAAGGTTGAGCCCATCAAGATTCCATCATGGGTTGGGGAGGCTTACCCCTCCCCCAAGAGCTATTGGCAGGTAATGGTTGCCAGAGGTCACATTCCTCCACGATGTAGCCACTGGTAAATTGTGCTTGCTCCAGTAAATAACCCCCAAGCTCCTATGTGCAACCCCAGTTGAATGCAATGGGCCAGAGAAACACTAGCAAAAAACACATGAGAACAGGAGAGAAACTTGTGATAAAGAAGAAAGGGTTTAGTCAGGGGACAAGAGAGGACAGCAACAGAGGAATAAAGCAGCATGCATGCACACACACACACATATGCACAGATGTGGGAAACTGAAAAATAAAAATTTAAGAACAGGATGTTAGTACTCAGGCATCCGTACTGGCCTGCCCTTGAGGTCCTGACAGGATATATCCACAGCTTCGGCCACTAAGAGCACCTCTGTGCATGTTTGCCTTTCTTCTCTCTCTCTCTCTCTCTCTCTCTCTCTCTCTCTCTCTCTCTCTCTCTGCCTCTCTTTTCTCTCCTGCTGCTCCTGTCCCCAGAGGTTGGTCTTCCCTCTCCCCTCCATCCTTTTTCCATTCCCTTTCCCTAATTTAAAAAAAAAAATCCCCATTGTCTCATTGTGTGGGTGCACCCCTTGCGGTCCTGAGTTCCTTGCTCGTGCTCTCTCTCCTTCTGCTCCTGATTTGGACCTTGAGATTTCTGTCCAGTGCTCCAATGTGGGTCTCTGTCTCTGTCTCCTTTCATCGCCTGAAGAAGGTTAATATTCAGGAGGATGCCTATATGTTTTTCTTTGGGTTCTCCTTATTTAGCTTCTCTAGGGTCACTTATTATAGGCTCAATGTCCTATGTTTATGGCTAGAAACCAAATATGAGTGAGTACATCCCATGCTCCTCTTTTTGGGTCTGGCTTACCTCACTCAGGATAGTGTTTTCTATTTCCATCTATTTGCATGCAAAATTCAAGAAGCCCTTGTTTTTTACTGCTGAGTAGTACTCTAATATGTATATATTCCATACTTTCTTCACCCATTCTTCCATTGAAGGGCATCTAGGTTGTTTCCAGGTTCTGGCTATTACACACAATGCTGCTATGAACATAGTAGAGCATATACTTTTGTTGTATGATAAGGCCTCTCTTGGGTATATTCCCAAGAGTGGTATTGCTGGGTCCAGGGGTAAGTTGACCCCGAATTTCCTGAGAAACCGCCACACTGCTTTCCAAAGTGGTTGCACAAGTTTGCATTCCCACCAGCAATGGATGAGTGTACCCCTTTCTCCACAACCTCTCCAGCAGAGGCTATCATTGGTGTTTTTTATTTTAGCCATTCTGACAGGATGTTCTATTGGGAACTAACCAAGGCCAGCTGGCCTGGGTCTGAAAAAGTCTGGGATAAAACCGGACTCACTGAACATAGCAGACAATGAGGACTACTGAGAACTCAAGAACAATGGCAATGGGTTTCTGATCCTACTGCACGTACTGGCTTTGTAGGAGCCTAGGCAGTTTGGATGCTCACCTTACTAGACCTGGATGGAAGTGGGGGTTCCTTGGACTTCCCACAGGGCAGGGAACCCTGATTGCTCTTCGGGCCGAGGAGGGATGGGGACTTGATTGGGGGAGGGGGAGGGAAATGGGAGGCAGTGGCGGGGAAGAGACAGAAATCTTTAATAAATAAATAAATTTAATAAAAAAAAAAAACAGGGGGCTGGAGAGATGGCTCAGAGGTTAAGAGCACTGGCTGCTCTTCCAGAGGTCCTGAGTTCAATTCCCAGAAACCACATGGTAGCTCACAACCATCTGTAATGAGATCTGGTGCCCTCTTCCTGACTGTAGGCATCCAAACAGACAGAATACTGTATACAAAATAAATAAATAAATCGATCTAAAAAAAACAACCTCTCCACATGAGCTCTGTCACATGGCGTCTTTCTCTCGGGCGCCACTTTTCCTAAATTACAGCACAAGCGGCTAGTGAAATGGCACAACAGTAGGAACACATGGCTGTTCTTCAAGAGGACCTGAGTTCCATTCCCAGCACCTACATACCAGCTCACAACTGTATGTATCTCCGGGTCTAGGCTATGACACTCTCTTCTGGCTTACACTGGCACTAGGCACACACATGGGCAGAAACATACATCCACATAAAATATCCATACCCATAAAACAAAATACACAAGTTTAAAATTTTTAAGTGCAAGCACACACACAAACATAATTTTTAAGAAAACTTCTTCAGCAAGTAACATCCCCAAAATCATTTCTATTGTATAGGTTGACTCAGAATAGATTAATGTTTAATGAGAACGTTAAGTAGCATCTCCTAAGCAACAGCAACAAAAAGTATTACTAAGGAAAATTACGGTACTTCTCACCCGGTGGTATACTATATTTAAGAATGTTTAAAACAGGTAGGGCGGTGGTGGCGCACGCCTTTAATCCCAGCACTCGGGAGGCAGAGGCAGGCGGATCTCTGTGAGTTCGAGACCAGCCTGGTCTACAAGAGCTAGTTCCAGGACAGGCTCCAAAACCACAGAGAAACCCTGTCTCGAAAAACCAAAAAAAAAAAAAAAAAAAAAAAAAACAAAAGAATGTTTAAAACAGCCCACCAAGTGTCCTTTTAAACTTAACATTATCAAAAGAAGGAAAGAGTACAGACTCACAGACTCAGTGAGGGTGAGGACTTGTAACAACATGCTCCGTCTTTTTACCTGGACAGAACTGGGGATTGAATCTGGGGGTAACATGTGCCAGGAGAGCTCTACTCCAAGCGACAGCCCTGACTAAGGATGCTTTTGAATCAAGAAGAAAAAGATGGAGTGTAGTGACTGAGACTGTCTCAAAAAAAAAAAAAAAAAAAGAAAGAAAGAAAGAAAAGAAAAGAAAGAATTCCAGGACAGCTAGGATTACTCACAGAAACTCGTCTTGAAAAACAGAGACCGGGCGGTGGTGGCACACAACTTTAATCCCAGCACTCAGGAGGCAGAGGCAGGCGGATCTCTGTGAGTTTGAGGCCAGCCTGGTCTCCAAGAGCTAGTTCCAGGACAGGCTCCAAAGCCACAGAGAAACACTGTCTTAAAAAACCAAAAAGAAAAATTTGATACAGAATATGTATCTAGAACATACAAAGAATTCATAAGCCAAATACAGCATGCATAGTACATGCCTGTAACCCCAGCAATGGAGAGACTAAGGCAGGAGCATCATGGGTTTGCAACCAGCCTTGGGCTACATGCCAAGACTCTTTTCAAAGCAACAACAAAAAATAAAGATTTTTTTTTAAAAAGAAGAACTTGTGTAACTCGACAAGGATGACAACCCAATTTATAAATGGGAAAGGGATGTAAACTGACATTTCTCCAAAGCAGACACACAAAACCTTCCTTCGAACGTGAACAGATGCTCCATGCCATTAGTCATGAAGCACACACATCCACAGCAATGAGACGCCACCTCATACCCAGCAGAAGACTGGAACCAAGGCGAGAGACTACATTTACACGGGGAGAACCAGGACTCTCAGCAACTGCTGGTGGGAATGTAAAGGGGTCAGCAACTCTGAAGCACTTGGCAGTTCTTCGCAAAGTCACCGTACAATCAAGCAATTTATTATGAGGCATGCAACTCCACCAAAAAAAAAAAAAAAACTGTACATGAACTTTCACAATAGCATTATTTATATCAGGTTAAAAAGTAAAAACATCACCAGGCAGTGGTAGCACACGCCTTTAATCCTAGCACTCGGGAGGCAGAGGCAGGTAGATCTCTGTGAGTTTGAGGCCAGCGTGGCCTACAAAGCAAGTTCCAGGACAGTCAGGGTTGTTACACAGAGAAACCCTGTCTCGAAAAAAAAAGTAAAAACATCACAACATGCAATCCATAGAAAGATAAACAAAATGTGGCATAACTATACAGAGGACTATTAAACACAACTGAAATGTGGTTTTTAAAATCTAGAGCTGGCAAGATGACTCACTTGGTAAAGGTGATTGCAGCTAATCTTAAGGACCTGAGTTTGATCCTTGAGACCCTCATGGTGAAAAAAGAACCAACTCCTGAAAGGTGTCCTGTGACCTTCACACATATCAAAGCCCTTGGCACCACCATACACCAAAAAAAAAAAAACTTTTTAGAAAAAAAGACTGCAGTGGTCTCCAAAAATGAATTTGTGACCTCAAACGTTAACAACCATTGACACATGGTCGAGACTGTGACTCAGTGTAGCCATCCACTTTCCACTGATGGCGCAAATAGAGCCGGGCCCTGGCTGTAGCTGCTGACTCAGAAGGAAGACAATGAACTCAGGGGGCAGTGGGCTCGGATCTCTGGTTCCTTGTCTACATGTCAGAGGCTCATGAGCAACAGCTTCCAACATTGTAACGTTCTTTAAAGAGATCCAAAAATACCATCTCAACATTTAATTGCCTCCCAGAATTACTACATTCACAGAAGCTATTTAGGTACAATATGTAAAAGCCCTAATTCTGCAGCTGACGGGGACACAAAGATCACGGCCACATACAACTACCCATCAGGCTAAGATAACTGCAGCTGTTGAGTCAGAAGTAGAAAGGAAGCCAAGAACACAACCACTAAAAACATTATTTCACAGGTTTTTTAAAAAAGGAGCTACTGAAAGCCTCATGTATTGTCAGAATATTGCTTATGTAACACTGGAACATTCTGACAGAAGGAAAGGACGACAGGAGGGAGGCAGGAAGCAGAGACAGAAGTAAGAAATCCTGCAGGTGCCCAAGCCATCCAAAGAAACACAAGCTCTGCTCCTGCCTTCCACAATAAAAACAATTCTGTTTCCCATGGCATCCAAGGAAGACTGCCTGCCAGAGACAGAAAACAAGTCACTACATGAAAATGTCAACTTGTTCCATGGAACACTGCACTGACAGTGAACGGATGTAAACCTTTTCATCTAGAGTCTTCGGGCTGTTTCCTTTCCAGTTTTTTAACACCATGGCCCACTATCAAATTCCGTTCAATTCACACACATCCTAACATAAGTGGACAAAAATACCACCCCAAAGTATAAAGGAGAGTGAGAATCTATAAAACACTTTGTCCTCAAACTCCTAGCAGCTTTAGCTTATTTATAATTTTAAACTGATTCAAATAAAAGCATATGGGTATATGAAAATGCTAAATGAAACCCATTATTGTGCATGCTGGGTTGACTTCTTAAGTCCAATAATTATTTCATGGAAGACACAATCATTTTATATTTATTACAATCTGGGTAATAAAGGTGTTCACTAAAGAAAAAACTATCTCAGATGACTGCATGACAAACTAAATGATGCTTCCCTTTCTCTGTACAACAACTGAGGCCACAATATGCACTATCCCCAACATCAGCTACAACCTTGTATACCTAGGCACTTCTACTGACATCGATGCCTACAGGCTTGACCGTTATTCTTTCTCCTGTGCTGGGGTGGAACCCATGGCCTCACACATGACAGACACACATGCGATCACTGAGTCACACATCCACCCGCGGGTTTTATTGTTGTCACACCTAATTCACACTAATTGCTCTTGGCATTATAATAATGTGATTTAATTAAATATCACGTAAACTGTTGAAAATTACAAAGAAAAAATAGACAAGCTTCTGTGAAAACTAAGCATTCAACTTGAAAAAATTTAATAAAGTCAAATTAGATATGGATGAGACATAGGCAAGAGAAAGACCATAAAAATCAAGAACTTAACTCATACCCCCTTAATAACCCCTAAGTTTTGCTTCAAAAAAAAAAAAAGCAAAGCAAAATTGGAAATAATAAATTATAGGTGTGCTTAATGGAAAGATGAAGGAATACCAACTAGAGCAAACAAACAACAAAAAAAAAAATCATTGACCCTACAGTCAAATATTAGTCAATGTGTTTTGTTTTTTGGTTTTGTTTTATTTGGGTTTTTTTGTTTTTGTTTTTGTTTTGTTTTGTTTTTTGTTTTTTCAAAGATAGTCAATGTGTTTTTTAAACCTGCTTCAAAGAAAAAAGGAGGCAAGGAAAGCTACAGAGGTTTAAACAAAAAAAGCACTTGGTCTGGAGAGATGCTCAGTGGTTAGGAGTGCTTACTGCTCTACCAAAGGTCCAGGGCTCAGATCCCAGCACCTACAGTGGGTGCCTCTGTGACCAAGAACTCTGACGTTCTCTCCTCACGTCTGTGGGCACCTGAACATACATACAAATAGAATAAATATTTTTAAGCACTTGTTTTTAACTCAAGTGACACCAGTGACTGAGCTTGTAGCTCAGTGGTAGAGCACTTGCTTGCACTTGAAAGGCTCTGGATTTGATCCCCATACTGCATGTATTGGGGGGGGGGGGGGATCACATCAATGACAACATATGGATTCTATCCACACCTAATTCCAAACAAGTGAGTAATAAAAAATAATAATAATATATAAGTCAAAGCTGGATACAGTGGCTCACACCTATAGGCTAAGGCAGGAGAGTTTAGGTTTGAGGTCAGCCTAGGCTACATAATGATAACTTATCTCAAAAGTAAATAAATAAGTAACAAAGAACAAAAAGGTTCAGGTGATCAACAAACAGCCGGCCTCTGAGAACCTCTCTTTCTCCTTCAATAGTTTCTTCTGTCCCTTTGTGAGTGGAAGGGACAGAAGAATGAGTCAAAGGCAGCCAGGGAAAGGGGAAAGGTTAGCTATACAAAAAAAAAAAAAATCTAAAATACTCCGAACATTCAGATCCCATAGCATTGCCACAGATTATTTATGAAATGAAAACTTTTCTTTTCTTGATTTTTTTGTTTGTTTTTCGAGGGAGCCTGGCCTGGAACTAGCTCTTGTAGACCAGGCTGGCCTCGAATTCACAGAGACCCGCCTGCCTCTGCCCCCTGAGTGTTGGGATTACAGGCGTGCGCCACCACCGTACAGCTTAATGAAAACTTTTCAATTGTGAAAAAGACTCAAAAAAACAAAACGCCACAAAAACAGTATTCCCATCACCAGAACGATATTAAAACTGATGTTACGACAGTACTGATGGTGCAGAGCGGCAGAGCGGCATGAGAACAGCGGCATACACAGGCCCCTCTGGTTCTCACTACCCAGGCTGGCAAGAGTACTTCACAGTATCAATACCTCTCGCCTCGCCTCTGGGTGGCAGGGTTACCGATGACATTTTCCTGTCTGCTTCTTCATAATTTCCTGAATCTTCCCAAAGTTGTTCCATGAACACAATGTTATTTTTATGACCAGGAAAAAAAGAGAAAGGTGGTAGAGGAGAGGCAGTAAAAATAGACAGTGTGGTTGAGGTAAGGAATTTATTGCGCCTCATTTGGCTTCTCTTCCTTCCTCCATTAGGTTCAAATGCTCCTTTAACTTAACCCCTTGTCTACCCTGAGAAGAATAAAATCTAACTTCTTGTACCAATAACTGTTACTTTTTTCCATACAGATGTCACAAGGGTTACCTGTTGAGTTAATCCATTAAAGGTTAAGCCCAATTAAAGTAACTCATGAGGATCACTGGCTAGTGATGGAAAATTGAGGGTTTTTTTTTTTTAAATTGGATCATGTCGTTATAAAGCAAAGAACAAGAAGTCTAAAGTTCTTTCAGGAAGAGCCCACAGCCTGACAGTGTGGTGTCTTCAAAGCAGAAGGGGAAAGCTGGAGCCCCGGCTGACCATACTGACCATATTTGGGGTGTCAACTAAGGGAAGTTAGCCCGATGAGGCTTGGTTTGAAAGAGCTTTCCATTTAACAGAGGGGCTGTGGGGCTGGAGATGCTGCTCAGCGGGAGCCTTAGCCAGGCATTCACAAAGCCCGGGTCTGATCACAGGAGACAAGGAATTCTGGGTGGAGAACTGACATATGCCTACAGTGGCAGCTTTCAGGAGGCTGGATGCAGGGGAATCACATGAGTTCAACACTCTGGGCGACCCAAGGGTCAGATACATGGCTGAACAATCAAGGGTACCTGAACTAAGTCTGCCAACCCACAACCCATCCCCAGGACCACAGGGTAGGAGATTTTGACATGAACATGCACATACATACACATACCATAAATGTAATTTATAACTATAAAAAATTAAAATAGCTGGGAAGTGATGGTGCACGCCTGTAATTCCAGCACTCAGGAGGTAGAGGCAGGTGGTTCTCTGAGTTTGAAGCCAGCCTGGTCTATAGAGCAAGTTCCAGGACAGCCACGGCTACACTGAGAAACCCTGTCTCAAAAAACAAAACAAAAGAAAAACAAAAAAAAAGAAAAGAAAGAAAGAAATAAGCCTAAGCTATTGTCTGAGCTTTTATAATTAATAATAAGCCTTCATGTTGTTATTGGGGAGCCAACAGTTCCAACAAAAGAGTCCCGCTATAAGCACTAGCTATATAATCATATTAAATGATTAAACTGTACCCCCCATCAAACAATAGAAGTTAGACATTTGTCTTTTTTTAATCTTAAAAACAATGATTTTTGCCTTTAATCCCAGCACTCGGGAGGCAGAGGCAATTGGATCTCTGTGAGTTCGAGGCCAGCCTGGTCTACAGGTGAGTTACAGGACAGCCAAAGACATACAGAGAAACTCTGTCTCAAAAAAACGAAAAATAAAAAAAACAATGATTTTCAGAAATATCAAGTATGTTGAACACTGCAAGAAATAAACAGAAGCTAGCACTTAAACTGATCCAAGAAACCCTTATAAATCTTTATGAAACACGATTAAGAAATTGCAGAGAAACCAGCAAGATGGTGCATCAGGTGCAGGTACCTGATGACCCAAGTTCCTGTCCCATATGGTAGGGAAGATCCAACTCCCAAGTTGTCCTCTCGCTTACACACACAAATAGTAAACAAAATATAATCTCTTTTTTTTCTCTGCATAGCCCTGGCTGTCCTGGAACTCACTTTGTAGACCAGGCTGGCCTCAAATTTACAGATATCCACCTGCCTCTGTCTCATGAGTACTGGGATTAAAGGCGTGTGCAATCACCACCTAGCAAACCATTTTTTTCTTTAAAGAAACTATAGGGATGTGAGCAGAAGATTTCACCTCACTGGATATGCTTATATCATCCAGTTCGACAAGTGCAGGCATGCACACATGTGTGTATGGGAAGGTATGCATGTGTATACAGGTGTGTACACTCATACATGCATGTGGGGAGACCAGAAATCAACACTTAGGTATCTTCTATCACTCTCCAACTTCATTCTTAATTTTTGTAATGTTTTATTTTTATTATTTGTATTTATACATGTGTATCTGTGTGAATATACAAAGGTGTGATGGTGCCTGTGAAAGTCAGAAGGTTACGGATCCCCTGGAGCAGGAGTTATAGATAGATGTGAGCCACCTGTTGTGGGTGCTAGGGACCAAACTCAGGTCCTCTGGAAGAGGAGGAAGCATTCTTAACCACTGAGCCATTTCTCCAGTCCCATCCTTATGTTTTGAGACAGGGTTTCTTGATGGATGGGTGAGTGGGTAGATGAAGAGAAAGAATTAATTAATGAGCCAATGTATAAATGACCAATGGTCCGCGAGATTTTAAAAAATGTGCATGGTGTCTACCTGTAATTCCAGCGCTAGGGTACCTGAGGACTGTCAAAAATTGAAGGCTAGCCAAGGTTACATTGCAAAAACCTGTCTCAAAACAAACAAACAAAAAAGGGGCAGGAGATATAGGCCAGTGTGTAGAATGCTTGTCTAGCATGTGTGAAGTCTTGGGTTCAGTCCCCAACACCCATAAATACATGGGTGGTCACACCTATAATCCCAGTACTCAGGAGAAGGAAGCTAAAGAAGATCACTACAAGTCCAGGGCAGCCTGACATACATAGTGAATGTGTTACCTAGACTGCTGCTGTTACCTAATAGGTGAGGACCGTGCTGGAGACCATGTATAGATAGCCCTCAGAGCAGAGATTAGAGTCAAATTAAAAGGAACTCCAGATAAATGGTTCTGTTAGTCCTCACCTGTATCAGGAGGGTATGGATCTGACTAGCCAGTTCTCTTAATGGCATGGGGCTATATAGTGAGAACCTGTCTCTCAAGAAAAAAAGGAGAGGAGAGAGGAAGAGGTAAGGAGAAGCATGGGAACCTAAACATTCACATGTGTGGGGAGCTGTAAGAAAGGACTCAAGGCTGGCAAGCAGGTGTTAGAGCTGAAACTGGGCAGAACTTCTTAATCAAAACCTAAATTTAACTTGAACTAACTAGCCAAAATTCCCCAGTAAGCCCTGCCCACACAGACAATCTAAAGAGGCAAAGGGCAAAGGGGTCTCTCCTCTTTCCTATTAATTCTCTGGGAAATGTGGTAAAGTACTCATAATCTAATCCCTACTTCTTTTTTTTTTCTTTTAGAAATGGTCTCATGTAGTCTGGATTAGCCTGTACTCCACTAGGGGAGGCTGACCTCAAACTGCTAATCTCCCCACCTCCAACTCCAAAGCACTAGGATTACAGGTGTGTATTACCGCGTCCAGTTGATTCCTACCTCTTTGAAAGCTGCATTTTGAGAGGTAGAGTCCTTGTCTACCATGGGTCACATGCTTGCTGAACTGAATACGTTACTAAAATAACTTCATGACGGCTCATCCAACAGTTCTGTGGTAGCTGATAGAATTCTACTCTGAACAGATCTAAACACAGGCCTTTCCAGCTCGTTCATCATAGATGCTGGGGCTTCACAGTGACACTGCCTTGGCTATTTAGTTAGCAATGATTTATTTTGCAACGACAAAAGCCCAGGAGACTATATATAATTTTCAGCCTCTGGATGCTATCATAAGTCATCCACAGGACACTCCAATTCTACCAGTACACCAGGAAGGGAGTTACTCTGTATTATAAGAGGCCAGGGAACCACCTGATGGGTGAGGGACAGTCTCACAGAGAACAGGTACCACTCAGGCCAGAAATAAGAACCAAATTAAAAATGTAGATAAATAGTTCTCTTGCTCTTACCCATATCACAAGGGTAAGTATGTATCTAGTTGTAAGGTGGTGCATGGTGACTGGGAGTGGTCTGGCCGGTGAGGAACGATCATCCAAGAAAGTCCCCTTCACAGGAGGATCAAGCCAACCTGAGCAGAGCTAGCTGTGTTCCCTAGAAGTGCACTCCATACAGTGACACAAGGAAACTAAGTTATACACACGATTGTGGTCATTCTCCTACATCTATGTCCTTCTCTTTTTGATTTCCTTTGCATCTGTCATGAATAGTGGGCACTGAGCTGGGCAGTGGTGGCTTACACCTTTAATCCCAGCACTCGGGAGGCAGAGGCAGACAGATCTCTGAGTTTAAGGCCAGCCTGGTCTACAGAGTGAGTTCCAGGACAGACAGGACCGTTACACTGAGAAACCCTGTCTTGGACAATCAAACAAAAAAGAAGGGGCACTGAGGACTGAGTGAGATTTAAAGGCAAATCGGCAGAGGACTGCAGGCAGGAAGCTAGGATGCCAAAGTAGCAGGATGATGAGACAGGTGTGGACCGTGTTGGCATGGTTAACCTTCCGACTTGGAAATGTTTCACGATATCTCACTTTGAAGGATTGCTTTCATAAAGTAAACATCTTCAACTTTGGTTGATATGTATGTGTTATTCTGCTAATCAAAAAGCGAATGTTCATAGCGTGAAGGCACTATTTTCTATGAGTTGAGAAGTCTGGGATATCTAGATTCTAATTCCAGCAATTTTCGAACTGGCTATAGCACTCTAGGAAAATGGGAAAGAGGAAAAGTTACAGAAGACACCACAAATTTAATGCACAGTGCTCTAAATGATCTTAACGAGCCATTAAAAGCTGAGACTCGCTGGGCGGGGGTGGCGCACGCCTTTAATCCCAGCACTCGGGAGGCAGAGGTAGGCGGATCTCTGTGAGTCCGAGGCCAGCCTGGTCTACAAGAGCTAGTTCCAGGACAGGAACCAAAAGCTACGGAAAAACCCTGTCTCGAAAAAATCAAAAAAAAAAAAAAACCTGAGACTCAGGGCCAGAGAGTCTAAGAACCCGAATTCAATTCCCAGAGTCCAAAGAGTACAAAGAGAGGAAGAACCAACTCCTGCAAGTGGTCCTCTGCCCTCTACACATGTACGATAATATGCATGACCCACCCCCAGCACATACTGAGTAAACATTTCTTTAACTGAGACTCTAAATTCTGTTGTGTCTTTCTGGACAGTAGAAATGAATTTGAATGGAACATCTAGAAGTCCTTTCTGTGCCCAATAAATTCAACAAGGATTTGTTGGCTGATCATGTTTAGTATGCAAAATGTATGACATTCTCTAATAGAGGGGGAAAAAAATCTATGCTGTTAAATTTGACAACTTTCACTGCCTAAAAAATTAAACAGCATGACACGACTTTTTTTCCTCTTAGCCATAAAATAATCATCATGGGATTTTGAAATTACACCAACCAAAAGTTATCTGTGCTCTGCTATGCTGCAATCTGATGTCAACTCCTGGTCATAGCCAATTTCATAATGCTTAGGAGAAGACCTGTAGAATCTGGCCTATCTCCCTGTCTGAACTCATCCCTACTACTCTACCCACCAAAGTCCTAGACACGTGCCTCAGATCTAATCTTTGGGTGGTCCTTTCGGTCTCCAGGGTCTTTGCCTTGACATTCCTCTTGTCCAGTTAGAATGCTCTGTTTTCTCAGTCTTTCAAAGTTGGATTTTCCCCATCGTCAGCTAAAGTACCATCTTGCTTTCTATGGCCTACCTGAAGGTGCATCCTTCCCCTAGTCTCTAGCCCATTCATTTTCTCCTTGGTACTGATGTTTTTGTCTGTTTATTGTTTTGCAGGGCTCTTACCTATCTCCAACTATTTGAAAGTAAACTCTATCTAAGTGTGCTTGAGCATGCCTTTAATCCCAGCACTGGGGGCAAACTGATCTCTACAAGTTCAAGGCAAGCCAGTCTACATAGCAAGATTTTGTTTCAAAATAAAGAAATAAAAGTAAGTTTCAAGATAAAGGTTGAGTTTTTGTTTGTGTGGTGTGTGTGTGTGTGCGTGTGTGTGTGCGCGCGTGTCCCCCTTTTTAAGTAGTGTAGTCCAAAGCTAGAGTCCATCAAACAACCTGCATGAATGAGTGAATGGGTATGGGGAAGATTTCACTCTTAGCAGAAATGTCTTAGGTACCTTTTACAATTTCAGAGCCTCTATGAATAAAGAACATTTCTTTCTATTTTCAAAGCATTGACTTTGTTCTCTTTTATGCCATGCACCAAAACACACTAGCCAGACTGATGCTTAGGAAACGAACCAGCACTTCTGGCCCAGAGACAACTGGTCTGGGCGCCTCTGGCTTGAGCCAGATCTATGACTTTCTAGGGAGTTGGCACCAAAGTCAGAATGTTAAAATAAACATCTTTGATGCTGAAAGTGGAATCCTGGTGCTCTGGCTCTGCAAAGACTAGTCCTAATTGGCCTTAGCAACTCACAAAGGCTCAAGCAAAAAAGGAACCCCATTACACAGAGACCAAAATGAACCTAGTCACCCTTCAGCAATCACCTCTAGACTGTCTAGGGATGCAACTACCATCTCACGTATGGCATGCAAAAGTTGGTTTCAGTATCTTTCTTCTTCTATTTACTAGTGGCCCTGCTCCCACTTCCTAAAGGGCACATGCACAAGCAAGCTTCATTAAACTCTTCTTTAAAGGCAAAATTCGGGCTTTGAGTCCTTGTGAGCAGAGTGTGCAGTAAAACACAGCTTGCACAAATGCGTATGCTCACAGGCTTCGGAATGAAGACTTAGGGAAAAATGTTTTCTCTGTGACACATTTAAATTTTAAAATCCTAAGCTGAGGATATATCCTCAATGGTAGAATACTTGCCTGGTATACATGAGGACCAACCTGAACTTGGTTCAAACTCATGATCCTCTAGAGGCCTCAGCCTCCCAAGTGCTGGGATTACAGGCGTGAGTCACTACAGCCAGCTACAAACGTGTAGGAACATTTTCCAAATTCTCCATAGAATTTAAGTGAATCTCTGAAGAAAAGGTGACGTGCAAAAAACAAACAAACAAAAACCAGAAACCTGTTCCATCATCAGTATGACAAAAATTAATTACAAAAAACAATGAAAATTTGAGCCAGGTGAGGGGCTTCATGTAATCCCAACACTCCAAAGAAGACAGGAGGATGGTGAATTGGAGGCCACACTGGGCTACATAGGACCATGCTTCAAAAAAATAAAAGTAATCATATAGTTGTAGAGATGGCTCAGTGGTTAAGAGTTAAGTGTTAACTTAAGAGTTAAGAGTTAAGAGTTAAGTGGTTAAGAGTTAAGAGTTAAGAGTTAAGTGGAAACTCTTCCAGGGAACCAGGGTTTGATTCCCAATACCCATAAGGCTGGTGGCTTACAATAGTTCCAGGAGATCTGATGTCTTCTTCTGGCCTCCAGGGGCATCAGTAGCAGGTGGTACAGAGGCCAGCAAAACACTGGCACACATTAATTAGTTAATTTGAAAATAATTTTAAAAGTAAAAAAAGAAATAATCATGTGTGGTAGCTAGCGCACACCTATAATCCAACAAAGGAGAAACTGAAGCAGGAGAGCTTTCAAATTCAAGACCTCTGTGGGCTGCACAGTGAGTTCCTGGCCAGCCTGAGCTACGGAAAGAATCTAGGGAAAACAAAAAGGTTGAGAACGTACTCAGTGATGCAATTACTTGTGTAACAGTATTCAATCCCCAGCACTCTAATAAGTAAATATTTTGAGGTGTTCCAAAGCAAAAAAAAAAAAAAAAAAAAGCCAATGTTTTAGCCAGGTGGTGGCAAGTAGCTTTAATTTCAACATTCAGGAGACTGAGGCAGGTGGATCTCTGTGAGCTCAAGGTCAGTCTGGTCTACAAGAGCTAGTTCCAGGACACAGAGAAACCCTACCTCAAACAACAATAAATAAATAAATAAAAATAAATAAAATCAAACAAAGCGTTATGAAAAACTATTCTGAATAAATTTCATAGCCCAATGTAGTAATGTGGTGGTTCATGCCTATAACCCCAACACCAGGGAGCCTGAGGCAAGAGGGTCAATCACCAAGAGTTTCAGACCAGTTTGGACTCTAGAGTGTTACACTGAGGAACTTTAAAGCAGCACTTGAAATAGTAGCAGGCATCTTGCACGAAAGCATAGCATGTGGCTTGTGTTTACCTATCCAGAACCAATGGCACTTTGGGTCAGGAGCTCTTCCCGGGACTAGTCGGCCTTGTCTTACTGACTGTAGCGCCCGATGAGAACGATGACAACATTTCTTACCTATTTCTTAAGTGCCGAACACTGCACGGACAGCATTACACACAGCAGTTAATCTTCCCAACACTCAAAACTGGTGTGGTGAGTGCTCCTGCCATCCCATTGCAGATGAAGAAATCCAAGCACAAAGAGGTTTAGCAGGTCAGTATTCGGGGCCCAGAACAGCCCTGCATTAAACAGCAGAGCATTCAAACCAGGCAGTTTTGGGTAAAACTGATGCTCTTACCAAGAACCAGTGACAGGCGACTGAAGGATACATGCTGAAATAACATTTTGGCCAAACGCTTCCCGAGTCATGTGTAGTTTTAAATACACACAGAATGTAGCTATCTATTCTTTGTTCCAGCCATCCAACTAGCTTGAAGGTACAATTAGGCACAGGAAACAGACTATAAGTAATAGGAGAGCGGAAAAATCTATTTCAAACAAACAAACAAATCCTCTTAATACTTTATAGTGTTCTACGAAAGAACAGAGAACCTTGGGCTATGCGGCTCAAAAAAGAAAAAAAAAAAGGAAATCAAAGCAGGTAGGACAAAGGAAGACAGGGTGAGCGGCTGACCAAAGCCTGTCGCTCCCATGAGCCCTTCTGCAGTGGCGCTCAAAACACTGCAGTGCTGCCAGCACCGAGTCTCAGCTCCTGGAAGCCATGCTACAAAGGTACCAACACGCACATAGGAAAAGAGCTCCTTTTCTCAACATTCTTCTCTTCGCCCCTGAGTCCTACTCTGGGAAGTTTGAGTTAACAGAGGGTTTGGACAGGGGCCAGCTTCGCTTATTGTTGGACAGAGTGCAGTAGCTTAGTCAATAAATGAAGTTTGCTTTAGCTTCTCAGTCCTTGGAAAGGGTCACGTAGAAAGAGGGGGGTCATAAATAGTTCTCTGATATACAGAAAATGCCTATTGCCTAACCTCTCCTATCAACACAGGCATCGTCGGAATTATCTGGGTCTGACTTTTATCCAGCATCAGAAGAAAAACCCAGACCATTCAGAAACACAAAGGAGGAAAGGAGATAAAAAGGGGGGAAAAAATCATACACCTTTAAAGGGGTGGGGGGGTAACCTATTGTAGAAAGAGATGTAGAAAGAGAAAAACAATCATCTGCCTCCATTTGACCTGACTGCATAAGATTTCCACTGCAGGACATACGGAGAAAAATCTATTGCCCTGAATAACAGACGCAGCGGCTCCCGCAACTTCTAGTACCTAGGCACCTTTCCTGCCATTATATAACCAAACCAAGGCCTTACTAGGCCATCACACTGCATGCCAGCAGCTGTTGGGCACATCTCAGCTGTCAGTGTCAAAGGACCCCTTCCAAAATGAATCCAGATAAGCAGGGAGCAGGCCAAAATATACCACGGTTCACACTGAGCATGTGACAGTTCCTTGTGAACTGAGCTTCACTCATGTCGTCAGAGTCATTTAAGTAGCGAAAAGATAGGGCACTTGGAACTGGAGCTAGGACACTGCACACTGCTACAGAAGCACAAACAAACGCTGGCGTGGTCTCTCCCACACATGCAACTCATTGTCCCGGCCATTTCAGCCTCATTCGGGTCTGAATATTTCCATACATAGGAATTGCATAACTGCACGCCACAAACGATCAAAGATAAAAACCAGCATAAACAGTGACACCCGTCTATAAACAAGTCAGTGCTGTAAAGGCTGCAGTCCTAAAGGATACCAAGGTCTCAGAGAAAAAACTCTATACATAAACACACACACACTAGAAAGCAGCCAGACCAACCATAATTAGGCACTGGCTTTGCTGACTACTGAAGACAGAAATGTCCCTTTTATATATAAAGCCAAGAATCAACTATTTGCAATTATGTTTATAAGACACTCAACCCAGCCTGTCATAGATTTTTTAAATCAATATTTTGGTATATCTAAGAGTTGGAAGATTCAAAATTCTTTAAATCATAGAAAACATAGCCAGACAACCAATTATGTTTGTGGAGCCCATTTCCCAGAGGTCAGGGCAAAATAATCACAGAAGCAGAGGGGAAAGGATAGGCGACAAGGACAGAGGCATATTGTTTGTAAACACAAAGCTTGGCTTGGTCAACAGTAAACAGGACTCCACACACTGTGGGGGGAAGGAGAAGCAGCCTCCAACTCCAGCTGCCTAGCTGAGGGATTGCAACAGGAGAGGCGCACTTGAGTATGTCACTTGGCTCTGAATACTTGAGGCCCTCTTGTAAAAACTGACAAAAAAGGCTTGCAGGGGTCCCACCAGAGGAAGTGAAACTGACCAATCACTCCTCCACAGCCACCTACCCAGCCACCCTAGGAAGAAGGGCCCCTAGTCGTCTTTGACAGAG
The DNA here is from genome assembly GCF_018167655.1 of Microtus oregoni. NCBI lineage: Eukaryota > Metazoa > Chordata > Mammalia > Rodentia > Cricetidae > Microtus > Microtus oregoni. Next base: position 2,816,777 of record NW_024543831.1, on the reverse strand, counting down.
AAGAGAGGAGAGGGAAGGAACTTCAGGTTGCACGTAAGCAGGAGACAAGGCCCAGATAGGGAGTGACTACCATAAAAGCCAAAACAAGGTAGGGAAGATAACCAGCGGCTAGGGCGAGGAGGTGAGGGGAACTGGTGTGGCTTGGGGAGGAAACAGCAGAAGCTGTAAAGGTTTTTCATTAGCCAGGCTGAAGAAAAACTCGAGCTACTGTTTTAAATATAATGAATGACTCCATTAAAAGTATCCATTCATGTGACGTATTGAGCAAAGGAAATTGGGAACTCAAATGGGCTTTGTGGGTTCCATCAAAACTAAAGGATTCCTCGATGCTCTCAATGAAGAAGGCTACGTAAAAGTGCTCCCTCTATTTCCTTAGAAAAATATTTTATGTATATACATACATGGCTTCCTAATTGACCTTGGCCAATTTCACTACTACAGCTCCTCAAATCCCTTGGGAACCAAAGGGCCCAAATGTGTATAATTCTTTAGTGTCAATCCCTACCGAAAAACCCACCCTGGGCTCTACAAAGCCCACAATTCCAGACCCTCTGACAACAAAAAATAATCAACAAACCATGTATCCTAAATTGTTTAACCCTTGGTTAGCTAATGCCACCAGAAACCCAGACCTTTGGAACCTCTGTTCATGGGTCCCTTCCATTTTTCCCCGTATTTCCCCGTTTTCTTTACTGTCTCCTCCAATAATCAAGTGTGCGACTCCTCAGGCTTCCAACTGACACCATCTATCAGTCTTAAATAATCAAACGTGGATTCCTATCTCTGCCATAGGTGCCAGGTCCTTCGTATCTTGCACCCACTGCACACCCTCAGTTCGTGTCCCAGCCGTCCAGCAGCCTTTGGGAAACTTGAGGTGGCCAGTACGTCTCCCCCATCCTGTGGTCCACATTTCATATGCCCCTGCCCTCATTTCTGATGGTTTCCTAATTGCTGGTTCCGGAGTCTTCCTGGCGTGCAGTCCGCCGGCCCCCTGAGAGTTCCAACGCCTCCTTTCCAGTCACCCCCTTGCACCCTGCGCACAGCCCCAAGGACCCCTTAGGTGCCCAGTTGCTCAGCTCTCCCCCTCGGCCGCTCCGCTGTGGGGTCCCTGCCTTCTCCCGCCGTCACCGCTGCTGACCCTGACCCGAGCCCCAGGGAATCACGTAGTCCCCTGGCCCGACCGCCCTGCAACGCCCCCCGGGGCAGCGCAGCCCGCAGCCGCGCGGTCCCCGGAGCCACTACCTTGGCCTTGGTGACGAGGTGCGTGGCCCGCTTGACCACAGCGAAGTTGCCCTTGCCGATGGTGCGGTCGATCTCGTAGTAGCCGATGCGAGCGGCCATCGACCCCCGGGAGGCCGGGGCTGCGGGACGCGGCTGGCCGGCGGCCGGGGGCACAGCGGCGGGGGCTGCCGGGGGCCCCGCGGCGGGCGGAGGCAGCAGGCGGCCGGCCGGCCCGGCTCCCCCTGCTCCGGCCACGGCTACCCCGCCAGCTCCGCTCGCCGCCGCCGCCGCCATCTTGTTGTGCAGTGAAACCTCCGGGGCCGCGGGGAGCCGGCCGGGGGGGAGGGGGCGCGGGGGGGGGGCCGAAAGAGGGGGGTTGCCGACAGACGTCACTCCGGGAGGCGGGGCTCCCGCGCCGCCGGGCGCCGGGCGCCTTGGCAACCGCGCGTCACGTGCGGACGCGCGTCACTGCCCGGAGCCATGGCAACCGTGACCTCACCGGGCGAACTCGACCTTCCCGCGTGGGTCTCTGTTCCTGAGGCGCCGGCTCCCGAGTGCCCCCCTCTGGAGAACAGGCAGTGAAAACGTAGAGGGTCTGCAGCAACTTCTAAGCTTCCGCCGCGCCTAGCAAGGTTGGGAACCAGAACCTCCGACGGCTCCTGCTTCGTTGATGGGATCCCTGCTCTGACCTGTGTCCCAGTTCAGTCACCACCAAACCTCCCTTAAAAGGATTTCCTCATCACCAAAAATACCAGCCTTGTCCCACTTTAGCCCTGGAGGCCACAGAGGCAGGAATAGCTACAGTATTTAAGCAACTGTAACCAAGTTGGTAGCAAGGCAGGGGAATTGTTCAGCAAAACTCTTACAAAACCCAGTTCACCTTGTACAACCTACTGGTCAGAACACAGAAGAATGGGGAAGTTAGAGTTTGCATATTCAAGGACGATAAACCTAGCCCAAACAAGCATTCCAGTCGTTGGGTGGGTGAGGGCCAGAAAAGGTGTGTCATTTTCTTTCCTGCACCTCCCTCCCCACCCACCCCCACCCCCACCCCCACCCCGTCTCGGAACAATTTGTCAGAATTTCTGCACTCCTTTTCTCTTGTCGGTCAGTACCGGTGGGGTGCTGATGCTCATTGCCTCAAGAGCCATGTCATGTTTAAAGATGAGCACTCCGTTAAGCAAAATAGGTAAATAATATAAATTCCATCCCTACTAATGACTCTCCAAGGACATTAAAGATGATCAAATTAATAACCCCAGCAATAAAACTCATATCCCTCTTTCTTCCCTCCAGTTATCTGACATTCCACATCCTGGGCTGTTCCCAAGCCTCCCCCTCCTCCTTCCTTATTAAGTAGATTGATTTAGCTGCCTCTGGTGGGGATAGGAAATTGGGATGTAAAGGCGAGAGATAGCCTTCGGCCTGTTAGGAAAGGAGAGAAGGCTGTGAACATTCCTCTGTTAAAGTGTGTTCCACGTATCCACTGCTGATCTACCCATACTCTCTCCATGGCACAGAAGTGTTATCAAGTCACTGCCTGTGCAATAGTTAAAACTGGTGTGTGAGAAGGGAAATACGTACTTACTCTCTCTGACCAGAGGACATTTCGTAACCCCGTCTGACATGAGTAATGGCTGGGACTAGGATGGGATGGAGGGGCCATCCCACAATTGACTTGGATCAGTTCCCTGGTGGCTGTTTCAAATTGCCAACACAATTCACACTAATTGGCTCCTTTACAAGCAAATAAGGACAGGATGAAGTAGACCTTGCCGCTTAAACCTATTCATCAAAGTGAGATCACTCAATCCCAGATGAATGAATGGGTGTGGCCAGCCACCCTTACCACTTCATGGTCTTTACTTGCCTCTAGCAAAACCAGTAACTTTGGAGCTAGACATAGAATGAATATTCGTCTCCTTGCGGGGCAGGGGTAGCTGTGCTGGTGAAGCCAAGATAAACAGTCTTTCTCTCTTGAAGCCTGAGAATTGGTTCTGAAACCACTCTTGTCAGTGGCTGTGCACTGGATAGGTAGACTAGGCTGGTCTCAATCTCACAAAGATCACCTGCCTCCGTCTCTGAAATGAAAGGCCTTCGGCCACCATGCCCAGCTAAGCAAGGTCTCATTTAGTACAGGGTAACTTCAGACTCCCTGTGTGACCAAGGGCAATCTTGAATGGGTGACCCTCCCTGCTTACACCTCCCAAGTGCTGGGTTTACAGGTGTGTACCTATTTGCCTGCTTACGTGGTGCTGGTTATCGAACTCAGGACTTGGTGCATGCTCTACCATGCAATCAGTCTTACCAACTGAGCTGCATCCCCATCCTCATCCTATTCTAATTATTTTATTCTTCCCACCCTCCCACCCCTGCCACCCCATCTCACCTCCACCCACAACCCCTGCCCCCACCAAGAAAGCATTGAGGAGGACCTAGAAAAAATGGAGCATTGCTTTAGTTTCCAAAGGGACCTATCTCGCTGGTTCCCTAGCAGTGAGTGTAGGATAGCCAGGTACTGTGTCGTGTATGTCCCTCACCTTTGTGGAATGGGGCCAGAAGGTAGGTGAGAAGAAAACAGAAAAACTGAAGTCATGAACAAATTCATCAAAAGTGACCAAAGAAAAAGACAAATAGTTTAGATGAAGACTATTGAGGACCAAAGACTGAGCTAACATTGCTGTGGTATGCTCAGAGACCTGTGTTCAAGCCTTAACACCACAGAAGAAGAATGACAATAACGTTTGCCAGGCACTGAACTGCACAGTATACACATATGAAATCACTTAAGACTCACAACAAGCCGGGCGATGGTGGCGCACGCCTTTAATCCCAGCACTCGGGAGGCAGAGGCAGGTGGATCTCTGTGAGTTCGAGACCAGCCTGGTCTACAGAGCTAGTTCCAGGACAGGCTCCAAAGCCACAGAGAAACCCTGTCTCGAAAAACCAAAAAAAAAAAAAGAGGGACAGTGGGGGCACACACCTTTAATCCCAGCACTTGAGAGGCAGAGGCAGGCGGACTTCTAACTTCAAGGCCCGTGCAAGTTCCAGGACTAGTTCACAGAGAAACCCTGTCTCAGAACAAAAGAAAGGAAAAGAAAACGGCTCACGACAACCTCTGGAGAGACATTATATAATAATCTGAATTCTGCCGATAAGGAAATGAGAAATGGAGGGATTTAGGGGAGTTAGGGAATTGTCCAAGGTCACAAAGAAAGAAAGTGCGAGAAATGGAATCAAACTCCTAAGCCTGTGTCTGGGGCTTCTTTCCCCGATTGTTATAATCCATATAAGGGAAGAAGCCAGGAGGAAAAATGTCTTTCTTACGTCAGGGTGACTGAGCTAGCATTCAGCCTAGTATAGAAGTTTTCATTTGGAATGCACCCCTAAAAGCTCATATGTTAAAGGCTTGGTCCCCAACTTAGCTTTATTGAGAGAGATTGTGGAAACTTTATTAAGTGGTGGGACCTGGCGGGAGGGCTTTAGGTGATCAGAAAGCAAGTCTTTAGAAGGAATTGTGGGATTAGGAAATTAGCGTCCCTTGCTCTTTGTTTTGCTTCCTGGCCATGAAGTGAAGAGTTTTTCTCTGCCGTGTGCTCCCTCCATGTTGTCTTTCCTTGACACAGGCCCAATAGAAACAGGGCCCTAGGAAGCTCTTCTCTTTAGAAGCTGAGTGTCCTGTGTATTTGTTATGGTAAAGTGAACACTGATTGAAACAACAGTGGAGAAGAGGGGTTGAGGATTCCTAGAAGCAAGACAAGAGCATCAGAAGTATCTGAGCAGCAGATAGTACAGCTCAGTGAAGGGCCTGTGACAGCTCTGCTTATAAAACACCCCCAGAGGACTTGCTCTTCACTAGGAGAGAACATCACTGCCCTCCTGAATTGTCGCAGTAGGGGTATCCCTGCTTTTGGTAGAGGAATGACTTGGGTTGCTGAAATCCCAGAGACATGAATGGCATTTAATAGTAGAGAAAAGAAATAGCTGCAATCAGCCACTACATCCAAAGACTCATTTTCTGAAACAGCAAAGGTACATTCATTCAAGGACAAAAATGAAGCTTTCCCCAATGTGGTGTCATTCTGTCTGGTTGCCAAAACCTGAAAAGCCCAAACCAAGGCACTCTTGATGGAGATGATAAAACAGAAAGATGATAGAACAGAGGATAGCCTGTGAGGTGGCTCATTGGCTCACCAGGTGAAAAGTTCATGCCGTGCTAACCTCACAACCCAAGTTTCAAACCAGCAACCCATGTACATGAGCCAGATGTGGCGGCACGAGCCTGTAATCCCAACACTCCTATAGTGAAATAATAGACAGAGACAGGCAGGCCACCTGGAAGCTCAAGGGCCAGGAATAAGAGATACACTGCCTCAGCAGGGTCAAAGCAGAGAACTACCTCCTAAAAGTTGTCCTCTGGCCTCACCCTGCCCCATGGAATGTATATAATAATGCTATATATATGCTCCCGAGGTGCACAAGTATATATACATAGATAATAAAATCATAAAAGGGGCCATGAAGATGGCCCAGGGGTAAAGGTGCTTGCTGGCAAGTCTGATGATACCTCTTTGATCTCTGGGATCCATATGGTGGAAGGAGAGCACCAACTCCTCCTGCAAGTTGTTTGATGACCTCCACGTGTACCATGGCTTGCACAGGAGGACACACAAGCAAACAAATAAATAAATGAACAAATGTAATTGGAAAAATTTGAGGGACAGGAATATAACTCTGTGGTAGAGTGCTTGCCTAAGCATATATGAGACCCTAAGTTCAATTCATAGCATCTCAAAAAGAAAAGACGTTTGCCTTCTATAAATGGTACAAAATCTGAGGACCGGGGGCTGGAGAGATGGCTCAGCGGTTAAGAGCACTGACTGCTCTTCCAGAGGACCCGGGTTCGATTCCCAGCACCCACATGGCAGCTCACAACTGTCTGAAAATGCAGTTCCATGAGATCTGACACCTTCACACCAACAACATAATAAAGTTAAGTAAATAAATAAAAAAAAGTTAAAAAAAAAAAAACAAAAAACAAAATCTGAGGACCTGTGCCAGGAATGGTCCATAAGCACTTGGGAAGCTGAGACAGGAGGGTTGCCATATGTTCAGGGCCGGCCTAATTTTAAAATATTATGAGTATTTTGCCTGCACGTGTGTATATGGACCCCATGTGCCTGCAGAAGCTAGAAAACGGACTTGAGTCCCCTGGAACTGGGGTTGCAGATGGTTATGAGCCGCAACCATGTGCATGCTAGAAACCGAACCTAGCTCCTCTGTAAGGGCTACCCCCACCTCACCTAGCATGCTTGGCCATTTTCAAAGGTCCACTTGGCCTCTGTGTGTGTCCTCACCATATTGCCTCATGGATTTTCAGATCTCTGGGACCTTAGGAGGGTCCAGTCACTGGACACCTCTGGCAGCATCTCTCAAACCCAACGTTGCTGTGTTTTTACTCTGCTAATTTTGAAACAAAGAATTTACTACCTGGGCCACTATGCCTGGCTTTAAGAAAAGGTTTTATAGCATAAACATTTGAGAGTAGATCATTGAGGAAACCTCAGCATAAGGTACATACATGTTTGTGGGGAAAAGTTGCCTGGGTGGATTTTTTTTCCCTACTGAATACTCCATGATATTCTTTTTTTTAAAAAAAATTTTTTTATGGTTTATTGGTGTGAAGGTGTCAGATCCCCTGCAACTGGATCTTCAGACAGTTGTGAGCTGCCATGTGGGTGCTGGGAATTGAACCCGGGTCCTCTGGAAGAGCAGTCAGTACTCTTAACCACTGAGCCATCTCTCCAGCCCCTCAATGATATTCTATATAAAACCAAAGATGGAAGCTAGAATGTACCTTAGTGAGGAGACAGCTTTTGCATGTGTAAGGGCCTGGATCTGTACATACTCCCAGCACTGCAAAAACAACCACCAGCAAGGAAACCCCCAAAGGTTGGTTTATTCATTTATTAGAGGAAGATACTGAGCCTGAATACTAATACAGTCACATGTAAACTTAGAAAACCTGTAGGGCACAGTGACACCCAGTCTGAAAGTTGAAGCAGGACTGGTTGAACCTTGGGCAGGACTGGAAGCAGACCTGGGTGGGATTGCACAGCTTTAATTCCCACACTCAGGGGGCAGAGGCAGGTGGATTTCTGTGAGTTCGAGACCAGCCTGGTCTACAGAACAAGTTCCAGGACTGGCTACATAGCTACTGAGAAACCCTATCTCGAGAAAAAAACAAAAACAAAAACAAAACTTTTCTATCCTTTGTAATTTTCCTCTTTTGCCCAGATGAGAAGTGTAACTACTTAATAATACTTAATATTTTGATGTTTTTTATTTTGTTTTGGGCTTTTTGTATGTGTTTGTTTTGAGACAAGGTCTCACTATGTAGCCCTGGCTGACCTGGAACTGGCTAGCCTCAAGCTTACTATCCTCCTGAATTTGAGAAGTGCAAGCTTGTCCCACCAATCCTGGAGAAGTCTGGGCATATTGGTTTTGTTTTATTTATTTATTTAGTGTGTATTGTTGTGTACACATTTATGTGTAGAGGCCAGAGGGCATTGTTAGTCATCTTCTCTTCCTCTGCCTTGTTGTTGTGTTGGGTCTCTTGGAAAACCTGGAGCTTGCTGGTTTACCTACACTGGCTGACCAACAAGCCATGGGCACCCTCCTTGTCTCTGCTACCCCAGAATTAGAATTACAAACATACACTGCCAAGTGGGTTCTTACAGGATCAAACTCAGGCCTGGCTGGTATTCTTATATATCAAGTACTTTGCTGGATGAGACACATCCCCAGTCTTTGGGAGGGTTTATTGGTTTGTTTGAGGCGAGGTCTTACATGGCCCAGATTCTCCTTGAACTTACTAAGTAGCCAAGATGACTTTAACTTTCTAATCCTCTTGTCTTCCAAGTGCTGGGATCACAGGTGTGTGCCACCATGCCCAGCTAAAGGCTTGCGTATTTAGATCCTTTTTCTTAAATATAAAAGCCTACCTAAGATTCTAGGAAGTCAGGACATTTCATAGAAAATAAAGACATACTTGGGAGTTTTCCTTTGTGTCTCTGGCTCTGCACCTAGTTCTCTTCACCTCTGTACTAGCCAAAGTGTCTCCAGTGCACAGTACCTGCCTGAGAATTGCCTCTGGATCCCAAGTATTCCTGTTCAAACCTTCACCTGTTTTCCCGCCTAAACCTGATGCTCGGCTTCTTGCACTGCGCGGCTTTTACTTGGGTCTTCTATCAGCGTTTCCAGCTGATGGCCAAGCACATTTTCTGCTGCTGGGACCAGCTTCTACAAGAGCTGAGCTACTTCTCTTTGCTACTTGTCAGGCCCCAGTAAAACTGGAAAAGCAAATGAATCCTCTCCCTTGTCTGCAGAGACACCTGCTGGTAGAAGCCTGAAGTACACGTGTTACCCTTTTCTGCTTTCCTAGGGCCATCTAGTTCTTTCTGTTTAAACTTCAGGCTATTGAAAACCACAAGCCCAGAAAGATGGAATCCAACTGGAGCTGGCTGCAGGAAGCAGAATTTCCTTGTGGCCGGAAAGAAAGTACAGTGGAGAATAGGGAGACAGATAATGGGTAAAGCGCTCGCCGCGCAAGCATAAGAACCTGAGTTCAGGGTACATGGGAGTTCACCCCTTTAATCACAGAATTCGGGAGGGGGAGGTGGAGGCCTCCGAACCTCTGTGAGTTTGAGGCCTGTGGAAGCTAGAAGAAGGCATCGGATTTCCTAGAGCTGGAATTACAAGCAGTTGTGGACCGCCCGTATGAATGATGGGAAACAGACTTGGGATCTCTGAAAGAGCGGAACCATCTCTCCAGCACTTCCTGTTTCATTTAGCTCCTACTCTATAGTGTAGGCTGTCTAGCTCAAGCATTGCTCCTCCTCAGTCTCTCTAGTACTGGGATTACAAGTGTGAGCCATCCTGCCTGGCTTCTTTTATTATTTAGTAAACGTCTATTTTTTATTTTATTTTTTACTTATTTATTTGTTTTGTTTTGTTTTTCCAGACAGGGTTCCTCTGTGTAGCTTTGGTGCTTGTCCTGGAACTCACTCTGTAGACCAGGATGGCCTCTGACTCACAGAGATCCGCCTGCCTCTGCCTCCTGAATGCTGGGATTAAAGGTGTGCACCATAGCCACCCGGCTATAAGCATCTATTCTTGAGAGTTTTATTGCTGTTTTGCCTTATTAGGGCTGGAACCCAGGACTTTATAGGTGTTAGGCAATAGTTCTGTCACCTATATTTTCAGTCCAATTGAATTAAAATTTAAATTCAATTTAAAGGTGCGAGCTCAGGCAGTAAAGGCTTCAACCGTCCAGTCTGAGGAGCTGAGGAAGACCCCCTGGGATCCGTGTGGTAGGAGGAGAGAACCTTCTCTGAAAGCTGTCCCCCTGACTTCCACATATGCAAACAGAGTAGGTGCAAGAATGCATCAAAAAAGGAAAAATTGCGTGGGGCTTGGTGGCCATCTCAGCACTCAGAGACAGAGGCAGGTGGATCTCTGTGAGTTCAAGACCAGCCTGGTCAACATAGTGAGTTCCAGGTCAGTCAGAGCTACACAGTGAGATGCTGTCTCAAACAAACAAAGCAAGGGCTAGAGAGATGGCTCACTGGTTAAGAGCACTGGCTATTCTCCAAGAGAATCTGGGTTCAATCCCCAGTGCCCACATGACAGCTCACAACTGTGAGTTCATTTTCAGGGCATCTGACACAGACATACATGCAGGCAGAACACCATGTGCATAAAAATAAGTGAACCATATTGAAAAATGTACTTTTAAAAAATTACTGCAAGGGTGAGGTATGCTGAGACTTCATCAATGAACCCTTGCTGAGACTTCATCAATGAACCCTGTGCCCAGGGTGTTCTAGAATCCTTATCGGCCTTGCCTAGCTTGAAATCCTGAGAAGGCACAGCCCTATTGCAAAGAACCTAGATCAGCCGGGCGGTGGTGGCGCACACCTTTAATCCCAGCACTTGGGAGGCAGAGGCAGGTGGATCTCTGTGAGTTCGAGACCAGCCTGGTCTACAAGAGCTAGTTCCAGGACAGGCTCCAAAACCACAGAGAAACCCTGTCTCGAAAAACAAAACAAACAAAACAAAACAAAAAAAAAAAAGAACCTAGATCATAGAAACCCACCCCAGGAAGGTATCCAATATGCAGTTCTCAGGTTTTATATTATTATTATTCAAGTCAGGGTTTCTTTATGTAGTGCTAGCTGTCCTGGAACTCACTTTGTAGACCAGGTTGGCCTCAAACTTACAGAGATCTACCTGTCTCTCCAGAGTGCTGGGATTAAAGGTGTGTGCTGCCACCACCAACCCCACATAGGTCACCACCACTGCCCTACTGCCCTCAGATTTTAAATCAACCTTAGTAACTGAGATTCACTCTACTGACTTCCAGACATCAAGTATTCATGAATTCCTTGTTTGACAGAGTCCAAAGTTTCAGGTCAGCTCACTCGCATTACCCTGCAGCCAGGCCCCTGCCTCAGCTTTCAGTTTCAATCTTCCTGCTCACCCCACCTTTCCCCACCCAGATGCGGGCTCCTTAGCAAGGCCTGTTGTCATGGCTTACTCCTGAACATGCATTGTCTGCAGTTTTACCTCTCCTTCAAGGTATATATTCACTGGTTTTCCCTTCTCATTAGCTCAAGCATTATGTCAGTTCAGAACCAGATTAACTAGGTTCAAATCCTAGCTCCACAATTCATTAGCTATGTGAACTTGAGAAAATTAGCTAATTTCTCTGGGCCTCTGGCTTCAACTATAAAATAGAAACATTAACAGTGATCTTTCCATAGGATTGTTGAGAAAATTATATAAATTACTGTTGCCAAAAGTCAAAATTACGAAATGAATACTTTATTTTTTGCATGGATATGCTTGTCTTTGGAGGTCAGAGGTTGTCAGCTGAGCATCCTCCTCAGTTGCTCTCTACCCTGCATCAACATGTGGAGACCGGGGCTTTCTTGAACCGCGAGCTTCACAGTTCATATGGTCAGCTTGGACTGCAGATTCTCTAGTTCAGCATCCCGAGCACTGGAGTTAAAGGTGGGTCTGGTGATTTGAGCTCCAGTTCTCACACTTGCACTGCAAGCGCTTTACCAACTTAGCTACCTCCTCAGCCCCAATAAACATTTTTTAATTAAAACATTTAGTTTTAAAATCTTAATTACTTCAAATTTTAATGTATTTGGGTGCATGTGTGCTTGGATGCATGTATGCGTGCCTGCATGTGTGCATGCATGCATGCGTGCGTCTGCCTGTCGGTTAGTCTGTAGGTCAGAGGACAACTTTATGTTCTCTCCTTCCACCTTTATAGGTGGGTTACAAGGGTATAACTCAGATTGCTACACTTTCCTCGCAAGTTCCTTTATCCACTGAACCATCTCACTGGCCCTTGATGACTTTTCTTTTTCATTTTCAATGAGGACCTCATAAAATGGAACAAGTGTTCCAATAAGCCAAGCAGAGGAGGTTAGTTATATAGAGAGAAGATGCTGAAGGAAGCAAAAATAAAGCAGGCAGATCAGTCGTGTATTTGCCTTTTAAGGCATGGCAAAAAGACTGAGCAGTGGAAATATAGCTGATGGCTGACATCAGGTTACCTTTCTCAAAAGAACTAAGGCAAATAGAAGTTTGGCTATCAAGCTTACAACTGGCCTGTTTGGTACATTTTGCTCCCTTGTATCCTTCTGTTTCTCAGAAAGGTCAGATAGCAACTTAGTTTCAACTTGGTAAACTGGAACATTAGTATGAATGACCCATTTTTATTTGTACAAAATTGATACATAATATCTGGGGTACTACATGATAATTGATCCATGAATCCAACATTTGTCTGGGTCTGCTATAGGAGCTTTGCCCAAAACAATGGCTTCAGATTTTTTTTTTAATGAAAGGAGATCTCATATGTAGCCCTGGCTGACCTGGATAGGACCAGGCTGGCTCAAACTCACTTTCTGAGTGCTGGGATTAAAGCATGTTCCATCACACTCAGCTTTCACTTTAATTTTCTTTCTATTTCTTTATACTTTGAGACAGCTTCATTTACTCCAGGTGCCCTCAAACTTTCTTAGTGTGTATGGGTATTTTGCCTGCATGTGTGACTGTACACCATGACTGTGCTTAGTGCCCACAGAGGCCAGAAGTGTCGTCAGTTCCTGGAACTGTAGTTAATAGTTACAGATGATTGTAAACCTCCCTATTGGTGCTGGGAATTGAACCTGGGTTCTCTGGAAGATTAGCCAGTGCTCAAACTCTGAAATCCACCTGCCTCTGCCTCCCAAGTGCTGGGACTAAAGCATGTGCCACCAATGCCTGTCACAATTTTTTTAAAATATTTATTTATTTATTATGTATACAATATTCTTGTTGGCTATGCTTGTCAGCAGGACCTCCCTAATATGAGAAAATCTGACAGTTTATTGATCTATGATGGGTCTACAACACTGGTTTGTTAATTTCTGTGTACAGATCCAATTGGTCCTCCAAATTTACTAATATCTCAAGATTGAGATATTTGGCCAAATAAGAGGAGGGAATGTAAGACTTTAAGACAATCCTGAAGCCATTTTTGACAATTCTGAATCCTCTCAGCCTCTGTGCCACAGTGCTTCCCCTCCTCCCCTGGGAACCAAGGACCTAACAGCTACACTCGCACGTACTCAGTTCCTGAACAATTACCCATATACGTATGTTTTGGTTCGGTCCCCTGGGAAACCGGGTCAAAATGACCTCTTACCTCATCTGATCTGGCAACAGCTCTCCAGTCAATTATTGGTAATAGCCCTTTCGAATAAGCCAATCGGAATAGTCAAAGAACAACCCCCCCCCCTTGCTTCTGTGGCCCCTTTAAAAGTAGACTGTACCAGCTATTCGAGGTCTCTCAGCTTCCCGAATGCTGGGGGACCCTGTCATGACAGAATTAATAAAATCGTCATGCTTTTGCATCGGCTGTGGTGTGTGAGATGGTCTCTGGGGGCGACTCCTTCTCGGTGTTTGGACGCTAGAGTCCAACACCACATTGTGAGGAGAGAACTGACTCTCACATATTGTCCTGTGACCTCCACATGCAGAATGTCCTCCGCCCACGCCCACATACGCACTGCCTCTTAACTCTTCCTGAATCTACCCCCTGCCTCTCTGCCATGACCAACTTTATGTCATTATCTTCTCCTCCTTTTTTTATAGTTTTTTTGTTTATTATTTATTTATTTTAATAGAGACTGCACTCTCACTCTTTTTGTAACATTTCTTTATTTATTATGTATACAATATTCTGTCTGTATGCATGCCTGCAGGCCAGAGGAGGGCACCAGACCCCATTACAGATGGTTGTGAGTCACCATGTGGTTGCTGGGAATTGAACTCAGTACCTTTGGAAGAGCAGGCAATGCTCTTAATCTCTGAGCCATCTCTCCAGCCCGTATTTATTTATTTTTGTTTTGTTTTTCTAAACAGGGTTTCTCTGTAGCTTTGGAGCCTGTCCTGGAACTAGTTCTTGTAAACCAGGCTGGCCTCAAACTCACAGAGATCCACCTGCCTCTGCCTCCCAAGTGCTGGGATTAAAGGCATGTGCCACGACTGCCCGGTTTATTTTTGGTTTTTCAAGACAGGGTTTCTCCCTGTAGCTCTGGGTGGCCTGGAACTTGCCCTGAAAGCCAGGCTGACTTCAAACTCAGAGAGCCACCTGTCTCTGCCTCCCAAGTGCTGGGATTAAAGGTGTGCGCCACCACAGCCTGACTTTCTTCTTTTAATAACTCGTTGGACCAGGGAGTGGTGGTGCACATCTTTAATCCCAGCACTCAGGAGACAGAGTCAGGCAGATCTCTGTGAGTTTAAGGCCAGCCTGGTCTACAAAGAGAGTTCTAGGACAGCCAAGGACTGTTACACAGAGAAACCCTGTCTGGAAAAATCAAAACACAAAACAAAATCTCATTGAGTTCAATTTTGACTGTCCGTTTACTCCTGAATGTGGGACTAGTCACTGAAGCATGGTTGACCTGCCAGGGACTTCATCCTTAAAGGAAACTTACTCCCCCCCTCCAGAACCCATCAGTTCTCGGTGGCTCCTCTGTTAGGGGTGGAAGCTCATGAACACCTTCCCACTACATGCTGGAATGTTGGCTGCCTCAATTTCATGCGGGCAACCACAATTGCTGTGAGTTCATGAGTTCACAGTACTGTCATGTTCAAAAGACACTTTTCCTGCGTTCTCTTCAACTTCTGACTCTTACATTTGTTCTACTCTTTCTACCAGGATGCTTCCTGAGCTCTGTACGTGTGTGTGTGTGCGTGTGTGTGTGTATGTGTGTGTGTGTGTGTTAGATGTTCATCTGTGTGTGGCTCAGTACTTCACTGACACTTGTTCTCTGCATTTTGAGCACTTGTGAGTTCTTGTGTTAAACCACTGTCCACACATAGAAACTTCTCTAAGGAAACCTGAGAGCGGCACTAATCTGTAAGGAGAGAGATTTGAATTTAGAGGGCAGTTTGATACTGTGTTCATTTAGCAGAATAATAATAGTAAGCTCACGCCAGGGACTTACGAGCTCCCCAGCTATGGGTTCTTGGCCAGATTTACAGTACCAGCCATGTCTTTATTCATATGGAGTGGGCCTTAAATCCAAGCAGAAAGCAATTGGTTACTGCTGGAACGTTTGTGCCACCATTGAACCCATAGACATATTTTGCCATGCCAGACATTACTGTAATTCATAGGGTTCCCTGCTAGGTAAGACCACTGACGCCCCCACCTCCACCCCAGTAGCCTGCGTATCATCTTCTATCATGACGAAAGCTAGTCAACAGGAATGAGGCTTCCAGGTAGCAGCAAATTGATTGCTCCACATCCTGTGGCCAATGTACATGGTGTCTCTGACAATAGTGTTTTACCATCAGGTTCTGGTGGGCAACCAAGAGCAATGGCAATGGATAGTACTGTTTTGGGGGTCTCGAGGATACCTCTGACCAACAACTTGAGGTGTGCTTCTCTTTAACTAGCACTGGGCTTTTCACTTGGCGGCTTGTGGCTTCTGGAAGGAGCATAATTCCCTGTATAAGGTAATTCCAAGTGTGTGTGTGTGTCTTATAAAATAATAGGTTTCCATATTCAACATCTCAGTATTAATTTTTCCTCCTGTGCCGTACCCTCCTATCCCTCTTCTCTTTTTCCATTCTTTTTTTTTTCTGGTTTTTCAAGGCAGGGTTTCTTTTTTTTTTTTTCTTTTCTTTTTTTGGATTTTCGAGACAGGATTTCTCCATAGCTTTTTTTTTTTTTTTTTTTTTTTCGAGACAGGGTTTCTCTGTGGTTTTGGAGCCTGTCCTGGAATTAGCTCTTGTAGACCAAACTGGTCTCGAACTCACAGAGATCCGCCTGCCTCTGCCTCCCAAGTGCTGGGATTAAAGGCGTGCGCCACCACCACCTGGCTTCTCCGTAGCTTTTTGGTTCCTGTCCTGGAACTAGCTCTTGTAGACCAGGCTAGCCTCGAACTCACAGAGATCCTCCTGCCTCTGCCTCCTGAGTGCTGGGATTAAAGGCATGCGCTACCACCTCCCGGCTTCAAGGCAGGGCTTCTGTGTGTAGCCTTGGCCATCCTGGAACTCACTCTGTAGACCAGGCTGACCTCGAACACACAAAATATCCAACTTCCTCTGCCTGCTGTGTGTTGGGATTAAAGACATGGGACAGCACTGCCTGGCTCTTTTTCCATTCTTACTCAGCATTTTCCTGAACAAGAACTCCTAGGTTCTCCCCAGTGCTCCATCTTCAGCAGCTTAACGGGACCATTATTCCTGGTGAAGGAAGGGCTCTAGCAGCCCGGGCATAGCAAACACGACACCAACAGATTTTGCCTCTTACCCTTCTCCCACATTCCCTCTACTTTGCTAAACCATTTGATTACATTCCTAAAGCTAGCACCAAGGTCCATTCCCTTATTTATCCACTTCTCCTAAGGCTGACTTCTGAGGTCTAGCTATCAAAGTACAGCTAGCTCCCTTTTTGTGATTCTAGTTAACATGCCCAGTCACAACCAGCTCATCCTAACACAGGGTTTTCCCTTTTACCTTTATTAACTGCCATTTGCCTGTGGGCTGCACCTGTCTCCTCTCTATCCAGAGGCAGTCCTTTGTCCCTTTGACGCAAATATCCCTTCCCCTCCCCTTGCTCCTTTCCCGTTCTC
The DNA here is from genome assembly GCF_018167655.1 of Microtus oregoni. Classification (NCBI taxonomy): domain Eukaryota; kingdom Metazoa; phylum Chordata; class Mammalia; order Rodentia; family Cricetidae; genus Microtus; species Microtus oregoni. Next base: position 2,800,347 of record NW_024543831.1, on the reverse strand, counting down.
CCTCCTCCTCTATCTTGTCTTTGTCCCTTGTTCCCTGCTCTTTGTCCCTCTGAAGCAAACAAATGTCCGCTGTGCTGAGAACTTGTTCTTGGGATGTCTTGTGCTGACTGACAGTCCTTTTGCCTGGGAGACCGGTGCTCCTGCCGTGCAGTCTGGGAAGAACCCCTCATGGTTATGAGCAGCGCAGCTACTTCACTAGCTGTAGCCTCGTCTTTTCTTGTCTGTCCCTTACTGATAGACCTCAGGGGCTGCTACCATTTTCCTGTCTTGGGGGCAGTCTCAGGGAACTATTTTCCAAGGCTGTGTGTTTTCCTAGTGCCTGGTTAACCTGGAGGGGAAGAGTGGGATTTCTATGCTCTCAAGGCTGATGTCTCGCAGCTGCAGAGATGCAGTTACACATCCAGGTGTTCAAAGCCACCTGTCAGACCTCTTCCTGAGCGGGGTTGGAAGTATGAATTGGGAAAAGAACTAGAATGAGCTACTGTGGCTTACCCCCCTAGCCCTCAAGGAAACACACTAGGAAACTGCTGGAATGAAGTGGGGTTCCACAAAAGACAGGGCAGCGTGGCTATACAGGGTGTATCAAAAATAGAGGGAAAGGAGAATATTTTTTTGTATCTATTTTTTAAAATGTACCTTTTTTTTTGAGACAGGATTTCCTCTGTGTAACAGCTCTAGCTGTCCTGAAACTAGCTCTTGTAGATCAGGCTGGCCTCAAACTCATAGAAATCTACCTGCCTCTGGCTCCCGAATGCTGTAAAAATGTATTTTTATGTTCATTGGTGTTGGATCTCCCAGAACTGGAGTTACAGACAGTTGTTAGCAGCCATGTAAGTGCTGGGAATTGAACCCAGGTCCTCTGGAAGAGCAGCCAGTGCTCTTGGAACCACTGAGCCATCTCTACAGTCCTGGGAAAGGAGAATTATTTTTTGTTTCTTTGTTTTTGTTTTTTGAGTCAGGGTTTCACTGTAGCTATCAAGCCTGTCCTGGAACTAGCTCTTGTAGATCAGGCTAGTCTCGAACTCACAGAGATCTTCCTGCTTCTGCCTCCCGAGTGTTGGGATTAAAGGTGAACAAGTCCTGAGTGGTGGCACACACCCACCTTTAATCCCACTTTAACCTCCGCACGAGGGAGGCAGAGGCAGGCAGATCTCTGAGATCAAGGCCAGCCTGAACTATGTAGTGAATTCCAGGACAGCCAGAGCTGCTGCACAGAGAAATGCTTTCTCCCCCAAACAAAACAAACAAGGAGGCAGAGGCAGGCAGATCTCCATGAGTTCGTGAGTTCGAGGCCAGCCTGATCTACAAGAGCTAGTTCCAGGACAGGCTCCAAAGCTACAGAGAAACCCTGTCTCAAAAAACAAAAAAAAAAAATCAAAAAACAAACAAACAAAACAAAACTACAACAAACCACAAAGCACGTGATGGCACACGTCTGCTCCCCAAGCATTTGTTAGGTAGAAGTAGAACTATTAGAAGTTCAAGGTTGGGCTGGGAAGGCAGCTCAGGCTGTAAAGTGCATGAGACCCTGAGTTCAGATCCCTCTTACCACTGTAAAAGTAGAACCTGGTGGAAGCATCTGCCATCCTGGCGCTGTGGAGAGGCACCGAGGCTGGAGGATCCCTGCCACTCATTGCTCAGAGGAGTAAAGGAGATTTTCTTTTCTTTCCTGCTACAGACTCCCACACCCAGAAGGCTCAGAGGAAGAGCCCCAGAGCCCCTGAGAAAAGAAGCATTGTTGTGGTAGTGCCAGCCCGCAGAGATGCCAATAACCAGCGAGGACCGAGTGTGCTTTGTTCTCAGCAGAGTGGTGACAATCCCTAGTAGGAACCACTCTGCCCAATATCGCAGGAGAAAGCAGTGTGAATGGTGTTAGCAGTGTCTCGGAGCAGCAGCGACTCCTGACTACACACCATGCATGTTTGGGGATGGCTTCAGAAATCAGTTCTCCCCTTCCACTGTGTTTTAAGGCAGAGCTTTTCTTGTCTCTGTCACTGGGCTGTGTACTCCAGGCAACTCTTCTGCTGTCTCCATCTCCACCTCTCATTTCACCATAGGGTTTTGTTGGTGGTAGGTTTTTTGTTGTTGTTTTGGTTTGGTTTTTTGAGACAGGGTTTTTCTGTGTAGTTTTGGCCATCCTAGAACCCTGCTCAGAGGACCAGATGGCCTCCATCTCACAGAGATCCACCTGCATCTGAGTGTTGGGATTAAAGGCGTGTGCCACCACCACCCACTGTAGAGCTAGGTGCATGCCACCTAGCTTTTCCTTGGGTCCCAGTGCATTGAACTCAGGTCATTAAACTTGCACAGAAAAGCATTGTACCTGCTGAGCCATCCTGCTGGTCTCTGATGGCTTATCTTATTATGTCAACTTGAGCACACTAAGAAATTCCCAGACAGCCAATAAAAATGTGTGCCTAGAAGGGTGTTTCCAAATGAGAGTGGTGTATTTCCATCCTCATGTAATCCTGGAGACTGAAATCAGGTTGTCAGATTTGGTAGCAGGCAGCTTTACTCACTAATCTAGAAACTTTACTCTTGCTGATGCAGGTGTTTCCAAATGGATTAGCATTTAAGTCATCTGATCAAGAAAGACAATTTGCCTTGTCATGGTGTGTGGACTTCTTGCTATTGGTTAAGAGAGCAGAAAGGCAGAGGAAGGTGTGCTTGCCCTGTCTACTCAAGTTGCGCTGTCTTTTCTGCCTGCCCTTGGATACGGGTGTTCCTAGTTCTCAAACTTTCATCCTTGACCTGGAACTATACCTCCAGCTCTCCCAGCCTCAAGTTTGCAGATAACAGGTGGTGCATGACCTCCATAAACTCCTGAGCCAATCTTTCATAAATCTGGCTGCATATTTCCCACTGGTTCTCCCCTCCCTCCTTAAATGTATGTGTGGATATGTGAGGGCTGCCATGTAGTGTATGGGCACGTATGTATGAATACACACCTGCTAGGAGGCCAGAGAGGACACTGGGAGTCCTTCTCTGTCGTTCTTGACCTTTTGCCTTGAAACAGGTTCTCTCATTGAGCCTAGAGCTAGGTTGGTGGCCAGCAAGCCCCAGCAATCCTCTTGTCTCAGCCTCACACAGTGCTGGAGATGCAGGCACTGTGCAGCCCCACCCAAGTTTTTCAGGGTTGATTTTCCCAGCTCAGGGCCTCTTGCTCGGTTTCACTCATTAAGCCATCTCTCCATGCTTCCCCATCTTGAAACACAGCTTCACGTACCCAGCCTAGCCTTGGATTCAGTATGTAACAGAGGATGAACCCCTGATCCTCCTGTTGTTGGACTCTAGCATCCAAACACCGAGAAGGAGTCACCCCCAGAGACCATCTCACACACCACAGCCGATGCAAAAGCATGAGGATTTTATTAATTCTGTCATGACAGGGTCCCCCAGCATTCGGGAAGCTGAGGGACCCCGAATAGCGAGTACAGTCAACTTTTAAAGGGGCCACAGAAGCAAGGGGGGTTGTTCTTTGACTATTCCGATTGGCTTACTCGAAAGGGCTATTACCAATAATTGACTGGAGAGCTGTTGCCAGATCAGATGAGGTAAGAGGTCATTTTGACCCCGTTTCCCAGGGGACAGAACCAAAACATACGTATATGGGTAATTGTTCAGGAACTGAGTACGTGCAAGTGTAGCTGTTAGGTCCTTGGTTCCCAGGGGAGGAGGGGAAGCACTATGGCACAGAGGCTGAGAGGATTCAGAATTGTCAAAAATGGCTTTAGGATTGTCTTAAAGTCTTACACTGTCTCAGTCTCCCGAGTACTAGGATTACAGGTACGCACCACCACACACAGCCTGGTTCTTTTCTCTGGAGAACCCTGATGAATATAGTCACCAAGCCTGTCTGCAGTTGGAGGGTGCTTCCTTTTTCTTTCTTTTCTTTTTGGTTTTTTGAGACAGGGTTTCTCTGTCTAACAGCCCTGACAGTTCTGGAATTCGCTTTGTAGATCAGGCTGGCCCCAAACTCACAGAGATTTGCCTACTTCTGCCTCCAATGCTGGGATTAAAGGCATGCGCCACCACTGCTTGGTGGGTGGTGCATCTTATAGGTTTTTGTTGTTTTGCTTTTGTTTTTCAAGAAGGGTTTCTCTGTGTAGCCCTGGAACTTGCTCTGTAGACCAAGCTGGCATCAAACTCAGAGATCCATCTGCCTCTGCTTCCTGAGTGCTGGGATTAAAGACATTTGCCACCACTGCCTGGCTCATCATAGGGCTTAGACTAGTAAACATTCAACAGTTAATTCCTTAAGGGGCTTTCAGTGCCAATTTGTGAGCAGGGCATTGAGTTCCCCTGGCAGGGACCTCTGACAGTCCCTACTTGCAGAACAGTTCCTACTTCTGCTTAAAATAAATAAATGGAACTAGCTAAATGAATGAATGAATAAGTGTGCTTTGTGTTCTGCCTTGTCCTAGGGGTTCAATGGAAACAGAATACTTAACTCACTCCCTGATGAATAGGTTGTCCAGAGTCCTTATGGCACCCAAGAAAAGGCAGGGAAAGATGGCTTATCAGGGAAAGGTGATTGCCACCAAACCTGCAGACCCAAGTTCAATCCCTGTACTCATATAGTGGCAGGAGGGAGCTGACTCCCAAAAGTGTCCTCTGACCTCCACATACATGCACATTCGTAGACACACACCCACACACGTGCACGCACACACACAAGCACACAAATAAATTTATCATAAAGATTTTTTAAAGATTTATTTATTATGTATATACAGTGTTCTGGCAGGCCAGAAGAAGGCACCAGAACCCATTACAGATGGTCGTGAGCCACCATGTGGTTGCTGGGAGTCGAACTCAGGACCTATGGAAGAGCAGCCAGTGCTCTTAATCTCTGAGCCATCTCTCCAGTCCCTCTTAAAGATTTTTTTTTTTTTGATTTTTCGAGACAGGGTTTCTCCGTAGCTTTTGGTTCCTGTCCTGGAACTAGCTCTTGTAGACCAGGCTGGCCTCGAACTCCCAGAGATCCGCCTGCCTCTGCCTCCCGAGTGCTGGGATTAAAGGCGTGCGCCACCACCGCCCGGCTTAAAGATTTTTTTAAAGGAAAGTTGGAAAGAGGTGATGCCTGGAGAGGCAGAAGATCCAGGTTCTCCATGGCCTTTTCCCGCAGAAAAGGTCAGGGTCTCTTGGGGAACCCTCAGCAATAAATCTCAAGTTGTCTGGTGGTTGCCCTAAGCTACACTGTCTTCAGTGAAAGCAAGAGATGGGTGCTCTCTTTACATCTTTGATACACTGGGGATGAAGGGGGCGGGGAGCGGGGAGGAGGCTGATTTGTCCAAGGTCTAAATTCATTTTAAAGATGGCTAGATGAACTGAAAGGCAAATGTCTTACAGTTTTCCTTAGGTGGAGGATTGCACTCTCATGGGAGAGACAGCACTAGCAATCTAGCTACAGAGCAAATAAATCAAATACAATTAATAAAGATGAAAGCTTCCAGGTGGCAGGTGTGGTGGTTCAAGCCTGCGATCCCATCCTCAGTAGGAAAGATGTTTGCCTTGAGTTCAGGATCAGCTTGGGCTATGGTAGTGAGTTTCAGGCCAGTCTGGGCTAAAGAACAAGACTCTGTCTAACACACACACACACACACACACACACACACACACACACACAGAGAGAGAGAGAGAGAGAGAGAGAGAGAGAGAGAGAGAGAGAGATCCAAAACCAGGACTTTGCAGATCTGTAAGCTTGCTGTGTTGGGGGTTCTTAGTCTCTGGTGTCTGTAACAAGCACCTGGGGGATTTGCCCCAACAAGTTTCTTCTCCAGTACTAAGAGTGAACTCAGAGCCTAGTGCATGCTAGCAGGCAAGTGCTCTGCCACCGAGCTACAGCCTAGCCCTTCTTATTGGAGGAAGTCCCTAAATTAAGTTGGCCTGCGCCTTGAACTTGCTGGGTCACAGGGGTGTGTCACGCCTAGTGGAGTCATTCACAGCCAATAACTGAGCAAAGGCAAACAAACAGCCTTACTCCCCATTCTTCCTTTTGTCAAGACTCAGCAAGCAACTTATTTAGCTCCAGCTTTGGAGCCTCTACCCAACTTACTAAAATAATTGGGTCAAAATTAGGAATTTCATTAAAAGAAAGATCTGGAAGAGTTGACGACGCCCTCGAATACTGACCCTTTTTCTGGCAAACTCTTTTTCCATTCCACCCATTCTGAGACGAGGGCAGTGGTTTGGGGGTAGCAAAATTACAGTTATGAAGTAGGAGCAAAAATAATTTTATGGCTGGGGGTCACCACATGAGGACCTTCCCAGCATTAGGAAGGTCAAGAGCCATGAGATTAGGGGATGTTTTGAATTAGCAAGAAGAGTGAAGCAGCTGTTGGCAGGTTTTTTGTTTTTTTTTTTAAGATTAATTAATTAATTATGTATACAATGTTCTGCTTCCATGTATGCCCACATGCCAGAAGAGGGCACCAGATCTCATTACAGATGGTTGTGAGCCACCATGCGGTTGCTGGGAATTGAACTCAGGACCTCTGGAAGAGCAGCCAGTGCTCTTAACCACTGAGCCATCTCTTGCTGGCAGGGTTTTACCAACACTCTCTTCCTGTTGCTGTAGGGTAGCTACACGCTGGGCTAGAGACCCTAGACATGGTGAAGAGGAGAAAATCAGAGCCTCACCTTCAGCTATCCATCCCCAAACCAGCATGAAAGCAGAGGGGGAGAAGGAGAATCCAGACCCCACAGTGGCAGTGTTGTCTTCTGATCCCCACAAGTGTACCAAGGCACAGATATACACATGCATGCACACACACACACACTAATAACAAATACAAATTTTAAAAATATTCCATTTTTGAGCCCTATCTCTAACCCTATCATCAAGACTCTAACACTGTCTTCTTTGGCTTCCTAAAAGCTCAGGGAGTCATCCACAGACTCCCAGAGGATGTGTTAGTTTTAGGTGGTTGACTGATTGGTTTGTGATGCAGCCTTGTGCTCTGGAACTCAGACTCACTTTGCCGTCTATCCTGAACACTTGGCCTTCTGAACACAGGGATTACAGCCATGCATCACTTCTCCTGACTGTTGTTCCATTTCTTTTCATAGACTTTGTTTATTAAAACAAATTTTAAGCCATCTTAGGCCTACAGAAAAGCAACATAAAATACAACATTCCTATGTATCCCTGGTCCTCAACTCACTACCATAATTTCTTTTCTTTCTTTTCTTTTTGTTTTTGTTTTTCAAGACAGTTTCCTATGTGTAGTCTTAGCTATCCTGGAACTCACTTTGTAGACCAGGTTGGTCTTGAACTCAAACAGATCCACCTGTTCCTGCCTGGCACCACCATATTTTCATTATTAAGATCTTCCTAGTATTAATGTTGTACATTTCTTTTTTTGGTTTTTCGAGACAGGGTTTTGCTGTAGCTTTGAGCCTGTCCTGGAACTAGCTCTTGTAGACCAGGCTGGCCTTGAGCTCACAGAGATCCGCTTGCCTCTGCCTCCTAAGTGCTGGGATTAAAGGCTTGCACTACCACTGCCCGACTAATGTTGTACATTTATTACAGTTGTGGAGATTACACTGACATTTTATGCTTATAACTGCCACATTTTTGTGTCTATTTTGCCCAGGCTGGCCTCAATTCCTAGACTCAAGCAATGATCTGGTCTCAGCCTCCTAAGTAGCCGAGCCTGCAGGTGTGTAATTGCACCCATCTTGATATTTTATCAGCCATAGTTTTATGGTTTGGGGGAGTTTGTTTGGTTTGCAAAAAAAAAAAAAAAAGTCATGATTCCCACCTACAACCTCTTTTTGTTTTGTTTTGTTTTTTTCTGAGACAGAGTTTCTCTGTGTAGCGCTGGCTGTTCTAGAAGTCACTTTGTAGACCAGGCTGACCTCAAACTCAAGAGATCCACCTACCTCTATCTCCCAAGTGTAATGATTAAAGGTGTGTGCCACCACCGCCTGGCTTGTTTTGTATATCCTACAGGTCTTGAAAATTTATAATGTCATTTTTTTTCCTTTTTTTTGATTTTGAGACAGGGTTTCTCTGTAGCTTTGGAGCCTGACCTGGAACTTGTAGACCAGACTGGTCTCGAACTCACAGAGATCTACCTGCCTCTGCCTTCCAAGTTCTGGGATTAAAGGCATATGCCACCACTGCCTGACAAACCTCATATTTCTGTTATTACTGTAAATCATATGAGATAATTTCCCTATCCTAAAAATTCTCTGTACTCAGTCAGGTGTAGTAGTGTATACCTGTAGCCTAGAATTTGAGAAGCAGAAGCAGGCAGGAGGGTCAGAGATCTAGATTGTCTTTGACTACATAGCTAGTTCGAGGCCAGCCTGGGCTTTATGATATTCTGTCTAAAAAAAAAGAAAGAAGGAAAGAAAGAAAGAAAGAAAGAAAGAAAGAAAGGAAAACAGAAGAAAGACATCACCACATTCCGTTCATTCATCTTGTGAAAAGGGCCTCACGATTCTGATTTCCTTTGTGTTGTATACACACATTCGTGTAAGTGTGCACGTGTATGCCTGTAGAAGCCTTAGTTGTTCTTTCTGAGACAGGGTTGTGCATTGCTGGAGCTCACTTGTTTGGTGAGACTGGCTAGCCAGTGAGCCCCTGAGGTCCTCCTGTTTCTGCCTCCCCAGTTCTGGGACTACAGGCATGCGCTCCTGCAGGTATGTGCTCCTGTAGGCATGTGCTCCTGCAGGTATGTGCTCCTGCAGGCATGTGCTCCTGCAGGTATGTGCTCCTGCAGGCATATGCTCCTACAGACATGTGCTCCTACAGACATGTGCTCCTACAGGTATGTGCTCCTACAGACATGTGCTCCTACAGGCATGTGCTCCTACAGGTATGTGCTCCTGCAGCCATGTGCTCCTACAGGTATGTGCTCCTGCAGACATGTGCTCCTATAGGCATGTGCTACTGCAGGCATGTGCTCCTACAGGCATGTGCTCCTACAGGCATGTGCTACTGCAGGCATGTGCTCCTACAGGCATGTGCTACTGCAGGCATGTGCTACTGCAGGCATGTGTTCCTACAGGTATGTGCTCCTACAGACATGTGTTCCTACAGGCATGTGCTACTGCAGGCATGTGCTCCTACAGGCATGTGCTACTGCAGGCATGTGCTACTGCAGGCATGTGTTCCTACAGGTATGTGCTCCTACAGACATGTGTTCCTACAGGCATGTGCTACTGCAGGCATGTGCTCCTACAGGTATGTGCTCCTACAGGCATGTGCTCCTACAGGCATGTGCTACTGGGTCACACTCAGGTTCTCACATTCTAATGATACGTATTTTACTAACTGAGTCATCTCCCTAACCCAGTTCTTGTCTTGTTGAAGAACAGAACTCAGTTGAGAGACAGGTAGTTTAAGTGGAAGCTTATTTTTAATTTAATTAATTAATTAATTTTAATTTTTAAGACAGGGTTTCCCCATAACTTTTTTTTTGGTTCCTGTCCTGGAACTAGCTCTTGTAAAACAGGCTGGCCTCGAACTCACAGAGATCTGCCTGCCTCTGCCTCCCGAGTGCTGGGATTAAAGGCGTGCACCACCACCGCCCGGCCAATTTATTTTATTTTTGAGACAGGTTTCTCTGTGTAACTCTGGCTGTCCTGGAATTCACTTTGTAGACCAGGCTGGTTTCAAACTCACAAATCTGCCTGCCTCTGCCTTCCAAGTGTTGTGGTTAAATGTGTGTGCCACCGCAGCCCTGGCTTAAGAAGAAGTTTATTTAGCAAATCAATACATACACCCCAAAGAGAGGTGAAAACAGATTGTAGTCCCAAGGTAGGAGAACAGCAGCACAATGGCTTCCATGTTTTGGAATTTTAAAGGCGTTTTTATGAATATTTATAAGGTGGGTGTCTTATTCGTGGCTGGTGTAAGATGAACTTTTTCCCTCCCAAAACCGGGTATGGAATCTTTCTTGTATGTCTTCTTATGATCCTCTAGAAGAACTCACTAGAGGAGAATGCGGGCCTTTGTTAGTACATATCTATGGTAGATGGGGGAGTACCCCAGTGTCTTAGTTTCTGATACACTGGCAACAACCTAGCTGCCGCTTCAAGGACATTTAGCCACAAAGGGGCATTCAAGCAGCAGCCTGCGGGATGCAGCAGCAGTTTTCTCAGTTAGCTCAGATCTGTCTCCTTTTTGAGATGCTCAAGGTCTTTCAGTGAGCTGCTGGTTGTCAATCAGTTAAGAACATTGAGGCTTTAGGGATGAAGCTGGGGCAGAGTTTCACAGTATAGAGGCTGGCTGCACAAACAGCAAGCAGTACTTGGGCTGTCTGAAGGATACCACCACCCCTGTCTCTCTTCTACCTAAAAGTCTCTCCTCTGTCCTCCCCAACCTAAACATTAGTTTCATTTTTCCTTGTTAATGGTTTTACTTTTGCAATATAGTTAGACTTATATGGCACGTAACTTTTTTATTTTTATTTTTTTTAATATTTATTTTTTTATTATGTACACAATATTCTGTCTGTATGTATGCCTGCAGGCCAGAAGAGGGCACCAGACCCCATTACAGATGGTTGTGAGCCACCATGTGGTTGCTGGGAATTGAACTCAGGACCTTTGGAAGAGCAGGCAATGCTCTCAACCTCTGAGCCATCTCTCCAGCCCCGCACACAACTTTTTAAGATTGGTTTCTTTCCACTTACTAGCCATTAAATTTTCTCTCTGTGCCTTTATCAGATTTTTTTAAAAAATACTGTCTCATTGTGTTGCCCTGGCTGGGCTGTTACTCGCTATGTAGACCAGGCTGGACTGGAATTTAATAGATCCACCTGCCTTTTTCTCCTAAGTGCTGGGATTAAAGGCTTGCACCACCACTGCCTGACTCAGCACATTTCCCCTTAGCATTCAATGTTTCACTGAGTAGCTGTACCACAATTTGTCCATTCTCCTAGGAAAGAACATTTTGGGGGGTTAAAGAGATGGCTTGCCAGGTCCGAACTTTGCTTAGCAAACATGAGGACTGACCGGAGGCTTTTTTGTTGTTTTAGTAGTTGTTTTGGTTTTTTTGTTTTTCAAGACAGTATCTCTATGTAGTCCTGACTGACTTGGAACTTGCTTTGTAGACCAGGTTGGCCTCGAATTCACAGAGATCCATCCACCTCTGCCTCCTGAGTGTTGGGATTAAAGGTGTGTGTCACCACTGTTCCTCTGAGACCTGAATTTTTATCTAAGCACACATATAAAAAGCCAGAAGTAACCACATGTGTCTGCAAACCCAGGGCTAGGGGGAAGGGAGACAAGAGAATCATTGGGCTTTGCTGGTGGCTAGACTAGCTCCAGGTTCAGTAAGAGACCCTGTCTCTAAAGGAATAAGGTGGAAAGTGATAAGATAGGTCAGGACACCACTGTCCTCTTCTGGCCTCCATACCTGTGCTGCATATCTGCTCACACATGCATATGTATATACTACACACACACTCACACCACACCCATCCACACCATCACCCACCTCCCACCCCCCATGAATACATTTTCAAAAAAGAACATCTTGATTACTTCCTAGTTTTGGCAGTTATGAATAAAGCTGTTATACACATCCATGTGCATGTTTTTATGTGTACATAAATTTAAAACTCATTTGCATAATTACAGAGGCAAGTAACTGTGTTTCACACAGTGACACTTCATTTTGTTTCTTGAAAAGTGACTAAATTAGTTTTCATCTTCACCAGAGAAGAAGGGGAGTTCCTGCTCTTCCACACCCTTCCTAGTCTTACCAGTTTGGGATCTTGACCAAATAATTATTCAGTGATATCTCATTGTTGTGTCTACTCATTCATTTATTTATTTTAGTACTGAGAATTGAACCAAGGACCTAGTACATGCTAGGCAAGTGCTCCCTTCACTGAGTTTTATTCCCAGTTACTTTCCTTCCTTCCTTTCCTCCCTCACTCCCTCTCCCATGACATTCTTTCTTGGATTCAGCGTCTCATAGAGTCCAGGTTCTTATTAAACTTGATATATTCAAAGATGACCTTGAAGTCCTGTTCTTCCTGCCCCTGTCCTCTGAGTGTGGGGCTTGTGCCACCCTGCCTTTGTATATGGTATTAGCTGAACTACATCCCAGCCCTTGACCTTGACCTTTTGATACTCCTGCCTCAGCCTCCAGAGTAGCTGCATTTGCCTATTTGTCCTTTTATTTATTTTACACGAGTGGTGGAAATTAAACCCAGGTCATCTGGAAAAGCAATACATGCTCTTAACTGCTGAGCCATCTCTCCAGCCCCTATTAATGGTTATTCTTGCTTGGATCTACCATTCACCTCTCCCAATTCTACACACACACACACACACACACACACACACACAAACTGGAGCATCCTTTTCCATAGATAGGAGACTTCACTTGGGCCAGCCCTGGATTCAGCCTGAATTTGAAACCCAGTCCTTCATATTCATGTGCCTCCTGATCTCCCTTCAAGATCACATGTCACCTGCTCTCCCTGCATCACAGGTTCTCCACTGTCCCCTACATAACCATATAGGAATACCACCCACAGAGCTGAAAGAATTTCTTTTTTTTTAAAATATTTATTTATTTATTATGTATATAATATTCTGTCTGTGTGTATGTCTGCAGGCCAGAAGAGGGCACCAGACCTCATTATAGATGGTTGTGAGCCACCATGTGGTTGCTGGGAATTGAACTCAGTACCTTTGGAAGAGCAGGCAATGCTCTTAACCTCTGAGCCATCTCTCCAGCCCAAGAATTTCATATAGTGTGGACAGAGGCCAAAGGATTCCTGCAGGTTCAAGGCCAAATTATTCTACATAGGAAGTTGAGAGCCACTATGATTATGTAGTAAGACCCTATGTCAAGAAACAAAAAACCACCCAGGTGGTGGTGGCATGAGCCTTTAATCCCAGCACCGAGGAGGGAGAGTCAGGCAGATTTCTGTGAGTTCAAGATTATCCTGGTCTACAGAGCAAGTTCCAGGACAGACTAGGCTACACAGAGAAACCCTGTCTTGAAAAATCAAACAGAACAAACAAGAATAAAAAAAAAAACCCAAAACCCAAAAACCAGATGACCAAAATTATTATGTATTCATTATATAGGGAGTAGAACATGGCACAAAGTAAATAATAATTGTCACCTTTTATTGTTACAAGATAGACTTTTTGGGTGGGTTTTTGTTTGTTTGTTTGTTTGTTTTTTGTTTTTTCGAGACAGGGTTTCTCTGTAGCTTTGGAGCCTGTCCTGGAACTCCCTTTGTAGACCAGGCTGGCCTCGAACTCACAGAGATCCGCCTGCCTCTGCCTCCCGAGTGCTGGGATTAAAGGCCGGCGCCACCACCGCCCGGCTGTGTGGTTTTTTGGGGGAGTGGGGGAGTGCAGTATCTCTGTAACTAAAGCTCGCCAGGAACTCACTTTACAGTCCAGGCAAGCCCTGAACTGAAATTAGCTTTCCTGCGTTAGCCTCCCCAGTGTTGGAATTACGGTTATGAAATACCACAGCTGGTTTCTCAAGTAGATTCTTAGCAAGAATCAGTCAGGCAGTGGTGGTGCATGCCTTTAATCCCTGCACTCAGGGAGGCAGAGGTAGGTGTATCTCTGTGAGTTTGAGGCCAGCCTGGTCTACAGAGTGAGTTCCAGGACAGCTAGAGCTACACAGAGAAACCCTGTCTTGAAAAACCAAACCAAAACAAAACAAAAAAGCAAAGAATCTTGCTATATTATCCAGACTTGTTTTAAACTAATGGGCTAATGTGACCCTCCTGGGGCTGGAGAGGTGGCTCAATGGTTAAGAGCCCTGGTTGTTCTTCCAGAGGACCCATGTTCTGTTCCCAGTCAGAGCTCACATGACAGGCAGCTCACAGCTGTAATTCCAGTCTCAGGGGATCTGAGGCCCACTTCTGGACTCTACAGGCACTGTATGCACACTGTGTACAGACAGACATAGGCAGAACACCCATACACATAAAATAAAAATAAAGGTTAAAAAGATTCAATGAAAATAAAGTGACCTTTCTGCCTTGATCTCCCCAGTGGTTGTGATTACAGGCATGTAACCACCATACCTAGGCTTCATTGAAATTGTATGCAAGGTTGCTGGGCAATGACAGCAAAGCACAAAGTCCAGATGCCTAAATACCTGAGTATTTTGGCCTGTCATTTGCTGTGGGATTATCCTTCTGTACACTGTGAATATATGTTCTTCTCATTGGTTGACAGTAGAGCTGATTTGGCCTATAGCAAGGCAAAATAAGGCTAGGTGGGAGACCCAAACTGAAAATACAGAGAGGAAGAAGGGCGGAGTGAGAGAGAGAGAGACAAACCAACCACTGGGGAAGCAAGATGCTAAAGGACAAGTAGAGCCATGAGTCACATGACAATACATAGATTAATAAAAGTGGGTTAATTTAAATGTAAGAACTGCTTAGTAATAGGCCTGAACTACAGGCTGAATATTTTGTAATTAATATAAGCTTTTGTGAGTTTATTTGGGGTCAGGCAGTCAGGATAGAAGAGCTCTGCCTGTGTTTACATACGGCACCCAATCCACATAAAACCTGAGAAAGCATTTTAAAAGGGTTCTAGAAAGCCGGGCAGTGATGGTGCACACCTTTAATCCAAGCACTCGGGAGGCAGAGATATATGGATCTATGTGAGTTTGAGGCCAGCCTGGTCTACAAGAGCTAGTTCCAGGACAGCCGGGTGCACAGAGAAACCCTGTCTCAAAAAACAAACAAATAGGGGCTGGAGAGATGGCTCAGAGATTAAGAGCATTGCCTGCTCTTCCAAAGGTCCTGAGTTCAATTCCCAGCAACCACATGGTGGCTCACAACCATCTGTAATGGGGTCTGGTGCCCTCTTCTGGCCTGCAGGCATACACACAGAATATTGTATACATAATAAATAAATAAATATTTAAAAAAACAAATAAACAAACAAAAGGATTCTAGAAACACAAAATGTAACCAAGAGCAGCTTCATAGTTCATATCTTTCATGTGGGCCATAGTACACAGACGTATCCCCTGGCCATGGCATGCAGGCTTCAGTTACAGCATTGCAGACTTCTGCAGTCTCATAAGACCACAATACAGAGAGCCATCTCCCAGCCTCTCACTGTGTGGTGGATTTAGGGTTTTTGCTCCAACAGAGAAAAAGGATCAGAGATACACAGTAAGGATAGATTCAGACAAAAATGCCTCTAAACAGGTTGCAATGTTTTTGAAAAAATGTGCATAGGCTTGGAAGAGAGAAGCAAAAGGGTAGAAACAATCATAGATTTAAAAAAATGTAAAAACAATAAAATGAAGTCCTTAAAAAGGAAATGGAATAATGAAGAAAACTATGATAAGCCACATAAAGATGGAAAACACATAGTCTAGATTCTATATTTTATTGTGTTGTCTTTGGAGTTTTTTACTGCTAATGGAAGAATGATAACTGCTGAGAGACATTTGAATGAGAATGTTACTAAATTAAACCAACCTATGTATTTTAAAAATATCTTGACTTCAAAATTTAAGTCAAAAGGTATGTCACTTTGGGGGAGAGGTTGTGTTTTTGTTTCCAAAGGAAAAGAGAGGCTATGGATTCATTCTGGGTTCAGGAAAATCAGGTTTGATCAAGGAAGACCCCCTGAAATCCTGACAACAGACATGGGAAAATAAACCTAAAGTAACTACAATACACGACTTCTATTTCACCTGCTCAAACATATAGCAAAATATCATCTTTTGCTGACTTGTGTACGACACACAGTTTATATTTGTATTAATACAGATATGCATGTTACCTTTAAAAGTTTATATATTTTCAGAACAAGGGGACCAGACACCAATAAAAAGATCCAGATGATCCAACATCCAAAACAGCTTCAAGACTACTGAGATGATCCAGCCTCATGGAATACTTCAGCCAAGACTTAACAATTATTTTGATTTTCTCAGGGTTCCTCAAAGATCAACAGTGACCACCAATCAGCAGGAAGTAGTCTAGAGAACTACACCAAATTTCTCCAAATATTAGCTATAAATATTTGTTTTCATTTGGGGAAGTTAGTTACAAATTGTTATTGGTCATAGTCAATCTCTTTCTAAAAGAAGAAAGAGGTATGTGAGATAGAAATTATGGAAGAGCTGGGCAGTGGTAGTGCATGCCCTTAATCCCAGCACTCAGGAGGCAGAGGCAGGTGGATCTCTGTGAGTTCGAGGCCAGCCTGGTCTACAAGAGCTAGTTTGCAGGACAGGCTCCAAAGCTACAGAGAAACCCTATCTCGAAAAATAATAGTCAAATTTATAGTTGCATTAGTCAGGTTTTTCTAGGTATACAAAGATATGTTTCAGATAGATAGGTAATCTTATTCAAACACGTCAAAGACCTACAGAATATGGCATTTAAAAGTTTTAGTAACTTAGACTTTTCATGGCAGTGAGACATGTCTGCTCCCGACAGCACCAATATACTCCAGAGAAGATGATGGGCATCAAAGAAACTCCATGTGGAGTTTGTTTTCTTTATGACAAAAGCTAGCCAAATGGACAAAGAAACTGCCCTTGCCTCAGTTGCTGACAGTTACTGTCCAAACAAGACCAGCAGGACACAAAAAAGGCAACCGGCAAACTTTGCCAAGACAAGGTAAGACAGTTCTTCAAAATTCCCTGCTTCACAGGAAAGTCTGTTAGGTATGCTAGGCCTGTGGGCCAAAGATGGATGCCCCAAAGTTACAGAGGAACCTTGAGTGATTGTCTAGGCGGCCAGCTGTTTCTGTCATTTCTCACAATTGTTGGAAGTCACTTGTTTATATTCCTGCTTACTCAGGCTATAGTACTTTTCTTCTCAGAGATGAAGACAAGGTAGTTATAACTTTCTTTAGTTATGATAAAAGATAAATTAGGTACAAAACTTTGGACTCATAAAGGTAAGATAGATAATGTTTTCTCTCATTTTGTCAAATGCAAACAGATTAGTTACTGTAATTCTTACTTGATAGCTATTTTGATGTATGTAATTTTACTATTTTAAAGTTAAAACCTTCCTTTTCAATTAGACAGAAAGGGAGAAATGTTGTAGGATAATCCTTCTGTATACTGTGAATATGTATTACTCTCATTGGCTGATAATAAAGCTGATTTGGCCTATAGCAAGACAAAATAAAGCTAGGTGGAAAAAAGCCAAACTGAAAATATGGAGAGGAAGAAGAGCAGAGTGAGGGAGAGACGAGCTAGCCACTGGGGAAGCAAGATGCTAGAGGACAGTTAAAGCCATGAGCCTTATCAAAGTGGTGGTGGCGGTGGTGGTGCAAGTCTTTAATCCCAGCACTTAGGAGGCAGAGGCAGGCAGATCTCTGTGAGTTCGAGGCCAGCCTGGTCTACAAGAGCTAGTGCCAGGACAGGTTCCAAAGCTACACAGAAACCCAGTCTCAAAAAACAAAAACAAAACAAAATAAAAAAAGTCATGAGCCTTGTGACAATACATAGACTAATAGAAATGGGTTAATTTAAATATAAGAGCTAGTTAGTAATAACCCTGAACTATAGGCTGAATATTTTGTAATTAATATAAACTTTTATGAGTTTATTTGGGACTAGGTGGTCAGGATAGAAAAGTTCCATTTTAGGCCAGGTGGTGGTAACCCATGCCTTTAATTCCAGCACTCAGGAGGCAGAGGCAGGTGGATCTCTTTGAGTTTGAGGTTAGTCTGGTCTACAAAGCAAGTTCCAGGACAGCCAGGGCTGTTACAGAGAAAGCCCGTCTCAAAAAACCAAAATAATATTAATGATAATAATAATAAATATTTTGCAAAGAAAATCCCAATATAATAAAAAAACTCATAGCATATAATTTCCCAATGAAGTAGAATTTTAAATAATCATTTCAGATATGTGAGTACAGCAGTGTGCTTGAGCAGTGGCAGCTTCAATGACTATAAACAGAGGGGAGCTTTTTCTTCTTTCTTTCTTTTGTTTGTTTGTTGTTTCAACACAGAGTTTTGCTGTAGCTCCAGAGGTCTAGGTTTCTCATGAATCCAAGATCATGTCAAAATGTATGTGGCGGGGGCAGGGGGCATCAGGATCTTAGGGTGTCTTAGGGTTTCTCTTGTGATAAAACACCATGACTAAAAGCAAAGTGGAGAGGAAAGGGTTTACTTCTCCTTAGAATTCTCAACTAACAGCCCATCATAGAGGGAAGTCAGGGCAGGCTCTGGAGGCAGGAACTGAAGCAGAGGGCACAGACAGCTGCCTACTGACTTGTTCTGTTTGCTTTCTTTCTATTTCTTTCTCCCTCCCTCCCTCCCTTTTCCCTCCCTCCCTCTCTTTCTTCCTTCCTTTTTTAGTTTTTCGAGACAGGGTTTCTCTGTGAACAGTCCTAACTGTCCTGGAAGTAACTCTTGTAGACCAGGTTGGCCTCGACTTCACAGAGATCCACAGGCCTCTGGCTCCTGAGTGCTGGCTGGCTGTTTTCTTATACTACTCAGGACCACCTGCCCAGGAGTGGCACCACCCACACTGAGCTGAGTCTTCCCCATCAATTATTAATCAAGAAAATACTCCCCCCTTCACACGCTACCTACATGCCAATCTGATGATGCATTTTTGTTTTTTTTAGTTGAAGTTCTTCCCAAACCACCCTGACTTGTGTCGAGTTGACAGAAACAACCAGGACATAAAGGTTTATCATTAGAGACTAATTCAAGTTGTTTCTCTTATCAATGTATTTCTAGACTGTTTAATCATTTAAGTTCCCAGACACCAACTCTTTTGAGCAAAACACTTGAAACAGCACTTACTGAGCTCTTGCTAGTGCACCATAGGCGACTGGAGTATCTACCGGAGAGTTATGAGGTATATTAGCAATGGCAAAATCATTTGGTATGATGAAAACATTGTTTCGGACTTGAGATAACACGAGCAGCACAAGACAACATTGGTGATCTGAAAATTTAGTTATCTTTATAGTTTAGGCTCACAGGTTTCAACAATATTCTCAAAGGTTTTCCCCAGCACAACCTCAAACTGTCAGTTTCAGGGTCTTGGAATGTTCCGCTATTGGCCTCACAGGTTTGAATGATTCCAAAAGCGCCAACTCTGACGATGACGCAATCTCTTGCCCCTCCTCTTGGCGCTGACCGGTCCGGCACTTATCCAGCCGTTAACCTCTAATCTCAATACTGACTCCATGTACTCCTCTAAACTGGATGGATCTTTAAGGTAAAGAATTGGGGGCTCTGTCATCCTAAGGGCTATCACCTTAGAGGTGGCCCCAAAATTTCAAATTTCATCACAGAAATAGAAATTCTGCTCGTAAATGTAGAGGTCTTCTTTTAACTTCGGACCTATTTCTCTCCGTTTTCTGCAATCCGTTTTATCCCGTGGGTGGAGGAAACCAGGCTGGGTGGCTGAGAAGGGAATGGCGTCAGCATGAGGTCACGCTCCACAGTGCCTAAGGCCATCTCGGGATGATTTCCATCATCCTATCACAACAGGAAGGCCCAAGAAAGACGGAGCTTCATGTCACCCTCAAGTCGAGGGGAAAAAGAGAAAAAAGTCGGTAAACTGGCACGGACCGTTGGTCACCTGCGCGCCAAGCGGAGAGCGCCGACGGAGAGGGAAAGTGTGGAGCGCCAGTTCGGCCGCTGTCCTCGTAGTGCGGGGCGGGACTTCCGGAAGCCATTTGCCTGAGTGGCAGGGGGACCGGAAGTGGAGGCGCTGCTGCTTGGCGCTGGGGCCGGAGGAGGGGACGCGCGCCGGAACGGGGACGCCGGGACCAAGGGAGCGACAGACGCGCAACCCGCCGACGCCGCAGCCGCTGGGGGCCCGCAAGGACCCTCTGCCTCTGTGAGTGCATCGCGGGAACCGCGGAGCTGGGACTTGAGTGTCGCGGGTGGGACGCGCAAGCGAGATGGTATTGTGAGGCCCGGCTCCCCTCCCCCACACTGCCCCTCCCCCGCCGCGCCCCGCGCCATCGCCCCACAGGCCCTCAGGGGCCCGGCGCGGTCCCTGCTGCCCTCCGGCGCCCGAGTCTCGCTCCGGCTGGCGGGTGTGTGCCCCGCGGGTCTCCTGAGCCGGCCTCCTGCCTTCTTCCTCAGCTGTTGCCTTTTCCCTCCATCTCTGGGGTGGGACCTCTAGGCCCAAGCCTGTGACTCGGTTGTTCGGTTGTGCTTTTTTTTTTTTTAAACGGATCACGCTCTTTTTCCTTTTTGTCGAAAACTGTCTCCTCATTAGAAACTTCTCTGTTGCCTTCGCTGAAACACCCCCAAAGACCCGTGTCAGGACTCTAAAAGGATTGTTAGAAGGCTAGCCTTAAGAGTCACCCACTCTCTTCGGCGAAGAGGCCGAGACGTTGGTGGTTTGGCCGATGGCCTACCATTTTGGTGAATCCTGTCAGTGGCTAGATTTCTTGGCGGTGTGTTTCCTCTGCCCACCCTCCACCCCCGTCGTCTGTGGCCAGTTAGCGGGTCAGAGCCTGTGGTCTACAGGTTTGATTGACTCCTGGCAGAGTGACTCATTATTCTGCTTTCCATAGCTCCCAGGCCAGCGCTGCCTTTCATCCATTCTCTCCGAACCTTAAGAAAAGCCAGAGCCTTAACGCTTTGGCGTCTCTGAAGAGCGTGGCTATGGACAAAGGAAAGAGCACCTGGACGCTAGGAGCAGGTCCTAGAGCTGCATTTTCTACAGCTTTCAACTGGGTGCAGAGAGAGGGCCAGAGGGAAAAGGTGGAGAAAGAGGAAAGAGAAAATACGGGCTAATCTTTGCCTTGGATGGGCTTTGTGTTAGGCTCCTTCCCTGGGCACATTGTTCTGACTTAAAGGTTGCCTCCTTGTGGGGTAGTAGGGGAGGGAGTCATTGCGCATTAATTTGTTGGCATGGGCACTTGATGATAAATTATGGATGTGCTGGATCCTGGGGGGCCGCCCACCAGAGGTTGAGGAAGGATATTCTGATGAGGCCTGCCTTTCTCTTCAGAATAACCCTGCCAGCGCTCTGAAGCAAGATGAAAAGCCTCAGGCCTTAATGGAAGCGCTCGAAATCTTTTCATTCTCATTTCAAAGGTCTCTGTTAGTCTCATGGTTCACACACACAAAATCCAATTGAGCTGGGGAATTGGTAATTGTTTTGTTGGGACTGGCTTCCACACCGTGCATGTAGAAAGTCTGGTTCTGTGTCGTCATGGTCTAAGTGGAGAGGACAGAAAGTTTCAGATTAGGATTGCTTCCTCTTCACAGAGAATTTTGAAGGACAACTAAAGTTCTCTGTAGAATACTTTTTTCATGGAAATTTACAAAACTATCCACCTTTTACTTCCCTTCTGCTACTTTTTTACTACCAAGCCTGCTGTTTGTTGGGTAAAGAGATTATTAAGAATCAGTAAGGTGAGGGGGGGGGGGTGCTGCTTTTTGGTTTTTTGCGCTACTAGGAATTGAGCACTGCCACTGGGAAATGGAGTTACAGTTATGAGCTGCACCTGTAGTTGCTGGGAATCAAACACGGGGACCTCTAGAAGAGCAGTAAGTGCTCTTAACAGCTGAGCCATCTCTTCATCTTCCCCCCTCCCCCAGTTTGCTTGTTTGGTTTTTGAGACAGGATTCCTCTGTGTAATTCTGACAGTCTTGAAACTCACTCTGTAGACAAGGCTGGCTTCTAACTCACTGAGATACGCCTGCCTCTGCCTCTCAAGCACTGGCATTCAAGGTGTGCACCACTATTCTCAGTGTGGCTGGGATAGAAATTTGCCTTCTGCTTAGGTCCGGAATCCTGCAACTCAGATTTTTTGCAACTTCCATAAGTTGCTCTTTGGATGCCTCCTGATTCATTTCTTCATTCATTTTCTGTATTTTTTAAAATCTTTTTGGTTTTTTGAGACAGATTTCTCTGTAACTTTGGGGCCTGTCCTAGAACTAGCTCTTGTAGACCAGGCTGGCCTCGAACTCACAGAGATCCGCCTGCTTCAGCCTCCCGAGTGCTGGGATTAAAGGTGTGCGCCACCAACACCCGGTTATTTTCATGTTTATAAATATGTTGCCTGCATGTATGTATATACGTGTATCACATGTATGCAATGCCAACATAGGCCAAAAGGCGCCAGATCCCCTGAACTGGAGTCACAGATGGTTGTAAATCACCATGTGGGTGCTGAGAGTTGAACCCTGGTCCTCTGCAAGAGCAGCCAATGTTCTTAACCATCTCCCGTCTCTTTAAATTTTCTATATTTAGAAATCGTGTGTGTAGGTCAGAGAACAGCTTGAGGAGTTCTATTTTTGCACCACGGGGGCTCTGAAGTCAAGGCTCAGATTGTTACCCTTGGTAGCAAGCACTCTGAATCTATTTGGCACTCAGTCCATTTTATGTGTGTGTGTGTGTGTGTTTGTTTGTTTGTTTTTGTTTTGTTTTTTTAAGCATGGTTTCTCTCTGTAGCTATGGACACTCACTTTGTGGACCAGGCTAGCCTCAAACTCACAGAGATCCTCCTGCCTCTGCTTCACAAGTGCTGGGATTAAAGGTGTGCACCACTACTGCCTGGCTGTCCATTTATTCTTGAACAAAGCTTGTTTTATACAGGAATAGGTTACATGATAAATTTTACTTTACCAAGCTGTTTCATTTATTTGTTTTTTATTATTATCACTCAAACCCTGAACAAAGCACTTCCATCTGAACCCTAAATCTTATATTCTGCTTGAGGGGCTCCCTGTGTAGCCTGGCCACCTGGACTTGGTGCAAGTACCTGTGTCTACCTTCCAGATGCTGAGATCACAGGTGTCCAATACTGTACCCAGTCATAAGTTCTGATTTTTTCCCAAGACAAAATGAAGGGACACGGAAGGAGAAAACGAGAAACAAAATTTGCTTGCCTAAAGTTAAAAGGCGGTTATAACTGAGAGAAGATTGAAAACCATTCCAAACTATTCCAAACCATTCCTTCAATATGAATACAAAGGCAAAGCAACTGAGTGCAAGTGCTTTGTGCCTCCGACTCTTGGATGTTGTGTTCTTCTGCCACATCAGACATCTTACAACAGAGTAACTTCCACTATTTCATAGAAGCCCGCAGTTTGATAACATTTTTAAAACCTAGAAGTGGAAAACTGAGCCATAAACTCTTGCCATCTCTTCTTTATTGGCCAGACCAGAAAGAACAATCAAGAGGTCTAGCCAAGCCAGGCATGGTGGCAAACACTTTTAATTTCAGTAGAAGCAGGTGGATCTCTGAGTTTGAGGTCAGCTTTGTCTACAGAGCAGTTCCAGAATAGCCAGGGTCACACAGAGAAAACCTGTCTCAAAAACTCAAAGTTTAAAAAAACAAAGAAACAAAAAAAACCCCTCAAAGTTTAGACATTTGGAAGTCAGATAATGTCAACTGTTGTGTTCTTTTTTTCAATTATTTAACTTTATTTTATGTGCATTGGTGTGAGGATGTCAGATCTGGAACTTGAGCTACAGACAGTTGTGAGCTGCCATGCTGGGAATTGAACCTGAGTCCTTTGGAAGGGCAGCCAGAGCTCTTAACCGCTGAGCCATCTCTCCAGTCCCAACTGTTGTGTTCTTTAAGACAAATAAGCAAGGAATGAGGCTGGCAAGATAGCACACACACCAATTAAATGTGATTTTTTTTTTAATTTAAAAAGTAATAATAGCCTTCGTTTGCTTAACAGGAATAGATTAGTGATGAAACTATAGCTCAGTGGTAGAGTGCTCACCCAACGTGTAGGTTTTGGGTTCAATACCCAGTGCCACAAAATGAAATAAGCCCACCATCCCATAAACAGCAATAAGTTGAACAAACATTACATTCCTAATTCAGAGGTCTGGAATGCTCTGAATCTGGTTTATATTTTTAGTTTGAGAATATCACATGGTACCACAAGTGGTAAATTCCATATCTGACTTCATATGTTGGATCCTAGACATTCGGTGTACTAACAGTATTACACACTGTCTGTAAGATGTACCTGAAATACAAGTGAACCTGGAACCCATTCTCAAGGCATCTCGTGTATGCACAAATGCAATTCTGAATACCTCAGAGAGCTACATACAACCTATGTGTGACTTCTGTTTCAAATCCTACCTTTCCTACTTAATAGTTTTCCAATAGAACAGATTCCTTAGGTATTATTTATTTATTTGTTTTGAGACATGAGACATGGTCTCTCCAGGTAGCCCTGGCTATCCTGAAACATTCTGTGTAGATTAAGACTAAGACTAAACTGTCTTCCTTGAACTCACAGATCTGCCTGCCTTGAGTGCTAGGATTAAAGATGTGGTATCATAGCTAGTAAGTTCCTTTTTGTTTTGTTTTGGTTTTCGAGACAGGGTTTCTCTGTAGCTTTGGAGCCTGCCCTGGAACCAGCCCTGGTAGACCATGTTGGTCTCGGACTCACAGAGATCCACCTGCCTCTGCCTCTTGAGTGCTGGGATTAAAAGCATGTACCACCACCACCTGTTAGTAAGTTCTTTTTTTTTTTTAGTTTTTCGAGACAGGGTTTCTCTGTGGCTTTGGAGCCTGTCCTGGAACTCGCTCTGTAGACCAGGCTGGTCTCGAACTCACAGAGATCCGCCTGCCTCTGCCTCCCGAGTGCTGGGATTAAAGGCGTGCGCCACCATCGCCCGGCTGTTAGTAAGTTCTTAATAAGTGTTAATTATAAATTGTTTTAGATAGTTGTTTACCTGATGGGTGAGTTCAGAAAACCCATTTCTAAATTAAACTGTAGACCCAAGAAGATGTTAAAGTTTATTCAGGCCTGTGGTCTTGAGAATAGATTGTGACCTGATGCATGAGATGAATCTTTGAAACTTTAAGGAAAAAAAAAAAACCAGGATTTATTTTTTAAGCCAAAAAGAAAAAAAAAAGAGAGAAAATAGCCTCAGTGATGACCACCTACAATCTCTGCATTTAGAAAGATGAGGCAGTGAAGCAGGATAGTGAGTTTGAATCTAGCCTGGATTATGTGACAAGACCTTGTCTCAAAACCCATAAAACTGCCGGGCGGTGGTGGTGCACTGTGTGGCATCAGGTTGCCCCAGACTCACAGAGCTTCCTTCCCTCAATCTCCCGAATGGTGAAAGCCACTCTGTTTGACTTAACCTTTGTTTTGAGAAAAGATCTTGTGTATCCCAGGATGGTCTTAAACTCACGTAGGTACAGTTGACCTTGAGTTTCTGTTCTCCCTCCCTGAGTGTTAGCTAGGATTATAAGATTTTTATAAAGATTATATTGATAAAATTTAGTATTTTGCTAGGAATTGAACCCAAAATTTCAGGCATGGCCAGGCAAGCATGCTACTAACCAGGTTTTATCCTTGGTGCCTAGTTTTGCCTTTGTGTATTTCTGTGTGTGCACATGCATGTAGTACATGTGGAGGTCAGGCATCAAACTTTGGGTGTTCCTCAGTTAATATTCACCCCCACCACCCCCTTTTTGAGACAGAGTCTTGATACGTAACCCTAACTGGCCTGGAGCTTGCAGTGTAGACCAAGCTGTCCTCAACCTACAGAAGTACACCTGCCTCTGTCTCCTAAATTCTGGGATTAAAGGCATGTGTCACCACAGCTTGAGTTACTCAGGTAACTTCATGATTTTTAAGAGACAATAAATGGTCTCTCTCTAACCTGGAATTCTAAGTTAGTATAAGCTAGACCATTACACTGGCCACGAGCCCAAGAATCTGCCTGTCTCCATCTCCTCAGAGCTAGGATTATTAGCACACGCTGTCACACCTGGCTTCCTTTTCTAAACAAGAATGTTGGGGTTGAATTTGAGCACCTTCATCTTCCCCGGTTTTGTCTTATTAGTACCTTAATTACTCTATAGTCACTGTGATGATTTAGTGGATTCTAATTGTTGCTGTAGTCCTGTTTACTCAAAACATTTTATGTATATGGGTGTTTTGCCTGCATATATATTTGTGTATCGTGTTCATACTTGGTGTCCAAGAAGGCCAGAAATGGCCGGGCGGTGGCGGCGCACGCCTTTAATCCCAGCACTCGGGAGGCAGAGGCAGGCGGATCTCTGTGAGTTCGAGGCCAGCCTGGTCTACAAGAGCTAGGTTCCAGGACAGGAACCAAAAGCTACGGAGAAACCCTGTCTCGAAAAATAAAAAAAAAAAAAAAAAAAAAGAAGGCCAGAAATGAGTGTTAGATACCCAGGAGCTACAATTACAGATAGCTGCTAAATGGGTGCTGGGAATTGAAAAAGGGTAATCTGAAAAAAGCAGCCAGTGCTCTTAACCTCTGAGCCATCTCTCCAGCCTATTCTATTTATTGAGATAAGATCTCTCTATAATATCTCTACTTAGCCTTGGTTGTCCTGGAACTCATTATGGAAACTGGGTTAGCCTTAAACTATTGAACTAACTCATCTTGATCTCCCTGCCTCTGCCTCCAGAGTGCTGAGATTAAAGACATGTGCCACAATGTGTAATTTTTTAAAGCATCCATATGTATGATATGTGTGTGAATGTCATTGTGAGTGTAAAAGAGTGTGTGTGTGTAGGTAGGTAGGTAGATAAAAACATGGATTTTTACAGAATTGGTCCTCTTTTCGCAGTGTGAATTTTAGAGATCTATTTCAGGTTGCCAGGCTTTCATGACAAGTGCTTTTACTCTCTAAGCCATGTGACTGGCTCCTGTAGTCTGTGTCTGTGTTTGTATGCCATGTGTGTGGTAGTACCTGTGGAGACTTGCATATCCCTTGGAGTTGGAATTACACCAGTTATGAACCACTCCACATGGGTATTAGAATCCAAACCCAAGTTCTGCAAGAACAGCAAGTGTTCTTAACCACTGAGCCAACTCTTCAGGCTCCCCACACTCTACTCTATTCTTTAGTGTATAATTCTAGCAGCCTTAAAGGCTGTAATGTAGATTTCATTATTCTATAAGTGTCTAATTTTTTAAGCAATTTTGTGCTTGCTACAATCAGTGATCATGAAAACTAACTTAGGATAGGTGTGTCAGGTAAAGTGTATATTTGGAGCAGAACTTTTACCTTTTGGGGGGTGGGGTTTGAGACAGGGTTTCTCTGTGTAACATGAGGTCCTGCTTGTTGGGGTTTCTGCCCTGCCCAGTTCCTATAGCCAGTAAGCCCCAAAGAAAATCACACAGAGATTTCCATAAGATTATAAACTGATTAGCCCGTTAGCTCAGGCTTCTTATTAACTCTTGCAATGTATATTAACCCATTATTCTTATCTATGTTAGCCACATGGCTCAGTACCTTTTTCAGGGGGCAGGTCACATCCTGCTTCTTCCCTGGTCTAGGCAGGAGTCGAGGGAACTTCCTGCTTCCCAGAACTCTCCTGTTCTCACCACCCTGCCTCTACTTCCTGTCTGGTAGACCCACCTATATTTCCTGCCTGGCCAATCAGCATTTAATTAAAACATTGACAGAATACAGACAATTCTCCCACACCACTCTATAACAACACCAACTGTCCTGGAACTCACTCTGTAGACCAGCCTAGCCTTGAACTCACAAAGATTCATTTACCTCTGCCTCCAGAATGCTAGGATTAATGGGATACGTCACCACTTGTTCTTTTAATCTTTTTTTTTTTTTTTTTTTTTTGGTTTTTCGAGACAGGGTTTCTCTGTGGCTTTGGAGCCTGTCCTGGAACTAGCTCTGTAGACCAGGCTGGTCTCGAACTCAACAGAGATCCGCCTGCCACTGCCTCCCGAGTGCTGGGATTAAAGGCGTGCGCCACCATCGCCCGGCTTTGTTCTTTTAATCTTAATAACAGCAGAGAGAGGAGTGATGGGGTTAATGTTTTATGTGATGGTCTTTTCATAAGTGATATGAAAATGTCTAAAGTCAGTGGTAATATTTTAGAGACTTATATAATTATGTTCTAGAATTCATCTCTGCTGAAAATCAATCCTGTTTTAGTTCCCAGGCAAAATCCATAATAAAATGTTATTTTAACCTGACAGTATGGGCTGGAGGGATGGCTCAGAGGTTAAGAACACTGACTGCTCTTCCAGATGACCTGTATTCAATTCTGAGTAACCACATAGTGGCTCACAACCATCTGTATTGAGATCTGGTGCCCTCTTCTGGCCTATAGCATACTTGCAGACAAAATACTGTATACATAATTAATAAATTAACCTTCCAAAATTTTTTTAAAAAAACACAAGCCAGGCGATGGTGGCGCACGCCTTTAATCCCAGCACTCGGGAGGCAGAGGCAGGTGGATCTCTGTGAGTTCGAGACCAGCCTGGTCTACAGAGCTAGTTCCAGGACAGGCTCCAAAGCCACAGAGAAACCCTGTCTCGAAAAACCAAAAAAAAAAAAAAAAAAAACAAACAAAAAAAAACACAAAACATACTGACTGCTCTTTCAGAGGACCCAATTCAATTGCCTTCACCCACATGGCACTTTACAATCTTCTGTAATTCCAATTCCAGGGTACTGACCCCCCTCTTCTGACTTTTGTGGGCACTACACAAATTTGATGTACAAACATACAAGCATAATACATCTTTACATAAATAGAAATAAATATTTTTAGAAAGAAGCAAGGTGGTGGTAATACATGCCTTTAATCTCAGCACTTGGGAGGCAGTACTAAACAGATCTCTATGAATTCGAGGCCAGCCTCATCTAGTCTAGTGAGTTCCAGGACAACTGGGGCTACACAGAGAAACCCTGTCCTGAAAAACGTAAATTAAAATAAATAAATAAATACATAAATATTTACTGGGCCAGTAGCATAGTAAGTTCCAGGATAGCCAGAGCCACATAGTGAGACCTTGTCTCAAAAACTGACTGTATTTGGTATTTTTAATGTTCTTGTTAATAAATGAAACATGACAGACATTTCTCCTCAGGTGTAGAATGAGCCAAGGAGACTCAAACCCAGCAGCTATTCCACATGCAGCAGAAGATATTCAAGGAGATGACAGGTGGATGTCTCAGGTAAAAGTTGGTGCATATGGATTACTTGCATGGATGGATGACTTTGTGTGTATGCTAGTATATGTGTGTGCATGCACGAGCTAACATGTGTTTGCATGCATGTAATGACCAGAGGTCTGGTGTTTTCTTCAATTGATTGTTCTCCACCTTACCTTTTGAAACAATGTTCTCACTGAACCTAGAGCAATCTAATTTCTTTTCTTTCTGATTTTTCCAGGCAGGGTTTCTCTGTAGAGCTTGGGAGCCTGTCCTCTCTGTAGACCAGGCTGGCCTCAAACTCAAAGAGATCCACCTGCCTCTTGCCTCCCAACTTTTGAGGTTAAAGGTGTGGGCCACCACTGCATAGCAAAAAAAGTTTCTTTACCAGGTGTGCTCAGCAGCACTGCCAATGATCTAAACTCAGGAGACTGAGGCAGCACTACTAGGAGTTAAAGGCCAGCCTGGGTTACATAGTTAGACCTGACTTTAAAAAGCAAATAGGCAGTTCCTGCTGGGTTCCTCCTGCTTTTAAACTTAGATCAGACTGGAAAGGATTGAGTCCTGATCTGCTGACAGTTTTGCATTTGGATGTTACAGCTGTTCAAAATATGTATTATATCTACAAGCTAGGCATCTACTTCAAGAGGAAGCTGAGGAGGAAAAAAAGACTTGGGTTTTAATTAGATCCTAGTTCAAAGATAAATGTAATACTTTAGAGAATCTGTAAAGCCTGATATGGATTGGATAATAGATGTTAATGGCTAGTTTTTATTTTCTTAGTATGGTTTCATAAAAGAACATTCTAACTTGTAAGTATTTGCTGTAATACCTGAGTCATGGGAAGTAGAGAGATGGCTCAGCAGTTAAGGACACTTGCTACATTATTATGAAGTGTGGAGTTCAGATCCAGCACCCACCTTGGGTGGTTCACCAAACACCTAAATCTCCAGCTTCAAGGGATAGGATGCTCTCTAGTGGCTTCCTCATTCACCCTCATACATTCATGCTTGTATGCAGCCCTAAGTAAAGTAAAACTTTCTTTAAAAAAATAAAAGAATTAGCTCACATCTATTTTCCCAGCACAATTGGGAGTTAGAAACAAAAGGATACAGGAATTCAAGGCTAGTC
This sequence comes from Microtus oregoni, assembly GCF_018167655.1. NCBI lineage: Eukaryota > Metazoa > Chordata > Mammalia > Rodentia > Cricetidae > Microtus > Microtus oregoni. The sequence goes on along the minus strand of NW_024543831.1, from coordinate 2,770,366 downwards.
TGGGGTATTCAAGACAGTTTCAAAAACAAAAGAGGCTGAGCATGGTGACACATGCATTAGCTATCAACACTCAGGTAGAGGCAGGTGGATCTCTCTTGAGTTTGAGGCCATTTTGGTTTATTATATACCAAGTTATAAGCTAGCCAGGACTGTATAGTGAGACTTTGTCTCAAAAAACAACAACAAAATCTCAAATAATTTAACAGATATATAGCTGTATAAAGAGATAAAGCAAGTGCCAGGCAGTGGTGGCGCATGCCTTTAATCCCAGCACTCGAGAGGCAGAGGCAGGCAGATCTCAGTGAGTTCGAGTCCAGCCTGGTCTACAACAGCTAGTTCCAGGACAGGCTCCAAAGCTACAGAGAAACCCTGTCTTGAAAAACCAGAAAGAGAGAGAGAGAGAGAGAGAGAGAGAGAGACCTAGAAAATGTCATAACAATAAGTTTGCATCGGGCTGGAGAGATGGCTCAGTGGTTAAGAGCATTGCCTGCTCTTCCAAAGGTCCTGAGTTCAATTCCCAGCAACCACATGGTGGCTCACAACCATCTGTAGTGGGGTCTGGTGCCCTCTTCTGGCCTGCAGACATACACGCAGACAGAATATGTATACGTAATAAATAAATTAAAAAAAAATAAGTTTGCATCAGTGTAAACATATGCATATGTCTGAATCATCTTGATAGCCCCCAAAATGCCTTCTTTTTCCCCCTAATTTGGGGGAAAGGTTGGCTGTTTTGTTTTTTAAATTAAATGAAGCATTTTGCTATTCTGGATTTAGTGAAATTGTGATTTTCTTGAATAGAATAATCAGTATGGCATTGGTAGAAAATAATTTCCAGTTAACTAGAGAAAAAAAGAAGCAGCTTTAGACTAGCCTGAAAAGGATGGGTGGCTTGGTTAATTTGCTTGCTTACTTATTTGTTTTATATTGTTGGGAGTGGGTCTCTGGGTCTTGCCCATAACTAATGTTTTAAAGGACCTGGTTGGACAGCTGTTACTTTTAGGCCAACGAATTGCAAAAGGAAAGAAATACCAATTTCTTATTTTTCTTTCTTCTATAAACCAGCATAATAGGTTTGTTCTGGACTGTAAAGACAAAGAGCCGGATGTGCTGTTTGTGGGAGATTCCATGGTTCAGTTGATGCAGCAGTACGAGGTAAATCGGGTAATCTTGACTCCTTGTTTATGTCCACTGATAACTTACAGACTTTGATTCTAAACTGACCTCCTAGGCTCAGAGTTGACAGATGTTCTAGTGCTATGAGCAGATGTACCTAGTGGGATTCTTGGGCTAGTATTATTTGTAGCTAAACTCCCTTTTTTGCTCTTGACTTCTGAGTAGCTTGATGTTTGCAATATTTGCCTGGTGGTAATGTCTGATTCTTCTATTTGCTTTGTCCTGCTCATGATTCTCAAATATTTGTGTTCTACCACTTTCTGACTTGTGTGGGGGTGAGGGTGTGGGTAGAAATTGGGTTTCTCTGTGTAGCCTCGGCTGGCTGGAACTCACTCTGTAGACCAGCCCGCCTCTGCGTTCTGAATGCTAAGATTGAGTGCACCACCACTGCCCTGAAACTTGTATATTTTTGTAATAGGTGTTTCCAAATATTTTCAGGGTTGGGTTGGGCAATCTTCCAAAGGAAACTTAAAAGAAAATACAACTTTATTTCTTATTTTGTTTGTTTGTTTGGTTGGTTTTCTGAGACAAGGTTTCTCTATATAATAGCCCTGCCCTGACTGTCCTGGATCTTTCTCTGTAGACCAGGCTGGCCTTGAAGTCACAGAGATCACAGTGCTAGGATTAAAGGCGTGTACCACCATCACCTGGCATCATTTAGTTTTTGAAAAATAGTCAAATTCATGAAAAAAATGTTTATTGAGCTTGATTTAGGATGTTGATTTCTCAGTGGGTATTAGAATGGGCTGTGTAGGTTCTTGAACTACAACTCAGTTGCTGCATTAAGAACTAAGTCATGCCAGGCTCCCAGCAGTTGGGAGGCAGAGATTGGTGGATCTCTGAATTCTAGGCCAGCCTGGTTTACAGAGCAAGTCCCAGGAAGGCTCCAAAGCCACAGATAAACCCTGTCTACAAACAAACAAAGAAGTGAATCACTGCACACTAGCATCTCAAAGCTCTTTAAGTGAATGGCATATTGTTTTTGGTGCTAACATTTGAATAAAGAATGTAGAAGATTAGTGTTTGTGGTAGTGCACGCCATAAATCCCGCCTCTAGGGAGGCAGAGGCAGGGGGTCTCTGAGTTTGAGACTAACCTGCCCTAGAGTAAGTTCCAGGACAGCCAGGGCTGCACAGAGAAACCCTGTCCCAAGAAAACAACAACAAAAATGTGGAAGATGTTAGTTTTATACGTATTAAATCATATTGCAATTAAAGGCCTTGTATTTCCAGTGATTTTTAGTTTAACTGAAACAAGTTTTTTGTTTTTAGATTTGGCGAGAGCTGTTTTCCCCACTTCATGCACTTAATTTTGGAATTGGGGGAGACACAACACGACATGTTTTATGGAGACTAAAGAATGGAGAACTGGAGAACATTAAGCCTAAGGTGATGAAACATACTTTTAAAAGATAGGATTAGTCTTGTCTTCCAAGTACAGTTGTTTGAAGTAGTGAAAAATTGCTTTTTTAAAGGTTTGATTCAAGCTTGCTCTTTCCTTCATGCTTGTGTGTAGGAAACATCTGTGTTTAGGAAAATAGTGAGGCACCGACTTAAAAAGGACCTAGTCTATTGTTTGGCTGGATTGTATTGTGATTGTTAGGACTCTTCAGTAGGAGGAGTCAGTTTGATGCTCAGTAGGTTCGGAATGCCTGGGCAGTACTGTGGGAAGCAGAGCAATGTCTCACTTCAGGAAATGCTGGGCACATAAACAAATATATGGCCAAGATCTCTGAGTTCTTCTGAAAAAGCTGGGGATATTTGTGAACAAATGAATCTGTAATGTCTTTTCACATTATAAACATCTGTGGTTGGGGTACTGCATATAATTTTTTCAACCCCTAAAGAGAAGGAAAAGAAAAAAACAAAGGAGAGGCCCTAGTGAAAGTTGCTTTCACCGGACATATGGTGCATGCCATTAAATACAAGTAGAGAAAACATTGTTAAAACAACATCCAGCATGTGCTCAACTATGTTCACAGCAGCATTGTTTGCCATAGCCAGAACCTGGAAACAACCTAAATGTCCCTTGACCGAAGAATAGATAAGGAAAATGTGGCACATTTACACAGTGAAGTACTACACAGCAGAGAAAAATAACATCTTGAAATTTGTAAGCAAACGGACAGAGCTAGAAAACATCATACTGAGTGAGTTAACCCAGACCCAGAAAGACAATTATATGAACTCACTCATAAGTGGCTTTTAAACATAAAGTGAAGAAAACCAGCCTGCAAATCACAATCCCAGAGAACCTAGACAACAATGGGGACCCTATGAGAGACATACATGGCTCTAATGTACATGGGAAGTAGAAAAAGACAAGATCTCCTGAAGTAAATTGGGAGCATGGGGACCTTGGGAGAGGGTTGAAGGGGAGGGAAAAGATAGGGAGGGGGGCAGAGAAAAATGTAGAGCTCAATAAAAATCAATAAAAAAAATTAACAACAACAACAAAAAACTACATCCAACCTCCATCCTAGTGACTCCTTTCTTGAGTGCACCTGTGTGTTTATAGCCTTTGCACTCCTGCATGCTCTTGTTATTGCTAGAGTATTTGTAACCAGGGAAGTCTTTACTGTGACAGGATTTAGTTCCTTTAAATCCCACCTTGCTATAGCTGTTTATTTATCTTCAACCATATTATTAGGCATAAGCCACTAGGCTTTGTTTCTGGGAATTTGATTACATTTATTTCATGTGTATGCATGCATGTGCAACAATGTGTGTGTAAAAGTCAGGGGGTGCCTTTTAGAAATGGGTTTTCTCTTTCTTCCACCTGGGTTTGGTTATTGAACTCAGATTTGCATACTTGGCAACAGGCGTCTTTACCCAAGGAGCCATTTCACTTTTATTTTCAGTTTTCCAATTGAAGTTACCCAACATCATCTGAGAAGCTCATTTTTCTTTTGATTTTTTTTTTGAATTTTTATTGAATTTTCAATTTATTTTACTTCTGTCTTCACATGCAAATGTGAGTGAACATACTGTAGCACTGTGGGGTTTTGTGGACTTTTGTGGGAATTGATTGCTGCTTTGTACCATGTGGACCCAAGGAGTTGAAGGGGTTGAACTTAGGTCATTAAGCCTCTTGGCAAATCCCTTTACCTTTTGAGCCTTCTCACCTATTCCTGATTCTCTGTTTTTTTTTTAAAATAGGTTTTCATTTAAATGTTTTATGTTCTTTTATTCCTTGATCTTCATTGTTTCCCCTCTTTTTTCTTCCCTCATTATAGGTCATTGTTGTCTGGGTAGGAACAAACAACCATGAAAATACAGCAGAAGAAGTAGCAGGTGGAATTGAGGCAATTGTACAGCTTATAAATACAAGGCAGCCACAGGCCAAAGTCATTGTGCTGGTGAGTAGTCTTTCTGGGAGGAGACTTTTATATCTTTAGAGTCACTCACTGAAAAGTCTTTTTTAGAAAAATGGTGTCTCTCATCAATATGGAGTCTTTAAGTGAAAGCAATTTCTGATAGTTGTTTGCAAGGGCAGGATGGTTAGGACAAAAGGTCATGAAGGGATGTATTTGCTATTACTAGTAGTTTGTGTTTTAGTTTGTAGGTGCCAAAGAGCCAGATCTTTTTTAACTGGTTTGTCTGAAGACAACCTATAAGAATTAGTTTTCGCCGGGCGGTGGTTGCGCACGCCTTGAATCCCAGCACTCGGGAGGCAGAGGCAGGTGGATCACTGGGAGTTCGAGGCCAGCCTGGTCTACAAGAGCTAGTTCCGGGAAGGCACCAAAGCTACAGAGAAACCCTGTCTCGAAAAACCAAAAAAAAAAAAAAAAAAAAATTTGTTTTCACTGGATGTTTGATAATGGTGAACAGCTTTAATCTCAGCACTCGGGAGGAAGAGGCAGGTGGAGCTCTGTGAGTTTGAGGCCAATTTGGTCTATAGAGCAAGTTCCAGGACAGCCAGGGCCACATAGAGAAGCCCTTTCTCAAAAAAAACACCACCACCAACAACAAAAGAAATAGTTCTCTTCTACCACTATGTAGGTGCCAGGGATCAAATTCAGATCATCAGGTATCATGACAGCTTTTTTTTTTTAATTTTTTTTAAAAATATTTATTTATTTATTATGTATACAATATTCTGTCTGTCTGTATGCCTGCAGGCCCGAAGAGGGCACCAGACCCCATTACAGATGGTTGTGAGCCACCATGTGGTTGCTGGGAATTGAGCTCAGGACCTTTGGAAGAATAGGCAGTGCTCTTAACCTCTGAGCCTTCTCTCCGAAGAAGTAGTGCGATTTCAAGGTCGAAGAGTAGGAAGGTAATTGCCACTAGAAAGAAACCCTCATGACAGCTTTTACCTGGTGAATTATCTTGCCGGCTTCAGATCTTAGTCTTTACTTCATGGCATTTAATTTTCTTTAAAGATTTAATTCAAAGAAAAACATATAGCTCAATAAAACAATTTTAAAAAGATTCAAATAAAAATGATTTATTGTATATACAGTGTTCTGTCTGCATGTATGCCTGCAGGCAAAAGAGGCCACCAGAATCTCATTACAGATGGTCGTGAGCCACCATATGTTTGCTGAGAATTGAACTCAGAACCTCTGGAAGAGCAGCCAGTGCTCTTGACCACAGAGCCATCTCTTCAACCCCCTTGTAGCTGTTGCATTCTGTGTTTTATTCCATGCTGGTATATTGTGACTTGAGAGTTTAGCTCTAAAAAAGCCTCTTGGGGGTGTTGATATATGAATGGTGCAGGGAAAATCCTCCCAAATCCTTTAGAACAAAATCCTTTTGTTTTAAAATTGTTTTGTTGGGGGCTGGAGAGATGGCTCAGCGGTTAAGAGCATTGCCTGCTTTTCCAAAGGTCCTGAGTTCAATTCCCAGCAACCACATGGTGGCTCACAACCATCTGTAATGAGGTCTGGTGCCCTCTTCTGGCCTGCAGGCAGAAGCATACAAAATAATTAAATAAATAAATATTTAAAAAAAAAAAAATAAAATAAAATAAAATTGTTTTGTTTTAAAATTGTTGAAAATCCTCCAAAATCCTTTTGTTTTAAAGTGAATATTAAAGAGCTTAGGGCATATAACTCAGTGGTAGAGTATTTGCATAGTATGTGTGTGACCCTAGATTTGATCCCCAATACCGAATTTATTTATAAAAAGTCAAATTTGATTATGCTCTTATCAAAAATACTGAAATATTAGAAGTAACCTAAATGAGGAAGTACTCTGGGAATGATCCTAGAATACATTAGCCCAGATCATATTAAAACTGAGTGGACCGCTAGAGAGATGGCTCAGAGGTTAAGAGCACCAGCTGCTCTTCCAGAGGACCTGAGTTTAATTCCCAGCAACCACTTGGTGGCTCACAACCATCTGTAATGAGATCTAATGCCCTCTTCTGGCCTGCAGGCATACATGGAGGCAGAATGTTGTAAACATAATAATAAATAAATCTTTATGAATGGTATGTGAAAAAGACCATGATGTATTGAGGTGGAAAACCTGTGGTAACTTAAACATACACTCAATTTGGATATATATCCAAATATTTGGAAAAAGTCTAAAAGAACCAGAATTAGAAGAGTTGTTAAATGTTAAAGGGATTAAATTATCCCTGTGTACACACATATGTATGTGTCTCTGTGTAGGTGTGTGAATACAGTGATGCACATGTGGAGGTTGCACAACAACCTCAGATATTGGTCCTTGCCTTCTACCTAGTTTTAGACATCTCTTGTTCCACCCTGCGTATTCCAGGCTAGCTGACCCACAAACTTGCAAGAATCCTCCTGTCTCGACCTCCCAACTCAGAATAGCACTGCAGGGATTACAGGTGGCTGCTGTATCTTGCTTTACATGAATTCTGGGGAACTTGGGTTCTTGTGCATGGGCAGCAAGCACTTTCCCCATTGAGCCTTTTTTTTTTTTTTTTTTTTTTTTTTTGTAGTTTTTTGAGACAGGGTTTCTCTGTAGCTTTGGACCCCGTCCTGGCACAAGCTCTTGTAGACCAGGCTGGCCTCGAACTCACAGAGATCTGCCTGCCTCTGCCTCCCGAGTGCTGGGATTAAAGGTGTGCGCCACCACCACCCAGCTTCATTGAGCCATTTTTGTGGCCAGGATTGTAATGTCTTATTTTAGCAATCATTTAAAATCAAAGGGGGAAATAAATCAACCAGTATACCTTGGTACTTTGATTAAGGAAAATGTTATGCAAGTACAAAAACTTTTTTACATTTTTTATAATTAGTTATTTTGTGCGTACTGTAGAAACTTGTGTATGTATATGAAGGTCAAAAGACAACTAAAGCCGGGCGGTGGTGGCGCACACCTTTAATCCCAGCACTTGGGAGGCAGAGGCAGGCGGATCTTTGTGAGTTCGAGACCAGCCTGGTCTACAAGAGCTAGTTCCAGGACAGGCTCCAAAACCACAGAGAAACCCTGTCTCGAAAAACTTAAAAAAAAAAAAAAAAACAACTAAAGGTGGTTGATTTTTCTTCTACCACATGGTTTCTGAGGATTGAGGTTAGATCGTCAGGTTTATTGGCAATGTCTTTTCTCATTGAACCATCTCAATGGCTATTTTTTCTCATTCTTGTTTGTAAATACCAGTAGATATGTTGCCCTGATCATGTTTTTTATGACTTGAGAGTTGGAACAAAGTGTTTGTTGATTACTGGTCATCTTTCCTGGTTACTTCTTCTATCTCAACCTGACTTTGCAATGTTAGCATTGTTAACGTGTGACATATTAGGTAGAACCTTCAACTTTTTTTCTTTTTTTTCCTTTTTCCTTTTTTTTTTTTCCCTTGAGACAGGGTATTCTGTAGCCAATGCTGGCATCAGACTCAGTATGTAGCTGAAGATATTTAACTCGTACTCTTTAGTTACCAACTGTGAGGATTACAGGCATGTGCCATCACTGCTAGTCCCGGAGTTTGCACTTAACAGTAACAAGCTCAGTTTTAGGACTGACTTCATCATTTGAAATGTTTTAGCATAGCAAATATAGAGGGAGATAGACCAGTGTAACAAATTGAGAATTCTTCGTGGCTTTTGGGGAACTGTAAAATCATAACTAAATTGGCAACCAAAGCCCCAACACGTTACTGAAAGAGAGAGTGAATATGTACTAGAGCATACTTGGAATATAAAATCCACGATAAGGACTGGCACTGGAGCTCATGGTGGAGCTCTTGCTTTGATTCGTTAGGTCCTAGGTTCAGTCCCCAGTCCTACCAGTAAGAACAAGTTAGTAAAAATAAAGGACCCACAGTAAACCTGTTCTTGAAATAAAACATCTCACATACCCTATAGGAGAAACTGGGGAAAACTTTTTACCAGAATAGCAGTTGACTCCTGTGCCATCACTAGGTATTGACCAGCTACGAGGATGGCGATGTCTGGCAGCACTTCTGTAATGGAACCAATTATCTTCTGTTGAAGACTACCTCTACTTTGAATTGATAAAAATCTTGCCCTTGACATGTAATATTTCTCTTTACCAATAGTATGTAGACGTTGATTTATCTGAAAATTGTATTAGATCATTAATATACAAGTTAGAATTAATTTAGGATACATTTATCTTGCCAGGTATGTAATTCATTAATTTATGTGTTTAATTAAGACAGCTTTGATTCTAATTCTCTTTCTTATAAATATTGTAGTGTATCTTTCTCTGGCATTGATAGGTGTGTCTAGGCTGTGTTTTCCTGACAAAGTATAGGGAGAAAGAATTGAAGGGAGGACACACTGGCTTTGGGAGAACCAGTGGGAGATATTTTAGGAATTGAGATGAATAGCATTAAGTTTCTAAACAAAGGTAATGTATATTATCATAGTGAAGAAAAAGAAGATGGAGGCTGTGGATGTGGCTCATTTGTTATAGTGCTTGCTGGGCATGAACTGAACACAGGCTTCACCCTGTATTTCATTCCTGGTACCACATAAATCACATGTGATGGTATATGCCTGTAATCCTTAGCCATGTAGTGAGTTTGAGGTCAGCCTGGGATTCACAAGAAACTGTCTCAGAAGACAGAGATTGATTAGAGAAATATTTAGAATGTGAACATTTAGTGATTCCATGATGAATAAGGAATGTGAGATGAGAGACTTGGGATGTTGGAATGACAGTTGATATAATGGACAAAGAGCACAGTTTAAAAAGAAGATGATGAACAGCTCTTTGACATGCTGGGGGGACCTGTAGGTGGAAGTTCAGTGGAATTCTGAAGCTCTAAAAAAGATCTTGGCTAAAGTGTTCAGAGTGGTAGGCTGGAGAGTGACTTAGAAGTTAAGAGCACTTGCTGTTCTTCAGAGTATCCAGGTTCGACTCCTGGTACCCACATGATGACTCACAGCCATCTGTAACTCCTCCAGTTCCAGGACATCCAACATACTTTTCTGTCCTCTTCAGGTACCAGGTATAGATGTGGTACATAGACATACATGGAAGTGAAACACTCATACACATAAAAATAATTATAAAATGTTTAGAATGGAGAAGAGTTGATCGTAAACAGTATCAACAGTTAGCAACACAATGAGGAAGACACTGAGAAAACAAAAAGAACAAACAGGTCAGCTTTAAATAAAACTACCATAGTCAGGGCTGGAGAGATGGCTCAGTGGCTAAGAACACTGACTGCTCTTTGAGAGACCCAGGCTCAATCCCCAGCACCCACATGGCAGCTCATATCTGTCTCTAACTCAATTCCAGGGCTTATGACATTCTCATGCCAGTACACATATAGGAAAAACACCTGCCAGGCGGTGGTGGCACACGCCTTTAATCCCAGCACTTGGGAGGCAGAAGCAGGCAGATCTCTGTGAGTTTGAGACCAGCCTGGTCTACAAGAGCTAGTTCCAGGACAGGCTCCAAAACCACAGAGAAACCATGTCTCGAAAAAGCAAAAGAAAAAAAAAAAACAAAAAAAAAAACAAAAAAAACCCACCAATGCACATAAAATAAAAATAAATTATATTTAAAACGAAAAAACAAACTGCCATAGTCGGGTATTTTAGAAGGTAGAGTATGAGTGCCAGGAATACTGGAAGTTGTAAAGAAGTAAAGAAAAACAACCCTCTCTGTTAATGTTCTTCTGTGCTCTGCCCCAGGGTCTGTTACCTCGAGGGGAGAAGCCCAACCCTTTAAGACAAAAGAATGCCAAGGTGAACCAGCTTCTCAAGGTTTCCCTGCCGAAGCTTGCCAATGTGCAGCTCCTGGATACAGACGGGGGCTTCGTGCACTCGGACGGTGCCATCTCCTGCCACGACATGTTTGATTTTCTTCATCTCACAGGAGGGGGCTATGCAAAGATCTGCAAACCCCTCCATGAACTGATCATGCAGTTGCTGGAGGAAACACCGGAGGAGAAGCAAACCACCATTGCTTGACTGGCCCCATCAGTGTTAACAACATCCCAGCTTCCTCAGATCATTTACACCACTGGCACTACAGAATCCTTAAGGCACTTTGCATTGTACAATGTTCCTGGATGCTTGTATCTAATGTTTGAAGGGGAGGAGGGATTTAAACTGGTCCTGTATATAAAGGTTTGTTTGGCACAGGAGAAAAATTAGCCAAGAAAAATTCATTTAAAACCAGAAGGGGACTTTTTGTTGTATATGACACATTTGTCGAAGTATCACTGTTTTTCCTAGGACAACATCAAGCACGAGTACAATATGAAGATTGTTTTCTTGGCCCTTTTTTCTATGGATTATGTCATATGTGATAATTATCACATCTACTTGGCTTTAAACTTATTTTTGGTCCAGTTTTAAGGTTCATGAGTTCGTGTGTTGTGTTGTTTTGTTTGATTCCTGTATCCTCGGTATTTTTATTAGCAAATAGCATCAGATTAAACATGCTTGTCACTCAGATATGAAAGATGCTATAGTTAACAAGCAAGTTTATTCCTCTCAATCTAGCAGTGAAACAAGTTCTGGGGACCATGGGATATTATTTGTATGCTGCTGAATGAATATCATGTCTGTAATAGACCCATGCATGCAGCCTTTCCTCTGCTTCCCCTTCATCTCTTTGCAGGTGGGTTTAATTACATTGCAAGCTTTTAACTCATTTTTAATCTAGGAGTTGCATTGCTGTCAGGATGATCTTATTGATGTATAACTCATTCCGTGTGGTGTTCTGTGATGTTAGGGTCTGTGTAGTGTTACTCAGAGTTCTGGTTGTCTTGCCCCCCCCCCCCCCCCACACACACACCTGTTATGGTTTCCTTTGTTTTTAGTGTTTGGAGTAGGGGATCAGAATTGTTTCCCATTCCATAATGCCTGATGTTATTTCAAGTTTTATATATTATCTTAAGGTGTATATGTTTGTTTTCATTTTATATATATATATATAGATAGATATATTTTACAGTACCGGATCAAACCCAGGGCCTAGCACATACTAAGCAAGTGCTCTGCCACTGAAGTAATCCCTAGTCTTGTTTGTTTCTTAATTTGTTTAATTCTTAAATTCTATCAGTAAAACAATATTTGGCTTTTTCCACAAGAAACAGTGAAGCTGCTCTCATAGTAGATGTTTTTGGGGGTTTTTTTGAAAGCAGGGTTTCTCTGTGTAGTTCTGGCTGTTCTAGAACTCTCTGTTTACCAGGCTGGCCTCAAAACTCAAGAGATCAGCCTACCTCTGCCTCACCAGTGCTAGGATCAAAGGCGTATGTCACCTTGCCCCACTTTGGATATGCTGGATTTATTCCACCATTTTAGTAAAGATGAGAACTAGGTTTGTCTTTTAGTTTTTGAGGCAGGGTCTTGCTGTGTAGTTCTGGGTAGCCTGGAATTTGCTATACAGACTAGACTGGCCTTGAACTCACAGAGGTCTTTCTGCCCTGCCTCCTGAGGACTGAGATTAAAGGCAAACTCCACCATGCAGATGGCTTATTTAACTTTTAAGGCACCTTATATAATGTGTGTTCATCCAGATTTTAACGGTCTGCTCTTGAGCTACACAAACTGCCAATTGAGAGAACAGGAGATTGTTGGTTGTCCGGTAGCATATAGACCCTGTACAAGCTGGATCTACAAAAATTTTAAACTGGACCAGGTTGGGGGTTGAAGTAACCCATTAAATGTGCTCTTCCATGATTCTGCTTAATGGTTACATTCAGTAGCTATGATCTAGACTATATTATGTTCTGCTTTCAAAGCAGCTATTAGGACTGTTAGAGGAGTTGCTGGTTTGTGCTGAGACCTTTACCTGACTGAGAAGGATACAATTTAGGAAGGCGTGTTGTCCTGATGAACCTCTTTGTAGGAATTTATTTTAATGCATAGTCTTGTGAATGTATCATGTCTTCATTAGCGACAGGAAAATACACATGGTGTTTACTAAAATTGTTTACTACATTCAAATTCCCTTTTATTTTTTTAGTAGCCCAAGTTCTTGAGTTTTTCAAGATATTGTTTTCTGAACTGAGGTATAATTTTAGAAAGGAGATCTAATTAAGCGAGAATTTTGTGTGTAAAAAGAACATTTCTATCCAGGTGTTTCTGTGTTCCTCAGAGAGTGGGAGTATGGTCCAAATGAATCCATTAGGTCACTCCTGCAGCATGCGCTTATAGCTTCTCTTGACCAAGGATGAGCTAGTCTTATGAGTTGACCTTCAGCTCCTGCGTGTGTGTATAAACCTCAGATGTTACTACATTTTATATCTACCAGAGCTATTCAAGCAATAGTATTTGAACCACTAGCCTTTTAAAATAAAACTCAGCCCTATTGCTAACGTGCAGATACTGAGTCCACTGTCATTTCTTGCCAGGTTTACTTATGTTGTTTTAGGGGGAAAAAGTGTTTCTTGGTTTTTCTTTGGTTGACATCCCAGATTGCTTCAGTGACAGAACCGGTTAGTCCTTGTAATTTTTTTTTTAAGATGTGAACTTAATGCAGTGTCTACATGAAGTGTCTTAGTTTATCATTGTGATTAAGGGGCTAGGCAGCTAGCACAGATAATGCTTTGCTCCCTTTCTTAGTAGGTGGGGTGGGTTTCCTTAGTGAGAGTCTACATGTACCCTGGCTTCCCTAGATCCTCTTGTCTCTCTCCCCAGCCCTGGAATTGCAGGCCTACTCCACCATCCCTGGATGTTCTGTTCCTTTCTCAGTATAATACAGCTTGGCTTTCAACTTATCATGTAGCTGTGGATGCCCTTGAACCTTCCAGGTGCTAGGGGTCATGTCTCTAATGTGGCAGGTTGGAGGTGCCCTGCCAAAGGGATGATCGATTGCAAGTGACTTGGCTGCCCTTGCAAGTTGCAGATTACATTGGCAGTGCTGTGGCCAATATGTAGGGTATGGTAGGACTGTTGAGGAACTTTATTTAATCCTGATTCTTCTGTCAAAATTCTTCACCCAGCAAAGTAAGTTTTGAGTAGCTCATGCCCTGTCTTTAAGAATTGTAGCTCTCATTGTTAAAGAAGTCGAAAATTTCTATTTGCATTTTCAGTCTGACCACTTCTAGTTGTATGCTAAAGCCTGGGGCCTATCTGTGCTGAGGTGTATGGACATTGCTAGTTTTCTATTTATTACAGTGGTGAAGAAAGTAGACACGAAAGGGAGCATGGCCAGCTCCTCATGTGAGTGGGGCTTGTCTGTGGTCTTCCTCCTCGCGACCACTGCAGCAGGCTGACTGGACCTCCCCAAGACTGTGTTTGCTAAAGGCTTCTTGACTAGAATCCGTTCTGTTCATTTAATATAAAAGACCACATTTCACTGCGAACTCACTGATGTCTGTCTCTTTTATCATAGTTTAGATTCCAATGGAAAAAGCAGGGGTGGGCTTTTCTACCTTATAAACAAACTGGATTCTTTGCTCATCTTATGTCCTGTGGAACTGAATGTACCAAGTTGAGTCCCTCTCACAGGGCAGTACAGTAGGATGGGTGAGTAGTTAGAAGTAACCCTGAGTAGATCTATGACGGGGTGTTGTGGAACTCAGCAATCTGCCTACCACACCCCACCTGCTCACATTAAAGGTGTGCCCTACCATGCCTGGCCTTACAGATAATTAATAAACCATGATCTGACCTTTGACCCTTTTTCATAAATTCAGTGTTTAGAGTTTTTCACAGAACATCCCATGTGGTTTTGTCTTTCCATTCTTCACACCAACAGTCACCTGATTTTAATGCTTGGAGTAGTGACTCCTGTTACCTGTAGCTTACACTCAGATAACTGGCTCTTTTGGGTTTCCGTAAGAGCCTTGGAAATTGAGTGTTACATCCTGTCTAAGGTAATCCTAGCATAAATAGTTGAGACTGTATTTCATGACCTCCTTGCCCTTGTGCTACTCATCGCTCTAGCTTCCCAGGAAATAAGGTAAATGAGGTCACCATGCAACTAGTTGCCCCTCAGGTGATTGTCCTATGGCTGAGGTGTCTTCACAGGGTGAGGCAGCAGCTGCTCTAGTCTTTGTGCTGCTAGAGTGTCCCTTTCGGCTCTAGCTTTTATGTGCTCACAACATTCAGTAAATTTACTTAAAATGCATTGTCTGGCCATCAGCCTTCCCACCTTCAACCAGCACTGAAATGAAATCATTGTAAAACAAGAACTTATACGGATGTACCTATGGGGTTGCAGAAGCTACAGAGCTCTGTGTTAGCATGCCAGTAAAATCAACTTTAGAGGAAGGTACTACTTAGATAAATGAATCTACAATATACGTACATGGAGTCAAAATACAATTCCCTGCATATCTATCCTTCTGCTATCCAGAAAGATGACTTGTTTATGTTTTTGTCTTGTAGCTCAGACTGTCCTGAAACCCATTGTGTAGTTGAGGGTGATCTTGAACTCATCATTCTGCTTCTATTTTCTAAGTGCTGAGGTTACAGTGTTCACCACCTTATCAAGCCAGAAATATAGCTTCAAAATAGACAGTTTGCCTGCTCCCAATACCATGATTGCAGATGAAATCTTATTCACATCTCCAACATGACTGCCTCCTTTGACGTCCATCTTGTAGATAAGGCCAGAATAGTTTTCCAGATAGCTTAGTATGAATGTGCGCTGTAGACTGCTTTATCAGGACGAGTGTCATCAGTCACAGCATGACACAGCCTGATGTCAGTACAGTACATGAACCTTGAACATACCCTCATTTACTACCCATGCCTCCCAAGCTGAAATTGTGTTCCAGGCATCCTGTGAAGCTATGGGACTAGAGCAAGGTATCAGTCCTAATGACAGCTCACCAGCAGGAGTCACCGCTGGAGCATGTGGCTAAACGTTTCTATGGCATGCTCACTTTATCCCTCTGCCACAGTGATGTTGTGGCATTGAAAGGCAGACAACTTGATAAGGCAGAAATAAGGTGGTTTTCTTCCCAATGCAGCTAATACAGCAAAACTCCACCCAAACTCAGAGATCATCTTTGTCAGTTGCCTAAAAGATTATTTTTAGATAAGGTATATGTTGTGCAGGCTGGCCTTGAACTCCCCATCCTTTTTTGCCTCAGCCTGCCAAATAGGTGGAATTACAGACCTGAGCCACCGGACTCAGCTTGATCACATTTTTACATAGCCATTCTGAATCAAGGATCTTCAGTGTTTATCTGAACAGTGTTTCTCTTTGATGCCATTGTGATCTCATGTAGACCTCTTGCCTTATTTTTTGGCTCGTGTGAACTTAATTCATTTATAAACAATTTTTTGCCTGTTTTTAAGACAAGTTCTTGCTGTCTGGCCCTGACTGAGTTCAAACTGACCACCTTGCCCCAGCCTCTTAGTTACTGAGATCACAGACAGGCACCATTGCCTGGCTTCCGTGAACACATTTTACACACCGAGCAGCTTTGTCAGCACACTAGTGAAGAAGTCAAGTACAGCAGCATGCTTTTGACAGCTACTGGCTTACAGGGTCAAGTTCAAGATTTCCATTCTTCTTAATCCTTCCCTTTGAGCCTTCATGCCAGTACCATATAACTTAAGCATATGGCTGCTTCGAGGTGAAACTACTGTCTGGAATATGTTTCTGTCCCCTTGCTGGTAGTTTCCCATCTGTCACTCAGTAGGAACACCTGGAGTCTTTGCTGGTTTCTCCTGTTTCTAGCTCCAGTCTGTGTTAGGACTCAAGTCTGTGTTCACATCATGTCCTCTACAAACTTTTAAAAAGAATGGGTGTTTTGTTTGTTTTTTAAACGACATATATTTTCAAGTGGGTGCACATGCCACAGTGGAGGTTGGAGAGCAGCCTGTGGGAGTTGGTGATCTCCTTACCATGTGATTGTGGTTGTGGGACTTAGGTCTTAAAGTGTGGCAAATTGCCCTTATCTGCAGAGCCATCTTCCAGGCCTACGTAGATACAGAAGGTGCTTTAAGCCTCTCTCTGTTCCCAGCGCAGCTTAGTGACAAGCAGAGGCCAGACACTGAATAAACAGAATGAATGAATGGGAATTCTTTCATTGTCATTTGGCTCATAACTCAGAATTCAGGCAGGAGCACAAATATTTTTCCTTCTGTGCCCACTTATTTCAGGGACACCATACAGCTTCTGTTTAGGGATTATTTTTCCTAGTGATAAATGAGGGAGAAATAGAAATAAAATTGACTTGGGTAAGGGTATTTGCTGCCAATCCTGACCTTTTGAGTTGAGTTCCATTCCCAGGACCCACATGGAAAGGAGAGAACTGCCTTCCACAGGATGTCTGCACAGCCTGTCACATAGAAGCTCCCTCTCTTCAACACATTGAGATATATGATTTTTAAAAGCAGCCCCTGGGCATAGTGGTACATGCCTATAATTTCAACATTCAAAAATCTGCAGCAGGCAGGCTTGGGTGGCACAAGTCCTTAATCCCAGCACTTGGGTGGCAGAGGTAGGGTGCATCTCTGAGTTTGAAGCCAGTGTGGTCTACATTATGAGCTCTAGAACAGCCAAAACTACATAAAGAGACCCTTCTTCATAAACAAAATCTACTACAGAAGGGTTGCCATGTTTTTTGTTTTGTTTTTCATTTTGGTTTTTCGAGGCAGGGTTTCTCTGTAGGTTTGGAGCCTGTCCAGGAGCCAGCTCTTGTAGATTAGGCTGGCCTCAAACTCAAGAGATCTGCCTGCCTCTGGCTCCCTAGTACTGGGATTAAAAGTGTGCACCACCTAGCTGGATTGCCATGGTTTTGAGGCCAGTCTAAGCTATATAGTGAGTTTTATGCCATCCTGGGCTGCAGAATAGGCTCTGCCTCACTAAAAGAAAAAGAAGGGGAGGGGAATCTACTTATGGTGGTACAAGCCTGGAATTCCTAGCATTCAGGGAAACAGAGGCAGGCAGATCAAGAGACAGGAGTTCAAGACCCATTTAGGGTACTTGAGACCCTATTTTAAACAGCACTACCACAAATTACCCAAAACAAAAGCCGAAAGATGCAACACATGCATAATAGCAAAATTTCTTGAAACTTTTAAATTGTGTGATTAAAAGTGAGTGGAATATTTTGAGTGATGAAGCTGGGTGTGGTGGTGCATAGCTTTAATCCCAGCATTTGGGAGTTAGAAGCAGGCAGAGCATTTGAGGCCGACCTGGTTGGTGTACATAAGTAGTGCCTTTCTATGGAGTTCCAGGTCAGCAAAGTTTCAAAGTGAGGCCCTGTCCTTTTTTTTTTTTTTTTTTTTTTTTTAAGTGATATAGAAGAGGCTAGCCTGGTTTGGAGGTTTTAGGAATGAGGAAGTCATCTTGGGAGGAGTCAGACCAGTTCAGTAAAAGATGTTGATAGATGAGCGGTATAAAGTAAGGGGCCCTTGGGTCACTGAGAACCGTGGCACCAGGGTTTCAGAGTCCCCTGCAGAGTCCCCTGTGATCTCTAGATGTGGAGATGGGTACACCTCCTGAGCAGCACCGTGACTTACTAGCCCGAGGCACAGGCTTTGTAGGTGGGAAAGAGCTGCTTGCTGGTCTTGTCAGTGATCCTTGGAGGCACAGATTTGGACTGATCCATTATTTATCTGATTGTGTCCTGCAACCTGATGCCCAGTCAGTCTTTCCTGGAAAGCTCTTATGGTTCTGTCATATGGCCAGAGGGAACCAGATACAGGGCCTGGGTGACTCAGTATGAATGGCGAAAATTGTAGGAAATGGAAAGTGACAGCCTTCTCTGGCAGAAAGCCCTGCCCATTTGCTCAGAGCTATTTGCCTGCATTTCCCTTGCCAATTTTAAAAATTCCCCACTCCACCCACACACACACCCAGTATGGGAGATTGAATCTAGGCTCCTTACACATACCAGGCAAGCGCTCTACCACTGAGCTATGTACATTTTAAGCCCTTTCCATGTTTTGACACAGGCCTTGAACCTGTGGGCCTCTTGCCTTACCCTCTTGATTAGCTGGGATTACAAGTCTGCCACCAAACCAAACTGCTCTTCCTGGTCCTTGGGCAATAGTTTAATATATGTATGCAAAATTGGACATGCTGATGCATACCTTTTGTCCCATCACTCAGGAAGCAGAGGCAGGCGAATCTCTGAGTTCGAGGCCAGCCTGATCTACAGAGTGAGTTCCAGGATAACCAAAGCTACACAGAGAAACCCTGTCTTGAAAAAAAAGGGGGGGGGGAATATGTATGTAGGCATTCTTCACCACCTGCAGTATTAAGAACAATAGAGATGGTGCTTGGCTCTTGAACGTTTGGAATTTATTTGCCCAAGGCATGGAGTGCAAGGTTTTAACTAGAACGTTGGGTTTTGAGGTAGTCTCTAATACAGCTCACTCTTGTCTTAAATTCACAACCTTCCAGCCTGACTCCAGAATGGTATATCATTTGGTGACGCAAAGAATAAAACCTAGAGCCCCACATGTGCTAGGCAAGTTCCTTGCTTTTCTAGGGGCTCAGAAGATAATACATTGTTTGCCCTTTAGGAAGACCACATGAGTTTGGTCTCCAGGACCCATGGGAAAGCATGGTGGTAAGCACTCAATCCCACGGCTGGGGCGGCCTGAGTAGGAAGATCCCTGGGGCACACTGGCCGTCAGCCTAGTCTACTTGGTGAATGTCAAACCATTGAGTGAAAAAAAAATAAATGAAATTTATGCCCTGGCAATGGTAAAGCATGCATGAGCAGCCCATATTTGGTGGCTGTACTGGTAAAAGTAAAAGGGAGCTTGGCGGTGGTGGCGCACGCCTTTAATCCCAGCACTTGGGAGGCAGAGGCAGGTGAATCTCTGTGAGTTCGAGACCAGCCTGGTCTACAGAGCTAGTTCCAGGACAGGCTCCAAAAACCACAGAGAAACACTGTCTCGAAAAACCAAAAAATAAAAATAAAAAAAGTAAAAGGGGCTGCACCAATGTTATGGTTTAAGTAAAATGCTGCAGGTTCCCCCAAGGGACGCAGCTGCAGAAACACTGCAGATTCCAGGCAGCAGGCCATGACCCCACTGCAGATTCCTGAGTGGCAGGCATTGGGTTCCGAGACCACAGAGGGCCACAAAGGGCAGTGGGTCCTAGGCAGGGAGCCATGTGGCAGGTGAGAGACTGAGATGAATAGGCATGCCGTGCAGAGTGAGGTTGGATATTTATTTAGTGGGTTATGGAAGGGAAAGAAAAAGGAGAGAAGGGGAGAAGGGAGAAGAACAGAGAGGGCGGCAGGGGAGGAGGGGAGAGGAGAGGAGCCATGGCAGCTGCTACCTCTTTGGGAGAGAGACAGAAAGGAAGAGGCTCAGGCTGGAAGCTGAAGATCAGCTTGCTTTGGTGGGCTGGGGAGGGAGTGGGTGTGGCTTGTCTCTTAAAGGACAGGACAGACCATTACAGTGCTTCTGTTGAACTTGTCCATTTCTGGTTTCATGGTCATAAGTTGATGAGGACAACTGATCATGTATCTTCCTCAATCAGTGAGTAACCCTTTCTCAAATAAATGGTATAAGGAACCTGAAGAATGATATCAAAGACTGACCACTAGTTTGCACATGCATGTATTTGTGCATAATTCCTTTTCCTGTGAAGCTATACGAGAGGTTTGAAGCGCCTCAGAATGGCAGAGTGAGTCTTGTTTAGCTGAGTTCTGGCCTGATGTAAAGCTGTTTTCATAGCCCTTGAAGGAAAGAGAGCCTGACACAAGGGTGGTCCTGGGAGGGG
The DNA here is from genome assembly GCF_018167655.1 of Microtus oregoni. NCBI lineage: Eukaryota > Metazoa > Chordata > Mammalia > Rodentia > Cricetidae > Microtus > Microtus oregoni. The sequence continues at coordinate 2,750,133 of NW_024543831.1, read as the reverse complement.
ACAGAACTGGAGTGATAGAAGAAAGTGCTAGAACTCAGCCCTTCTCGTAGTCACAGAAGAACAGGGACCTCCAAATGTGTTTCCTTCAGAGAATTGGTTTTGCAATCTCTCTATCTGGGTTAAAGTTATAACATTGCTTAATTCCAAAGTCTGTTTTTGTTCTGCCAACTACCCATAAGCATGGCTGTATCCTTTCCCCAAGGTTCCTAAGTTATCTCCCTGGTTGGGTTCTGTTAGGTCATTAGGACCATGCCAGTTGGGGAACCTTGTGAATGGTCCCTTTTCTTTGGCCCATTGAGCTTCTGAGCTCAGGAAAGATGGCCCACAGGAAGATAGGAGTCTTCAGATCTGGTGATCTGGCTGTCTCTTTAGGGCTTTTGTTGGTTTCCTTTTGGGACTGGGTCCTGTGTTGCTGAGGCTAGCCTTGAATCCCTGCCTTTACCCTTCAGGACTGGAATTAGAGGTATGTGTTACTATGCCTGGCTGGGCTGAGATTTTCATATGATATGGCAGAGACTGTGGTAGTTGGAACTGCACCTACAAGTCTGATTTTGAGACCCGGCCCTGCCTTTTCTGCTGACTGCTATAGCCAACAAGCAGGCCTTCTCCACTCTCCTGCAGGCTTCAGAAAGGGCCTATTCATAACAGGTCCCTCCCTAGAGGGAAGGGCAGAAGCTGAGGAAAGTTCTGGGCTTGCTGCCTTTGTCCAGGGTGTGGGTAACCAGGGTCTTGCCCATTTCAGAGGTTAAGCCCTTGAGACCTAGACCAAGGGAAAGCGCTCTTCTGAAAGAGCCGAGTGTGGTCCCAGCACTTTGAAAGGTTGACAGCCTAGCTGCACAGTGGGTGCTGAGCCAACTAGGGTTACATAGAGAGACCCTGCCTCAACAAGTCTCCCAGCTCCCCTCCCCACCCGAGGAGGAAGAGACTTTACTAGAAGTAAGAAACCAGGCAGGAATGTGGACAGTGACTGCTATGTACCCCAGAGGTATTGTCCAACTTTGTAGCAAAAGCTCTTGAGTGTCGACATCCTGTCTCAGCCCCAGGTGTTCATTTATTAGGGATTTCTAACTGGGTCTTACTGTGAAACCCAGGATACCCTTGAATTCATGATCTTCCTGCTTCTGCCTCATAGCGCCTAGGAATAGTGCCATGTACTGCCATGCCTGACACCAGGCAAGGATCACATTTAGAGGGCTGCTTCCTTGCCCACAGCCCGAGTTAGTACACGAAAAGCATTAAGCAGCCTGTAGCAGAGGCTCTGATCTTGAAGCTGAAGTTTCTTCGGCCCTCAGGCTTCCCTGAAGGTCCTGGCCTATAGTAGACCTTTTAAAAGCTGAGGTCAGTGTCCAGGTGTTTCTATGAGTTTCTGAGTATTTCCTGGCAAGATGAGCAGGGTCAAAAATGAGAGAGGAAGTGAAACCCAACTGGCACATGGAAATTCCATACTGATTCTCTGAGTGGCAGGCCAGTTGCTTGGAGAGCTTGCAGTGAAGTAGTAACTCTTGTTATTCTCGGGGCCTCAGACCCAGGCCTATTGAGATGTGCTGACATGAGTATTGAAACAAGGTGCAAAACCTCAGAGCAGGGGCTAGGGGCTTAGCCTAGTGGCAGAACACATGGTTAACATCCATGAGTTAATCCCTGGACTTAATTCCTACAATTGTTCCCTCCCCTCCCTCAAAAAAGGATGAGCATAGTGAGCTGCTAGTGAACCTTCTGGACTTACTTGGCCCATTTGTACAGTGACAAATTGTCCTGTTCTATTTCTCAGGCTAACCTGTACTTGGAACTCCTATGCCTCGGCCTCCCAAGTAGCTGGGATTTGTTGCTGCCCCTGCTGTGGTCTAATTCAAGCATGCTGTGCTTGAACAGGCCAGCTATAATTTTGCTTATTTACCCATTAATTTAGAAGGCTCCTTGGGACATAGTATATGCTTATTAAATATTTGTGGGGACGTCTAAATATTAAAGCTGCTCACTGGAAGAGTGCTCCTATAGGACTGGTGTAATCGTGCCAGTGGACAACGCTCTGATGAAGCGGTATCGCCGGCATACTTTCAGCCAGGACATCTGACAGCTTCGGGGCTGGCCATATTTCTTTTTCTTTAAACACATAATTTGTTAAAGAAATGTAAAACATATAATTATAGGATGTTATTTATGGTGCTGGGGGATGAACCCACAGCTTTGGTGTATGTTTCTTTATAAATATCTTCACCCGTGTGTATATGAGTCAGGTCCATTTGCTCCAGCATGTATGTGCAGGTCTGATGATCACTCCAGAGTCAGGTTTCTCCCTTCTCCTTCCACCATATGGGTTCCAGGGGTAGAATTCAGATCATCCAGCATCATGGCAAGCACCTGCATCCTCTGACTACCTCGTCCACCCATTATGCATTATAAAATACTTTACATTTCATTTATTATTGTTTGTGTGCCTGTGTGTGAGAACACGGGCCAGATATGTGAAGGTCAGGGCGTCAATTTGTGGAGTCTGTTCTCTCCTACTCATGTGGGTTCCTGGTGTGAGCTCAGGCCAGGCTCTTACATGGCAAGTGCAGTTTCCCACTAAGCCATCTCGGCTCAGTTTTTTTTTTAAATTTTCGAGACAGGGTTTCTCCGTAGCTTTTTTGGTTCCTGTCCTCAAACTAGCTCTTGTAGACGAGGCTGGCCTCGAACTCACAGAGATCCGCCTGTCTCTGCCTCCCGAGTGCTGGGATTAAAGGCGTATGCCACCACCGCCCGGCTCGGCTCAGTTTTTATCCATGTTTTTCTGTTTACATCTGAAATTTGGAATATATACCTCTTATATAGTGTCATTCCTGAGTTCCCTACTTTTCATGGCTTCACAGTGGTGCATCTAGCCACTCCTTCGCTGTGGACAAGCAGTTTCTTTTGAGCTTTCTCAAGATTACGGGGATGCAAATTTTGCCTCCCACATTTTTTTTTTTTTAAATTTGTTCCCAGGATACAGTTCCAGTGGTGGAATGACTGGATTAAAGGTATAAAGCTCTTTTAAACCTCTAGCAATATAGCGCCAAAATATTTCCTCGAAAAGTTTTTGCCAATTGACACTAAAGGTCAGAATCTTTCTGTGGGCTTTGTTAAAATAAACAGGGGCACACCTTTAGTTCCAGTACTTGGGGAATGCAGAAGTTCAAGTGAGTTCAAGGCCAGCCTGGCCTACACAGAGAAACTCTGTCTCGAAAAACCAACCAAACAAACAAACAAAAATAGCCTCTGCAAAGAAGGGAAATAGCTCCTAGGTTGGAAGGCGTCATTGTCCTGGCAACAGAGACACCCTGTAGTGGGAGGGGAGCGGCATTTAGTGGGCAGGTGGTTACAAGGAGAAAAAAAATGAAGCTAGGATTAATGGTTTGGGGGGAGAATTCCTGCTCTGGCAAAGAGAACATCTGTCAACAAGACCCAGCACTTTACTGGGCGCTCTGAATTTCGCCTGTTGTGCCATCACTAGGCGATAGAGGCAGGAGAAGGACCAGAAGTTCAAGGCCCTCGAGCTTACACAATCGGTTCCAGGCCAGCCTGGGCTATGTGAGACCCTGTCTCAAAAAACAAAAATCGCTGATCACAAAAACAAGAATACAACACCTAGTGGTCCTTCAATAAAAAAGAAAATTTCACTCCAGGCACTCGCAGGTCGGCGAAGGAGGCGGCCTGGCCCTTTAAACCCGCGTCGGTTTCCCCTGACGTCACGGGCGGGCGCAGCCCCGCTGTTTACCGCGGCGCGGCGCCTGGTAGCCCAGAGTTCTGCGCCGCGTCCGCCGCTCTTAAAGGGCCCGCGTCCGGGAAGCCTCGGGCCAGGGCCACCGCCACCTCCGCTCTCCGGGCGCGAGCTGACGCCGGGTCTCCGGCCGGGCCGGGCCGGGGTTGCGGGTCGCGGTGCCGCCCACGCGAGCTGGGGTCCGCGTGAGGCCCAGGAGCGGCTCCAGGGAGGGGACGCGTCCTATCTCCGGCCGGGGTTAAAGTTCTGGTCCTGGTGAGATGCTGGAAGCTGCTGCGGCAGCCGCAACGCGCCCTGTCGCTGTCCTGTCGCCAGTCCCCGCCGCCCCGGGCCATGTTCACCCGGAGTCTGCCCTTGTGCTTGCTTCTGGTGGTCGCCGTAGAGAGTCACCTAGGGGCTCTGGGGCCCAAGAACGTCTCGCAGAAAGACGCGGAGTTTGAGCGCACCTACGCGGACGACGTCAACAGCGAGCTGGTCAACATCTACACCTTCAACCACACCGTGACCCGCAACCGGGTGAGCGCGGGGCTCCACTGCGGCAGGGCGGCTGAGAGGGTGGGCGCCCAACCCAGCCTTGATGTCACCCCTGCCGTCTCCGCCAGCTTCCGAGCCTCCCTCCCCTTGCCGAGGCTTCGTTCCCACCAGCTTTCCCTGCAGCTCCAGCTGGGCAGCTTGGGAAGTTCCCTGCCACCAGCTGTGATCTGGACAGATCTACCCTGCTCCCTACCCTGACTCTCAACCTGGAAGCTGTGTGAGGTCGGAGTGAAGGGGAAACTGGTTTCTATGGGGCTTGCTCAGACAACTCCAAAAGGGGCCAACTTAGAACTGAAAGGCTCTGCTCCAGCAAGTTTTACTGCTCCACTTCACAGGGAGGTGAAGGAGGCAGACCTGCTTGCCTCGGAAAGCCAGCTGGCCTTGTACATTGAAGATGACAGAGATAAGGCCCTCCGCGCGAGCTGAGTGGCAAGAGAAAGAAAGGGAGTTTGTTTCAAGCTCAGAACTGGCTCTGATTTCTTACTCATTTCTCCCCAGTGGTGAAAGTAAAAGGCGGGGTAGCCGGGCCCAGGCAGAGTGTGGCCTCCTGCTCTCCCTCCTAGGCCAGAGCTGGGAAGCAGTGGAGTTGAGAATGAGGCATCTGGGCTTTTCTTTGGGATGGAGAGGGGTTTGGTTTCTGGCAGGTCAGAATCCATTTCCCTGAACCTTGATCTCTCTTCTTTCAGTCCGGTGTCCCTGGTCATCCTAAAAGTGCTAACCCTTCCTAGATTTGCTTTTGGCAGCCTAGGAAGTAGTAACATTCTTGTGATTTGTCACTTAAACCCTCACTGTCCTGTGTGGCCCCATCCACAGCAAAGGGTGGCTTATTTAGAGGGGAGAGTTGAGGTTCCGAGGTAAAGTCACTTCACAGCTTGGCCCTTGGTCAGAAATAGAGTGTAACTTGGATTTCAACAGTCTCCGCACTGTTCCTGTCCACCCCTCCCTGCAGGGCTCTGGCCTCCAGAGTAGTCGTGGAACCGGAGCTTCTTGCCGGCTTCCTAGTTCACAAGAGGAAGATTGAGGACACTTCTTGCTGTCCTCTGTCAGTGTGTGCCTGGGCACGTGTGTGCGCACAAGGGCTATCCTGGAACCTCCTAAGGTCTTTTCTGCATATCCTGCAGTTGTCTGGGACCTGCTGCTCCACAGACTGCACATCTTCCAAAATCAGGCAAACGACGCCAAGCCCCTCCTCGAGACAGGGCTTATTCCCACACAAGCAGGCCAGAATGGATAGCCTAGGGCAGAGCAGGGCATGCAGTCTGTAGCATCATGTGTTTGAGGGACAGAGGGGCTGAGTGAGGGCACTTCTTGTCGTCCGCAGACTGAGGGTGTGCGAGTGTCTGTGAATGTCCTGAACAAGCAGAAAGAGGCGCCTTTGCTGTTCGTGGTCCGCCAGAAAGAAGCTGTTGTGTCCTTCCAGGTGCCCCTAATCCTGCGAGGGCTGTGAGTAGGACCTGGGGATGAAGGGAGGGGCGGCCTAGCCAGGCCTTGAAGGGAGCATCACCCAGGAGACCCTTCTGTTTCTCCTCCCTGCTCCCTGCTCCCTGAGTCCAGCGTCTTGGGAGGTATGGGGACCCGACGGAAAGAACTGGAGCCTCACTTCCCTCTAGTGCCAGGCTGGCTGGGACTAGTCACACCCTCTCTGTCTTGGACTGTAGGTATCAGCGTAAGTACCTCTACCAAAAAGTTGAACGAACTCTGTGTCAGCCCCCCACCAAGAATGAGTCTGAGGTCCAGTTTTTCTATGTGGATGTGTCCACCCTGTCACCAGTCAACACCACTTACCAGCTCCGAGTCAACCGTGTGGACAATTTTGTGCTCAGGTAATCAGGGTCGAGTGAGAGGACCATAAAGCCTCAGGCTTCTTCCCAAGAGTTGGGAGTGATTGTGGGGTTCTTCTCTGCCCTATAGGACTGGGGAGCCGTTTACCTTCAATACCACTGCAGCCCAGCCCCAGGTAAAATCCCTTGTCCAAAATGGGAGTCTCTAGCCAGGCAGTGGTAGCACATGCCTTTAATCCCAGCACTCAGAAAGCAGAGACAGGCATATTTCTTTGAGTTCCAGGACAGCCAAGGCTGTTAAACAGAGAAACCCTGTCTCAAACCTCTCCTCCCCAAACCATCCAGCCAAACAAACAAACAAATGGGATCTGCCCTTAATCCCAGCATTTGGAAGGCAAAAGCAGGGATCTGACACCTTTGAGCTCAAAGCCAGCTTGGTCTACATAGTACATTCCAATACAGCTGGGGCTGCACAGGAGTCCTGCCTCAATATAGCAACAACAACCAAAAGAAAATTGAGGGAAGTCTTGAACATGAGGAGTAGGCATTGGGATAGCTAAGGCTACCAGGTCTCTCGGAACTCCTGTGTGGATAGACGGGTTGGCACAGTGCAGTGACTAGGTCTAGATGCTGTCTTCCCCACTCTGCCTCTCATGCACTGTCCTGTGTGCCCAGCTGAGGTTGCAAGAGATTGGCGCTCAGGGTCATGCAGAAGAAGGCTACTCATGGTCAAGGCTCTTCTCTCCAGGTAGCTTCATTGCCTGAACCAAGAAGAGTCTGGCACCTCCTTTGTAGGAGACTTAGAGGGGCAGGGAGAGCACCCTCCTGAGACAGCATCCTCCCCTTCCTATGTTCTCAGTACTTTAAATACGAGTTTCCTGATGGTGTAGACTCTGTAATTGTCAAGGTGACTTCCAAGAAGGCCTTCCCCTGCTCAGTCGTCTCCATCCAAGATGTCCTGGTAAGTTGTCTCTCATTTTATTCTTCACCAGAAAGTAGCTGGGACATTAGAAAAAGGGGACAGGGCCCAGTCCTGTGTCCATCTGCCTCTTCTTTCCTTCCCCTGTAGTGTCCTGTCTATGATCTAGACAACAACGTGGCCTTCATTGGCATGTACCAGACTATGACTAAGAAGGCAGCCATCACTGTGCAGGTAGGAATGCCCATGACCTGAAAGGTGGGGCTGGCTGATGAACTGAAGGCCTTCCCACACCCTGCACTTGTCTTTCTACCCTTTCCTGCCTTACACGAGGGCTTCCTAAACTTTTCACTGTGATCTTTGTGCTTGAGAAACTTCTCCACTGAGCCATCTCACTGGCTCTTGGTTTTGTTTTTTTGTCTTCAGTCAGCAAGGGATTCTATGTAGGAGGGATGTGACAGTGCGGATGAGACGTGCTCCAGAAGAGCGCAGAGGCTCACTCAGAAGCACTCCTGTCTGCTACTGTCAGTGCTGAGGGCGCCACTCTGCATAAACGAGGAGTACAAAGTGGCAGAAGCGTATTCAGGGCCGTTTTAGAAACCGTTGCATTCTTGCTTTAACAACACATATCCTAAAATTGGAAAGGGGGCTGGAGAGATGACTCAGTGGTTAAGAGCACTGGCTGCTCTTCCAAGAGAACCCAGGTTTAATTCCCAGCACCCGCGTGGCAGCTCACAACTGCCTGTAACTCCAGTTCCAGGGGATCTGACACCCTCAATGCACATAAAGTAAAATAAATTAGAAAGAAGTAAAATTGGAACGGTACAGTGATTAGCATGGCCCCTGTGAGAAGATAACATGCAAATTTGTGGAGCGTTCCCTAGTTTTAAAAGAGAAATTGTTGAAAATCTTATCCTAATCCCAAATCAAAACTCATTGAGTCCGTTAGCCACACAAAAGAGGTTTTTTTTAATTATTTATTTATTTATTTATTTATTATGTATACAATATTCTTTCAGCGTGTATGCCTGAAGGCCAGAAGAGGGCACCAGACCTCATTACAGATGGTTGTGAGCCACCATGTGGTTGCTGGGAATTGAACTCAGGACCTTTGGAAGAGCAGGCAATGCTCTTAACCGCTGAGCCATCTCTCCAGCCCCACAAAAGAATTTTTTAAACCAAACATCCTACCTAACACAGTCCAACCCCAAGATGTGTGGACTGTCTTCACATGCTTGAGATACGAGGGCACGAAATTACTTAGATGCTGTCTTTTCTGTTACTAAACCATCATGTTTCTATGAGAGCAGAACACTTGGTGTGTGCAGTAAACACACTGCAGTTCAGAGCATGCAACAGTACATCAGCCAAGCTGATTTTTAGACAGTGTTCCTTGGCTTCCTGTGGTGTGATGGCATGCATGGTACAAAGTGCACTTGTGTGTTTAGAACCAAGGCTGGGGTGACGTCACCCGATACAGGGTGAGTGCTTTTAGAAGCACCTTGGGTGCAGTATGCCTTCGACTCTGAGTAATTTTTCATTGTCACACATTCAGAGACCTTTTACTGTTGCTGGATTCTTCACCACCCCCATATTTCATTCCTGTGATTTTGGTTCTTTTCTATTTGTGAGTGGAGCCTGTCTTCTGGCTGGTGCCCCAGACATCCTGTATGGGTCTTGTGCTCACTCACTTGTTCACCTGATTGGAGTGTGGGTACAGGTTTGGGCTCCAGCCCTGACTTCACAAAGATAATGGTAACACTTCTCCTGTGGGTGTGGCTCGGTGGTCGAGCATCTGCCTGCCATTTGAGAGGCCATGTATTAGACCCTCAGCATCATAGAAATTTGAGGGAGGGGGATCTTTGTAAAATTATATACAGGAAGAACTTAGAGCATCTGGTCCAGAGTTCCTACATAGGGTGGTGGTGATGATGATGGTCATCACTGTCTTTGTCCTCCTTCTCCAGCGTAAAGACTTCCCCAGCAACAGCTTTTATGTGGTAGTGGTGGTGAAGACCGAGGACCAGGCCTGTGGAGGGTCCTTGCCCTTCTACCCTTTTGTGGAAGGTATGTTTCATGTACTGGCTAGGGGTGGGTCAGGCTCATTGGCTTCCCAGGAAGCAGAGGAGTCTTCGTGACTGTTGGTGGATCTGATGGGATATGAGTTTTAGGCCCTAGACTCTCTGAGGCCAGGTTCCATTAACCCTAGCTAAGTTCCAATCAGCCATTTCTTTTCCACTTTGATATTTTACTTCCAGATGATCCGGTGGATCAAGGGCATCGTCAGAAAACCCTGTCAGTACTGGTCTCTCAAGCTGTCACATGTAAGTGTGGGTACCTGAGAAAAATGGACAGACCTCCCTGCTTCCTCATCTCAGATCTAGGAAAGAAGTGTTCCTTGAATGGGAAGGGTGGCGAGGGCCCTCCTACCCAGAAGGCGCTGGGTCAGAAAGGAGTGTTCTGAGCAGACTTCCACCCGGTTGATCCCAGGGTCATATGGGACAAGCTTCGTGGCCAAACTGAAGAGCAAGTTCTCATTCATTTCCTGTCACTTAACAGTGGAATCTCTGTCCCCTGTCTCTGACAGAAATAGTAAAATCTGAGCTGGGTGGTGGTGGCACACACCTTTAATCCCAGCACTTGGGAGGCAGAGCCAGGCAAAAAGCAAATCTCTGAGTTCAAGGCCAGCCTGGTCTAGGACAGTCTCCAAATCTACACAGAGAAACCCTGTCTGGTGGGGGAGGGGGAGAAGAAAAAAAAGAAAAGAAATCTGTCCCATCAGATATATTCAACTGTGAGTTTAATCCGGAATTAGAGTACTGGGCCCCTAGTCACTGCTCAGCAATGTCTATTGAGTTATTAAATTGGGGGCGTCCTTTCTAAAGTGGAGAATATAAGATCAAAATAAGGAGCTCAAGCCGGGCGGTGGTGGCGCACGCCTTTAATCCCAGCACTCGGGAGGCAGAGGCAGGCGGATCTCTGTGAGTTCGAGACCAGCCTGGTCTACAAGAGCTAGTTCCAGGAGAGGCTCCAAAACCACAGAGAAACCCTGTCTCGAAAAACCAAAAAAAAAAAAAAAAAAAAAAAATAAGGAGCTCGGCACAGTAGCACACCTCTCTTTAGTCCCAGCAGTTAGGAGGTAGACATAGGAAGATCAGTAGCTCAGACTCATCCTTGGTTACGAGTTCAAAGCCAGTTTGAACCTGAGACCTTGTCTAAAAACCCAAAACAAAATAGACAGCAATAAAAACAACTGGGGCTGGAGAAATAGCTCAGCTACTAAGAGCACTGGCTGCCTTTCCAGAGGACCCAAGTACTAATCATAACACAGGGCGGCTCCCAACCATCTGTAGCTCTAGTTCCAGGGGATCTGATGCACTGTTTTGGCCTCCACAGACACCCATGTGATGGTGCATATACATAACATGCAAGCAAAGCATAATTGCGCCCCCGTGTATGCTAGGAGTGCAGCTCTTAGGAAGCCCTTAGGTGGAGACCAGGGGGGCTCTGGAAGGTCCTGAGGGCTGGGATGAGAAAAGGGCACGTCACTGTGGGAATAATGTACAATACAGGAGGCCACCTAGAGGGTACCCTCTCTGAGCTGTCGTTTGAAGGTTAGGACAACATGGAGTTTTCTAGAAGTAAGAGAGACAGTTCTAGGAAACCACATGAACAGGTGGGCTCAGGCGAGAGTTTGGCGTTTGGAGCAATAGCCAGGTGTTGGTACTGACTGGGCATTGCCTTCAGGGGAGGAGCAGCCAAATCCCAGTGGTCCCTGGGCATCCAGAGGCAGCATGGGAGGGATTGCTGTGTTCTCACTCCTCACCTTCCTGTTTCCTTCCCCGTAGCTGAGGCCTATGTTGGTGGGATGCTCTTTTGCCTGGGCATATTTCTCTCCTTCTACCTGCTGACCGTACTCCTGGCCTGTTGGGAGAACTGGAGGTAAAGTGGAACTCCTGGGCTGTTCCTTCTCTGGAGCAGTTGGGCAGGGGGCACGGAAAAGAGAATGTGGTGGGATCCCAACTGGTCCATGGTGATCTTATAGTTAATTGTCTTCAGGGGCGGGCAAGACTGGTACTTGTTGGGATCTATGGTCTATGGACCATTTGTAAACAGGCTCATCCCATCATTCCTTCCCAAGCTGGGGACACCCTATTATTCCCTGGTGTGGGAGAAACCCAAGATTCAGGAGTTAAATGGATAGAGAGGATAGAAGGACGGTTAGCCTAGCCTAGGTTAGGGCCTCATCCTGCCTCAGTTGTCCTCTGAATTCCTGCAGGCAAAGGAAGAAGACGCTGCTGGTGGCCATAGACCGAGCCTGTCCAGAAAGTGGTATCTCCAGGGAATGGGGGTGGGTGGATCTGCTGTGGGGAGATGGGAAGCAGGGATGGGGAAGGGTGGATTGGTGGCTTCTTCATACATATTCAGCCTAGAAGTAGCATTTCACAAGTGGAAACAGGCTGGGGTCTTGGCTCACCCCTCCGTAGATATCCTGGAAACTTTCCTGTGGTCTAGCTACACCGCCAGTCTGCCTCAGGCAGTGCCGCTCAGCTCAGTCTCAGGTTGTTAACTTTCTATTCTCTCTCTCTCTCCCATCACTTCTCCCTCCTGCTTGGACCTCTCTCTCAGCTTCTCTCCTTGGTAAGCTCCAGGTGCTGCGGGCAGAGGAGCTGCTGCTGGGGGAGGAATGCGAAGCATGAGGACTGTCTAGGGAGGGCCTTGGCACCAGATGCATTTCCTTGGCGGCCCAGGGTACCCTGAAACTGACTCTGTAGTCCAAGCTTGTCTCAAACATGTAGCTTTCTTGCTGTCTTAGCTAGGCTAGTGCTGTGGTTATAGGCATGAACGACCATGCCCAGCTTGTCCCCACATTTAGGATATAGGGTGGCATGTTTGCTTGGAGTGACGTGGTTGTCTAGTGAGGTAGGTTTTGGGGCCTGTGTTTTCTTTACTGCTGGCATGGCTTCTCTGCGACTGTCTTTTCTAGCTTCTCCCCTCTCTTTTCCTCTGGCTTTTGGCTTGCCCTTGCTCACAGCCTAAGAGGACCTTGACTTCTCATTGCAGGTCATCCTCGGGTCTTGGCCGATTCGTTTCCTGGCAGCGCCCCTTACGAGGGTTATAACTATGGTTCCTTCGGTATGTGTCAAAGTCAGGACTGTATTTGCCAGCGCCCAGCCACAGCCGCTTCTGCTGCCACCCCCTGTTGGCCATGCCCCTGCAGCTACTCAGGGCTCTCTAGGAACAGATCTAGAGTCTCATTCTGAGGTCACTCGCACCTGCCTCACCACTTTTTCCTGCCTGCAGACAATGGTTCCGGATCTACTGATGGACTGGTTGAAAGCACAGGTTCAGGGGACCACTCCTACAATTCCCAGGGTGAGTGGGCCTGGCAGTGGGCTGTGTGCTACAGGGCTGCTGTTGACTAGATGAAACTTCTGGTGGGCGGCTGCCTCTTTGCCAGATGCTGGAACCAGGGAAGGGCTGCTCTTCTGCCCCCTCCTTCCTCTCTTTCCTACCGGGCCTCAGTTCCCCCTGTAACTTTACCTTTCCTTTGAAGGGCACGACCAGTTCAAGCGGCGCCTTCCCTCTGGCCAGATGCGGCAGCTGTGCATTGCCATGGGTAGATGTGGGGAGGGGGTAGGGCTGCCCTGCCAATCAATTCCTGCCTGGATGGTCAGCCACTGGAGCTGGCCATCTCTGGGGCCAGAAAGATGCTTAGTGCATGGCTTCCCTATCAAGTGCCACCAGTGCCAGCCCATGTGTCTTCTGAGATAGACAGGCGCTGGCCGCCAGTCAGACATTCTAGTTCACTGTCCTCTTGCTAGTGTCCTCCCTCCCTGGCTTGCTGGCCAAGGGTTCCTGGGTCTGGGTGTCACCTTCTGGCCTTTAGGGGCTTTGGCCAGGTGAGGTACCAGGAGGAGATGAAGACCGAGGACGAGTGCTCTTTCTCAAGCCCTTGCCTGTGTACCAGGGCTTTAACCCAAGGGTGGCCATGCATGTCTTCTCAGAATCCAACAGGACTGGGCATCTTCTAATCTGCATGATTGGCCAAGTGCAATCTTGTTACTTGTGTCTGGGGTCCACTCAGTGTCATGGCCTGGAGAGCCCCAGCTCAGGGACCAGAGCCAGGAGTGGAGCAGGGCTGGAGTTATTGCCATGCAGTGGCTTCTGGCAGGACTCCCCACTGGTTCCCACTGACTTAGGAGTACATCTCCTCTCAGCACCCGAGCCACCTGTCCTACTGCTGTGAACCCTGGCCCACTTCCCCACTGTTGAATAATTTTGACAGTTGCTTCTGATGGGTGGGGGCAGACCCAGTGTTTGGTCCTCTTGGCCCAAGTCTTTTCCTTTGGCGTTCCTAGACCGCTCCTTTGACCCAGTGGGTACTCGGCCACGATTGGACTCGATGAGCTCTGTGGAAGAGGATGACTATGACACACTGACTGACATTGATTCCGACAAAAATGTCATTCGCACCAAGGTGTGACACACGGGCGGCCTGGCCCTGGTTAGGGGTTTCTGAAGGAAGGGACTTTGTGTTGAGGTCCCACCCGGCATATCTCTGTGGCATGTTAGGGAAGCAGAAAGAAAGAGCTGAGCTGGGACAGGGAGAAATCAGCCTGACCTCCAACCCCTTCCAGACCAATTGGGCAAGCCGTCTTGGCCTAATTAGCCACAGAAGTGGGGGGTCCCAGAACCCTGCCCACTGACCTCATGTGTCTATCCTCACCTGGGTGGCAGGGGTTCTCCCAGGCCTGGGGTGTGTGAGACTCACTCCTGCTTCTCCTCAGCAATATCTCTGTGTGGCTGATCTGGCACGAAAGGACAAACGTGTTTTGCGGAAAAAGTACCAGATTTACTTCTGGTGAGTAGGCTACACAGACAGGGACTCCTGTTACTACGGGGCAGCTCCTAGGGTCCTGCCCACCTTACCACGGCCCTCCCGCCCTCAGGAACATAGCCACCATTGCGGTCTTCTACGCCCTTCCTGTGGTGCAGCTGGTGATCACCTACCAGACGGTGAGATGGGAGGGTTGGAGCGACTGCGTGTGACTGCCTCCCCTGCAGAGCCACTGCATGCAGAAAGAGACTGCAGTGCATAGGTCCAGGGACCAGCTTTCAGATCCAACTCGAGGCTCTGGTTTCTGAGCATCAGCTCCTTCATCTGCAGACTGGGGGCGGGTCTAGAAAATAGAGGTCACAGGACTTTGTAAATCTAACTTCCCTTCCCTCTCCTTTCTGTGAGGCAATAACTTAAGGAGTTTTCAGTCACAAATATAAAAAGGACAATGGCAGGCATCTGCACCACCTAAAACACACAGTGTACAGGAGTACCAGCTGGGGACTGCGTACACATGTCAGCCATGCTGACTGCTCTTGTTTTGCCAGTTGGACCCCCAGAGTGTGGTACAGGCTCCTTGCTGAGTCAGGCAAGTCAATAGCTTTGCACCTCCACCCCTCACAGGTGGTGAATGTCACAGGGAACCAGGACATCTGCTACTACAACTTCCTCTGTGCCCACCCACTGGGCAACCTCAGGTGGGGATTGTGCTGGCCCAGGGGTGGGTAGGGTAGGCAGCTTTGAGCAGGGCAGGGTGGGGCTTTGTACAGCCTGCTGGGCAGAAGAAAGCGAAGGGCCTGAGGGCCCGAATGTAAGCTTAGTGCCTATCTTGTCCCTTCTAGCGCCTTTAACAACATCCTCAGCAACCTGGGGTACATCCTGCTAGGACTGCTCTTCCTGCTCATCATTCTGCAGCGAGAGATCAATCACAACCGGGCCCTGATGCGAAATGACCTCTACGCTCTGGTAAGCCAGCCACTGCCCACCAAGGCTTCCTCCTGGCAAACTGACCTTGCCTAGTCCAACTCTGCTCTATCTAATCTGACCCTGCCATACCCTGTTCTGTTCTGATTTGCCCAGGTCCTCCCTGCCCTGCCCTGCCCTGCCCTGCCCTGCCCTGTCCTGCCTTACCCAGGGCCTCCCTATCTTTCCTGCCCTACCCAGGTCTGCCATTCCCTGTCCAGGTCCTCCCTGTCCTGCCATTCCCTGTCCAGGTCCTCCCTGTCCTGCCCTTCTCAGCCCAGATCTGTCCTGCTCTGGTCTAGTCTGCTCTGCCCAGATTCTTTCCCTGCCTTGCCCAGTTCCTTCCTGCGTCACCCTGCACTGCACTGCCCTGCCCTGCCCAGGTCCTCCCTGCCTCACCCTGTCTTGCCCAGGTCCTCCCTGCCTCACCCTGCCCTGCCCTGCCCAGGTCCTCCCTGCCTCACCCTGCCCTGCCCTGCCCAGGTCCTCCCTGCCTTGCCCTGCCCTGCCCAGGTCCTCCCTGCCTCACCCTGCCCTGCCCAGGTCCTCCCTGCCTCACCCTGCCTGCACTGCCCAGGTCCTCCCTGCCTTGTCCTGCTCTGCCCTCCCTTACCCAGGTCTGCCCTGCCCTGCCCTGCTGGGTTCTACCCTGCCCACAATTCCCCCTACTCTCCCTTGCCTTCTGCTCTATCCTACCTGCTCTTGTCCTGCCCTTTCTACCTCTTCCTGCTCAGCTGTTTTACCTGCCCTACTTTGTTCTGCCCTGCCCTGTGTGCTCTGTCTTGCACAACCTACCCTGCTACCCACTCACCACATAGCCCAGTCCTTTTCCTCTTCCCCTCTCCTTGGGTCTCCTCTCAGGACCCTTCTCTTCCCACCTCACTTTTACTTCCCTTCCTTTTCTTTCTCCCCGCAGGAGTGTGGGATCCCCAAACACTTCGGTCTCTTCTATGCCATGGGCACAGCACTAATGATGGAGGGACTGCTGAGTGCCTGTTACCATGTCTGCCCCAACTACACCAACTTCCAGTTTGGTGAGTGCTGCCTCTTGTCTGCTGACCCTCCACCATCCCAGGTAGCTGGTATGAAACTCGGAGGCTGGCTTCTGAGTGCAGCTTCACATATTAGAAGATGGCCAGCTAGCTGGACGGTGGTGGCGCACACCTTTAATGCCAGCACTTGGGAGGCAGAGGCAGACGGATCTCTGTGAGTTTGAAACCAGTTCCAGGACAGACTCCAAAGCTACAAGAGAAACCCTGTCTTGGGGAAAAGAAAAAAAGATGGCCAGTTAAACCAAGTGGTGGTAGTGCACACGTTTAATCCCAGATCTCTATGAGTTCAAGGCCAGCCTGGTCTACAGAGTGAGTTCCCAGGACAGTCAGAGCTACACAGAGAAACCCATCTTGAAAAAAAAAGAAAGAAAGAAAAAAAAAGAAGATGGCTATCTGCCCTGCTTCTTCTCCATTCATTCCTACAAAGACTCTGAAAAATCCTCAGGATTCAGGGGCAGTTAAGGGGCTGAAGTGCTGACCCTCCAAACTTGCTCATGGCATTCCAAGGTCTGGGCTGGGTGTTCTGTGTGGAGTCCCAGTGGGTGTCTCTTTAGCTCATGCCCTGTTCCCACCCAGACACCTCATTCATGTACATGATTGCTGGCCTCTGCATGCTGAAGCTCTACCAGAAGCGGCACCCAGATATCAACGCCAGCGCCTACAGCGCATATGCCTGCTTGGCCATCGTCATCTTCTTCTCCGTTCTGGGCGTGGTGAGGGCCTGGTCTACTCCATAGACCCCACAGGAAAGGCACATGCGCACACATGTGATACGCTCGTCCTGTCCTCCACTGCAGGAGAGGTCCTGCGTCTTCCCTAAGGGGCCGTCCTGGGTCCCTCTATAATTGCAGCCTAACCAAACAGCCTGCCCTAGTAAGGATCCAGTATAGGGGGGCATGGGAACAGCTGCCCTCACCACCCCCTCACCCCACATTGGGGGCTCCCCCACAGGTTTTTGGCAAAGGGAACACGGCCTTCTGGATCGTCTTCTCAGTCATCCATATCATTTCCACCCTGCTCCTCAGCACTCAGCTCTATTACATGGGCCGCTGGAAGCTGGGTGAGAGCATGCGCAGGGCAGGGTGGCTGAGGTGCGGGGACCTTGGGTACCTGGACACACAGGAACCTTTCATTTCTCTTTGGCCGGGCTGGAGGAGTCACTGGGTGGGAAGTCCAGAGTGCTCCTGGACATTGCTGTGCTTGCCCTCTGAAGTCCCCGCCTGCTCATTGCAGACTCTGGAATCTTCCGCCGCATCCTCCATGTGCTCTACACAGACTGCATCCGGCAGTGCAGCGGGCCCCTTTACACGGTACCTGCCCCGCTCCCTGACCCCTTCCTCCTCTGACTCCCTCCTCCCTGTGGGGTGGATCAAGGTGTGTCAGAGTACCTAGGGTAGCGTGGGGACAGGCTGACTTGAGCCTTCTGCCACTTCTCTCCCTGTCTCTCTTCCCCCTCTCAGTCCCTGTGTCTCTGCTTCCCTCCAGGACCGCATGGTACTTCTGGTCATGGGCAACATTATCAACTGGTCTCTGTGAGTGTGGCCATTGGCTATGGAGTCAGCTGGGGCCTTAGCCACTAGCTGACTTAGGGGGCTATAAACGAATTTGGAGCATTGAATATAAAGAATGGGGGCTAGAGAGAGAGGTGTTAGCTCCTGGGCTTCTAGAACCTTCTGTAGACTTCTGAAAACAGTCCAATATAATGATGAGGCCTGGTAGGGTGTGGGCAGAGGTGAGACCCTCCCTCCTCCCCCAGACACTCTCCCTCTTTCAGGGCTGCATATGGACTCATCATGCGCCCCAATGATTTTGCCTCCTACTTGCTGGCAATTGGCATCTGCAACCTGCTGCTTTATTTTGCCTTCTACATCATTATGAAGGTGAGTGGGAGGGGCTGAGCTGCTTCAGTCGTGGACAGAGTGGGGCACCGAGAGGACGGGAGCATTTCTGTCCATGGGTCTATGACAGGAGGTTTGGGGTGGCTTGAGTCTCTTGTATGTACCCTTCGGAGCCACCTGCTAAGCAAGTGCTCTGCCACCAAGCCATGTCCCAGCCTGAGTCCATGGGACCTGTGATAGACCAGACCTCTGAGGACTGGTCCTTCCAATGGCTTCCACATTGTACAATGTGAAGGAGTGCCCACATTGTTGGCTTTGATGGCTCAGGGATCTGGGTACATGGACACCTAGCTTAGGGTGAATAGTGGGTCAAGACACAAGGCGCCAGCATGAGACTTGGTTGGGTTCTGTGGTTGAGCCCTGTAAATCTGGGAGGGGCCCAGTGAGAAGGTGGGCAGTGGCCTTGCTGACAGCCACATGCTTCCCCAGCTCCGCAGTGGAGAGAGAATCAAGCTTATCCCCCTGCTCTGCATCATCTGTACCTCCGTGGTCTGGGGCTTTGCGCTCTTCTTCTTCTTCCAGGGACTCAGCACGTGGCAGGTGAGTGCTCACCTCCAGGCTTATAGCAAGCCAATGCATGGCAAGTTCTCCACCTGGGACCAGGCCTTTCCTGGTTATTTCTTATTAAAACCTCCTGATGAACGTGCCATCATGGCCATCTGGGCCTGTTACTTCAAAGGCAGCCTAGTCTCAGGGAAGCCAAGTGACCTCCCCCAGGGCATAGAGTTAGTGTGTGGCAGCTGTGGTTTCAAACCAGACACGTCAGTCTCTTTACTGCCTCAAAGGACACGCTGTAAATCTGTGATAAACCGACTTATCTGCCAGGCGTTGTGGTGCAGTCTTTAATCCTAGCACTTGTGAGGCAGAGGCAGGCAGATCTCTGGGAGTTCAAGCCTGGTCTGCAGAGTGAGTTCCCGGACAGCCAGGGCCACATAGAGAAACCCTGTCTTAAAAAACAAACAAGAACATTATATGGCCTCTGCCCATATAGCGTTGAATTCAGAATGTAGTTCAAAAGACACTGCTAACTCATGTCTGGTGTTTTGTTCGCTTTAAAGTCAAGGATCAAAACTGTGCCTCTGCACATGCTAAGTACATGCTCTGCCACTAAGTCCCCCCCATATCTAGTTCATGTTTGAAATGGAAGATGAAAGCAAGTCAAGGTAGCGGAGTGTGTAGAAGAGGGAGGGTGAGGTTTCTGGGTTAGAAGTCCTGGGAGAGCTTCCTGGAGGAGGCAGGCTTTATTCTTGGCCATAGTCTTATGCATAGAGGCGCATAACTCAGGTCCTGCCGCCTGAGCAGTCACACAGAGATTGGAATGTGAGAGCACACTGTTGCGGGAGTCCTGCACAGGGTCAGACACGCCTTGTCTGTGGCCTCAGCACAGGCTGTTCCAGATACAGACAGGGTCAGAAAATGGTTGTGGCCTGGAGGTGTGGGCAGAGCAGGGAGGATCTGGAGTGACAGCCATGGCCGCTGTTGTTGGGGAATAGGGCATGGTCTGATATAGTACTTGGAGCGAAAGTGCCCTGAGGTCACTTGAGAGCCAGGCGGTAGTCGAGTTGGGCTCTCTGAGTGGAAGCTGTGCTCTCAGTCGCCTGCCCGCCGCTGGAAAGAGAAGACGGTCTGGGGTCTGGCGGAAGACGGGTGAGATGCAGAGGATAGAACCGATCCTTGTGGGCTGGAGAGTGAGGCACGAGAGTCCTGCCAGGGACGCGGGGTGGGTGGGAGGGGGTGCCATGGAGTGGGTCGGAGCGGGGGTTGAACCTGGCCTCGCCACAGCAGAGTCAGTAGGCTGCTGGCCCTGTCCCTTTGCCAGAAAACCCCTGCAGAGTCCAGGGAACACAACCGTGACTGCATCCTCCTTGACTTCTTTGATGATCATGACATCTGGCATTTCCTGTCCTCCATTGCCATGTTTGGGTCCTTCCTGGTATGTGGGATGTACCTGGCCTGAGGGTGGAGGGGGCAATAGAGCATATGGCCCCTCCTTTCCTGACCCTCTGTCCATCCTTAGGTTTTGCTGACATTGGATGATGACTTAGACACAGTACAGCGAGACAAGATCTATGTCTTCTAGCAGTATCCTAGGACCCAGACTTCACTTCTCGGGGCCCCTTCATCACCTGCCAGGTGCCACCATAGCACCAAGGGTGTGAGTCCCAGCTCTGCTGCCCAGCATCGGATGGTTGGCAGGACATCGAGATTCCAGCCCAGGCCTGACTCAGGACAGTTACTGGTGGCACCGAGCCTTGCAGTTGCCTCTGCTGTGGAAGAGGCCTGCTCCCCATTCCCCAAACACTGGCCAAACTGCTGCTTCTCAGTGTTGGGTCCTCCCCAGGACCCTTGTCCGTCCATCTGTCTTGTCTATCCACTGGCTCTCCATTGTCCCTTTGGGGAAGGAAGGTGGAATGGCAATGTCCTGTCCCATTTCATGCTTCCATTCTCCCCATCCCTTCCCTCCTCTCAGCCTAGGACCCGCAGCCTGCCCTTCCTCCCATGCCCTGCTCCAGGACCCTAGTCAGGTGCCTGATTCTCTGTCCAGCACCAGGACCCCAGTTCTCTCTGGGCCTGCAGCTGGCTGCTATCACTGCCCACTCTGGCCTGCCAGGATGGATGCAGGTAGGAGACTTTGGGGCCTGGCCAGCTGGTGCCAGGTTTATGGTGCTAAGGCCTGCAAGGGCCTAGGTACGACCCTCCTCCCTCGACCTGTGCTTGGAGCTGGCTCTTGAGCAGTGAGGATCAGCCTGGTTTGAGTCTGATCTGGGGGGCTGAGTTCAGAGGTCACTTCCTCATCCCAACAGCCACCAGAATGATGCCAGCACCAGGGTTGGTGGGATGTGGCAACTCACTGTCCCCTTCTGCACCCAAAGTCCTGCCAAGCCCCAGCTGGGGGCCTCTCAGTGCCATTGACACTGCCCAAGAATGTCCAGAGGCCATGGAGGAATAGTGCCAAGCACACAGCCCTTTCTTTCTCTTTCAGGGCAGCAGGAGCCCCAGTGCCTGTTTTAGAAAGGGAGGGACATGCCAGGTCTCTGTGTGTCCTTGGCCCTGCCTCACTACAGGACTCAGGGCTGGCTTCTGAGTTTCCGTCAGTATTTAGCCAAGTTCTGTGTTAGTCACATGGGCCTAAGAGCCTTGGTGTTTACATGGAGTCACCCAGCTCTGGGCCCTGGCCACTCTGCTCCTTGGCTTCCCTTCACTCCAGCAAGTCCATTCCAGATGCCAAGGGGGTTGGGGTCCAGGAATGTATTTCATTCTCTCGACCGTGTTTTTATAGCTCTTGGACTGGGAGAAGAGGCAGGTCTGGGTCTTTGTTTCGGAGCTCTGTTCTATGTCTCCATGCTGTGGTTGCAGTTCTATGAATTGAGTGCATTCAATAAAGACAACCAGACCTGGGATCTGGGCTTTTACTCTTTGCTGGGTGGTACAGGAGCCTCCCGTTCCATCTCGCTTTCCCTTCCCGTTTGTTTCTGTGCAGGGCTGCACTGGAAACTAGTTCCTGGCTTCCCCCAGGGTGCTCCTCAGCCTCAGGTCACCTGATAATCCTGTAAACATTTGACCTGCACCAAGCACTGTGCCCACAAGAAGGAGCAAGATGCTCAAAGTGTCTCTGTGTCTTCTCCCCTGGGATAACACCCTTCTCCTGGCACATACACCTGCCTCTGCCCACCAGGTAGAGGCCAGCATCCCTTCCAACCAGTAGGCAGAAGCGTGTCCCAGCCATTCCCATCCATACATATGCCTGAAGTGGGCAGAGAGCTTGCAGACCACGGTTTTAAGAGCTTTTCAGGCCGGGTGGTGGTGGTACACGCTTTTAATTCCAGCACTCGGGGAACAGAGGCAGGTGGGTCTCTGGGTTCTAGGCCAGCCTGGTCTACAAAGTGAGTTCCAGGACAGCCAAGGCTACACCGAGAAACTCTTGAAACAAAAAGGCTGTTCAGGAATGACCATATGGATGGCAAACAAGATTCAAGAGGAGTGAGTTTTTATTTAGATTTCAGCAAAAGAGGATGGGATCTTGGAAGCCAGTCTGGTGAATTCAGGACATAGGCAGTGTCCAGGATGGCAAGTGTGGTCTCTGGGGAAACTCCAGCTTCCTGTTCATGATCTTTCCTTCAGATGCCACTAGGGGGTGCTGTAGCTCTACGCACTGCCGTGCTTCCTCAAGTTAGCCAGGCTGGCTGTAGTAGGTGGAGCTCCTGAGGCGGAGCCAGTTTTGGGAGAGGCTGACACTGCCTGAGGATCCCTCCCCCTTCTCCTCCCTCTCCATCCGTTTCCTGAAATTCCCAGAATTGGGGGCGGGACACAGACTCCACTAATGACTTACCTTTTAGAAAATTATGTTTGTCTATGGAATATGTGTGTGGTATACATAGCGCGTATGTGCAGCTCAGATGAGAGTTGGTTTTGTTTCCACCATGTGGGTTCTGGGGGAGTGAACTCAGGTCATTGGTTTGACAGCAAGAGTCTTTAACTACTGAGCCCCAGTCTCACCATCCTTCGCCTGTTCCTTCTCAAGACCACTGTAGCTAGCCACAAGCAAGATGTGAATGAGCAAACGAGCAAGGATCCTTTCTGGAATGACAGACTTCCAAGATAGAGACTCTTTGGAGGGAGGGAGTCCTCTTACCCTAATGTCTCCACAGCCTTTAACCCCCTAAGATTGTGATTGTCACTGCTCTGGATGGGGCTCGGTCCCACCCCTTAGGTCGTTTACTCCAACTGGGAGCTGTCCCCACCCTGAGCAGGGTGGTACAACAGAGAGGGTGCCACATCCTCTCTAGCTCCCACACCTGTGGGCAGGAGTGCCCAGGTTCTGCCACTCACTCAATGGCCTTGGGAAGGCCACTCTGGACCTCAGTTTTCTCAGCTGCCCAGTGGGGTAGTAACTCTAACCTCGAGCGTGAAAAGAAGGCATTTGCATAGTGCCTGGCATGCAGCCGATCCGCAGTTTCCATGCCAACTGGAGGAAGGTGGCTTGTTTGTCCCTGCAAGTTTGGGGGATCCCAAGCCCCCCTAGGATGCTCTTTTGTGGGGTCAGACTCTTCAGATCACCTCTTCCTTTTACTCTTATTGGACCTAGAGCTGACCCAAGTCGGGGTAGCAAGGAAGGCTTTCAGGGTCCTGCCCATAAAAGGCTTTTCCCGCCACACTCGGCACCGCCCCGCCCCGACCCCGCAGCATCTCCAAAGCATGCAGGGAATGTCTCCGGTTGCTCCCGGCAGACTGCTTCAACTTGGTCTCTTTCCCCAAATATGGAGCCTGTGTCGAGTGAGTGGGGCGGTCGGGGGTGGGGAGCCCAGTGGGCTTCCTTAGGCAAGGAGGGGCTAGTGGGCCGACTGAGAGGTGACATCACTGCCTTGGCGCCCTTTAAACCCCTCACCCAGCCGGCGCCCCATCCCGTCTGCCCAGCCCAGGCACTGACGCTACTCTTCTTCAAGCCCAGGAACGACCAAGCCTTGTAAGTGCCAGGGACAGGACCAGCAGGGGGTGTGTGTCATCAGATGGGGCTGGGGGCTCAGCTTGGACTCCCCTAGTCCCCCGAACTTGCTGAACGGAATTGGGTCCCCAGGCTCCCTTAACTGTTTTAAACTAGTCAAAAAGTCTGGCTAAAATGCCCAGGGTGACTTGGATGGGGAATAAAAACCAGTGGGGGAAATTACTGGGGTGAGAGGGAGGCTCCCATCTAAGCAGCTGGGTCAACTCTCTCTCTCTCTCTCTCTCTCTCTCTCTCTCTCTCTCTCTCTCTCAACGTCCAAGAAGGTGAGTTTACTTGTGGCAACAGCCCACTGCTGGCAGCCCCTGAGACAGTGGAGGACTGAAGATCTTAATTGTTTGTAGTGCCGGGGATCAAATCCAGGGTTCCATGCAAGCCAGGCAGGCACTAGACCACTGACCACTGAGCACTACTCCTAACCCCACAGAACTTCAGTGCTTCAGAAGAGGCTTATCTAGGGTCTGCTTTCCCATGGACACTGTTCACTGCTGGCAGAGAGGAGACAGAGAGAGGAGCTTTGCCTGTGTGGGCAGGCCCGGGACCCCTGACCTTTCCAAAGGGTCTTGGTGGTTCTGCGTGGGGCTGTTTAAAGGGTGGCAGCAGATGGTGCCACGTCTGTGCAGTAGGACTGCTCTTCTGGGACCCTGGCGTTGAGGTGTGCCCCAGGGATGCAGAAATGCTTATTCTTACTGTTGTTTGGTGGTGATGAGGACTAGGGATTCACGGTCAGATATATCCCTGGTTCTGCTAGTTTCTCTGGGTTCCTGCTAGTCTGAGGCTCCTTTCCACTGCCTACCTTCCTCATTTGCCTGCTGGAGAGAAAGAAGGGCTGGCAGGAGCCATGGCGGCAGGCATCTAAGGTGAGTGCCATGCAGGTGTTCTATACTATAACCTCTGTCTAGAAATGCCCTGGCGGGCTGCCAAGCTTCCATCTTCCTTCTCTCCTCCCCCCAGTGCCTCCAAGAGGAGAACTTGAAGGATTTTTTTTCTTATTAGTATTTTTTTCGTTAGCATACAAAGTAATGGGTTTCATTGTGGCCTTTGCACACATATATCATTGTATTTTATTCTTATTTGCTTTCCTGTCCTCACCTGACCTCTACTCCTCAGAGGAACTTCTTGGGACTTTCTACTTCAGACTTTACACCAGGAGAGATGGGAAGAAGGGCAGTGAGGGGTGGGATTGAGTGTGAGAGGGAGAGGGGCAAATGTAATCCCTAGAGCTCTGATCCAAACTTAGAGATGTCAGGGCTGCGGTGTGTGCCCTTGTTGCTAGGGCTTGTTCTTGGACCTGTAGTTTATACTGTCTTTTTGGAACTTCCTGGAGCCTGAGAAGTGCATGCGGGGGCTTTCTCCCATGCTCTCCTCCAGTCCCAGCCCCGTGTAGGCAGCAGCGGAGGACACAAACAGGATAGGGAATGGATGGAAAGAGTCAGGCGCTTGGACCTTGCTGGGGTGGGGCAATGGGAGAGAGGCTGAGTGGAGGCCTGGAGGAAGGCTCCCTTTTGTGGCTTTTTGTGGTTCTTTGTCCCAGCAGTTCCTAGAGAGGACCAGGACACACAGTGGGTATGGGAGAGGCATAGCTGTTTACAATTCCCAACAGAAACCAGACCTTTAAGTCCCGCCCTAGCTGGAAGATGGGCACTCAGACAGCCATGTCCTCTGTGAGGACCCCTTCCCAGAAGAGAGGTGCTTCTGTGGTTGCACTTAGATGAGATCTTCTGGTTTTTCTTTTTTCTTTTCTCTTAAATTTGGTGAAGGGCTCAGGGAATGCTTTGGAAAAGGTAGTGGGGGCTGAGGAGCAGCTTGGCGTACCGTGTAAACAAACTCACTGGTTAAAGCGCCCACGCACGAATGCACGCACACAGGCACCATCTCCAGGCAGTTGTGTGATATAGTTCACAGACAGCGGACGGTTAGCCCCACTCCACAACCTGGGAGCTCATAACTTAGAAAGGGAAAGGATGGCAAGATGTCCAGAGTTTGACAGCTGGCTTGGGAAAAAGCCATGTGATACCATTGCTCCCCACCACCTCTAGGGACTTTCATGCAAAGGAGATGGGAGGCTGGCCAACTGCTCTATGTTCAAACAATTTTCCTTCCACCCTATATCCCCTCTGAAGCCAGAGGTTGGCTTGGAAACTTTTCAGACACTGTGACAGATGGCATCTCACTTAGAGTGTCCCCTGTTGACAGGGTCTGGCTCCAATCATGACTGTATCTGTCCAGTGATCTGCCTGTCTGCTCTGCTCCTGCAGCCTTCCTCCTTCTCCATGTCTGGGTCCTCTGAGGGCTGCCAGGCTTAGGCCTTTGGGATAGCAGCTGCCAAACAGGGTAGGATTCCCATGCTCTGGCTGGCAGATGCTTGGCCCTGGGATATCCCAGGAGTATTCTGACTGCAGAATCCTGACTGGTTCCTCCAACCACTGCAACAGCCAGAGCTGGCTCACAGGGGCACACCAATGCTCTCTCATTTGGATCTGAGAATGTAGCTGCCTTGTGGGAACCCTTGGGACTTTGGTGGCTTTACCAGGTGGTTTTGTCAGCTGCAGTATGGGGGATGAACTTTGTTCTTCTAGCTTCTGGGTCAGAGGGTAAAGACTTGATGGCAACTGACAGCTGGACAGATACCCACTGGCTTAATTTGGGGAGCTTCCGGAAGAACTCTCTAGTGCGTTTCTGGGTAGTCTTGGACAAAGAATGTTCTAGTTAGGCAGACCAGGTGATGTGGGAGCTTTAATTTCAGCTACTCAGAAGGCTAAGGTAGGAGTATCCGAAGTTCAAGATCAGCCTGCTCAGCTGAGACATTGCCTTAAAACTAGGAAACAAGCCTGGCATTGGTGTGGTTCATGCCCTTAATCCCAGCACTCAGGAGGCAAAAGCAGGTAGATTTGAGTTCGAGGCCAGCCTGGTCTACAGAATTCCAGGACAACTAGGGCTACACAGTGGAACCCTATCTTGAGAAACAAACAAAAACAACCCCCCCATGCAAAAAAACAAACAAACAAACTATAAAACAAAGAGAAGGCTGAGGACAAAGCTTAGCAGTGGACTTCCCTCTCATATGTGAAGCCCTGGGTTCCATCCTGTACTGAAAAGAGAAGAAAGCAATGAGGAAAGAGAGGAGGAAGGCTGCCTCCAGGCCAGAGGTTGTCAAGATAGTTCATAAGTGAAGTGCAGCCTACTGGCAGGTTTTTTATTTTTTTAAAAATATTTATTTGCTATGTATACAGCGTTCTGCCTGCACACCAGAAGAGGGCACCAGATCTCATTACAGATGGCTGTGAGCCACTGTGTGGTTGCTAGAAATTGAACCTGGGACCTCTGGAAGAGCTGGCAGTGCTCTTAACCTTTGAGCCCTCTCCAGCCCCATACTGTCTTTACAAACAAAATTTTATTGGCACACACTGGTTATGTATCATGTACGCTGTTTTCACTCAATAGTAGAGGTCATATAACTTGCAAAATCTAAAATATTTACTCTCTGGTTCTTTACATAAAAAGTTGACAGACCCTTGCTCTATCTAATCTTGTTTCTTGAGGTTCACGTCCAGAGGGGCCTTTGCAGTAAGTGGACACCGCTGGCCTAGCTGGTATGCGGTGGTGTGTAGAGTGCCTGAGAACCCCTTACAAAGCTAAAGGCCTGCTTAGCTTAAGTGGAGCCAAGCTATTTGCTGACCTGTTGTTCTCTCTTCTCCACATGGTCTGCTTTAGGTCTGCCTCAACATGGCCAACAAGGGTCCATCCTATGGCATGAGCCGTGAAGTGCAGTCCAAAATCGAGAAGAAGTATGATGAGGAGCTGGAGGAGCGACTAGTGGAGTGGATTGTAATGCAGTGTGGTCCTGATGTGGGCCGCCCAGATCGTGGGCGCCTGGGCTTCCAGGTGTGGCTGAAAAATGGCGTGGTGAGTGGCACCTTGTGAAGGGGGTCTGGGGATGTGTGTGCCACCCTGCCAGCTGTGGGGCAGACCCTGAGCTGAGTATCCAGCTGTGTTCTGTGCCTGCCAGATTCTGAGCAAGCTGGTGAACAGCCTGTATCCTGATGGATCCAAGCCAGTTAAAGTGCCTGAGAATCCGCCTTCCATGGTCTTCAAGCAGATGGAGCAGGTGGCTCAATTCTTAAAGGCAGCTGAGGACTATGGAGTCACCAAGACTGACATGTTCCAGACTGTTGACCTCTTTGAAGGTACAGAGGAAAATGGGCTGGAGCCAGTGGGCTAGTGGTGAGCAAGAATCTCAGGCAGGGAGAGGGAATATCAAAAGATGCCACAACCAGCTCTGTTGATGTGTGCATAGCAGGAACAAGCTATGCCAGGAGGTACAGCATTTTCCTAATATGCACAAGGGCCTGTGCTGGATCCTAGAACTGTACACATATAAAAAACACACCACACCACACTCACGAGGGTTTACTGTAGGGTCTCCTGAAATCTGATTTGGGGGCACTTGCTGTTGGTTTGACCATTTTTGAGTCAGGGGCAGATTTTGCCTATATGGTCCTGAAGTTGGTTCCCTGGCCACTCTTCTCACAGGCAAAGACATGGCAGCAGTGCAGAGGACTCTAATGGCTTTGGGCAGCTTGGCTGTGACCAAGAACGATGGACACTATCGTGGAGATCCCAACTGGTTTATGAAGTATGTGGCCACTGGTTCCCTGTTCCTAAGCTTGGGTCCCTTTGTGAGGTGGAGGTGGTTTGGGCTGGTCAGCCATGATAAAGATAAGGTCCAGCAGAGCCAGGAAGGTCCCAAGTAAGGCCCTGGACTGGGGGAAATGGGGTCTTACTTCTGAACTCCTGCCCTTTACCCACATGAACTCTAGCAGACTCCCTAACTCCTACCACCAGCCAAACTTAGGAAAGACAGAAAAAACAGGAAGGGAATGGGGCTGAACAACGAAGTGAGAGGGATCAGAAGACAGTTGGAGAAAACCAAGTTCTAGGAAGTCTGATCCTGGTTCCTCTCTTCTAGGAAAGCCCAGGAGCATAAGAGGGAATTCACGGAGAGTCAACTGCAGGAGGGGAAGCACGTCATTGGCCTTCAGATGGGCAGCAACAGAGGGGCCTCACAGGCTGGCATGACAGGCTATGGACGACCCCGGCAGATCATCAGTTAGAAGGGAAGGCCATCCCCGAGCCTGCCTTTCCCAGATACCTGGCTGCAGCGTCCTGCTTAGCCTGCCACACCCACACCTATGTAGGTTCTTAGCCCTGACAGCTTCGAGGCTGTCACTGGGCAAAGATGACTGCACATGGGAACCCCCACCTCTCCCCAGCCTCAGCCCAGCTTCTTACCCCAGAGCCACCACCCCTGGTCCCTGCTCCCAGCTGCACCCCCACCTCCACTGTCTCTCCCATCCTGGAGTAAGCAGGGAGAAGTGGGCTGGGGTAGCCTGGGTGTTGGCCAGCTGCCCACTGTCCTTGGTAGCAAATGCCATCTGAAGGAGATCCAGCCCAGCCTCTCCATCTTTTCCTGGAATATATTTTGGGTTGAATTTCAAAAATGAAAAAAAATATATATATACATCCATCTTTTCTCAGGCCTGGTTGGCAGTGTGATTCATTTAGTCTCTCCTGTTTCTATTCCAGGAAACTAGAGCAGGGGGCAAGGGGCCCTGCACCTGGGGTTCATTTGTTCCTGGCCACTGTCTTCTGGATGACTTTTCAGGCCCCACAGACCCAGAAGTTCAGAGGAAGTGGGCTGTGGGGAACAGGAGTGATCTGCCACCTGCAACAGTTTTGGGGAGGCAGAAGGGAGGAAAGGTGGGAAGTAGTGGAACTGTTTGGATTTTTTTTTATACTTCTGGTTTTTATTTTGGAAAAGCTGTGCAGAAAAAAATTCAACAAAATGTTGCTGTGAAAAGTAAAAATCAAATCTTAAGCATTAAAAAATTCAGATTAACAATTAGCTCAGAAGAGGGGAAGGGGAAGGCCAAGAATGGAGGAAAAGTCAGGCAGACAGCTGGCCTCAGGAACGAAGGCCATTTCCCTGAGCACTTTGCAGAGGAAGACAGGGTGGTCACAGGCAGTGGCTCCCAAGCTGTCTTTGACAACACTAGTGTCAGCTCTCTGCAGTCCTACTGGACAACTTCCCCAACGAGGCAGCAGGGGTGCTGGGACTCATGTCTCCCAGGAGCTTCACCATTCCTTCAGCAGGAAGGGCAGGCTTGAGGTTGGCTTCGGACCAGGTGCACAGCAAAGGGTAATGAAGGCAGCTTCTTTCAGGCATGTCCTGGCTCTTGCCAGCCTCTCCTCTGGGCCCTCTATAGTGACACTTCTGTTGAGAGTGGTCCTGGATACACAGGCACCTGTATAACTCACGAATGGGTGGAGATCCTGGTGGCCTAGGTCACTGACCAGCCTCAGAGGGGTGAGATCAAGGGTTGCCTGATGTGGGTGGCAAGGCTCATCAGCAAAGCTCAGCTAGAAGAGCCTATGATCACCAGTCCTCTGTCACTGCTCTTGATGGCCCTCACCCTCCTGAGGGTACCAAGAATGCTTCAGAGGCCTTGGGTTCCAGATGTTACTACCTGGACCATTTTTCTCCTGAGCATCCATGACTGGAAGCCTCATCACCAATTTTAGAAAGAGCCTGTTGCACATGGAGGACTCTGGGCCTTGGGGTCAGCAGATCTGTCCATCCTTCCCCTGGAGCAGGTCTGGGGGCTGGTACTGAGGACAGTCCTGGACAATCTTACTGCTCTGGGACAGGTTCCAGTCCCCTTCACCGAGCAGCTCTGGGGCCAGGAAGCCAGAGGTGGCAGCGCAGCTCCCGTTCTCTGAATCCACTCCATCCTGGTCCTTGCTGTTGCATAGAGGCAATGATTCTAGTTCTGTCCCCACCTC
Organism: Microtus oregoni; assembly: GCF_018167655.1. Lineage (NCBI taxonomy): Eukaryota > Metazoa > Chordata > Mammalia > Rodentia > Cricetidae > Microtus > Microtus oregoni. Next base: position 2,720,060 of record NW_024543831.1, on the reverse strand, counting down.
CCTGGAGCTCTGGCTCTGTTGGGGCCAGGAGCAGTGTCCACTCCTGCAACCTTGGATGGAAGCCATGTTCCTCTGGCTCAAGTATACTTCTAGCATGTAATAAATGGTCCAGAAGACAGTGAAGCAGCCCACCAGCACCAGGGTCTAGGAAAAAGCCAAACATTGACAGTGTCAGCAACAGGCTCTAGCCCAGAAGCATGAGCTCGGGGAGTCTCTCACTTCTAGGGACCCTTCCCAACCCAACCACTGCTCAAGCCTTTCTCATATACAAGTACTGTCCTCAACGAGGGAGCTAACAGGCTAGGAGTAATGCTAGGGACCCACGTCCTCCAAATCCCTCATTCCCCAGTTTACCTGCATTATACCAAGGATCAAACCTCCCAGGATAGCCCTGACAGCTATAGCTGAAGTTTTGGTCTCTATACCTTGAGTGTGTTAGGGGTAATAATGTAACCATCCTCCTCAGGAATTTTCAGCCCCGGTGGGCAAGGCAGAGTGAAGTCATCATGCAGGTACTTTCCACTCATGGCACTTTCTAACAGACTGAAGGAAAGAAAAGACAAAGACATGCTATCAACATGGTACCTATACCATCTGCCCTCTATCTTGTAGTTGAAGAGGGAGGGAAGCCCCAGAGCAGGGAGTGCAGAAGTACCCTGGGTTCCTGGCCCATGACTCTTGTCATTCATTGGTCTAAGCTGAAGCACAGTTGGGGTTCAGAAGATTGGGCTCCCTCGGTGGCACCTCTTCTCCAGCCCTTAGGAGCCGTCTCCCTCTCTCTCCTCTGACGGATGCAGTCATACCTACCTCTGTCTGTCCTTGATGTCTACTGGACTCCACATAGAGCCATACAGGGTCAGCTGCCACTGCCGGAGGATGCCCACTTGGAGAGGCTCATCTCCTAGGGCAGTAAGTGGGTAGTCATGAGCTGTGTACTGTTGGCCATGCAGAACAGCAGAACCTGGCCCACCCATCCGCCCAAGGGGATTCAGACCACACAGTCTGTCAGTTTGTGTCCCATAGACCCCCTCATAGGGCACCCTAGGGACAGAAGAGAAAGGTTGAAGGCATATGGAAAGCAGTGTTTTGCATTTGCCTTCTATAATCTGGGGTTTCATCTGGGATTTTCCTTCAAAGGAAAAAAGTCCTTCTATTAAATTAAAGGTTCAAAAGCTGCCAGTCAAGTGGATACCTAACCTGACTGGAACCAGCTGGGAAGGCTGGGTTCCATTTCCAGTCTCCATGCTGATACTGAAGATAGTCGGTTTTCTTGCTATTGTAACTCTCACTGCTACCATGATTCTATACAAGTCACTTCAAACCTAAGGACCTCAGTTTTTCTAAAAAGCAAAATGGTGAAAATTTGTCCTGCCCTTACCTGCCTATCAGGGCTGGCCGAAGGATGGTTATATGTGAAAGGGCTTGAAATGTGGTTTCAACAAGGAATATTTGTTGCTATCCTGAGGAAAAATGCATCAGTCACTTCTCCAAGGAATATAGAGGCAGTATAAATGAGCATTTAGGGACATACATGAGGCATTTAGGGACAATGCCTACTTTTAGGATAGGACATACTTCTTGGCATGTGCCATCTTCACCAACAGCAACCCTACCTATATTGCCCATGGAACACTTCCTGTGGGGAGTGTGAAACTCAAGGGGGACATGGTAGTGTAAGACAGGAAGGCTCACCTACATCCCTGATGGCCAGTCTGTAGATGCCTCTTGCTCTTTCTCCCCAACAGCGCACAGTGGAAAAGGTCCAGTCATTGAAGCCATTAGGATCCCTGGGAAAGAGCAAAGCACAACACATGGATGGCTTAGCACAGTTAACGAAACACATAAGGAACTAACTATAAGCATTTGGGAGGGTGCCATGAAAAGCCCTTAAGTGCCACCCCGTTCTTGGGATCTTGGGGTATGAGGAACTTATTTCCTTGTGTGTAGTAAAGGACAACATGGAGAAAGTACAGGCCTGGAAATCCACAGATCTAAGTTTTTTTTAGACAAGTCTTGCTATAAAGCCCTAGCTGCTCTTGAACTCTTTCCTCTTCCACCTTTACAACTTGAGTGCTGGGTTATGGTATATGCTGCTCCTTTTTCTGCCTTGCTAGCCCTCAAGGCTTGCATGCTGAACTAATGTTTACAAGTGAGCCATACCTTCAGCTCTTCGCTTTTGAAACCAGGTCTTTCTAGACAGCCCAAGCTGGTGTCAAACTCATGATCCTCCTATCTTCTCACCCTCCCCAGTGCTACAACTACAGCCATACTACTACACTTAGCTTTCCAAAGGACTAGAGGAACCCATGCAGGAATATAATGCAAGTATGTTATAAACACTTGAATAAACCATGGCCCATGGTATCCAGCTGCTAAGGACACCCGTGGTGCAGTGTCTTAGGATAGTGTTAGCATCCTCTTAAGAAAGCCCTTATTATAAAAAAAATTCAGGAGGCTATGGGCAGGTGTACATACGAGTCAAGGCTGCGGGGCGCGCCGATCAAAGACATCATGCCACTGGGACAAAACAGTTTCAATTCTAAGCTGCCACGTCGTGGGTGAGTGATGGAGACTGTCACTGCCACATGTTCCAGGGTCTTCAGCCCCGACATCTCCAGGTCCATCCTGCTGACTGTAGGAAGTCAGGCTTGGCAGCTGGGAAACCAGCCCATAAGCACTTCCGCCCTCCTTTCATCCCACCATATACAAAGGCACGCATGCACTGAAGCCACATCTAAACATCTTTGGTACAATGTAGACTAGCAAATAGAATGTAGTGATGCAGTCAAGTTCCCATCTAGCTTCAGGTCTAGCTAGGGAGACAACACAGCCAAGATGATATAAGTACCCTATCATTCATCCATCTAAAACCCATCCACCACACACCTCCCACATTGCAGGTACAGCATGAGATGTAGGAAATACAAAGAGAAGTGCATAAAGTCCCTGCCTTTGTCTGCAAACAGAAAAATGATATGCATAATTGATATGGGGCATATTAGATGAGGTGAGGCACACAGCAGTGAGACATGCTGAATAAGGAAATCAACTCGGACTAGCAGAGGACATTCTAGAAGGGGAAATGGCAAATCAGGCAATGGTGGTGCACACCTTTAAGCCCAGCACTCAGGAGGCAGAGGCAGGTGGATCTCTTGAGTTTAAGGCCATCCTGGTCTACAAGTGCTAGTTCCAGGATAGGCTCCAAAGCTATAGAAAAACTCTGCCTCCCGGGCGGTGGTGGCGCACGCCTTTAATCCCAGCACTCGGGAGGCAGAGGCAGGCGGATCTCTGTGAGTTCGAGACCAGCCTGGTCTACAAGAGCTAGTTCCAGGACAGGCTCCAAAACCACAGAGAAACCCCGCCTCGAAAAAACCAAATAAATAAATAAATAAATGAGAAAGAAACCCTGTCTCGAAAAACCAAAGAAAAAGAAGGGGAAGTGGCACTAAAGCGATAGAGGTAAACAAACAATTCTCAAGTATGGAAGACAATACAACATTAATTTACAAAGCTACTAGACTGGATACGCTTCAAAGAAGTCATGCAGAATGAAAAAGCTAATCTTGCTGGGCAGTGGTGCACACCTTTAATTCCAGCACTTGGGAGGCAGAGGCAGGAAGATCTCTGTGAGTTTTAGCCCAGCCTGGTCTACAGAGCTAGTTCCAGGCCAGGCTCCAAAACTACATAGAGAAACCCTGTCTCAAAAAACTGATAAAAAGAAAAAGCAATCTCAAAAGAATTTATACTGCATAATTACACTTCTGTAACTCTAAGTAGCACACCCGCAGAGATAGAGAACAGATGTTCTCAGGTGTCAGGGATGGGAAAGGGGTTCATGCGGCCATAAAGAGGTAACACAAAGGAGTTCCGTGACAGCACACTTCAGATCCTAACTGTGGCAGTGGTTACAAAAGTAAACACACGATCAATCGCAGAGCTATATACAGAGTCTGTCTCTCTCTGTCTCTCTCTCTCACACACACAGAGGCTGAATGCATGCTAAACTGGTAAGACCGGTCATGTTCTATGGATTGTTCCAATATCAGGGACTTGGCTTTGATATTATATTATAATTATATGACATTAACCTTGGGGAAAGGTATATGAGATTTACATGCTCATTATTTTGCAACTTTCTACAAATCTATGAGTATTGTAACTAAAAAACTGGGAGGCTCAACTGGTGACTAAGAGATTAGACTGCAGTGAGATATAATTCTTCCTAAAGTATCTTTTCCTAACATGCAAGACAAAGAGTGGCACCTTAATTTTACAGACAAGGAAGACAGAGAGTGAGAAGTATGGGGAAGCTGAGATGAGAAGGGATTTACATTTTCTTTTTGTTTGTTTGTTTTTTCAGACAGAATTTCTCTGTGTAGCCCTTGCTGTCCTGAAACTTGCTCTGTAGACCAGGCTGGCCTCGAACTTAGAGATCTGCCTGCCTCTGCCTCCCGAGTGCTGGGATTAAAGGCGTGCGCCACCACTCCTGGCTGAGTGTCATTTCTGGTTCACCACTAAGAAACTGATGTCTATAGGAACCACCAAGGTCATAACTTATTTTTCTCCATCCCAAGTCACCCAGCTACTACTAAAGCATGCCCCAAGCAGGTTAACTTCAGCATGGTTTAGTAACTGCCATTATGGGAGTACTTATTACATAACAAATAAACATTAGTCAAAGGTATGTTAGAAAAGGGATGAACAAAGTAAAAATTAAAGGCGCCCATACTCCTGGAAAGCACTGGTTACTACCCACCTTGCCTCTGGGTACATAAATTCATCTGTCCTACCATGTCTGAAAGTGGCCCTTCCATTCCTGTTTCCTGGTTCTCTAATATCCTACGGCTTTTTATACCAACACTCTGTTTACATCTCTAGTTCCCTTTGCTTTCTTGTCCTTTTCATAAAACTTAGGCAAGAGTCAAAACAACAGCCCAGTTATTCACCTCCTGTGTCTTTCCTCCCACAACAAAAACGAACCGTGCATGAGTCCTTTTGCCATTCTTCACTTCCCTCTGCCTACTAGTCAAAAGCATGGGCTCAGGGGCTGGAGAGATGGCTCAGTGGTCCAGAGAGCTGGGTTCAATTCTCAGCACTTACAGAGCCGCTAACAACTATCTACAACTCCAATCCCAGGGGATTAAGTGCACTCTTCTGGCATCCAAGGGCACCAGGCACACATGAGGGCACAGATATACAAACAAGCAAAGCACTCATACAAATAAAAAAATTTTAAAAACTGACTAAACAAAGAACAACCAGTTATAGCCACCTACTGGGTTCAAATCCCAGCTGTCACTTCCTAGCATTGAAAACTGAGTTATCTGCTTTATCTATATACTCAGGCTAGTAACAGGACCTCGCCCTAGGGTTATTAGTATAGCTCAAGTGAACAGAACAGCACCTAACAAATATCCTTCCTAATCATCCTCTGCATCTTTCTATCAGAAAGCACAGCATGTATTTTCCTTTTGAGGTACTTGGGTTTGGACCCGAGGCCTGTTGTATGCTAAATGCTCCACCAAAGCTTTATTCTAAGCCCTTTTCTATTGTTTAAGATGGCACCCGATCTCATTAAGATGGTTGTGAGCCACCATGTGTTTGCTGGGAATTAAACTCAAGACTCTGGAAGAGCAGCCAGGGCTCTTAATCTCTGAGCCATCTCTCAAGCCTCTAATGCTTGACTTTCAGCATTAAAAAAAAAAAAAAAAAGATTTAAAGATCTTAAAGAGTTAAACTATGCCAGGTATGGTATCACAAGCTTTTATTCCCAGGACTTGGGAGGCGGAGGCAGGTGGATGTCTGAGTCTGTAGCCAGTCTGGTCTATAGAACAAGTTCCAGGACAGTCAAGGCTATACACAGAAACCCTGTCTTAAAAAAAGAAAAATAAGTTTATTGTATGTATGAGTATTTGCCTATAGGTATGTGCACCATGTGTATGCTTGGTGCCCATGAAGGCCAAAAGGGGGCACCAGAGCCCTTATCTTGAAGTTACAGACTGTTGTGAGCTGCCACATGGGTTCTGGGAACCAAATCTGAGTTTTTTCCAGGGCAGCCAGCGCCCTTGAAACTACTGAGCTATTTCTCCAACCCCTATTTTATTAATTTTAAATTATGTACATATGTTTGTATGTTGGTATATGAATTTAAGTGCCCATGAGTTACAGGAAGCTGTTAAGATGCCTAACATGGGTTCTGGGAATCAAACTCAGGCCCTCTGCAAAAGCAGTACCTGCTCTTAACCACAGAGCCATCTCTTCAGCTACTACAGCTGTTAAGTTGCCCAGGGAGGTTGGCTTTGAATGTGCTATGTAACCCACAGGCAATAACTTGTATTCTTGGCCTCAGCCTTCTGGGATTATACCACCAAGGTCAGCTGCACACAGTTTTAAATGTCCTTTGGTTTTAGAGTATTTGTCACAACAAAGAACAATTCCTTATACATTTTTACAATGAATGAATATTTTAAATTAGCTTTTTTTTTTTTTTTTGGTTTTTCGAGACAGGGTTTCTCTATAGCTTTGGAGCCTGTCCTGTAACTAGCTCTTATAGACCAGGCTGGCCTCAAACTCACGGAGATCCGCCTGCCTCTGCCTCCCGAGTGCTGAGATTAAAGGCGTGCACCACCATCGCCCAGCAATATTTTAAATTATCAACATATGGCCAATAGACCTGTTTCCTGAATGACTTCCATTTCTTCCACTTCCTGAGATTCCCCAGGCAGGGATCATCATTTCACCAGTAAGGATTTCTGTACGTATGTGTAAAATGAGGCCTGGGCAATATTCCAGTTTTTCCTTAACACCCTTACTCCAGACATTGGGGGCCACCCATTTCAAAGACCCTGCAGACTTCAAGATAAAGGTGAAAGCTGGGTGGTGGTAGTGCACACCTTTAAACCTAGCATATGGGAGGCAGAGGCAGGCACATGTCTGAGTTCAAAGCCAGCCTGGTCTACAAAGTGAGTTCCAGGACAGTCAGGGCTACTCAAAGAACACTGCCCCAAAAATAAATAAATAAATAAATAAAGTAAGTAAGTAAGTATAGGGGCTAAACCATGGCACATGCAGCACCTGACACTCTAGTTCTAGGTCTTCTTTTTTCTTAAAGGCCGTGTTCCAGCCATCCTGACCTATATGCAGGTCCCTGAAGACACCCTTGACCACATTGCTCCTGCTGCTTTGGTGTCTCTATTCTCACCCTTTCTTCTGGCTAGCATATTGGCAAAACTCACGTCAGTGAGCAGTTTCCTTGAGCCTTCCTGTCTTCCCTAGTAGCAGATGGGGTGTCTCTGCTGAGCTCTCAAAGCCCTTACATTGAGTCTATCAAATGACATGGTACTATTTCTATGCCTGCAGGAGGGAGTAGACTTGTCTTATCGCTGAATCTCTAGAACATAGATAGTGCCAGGTACAAAGCAGATCCCAGGGATTTGAGAGAATCAGTCATGAGACTCCACTGAAGAAAAAAAAATAACTGCGAGGGAAAAGCAGGAGAAGACCTTGGGAGCAGTGACGTATAGAGGGACTAAAAACTCTAGAACTACTAGGCCAGGACCTAGGACGTGGTAACAGCACTGATAAAAGCAGGAGAGTCTTGGGCAATAGGCTAGGCTTTAAGAGGTGACAGTGGAGTTAAGATGGTACATGTTAATGCAATAGATTGGTAGAAAGGCAGCAGCACACTGTGACTTGGGAATCTTCAGATGAGCATATTCACTGTACAGGTGGAGGACAGCCCCGAAGTGGTGGGTGGCTATGGAGTATCACAGAGCAGAACTTCAAAAGGAGTTCAATACAAAATGGGTATACACAGTGATATGCTACATTCAGGTTTTTGCTCCCATCTTATCCCCACCCTGATCTTTACATCTGACTTTTTTTTTTTTTTTTTTTGAGACAGGGTCTCACTATTGTACCTCTAGCTGTCCAAGAACTCACTTTGTAGACCAGCCTGGCCTTGAATTCATAGAGATCCATCTGCCTCTGCTTCCTGAGTGCTGGGATTAAAGGCGTGTGCCACCACCGCCTGGCTTTGTTTTTTGAAGCGAGGTCTCTCTATGTAGTCCTGGCTGTCTTGAAACTTCCTACATAGATTAAGCTGAACTCTTTGCCTCCTAAATGCCGGGATTAAAGGCATATAGTGTACACACACACACACACACACACACACACACAGTACGCCTATAGCATACATCCGACTTTTAATTCTGTGGATAGGGACCTGGGACCTGGGTGGTAGAGCATGTGAGTAAACTGTTATTTCTAGCAGAATTAAATAAGTTAATGCCTAAAATTGACAACTACTTTGAACACTAGCTGGTTTTATTTTTTTGTTTGTTTTTGGTTAACTTGACACAAGAAAGAGTCATCTGGGAAGAGGGAACCTCAATTAAGAAAATGTCTCCACCAGATTGGCCTATGGAATATTTTCTTGATTGATGATTGATGTGGGTGGGTCCAGCCCATGCATGAGGGTAGTTACACCCTTGGACAGGTGGTCATGAATTATACAAGAAACCAGGCTGAGCAAGCCATGCAGAACAAGCCCTAAGTAGTATTCTTCTGTGGCCTCAGCTTCAGTTTCTTCCAGATTTCTGCCCTGACTTCCCTTCACAAACCATTGTGTAATCTACAAGCTGACATAAACCCTTTCTTTCCCATACTGCTTTTCATCACAGTGTTTTTTTTGTTTTGTTTTGTCTTGTCTTGTCTGTCTGTTTGTTTTTGTTTTTCGAGACAGGGTTTCTCTATGTAGCTTTAGAGCCTGTCCTGGAACTCGCTCTGTAGACCAGGCTGGCCTCAAACTCAGAGAGACCTGCCAGCCTTGGCCTCTCAAGTGCTAGGATTAGAGGAGTGTGCCCCCACTACCTGGCCTTGATCAGTGTTTTAACAGCACTAGAAATTCTAAGAAAATGGTCATCCTCTATTATCACATATTAATATTATTGTCTTCGGCAAGTTTTTTATTTTTCTTTTTTTCCATTTTAACCGTTCATCCTCTATCCAGAAATTACCAAAGTCTGTTCGTTTCCATAATCTAGTAGAAGCTATGACATCTCTATCCATTCTACTTATTTCATGAGGGATCAGAATATGATTTAAATGGAGAAATCATGTGTAGGAAGGAGCTGAAGTCAAACAACACAGCAGCTCTGATGAGAGAGGAAACAGTGGTGGTGGGGGGGGTACGACAAGAGGTTATGTAATATGCCAGGCGGTGGTGGCGCATGCCTTTAATCCCAGCATCCGGGAGGCAGAGGCAGGTGAATCTTTGTGAGTTCGAGTCCAGCCTGGTCTACAGAATGAGTTCCCGGGCAATCAGGGCTGTTACACAGAGAAACCCTGTCTTGGGGAGGGGAAGGAGTTCAGTTCCTTTGTCACACTAGCTACACTTGAAATGTCCAACTGACTCAATAGCTGCACAAATCTGGACATCTCCATTATGGCTAAAAGTCCTTATTAACAATGCTCTGAACCCTTTAGGGTTGTTTCACCTCTTCTGCTACTGTCTGGATGCTCAGCTCCTTCTGCCTGGCTCCATTCCCCCTTTTTATCTGGGATTGCAGGGTCTCTCTTTGCAGCCCTGGCTTGCCTGGAACTCACTATATAAACCAAGCTGAACTTGCAGTGATTCTCCTGTCCTCTGACACACGAGTGCTAGGATTATAGACAGGTATCATCATGCTCAGCTTCCCTCTGCCTCTCAAAAAGTTTGCTTCCAGCCCTAGACCTAGAGTCAGCCTGATCTTGCTTGAAGACTATGGCTTGGCTCTAGGGAATAGGGTCTGTGCTATCTGTGGCTAAAAGGGCTATAAGGGGCTGTTATATCTGTGGCTGTCAGGGATGAGGTGTCTGGACCATCCCGGATGGTAGGGGATGGGTGTCTAGACTGCTGGTGGCTGACTTGTTCAGTTCAGTACCATGTGAATTGCACTTTTTCAACCACCAGTCAGTCTTCAGGCTTACACCTGCTCTGTTTTGTTCTATCGAGGGTTGAATGTATTCAGGGCAAGAAGTCTCTTTTCCTGGCTTTCGGAGTGGGCAGGTAGGTCTGCTTACCACTCTAGTAAAAGACTCCACTAGTCAGACTCCGGGATCTTTACCTCCCTCTTCTGCATCCCGCTGTCTTCACTTCCCTACACCCCACTCTTTCTATCAGAACACCTATCCTTTCTACGTTCTAGTGACCAACAAGCAATTGCCAGATGCCTTCTAACCTATTGAAGATGTCAGACTTAAGCGGCACCATTCCCTGGATAGAACCAACAAGCAATTGCCAGATGCCTTCTAACCTATTGAAGATGTCAGACTTAAGCGGCAACATTCCCTGGATAATGAGAAGCAGAGGATGACACAGCTGGAGAGGTCTCTGACCCTCCAAGTCTACTTGGTCATCTGATACAAGTGCAGGAAACAGCCCTGGATGGAGTAAAGGTTAAAAGGCTCACGATCCCACAGACAGTGTGTGAGGGCCAGGGGCTTCCCAGAACTACATTCCTGGTATGTTTTCTGCCCTTCCCAAGACAGCATGCCTTTTACTGAAAAATGTGTTCCCTAGGCCCTAGGTCTCCCTCCATGCACAGGGAAACTGGCAGGAATGGGATAGGGAGAAAGGCACTCGACCTTTCTCACTGAAGCCTCCATGGAAGGAAGCTGCCCTAGGTCCCTCCTCCTTTGGTCATTCCTTCTATTAGACACCATGTCTCTGTTTTGAGCACTTTCAAGGGGCACAGGAAAAATAAGGACAGAGTTTTGATATAAGTGAGGCACAACATACCTCAATATTCACAAAAAGTAGCAAATAACTCTGCTTGTCAAAATTTCTCAAGGGAAAAAAATTGGTCCATGAGGCTAAGGGTAGGAACAACCGGGCAATGTGAACATAGAAAGGCTGGCATATAGCTTAATGACAGAGTATGTGTTTAGCATATATGAGGCACTGGGTTCTATCATAAGCACCATGCAGGCAGAGGGTCACTGAGCAAACATCTTCATCTAGCTTCCTGTTTTTCTTGGAAGGGTTTCCACCTCTGTGTTCAACATACAATCACACCCCCTGGCTTATAAGATGCCCTTTACTCCTTCATACGGACCTTATAAAGGAAAGTCATGGGGTAAGAGGAGAGGATAGTAGGCAACCCTAGCCCAGGGGGCCTATACTTATGCCTGTCTCACCCCTAAGAGACTGCATCTGGTTTTCTCTGGAGGAGCTTGAGAACCAAAGTCTCACATTCCTCTCCTTCGTGCTCAGGTCACCAGGCTGGATAGGGCTGTTTGGCAAGATCTTAGCATGAAAGTCAAAGGCACTTCTTTCAACTCCTGCTGAGGCTCCCAGAGCCCCACTCCCATTCTACCCACTGCCTTCCTAGAGCATTGCTCACAGCTCCTTTCTATTAGGAACTCAGGAGAAAGGTCTTGTTAAGCAGCCAGGGGGCCAGCCAACTCAGAAGCAGCAACATGCCCTAAAATGGTCAAAGAAAACTCCACAGGTTTGGCTGCAGCTCAGCTCCTGAAGGAAGGGGGAGAACTGGGCAGGGAGGATGAGCTTAGCATAGCTTCCCCATCACCCGCTTCAAGCCTTGGACCTAAGATTAACCCCTTGTGCTGAAGGCTTACCATTCCATAGCACCTCCAGGGAATGGGGGGACCGAGGGACAGCCTTATTTTCTTTTAGCACGGGGCTGACATAGGAGGCTAAGTAAGGGACAGATGTCCAGATCTATTCAAGGAAAGAGAGAGCAATTAACAAACAAAGCTTACTGTAATATTGTAATTCCATTCTTACACCCACCCTCCGTAAGATCTTTAAGGTCTATCTAACTCTCTAGCTTTTCTGCCACCCTACCCTTTCACTCGAAGTTCCTTCTGCACCCCAAATGCTCCTGAGAACACCAAGTTAAGGAATCAGAGAAAATGACATCCTAGAATGGAAGGGGAGAACCAGAACTACTGATACCCTGACTATATTCAAACACTACTTCAGCAGCTTGGGAATTTCTGTTTTTCACTGATAAGATGGTTATCAGCCAGGATGAGGGCTATAGTGGTCAAGTGCCTGTAAAATGCCAGGCAATGTTTAGGCATCAGGTAGCCTTCCCTTAGTCTCTCTCTGCAGGGTGCTCTGCTGGCCCACGCCTTGTTCACCTTGGCTGCATTGACGAGTCTCCAGGCATTGAGGAGGCCGAAACCATGCTGATGGCTGTGGCTGAAGCCAGCCTCATTGGTGAGCCAGTCTGCATGATGATCCTCATACTGAAAGAACAGAGGTACTGGTGAATCTCTAACATTGCGGGACTCCCTTCTCTCTATCTGCCTGCCAACAGATTCAGTCCAGACTTTCACACTGAGGTGACTGGGGATGAATAGATTTCCTCAAAAAAAAAAAAAAAAAAGGGAGCTGGAGAGATGGCTCAGAGGTTAAGAGCATTGCCTGCTCTTCCAAAGGTCCTGAGTTCAATTCCCAGCAACCACATGGTGGCTCACAACCATCTGGAATGAGATCTGGTGCCCTCTTCTGGCCTGCAGTCATACACACAGACAGAATATTGTATACAAAATAAATAAATATTTAAAAAAAAAAAAAAGCCGAGATAAAAGATCAAAGCCCCACGATCTCACTACCTGAGTGGCCTGTTTCCTGAAAAGGAGCCGAGAGGACCCGCTCCCAAGTGAGAGTGCCCTGCCAGAGCTCATCTTAGGGATGGGTGGGCTCTGCTCTGTGATATTGATGGTCCTTGCACCCACGCTGTACATTTCTCACCAAGAAAGTGTTTCATATACCCCACCCAACATTTGAGATGTTCTGACCCTGGAGTCTTCTGACAGTCAAACCCTGGAATCGGGTGGGCTGGGCACTTCCTAGCTAGTTGCCGGCTCTAACCTGGGTGGCTGTGAAGACAATGATGTGCTGGATGTCCCGCCATGTGAGGCAGGGCCGCACCTGCAGCATGAGGGCTATCATGCCAGCTGCCAGAGGAGCTGCAGCAGAGGTCCCCGTGTGGCCTTCTGTGCAGCCAGTGCCCTTCTGAAGGTCCCAGTCAGTGGTTACCTGCAAAGTGGAATAAGATAAGGAGTGGGGAGGGGTTAGACACTAGAGAAGGGGAATAGGACAGTCCTCCAAAGAGGTGGCCATGCCCTTTCAAGAGCTGTAATTTTCCTTATGCACAGAGGGCCAGGCATAGGAGACCGTTAGTCCTCTGGCCTTTGTGATCTCGAGATGGCAGAAACTGAAGAGTGACTTTAGAGGCACAAATGTAGGAAGAGGAGATAGGCATGTGAGATATGGGTACAGGAGTTTCCTGATTCTTGCTTCTCTAATTCTTTATCATTTCATTCCCAAATTCTCTACCCAACTATCCATAACCCAGCTAGCCAAAGAAGTGGCCAGAGCTGCTACTGGGTCCTAGCTGGAACTGGGACAGTAACTGGTGAGAGCATGTTCCCCAAGAAGATTATTGCAGCCTTGCTTGAAGTTTGCTACAATTTCAGTATCACCATGCCTTATCTGCCATGCACTATTAGCCAACTGGCCAATAGGCCAACCTCAGGACAAGCTGCTTTCCTGCTCTGGTTGGTGTCTTGGTTGGGTTTCTGTGAGCCCCTCTTTCCTACTCATGTTTCTCATGTCAGACGAGACATGGAAGTCGGGAAAGACAGTATCTATTTGGTATCAAGTTCTTTTCATGCCCCATCATGAAAGCGCATCAGACATTTAGTTGAGCAAGCCCTGCTAAACCTGCTCCCTCACATAAAGCCAGTACAGGCTAGAACTTTTTTCTTTCAAACTTTTCTTCTGGGTCAGACACCAGGATGCCAACTCCTGCAAGAGCTGCCTTTGCATTCCCAGCCCCCTTCCCAGCTGTTACAACAGCTGCCAAAAGATGTAATTTTCACCCAGACACTGTGCACTCTCTAAGGAAGGGAAAGACAAGCCAAGTTGTAGTCTTAACGAGAAAGGAAGTCTGGTTGATGCCAGGGAGCAGATTGATTTTTTCCTGTTAAGGAAACAGCCCCACAGTGATAGTCTAGAGTACAGATGTGAAGTCTGTGAACTTGCCCATAATGGCAAGAACATCACACAGCACTAGGAAAAGCTAGGGAAGCTCCCTGGGCAAGAAGCCAGATGTGGGAAGCCTATTCCCCTGGCCCTTACCCTCCATCCAGTTGCCTGGTCACAAAAACATGAGGTTGCCAAAGCAAGGGCATTCCAAAGATGGGAACTTGGCTGAATAAAGTCACTCTTCAAATCCAGACAAATTATAGCTCAGATGGAAGGTGGGGGTGAGGGTGAGGGTGAGAAACTGCATTGAGTTGGGAGGGCAAAGCCAGGCCATGCTGAGCAACAGTGATTCTGCTACAGAGCCTTCTTAGGTCCCTTGCAGGGGGCAGGAGAGGGCAGGTCCCAGAGCTCTACCAGGTGGTAAAGAGCAGAATAAGTTCCTGTTCTTCCTAACACAGGCTAGTAGAACCCCAGGCTACCCATAAGCATCTTGCTTTTCACTTTTGTCTGCTCCCTTCTCTGGTCTCCCTGGGGTAGGGGGTCATCTGGCACAAAGCCTTGGAACATTGTGTTGACCAGAAGTCATTTACTGGCACAACAAACTTTTCATTCTGGAAAATAAACTTGACTCTGTGTGAAGATGAAGCTGTTTAATTCCCAGTGGCCCCAGAGACCTCCCAACTGGCCACTGGCAAAAGCTTACAACCACCTGGCTCCTACCCAGCTCTGGCCTGGAGTCTTCTGTTCTCACTTGACACTGTTAGTGGCAACAGAGACATACAGGGTGTTCTAGGACTGTGGTTAGGAGGCCTGATTTATATAGGCTGGGCTAGAGCCCAGCAGAGCTCCTAGAGTCCTTCAGTGGTTGTGTGGGCTACAGAAGTGTATTCTCAGGCTCTTGCTTTAATCAGAGCTCTAGGGAAGGATGGGGTCACACTGATACAAGCTAGCTCCAACTTCCTATGCTGTGCATCCCTGAGATAAGCACTGCCTTTATTCCTGAGGAACAAGGTAGTTAGGATTTATAAAGGGACTGAACAACACTGCGCCATGACCTCAGCCCACAAAAAGTAGTAAAAGTCCAAATTCTACCACATGGATCCTATTACCAAGTTAAAAAGTTTAATGCAGGAGGACCAGGAATTCAAGGTCATTCTCAGATACATAGTGAATTCAAGGCGAGCCTAGGTTATATGAGACCCTATCTCAAGAACAGGTTAGAGGGGGAAAAAAGGAAATGTTTTACCAGGTATATTGCATCACACCTGTACTCTCAACATGTGGGAGGCCACATCAGGAAAATGGCTTGTAAATTCAAGGCCAATCTGAACTATAGTAGGAGTCCCAAGCCAGCCTCGGGTACAGGATGAGCCCTTGTCTTCAAGCACCCCACCACCACCGCATAGATCCCAGAGAGAAACCTTGTAAGAAGGGTCCCCAAAGCACTCACAATGCTCCGAAGCATTTTGTCTCCACCACTGAAGGTAACTGCCAGCATGGAGGCACACTCCTCTGCATAGAAAGGCATCCGTCCCTCCTCATCCACAGCACCTGGCACGAAAAAGTGAGATAGGTGCTCACTTAAGGAGTGGCTCCTATGGCTGGCACCATATGGTCTGCCCTGAGTTGAAAGAAGGACCAGTCCTCATCTGCATGTGGGCAGGCAGCCTCAACTGGCAGAGGGAATTCTTGCACCATACCACTCTTCCCACCAGCTTCAGGCAAAATCAGTGGCCTTCTGCCTCTGTACTTAGTCATTTGTTTTCAATATTTACTAAGATTTACTGTAAGTCACATTAAAGACATGTGGAAAAGGCCACATCATGGAAGGGGTAGGAAGGAAGTAGTATGCAGTGGTGGAGAGCGGTGGGGACTCTCTCGTGATCTAGGTACAAAGTCAAATAAGGAAATAATAATAAAAATGGAACGACAAACTCTATGATTGGGAGTGTAAGCCAAGTGTCCTTAATTCAGGTTAAAGGGTAGCCAGAGGCAGCTTCAAGCCAGTGGCCATGGAAAGAGACCAGAGAGGAGATCAAACCCATCCTAACAGTAGTGTAGATAGGTGGGTGATTTCTGGGGAATGGCTGAACATGTCTCAGAGAAGTTCTGAGAGTCTGCAGGAGCTAGGTTAGTCCTATCTGACCTCCAAGAAATGACCATGGTTATACGTTTAGATAAACAGTGAAGTGAGATGCAAAAAACACGCACTGACCCCATTCCCACAGTCTCTAGATCACTACCTATTGTGACAGTGTAGATGGAGTTGGCATAGCCATCATAGTTGCAGTTGTCATTGTGCTGGCCCCCATTACCGCTGGCAACCACAAAGATACTCCCAAAGCCCTGGCGACCAGCCATCACTCCATGTTGTAAGGCGGCCTGAAGAACAAAAATGTCAGGCCATTAGTCAAGGAGCTAATAAAAAGACCTGTACCTATTGGACCAGGTCTCTTCTCCTCCCACTTCTAGAAAAGGAAAATGGAAAGGGCACTGGGCAAGGGGAAGGGGATTTAGACACAGACACAAGGTGGGAGAAAGCTAAGAGTTAAAGAGTATTTGACAAATATATTCTTCTTATCAGATGACAGAGTGGGGCCAGGAGCAGAAACCCAGAATGAGATTCAAGAGAAATAAGCTGAAAGCCATTCCATCCCTTCCACTGGTCCATCCTGAGGAAGGCACTCTTTCTTGAAAGGATGGATGGCACAACTATGCTAAATGGTGCAATCTGGGCACTATGAGGGTGAGGTGGGAAGAGGGTTTGACTGGTGTTTCTTCTAGAACTGAATGAAGACGATATCAAGTTTCCCAGTCTCTGTGCACCTCAGTTACCTTTCCGAGCTGGTGAGGACCATCCACTGTCTTCCCATCATCATCTGGGCCCCAGCTGTTGAAATATGCAAAGGGAAGGGTGGAGCCAAGTTGAAGCTACCCAGTTAGGGTCTCCCTGTTTTACCAGACCACTCTTCTGCCTGCAGCTTTTACTCTTCTCCTAAGGAACCCCATGATTAAAAGACACATGGTGTCAAGGGTCCATTTCTTCCAAAGTGAAAAATGGAAGTAAAAAGTTCTTCTTTTACTTAGAAATCTCCTCAATTTAGGATGACTTTATCCTGTCTTCTCTTTCTCAGGTCCCAGGAAGCAGAAGATACATAGTGGAATAGGAGCAGGGTCATTCCTGTGATCTACACATCTACTACTAGGTTGTAGTAGATGATGATTAGAGTTGTTCAAATTACATATGCTTTTAAATCTTTTTTTAAATCAAATTTTATGTGAGTGTATGTACAATGTATGTATAAGTACAACATCTGCAGACTGCCTGAGGAGGCCAGGTATCAGAGACCCTCAAACTGGAGTGTTCAGAGGGTTGTGAACCACCATGTGGGTGCTGGAAACCTAAACCAGGTCCTCTGCAAGAGCATTAAGTGTTCTTAGTCACCAACCAGTCTCTCCAGATCTAAGCCCCCCCCCCCCCTTGGTTGTTGTTGAGACAAGGTCTGACTATACAGCCCTAGCTGTCCTAGAACTCATGTAGACCAGGCTGGTTCAAATTCATAAATCCACCTGCCTCTGCTCCTGAGTGCTGGATGTGTTAAAGCTATGTGTTACCATGCCTGGCAAGTTCTTGGTTCCTGAGTACGGCCTATGAGATGTCTCAGCAGTAAAGGTGCTTACTGTATAAGTCTACTGACTTGAGTTTGATCCCTGGAGCCGTATAAAAGTAGGAGAAAACTGTCTACACAAAGTAGTCCTCTGTCTGACCATGGCATGGGCATGTAACCCCTTCCCACTAATAATAAATAAAACTTAAGAATTTAAGAAAGGTATTAGTTATGGGGAAGAATAGGCTCCATCAGTAAGAATGGGGGCTCCCACCCTAAGTTCCTCTTAACCAGCCACTTGATCCACAGTCTAAAGCTTCATGTGCAGTTTTGAAGGAGGCACTGAGGTTCAGCCCACTTTCTTCTAAGAGCCTTGTGAGTTTAGACAATGTAGGCATGTTGGGGCATTCTGTGTGGCAACCTGATTACTAGAGTGACGAGTGTTTAACACTGAGGACCGAGGCTGGGGATCTAGATAAATGAGGAAAACAGCCTTATTAGCTGAGTCCAAGCATGGACCCCCTGCTACACCACAGGTAGCCTGCTTTGCTAAGCTTCTGTTGAAGATCTGTCCCACACACTCCAGGCTCTCACCCTCTCACCTGCAGCTCTCCTTACCTGCAGCTGTAGATGTCATTGATCTGATAGTGCTTGTTGAATGCCACAGCCTCCATACTGTCTGTGAGTGGTCCATCCAGCACTCGGATACCTGGGCATTGAAGAGACACCAGCTCCTCACTAAGAAACTAGAAATAGTACATATTCTCCAAGTGGGCTGCCAGGTGGTAGGGAGGTCTATGTGGAAGACTTACTTTCCCCTATATATGTTTTTTATACTTTTGTGTGTGCATGTTTCATGGCTAAACATGTGTGGGGGTATGAATGTATTAGTGTGCATATGTATATATGTGTGTTTGGATAGGCAAAATGTCTATCTCAGGTATCATTCTTCAAAACCCTCGTTGTTTTTGACACAGGGTCTCTAATGGAGACCCAGGGCTTGCCAATTAAGTTAGGCTGGCTGGCCAGTGAACCTAGGGATTCATCTGTCTCTGTCTTCCAGCACTGGAATCAAAAAAGTACCCACTCATTTTCAGCTTTTTACATGGGTGCCTGGGATTGAACTCGGGTCCTCATGCTTGCATGACAACACTTCACAGAGCTACATACCAACCCCTCTTTGTAGTATGGATCATTACACAATATATACATATTACTAGTTCAAAAATGTTTTGTTTTTTTAAAGACAGGGTCTTAGAAAGCATGTTTACCTTAAACTTAATACATAGCAGCGGATGAACCTGACCCTCCTGCCTCTACTTGTCAAGTTCTGGGATTTTGGCTAGATAAGTATATACCACCATGCCTAACTTTCAAAGGTGTCTTTTTTTTTTTTTTTTTTTTTGTGGATTTTTCGAGACAGGGTTTCTCCGTAGCTTTTTTGGTTCCTGTCCTGGAACTAGCTCTTGTAGACCAGGCTGGCCTCGAACTCACAGAGATCCGCCTGCTTCTGCCTCCCGAGTGCTGGGATTAAAGGCATGCGCCACCACCGCCCGGCTAAAGGTGTCTTTTCTTATCATGCTTGAACTTAGATCTAATGATCCTGGGAAGTGGGAAGCACTATATTTCCCCTTAGCTCGGCATTTCACATGAAACACCTAGCTTGTGCTTGACACAATAAAGGAATTAAGTGAATAGCACTCATTACCTTTGCTATCCCCATCTAAAATGGAGTTGGCCACATTGTGGTGACAAGGTAAGGACAAGTGGAAATTTCGGAAGGGGCTTGAACCCTGAGGGTTTCTGGCCTCTTCCGTAGTCTCATTTGCAGAGTGCTGAGGCCCCCTGCTGGAGAGCATGAGGGTTACAGTCAGCCAGTTGAGGTTGTAGGTTCCCAGGTTTTCATCAGGATTCAGGGGGTAGTGCTCATACTTTCCTCTTTGATTCATAAGACAGAGAGAGGAAAGAACCATAGAACTATCTCCAGCTGGAGACTAGGCTCTCTTGAGAGAATGGAGAGCAGGAGACTGGAAAGTGGGACTCGGAGAGCAGCCCCCATAAATGTGGAGTAGTGGAAGGCAAATTGATGAGAAATACTTCACAAAAACAAGAAACACTAGCAGAGCATAGTCAGGTCGAAGGAGTTGTTACAGTGATACATATACAGCCATAATCAGAAACAGGAAGGAGACTTGAGCAGGTGCAGCTTGGGACCTCCAGCCCACAACAGGGGCATTTCCATGTTTACCTGTTTTATACTGTAGAATAAATACCGTTGCTAAACAGCCCATTTGAAATACCATGGCCCTGAAGTCAATGAATTCATTAACTCATTCCTACTCCTTACTGTAGGCTACAGACGTTGAGGATGGGAAAAAGAAATTTTCAGAATGGGGAAGAGGATAGAAAATGACCACTGTGTCCCAGGAGCTTTCCAAGGATAGGGGAAGCATGAGTTACCTGCTATTCGGCTCCCATAGGCCACACCCACTGCACAGAAGCTGTTGTTGGGCACAGCTGCAATTTCTCCTGCACACCGGGTCCCATGGTGGTTACCATTCTCCGCATCAGGGTGAGGCATAGGATCTGGGTCATTGGAGTTGAGGTCATAGCTACCCTCTGGGCTCTGAAACATTGAGGGGCCAACAAGTGGTCACTTACTGGTTAGAATGGGTCAGTTTCTAAATGTCAGAGAGAACAGGAACTAGGAATTTCCACCTCTAAGTCAGAGTTAGCAAGTCCATCACCTTGAGCAAACAAGGGTTACGAGATAGGAGCCAAGGACACTGGGGAACAACTGAGAGGGGCCAAGGCTTTTAGCAAAGTACCCCTCTTGCCTGTATAGGACTCTGTTCACTGCTTGGGGGAAACCTGTGATAAAAGAGATCTCAGATTCTCTAAAAGACACACCTTAGTCAGTTTTCAGAACCTCTGAGGAGAAAGCAGTAGCCTATAAGGCCACTCCCTGCTCCCCAGGGAAGAAGCAGTAACAACAGGAAGCAGGAAGTAGTGCCTGGAATTGCTCTAGCTATAGACTAAAAGTCACCTTGTGGGCCTTAACTGCCAGTCTGGAAAGCTGACTGAGAAAGGAGAGTGAAAAAACACTATCCACCCTCCACCCCTCCCAGCCAGGATGTTTGGCTTGGCACAGCACTTTCTAGGAAAGGGAACAAAAGGGAGGTAACACCAAAGAGAAGGAGTAATGTGGCAGCAGGGGGTCATTCCAGGCCACTCACATAGTTGGGCGCAATGTCCTGGACGGTGTGCTCCACTCCATCGTCCACCACCACCACTGTCACCCCTCGCCCAGTTACATTTCGCTCCCACACACCTGTCACATTGATGTCTCTGCCTGGGCTCCGTCGATTATTCTGTAGGCGAGACAGAGAAATCCAGGGACACATAGCTTGGCCCAGAGGGACAAGTTAAAGCTACCCCTTCCCTTGGAAGAGCCAAACAAAGACTATAGACCAATAAGTTAGTGGTGAACAGAGTACACTAACAGAATGGAACATAAGAGTCCTGCCCCTCCATTCCTTGGTATCCAAGATAGTTTGACATCACTTGTTGGTAACTTGGGGTGAAAAGAGCTAAGTGGTAATTATTACACAATAAGGTTAGCAGTTACCATGTGTAAGGCAGTTTTCTGAGTGCTTCATATACATGCTGCTACATGCTCCATTTTACAGGGGTGCACAGAGGGTGAAGCAGCTCCGCCAAAGGGACAGAAAGCAGAAGGGTGAACAGGAGCCCGAGTAGACGACTCCGCTGCTCTTCACGGCAGACAGCAAAGGTATGGGCTGAGAGCAAACTCTATTCTCAGTCCACAGACATGCCCCTCAGTCAAGTACACTAGAGCAGACCCTGTCTATCTGAGTTGTACTTACCAGGTGCCACTGCTGAGGATACTTGGGATCATTGAAGTGGATGCTGCGCTTAGCCCGCTTCAGCAGCCTCTGCTCTGAATGCCAGCGCACAGCTTCATGCCTGGCTAACACAGCCTCTGCCTGCTGCCGCATGGCCTCCACCTCCATGGCTTGCCTGTGCCCAGCTGGCTGGACAAAGAGGTAGTGCCCCTGGAGCTCTCCAATGCGCCCAGCATTCACCAGCCCTGCTGCCTGGGCCACAGCATCTGCCTGTTGCATCAGACTCTCTTCCTTCCTCTCTTCTTCAAGGCTGTCCAGATGTACGGCCCAGCTTAGCCCCCCTGCACCCAAGGTGTCAAGCCCACCTGCTTCTGACAGGCCCATGACCCAGGGAACCATAAAGAAGAGCCCAGCTAATTCCAGCCAGAGGCAGATGGGCAGGCCCAGGGGGGCATCCAAGTGTGGGACTTTCTGTCTCCCTTTCGGCATCAGAACAGCAGGCTGCAGACAAAGGGACAGGACATCAGCAAAGAAAGAGGCAGCAACTGCAGGGATCACAGGGTAGCTATGGCCTCTCAGTTACCAACTACATTTGTCACTAATCAAAATGTTAGCCCCAAGCTGGAGTATGAGCCAGGGCTAACCCCAGGGGATGACCTTCTGCGGCACAGGACCATCCCTGCTGCCCCAATAGCCTTGCATCATCCAAGTGCTCATGGGTTCCAGGCAGCTCACTCAGGGTATTCAAAGTACACATCACTCCCATGACTGACAGCATCAGGACCCCACCTCCCTCTTTTATGACAGACTCTTATCATGTAGCTCTGGTTGTCCTGGAACTCAGTATGTAGACCAGGATGGACTCAAATCCCTCTGCCTGGGATTACAGGTATGTGCCACCACACCCAGCTCCATCTCCCTCTTATTTAGAGCCCAAGCTGACTTCTGATTCCCACAGCAGGGCCCCATTCCTACCTGGGCTCTCTGTGAAGTTTAGGTCTTGGTCTGGGTAACCATGTCATGTTCATTTTGTGAAACTGGAGGAAAGATGTCACCTTTACTGTGAGCAGTGCTGACTGGGAACACAAGCTGCAGACCTGTGGGCCCCAAGAATGGAGGGAAAGTGTCCCACTACAGCCAGCAAGGCAGGAGCTGTAGTGAAGGTCGGGACAGAGCAGTGGGCAATGTTAAGCTTCATTTCAGGGATGTAAAATTAGTCATAGACTGGAAGAGGTCCCTCACAACACGGCCCCATCAACATGAAAACCAGGTACCCCACTTCCTGACCTATCATGTCATTCTCTTCTCATTTGCTTCTCTAAAAGCTCAGCAGGACTTAAAGGCTAGCACCCCATTACCAGGCAACTAGCAATACAGTCCACAGCAACTCAGGCAGGGAAATCAGGCAGAAAACAGAGAATAAAACTAGCAGGCGTACATGCATGTGGGTAACCGCAAGAGTGGGACTGACTGGCAGGAAGGACTAAGAGCTGTCCCTGTCTCAGCAAGTCGGCTTCTCACTGAGGGCACCCAGAGAACTGCCAAATCAGAACCATCAAGCAGCTGCGGCCATTGTGGGGGAAAGGGACAAGGCTCATGTGGGCTCCTGAGCTCCTGCAGAAGCCACTACTGCTTACTGAGCCCTCCCTGGAGCACTCTTAGTACCCACACACACACTAGAACACTCTAGAAAACGTACTCTGTCTTACCAAAGACTCCTTGGAAAGGGAGAGAAGTTATGCCACTAAGCACTCCGCTCCCAAAAGTTCCCATTAATGTAACTCATCCCTTTCCCTTGATTTCTCTGTTTCCACTTTTTTACTTTCTTTATATAAACAGTTGAGAACTCACGGTCCTCTTGCTTCTACCTCTCTACTGCTGTGATTACATGCGAGGGCCACCATGCCCTTGCTTTCCAGGGCAATTCCCTCTTACATCCCTCCCGCCCCTCCGACTGTCCCAGGATAGCTAGGTGTCTTCCCCGGTCTTCACAGAGGTAAATCCAGAGACTGCTTAGAGAGCAGCCACTCACCCTGGCAAGCTCCTAGTCTCTGGAGGTTCCACCCCAGATTTCTGCAAGAGAACCCGAGCTTTTCCTGTTGCCCAGGGGGATAGCAGCCCTTATCCTGGGCTTCCGGGTTCCAAGAGCAGACCCCCCCAACCCCCATTACTCAACTACTAGGCCCATCAAAACAGCATTTAGTTATCAAGGAAGAAGGACATCTCCCCGGTTCAAGATTCTGCTCTTTAACCACTGCCCTTCAAGCCCCTTCACCTTGCTCAAAGGAACCAGGGCAAGTAGAGAACGTGGGTTCCACTGGCGGCCCCTCCCAGCGGCCTCGGTTGCCCTGTGCAAAGCGCCCCTCTCTCATCAGGACCTATGCTACCCGGAACCTCAGACCCGGAGGCCCCGTCCCGTTGGGGAAGAGCACGGCAGGTCCCAAGGTGCCCTCGGTGCAGCTCCTCCTCCGCATGTGCCGACCGCTCCAGTCCAGGGCCACCCGGATTTCCGAGGTCCAGCCCCCTACACCTACTCTCCAACTCACCCGCAGCAGCCTCCTCCTCCTCCTCCGCCGCCGCCTCCCTGCGGAAACTCGCGGCTTCCCGGGAGCCGGAGGAGCCACTGACAGCAACATCACTTCCGCCTGGCGCCGCAGCCAATCAGCGGCTGGGCCTGCGACCTTTCGCCCCGCCGCGAGCCGAGTACCGGGCGGTCGGCCGACGCCCGCCGACCGCTTCCGCCGCAGGCCCGTGCGGGCTGTGCGGGCTTCGGCGCCCCGCGTCCTCCAGTCCTCCGCCACAAGACCCCTCCACCAGAGGGCCTTCGTCCTTCATGGCGTCCTCTGAAAGGACCGTCTCGGTTCCGACCTCTAAACACCCCTCGCGGCTCTCTTCTCACTCGGACTGCCATGGCCTTGACTCTTCCCCGTAACCTCCTCAGAGCGGCTTCCGCCTCCACCGGGTCGCAGTCTCTGGCCCGCGCCCCC
Organism: Microtus oregoni; assembly: GCF_018167655.1. Taxonomy (NCBI): domain Eukaryota; kingdom Metazoa; phylum Chordata; class Mammalia; order Rodentia; family Cricetidae; genus Microtus; species Microtus oregoni. The sequence goes on along the minus strand of NW_024543831.1, from coordinate 2,695,597 downwards.
TCAGGCTCCTCTGTGTCTCAGGGTTCTCCGGCGGCGGCCCCGTGGTCCGGGCGCTGCTCGTGTGAGCCGCCAGAGGGCGCCGTCGCTGGCGGCGCGCACTCCGCGGGGCCGCTCCTCTCGCCGCCCCGGCCTCGCCCCCTGCGCTCGCGCCGCCGGAAGTGGGAGGTGCCGCGCGCGGGTCGGCGCTCGACCCCTCCCCCAGGCTCGGCCGCCCCCTCCCCCCTCTCCGCCCGCTCAGGTGCGTCCCTTCCCTCCCCCCGCCTTTGCTCCCCGGGGGCGCGGCGCGGGAGGTGTGTGGGGGCGGCGCGCGGGCTGGGGCGGCAGGGCTAGGGGGCGCGGCGGGGGGCGGGGAGGGGGCGGCGGGGACGGGGGCGGGAGCCCGGCCTGGGAGTGGGACGGGGGACCGGGAGCTGGCGACTGGTGAGGACCGAGGGGCAGGGGTGGATGTGCCGCTGGCCGGTGCTAGCGGCCGGCGTAGCGGAGGTCTCCTGTGAAGAAGAGTGGCGGCGACCACCCGGCGCTGCTTCCCCCTATTGTCCCCTTCTGCGTCGCCGCCTGGCTGGTGACCGCTACCGGGTTGCGGGATTCCCTTGAGCATACTGGACTAACTCTCCAGCCAGATGTGCGACCCCCACCCATATCGCTTTGTGCTCTAGCCTCGGAGTTTCACGTATGACCCTTGCCTTAAGGTATTCGTTTAGCGGGCATCGGCGGCCCAGACCTTGTTCCCTGTAGGAGGCAATGGTCCCGACCCTGTTGGAGGCAGAGTGTTTGCATTTGAGACAGCAATGGCGTTTCAGGGCCCATTTTCACCCTAAAGCTTTTTATTATGAGAGGAAACTGAGGCACTGAGCTGTGACTGTTATTGAACCTGACTCAGTATCTGCTCTTAAGCACTCTTCTGGGTTCGGAGGTATTCCTGTGGTACTGTCAAAATAAGAACAGGAATGTGAACTAATCCTACCTTCACCACCTTCTTATAGTAGAAGGCCGAGTTTATTCTGCAGCATAAAGGGCGCTTTTAAAAATAAAAATAAAGCATCTCCCTGGGTTACCAAATAGCAACCTGTTTTGCCTTAATGGTAACTGGCTAGTCTATCCCTGGCAGGTAGCAGACTATCCCCATCCATAGGGAAGGAACACTGACAAGGTAAAAGACACCCCGTGGAGATGGTCCAGTATGGTATGACTTGTTCTTGGAAACACCTCCCAAAAAACTCTTCCCTTAAATTAATAGAGAATGCTTTGGCTGCAACAGCCACAAAGTGATTTTTAAACATATTGATTGTGGGCCAAGAAGGCCATCTTTTATAAATGGTAGTAGAGAAAGTGGACCATTTGGAAAATTAATGTCATATTGTCATCTATTTTAAATGACAGTATTTCTGTCAAGAGAGAAAGGCTTTGCATAGCCTTCTAGATATTTATGTACATCTGACCTATCCTGAGGGTTGGTGCTAGCTGGGACTTAGAGTGTGAAGTGGGTTTTTTATTGCCCTCCTGCAGAATACTCACTCTTGGATGTTTTTTTTTTTTTTTTTTCAGAGCTTTAGTTCTTGGTGCTTGGAGGAACCAATGCAGTGGGCATTCTGCAGAAGAAAGTTTTCAGCTTTGTAACCTGTATCCTGTCCTTTTTTGAATTTCCAGAGTGCAGATGGCGGCCTCTGAGGTAGCTGACCATGGGGCCAGTGCCCCCAGTCCTTTGGAATCCTCTACTCTATGTGCTTCCGAGTCAGATGAAGCTCTCCCAGATGGCCTAAGGTAACGTGCAATCTCTTGAGGCTTATATAGGTAAGGGGCTTGGTGATGAGCCTCTGAAAGGCGCATTTCCTCCTTGGTGCTATAATGGCACTGCAGATTAAGTTTTTTTCCCTCCCCCAGACTAATTTTTTTTAAAGTGGGGGCTGCTTGGTTTTTGTGTGGTATAGCAGCTGGCACCTGGGCAGGTGTGCTGGGTTAGAGCAGGTATCAAGACATCATAAATGCATATATTTCTCTGACTTGTCCTATACAAACAATATGCTCGTTTAAACATTCTTGTGTATGGTGCTTCTTTCTTTCTTTCTTTTTTGGATAAGATCTGACTTTGTAGCCCTGGCTAACCTGGAATTCACTATGTCAATCAGGTTCACCTCAAACTCAGAGCAATCCATCTGCCTCTGCTTCCTTAGTACTGGGATTGAAGGGATGAACCACTATGTGTGGCCATATTCATGTTTTTTAAAAATTATTATTTATTGTGTATTATGCATGATGGGGATGAGGGAGGTGTGTATACATTTGGAGGCCAGAGGACAGCTTTGCGGATTTGGCTCTCATTATTATATGGGTTACAAGGATCAAACTCAGGTTACCAAGCTTTTGTGGAAAGCATCTTTATATGTCAGCCCTCATATTCATTTATAAGATACTTGGCTATATAGGAAATATATACAGGTTTATATGTGCAAAATTTAAACATAAACACAGATTATATATGTATCTATCCATCTTGATATCATTGTTAATATATCTTATTGCTTAATGTATGTGTCTTATTAAGATATATTGTTCTTTTTTCCCATCCATATTTGTTTTTGTCTTTTTTTTTTTTTTTTTAATAATTTACTTAGCCAGGCAGTGGTGGCGCACACCTTTAATACCAGTACTCGGGAAGCAGAGGCAGATGGATCTCTGTGAGTTCGAGGCCAGCCTGGTCTACAGAACTACACAGAGAAACATTGTCTCGGAAAACCATAAAATAAATAAATAACTTTTTTATTATTATTTTATGTGCATTGGTGTTTGGTCTGTAGATATGTCCTTGTGAGGGAGCCAGATCTCCTAGACCTGGAGTTATAGACAGCTCACAGTTGTGAGCTGCCGTGTGGGTGCTGGGAATTGAACTAAGGTCTTCTGGAAGAGTAGCCATTGCTCTTAACCTCTAAGCCATCTCTCCAACCCCTACCAAGTTTGTTTCTATTAAGGATTTTTTTTTCTCTTTTTGAGATAGGGTCTCACTAGTAGCTCTGGCTGATCTGGAGCTGGCTCTGTAGACCAGACTGACCTTGAACTCAGAGTTCATCTGATTCTGCTTCCCATTTGTTTAAATTTAGTGTTTATGTGTGACATACATGCCATAGTTTTCATGTGAAGATCAGAAAAATCTGCTAGAATTGATGCTCTTCTTTCACCATGTGGGCCCAGGAGACTCCAAGTTCAGTTAAGCTTGGTAAGCTCGTGCCTTCCCACCTTGAGCCATTTTGCTGGCCCTAAAACTCTTTGTGGTTGTTGTTTGTTTTTTTGAGACAGGTTCTTTTGTAGCTCAGGCTAACCTCAAACTCATTATGTGGTTGAGTCTAATCTTCTTGTCTCTACCTCTTAATTGTGTGGGCCACGACACTCAGCCCTCTCCTCCTAAGTCTTGCAAGTATGAGTTGTGATTAACTAACCTTGTCTCTTTTGGTTTTTTGAGACAAGGTTTCTCTGTAGCTTTGGAGCCTGTCCTGGAGCTTGTTCTGTAGACCAGGCTGGCCTTGAACTCAAAGAAATCTGCCTGTCTCTGCCTCCTCAATGCTGGGATTAAAGGTATGTGCCACCACTGCTTGGCTAAGTATTTGTTTTTAAAAAGAGGTATTTGAGCCAGGTATGATGGCACATACATGTAGTAAGAGATGTTTGTCAATGAATGAGTAATAGGGGGCATGTTATATAAGCCTACCATAAACTTGGATCTCTCTATATGTCTTGATTTTCTAAATAAAAGCAGCCATGACTTACTACTAGTAGTAATAGCAGCCAAAGGTTATTGCATGATCTCTGTTAAGTGGATGACACTATTTCTGTTTTAGAAATGAAATAACTTGTCTAGAGGCAAACAGCTAGCAAATTGTAGAGTTTGGGTTTAAATCCAGGTACTGTATTTGCTCAGGTTTATAATTAAGTTCCCTGCTCCCATTCCACAGTTGGTTCTCAACAAAAATCACTGAGTATTTGCTTGGGGAGGATAGGACATTTTTCTTAAGTGGCCTTGGATTTTGTGTGTGTGTGTGTGTTGTTTTAAGACAGGGTTTCTTTGGAGCTTTGGAGCCTGTCTGGAACTCACTCTGTAGGTCAGGCTGGCTTTGAACTCACAGAGATCTGCCTGTCTGTCTTCCCCCAGTACTGGGATTAAAGGTGAATGCTGGGATTAAAGGCATGCACAACCACCGCCTGGCTGTGTTTTGTTTTGTTTTGAGGTAGTGTTTCTCTGTGTCTCTGAGACCTTGCTTTCCTGGAACTCTCTCTGTAGACCTGGCTGGCCTACAGATCTTTGTAGATCTGCCTCTGCCTCTTGAATACTGGAATTAAAGGCATGCACTATGATGCTCAGCTAATCTATTTATTTTTATTTTATGTGCATTGGTGTTTTGTCTACACGTATGTCTGTGTGAGGGTGTTGAATCCCTTGGAACTGGAGTTACCGACAGTTGTGAGCTGCCATGTAGGTGCTGGGAATTGAACCTAGGTCCTCCGGAAGAGTAGCCAGCGCCCCTAATTTGATATAGACTTAACTTCGGAGTGTAAGACTGGCTCTGAATATTGAATGCCACTTTAAATATGTTTTAAGGATCTCTGGAAAAAGTTCTGCATTGGACAGGTGTGGTAGGGCACACTTTTAATTTCAGCACTCAAGAGTCAAAGGTAGGTGGGTCTCTAAGAGTTCAAGACCAGTCTGGTCTATTTAAATGAGTTCCAGGCCAGGCAGACCTACATAGAATAAGACCTTGTCTCAAAAACAAAACAGAACAAACAAGACAGGTAATATAAGCTATTTCTCTGGCTATAGCTTGGTGAAGAATATATGCCTGGCATGTGTATCTATGTTCACTCCCTAGCCCTAGGGATGAAGGATGAAGGGAAAATAGTACTTTAAATGTCTATGACAAATGACAAAAATTATTATACCAGATGTTAAATATATGTATGTTTGCTATATGGAATAAAATTTCCATTGACGACTTCAATTGTGGATTCAAAAATCATACCTTCAAAGCTGAAAAATGGTGACTCATACCTAAAATCCCAGCACTTGGAAGTTGGTGGAGAATGGTTACCATGGTTTTGAGGCTGGCCTAGGCTACATTTGAGTACCATGTCCAGGCCAGCCAGGACTACATACCAAGATGCTGTCTCAAAGAAACAAAACAAGGTGAAATTGTACTCTCAACTACTTAACGTGATACTCCACTCTGGCAAACTGTTGATCTGTTTTGATTTTTATTTGTTTATTTGTTTGTTTGCAAGACAGTGTTTCTCTGTGTAGCTCTGTCTCTACTGGAACTCACTCTGTAGATCAGGCTGGCCTCAAACTCATAGATCTACCTGCCTCTGCCTCCCAAGTGCTGATATTAAAGTATGTGCCACCACCGCCCACCCAGATAGTGGTTTTGTTCAAAGAGCTGTGTGACATGTTTGAAGGACAATTATTATTTTTAATTTAATTTTTTTTTTTTTTTTTGGTTTTTTGAGACAGGGTTTCTCTGTGGTTTTGGAGCTTGTCCTGGAACTAGCTCTTGTAGACCAGGCTGGTCTCGAACTCATAGAGTTTAATTTAATTTTTTCAGTTGTGTGGGGAGGGGCCAAGTACAACTTTTAGGAATTCTCTTCTTCCATTGTATATTACAGAGACTGAATTCAGATCATTAGGGCTTGCACAGCAAACACCCAATGAGCTGCTTTCTTCTTCTTCTTCTTCTTCTTCTTCTTCTTCTTCTTCTTCTTCTTCTTCTTCCTCCTCCTCCTCCTCCTCCTCCTCCTCCTCCTCCTCCTCTTCTTCTTTTTCTTCTTCGAGTGTGTTCACCTGTGGTATTACTCACTACAGTTTTCTTTTCAGACAGGGTCTCTCACTAAACTAGGTTGTGTTCCAGCAAGGCCCAAGCATCCTCCTGTCTCTGTCCCCCACCAGTGCTGGGGTGACAAGGGCATGCACAGTCATATGTAGCGTTTATGTAGGGGATGGGGATCCAGGCTCAGTCCCTTGTGCTTTCACAGAAAGCATTCTTCACCCGCCATGCCATCGCCCTAGTCCCTAGATTTTTTCATGACATTTGCTCTACTGCGCCCAACCCTCCTCCTCCTCTTCCCCCCCGCCCACCAGGCTGGACTACCTATATATGGGGTAGAAATTGTTAGATTAAAAACTAGTTTGTTTTGATGATGGAGAGGGTTTATAGGTTCTAGTGACTGTGTGGGATGTGGCTAAGTGGTTGAACATTATCCAGCATGTGTGAGGCTCTAGGTTTGATCCCAAGCACTGATAAAGAAAGTATCATATTTAATCTTCCAAATATTGGATGAAGAGAAATTTTCTTTTTCTCTTTCTTTCTTTCTTTCTTTCTTTCTTTCTTTTTTTGTGCTAGGAATAGAGTCCAGGGTCTAAGGCATGCTAGTCAGATGACATACCACTGAGCTACAATCTTATCCTAGATTTTTTTTTTTTTATAGCCCCAAAGACTCTGCCCAGAAACTGAAGAACTCGTCTCCACCGAGTGTAAGTAGCCAAATGGTAACCAAGGAGAGTAACAGAAATGCTCATTTGGAACACCCAGAGCAGAATCCTGGTTCATCAGCAAGTGATGCTTCAGCAGCGCACCAGGAGGTTTTAGGAGAAAACTTGGTAGCCACAGCCCTTTGTCTTTCTGGCAGTGGGTCTCAGTCTGATTTGAAGGACTTGACCAGCCCAGCAGGAGAGGAGGGGGACACAAGCCTCCGGGAGAGCCTCCATCCAGTCACTCGGTCTCTTAAGGCAGGGTGCCACTCAAAACAACTTGCCTCCAAGAATTGCTCTGAAGAGAAAGCCCCACCAACCTCCATCCTAAAGGAAGGTAGCAGGGACGCAGGCTTGGATTTCCGACCTGTAGTGCCTCCTGCAAATGGGGTTGAAGGAGTCAGAGTGGATCAGGATGATGATCAGGATAGCTCTTCCCTGAAGCTTTCTCAGAACATTGCTGTACAGGTCAAGTATCAAGTTTCTACTACTAAAATGGAATTGGGGGAGGTGAGGGTAGGAGCCATTTCTTATGTGGTGAACTGCGCTGTGCCATTTTTTTTTTTTTGCAAGCAGTCATCATACTGTTTGCATATAGTGTTATGCAGTGGCTTCATTCTGCTGTTCCAGAAACAAGAAAGCCAGTGTCTAATTATATAGCATGTAGCAACTATTATGACCTCCATGTAATTTCTTTGGATGAAAACTTTATTGGTGTAGATCCTTAGCATTTATACATCTCCCCTTTCCCCCTACCTCCCAAGACACTGTTTCTCTGTGTATCCCTAGCTATCCTGGACTCACTCTGTAGACCAGGCTGGCTCAAACTCAGAGATCTTTCTGCCTCTGCCTCCCACATGCTGGGATTAAAGGTGTTTGCTCTGCTGCTTGGCTAGCACTCATACTTTTCACCTCTGTCCTTACATTAGGAGTCCTTGCTAATTGTCTGGTCTACATCAAGAAGTACAGTGATTCCTGCTTTCTGGTGCTTTGTTGTGGGAAGAAAATAGATTTCAGGAGGCAGTTATTCCCTTAGGTTTGTGGCTTTCTCTTAGGCAGATGTTAGACCATTTTGTGGGAAAAGATTGTATTGGATGGTGGTGTCTGTTTCCCAGGACTGCATTACCGCTTTGTTCTTTGGTGGTGGTTTCTAGGTGAAAGGTCTAGAATAACTAACTCTGATTGTGTTAAAGTGACTTAAAGTCTTGAATATAATTTTTATTTTTATTTATTTTTTATAGACTGACTTTAAGACAGCAGATTCAGAGGTAAACACAGATCAAGATATTGAAAAGAATCTGGTAAGTGTGTACCTAAAACTTCATTGTCACATAAAGCAATCGGAACACAGGATGTGAGCATTGTCACCTTGGTTGGGAAAAGCGCACATCCTTATTCAATCCTGACAATGGGAATGGACTGCCTCACCCAGCCTGTTACATTTCAGCAATATCTTTTATGCCAGTCCTGCTCTGAAGGGAGGACAGGACCTCTGCAATTCTTGCTACATTACTTGTTTGGATTTGGTGATAGAACTTGTTTTCTATTTTCTACTCTCTACATGTAGTTTAAAATGTCCTTTATTTTTATTTTTTGAGAAAGGGTGTCGTTGTTGTAGCCATGGTTGGTTTCAGAATTTCAGTATTGCCTCCTGAATACTAGGATTAGAAGTTTGTACCATTATAGCCATCACTTTTTGTGTTTTGACAAAGGGTCTTGTTCTGTAGCCAGGCTAGCCTTGAACTCATAGCAGTCCTCTAGTATTGGAGTGAGCCACCAGGATTGCTGGAATTATTGAGTGAGCCACCACCTGTGATTTGTTTTGTTTGAAACAGGGTCTCATATAGCCTAGGGCTGACCTTGGATTCACAATGGGGGGGGGGGTGACTTTTAGTTCCTAAATTTTCCTGCTTTCATTTCCCAAGAACTGTGAAGCTTTTTGTCTTATCTGTCTGTCCCCATTCCCCACCCCTTAGTGCTGTGCTTAAAGGGGCATGCCATCACCACCCGGGTGCTGTGAAGATTTTAATGTAAGGCATTTTCTTTTGTTTTTGAAATAGGATCTCACTATGTGGTTTTGATTAGCCTGGAACTCTTTTAGGCCAGGCTGGCATTGAACTCAGAGACTGGTCTGCCTCTTCCTCCTGAGGGCTGGGGTTAAAGTGTATGCCACTACAGCTAGCTTGATGCCCATTCTTAAGTCTCAAGTTTAAATCTTTCCAGATGAAGCATCCCCATGTTCCTAGCAGTATTCTTTTCTTCCTATGGTAATTTTACTCTTACCCTGATACACTCCTTATTTATTTGTTTGTTTGTTTGTTTATCTATTGTTTTTTTCAGGGCAGGGTTTCTCTGTGTAACAGTCTTGGGTGTCCTGGAACTTTGTAGATCAGGCTGGCTTCAAACTCACTGAGATCCGCTTGCCTCTGCCTCCCAAGTGCTGGGATTAAAGGCATGCACCACTACCGCCTGCCTTTTTTTTCTTTAGCTTTTTAAAATTAATTTTTATTTATTTAATTTTGGAGATAGAGTGTCTTAGTTAAGGTTTATATTGCTTCAACAAAACACCATGACCAAAGAAGCAAGCTTTGGGGAGGAATGTATTAGGCTTACACTTCCACATTGTTGTTCATTTCTGAAGGAAGTCACGACAGGATCCCGGAGGCAGGAGCTGATACAGAGACCACGTAAGGGTGCTCCCTACTGGCTTGCTTCCTTATAGAACCTGGGACCACCTGCCTGGGTAAGGCACCACCCACAATGGCCTGGACCCTCCTACAGCTTTACAGCTAGATCTCATGGAGGCATTTCCTCAGCTGAGGCTCTTTGCCCTATGGCTCTAACTTGTGTCAAGTTGACCCACAAAACCAACCAGTAAACTGACCTCTCGTCAGATTGACACACAAACTCATCATTCTTAATCCACAACCTTCCTTTCTTATTCATCCTCAAGATCTCACATTAAAAACATAAGTAACAGAGTTCTAGGCCAGCCTTGTCTACAGAGCGAGTGCTGGGAAAGTAGTCTCCAAAGCTACACAGACAAAACCTATCTCAAAACAAAACAAAAACAAACAAACAGTAACTTTAAATGTCCTAGTCTTTACAAATTCAAACACAAAAATTTCAGTCCCTTTAAATAGCCAATCTCTTAAAATCCAAAGTCTTTTAAAAATTCGGTCTTTGAACTGTGGGCTTCAGTAAAATTCTTTCTATAAAAGGGGTAAAAATCAGGGCACAGTCATAATCAAATCAAAACCAAATTCCAACTGTCCAGTGGCTGGGACTACTCAAGATCTTCTGAACTCCTCCTAAGAGCCTGGGTCACTTCTCTGGCTCTGCTCTCTGCAGCACACAGCTTGTCTCCTAATCTCTGGCTGACTACTGCTGTTCTTGGTTGTTGTTGTCCCATGGCACTGACAGCTCCCAAACATGGGTCTTCTGCTGCAGCCAGGCTGCACTTTCACCAGTGGTCTCTCCTAGTCTTTCTCAATGCCAAGCCTCAGCTACTCTCCATGACCCACCCCTTCATGCTTTCAAAACCAGTGCCTCCTGGTGACTCACATATTACCAAGTCAGGCTGCCAGCATGAGGTACAACACACTGGAACACAGCTTCTCTATGCTCTCAGAAAACACTTCCCAGAAGTTCACCTCAGTGATGCTGATCTCTTCTTAATCACCACTAATTTCTTAGCTCCATCTGACCAGCATCAAGAGCCCCAGGAAAACAAAGTTTTGCTTTAGTAGTTCTGGTATCTTGTTAATCACTTACTGCTGATTTTTCAGCCCCAGCTAACCAGAGCCACAAAATCTTCATTCAAAATAAAATGATCCTGATTGAACCTTTAAACTTCCTTCTGAAAGTTCATAAGACAGGCCTCCATCTTCTGATGTTTCAACTCCCCACAGAACATCCCACAGAGTTCTTAACACTCAATGGCTCTTCTAGCCTATAGTTCCAAAGTCCTTCCACAGTCCTCACCAAAACAGTCAGATCTGTCATAGCAGTATCCCACTACACTGATACCAGTTTTCCTTAGTTAGCATTTCTATTGCTGCAACAAAATACCATGACTAGAAAGCAAGTTTTGGGGAGGAAAGGGTTTATGTAGCTTACACTTCCACTTTGTTGTTCATCACAGAAGGAAGTCAGAAGAGAAACAGGGTAGGATCCTGGAGGCAGCTGATGCAGAGACCATGAAGGAGTGCTTTTTACTGGCTGGCCCCACGTGGCTTGCTTGGCCTACTTTTGTTAGAAAGATACTACCCACCATGAGCTGGGCCCTCTCCCATTGATCACAAATTGAGAAAATGCCTTATAGCTGGGTCTCATGGAAGCATTTCCTGCTGAGGCTCCTTCCTCTCTGATGACTCTAGCTTGTGTCAAGTTGATGCACAAAACCAGCCAGTACATAGAGTCTCATTACAGCTAGCCTAGAACTCAATATATAGACCAGGCTGGCCTTAAAGTTGAAGAGATCCCCCCTGCTTATGCCTCCCAAGTGATGGCAATAAAAGGCATATATCAAGTCTGGCCCCATTATTTCTTTAAAAGCTGATCCTTTCTGGAAATAGGAGTTCATGCGTATAATCTCAGGAAGTAAAGGCAAAAAGATCAAGAGTTCAAGGCCAGCCTCAGCTGTGTGGTGAGTTTGAGGCCAGCCTTGCTGCCCCAAAAAGCTGTCTGCATACCACATAAAATAGTTTGGGTATGCTATAATTAGTTCACAGTATACTGGTTTTGAATCATTCAGTCTTACATTCTAGTAATCTTGTTACAATGTTAACCTTCTGTCACTCTATCAATTCTTTTTCAGATATATTCCTTAATGTATTTTCCATTTTGTCCCTTTGTAGTGGTTTGTTTTGTTGTTTTGTAGATGAAGTCTCATTGTGTAGCTCAGGCTGTCCTTGAAGCTATAATCCTTCCACTCAGCTTCATAAGTGCTGAGTTAACAGGTGGGTGCCACCAGACTGATTGGTGTGAGGAGTTTTATTTATTTTTATGTTGGATAAAGGGTCTTATCTTACCTAGGCTGGGCTCAAACTGTCTTCTTGCCTCTCCCTTCTGAGTGCCAGCCATTATCTATCTGCCACCACCAGGCCTGGTTTTCTGTGGTTCTGGGGATTTAGCCCTGGGCTTTGTGCATGCCAGTCAAGCATTTTGCCAACTGAATTACAGCCCTAACCCATATTTGTGTTTTGAGACAGGGTCTTGCTTTGGCAGTTATTTGTTGTTTGTCAAGTTTTGTTTAAAAGGGGGGGAGGATGATGAGCAAGGGTGGCGATAGAAGAGCTATTGATTTCTAAACTCTAGGCACTTGGGAAGTTGGAGGAGGAGGATCAGAAGTTTAAGGCCAGTCTTGGCTGCATTTTGATTTCAAGACCAGTTGGTTGCAAAGACGATATCTCAAGAAAAAAGAAAAACAAAACAAAAAGCCCCCCAAAATAATATAATTTTAGGTAGGAGATATTTGTCTGTTAAAATAGCCCCCTTAGGCTATTGAGATGGCTTAGTAGGTAAAAGTGCTTGCTATTTAAGCCTGATGACCTGAGTGAGTTCCATCCCCAGAGCTCATGTAAGAGTGGAATGGGGGGGAGGGGGTAGTCTGGAAAAACTGCTTAGCAATTAAAGCACCTACTGCTCTTCTAAAGCACCTGAGTTTAGCTTCTAGCACCCACGTTAGATGGCTCTTAGTCTTCTGTAACTACACTGCCAACGGATCTAACATCTCTAGCCTCCCTGGGCATTTGCACTTACATGCATATCAACACATATGCAATTAAAAATAAAAACAATTGCTCTTGTAGAGGACCTGAGTTTGGTTCCCAGGACCTATATGATGGCTCACAATCATTAATCTTAGCTCTAGGGGGTCTAATGTCTTCTTATCTCTTTAAGCACCCAGCACAGAATGTACATATATACATGTAGGCAAAACATTCATATGCATAAAATAAATAAATCTAAAAGAACAATCTTTTGCTTGGTTGTGATGGCACACACCTTTAATCCCAGGACTTGGGAGGCAGAGGCAGGCTGTGAGTTCTAGGACTGACTCCATAGCTACTGGGAAACCCTGTCTCAAAAAAACCAAAATAAATAAATAAATAAATAGCTTTTAAAAGCTGGAAAGAGAGCCAGCTCCACAAAGTTGTCCTCTGACTTCCACAAACATGCTGTAACACATGTATACTATACCCACATAAATATCCTATACCTATACACTCACAATGATAATAAATAAAATTGTTTTCATTTTATTTATTAGCTTTGAGTTCTTGAAATGTGTCTAGGCTCCTGAGGGTCTGGGTGTTTCTGTTTTGTCATGTTTGATTAACTTTAAGTTACTTGACCACATACAGTTATTAGCTATTGTATTGGACAGTGTGGTGCATCTCAGATACAGATCGGGGATACAGTTCAGTTGATCAAGTACTTGCCCATCATGCAGGAAGCCCTGGGTTCAGTCCCTAGTACAGCATAAACTAGGTGTGGTCTGTAATTGCAGTACATGTGAGATGGAGGTGGGAGGATCAGAAGTTGAACAGCATCTTCAGCACTATAACAAGATGGCGGCTAGCTTGAGCTATGTAAGACCCCTTTCTCAAATGAACAAGCAAAAAACAAAACTGCTGAGAGTTTCTTGTGATTCAAATGAGAAAGAAACTTCTGTTGCTCTAAATAGGACAAAATGATGACAGAGAGAACCCTGTTGAAGGAGCGCTACCAAGAAGTCCTGGACAAGCAGAGGCAGGTGGAGAATCAGCTCCAAGTGCAATTAAAGCAGCTTCAGCAAAGGAGAGAAGAAGAAATGAAGAATCACCAGGTAGTCTGCCCATACTGACATTTGAGAGAATTACCTCAGTGGTAGAGTGCTTGCCTAGCATACTCAGCAACCTGGTTCAAGTCCCAGAATCACAAAAGAGAAAGGAAGGAAAAGAAATTGCAACTCATATAATTATTGTGTATCTTCTCTCATAAACAGAATCTAGATTTAAAATTACATATTTACAGCTATGAGTGATGACATATGCCTTTAATTCCAGCACTCTGAAAGTAGATGCAGGTGGAGATCTGTGAGTTTGAGGACAGCCTGGTCTATCTGTATAGCAAGCTGATATAGTGAGGCAGTATCTCCAAAAAATTCACCCCCTCCAAAAAAAGTATGTATGTCTGTATGCATATATATTATGTGCTTCTGCATACATATATACACACTGCTAATGAGTAAAGTAACAGTTTAAATGTTAAATGTTTCTGAGTCAACAGAAGGAAAGTCAGTATTTCTTGGGTTTGGTTTATTTTTGAGACTATGGTCTCTGTGTAACCCAGGCTAACATTAAACTCAAGATCTTTTTGCCTTACTCTTCATATATTGGGATTGCAGTTATAGAACACCATAGCAAGCTTATCAAATAATAATAAAACTAGGACTGGAGAAATGACTTATCAGTTAAAAGTGCTTACTGTTCTTGAGAAGACCTATGTTTGGTTCCAAACAGCCATGTCAGGTAGCCCAACGCTGCCTATAACTCTAACTTCCTATAATTCTTTCTTTAGGGGACACAGCACACTTTTTTTGAATTCCGTGTACACTTGCACTCACGTGTGTACACATACGCAAATACACATAAATTTTGTTTGTTTGTTTTGGTTTTTTAAGACAGGATTTCTGTATGTAGCCCTGACTGTCCTAGAACTCACCCTGTAGACCAGCTAGCCTGAAACTCAGAGATCTGCTTGCCTCTGTCTACCAAGTGCTGGGATTAAAGGCCTCCTGGCCGTTTTTTTTTTTATTTTCAAAAAAAAAAAATTCAAGTATATAAAAAAGCATTAAAGGCGTCTTTTCCAGACCCTTCTATTTTAGTACAGAGAGAAAAGGGTTATTTATTTAATGTTTTGTTGACATTATTGAACAGTATTCACTTACTTAATCTCCTATTCATGCAAAATGTAGTTTCGCATTTAAAAACTGGAGAAAAATAAATTAGCAAGTAAAAGCCTCAAACACAATCAAAAGGTCTAGGTAAGTAGTCAAAACAGCGTTGTCAAGGGTGAAGTAAAGTGAACTCATTGAGGGCTGTGGGTTGTGGTGCTCATTTTGGAAACTTGGGAAGATGTCTTAGGGGTTTTTTTGCTGCGAAGAGACACCATGACCACAGCAACTCTTATAAAGAAAACATTTAATTGGTATGGCTTGCTTACAGTTTCAGAGGTTTAGTACATTATCGTCATGATCAGGAGCATAGCGGCTTGCAGGCAGACGTGGTGCTGGAGCAACTGAGAGTCCTATATCTTGCAAGCAACAGGAAGTTGACTGAGTGTCACACTAGTGGAGCTTAAGAAAAGAGATTTCAAAGTTCACCACCACAAGACCACACTTCCTCTAACAAGACCACACCTACTCCATCAAGGCATACCTCCTAATAGTGCCATTCCCTTTGGGGACCACTTTCTTTTTGACCAATACAGAAGACCTATCAGTTAATACTATAAATACAGTGTAGATAAGCTGACCAAGAAGTTTTATTGGGAGTTTATTCTACAAATACAAACTTTTGTGAATGAATGTGTGGACATGGAGAATGTCTATGTGGTGTTACATAAAAGCTTAAGTGGCACATTCCTGTAATCCAGTTCTCTGATCCAGAGGCAGAAGGATCAGTAGTTCAAGGTCATCTTCAGTTACATAATGAGTTTGAGGCCAGCCTGAACTACAGACAATCTCAACCACCTACCGCCCCCCCCCCCCCATTAGGTTAGATTGGAAAAGTAGTTTCAAAAAGTTTCAGTTAATCTGATAAACTTTTAACAGAATGGGTCATGAATATAGTTTAGGAGTAGTATGTATGCTTTGTGGGAGGCCCTGAGCAGGCTCTTCAGGACTATCCAAACATCAGTGAACAAAATATAAAAATATAATATAAAACATTTAACACATCAATTATTGTTATGGACAGAGTTGTGTGAAGCAGGATAATTGTTACAGGTGACTACCTTTGTGTATATGTATTCTTATAAATATACAAAACCGGGGCTGGAGAAATGGCTCAGCGGTTAAGAGCACTGACTGCTCTTCCAGAGGTCCTGAGTTCAATTCCCAGTAACCACATGGTGGTTCATCACCACCTGTAATGAGATCTGATGCCCTCTTCTGGCCTGCAGGCATACATGCAGACAGAAAACTGTATACATAATAAATATTTAAAAAAAATATAAAAACGTATGTGTATTTTTTCCTATTTTTATATAGTAAGACAGCAAAAGTGTTAGTTAGGATTACTATTGCTGTTATGAACACCATAACCAAAAAGCAAGTTGGAGAGGAAAAGGTTTATTTGGCTTACACTTCTACATCACTGTTCATCATCCAAGGAAGTCAGGACAGGAACTCAAATGGCAGGAACTTGGAAGCAGGAGCTGCTGCAGAGACCATACAAGGGTGCTGCTTTCTGGCCTGCTTCACATCAGTCTGCTTTCTTACAGTACTATCAGCTCATGGATAGCACCACCCATAATCGACTCTGCCCTTCTCCATCAGTCACTTTATGAGAATGTCCTACAGGCTTGCCTACAACCCAATCTTATGGAGGCATTTTCTTAATTTAGGCTCCCTCTTCTCAGATAACTGTAGCTTGTGTCAAGTTGACATAAAAGTATCCAGCACAGCAAAGAAACAGAAAATTCCACTTACAGTAAAGCAGAACTATAATAAAGATCATGAGCATGTTTGTTGGATGTAGCGACTCCCACCTGAAGGAAGAATCCTCAACAGATGTCTATTCAGTCTTTATTGGAGCTTTGCTACACAAGCCAGTATATTCCTTTTAAAATGAATTTATGTGTGTGTGTGTGTTTTCATGTGTATATGTGCAAGTGTGCATGCAGATATGTGCAGATGTGTGTGTAGGCCAGAGGTCAACCTTCAGGTATTCCTTAGGCTCTGTCCACTTTTTGTGTTTTGAGACAGAAACGCTCATTTGGATCTAGAACTAGGCTGACTATCTAGGAAGCTTCAGAATCCCCTTATTTCTTCCTTTCTAGAGCTAGAAGTATATGCCACCATGCCTGGCTGTTTTATGTGAGTTCTAGGACTTGAACTCATCATTATATTTATATGGCAAATGCTTTACTGACTGAGGTCTCCCCAGTTTCACATTGCATTTTTTTAAAGATTTATATATTTATTATGTATTCAGGGTCCTGTCTGCGTGTATGGGCCTGCAGGCCAGGAGAGAGCACCAGATCTCATTACAGATGGTTGTGAGCCATCATGTGGTTGCTGGGAATTGAACTCAGGACCTCTAGAAGAGCAGCCAGTGTTCTTAACTGCTGAGCCATCTCTCCAGCCTATCATATTTCGTTTTCTATTTTTTTATTTTTACTTCTATTATTATTATTACTACTATCGGTTTGTCAAGACAGGGTTTCTCTGTTTAATAGCCTTAGCTGTTCTAGAACAGACTGGCCTTGAACTCAAAGATCCACCTGCCTTTGCCTCCTGAGTGTTGGGATTAAAGGCATGCGCCACCACCACCACCCTGCTATATTCCATTTTTTAAAAAATAATTTTATGCATATGGGTGTTTTGCCTCTTGTGTATGTCTGTGCATCGAGTGTCCTGGGAGGCCAGAAGAGGACATCAGATACCCTGGAATTGGAGTTACAGACAGCTGTGAGACATTGTGTGGGTGTTGGGTATCATACCTTTCTCCGGAAGACAGCCAGAGCTCTTAATTAATGAGCCATCTCCCCAGCCCCCACATTCCATTTTTCAGTGTTTCTTAGAACTGTCCTGTTGAGTTGAAGTCTATATTCACAAAACCTTCTTCTAGAGGTTTGACTTTTATATCAGTAATTTATGAAGTCAATTCTTTCAGTTCCGTTCAGTTCCAATAAATCAGCATATAAATCCATAACTATTGACTGAACAGTCAGGGTGAAAGTAGTGGATCAACAGCATTGGCTTCTGGGGAGCCGAGAGAGGACGACTGCAGCAAGCCTGAGGCCAGCCTGGGCTGCTGCAGAGGAAGTTAGGGCATGTTTCAGAAAACCAAAACCACTGAGCAAGGTAGTACATATTTGTCAGCCAAATAAGTGGAAGTGGATGCCAGGGGATCAGGAGTTCAAGGCCTGCTTTGTCTACGTATTGAGTTTAAACCCAGCCTGGGTTATGTAAGATCCTATCTTAAAACAATACAAATTAAAAACCTATCAGGGCTGGCTGGGTGTGTAACTTGGTGATAGAGAACTTGCCTATTATGTACCAGGTTCTTGTTTAGAACCCTAACACCACATACACACAATCAACTTTCAGATTAAAACAAACATGTAAAACACCAAAAACTAACATTTCCTTTTTTATTTGTGTGACTATCATTGTGTGGGATTTAGGAGATACTAAAGGCTATTCAGGATGTGACCATAAAACGGGAAGAAACCAAGAAGAAGATAGAGAAAGAAAAGAAGGAGTTCTTGCAAAAGGAGCAGGACCTGAAAGCTGAAATTGAGAAGCTCTGTGAGAAAGGCAGAAGGTAAATGCTGCTGCTGAAAATAGATCCTGTGTGCAGGTGTATTTGTGCTAAGGGCCAGTCCATTGTTTTCATTTGAGAAAGAAACAGATCCGAATTCTCCAGTGACTTCATATTCTCAGTACCCTATGCTACACAAAATAAAGAAGTTCAGAGAGTTGGTGCTGCTCTGAAATGATAGTGCAGGAGATATAGCAAAGTGGTCTCGTCCTGGGCTTAGTCCCCAGCACCTCTTCTCAGAAAAGAAGGTACACTGTTAACTAGCAGTGTTCCAAGCATGCGTGTATTTTTTATTTATACTTTATAACGTGTGTATCTGTTTGTTCCAGAATTACCGCACAGAAGTATTGCATGTTTTAGGAATTTAGGGATCTGACCTTAGTTTGTTATACACGCATAGCAAATATTTTGCTATGAGCATCTCTACAGCCCCATTTGGAGGGGTGGGTTTGAGACAGAGTTTTTCAGTAGCTATGGAACCAGTCCTGAAGCTCTCTCTGTAGACCAGGCTGGCCTCAAACTCACAGAGAACCACCTGCCTTTGCCTCCTGAGTGCTGTGTGCCATCACCAGGCTATGATCAAGATTTCTTTTTTAACTATTTATTATGTATACAGTATTCTGCCTGCATGTATGCCTGCAGGCCAGAAGAGGGCACCAGACTTCATTGCAGATGGTTGTGAGCCACCATGTGGATGCTGGGAATTGAACTCAGGACCTCTGGAAGAACAGCCAGTGTTCTTAACCTGAGTTATCTTTCCAGTCCCCATGGTAAAGATTTCTATGTTACTCTAAAACCTGTTTTATTTGCTTTATATCCTGAGTGTCATTTTTTTCTTCAGAAACTCAGGTCACAGAAATGTTTTGAATAGTTATGCTATTCAGCACCACGAGTAGCACAACTGAACACCATTTACAGAAGAATTACCTAGTGAGCGTGTCCTCTTTTTAATACTGTAACAAGAGCAAGATAGACCTTAAATTTGGTTGAATTCTCAATTTTCCAAGTTGCTTGAAATCACATGCTTGAAAATTCACAGTTGTGAACTCAATGATAATGTTATTTAAATGCTGCTGACATTGGTTTAATTTTTTATTTATTGAGAAACACTTGGCCATTGTAAGCATGTAAAATGCTAAGTCAAAAGTAAATACCAAGCTCACTTACTGATTTGTTTTCCAAAGTGAGAAACCTTCACTATGGCACCTCCACATTCAAAAGAATATTAGGGAAAGTGTCTGGAGGGCAGCCAGTTCTGATGAGAATCTGGTGAATGATTAGGAGGCACACACCTTTAATCCCAGCACTTGGGAGGCAGAGACAGACAGATCTCTGTGAGTTCGAGGCCAGCCTGGTCTACAAAGCGAGTTCTAGGACAGTCAGGGCTGTTACACAGAGAAACCCTGTCTTGGGGTGGCAAAGGGAAGAAGTGGGTCACAATGATCATTCTCAAACAGTATAGTAAAATCTCTTCAGGCTGAGCATTGCCTTTCATGTTGCTAGTGATCATAACAGCTAGCACCCACCGATGGCAGCATTGGCTCTGCCATGGTTTGCACAGCTGATTTAGGGAAGATGAGGTACGCACATGGACATGTAGCAACTCATCATGGGACATCCTAAAGAGTAGAAATGTGTCTATAGTCCTGTCTAGGCTCGGACAAATTTCCTTTGACTGTGGTTACTACACTCTCTGTACTTCCTTTTTTTTTTTTTTTTAAAGATTTTATTTATTTATTATGTATACAACATTCTGCCTCCATGTATGCCTGAATGCCAGAAGAGGGCGCCAGATCTCATTACATACAGATGGTTGTGAGCCACCATGTGGTTGCTGGGAATTGAACTCAGGACCTCTGGAAGAGCAGCCTGGGCTTTTAACCACTGAGCCATCTCTCCAGCCCCACTCTCTGTACTTCTTACTGCCTTTTCTTCCCTATGATTGAAAACTACAAGTCATTAATTCTAATAGTAGAACTATTCGTGATCTTGAAGATTCGTTTGTTTGTTTGTTTGTTTGAGGTATACCCTTTATATGCAGCTCAGGCTGGCCTGGAACTTAATTATCATTCTGCCCTCCTTACCGCTTGCTTGAATTAGTCTTGTTGATTTCACTGTGTCCTGGACCCTTATATATTAATGATTAACAAGGACTCTAACAGTTTTTGTATCTATTTTCTTTATCAGTATTCACTGAACCAGAAATTAAGGCAAAAATATATTTATGTGTTGATTTATTTTAAGATATCATAAAACTTACATGTTAACATAAATAGTACTTTTTTTTCCCTGAAAAATTGTTTTACAAGTTTCTTATTGTTTCTGTTGCTGTGAAGAGATACCGTGACCATAGTAAACTCTTAAAAGGAAAACATTTAGTTGGGTGGCACACATACAGTTTCAGAAGTTCAGTCCATTATCATCATGGCAGGAATCATGGTGGCATGCAGGCAGTAAATCCTACACCTTGTAGGCAACAGGAAATCATCTGAGACACTGGATGGTATCCTGAGCATAGAAAACCTTAAAGCCCAGCCCCACAGTGACACACTTCCTCCAAGGTCACACCCACTCCAACAAAGCCACAGCTAATAGTGCCACTGCCTATGAGATTATGGTGGCCAATTACATTCAAACTACCACAAAAGGTTAAATTGGTTTATTGAGCTATATTTACAGCCTACTTTTGTTATTTTAAGACAAGGTATCTGTTGACAAGGCTAGCTTTAAAACTAACTTTGTAACCCAGAGAAACATTGAACTTGACTTCCCAAGCTTCAGCCTCCAGAGTAATTGGTATTACAGCCTTGTGTCACCAGGTCTGCCTAAAATCTGATGGTTTACCTTGTTGTTTTGTTTTGCCTTTTAAACCAGTGTCTCACTTTGAAGTCCTGGCTGTGTAGACTGGGTTGGCATCAAGCTCATAGCATGCCTGCCTCTGCCTCCAGAGTGCTAGGATTATAGGCATGTCCTACAATACCTTAATGCTTGAATGCATCTTTTATGTATTTTATCAAAGGGAAGAAAAACTTTACCTGTACCGTTTTAGGGTTAGCAAATTAAATTCCCAGATCAATAAGAAGAAAAAACAGTTTGTCTGTGCAATGTGTATAAACATGGAAGAACTACTAGAGACCAGTAACTTAAAGGGGTTAGAATTTAAGATTCTGTGGGATCTTTTTAGGCAAAGAGGGAAGAAAAATACTTATGGGGAAAACGTGTGTGTGTGTGTGTGTGTGTGTGTGTGTGTGTGTGTTACTTAGTGTTACTGTTGCTATGATGAAACATCATGACCAAAAAAGCAACTTGGAAAGGGAAGGATGTCTTTGATTCACAGTTCCATATCCTTCATCATCAAAAGCAGTGAGGACAGGAACTCAGTCAAGCAGGGGAGGAACCCAGAGGCAGGACCTGATGCAGAGGCAATGGAGGGGAGCTCCTTATAGGCTTGCTCCCCATGACTTGCTCTGCCTGCTCTCTTATAGAACCTAGAACCGTCAGCCCAGGGATGGCACTACCAACAAGACATTTTCTCATTTGAAATTACCTCCTTCCAAATATCTCTAGCTTGTGTCAAGTTGACATAAAATTAGCCTGTGTGCATGTGTATGTGTGTGACCTCAGGTGTCACATCTAGAAATATCATCCACCTTCTTTGAGAGAGGGTCTCTCGTTGGCCTGGAGTTCAGCATTTAGGCTGGACTGGCTGACCAGTGACCCCCAGGGGTCTTCTGTCTGTCCTGCCCAGCGATGGGATCATAAGTGTGTACTTCCACCATGCTTAGCACTTTATGTGGGGTCTGAAGATTCAACTCAGATCTTTGAGCTTTCAAGGCAAATACTCTGCCAACTGAGTCATCCCTGTCGTCCACAAATGATTCTGGAGAGGGGTGAGAAAGAGTGCCTAGGGAACATTTTGTGGAAATAAAAATGAGCTTTCAGTAGATGTGGCTGTCTGTGAACTGGGGAGGTGGTTTAGGCAGTAAAGTGCCTACGTGCAAGCAAGCATGAGGACCCGAGTTGAGATTTTCAGCAAATACTAAAAGCCAGGGATGGCTACACACATCTGTAATCTGCTGCTGAGGATGGGAGGCAACAAGACAAGAAGATTCCTTGAGCTCATTTACCAGCCAGTCTAGCAGAATTGATAATCTTCAGGTTCCATGAGAAACCTTGTCTCAAAACATAAGAGGAGATAGCTCAGTGTTTTCTGTACAAACACAAGGAACTGAGTTTGGGTCTCCAGCACCCATGTGAAATGCTGGCATGGCCTTTAGCATCTCTTTAACCCCCACACTGGAGGTGCACAGAGAGGCAGATCCCTGTAGCTATCCAGCTAGATAGCCTAGCTAATCTTTGAGCTGTAGGTTTAGTGAAGAGACTCTGTCTCAAAAAATAACGTTTTCTACTTTTTCAAGTAGAAAAAGACACCATTTACCTCTGGCCTGTGCGTGTACTGGAAGGGCTGTGCTCTCTAGAAGAGGAAACCTGTAGATGGCTCCTGTTGTATCTCTGGAGAAGATCTACTGTGAGCAGTCTGGGACAGCTTTGCTGTCTAGAAGTTGCTGGCTTTGGCTCTCATAAGGGAGATTCCAAGAACTTTTTTTCTCCCCTGCAACTCTGGAATCTCAGTATCTTCTTAGAATAATCTTTATACTAATTGAATGGATCCCATCGTTGATTTGATAACAGAGTGCATATTTTATTAAATACTGGCCCAATGTTTTGTAGATCTTTCAAGTGTTGATACAATTTTTTATACAAACATTTAAAATCTGGACCTAGGGTGATGGTTTAACAGTTAAGAACACTTGCTGCCCTTGCAGAGAACCCAGGTTCAATTCCCAGCACCCACATAGGGTGGCTCATGACTGCCTATAGCTCTAGCTCCCAGGAATCCAATGCCCACTTCTGACCTCTATGGACATCCACACACACATGACATACACAAAGATACATACATATAAGTAAAATAAAACTTAAAAACCAAACAGCACTTAGGAGGTGGAGATGGAAGGATCAGGATTTCATGGTCAATTTCCTCTATATTTGCAGCAAGCCAGAACTGCATGAGAGCTCTATTAGAGCCCTCACACATACTAAAAGAAAAAGAAAAGATTTCTTAGGTTGTCTTAAGTTCGGGAAATACACCTTTGAACATCACGACTGTATCTACTTAACTGTCCCCAGGTTTTTGTTCTGCTTTTTTTTCTTTGCACTTATCTAGAATGTAACATAATTCTGCAAGAAAGGCCTTTGGCTGAGGACTCAGAAATCCTAATTCTTATCTCTCCTCTAAGTGTGTTTCATGGGATACTTAGCATCTGCGCCTGAACTCCAAGGTAGCCATCTTCCTACAGCCACTTGTTGGGGAAAATGTTTTGTTTTGGAATCAGATTCTCATAATGTAGCCCTGTGTATATAAAATAGAATGACCTCAAACTCAAAGAGATCCTCTTAGCTATGCTTTCAAGTGCTAGTATTAAAGGTATGTGCTACTGTGCCTGAAAAAAAAAGAAAAAATATATTAGTATTTTAGTTTCTCTGGAGAAAGTAGTTGTAGCATACAAATGATAACTGGCATTTTTGGAGATCTTACTATGTCCTAGAGACTGTCTTAGGCATTTTGCATACATTAACTCATTTAGTCTGCACTGTGGTGTTATGGAAGGTCAATTCCTGTGTCCTCCCCAGTTCATACTCTAGGAAAACAAGGCACAGAAAGACTCACTGGGCAAGCAATGCCGAGTAGTGAGGCTGGGGTGGACCAAATGACCTAGTTTCAGAGCCTCTCACATCTAATTGCATCACTTTGTCATTAACCTGCATTAGTCTTCACACAGAGATGCTGCTTTGGCATTATTTATAATTGTGAAATTGAAATAACAAGGAAGGGGCTGGAGAATCACTCTGCAGTCAAGAGCACTGATGCTCTTACAGAGGATTGACATGGAACCTCTGTTACTCTAATCCCAGGGGATCCACCACCTATTCTGGCCTTCAAATACACTTAATGCACATGCCATACAGGCAAAACATCTGTACACACAGGAGTGCACACACCCACAATAAAGATTAAAGTTCACATAGTCATCTAGATTTAAAAAGTAATAAGAAGGATTTTTTTGTTTTGTTTTGTTTTTTTGAGACACTGTTTCTCTACGTAGCCCTTGCTATCCTGGAACTTGCTTTGTAGACCAGGCTGGCCTCACTGAGATCCGATTGCCTCTACCTCCCAGTGCTGAGATTAAAGGCGTGTGCCACCACCTCCTGGCAGCAAGGAAATTCTTAAGTCAGTTATGTTAGACCTGCATAGTGGATAGCCTTTTTGTTTTAAGAAAATAAATTTGGGGAAGTATAAAAAGACAAGATCTCCTGAGTAAATTGGGAGCATAGGGACCTTGGGAGAGGGTTGAAGAGGAGGGGAGAGGCAGGGAGGGGAACAGGGAAAAATGTAGAGCTCAATAAAAACCAATAAAATTAAAAAGAAAAAAATTTGAATTTACTATAATTTTTATGTATATGAATATTTTGCTTGCATCATGTATACCAGTGTACTATGTGCATACCTGCTTCTCATGGAAGTCAGAAGAGAGCATCAGATCCTCCAGAATTGGAATTATAGGTGATTGTAAACCACCATGTGGGTACTGAAACCTGAACCCAGGTCCTCCGCAAGAGCATCCAATGCTCTCAACCACTGAATCATCACTCCAGTCCTGGGCAACCATTTCAAATCACAAGTTTTGTTTTGTCTTTAGTTTTTGTTCTTGTTTTGTCTTTAATTTTAAAAATCTGTGTATGTGTCTGTGTGCCTCTGTGTGCATATGTACATGCCAGTGTGTGGATGTGGAGGTCAGAAAACAACTTTGAGTATCAGTCCTTGCCCTCTTTGTTTGAGACTGGGTCTCTTTGTCATTTTGCCAGCTAACCTCTAAGCTTCCAGGAACTCTTTCTCATCTCAATATGGGAGTGTTGTGAGTGGCCAGGTGGTGATGGCACACACCTTTAATCCCTTGCTTCAAAGAAACAAGCAAACAAAAAAGTACTATGATTATAGACACACACTGCTGTTTTTGGAACAGTTCTATGTCCAACACCAATATGGCAGGCACCTAACAGTGGTTTATAAAGGCAGTGCCAGAGAATTTGACACCTCTTCTGGCCTACCTGGACACTACAAGAATGTGTTCAGACATACATGCAGACAAAACAATCATACATGTAAGAAATAAATAAATCCTGCCAGATGTGGTGGTACATGCCTTTAACCCCAGTACTCGGGAGACGTGGGCAGGTGGATATTGTGAATTTGAAGCTAGTCTGGTCTACATATTAAATTCTTGGCCATACACAGCAGTCTAGTGAGACCCTATCTCTGAGAAGTAAATAAATAAATCTTAATGGAAAAATAAGATTTATCTGGAAAGAAGATACAGTACAGTTTTATAGCATTTGCCTAGCATAAACAAGATCCTATGTTCATTTCTCAGCATTGCTAGGAAATAAAAACAAAAACAACAACAACAAAAAAAAAACAGAAAACCATATATTTTGAGTTTTTACAATTACTTTTCATATGGTGGATATCTTATTAAAAGCATCTTTTTGAGTCAGGGTTTTATACCGTAGCCCAGGCTGGCCTGAAATTCATTATGTAGTCTAGGGCTAACACCAAACTCATAATAATCCTATTTCAGCCTGCCAGGTGCTGGTATCATAGGTGTAGGTTGCCACACATAACTAATTTTTCCCTCAAAACAGGACTTCTCCATTGTAACTCTGGCTGTCCTTAAACTTGCTTTGTAGACCAGGCTGATCTCAATTTCAGAGATCCACCTGCCTCTGCCTCTTGGGTGCTGAGATTAAAGGCGTGCATCACCACTATCCAGCTCATAACTGATCTGTTTGTTTGTTTGTTTTGGTTTTTCAAGACAGGGTTTCTCTGTGTTACAGTTCTGACTGTCCTGGAACTCATTTTGTAGACCAGACTGGCCTCAAACTCACAGAGATCCACCTGCCTCTGCCTCCCAAGTGCTGGGATTTAAGGCGTGCTTTGCCACTGCCCAGCTTCATATCTAATTCTTTACCTGTGCTTCCTCAGTTCTCTTTCTCATCAAAGCCATGATGTAGTCATTATTGTCTTTATAAATGGAGATAACGATGTCTACAAAAATTAAGTAACTTGTCTAGGATCATATAAAAAATACAATTTCTTATCTGTGCTTTACCATGTGACTTTGTACCTTTTTTCAATATGGCATGTTCATCTTGCTTCTCCTGGCAACTCTGCCCTCTTCATCCCCAAGCTCTTATCCTATCTGCAAATATCCCCTAACCTTTTCCTGCTTAGTTACTGGCCATTTTGCTCTTTAGTAAACCAATGAGAGCAACACATCTTCACAGTGTTCCATTACAGTACTGGCTAGTTTTATGTCAGTTTGACACAAGCTAGCCTCATTTGGGAAGAGGGACTCTCAATTGAGAAAATGCCTCCATAAGATTGGCTTGTAGGCATGTCTGTGGTGCATTTTCTCAGTTAGTGATTGATGTGGGAGGACCCAGCACATTGTTGGTGGGACCATCCCCGAACTAATGGTCCTGAGTGCTGTAAGAAAGCAGGCTGGGCAAGTCATGAGGGAGCAAACCAGTAAGCAACACTCCTCCATGGCTTCTGCGTCAGCTTCTGCCCTGACTTCCTTCAGTGATAGACTGTGATGTAGAAATGGAAGCAGAATAAATATAAACCCTTTCCTTCCCAAAAGTTGCTTATGGTCATGCCTTTGTTTGTTTTTGGGTTTTTGCTTTATTTTATTTTTTTTAATTTAAATTTTTTTTTTTTTTTTTTTTCTGAAACAGGGTTTCTTTAAGTAGCCTTAGCTATTCTGGAACTTGCTCTATAGACCAGGCTGACTTCGAACTCATAGAGATCTACGTGCCTCTGCCTCCTGAGTGCTGGGGTTAAAAGGGTTAAATGATTCAGTGATCATGATGTTTTATCATAGGTGATAGAAATGCTAACTAAGCCAGTGTGTATGTGTGCAAGCACATGTACCCACACATACTATGGCACATGTGTGGAGATCAGAGCACAGCTTGCAGAAGGTGTTTTTCATTTTCTATCATGTGGGTCCTGGAGATTGAACTCTGGTTGTCAACTTAGCATCAAATACCTTTCTTCACTGAGCTATCTTGCCATCCCATCCTATCCATTTTTGTTGTACTGACCAATAGTTCTCTTTTATACAGATGCTAATAAAGTAAATGTGGCCAAATGCCCAAAGGGAAAGAATTTTTGTTTGTGAATATGTGGATCTTCCCATAGGTACAAGAGGATTTTTCTGATATAAATATGTGCATATGTAAATACGTATGTAGTGATATGTGTATTTAGTAAAGGTCAGATTGTTCCTTCAGTATCTGTCATCCTCAAGAGTATCACCAGACCCAGAAGGCAAGTCTTTCTTATGTTCTATAATTATCCCATTACAGAGAGAAATGGTAAGCTAGGTGTGACATCATTTGATTTCACATATTCTTCTTGTTTGTTTTTGGTTTTTTAGAGATAGAGTTTCTCTGTGTAGGCCTGCATGTCTTGGAACTCTCTCTGTAGACCAGGTTGGCATTGAACTCACAGAGATCTCCCTGCCTCCGCCTCCCTAGTGCTGGATTAAGGCATACACCACCACCACCCTACTGCATTTCACATATTCTTATGGTGAGAAGATTCTAATTTTGGAAGCTTTTTGGAACTTGAAGCTTATGTGTTTGTCAGGAAGATGTGACAATAAGCCTTTACAAGACTGGTAGAAAATTCTTCCTGGGATAGAAGTTAATTTGGAGACCTTGTGGCTCACCTACTCAGGTCTGTTAGATGAGCAGAACTGTCAGTAGAAAGCAGATTATGTCAATAATGAATGAGCATGTACATACTAAACATATTCCGAATCTCAAATAGAGGGCAGGGATGTGTGGAGAATTGGATTATAAACAAGACCATGTGAAGGGAGAAGCCTTAGACACTTCTCTTAGTAGAAATGCTTCTGGGGCTAGAGAGAGAGCTCTGCAGCTGCTCTTCCAAAGGACTCTGGTTCTGGGCATGTGGACTCATACTTTAAGCAATGGGAAAGCTGAAACAGGAGGACTGATGTAAGTTTAAGTTCAATATGGGCAGCATAGAGACCTTGTTTGGAAAAAAATGGAAAAATACTACAGATGGTGGTGGTGCAGGCCAGGAGGCAGAAGACAGATGGATCTCTTTAAGTTCGAGCCCAGCCTGGTCTACAAAGCAAGTTCCAGGACAGCCAGGGCTGTTACACAGAGAAACCCTGTTTCAAAAAACCAAACAAACAAACAAAAAAGCAAAACCATCAAAGACAGCTTAAAACATTTCCATTCTGTTCTTTCCATGAATCTGGGAAATCCATGCTTTCAGCTCACAGTCAAATGTAATATGAGAAAATTCTCCTCTTGTCTCTATTCAGTGGCCACTTCAGTCCTCAGTAAGAGGGTCAGCTGTCCCAGTGTAACACAGAAAGACCCATCTCCTAGAGATATTTCAGTGCAAGGCGAACCAGAACAGTTGGTTACTTTAGCCCTGAACATATTATACCCTAAGGATGGGAGATGGGGCAAACATTTTAAAATGAAGGAGATGGATAAAAAATGGGAAATACTAAGTATACATTTTCAGTTTTGAGACAGAATCTCATCATGTAGTCCAAGCTGATTCTAGAATATAGTGTGTAGCCTAAACTGCCCTTAAATTTGTGACAATCCTCTTGTCTTTAGCTCTCAAGTATTATCAAAATTCTGAGCCACTACAACACATAGTTTATACTTTGCTTTTGAAGATTTTTACTGTAGTTAAGGAAAGTAGAGATTAGTAAGCCAGTAATAAATGCTTGATTGATTGTGAGTTAAAGTTGAATTATAAATGACCCAACTTCACTACCAGCACTGAAAGACACACTGCGAGGTAAAAGAAATACGTAAAGGTTTTGAATGCCCTAAATATGTGGAACATTGTTCGTCATGAGCGGTTTTGTTTCTTCGAGACAGATTCTTATCTTGTAGTCTAGACTGATCTGGAACTCAAAGCAAGCCATCTATCTGCCTTAGCCTTCCAAGAATTAGGATTATAGGCATGAACTACCATGCCCAACTGGGTTTCGGTTCTAAGACATTCCTTTCCTACATTAGGTAACTTTATTTGATCAAGTGGAGAAGTGAATATTTCCCATGTTGGACCTGTTTGCAGTTTAGACTACCCTACATAGCATTTTTCTGTCTCTGAAGTGAATCCTGAAAGTGAGGCTTCGTGTAGCAGCCCCAGCAGAACAGACAGTTTTCCTTTTGCCTCGCTGTTGCTCAGCAAACTTAAATTTCCTTTCTTAATCTTGTTCTTGGCTTCTTACTGTACAGAGAAGTGTGGGAAATGGAACTGGATAGACTTAAGACCCAGGATGGTGAAATCAATCGGAACATTATGGAAGAGACAGAGCGGGCCTGGAAGGCGGAGGTAAGAAGAGACAATGTATATACAGACTTGATCTTGTACTTCCAGGGGCTATACAGTTTTGATAGAGTACTAAAAGCCTGGAGGCATTTGTTTTAACTATAGGTAGTTTGTGTATATAAAGCTCTCTCTCTCTCTCTCTCTCTTTCTCTCCCTCCCTCCCCCACTCCCGTGTGTGTGTGTGTGTGTGTGTGTGTGTGTGTACACAAATACTCATGTGTACATGCATGGATGTGTGTAGATCCTGTCACTAGAGAGCCGGAAGGAATTGCTGGTGTTGAAACTGGAAGAAGCAGAAAAAGAAGCAGAGCTGCATCTGACTTACCTCAAGTAAGTGCCTCCCTCCAAAGCCTAGGTTAGCAGGCCTGGCTCACGTCTGTCTTCATAGGACTCTTAAGTCTGTCTCTGTGTGCGCACCCATAACTTTTCAAGATTTCTCGTCCATGTTCTGCGCTTTCTCATTTTTCCCTCCTTTTATAGCTTTGCACTTTTTATTATCAGACTTCTGTTTGTGTAAATACTATCTGCTAGACTACCAAAGCATAATATAGGTCTTGAAGGTTTTTGAAGCTTTGTTTCTCCCATGGCCATTCCTCCTCTGTCTGCCACAGGATTTGGAGGATTCTTATAGCATTTTTCAGACAGGCAAGATCCCAGTACTTAGGAGTCCAAGGCAGGAGGATTGAAAGTTTCAGGCCAGGGTGGCTACTTCAGACAAAAAGGTGATATCATTTATGTGATGCAGATGACTTGGACTCTTGGGTTTCTCTAGCACTTGCTCCCAACAACTGTGTCTCGGGGTGTAACGAGTTTAGGGCAAAAGCACAGGCTCCGGCAGGCCTAGCAGGCTATGCTCAGTCACTCAACTAAAGAGATGAGACGTAATGCTGGAAAGCAGGAAACATGTAATCAATGTTTCCACATTGGAAAGAACAGATAAAGAGACCTAGAGATAACAAAACTATCTTTGGAGTATCAACATGAACTTTTGTTTTGTTTTGTTTTGTTTTTCAAGACAGGGTTTATCTGTGTAACAGCTCTGGCTGTCATGGAACTAGCTCTTGTAAACCAGGCTGGCCTCAAATTCACAGAGATCCACCTGCCAACATGAGCTTTGGGTTGATCTGTTTATATAGTTTTTAAAAGATTATTTTTATTTATATTTATGTGTGTGTTTGAATGATTATATGCCCATGTGTATAGGTACCCACAGACAAGTGTCAGGGCTGTCAGGTCCCCACAGTGGAGTTATAAGCAATGGTGTGATGCTCAATGTGGATGCTAGAAACCACACTTCATTCCTCTGCAAGAGAAGTAAGCACTATTAACTGCTGAGCCATCATCATCACTCTAGTCCTAGGGTTTTAAGATGGAATTTTGTGTAGTCCAGGCTGGTCTGGAACACTTGATCCTTCTGCCTCTAGCTTCAGAGTGTTTGGTTTATATACACCATGATGTGGCACAAAACTTCAGGTTTAAATAGAGGAGCTGGGACAAGGGGCTGGAGGGGTAACTAATTAGCTAGTCTGACTCAAGATGTGGTCTTACTGATATTTGTCTCAATTCTTGTTCTGCGAGGTGATCTGAAGAAGTCCTTTTAGGTGTCACCACTTGAGGGCATCAGTCTGATTCCCACAAGAGGACCACTTCTCCTCTAGAGTGCAGGCTCATGGATGATTGTCCTCATCTGGAGGGTGGCTCTTCCTTGGAAGTTTTGTTCTTCCTGGAATTGAAAGTGACTACAATTTTAGGACAGTTGTCTTTGTGTCATCATCATTGAAGGTGGAGAGATATAGATTAGTTTTGTTGTTTTTTGTTTGTTTTGTTTTTTTTCCGAGACAAGCTTTCTCTGTGTAGCTTTGGAGCCTGTCCTGGCATTTGCTCTGTCGACCAGACTGGCCTCAAGTTCACAGAGATCTGCCTGCCTCTGCCTCCCAAGTGCTAAGATTAAAGACTTGCACCACCAATGCCCAGCTAAGAGTTTTTGGTTGTGGTGGTTTTTTTTTTTTTTAAAGTATGTATTTTACGTGAATTAAGAATTGATTTTTACCCAAGAGGTAGTAATCCCAGTACTCAGGAGGCAGAGGCAGGAGGATCTCTGTGAGTTTGAGGACAGCCAGGGTTATACAAAGAAACTCTGTCTCAAAAGACCAAAAAAAAAATGTTGTTGTTTTGTATTTTGAATTCTGTAAATTCTTTGTTTCTTGAAAGGTCAACTCCTCCAACACTGGAGACAGTTCGTTCCAAACAGGAGTGGGAAACAAGACTGAATGGAGTACGGATAATGAAAAAGAATGTTCGGGTAAGTGTAGTTAACCGTGATGGTTCAGTCAGCCCCAGTTTGTGCTTAAACTCTCCTGACAGTGGGTTGGTATCTAGCCTTTTGCATTGCTGCTCAGAGCTTGCTCCACTCCCGTGGTTTCCTGAGAGTAGGCAGCTTGCTTTCCCCAGAGGTTTGTTCAGCCTAGCAGTAAAGGACAATCCTTTTTCTTCCTTTCGTTCCAGGACCAGTTTAATAGTCATATCCAGCTAGTGAGAAATGGAGCCAAGTTGAGCAGTCTTCCTCAGATCCCTACCCCCACTTTGCCTCCACCCCCCTCAGAGGTAAGAGTGCTGACTTTGAGGAGTCTTTCTGTATTGTAGGCAAAGTCAAGGTCTACTTGTTCTTTTTATGAGGACATTGGGACATCCTCATTTAGTTTAGGAATGTAAGAGCTATTCATTGATTTCTGCCCCAATTTTCTCTCTTAAAATATTTTTTTTTTTATTTTTGTTTTTCTAGACAGGATTTCTATGTGTAGCCTTGTCTGTCCTGGAACTCACTATGTAGACCAGGCTGGTCTCAAACTCACAGAGATCCACCTGTCTCTACTTCCTAAGTGCTGGGATTAAAGGCGTGTGCCACTATTTCTGGCTCCTAAAAAATTTTTGTGTGTATTTTTTATATAATGTATACATAAGTCCCTGCTTGTGTGTGTGTGTACATGTGCATGTAGGTGTGTGTGTGTGTGTGTGTGTGTGTTCCCATGCACTTAGGCCAGAGATCAACTTTAGGTTGCTTTTGACCTTTTCGATATTTTTATTTTATTTTGTTTATTTATGAGGCAGGGTCTTATTATATATCCCTGGCTGGCTTGGAACTCACTTTGTATAACAGGCAGTCCTCAAATTCACAGAAATCCACCTGACTCTTTCTCTTTAGGGTTAGAATTAAAGACATGTATCATCACACCCAGCCTGGCTACCTTATTTCTTGAAACAGGGACTCTCAGTGAACCTAGAGCTCAGGGATTGGCTAAATTGGCTGGCCACTGTAGGGATATGCTTGTCTTTACCCCCGCAGCATTGGGTTGTAGATATGTGCCCCCTCTATAGGCTTTTATGAGGCTGTTGGGATATGAACTCAGGTCTTTATGCTTGCAAGGCAGGTACTTTACCAACTGAACAATCTCCTTATCCCTTGCTCCAGTTCCTAATCTTTTCTCCCCATCTCTTTTGTCCTCCACCTCTTCCCTTTACAGGCAGATTTCATGCTTCAAGTATTTCAGCCCAGTCCCTCTCTGACCCCTCGGATGCCCTTCTCTATTGGGCAGGTCACAATGCCTATGGTTATGCCCAGTGCAGATCCTCGCTCTTTGTCTTTTCCAATCTTGAACCCTGCCCTTTCCCAGTCCAACCAACCATCTCCACCTCTTCCTGGCTCACATGGGAGAAATAGCCCTGGCTTGGGTTCCCTGGTCAGCCCTCATGGTCCACACATGCCTCCTGCTGCCTCCATCCCGCCTCCCCCAGGCTTGGGCGGTATTAAAGCTTCTACTGAAACTCCCCGGCCCCAACCAGTAGACAAACTGGAGAAGATCCTGGAAAAGCTGCTGACTCGGTTCCCACAGTGCAATAAGTAAGTGTTGTTAAGGATCAGTTCAGATATCTGCCAGAGAAATGTTTATGGTTTGAAATGTTGGTGTTCCCATAAAGATTGATTTTTCTTTCCCTCAACATTGTTTATTCTTAGGGCCCAGATGACCAACATTCTTCAGCAAATCAAGACAGCACGTACCACCATGGCGGGCTTGACCATGGAGGAATTAATCCAGCTGGTAGCTGCACGCCTGGCAGAGCATGAACGGGTGGCATCGAGCACTCAGGTAAGAGGAGCTACAGGGAGAGAACTTAGACCTACTGAGAGGTTGAGGAAGAAACCAACTTCAGAAAAACTGGGAGTGAGAAGCATCAGAGCCAGGGGTATCTGGTCTGCTCTTTTCATCTTAAAAAGTAAATGATTTCTTTTTGTGTTGTTCTTTTTTAATTAAATTTATTATTATTATTGTGTGTGTGTATTTGTGTGGGGGGGGTGAGATGTGTTTTCATAGGTACATTGTGGAAGTTAGAAGACAACTTGTGGGAGTCTATTTTCTTCTATCATGTGAGTTCCAGGAATTGAACTCAGGTCATTAGGCTTGCGTGCAAGCTCCTTTACACACTGAGCCATCCTGCTGGCCCCAGTTTCTTTTTGATACATGCTCTATTGCTCAGACTCTCTTCCCTCACTCTGAAATTATTTCTACCCACAGCCACTTGGTCGGATCCGGGCTTTGTACCCTGCTCCTCTGGCCCAAATCAGTACCCCAATGTTCTTGCCTTCTGCCCAAGTTTCATACCCTGGAAGGTCTTCACATGTAAGACTCTTTTCTTTTAACACTGGGATGTGGAGAAGCACAGGGTGAGGAGGGAGTGGGTTACAGGTAAGGATGCTAGAGGAAACCATTATCTCCACAGCAGGGTTGTTTGCAGCCCTACTGGGAACATGCTGCAAGTACTTTAGGCAAGAATCTAGGTTAGGACTTGTATTTCTTTTGCTGAAGAATAGTTTTGCTCCATGGAACTAACGGATGGAGTCATGGGCATAGCAGGCAAGGTAATTCAGAGGTTGGCTAGCTATGACCACAGTTTTCTTGTCCCCACAGGCTCCACCCACCTGTAAACTGTGTCTGATGTGTCAGAAACTTGTCCAGCCCAGTGAGTTGCACCCGATGGCTTGCACCCATGCGCTGCACAAGGAGGTAGGTATTTAATACTAGCAAGTGTATACAACACATAACATGAAGAGAGAGACCACTGAAATAGTCCTGCCAGTGCATCTAGCCCCTGTGAGAGCTTTTGAGAGTTAGATCATACTTTGATTTCCCAGCCAAGTCTGAGGTATATGTGTGTCTCTTTCTTTCCAGTGTATCAAATTCTGGGCCCAGACCAACACAAATGACACTTGTCCCTTTTGCCCAACTCTTAAATGATGGACCCGACTGGGGAGGAAGAAGAGGAGAAACCGATGTGAACAGGAAACGCGGGTTCAAGATTTCTAAAACTCTATATTTATACAGTGACATATACTCATGCCGTGTACATTTTTATTATATAGGTAATGTGTGTATAGAAGTCTGTATTCAGATGTTCGTAATGACAGTATGTATATAATGCAGATATACCCTGTTCCCCTTCATCTTGCAGTTCTTTTTGGAGTTGCAGACTATCGGGAATATGATGTTTAATTTGGCCTGGAGATCATGATCCCTGCATAGGACTGTTGTCTAACCCGTCTAGGAAATTGCTGTTGCTCTAAGGCCATCCTGCTTTGGTTTGGCTCAGCCTCTAGTCCATTTTTGTGAGGCTCATGTATGTAGAATTGAAGCCTGGTGCTCACCTGCTGTCCAACCAGATGCCTTGCTTTGCAGGGGCCTCCAGAAGTCTTGGTGTTGTTTTAGCCACTCCATTCCAATGGGGAAAAAACGTTACTGATTGAGAGGGAAAAATGTAACTCTGATAGTTTGATTTTTCATTGAACATTTTACTGTGTTAATGCTCATTATTTATACATTGATATCAGGTATACAGGATATTCTGTGTTATGTCAGTAAAGTCCACAGTCCAAGAACAACATAATCAGGTCCCATTTCTCCCACCATCTTCTGTCTACTCTATTTCCTGGGTAGAAAAGCACAATTCATAGATTTATCCATGGGCCTAGCCACCATCCCTTGCCACTGGCTTGGCCTCCACTAACCACTGATAGGCCAGCCTTCCAAAGTGCTCACCCATTCCATTAAGTGCTCACCCATTCCATTCCTCTGGTCTCCTGATCTAGCTCTCTTCTCCCCTCAAAAGGTTAAGGCAGTTGGTTCACAACCAAGTTGTTTGGTGACCTTGGGTGAGCTCCAGACAGGCACTGGGGTGAGATGTCTGTGCAAAATTATTTGTATAATAATTATGGGATGTTGGATTTTCATTTGTGAAGCAAGAAAGCTATGGGGAACACATTTGCTGTCTGGGATAAAGTGAAGACAAAGTGAAATGAAGGGAGGTGGGACTTGACAGTCGCGAGCCATGTTTTGTAGATTCCCATCTGGAGTGAGATGGCTTTCCATCTCTGCTTATTGAGTACTTCTGGTTTTTATGTCTGGGACAACTGTGGCTCAGAGAACCTTGAGTCTTTTTTCAATCTTTAGCTTTACTCCTATAGTAAATGGCTTTAATTCCCTTCTTTTTTAGAATTAAACAAGTGTTAATTGGGGAAAAAGGAATTGGATCTGAGGGAAGGGCAACATTATGTTACCAATAACTGATGTTTTCCCATTCTGGTATTGGGAAATGCTTGTTGAGTCTAGCAATTTGTATTAGGATAGCAAAGATTTTCTCATTTCTAAGGTAACTAAATTCTCTTGTTTTTTCTTCCTTGCCTCATATGAGCTCATGGATGAATTTTTTTCTCTTGCCTTATTTGTCTAGATTGATTGACAAGCATATTTAGGGAACTGGACTTCCCAGAATTACTTGGCATCTTAAAAGGGGAATGGAATGGCCTGAGTACTCAACTTTTTAGAGATCTATTCTTTGGTTAATTAAGTACTTCTTTCTTCTTGTCTCCAGTATGGTACTGTCTTAAACAAAAAAGGTGACAAAGTGGAAGATAACTTCCTTTATTCTTTTCATGTGGGAATTCATTTTCTGACTTATAATCTTAAGATTGTTCTCTGCCTTCAGCTGTGTAGTACCTTTCAGTGTCTTCTGAAAACTGTAAATTGGAAATGAGTATAAAGAATATTGTGTCTAGCCAGGCATTGGTGGCGCACACCTTTAATCCCAGTACTCAGGAGGCAGAGGCAGGTGGATCTCTCGTGAGTTCGAGACCAGCCTGGTCTACAGAGTGAGTTCTAGGACAACCAGGAAACCCTGTCTTGAAAAACCACAAAAAGCCGGGCGGTGGTGGGCGCACGCCTTTAATCCCAACACTCGGGAGGCAGAGGCAGGCGGATCTCTGTGAGTTCGAGGCCAACCTGGTCTAGAAGAGCTAGTTCCAGGACAGAAACCGAAAAGCTACAGAGAAACCCTTTCTTGAAAAAAAAAAAGAAAAGAAAAAAAGTGGCACAAGCCAGTAATCATGAGACCCTATCTCAAGCCCCCCCCCCCAAAGCTCCACACAGACACACACACACACACATTGCTTCCGTCAAGGAGTGGCGGCGGTATACACCTGTAATCCTAGCACTTAGGAGGCAGAGGCAGGAGGGTGGCTACAAGTTTGAAGCCAGCCTGGTCTACATAATGAGATGCTATCTCAAAAAAATACTTTAAGAATTACTTTTTTTCCAAAAAAAAAAAAATCTTTGAAGCTAAAAGAATAAAGAGAAAAAAAAAAACAGGAATGATTAACAAGCCCCAAGAAGGCTACATTTTGGAGAGTGGGTTTCTGCAGCTGAAGCCTCATCAGAATGGCTCTATTCTTTGCAGAGAAATAAATAGTCAGAAAAACTTAAATTTTGCATCCCTGTTCCCCATTACCTCTGCCCACTGGGCCTCAATGGTACCATACATGTAGACCAGTGGCAAAAGCCCCACATGCCATGTGGAGATAGGCCAGTAATTTTCCAGGAGACTTTAAAAATAGAGCTGTATAATACATATTTTTACAAGCAAGAAGCTGTTGTCAAGATTTTTTTTTCTGTTTTACACATCATAGTTCATAGATTATACAAAGGAATTAACCATCAAAAGAAAAATTAATGCAAATTTTCCCCTTAAAAAAAATA
Organism: Microtus oregoni; assembly: GCF_018167655.1. Taxonomy (NCBI): domain Eukaryota; kingdom Metazoa; phylum Chordata; class Mammalia; order Rodentia; family Cricetidae; genus Microtus; species Microtus oregoni. The sequence continues at coordinate 2,657,953 of NW_024543831.1, read as the reverse complement.
GAACACCAGTTACTAGGGTAAATAACAACTAGGTTGAGTGTTTTCCCCCTGGAAAAAGATGGGAAAAAGCCAGTTTTTCCCAGCATGGGTAGAAATTATAAAGCAGGATGTGGCATTTTCATGTGGCATTTTCATTTCATGGTAGTGATTCTGGAAGCTTATTTACACTGTAGGTTCTGAGCTGGCAGTGGACAGTCTCCACTCTTCCTGGCAGTCCTTGTGGTTGTGGGGTTTTCCCACTCAGCAGAGCAGCACCAGTGTAGGGGGAATGAAGAGGACCCAGCTGAAAAACTGTGACTCGGTATTCTTAGTTTATTGGTTTATGGCTTGTGGGCAGCTGGCAAGGGCCAGCAACACCAGAGGCCCTGCGTGTATCTCCCTCTCCCCCATCAGCTAATTCCATGCTTGGCAGGTCTCCTACCTGAAAGCAGAGTATAGAGCATATAGGGATAGGATACAGCGGGTGTCCCAGGAAAATTCAACTCTTCCCACTAACACTGGTTTCATGTCTGTTGTGTTAGAACTCACAGGGAAGAAATGAGTTTGGCCCCTACTACCTAGCCCAAGAACCAGCCTGGGTACCCATGTACTATTGGGAGGGGCAGCAGAGAGCAGGACAGAAGACTGCTCTATCAGGAAAGGCGGAGAAGGAGGTAAGGAAGCCCTGAAGCTGCCATCCTTTCTCCAGGCAGCCTAGATACTGAAGGCAATGACACAGAGCCAGAAAGCCCTCTATTTCTTACATTCATGGTTTAATACTAGCCAATGTGTGATGATGCCTTAGCCAAATAAATAGAGGGGCCACTGGAGAGGACAAGAAAGTAATGAACTCACTCAGTATTCCATAAAGATCCTACCAGTTTGTACCACTGGGCAAGAAAAGTAAAATAAAAATAAAATCCAGGCAGAAGCAAAGACATCAGCCCTATACCTGCTGAATGAATCTTCAGGATTCTGCCTTTGTGGAGCAGATAGGAGAATTGTCCTGTCTGTTCCTTTTAGCACCTCGTTTGGAGTGAAGCTATGCTGGAAAGACAATCCCCAGCCCTGCGGTATTCTTTTGTCCCATAGGACACCTGGGACTGTGGGGTTGGGACATTTGAATGTCACTTAGCATGTAGAAGCAGGTAAAGACAGATGGAATTAACCAGGTAGGAATTCATCTGTCCAGTGGGACTTTCTCATGAGCACTGTTTCTTGAAGAGAATTTTGAGCAGAGCTCTTTGGCCAATCAGCCCTTTTCCCCATCTCATTTCAGTTCAGGCTGCAACCACAGACACATTGGGGAATAACACCTCTCTCAGTCAGGATGGGCTTCTGTCTTGGAGATGAGTTTAAACTTGGGACTAAAAAGTGGTTATATTTCTGCCTTTCCTAGCTTTGCTACCAACTTCTTCCTCTGTCTCTGTCCTGTCTCTCCTCATCTTGACTGCCCCAGGAGTACACACATTGCATCACATTGGTTTTTGTTTAACTCAAGAAGCAGTCTTTGCACCAGTGTAGGCTTGATTCTGCAGTCCCTAAACTGACAAACTGCATTTTCTCTTGCTGACTTCAGCCAGCAGGGAAATGAGATTGACCCTTTCTCTCCAAGGTACCACAGGGACACATGCCAGGTAGCCTGAGCATGACACCAGTACTTCTAGAAGGACAGAAAAAATACTTTGGGTTGGATAATCTGAAGGATGCTGGGCAGAGGGTCAGGGCTGAAGCTTCAAGCAGCAGAATTTCCAACTCAAGTTTGAGGTGACTAAAGGTATTCCTGCCACCAGAATGCTGTTTTCTTCCCTCTTCTGTTTCCTACAGGTGTAAGCCCTGTAACCCACCTTGCCAGCTTTCCCTTTTCTTTCAAAGCAGAAGCATCTGGCAGGTAGGTTAGGGTCCTGAGGTGCTCTGTGTTTCCACTTGTGTGACCAAAGGGAACCACTCAGATGTGGTCCAGGGGAATCTCTGTCATCTGCCCACAGGCCTCCTTATTTCAGCAGGGAGATGTCATCAGCAAAGTCATCATGCTGATGGCGCAGGCAGCGTAGGCAGCGCCACTGACATACCATGAGGCAGAGTGGCAACATGAAGAGGGCGCAGATAGCAGCCATGACATAGGCTATGGTCATAAGCGTTGACTCATCTGTCTGTGGAATGTTGTAGCCACAGTCTTCCATGTCTGGTGTCACAAAAGGACCTTCCACTGCTGCTGTCCTGAACTCATCATGCACTAGAGAAAAAGTGGAGATGAACCAGTAGCTCTTAATGTCATAGTGCAGTATAGGTTATACAGTTAAAACAGCTTCTTGACAAGGACCCTTTGGGATCCACCCAAGTGAGTCTGTGCAGAGCCCTTCCTAGAAGGGGAGCTGTGTGTGTGGGGAGGGGGGGGGAGGGGATCTGTTTCTCCTTCCAGGACCCTGGAAACTGCAAGGCTTCCTCATTTTCCCTTCCAGTAGAAGTGATACCAGAAAGTCAACAGGTCTGAGTTGACCAAAATCCAGCCCCTTAACAAAATCCAGCTGACTTACCTGTCACCATGAAAGCCCAATCACAAAGCCCTGCCAACTTTCCGTGGCAGCATTCAGCTCTCACTGTGGGCAGCCAGCTTACCCTTGCAGCTAAGGTTTCCAAGTACCTGCAAAGCTCTGGCTGTTACAGGTTTCCACCAGTGCTTTCCCCATCGGGCAGGGTTCACCAGAGCAAGCCTCGGCCTTAGCTTTCACACAGTTGGACTAGCCAGAGGCAACTATTACTACCTCCAAACAGAAAGGAACCTGGGTATCCTAGCTGGTGTCAGGAAGAACATGACCAGACTGATCCCACACCCTCCTCACTGGTGCTCTCACCGTGGCAAGCACTGACAGCAAAGCCAATTCGTTTCTGGGCACGATCAAAGACCACATAGAAGCCTTCCATGATGACAGCTCCCATAACAGTGCCTGTAGATGATTGTGAGATGGCGAACTTGTAACAGTCATCTTGGGATGTGGCCACATCTTCCACAGGCCGCAGGTATTGCTAGGGAAAAATGGCCACAGGGTGAGAGCATGTCTCCTTATTTCATCCTCCCACCTCTCTCTGCCTCCTAGCCATCTGCACTTAGCTCTTCCTCGAGCCCTGAGATGCTGAATTTTCCAAGACCCTGTTACCACTAGACATTCATTTTGCCTTTCAAGTTGTAGGAAGCCACATCTGTTTACACACTCTGTCTTCTTGGCACCCCACTGCCTTAGCTTGGGGACATACCTGAGGAAGAATGGTGATGCGGAAGGACTGATTCGTGACCTCACCCATGAGGTAAAGTGAGATGACTGGGAAAATGTTCCAAGGAGTAGTGCCTGCTTGCCAGCACACCAGCTGCTCCCCTAGCCAAAAGCCATCCGGGAACTTCTCAGTCTGTTAACAAGAGAAGAATGTGAGTAGTCAGCCTGTCTGACCACCTCTTGTATTCATTGCAGTGACAGTGACGGTACCAATCACTCTATGCTTTTCTAGGGGAATTCCTACAGTGGCGAAGGTAAACTGGACTAGGGATCGGGAGAAGAAAGTGGGACACTGGGCTCATAAATTTGTGCTAGGCTACTGAGCTTAGCTGCTCACACTTCCTGTGGGCTCAGAATTTGGAAGGTCAAGGCGTGAAGATGCTAAGTTCAAGGCCAACCTGCATCACATTCATGATCCTGTCTCAAAAAGAAGAGGAAGGGGAGAAGGAAGAAGAAGAAAGGTACCAGCTGAACCAACAGACCATCAGTTTCTAAGTGCTCTGAGTGGAAGGATCTATAGACATCTTTGGCGTGCCGGGGAGTGTGTCACTGACTTGTGATGCCATTGTGTCCTTACTGCACTGACCGAGGAGGCTGCCTTGATGGACTTGACTGCAGCTTCAAACACTTTCTTAGGCAGACGAAGGTTGGTGGTGCCGCTGTCCACGATGCTCTTGTCATAGTTGTACTGGGAAGGAGAGAGAGCAAAGGGTTAGAAGAGCTTTTTTGAGGAGAAATTGGGAGGGGTGAATCTGAAAGCTAGGCGTCCTGCTAGGGTTGGCATCTCAGCTTTGCATACCTCCTTGGGCAAGTTACTTAACCTCCATGTACCTGTTTCCTTGTCTCTAAATTGAAGATAGTAACAGTACCTACCCAAGGTTTATCTTAAGGATTAACTAAATCAACACGCTGAAAGCACTAAGTTCCTAGCAGATCCCAAGCACTTGGTAAGTATTGACGTTGTTACGTTGTGTGGGTAGGTGTTTTCTAAAACTAAACAGAATGCCTTGTGTGGTGTTTGTAACTTCCTCCAGTACTTTTATGTAGCTAGTCTCATTTAACATACATAGTAATGTAGAGAAGGTTAGCTCACCATGCATGAAGCCCTGGGTTTGAGCCCTAGTACTGCATGGTGGTGTATACCTGTAGAGCACTTGAGTCAGAGACAGGGGACCAGGAGTTAAAGGTCATCTTTAGCTACATAGCAAGTGTGAGGCCAGCATGTGCTGCATGAGACCCTACCTCAAAAAGCCAGAAAAAGGGGCAATTGGTATCTCAACAGGTAAGAAGGACCAAACATGATGACCTGGGTTCAATCCTAGGAAGACCCGTATGGTGGGAGAGCGGGTTACTGAAAATTATCCTCTAACCTCCACACACAAGCTGTGGCACATGTGCCCCTGCCCCCCAAATATTTTAAAAAGAATCTAGGGAATGCAACCCCAAATGCTGGCATTTGGAGTATATGAAGCATAGGCACTAACACTTTGGGGGTTTTTTTGTTTGTTTGTTTTAGCCTCTGCTTCATAGACAAGGAGACTGACACCCAGGAGTTAGGAGCCTAAAGGCACTTAAACAAACACCAGGGCTAGAGTCGGGAGCTGTCCTACCGTACAGGCAGTGACTAGAGTCCAGATAGGAACTAGTTCCATGGTTTCATTCCTATACTGTAAGCTAATTGGTCCAGGCTCTGACTGCTCCACCAGGCCCTGCCCCTTCATCTCAGGGATTGCTGTGTGATTTCTAAGCTTTTGACTTGGTCCAGCCCTGACAGGTCCTGTGCCTCCACCCTCTCCTCCCAACCTCTCTCACGTTGTAGGGCTAAGCCCTTTCCTCTCCCTTGAAACCCCTTCCGTTTCTTACCTCCTTGCAGTCCATTTTCAGATCTTGACCATTGATCTCCACGCGTACAATGATCACTTCATAATACCACTCCCGCCTGATGGGTGTGTACCAGAGACTGCCCGTGTATAGTGAGTGGTCAATACCGCCAATGATCTAAGAGAAAAAGAGGTGGACACCTATGTCCTAGCACAGGAGGAGAGTGGGTCACCCAAAACCAAGAAGTAAGGGTGCCAAGATTCTCTCTACATCACCCTTTCTTTCTTCCTTTCTAATCCCATCATGCCCTGTGCATGGTAATTTTTAGTTTAAGTGGGTTCAGGATTATTTGTATGAAAATCCCATAGTCCTTGACAGAGTTACTTAAACCTAAGCTAGCACAATAAATGCGGAATGGATTGATCATATGCTGCTTTCATAAGTTTTATCTTCTTTGCTTGTTGGAGAATCAGTCATTTCTGTCCTGATTAATAAATGGGCTTGAATGAGTCTGGTGGCATACACCTGTAATTCAGCACTTGGAAATTGGAAGGAGGGGGATGCTACAAATCTTAGACCAGCCTGGTCTACATGGTGAGCTCTGGGCCAGCTGAGCAACAGGCAGTATCTCTTAACAAGCTCAAAGTCCTTGCATACCCGACTATCAGACAACAATCCTAACAGGTCTAATTTTTGTTTCCTTTGAAATGTACCTAATCACTTTCCATGAATGATTCAGCTCCTTTCAAGAAAAGCAGGGAAGAGACAACTGGGAGAAGGAAAGGAGGGAAGTAAGATTGGAGTATAAAGGGGTTTCTTGATCCTGGCCCTGAGGGAGAGGACACACTCACCATGCTGCCTCCTACTGAGGCTAGTGCCTCGGTCTGGTTGAGGGGAAAGCCAGCACCACAGAGCTGCAGGGAAAACACATTGGGAATGTGGGTCTGCTTCACCAGTGAGTCAAAGAAGGGCTCCAGGGAGTCGTCGGGCTGTGGCAGAAAGACACAGGAGTAAATCCTTGTGCAGGGGCCTAACAGACAGAGGTCAGCTTCCTGCCTATACTCAGGGACAAAGTCAAAATTTAGGGATATTCCTCAGGAAAGATCAACTGGAGGTACTGAGATCTGGCTGAGCAAGGGTAAGAAACATTGCAGTGCAAATAGACAAGTGCTAGTCATAGCAATTTTCATCCATCCCCATATGGTTAACAGTTTCATATTTGGAGATAGCATCCTGTACCTATCATGGCTGCTCCCATGACAGTCCCACCCCCTGCCTTGTTTTCAGCCCTTTAGACAAAATGTTCCTCTTCCTTTATGGCACGTGTGTGAGTATGCATATACATGTAGAAACCAAAGGACAACCTTGAACATTGTTCCTCAGAATCTGTGTACCTGTTAAAGATATGTATTGTGCGTGCACTGTATGTGCACCACAGCATGGATGTGAAGATGAGAGGACAATGGGCAGGAATCAGTTTGCTCTTTCTGCCACATGGTTCTCAGGCTTGGTGGTAAGGGCTCTTAACCCACCAAGCCACCTCACTAGCCCTGACTTGTTTTGTTTTAAAATTTATTGTTTTTATGGTTATGGATATTTTGCCTGCCTGTATGCCTATGCACCATGCATGTGCTTAGTGCCTGTGGAGGCCAGAAGAAAGCATTGGATCCCCTGGAAGTGGAGTTACAGGTGGTTGTGAGCTGCCATGTGGGTTCTAGAAATCAAACCTGAGTCCCTTGGAAGAGCAGCAGGTACTCGTAGTGATCGAGCTCTCTCCAGCTGCATCCTATCTTGGTTTCTAAGGTAGGGTCTCTCATTGGCTGGGAACTTGTCTAGTAGGCTACGTTAAATGGCCAGTAAGCCCCAGGATTTACTTGACTCTGCCTTCGCAGAGCTGGGATTACAAGCGTGCACTATTACATCCAGTTACTTTGAAAATGTAGGTTGTGGGGATTAAGCTCAGGTTCTTATGACTGCTAGCTAAGCCATCTCTCCAGTCCCATGTTTACCCTTTCAGTTCTTCCCCCTTCTCTCGACTCCTTCCTTGTGTGGCATGCAGTGAACAGAGTACAGGCAACAGTGTATAGGTCCAGGCGTGGTTCTCACCCTGGCAATCTCAGCGTAGGCCAGCCCTAGGATGCCCTCCCAGTTGGAACCATTGATGAAGAACTTGTCCGATTCGGTGATGGCAGCGATGTTGGCACGCACCGTGACGTTGGGGCCATGAGGGATGCTCACCAGGTCAGTGCCCAGCTCCCCCTCCCACTTGCCCTGGGTGTAGGGCACATACACACCCTTTCGGAGGTCTCGGTATGTGCTGGACCTGTAAAAAGGCAGCGATCTGTGTCTGCAAAGCTACAATGGGTATGTGTCATCAAATATATTCCCAAATGTCCCCTTACCCCACCCACGGCATTCTAGAATCTACTCAGCAGAACAGCCCTAGACATATCACCCAGAACAGAATGTAAGGCAACTCTGCAGACAGATGAGGCAAGCTGTAGCTGGGGCTTGCTCTCCTGATTCCATAGTTGATATTGTTGGACCTGAAGCTCAGGCCTATGAAGAACAAAATGAGCTTTGTGCATTGTGCCTGCGGCTGTTGCAAAGACAACTATTGGACATCTCCCCCACCCTAGTTCCAGCATGCTCCCAGAGAAAAGGACCATTGACTCTCTTGCTGCCTTGGAGCCCAGTGGTACCATCTGCACCATGGAGAAAGAACCAGGCAGTGTGACTGGAAGCCATGTAACAACTTCTAGAGAAGATCTGAACAAGCATCCCAGCAGAGCAGGCAAGTGTTGGACACCAGAAGAGGACTTGTACTCATTGCTGTGGGATGCCTCACCTGTGTTTAACCACATTGCTAACCAGGGCTGGGCAGTGATGGGACTGGATGAAGACCTGGAATGAACTGTCTTTCCACTGAGCTTACCCACACTCCTTCCCCAACTGTGTTCTTAGGGAAAAAGGAAACAGAACAGCAGTTTGTACTTTGACAGGTCCAAGGTGAGGCTCTAAGACTGTAGTGGACATACTTTTCTCATGTCACACAGATATGTCTCAAGCACCAGACGTCTCCAGGCCTCCCACATCACTCTTCACTGTCTCTCTTACCTCGTACCACTTTAGCCTACCTACTACCAAGTGGAACCCAGCTGGGGGCACTGAGGATGGCACCAGAAGAGGCAATTCAGGGGATGCCATGAAAGAGTCTTTCCTTTGTAGTTTTTGGCTTCTCAAAACTCCAAGAGTAAGGTTTTGCTTATGTGGTATATGCGCACGAGTGTGCACAGATGAATAGGGGTGTCTTCTGTTGCTCTCCATTTTATTTTTTGAGACAGGATCTCTCTCTGAGCCTGAAGTTGGCTGTTTCAGTGAGACTGGCCAGAACGGTCCCAGATCTGCCCATCTCAGCCTGCCAATGCCTGGGTTACAGGCACGTACAGTCTTGCATGGCTTTTATGTGAGTGCTAGGGACTTGAATGCAGCCCTCTTGCTTTCAGTAAGTTCTTAGTCACTGTGCCATCTCCCCAGCCCCTTTTGGGCTTATTTTTTGAGAGTTGCTATATAGCCTACATTGGTCTCAGCAATCCTCCAAATGCGGAGATTACTGGTATGTGCCATCATGCCCAGCTCCTTTACATGCTTAAATCATGCATAACTACCCACAGTGGCCCTAGATGAGAAGAACATGGTGAAAGACACTAACCACTGTAACCCATTCAGCCTTCTAAACTATAAGCTTAGCCCTCTTTTTTGTTTGTTTTTTGAGACAGGGTTTCTCTGTGTAGCTCTGGCTGTCCTGGAACTCACTTTGTAGATCCACCTGCCCCTGCCTCCCGAGTGCTGGTATTAAAGACATGCACCACCCTGCCTTGCCATCCTAGCTCTCTTGCCTGTCCATACAGAAAATGAGATGGTTCCTATTCTGCTCTGAGAGCCTTGGGGCTGCTCCCTCCTTCCCCTCCCATGGGAAGCTGCCCCATGTCAGTACAGGAACACTCTTAACCCATCCTTTCCCATATTATGTCTCTTCTCCTGGCCCCAGCTCCCTCCTTTTGCTTCCCCCCTCCCTAGTAGGAAGAAAGGCTCTTGTTCTTACACCCTCACTCCTTGGAAGATCCCCCACTCCCACCCCTCGCCAGGACTTACAGCTGCCTCTGGTAATAGCGATGCAGGAAAGGGTGTGGGGCAGCCCCCACTGCAAAGTTACTACTGCCCGTGTCCACCAGGATGTTGAGCTGTCAGAGAAAGGGAAGAGAAGAGACGTTGTAGACAGGTGACTCTGGACACATTGGCCTGTGGTCCCACTGAATTTTGCATAGAAGACTAGTCAGGCTGATACCCCTGGGACTAAGGCCACACAGACGGAATTTGGGGATCCTACCAAGCCTCAGAGACTCAACTTGCTTCTGTGTAATGCTTATGTTCCCTGTGTCATCTGAGCCACACTGTTTCTACAGCAGTTGCCTCTGCTTGTAGTTGATCCACTTCATCTGCAGCTCACCCCTTCCCTTCCCCTGACTCCCCAGGAGGAAGTCTGGGTCATCTTCTCTGGGTACAAGAGGAGCTATTCTAGGAGCTGGCACTTGCATGGAAAGATTGGGGGTTGGTGGGTGGCACATTGGCACCCTGATGTGTGGGATCCCATGCCCCATAATGTGGCTTCCCCTTTGTCTGAGGTACTTAAGCTTGTATGTGCCATTGTCAGAGAAAATGGGGATCCAGGAGTCCCATGGCTAAGGGCGGGCAGACAAGGGTCTCTTTGTTCCTTGCTGTGCAGCTCCTTCTCCTAGCATGTTGTCTATCCTGTCCCCTGCTCTTCTCCTTGTAACTGACTCCTCTTAGTGAATGGAATGATATTCTTTTTCTTTTTAAAGAGGCTTGAACCATTCTCCTTAATGTGTGAAAACCAAAGAGAATATTAAAACTGATGAGAAACCCAAATAAACTCTGTATCTTCATTTGTTTTTAGTTGCTCATGCTCATCACTGTGGCTTAACTAAATAAAATAAAAAGTTCTTAACAGCTTCTTCTATTTGATCACCTTAGTAGGATTGTTTAGGGGGTTGGGGTTTTTGTTTGTTTGGGGATTTTTTTTAATTCTTTTTCCAACTTGGAGGTAGCTTCTAGCTCAAACTGGTTGAAGCCACTAACACTTTCACCTGGACATGCAAAAATATCCAGTAAGTGACTTTTTGATAGCCCAGAGCCAAAACCCCTTCCTACAAATCATGCCAGTGTGTGCATCCTTTCAAGAGTCATGAAGTTTACGCATGTGCAAACCACCCATCACCTTTCCTCACCTCCAGTCACTTTCCGCCATGGCTTGTCCTAGCTTTTCATCATGTTGGCACATGCTTAAAAGCAACTCAAGAGGGAAGCTGTGAAAACTTACTTTGGGTCCAACAGCAAGTCTCCTGTTACTAAGCTTGGCTCTTGAACTCACCAAGTGGCTGAGAGTGACTTTGACTTCCTCATTCTTTCTCTGCCTCCCCAGTACTGAGATTACAAACCCGTGCCACTATGCACAGCTCAGGGTTTCAGATGCTTCAGTCTATGGTCGTAGGCCACATTGCTTTGGGTTTTGCCAACATAGTACATCATGTGAAACTGTTCATCTCACAGCAGCCAAGAAGCAAAGGAAGAAGGAGCCAGAGTTCTGCTATCTCCTCCTGGAGTGTACCCCCGGTTACCTTATCTCCTCCTACAAGCACCAGGCTGAAAACACATAGGCCTTTGCTGTGCCACTTAGACCCAAGCTGTAGCAACGCTTATTCTTTATGACACAAACACTCCTCAACCTTATCCTATCTAGAGGCAAATTTATTCTGAGGGTTCCCCGTCTTCCCATTTAGGCACCTCACAAATAAATTATCTTTGTAAAACTAGTTAGTGCCATGACTGGCAGAGTCTAGAGTGCATAGCAGGCCTCTTATGGTAAGGCGCTGATGGCCTTACCCCTCCCTCAGCCACACCAGACGGTTTACACGTCTGCTATATCCTAGGAGCAGAGAAGAGGTAGGGCCCTGTCCTTAGGAAAAGCCTGCAGTCTCAGTGGGATCTGACTTCCCTAAGTCAGTACCTCTGCTTCTCCATAACCTCAGGGCCTTCACTTCTTTTCTCAGCAAATTCAACAGAGCTCTGACTTACACACCTTGACCAGGTCATCGCGCTCCTCAGCTTGTTTTGTTCAGTCTGCCAGGACCAAGCCCAGCGACTCCGCGATCAGCAAGCAGAGCCTGTGGCTGCGCTGACTGCTTCAGTGCCCACTTTGGTTATCTGACCGGCCCCCCAAAGACTCCTCTATACTGGTGACAAACCTTCAGACCCTGCCTCAGACCTCCTCCCCAGCTCCCACTCCTGGCTAGGTCCCCATTTCCCTCCCTGCTCCCCCCACCACCACCACACACACTCTGTGCCTCTCCCTGGTCTCTGGGCAGCCACCAGTTAACAGCAGCCGTGCTTTCAAAGAAAATCAATAGAGCTGGTAGGCTCCACATGTCAGATTTCAACCAACTGGGTTAATGGTTAAAAGGCTTCACCTCTTCTGAGGACCCCTTTCCCTACCTTCAGGGCTTAGCTCCTAGCACCAGAGTGGGTCTTCTCCCGACACAGCCCCTGTAGCCTGGGCATGGGAGGGACGACTGGAATGTGTGCACAGGCCAGCTCTAACAGATTGGCAACATCTTTACACTAAAATGGAGCCTTTATCCAGGGACCCTGTTGTCAAGGCCTTTTCCTGTCTCTTCGGGCCACTCCCTTCTCTACCACAAGGTACCAGTCCTCTCACTTCCTGTCCCAACCTCAGTCTTTCATCCGAGGAAGGTCTCTCTCAGGCAAATGGAGCTAAGTCCAAGAAAGAACAACCTTCCTCACTTTTGACCTCACACATGCCATATTCCAGGGCTTCAGACTCTTGTTGCTCTTGCTTCTCCCTCTCCACAACAAGATGGGAAACCAGAAGAAGCCACACTCCCTCTGTAGCAAGTCTGGCTGTTCCTCCCATGCATGTGGTCCCCGGTGCTGCTGAGAAGTGATTTCTAGGCCTGTCTTTCAACATCTCCAACTGAGCCCCCTGGGCAGCTTTTAGCAGCCTCTCCCCTTCATCTAGGTGTAGGCCTGGGGCAGAGTAACTGAGCCGTCAGGTATCAGCACTGCCAAACAAGACAGTTAGGGGGGGAGGGCGGGAAGCAGCTGGGGAGGCCTCATCTCCTACCTCCCAGGCCTAGGGCCCACCCAGTCTTTCTCAGCTCACTACTCTAGCCCTCCTGGGTCTGAGATTGCCCCAGTTGCTCCTGCTGTCAGGCCCCCAGTTTTTATCTGGGCTGGGGAGACAACCCCCTCCTTGCTCCTTCTCTGGGCACCTACTCTAGACACGATCTCCTTTCCCTCAGGCAAATTCAACCATCATCTGAATTCTTCCCACTGGCCTTTACAAATGCTGAATTCCTTCATTAAAAACAACACACACCCTCCCAAATCTCACACCGCCTCCAGCTACCCTCTCTTCACAACCTAAGCTCTCAGCCAAGCTGTCTGCATTTTCTTCACCTCCCACTCTTCCTCAACCCATTCTAAAACTGGGTTTGCCTCTGTCCCGCCACTATCAAACAGCACTTACTACAGTCAGCGGTGATTTCACAGGAACAGATACAGGAGACATCTTTCTTCACATTACACCCCATGTCACCTCTCAGGTCCCCTCCTGTATCCCTGAGAGGCCCCTCTCCCTCACAGGCTTTGACTCCCCCTCCCCCAGTACTATTTCCCATGAGCAACTCTAAGCAGGGATGACCAAGGCTGACCTCAAATTGGCCTTCTTCAGTGTTCCCTGTATTAGTAAGTGGTGGCATTGTGCAATCTTTTCTGTAAGGGCATCAACTTGAGGCTCTTCAAAAGCCTCCTTTATCTGTCCCTAGTGCTCCCAGTCACCATCCTTCAAAGAGCATCTGTGTCTGTTTCTTCCCATCTCCTCCTTCGGTCCAGCTAGCATCATCTCACCCTGGGATATCACAGCACTCCTCAGCCTCAAGTTATATATCATCTCTAATGTCATATGCACTGTATGTGTGCAGGAGAATAAGGAAGTCAGAATAGGATGTCAGATTTCCTGGGACTGTTGTTACAGATGGCTGTGAGCCATCATGTGAATACTTGGAACTGAACCCTTTTTACAAGCGCGGCCTGTGCTCTTAGCTCTTACACCACTGAACCATCACTCTGGCCCCCACTCTCAACTATCTTGTCACCCCTGCTGTGGACCTCACCATTCTGTCTCCTGGGCTGTGGCCCAAGTAGCCTTCCCAAGGTTAAGGTGACTAAGTTGCCCTCCAAAGACAGCAGCTTCCTCTGGCTGTTAAAATGTTTAGCTTCCTTCAGGGCATTTTCAACCCACCCTGCCTGCATACTCAGCCTCAGGCAAGTGGCCAAGCCCCACCACGCCTCACTGGCTCCTCCCTACCCACCGAGGGCGGCACAGTCTAGCTCTGACTGGGTCACCCTCTTCTGACCTTCATCTTTAAACCTCAGCATAAAAGGGGCTTCACTGGGGACGAAGACTGGGAACTATAACCTTAACCATGTGCTTCCTTACCTGCCTCTCTGGCTCTCACCTCCCCATGTCTAAGAATTTTAAATCCACAGTGTAGCCCTAGTTGGGTATCCTGGTGCCTGGCCCTGGCAATAGGTCTTTCTTTTCTCTTCTTTTTTTTTGTTTTTGTAACAGATTTCTCTGTGTAGCCTTGTCTGTCCTGGAACTTGCTTTGTAGATCAGGCTGGCCTCGAACTCATAGAGATCCACCTGCCTCTGCCTCCTAATGCTGGGTTTAAAAGGCTGCACCACCACTACTGCCAGGCAATACGTATTTCTTGAAAAACTGGTTTCTTGGACAGTGGGGTAGAAAGTCCCCCAGAGGCACCCACCAGAAGCTGTTTAATTTTATGATCTGCCTTCCTTCCTTTACTCTTTCCCTTGACTTCACTTGAGAGGCTGGGTTCAGGCCACCTGTAGCTTTCTCCTTCCTTGTCCCCTGGCCTAGGGAGACCTAGGAGGCCCATGCCCAGGAGATATAGCTTGGGGTCAGGACTAGGTCAGTGCCAATCACTTAACAAACAAATGTGCTCCTGGGGGCCTCAGAGAGAAGGTGGCTTCTAGGGAAGAGCTAACAAGCCCCACAGGGAGAGGCACACCTGCCCAGGTTCAGGCTGCTGTGTTGAGCAGTAGATCTCAGCTGGTGCAGGGAATGTGAGGCTGGCAAATTTAAAGTGGGGTCCATTCCCATAGGACTTACCCCTGCAGATAGGGATAGCTCAGAACTTTCTGGATGAAAGGAGCCTTCCAGAGCCTCTATCTCATGGCCAGGCGAGATGGGTTGTTTCTTACTTTTAAATAATACTAGATTATTACTGTCAATGTAGACTAGTGGTTATCACTTGCCTAGCACGTACAAGAGCCCAGGTTCTATCCTCAGTATATCAAAAGAATAAAACAAACCTCCCCTGCCCCATAAGTTTTCCTGGCAGCCTAGCCCAGGCTCTGCAACCTTTGCAAGCCTCTAGGGCAGAGGTTCTCCCTCCAAGTCTTCCTTCCAAAGAAGACATCTGTTTCCTTCGGTGTACACCTCCGAGCTGAGAGCTAGCGAGAACAAACCATTGGTTTAATGCTAACATGAGGGGGGGAGGCTTTCTTCCATTTTTGAAGAGAAGGAAACAGACCCAGGGAGTGTGAGCCATGTGGCTACCTTACAAACAAGCCACAAAGCCAGTACCAGCCTCCGCTGGCTCTAAGGAACCTTTCATCTTCTTGACTTTCTGGTCCCTCCCGCCTGGAGAGGAAGTGTGTGGTAGAGGGTTACACTGTACAAGTCTTTGTGTGATTCCCTCCACAGTGACTCTGGGCTTGGCCAGGGGGCATCGGCAAAGGCGCAGGGAGGCTGATGAGACTCTCACACTTGGTCTTAGTACCCTAGCCAGTGAGTCTGTGTGGCAGCCCAAGTCTTGCCTCCTTAAGGACATTGTGAGCCACAAACCTAACAGGTAGGGGCAATTCAGCCTCTAGTTGACTTGCCAGCTGTATATAGCCACATGCATGAATTCAAACAGGAGGACCTCAAGGCAACCTATCTGAATGAAATCCTGGGACCTTTGACACTGCGGGCTACTGACTAACCCTGGGTCACTCCCCCGGAGCTTCTCTTGCCACTCTCCCCTTCCTCCCTGTGGTTCTTGTGACGTCTCTGAAGGGTGCGATGACCTGGCCTGGCCTCCTTTCCTTAGCCTGTTCTCTGGCAGTGTGGTGTGTCTGACACCTGTTCAACTTTCAAGTCATGGTCAAATATCCTCTCTCTCAAGGGTCTGCCAGATGGAGCTCCTCTTCTTGCAGGTCCTCAGCACCACCTGGCTTCTCTGGTTACCACTTCCACTTAATCATCAACTCGCTGCCTGCCCATCCCGAGATGCTCCTAGGAATGGAGCGGCTGTTACCTAACTATTCCCTGGCCCCAGCAAGTGTTCACGCTGCTTTATTTTATTTTTTTTGAGACAGGGTCTTTCTCTGCAGAAAAGGCAAGGCTGGAAGGAACCTCTGTGTAGTCCAGAATGGCCTCAGACTCATGGCAATCCTCCTGCATCCGTCCACAGATGCTAGAGTTACAGGCATACACCACCAAGCCTGGCTGACTTCTTTTTTTTTAAATTTATTTACTTATTATTTATACAGTGTTCTGTCTGCAGGCCAGAAGAGGGAACCAGATCAAATTACAGATGGTTGTGAGCCACCATATGGTTGCTGGGAATTGAACTCAGGACCTCTGGAAGAGCAACCAGTGCTCTTAACCTCTGAGCTATCTCTCCAGCCCCCTGGCTGACTTCTTACACTGACTGTGAGTCTCATTTCCTGCAGTCGGTTCCCTAAGACCCTCTAGATGACAGGTGTTATTCTCAAACTCAGGGCCTTAGCAGATCAGTGCGTGGCCATGACAACTGCAGCTCACCATGCCTGTGCACAGAGCCGTAATCTCCTGGGGGTGTGGGGGGCTCTGTGTTTCTTAAAGCAGCCATGGCTGCTCCAGGCCTGCTTGCTCTCAGCCCTTGCTAAATAGATTCATCAACTCTCTTGAGTAGACACACGGCCAAACCCAAGAAAAGGGACAAGGAAGGGCACAAGGAGCCTGAGGTTAGCACTTAAAAATGGCTTCTGGCGCCGGGCGTTGGTGGCGCACGCCTTTAATCCCAACACTCGGGAGGCAGAGGCAGGCGGATCTCTGTGAGTTTGAGGCCAGCCTGGTCTACAAGAGCTAGTGCCAGGACAGGCTTCAAAGCTACAGAGAAACCCTGTCTGGAAAAACTAAAAAAAAAAAAAAAAAGAAAAAAAGAAAAATATGGCGTCTGGCCAACAGCTCACTCCTGCCTCAGACTGCCCTGTACCTGCATCCCGTTCAGCTCCCTTCTGCTTTAGCAAAGCAGTCGACACACAGACTCCTTACTCTAGTTAAGCCTCTGCTTTCTTTGCTCTCCAGGCAGCAGCTGGTTGGTACCTGTGATCAAGTAGTGCTTATCCCAGCTCAGGCCAGCTTTTGTTGTTTTTGTTTTTGTGATTTTCTTTTCCAGGACAGGGTTTCTCTGTGTAACAGCCCTGGCCATCCTGGAACTCTGTAGACCAGACTGGCCTCAAACTCACAAAGATCCATCCACCTGCCTCTGCTTCAAGTGCTGGGATTAAAGGCGTGCGCCATCACTGCCTGGCTCAGACCAGTTTGTTAAAGAGACCCTGAAGGAATTGGGTCACCCCAAACTAAACTCATCTAGTGTACCCTTTCCTCTTTGGCCATGGCGTTCTTTTCTTTTGGTATCTAGTGCTTCCTATTAGGTGGTGACAGAGTCAAAAACCATCAAGTCCAATCAACACAATGACTTTTTTTGTTGTTTGTTTGTTTTTCGAGACAGGGTTTTTATGTGAAGCCCTGGCCATCCTGGAACTCACTTTGTCAACCAGGCTGGTCTCGAACTCACGGAGATCCGCCTGCCTTTGCCTCCCAAGTGCTGGGATTAAAGGCGTGCGCCACCACCACCATGATGGCTTTGAAACTTTACTCTGGTGCTTGGGGCGGAACCCAAGGCCTCTCTCTACCAGAGCTACATCCCCAGCCCTGTGCTGGTTCCTGGAGCCTCTTTTGTACCTTCATTCTCTGTAGAGCTCACCTGGAAAGCCCTTCCCCATAGCAGCTCTTAGCTACCCGATTCCCTCAGACAGTGAATCCTTCCTCTGGCTTAAGCTCAATTTCTGGTCCTTGAGTCATGCTCACCTACTGGGGGGAAGCGAGGAGTCACCTCCTCTGTTCCCTAGCAAAACCTCCATAGGCCCTGAAAAGGAATTGGGGGGGGGGTCACTGACCCTGAGGGGACACCCCAGCAAAAATAAATACAGTCATCCTGGCCACAGTGGGGTTCCAGTGGGGAGTGGCATGGGCAACCACAGGCTGATAGAAGTCCCATCCTGGAGGTCGGAGAGCCTAGGAGCCTCTACTCTCTGGGTCAAAATGCTCTTGAGACTAAGGACTAAGCAGCCTTCCTCAAAACACCTGCCTCACCCTCCTAAGAACCAGCAGGAACCAGTTTACCAACATCAGAGGATGCCTTCCACCCTCTGGACTCTCCTGCTAGAATATCACTCTGGAATGCAGAATACGGCTTGGCCTTTCCCAGTCACCATTGAGAGAGGGTGTACAGCAGAGAGAGACTTGAGTCATGGGGGCTTCTCTGGGAGAGCTCTTCCTGAATTTCAGCTACAATTTTCTACTTTGCTTTTTACTAGAAATGTCTAGAAGTGCTCAGAGGACACCTTTCTCAGCACTCTCCTCTCCCAAATGAATCTTTCTTTAGCCGGGAGGGCAGAGGAGCGCCCAGTCCAGGAAGACCGCCGTTTCTGATGCTTTTCTCCCTTCCTCCTCTTCTCCCTCCCATGTCTACACCTAATACTCCTTCCTCCTTTTCTCCCTCCGTGTCTACACCTAATATTCCTCCTTTTCTCTCTCCCGCGTCTACACCTAATATCCCTCCTCTTCTCCCTCCGCGTCTACACCTAATATCCCTCCTCTTCTCCCTCCGCGTCTACACCTAATATCCCTCCTCTTCTCCCTCCGCGCGACTACACCTAATATCCCTCCTTTTCTCTCTCCACGTCTACACCTAATATCCCTCCTCTTCTCCCTCCGCGACTACACCTAATATCCCTCCTTTTCTCTCTCCGCGTCTACACCTAATATCCCTCCTCTTCTCCCTCCGCGTCTACACCTAATATCCCTCCTCTTCTCCCTCCGCGACTACACCTAATATCCCTCCTTTTCTCTCTCCGCGTCTACACCTAATATTCCTCCTTTAATCGTCGTCGTCCTCTTTTCTCACTATTCTCTCAAAGAACAAGGTCATTTGGTGACTCTGGGGTGACTTCCATACAGGTTGAGTCCCAGCTCCCACCAGTTTCCAGATGCCCATGGCCAGCTGTTGCCAGGTTCACCCATAAGGATGGCTCTCCACCATCTCCAAGGCCGTCAGCATTGTCAAGACTCTTAAGATGGAAATTACCCGAGTGCTGATCCTTGGACTTGAGCTCCAGCTCTGTTCCTCCTAGCTGGGCACCTTCACAAACCCCCTCAATCTCGGTTGGCCCCAGTTTCCTTATCTCCCAAAAGCGCAGGCTCACACCTAGCCCTCATCATTAAGCCAGAAAAGTAACCACGGAAGCCAGGCCCAGTGACCCCACCTATATCAATCTCAGGAGGCTGAGGCAAAAGGATTATTGCAAATTCCAGGTCAGCCATGGCAGTATAGTGAGTTCTAGTACAGCCTAGGGTATAAGGGTAAGGTGCTGTCTCAACGGGCTCCCCTGGCCCCATAAAGGAAAGAAAATAACTATGTATGGAACTTGGTAAACCGTATCGGGTTTTAAGAGCTTGCCCCTTTGCCGTTCACCTGTACAAACAAGCTGAGAGGTTAGGGAAAAGGGACCAAGACCTTCCCTTGCCCTTCCTCTCAGCCCTTGACTCACAGGGACGGCACAGGGCTGGTTCAATTGCACTGTGACTGCTGGCATCCTGAGACCTTCCCTCCTTTCTCCCCTCACTGCCACCGCCCTCGCCAGGCCCTGGTCTCCAAACCAGATGCTCGTCTCTCACAGTACCCTATCCAAGCCCTCCTCCACACTGAAGCTGTTTTCCTGGAAGTAAAATTAGACACCACCATCTTCTCTCACAGGCCTATGAGGTCTGCCAGCTGCTTCCAGCACGAGGCCCCAACTCCACACAGCCCCACAGCATCCTTACAACTCCCGGCTTCTCACCACAGCTTGTGCACCTCTTCCTGAAGCGTCCCCTCCCGCCTCTTTCCATAGAGCCGAGCAGCGAGCCTATACCCTATCCGAAGTAGCTACTTTGCTCAGTGTGGTTCCTAGACTCACTGTTCTTGGATGTCACTGTGTTTCTACACTTGTGTTTCCCGCCCAATTGTAAGCTCTCCTCGACAGGTGCTCAATAAATATCTATCATCCTGAGTTGACTGCCACCAAGTTTCCTTCCTAACAAATTAAATTCTTCTGGGTTAGAGGTCAACGATGCTCATCCTAGCACAGGGAGATACGCCTTTTCATTTTTTTAAAAGTGAAAATGATGTGAGTTCGAGGCCAGCCTGGTCTACAAGAGCTAGTTCCAGGACAGGAACCAAAAAGCTAGGAGAAACCCTGTCTCGAAAAATCAAAAAAAAAAAAAAAATGAAAATGAGGCAGGATAGGAAACGTGGGAACTTAACAAGGTGTGGTCCATGCCTGGGATCTCAGGTTCTCAAACTCTTCTGGCTGACTTAGCTCCATAACCCCCACTCTCCTTTGTAAAAAGTATGTCTTTCTCAGTAGTACTGTCCTCATAGCTACATTAAAACATTTTCCTTCTATGCCGCTGAGAATAGCTATAGTTTCACTTCTGATTCTCCTGCCTCCACCTCACAAGTGCTGGGGGCACTAGTGTGCCCCACCCCTGTATATGTTTAAAACCTTTCTTAATAATAAACCCCAGTTTTGGATTGAGGATGCAACTCATTTGGCAGAGTGCTCATCCAGCATGCGTGAATCCCTGGGTTTGACCCCAGCATCCTCTGCACCAGGTCTGTGGGTATACACTTATGAGCCTACTAGAGAGGTGGAAGCAAGGGGAGCAGAAATTCAAGATCACAGCTGGGTGGTGGTGGCGCACACCTTTAATCCCAGCACTCAGGAGGCAGAGGCAGGCGGATATCTGTGAGTTAGAGGCCAGCCTGGTCTGCAAGAGCTAGTTCCAGGACCGGAACCAAAAAAGCTACGGAGAAACCCTGTCTCGAAAAAAAAAAGAAAAAAGAAATTCAAGATCACCTTTATCTACATAATGAGCTTGAAGCCAGCCTAAGCTACATCAGTTGATAGTGGGATCGAACCCAGGACCTCACACATGCTAGCGGGCGCTGTGTGACTAACTAGCCCACCCACACCTTCTCTCTCTCTCTCCGCATCCCACCCTCTCTTTCGACAGGGTCTTGCCAAATCATCCAGACTGCCTTGAACTCACTTTGTAGGCCAGGTTAAGTCTTGAACTTGTGATCCTGCTGCCTGGTGAGATGGCTCAGTGGCTGAAGGCGCTTGCAGCCAAGCCTGACAAGCTGAGTTTGGCCTGGAACCCACATGGTGGAGCTGGCTCCTACAAGTCATCCTCTGACCTCTACACACAGGTTGTTGTATGTGTACACACGTACACTAAATAAATAATAGCCAGGCGGTGGTGGCACACGCCTTTAATCCTAGTACTCGGGAGGCAGAGGCAGGTGGATCTCTGTGAGTTAGAGACCAACCTGGTCCACAAGAGCTAGTTCCAGGACAGTCTCCAAAGCTACAGAGAAACCCTGTCCTGAAAAACCAACCAAATAAATAAATAATAAATAAATGTCAAAGAGAAAGACGATGAACTTCAAGTTGTATGGTGCTGGGGTGTGAACGCAGAGGGTCACGGACATGCTAGGCTAGTGAGCTACCACTGAGCCACAACCCTAGTCCCAAAAGCTTGAAGTTTAATGAAGGAAACAAACAGTAAACAATGGTCAGGGAAACAGCACAGAGAGGGAGGCTCTCCTCGGACTAGTCAAGACAATAGTATTGTAGGAGGAACAAGGAGTGAAGCAAAGTCTCAGCTTACCGACCACCTGACCACTGACTTAACCTGCACAGCCCTAGTTCTTCCTCCGGGAGCTGTGAATAATGTAGAGTTTTTATATACATTGCAAAAACAAAGAACAAATACACAACAAAAAAGAGTAAAGCCGGTATTGGTGGCACACACCCTTAATTCCAGCATTCGGGAGGCAGATGCAGATGGATCTTTGTGAGGTCAGCATTTTGCGGGGGGCCAGTGTGTTTCTACATAGTAAATTCAGGTCAACCGGGGCTGCATAGTGAGGCCCTGTCTCAAAACCAAGCAAAGCAACATACCAAAGTAAGAAGCTGGGTGTGGTGGCAGACACTTCGTGTCCCACCGCTCTAAAGGCTGGGGCAGAAGGCTCATGGATTGTGCCTAGCCAGGGCTGCGTAGCACGGTGGGAGACAAGCAGCAAAGCAAACAGCCCAAGATATGCAGACTGGATAAAAACCAAACCAAACCAAACCCCCAAAACGTGCATGTTTCAAACCACATCCCCCTGCCTCCACCCTATTCCACCAACAGTCTTGTTTCCTTCAACATGCCACAGCAGAATCGTAAAGTCAACCATGACTTTCTTCACCCTTCACATGACGTCATAAGTCCTGACGTTCCTGGCCTCCTCTCTCTCATCTCTCTCATCACAGCCTCATGCTGTCTTCTCCACAGCACCTCATCCCTGAACTGCTGTGAGCTTCCTGCCTCCCGTAGCTCTATATTCCATTTTCCCTAAAATTCAGACATCTGTTTGCTTGCTTTAGATCATTTCCACTACAGATGATTTCAATTTTCCCCTCAGAGCTCAAGTCCAAACTAGATAGCTTGACATTTAAGGCTTTTTGACATTTTGGCTCAGTTTTATTTACCTAAACTGATCTGGTCTCAGCATAAACCTGTAATACCAACTAGCTTGGCTTTCCTTTGTCTCCTGAACAAACACGCATAAGCTCAGACACACAACTCATTCTCTCGTTTATCTCTGGTCCCTCGTAGTCTGTGGGCCAGAGTGGGAAGCAGGCAAGAAGCAATTACAGTGTGTTGGGTGAGGTGCCAGCTCCTGACTGGGAATGGCCTCACTCCTTCCCATCCTCCAGGACCACACTCAGCACACACCTACTCAGTGAAGTACCTTGGGGCAACTCTACCTTCAGCATCCATCTTTGTACCTCCATTGGTCAGTGCCTCTCAAGTTTAAGACACCTAGGAATTTTGCCTCTAAGGGTCTAAGGTCATGAGAGTTTCCACCTTCAACTGGCTCTAAAAACAAGAATGTACAGACCATCCCTTTTATCAAGGCTATGAATGACCTGGAAGGAGTACTTATATTTCACTTCCTTTCTGCAGAAGGTGTGTCGTCCATCTCTTTGTAGACCAGTCCCCCAAGCATAGAAAGCACCCCTCCAAATTCCACATTTCCTTGTCCACAGAACTCTGCCCTCCTCACTCCCATTTAGGGCTTCTGATAGCCCCATCGGATAAGAAGAATGCTCATTCTTCCCACAGGCTGCCGCAGAGGGGAGCAAAATAGTCGCAGAGCAGAGGCTGGCTGGACTAGGGTTTCCGGGGCGGGTAGGGGCGGGTATGCAACCTCCAGCCTCCCTAATCCGGCTTCTAGTCAGGGGCAGGGAGGTACTGACCAGCCCCAGTCAATTACTCTCTGCCAAGGGCTGTGTAGGAGCACCTACACATCTCACGGGACCAGGGAAATACAGCAACTGGTCGCGCAGTTCCAAATGAAGTCAACACGTTGGCTCAGATTTTACGCCTCAATGCTTGGTACAGGAGAAGCAGAGGTGGGTGGGCCAGTTAAGGAGAAGGAGGTAATGTTTATTGGAGGTCACTCAACCCAGTACTTTCTTCTAGGCAGTTCTGCTAAGTGGTTTCATTCAATCCTCACAATTATCTTGCAAAGGAGATCTCATTTCCCACATTTTAAAGACAAGGCAATAGTCAATGAGAGGTTATATAAGTTGCCTAAGGCCACACAGCCGATGAAAAGACAAAGCTGTGGGTGGTAGGCAGAGACTAGGTTCCTCCCCTGCCTGACCAGAAAGTCCTTGCTGGTAGTATCACAGACACGTGCATTTGCACAGCACTAGAGTCCCAGGCCTCCTCACGTCCCCTTCCCTGACTGTTGCCTTCTGTTGGCTCAGAATGAATTCTAGCTCTGGCTTTGCGTCTGTACTCAAACTCTGTTCTACTTCTGGGAAGTTATGATACACAGCAAAGAGGAGGGGTGACCGGGGAAGACCAGAACTACAGAACACCCAAAGCGAGCCTGAGTGTGGTGGACCCAATAAGACTGGCTCCCGTCGCATAACAAGAAAGTAGGTGTTTGTGGTTCTTCCATATCCAACTGTTCAAGTTAAAGGAAGTATCATTGTCTCTTCCCTGACCCCCACACACTCCCACCTTTCCACACCCTCCAGGGACTGGAGCCACTGAGAGTAGCTTAAAGAGACACACAGGATCAGATTCAAGGTGACACCTAGAAACGTACACAGAATCACACTGCCACCAGTACCCAGACTCGCCCACAGAGGCGGCAGATGCACTCAGAGGTCAGCCAGGAACCCCATATGGAAGGTAGCTGTCTCAAGCCCACACTCCCAAGTAGGCACAGGCAGAGGACACGACCTCCACCAGCCACCTTGGAGGTACCTTGGCAACTGGGAAAAATCGGGATAGTGGAAAGTGTTTCCTCCATGGCTGCTTTCTCCTCCACCCCAAGCCCTTCTCTTGCTGGAGAGTTCTGGCTTCTTTACGAGGTTATCATTCCTCAGACTCATTCAGTTCCCCTCTGGCCATGTTCTGAGGCACCAGTGGGGGAGGGGCTGGAGTGCAGAGAGTGGGGGTAGAAGAGGAGGAAGGGACGGGGGAAGCCAGAGTCTACCAGGACTTGGAGGCTACATGGATGTCAGCACCTCTTTCACTTTGCTGGCTTGTAGCAGCCAGGACTGGGAGTTAGGAGCTGATTTATCCAACTGGTGCCAAGATTCTTGGGTTCTCAGAAGATGATGGTGGGGGCCTTAGAGTCCCCCAGAACACTAGAGAAGGGGAGAGTTGGGTGATGGGATATGAGAGACTTCAGCTTGGCCAGAGCCAGAGGGGTGCTGACACCTGTTAGTGTTCCTGTGCCTGGCCCTTCCCCAGGGTCAGGTGCTACCATTGAAGTGTTTTTCTTATGGGGAAGGTTGGAGCAGCGAGAGGACAGGAGTCAGCCCTGGGACTGGGACGCCAGTGAAAGGAGTTGGGAAAGGGGAAAGACTACTCCTACACGACCCTGGAGGAACAGCTTGGGAAAGGGCCTGTCCTGCGGCACCCATCATCGAACAGGACATCTTAGCAGGGCAGCCTGCTGCATCCCTACCCTGTCACCCCTGTCACTCCCTGTCAGGGAGGAGGGCTGCAAGGCCTGACCACCTTACCGTCTGTGGGGGGCTGCCCACGGTCATCTCCACATAGTAGCCCTGGCCGGACTTGCCCCTCAGGTTATCCACCATCTCCACAAAGCTGCCTCTCCGGCCAGGCTCCTCGGATTCCTCGTCAGTCTCCCGAGGCAGTCTCAGGCCCAGGGGTGGCCCTGCCAGGCCGCTGCGAAGGGGCAGCCGGATGCCGAGATGGGTGCCCTGGGCAGGTAGCATTCCCGAGCCCATCCATAGTAGGAGCCAGCGCAACGCCGGGGCCATGGTGAGCCCGGGCCTTGTGGCTCCGGTTGGCGACGGTCCCTGTTGTCTACCCCTATGTCTGGGTGGTGGTGGCTTCTCTCTCTCAGGAAAGCGGCCTTGGAGGCATCAGGACTGCATAGCCCGTAGGCCCCTCACTCAGATCCCGGTCCAGGCGGCGGGGAGCGGGCAGGAGAAATCCGCAGCGCACCGGAGGAGAGAACCGTAGCTTACTACATCTTGACGGCGGCCGCCAGCTTCAGCGGGGAGCTCGGGCCCCTCGGGGGGCTGGGAGGGGCGGGCATGGCGATTTGAGCCCGCAGCTTTCAGGGTCTTCCAGGTGGGGTCGGCAGCGAGAGGACGGACAGGGTTTCCCGGCTCCTGCGGCCGCGTCGGCTGCTCAGGCCACCATAATCCAGCTCCCGGTTTCCAGCACCCAGGAAGGCTGGGGAGGCGGAAAGACTTGTGGCGGTGGCTGTCAAAGCCAAAGGGTTTTTGCTTTTCCCTGGGATCGCTGGGAAGTGTAGTTTTCCCATGGCAGATAGCCCAGCTTCCGGGGCTGAGAGGGGTCTGGGATGCCCTCTGCCGAGATGGAGTTCACTCTGCAGGATCCTGGTGGGAGCGGGTTCCCAAAGTGCTGGCAGAGCAAGAAGAAACCAGTATTACACCTCTCATCTGCTAGTCCTTCTTTAATTATTTTATTAATTCATTCATTTTTTTGTTTCCTTCCTTCCTTTTTTTTTTTTTTTTTTGGATACAGGGTCCTATAAACACACCATTCAGTGTAGGCTAACTTTGTCTTTGATGCAATCCTCCTATCTCAGCCTCCCGAATCAGCATTGACTGAGTTCCCTCCGTATGCCAGGCACCAGGCACGTTACCTGGCATAGGGCAGAAAAAAGATACACAGATCCCAAAAGATTCCGCCAGGGAGAACTGTGATTTTTGCACAGTGTGGTGTTAAGAATTTGGGGTATAACACGGTTGGGGCATATGCCTTTAACCTGTGCAAAGGCAGGAGAATTTGCTGATTCAAGAGCAGTTTGGTCTGCGTAGTTAGTTCCAAGATATCCAAGACTACACAGAGAAACTCTACCCCCAAAAACAAACATACCAGGGTGGTGGTACACGCCTTGAATTCCACACTCAGAGGCTAAGGCAAGAGGATCTCTGTGAGTCTAGTCTACAAGTGAGTTCCAGGACAGCCAGAGCTATATAGAGAAATCCTGTCTTGGAAAACAAACAAACAAACAAAAACCCAAACCAAAGCAAACCAAAACAAAAAACGAAAAAGAAAAACAAAAAAATAGAATATATATATATGGGAACTGACTATAGAAGAGGTGGCATTTAATCTAAACCTTAAAATTGGAAGTATTTTCACAAGCAGAGATTGGAGGCGCAAGATTAAGGGCATGAGAGCGTGCCACAAACTCACCAGGTTCCAGCAGGGAGACCTGCAGCCTCTTTTCTCCAGAGCATCTGGCAGGAGGTGGCTGTCTCTTCCACATCTTTGTTTGTGCCTTTGACGGTTTCTTGCCATGAATCCTTATGACCCACCCGATCACTTCTCATCATCAATCAGACTAAGGATCAATTGCTTTGGAAAACTTTCCAATATTAGCTCTCCAAGACACTGGTTTTTTATCTTGGATCACTGATGACAACTTATGCTGGAGAGGTTGTGGGGGAAAGGATCTGCACTGCTGGTAGGAATGCAAACTGGTACAACCCCTTTAGATGTCAGTGTGACAATTTCTCAGAAAATTAGGAAACAACCTTCCTCAAGACCCGGTAATACCACTTTTGGGTATGTATCCAAAGGATGCTCAATCGTGCCACAAGGACATGTGCTCATAGCAGCATTGTTTGTCATAGCCAGAACCTGGAAACAACCTAAATGCCCCTTGATTGAAGAAGAATGGATAAGAAAAATGTGGTACATTTACACAATGGAGTCGTACACAGCAGAAAAAAATAGCGACATTTTGAATTTTGCAGGAAAATGGATGGAGCTAGGAAACATTATTTTGAGTGAGGTAACCCAGACACAGAAAGACAATTATCACATGTACTCATTCATAGGTGGTTTTTAAACATAAAGCAAAGCCAGCCTACAAACCACAATCCCAGAGAACCTAGACAACAATGAGGACACTAAGAGAGACTTACATAGATCTAATCTACATGGGAGGTAGAAAGTATAAAAAGACAAGATCTCCTGAGTAAATTGGGAGCATGGGCACCTTGGGGGAGGACTGCAGGGGGAGGAGAGAGGCAGGGAGGGGAGCAGAGAAAAATGTAGAGATCAATAAATATCAATAAAAAAGACAGCATTCATATCAGAGAGTAGATGCATTGTTCAATAACTGCCATTGGGACAATCAGCAATCCACTTGGAAGGAGAGGAATCCAAATCCACATCTCATCCAAAAATAAGCTTCAGATACACTAAAGAGCTTAACATTAAAATAGAACTAGGGAAAAAATAGAATATTTTCAGAGCCTTATGCTAAAGAAAGTCTCCTTAGGGTGACTGGAGAGATGGCTCAGAGGTTAAGAGCACTGGTTGTTCTTCCAGAGGTCCTGAGTTCAATTCCCAGATACCACATGCTGGCTCACAACCATCTATAATGAAATCTGAACTCTTCTGGCCTGAAGGCAATGTACCTTTTTTTAAAAAGGCATCCTTAATAAAACTTATGGAAAACAAAACAAAACAAAACAATTGGACGGGCTTCCCCTTAAATACGCAGCATGTCTGCAGACTCAAAAGCAGCGTCCTGGTTCTCCCACTTATCGGGGAAGCAGTCTCCTTACTTGACCTTCCTTTTTGTTTCAGAGTCCCTCGTTTGTGAACCAGGGTAACAGTGACCTGAGCCTTGTGGGGACACACACCTCTAATCTCAACACTTAGCAGGCTTCCCACTGTCCTAGGTTGGCCTGGTCTAGCTTGATCTGTGTACAAAGCAAGCCACAGACCAGCAAGAGCTATTTAGTGAGATCCTATGTCAGAAGAACAAAAGGAAAAACCTTAATGAAGTAATTTGTGTAAAGCACTTATGAAAGACCTCCAGAGCAGGGAGACTCTCACTCAAGTCTCGGGATAACACAACCCCCTAGGAACTCACAAGAGACAGTCCTTGCTACAATTACATGAGGTTTATTGACAGGTCAGGAACCAGTGCACTGGGGCCGAAACTCATTTCCCACGCAGGGGTAGAAGGTTCAACCCCAAGTAGCTGGGAGAAGGGGTATTTAAGGGGAGAAACCATCCAAAGAGGGTAGGGAGGGCGTCATTGGAAAATTCTGAAAATACCAGTGATCATTGAAAAATTCCAAAAATACCAGTGATAATCACAAGGGGGTAACTCCCTGTTTCTCCAGATTATAATCTAACTTTATCTTCAGATAATTCCTGAAACAGAGTCACTGAACCACTTAATCTAGATTTTTTGATTCTTCTCTCCCTGCTTAGATTTTTGGCTCTATTTTTTCTGCAAGAAGGGGGTCTGGATTTATCCAGGTCTTTCACTTAGAATGGGGTGTGGCATGCTGTGAACACTCAGTGAAGACTAGCTGTCGATGGTATTACCACAACTCCCGAGCGGAAAAAAGGGACATTTAAAAAGATAAAACACAAGCCACGTGTTAGGAATCATTTGCTACACTATGGGGAGACAAAGGGTTAATGGCTACAATACACAAGGAACCACCACAAATCAATGAAACTGTCCAAACAATATAGAGGATATAAAGAATATAGAGAAGTAGTTCACAGAAGAAATTCAATGGGCAATATTCATATATTACAAACTTTACTAATAGTGAGGAAATGTAAATTGAAGCCCATCGCTAGCTAGTGTGACAGAATACACTTTGGAGGTAGAGGCAGGAAGATGGGGAGTTCAGGACCAACCTGGGCCAGAGATGGCTCCGTAGTTAAGAGCATTCACTGCTCTTGCAGAGGACAGGAGTTCAATTCCCAGCTCCCATATCAGGCAGATCCCAGCTCCCTGTAACCCCAGCCCCTGGGCTATCCAGCACTCTGGCCTTCATGGGCAACTTTATTCACTTGTACAAACCCACAAACAGACCACACACATGCACATAATTAAAAAGAAAAAAGAAGGGCATGGTGATGCTCTCTTTTAATCCCAGCACTCGAGGAGGCAGAGGCAGGTGGATCTCTGTGAGTTCGAGGCCAGCCTGGTCTACAGAGTGAGTTCCAGGACAGCCAGGGCAATCAAAAATCAAAAATAAAAAAAATAACAAAACAGAACTCCTAGCCTAACCCAACCAATCAACCAAGGAAAATCCCAATAATATTTAAGTGTCATGTAGTTTACCCCTTTCTTCCTCCTCTTCCCTCTCCCCTCCCTTCCTTTATTACTGGTAATATGTTGGTGAAGGTTAGACTGTAATCCCCCTCCCCCCGACAAGATTTCTTTATGTAACACCCCAGGCTGTCCTGGAACTTACTTTGTAGACGAGGCTAGCCTGGAACTCATAGAGATCTGCCTGCCTCAGCCTGCCTTCCCGCCATCCCATCAACCCCCCATCCCCTACTGGGATTAAAGGCAAGTGCCACCACCATTCAGCTTTAGACGGTAAATTAAAAAAAAATATTTTGGTAGTGATTTGGTGACATCTGTTCAAATAAAAAAAAATCAGCTGGTCCTGCAATCCCAGCTCCTGTCCCCACAAAAAAAAAAAAAGTGGAAAAGAGGCTGGAGAGATTGGAGAGATGATTCAGCATGGTTAAGGGTGGATATTCTTTGGGTAGTAACGCGCACACCTTTAATCCCAGCATTCGGGAGGCAAAGGCACGTGGATCTCTGAGTTCAAGACCAGGCTGGTGTACAGAGTGAGTTCCAGGACAGCTAGGGCTACAGAAAGAAACCCTCTGGGGATGGGGTGGTGGTGGTGCATATGGCTCTTGGTGTGGTGGCACATACCTATTCTTTTTTCTTGTTTTTCGAGACAAGGTTTCTTTGTGTCCTAGAACTCTCTCTGTAGACCAGGCAGGTCTCGCACTCACAGACATCTGCCTGTCTCTGCCTCTCAAGCGCTGGGATTAAAGGTAGTTGCCGCTACTAGGCGGTGGTGACACTACCTTTAATCCCAGAATGTAAGCCGGGTGTTGGTGGCGCACGCCTTTAATCCCAGCACTAGGGAGGCAGAGGCAGGCGGATCTCTGTGAGTTCGAGACCAGCCTGGTCTACAGAGCTAGTTCCAGGGCAGGCTCCAAAGCCACAGAGAAACCCTGTCTTGAAAAGCCAAAAAAAAAAAAAAAATCCCAGAATGTAGAGGCAAGCAGACATGTTTAAATTTGGTGTCAGCCGTGTTTACATAGCGAGTTCTAGGCCAGTTAGGAACATATAGTGAGACCCTGCTTAAAATAAACAAAGAAAAGGAAAGAAATGGAAAGACAGGACCCGGTTATTCTTTTTTTTTTCTTGTTTTTTTGAGACAGGGTTTCTCTGTGGTTTTGGAGCCTGTCCCGGAACTAGCTCTTGTAGACCAGGCTGGTCTCGAACTCACAGAGATCTGCCTGCCTCTGCCTCCCAAGTGCTGGGATTAAAGGCATGCGCCACCACCGCCTGGCTGGACCAGGTTATTCTTGCAAAGGACCCAGTGCCCAGCATTCACTTCAGACAACTGACTCTAACTCCAGGTTCTGAGAATATGAGGCTTATGACCTCTGAGAGCACCTGAAATCACATGCAAAAAAATAATTTTTTTCTTTTGAATTTTTCAAGACAGGGTTTCTCTGTGTAGCCCTAGCTGTCCTGGGACTAACTCTGTAGACCAGGTTGGCCTCAAACTCACAGAGATCCATCTACCTGCCTCTGCCTCCTGAGTGTTGGGATTAAAGATGTGTGTTGCCACCACCCTAGAAAAACGTTTTAAAGAACAACAGTTAGGAGGGCTTTTGGTGTACCTCAGGCTGGCCTGGAACATAACTTTTCTTTCTTCTTCTTCTTCTTCTTATTTATTTATTTATTTATTTAATCAAAAACACTTTATTTAAATCAAACAGATAAATGATACATAGCATAATAGGCATTCAACACACATATAGAACCATAGCACTAAGAAGGCCAGAGTATGACCTGAACGCAGGGCCTACCTAGGCTACATTTGTAAACACTAGATCAATATAGAGATATATTTATGCAATTATCTAGTATATCATAAAAACTTAGTCAATTAAATGAGGGAAGTACCTGAGGAATTGGTAACTGTTGCCCAAATTCCAGTCAACACATCAATTTCTAGCCTTTAAGGGACAAAGGAGAGTCACAGAAAATGTTTGGCCATCATGGTAACAAGAGTTGGAACCACTGTCAAAGAAAGCAAACGGATCCAGATGGGCTGATGGTGAGCACCTGTAACCCTACACTCTGGAAACAGGACTGAGAAGTTCCAGGAGTCTCAGGACAGCAATTTTCAGTTAAAAAACTAAAGAAATAAAAGCTCAGCCAGGACACATTAACTTGGCAGTGGAACTAACTTCTATTGCTCCAGTGAGCTGCTGAACTTGGCAAACCAACCCCAGGATATGACCTGCAGTCCTTAGGAAAAAGCAACCATTACCCCAACACCACACATATAGAAATGCCATGGTTCTTGTATTTGAGTGTTTTGCCTGCAGGTATGTCTGTGCACCATATGTGTGTTTGGTGCCAGTGGAGGCCAGAAGAGAGCGCCAGATCCTCTGGAACTGGAGTTACAACCAGCTGTGTACTGCCACGCGGATGCTGGGAATCAAGCTCTGGTCCTCTGAAAGCGCAGTGTGGATAACTGCTGAATTCTCTCTCCAGCATATACCCCAAGTTCGGGTACAGGATGCTATGAGCAATGTTTAGTTAGGTCTGTGGTGATGGTCTGACAACCTTGGGCATCCCTTCCAAGTCTGGTCTGTTGGTTTCTTGGGGACATTTATTTATTTATTCATTTATTCATTCATTCATTCATTCATTCATTTATTTATTTAGTATACAATGTTCTGTCTGTATGCCTACAGGCCAGAAGAGGGCGCCAGACCTCATTACAGATGGTTGTGAGCCACCATGTGGTTGCTGGGAATTGAACTCAGGACCTTTGGAAGAGCAGGCAATGCTCTTAACCACTCTCCAGTTCCCCCTTGGGGACATTTTTAAAGATGGTGATGAGGAGGACGGGGATGTTTTTCATCTGTGGTGAGAATAAAGGTCGGAGGGCAGCAGAAAGATTTGAAATTAAACATGGGAAACACCTCCTGCTGTCTGGATTCATGGTAACAACATCCTCAAGTTCCTCCTTGTAGGATTAGCCTCTAGTGGCAAGGGACAAGTTTTGAAAGTTAGCAGTAGGGATGGAGAAGTGGACCAAGATTTGGTTCCTAGCACCCACAAGGTGGCGCACAATGGCTTATAACTCCAGTTCCAGAGGCTACAAGGCCCTCTTCTGGCCTCAGCGGGCACCAGGCCTCCTGCACCACCAGACACATGTAGACCAATCACTTATATTCTCTCTCTCTCTCTCTCTCTCTCTCTCTCTCTCTCTCTCTCTCTCTCTCTCTCTCTCTCTCTCTCTCTCTCTCTCTCTCTCTCTCTTTCTCTCCCCCCCTCCCTCCCTCCCCCTCCCTCCCCCCCCTCCCCTCAAACTCGTAGAGTCTCTGTATCCCGAGTGCTCTGCCTAAATGCTTGTGCTACCAGGCCCTCAGGCCCGGCACAACCATACACATTAGAAGGAAAGAGTAACCAGCTCTTTTAACACCAAACCATCTCTCCAGTCCATTCATAGTCAGTGAGGTGACTATTGGTAATCACTGTTGTTCACCTAATTCTGCTCACACTTTATAAAAAGATGGTCTTTAAATGATGGATAATTAACATTGCTATTAGTATTATGAATGCTCCCTTTCTACCGCGGAAAAAATTCTCTTATCTACTTTCAGATCTCTGAATGTCGATTTAACCCCTTGGTGATGGTGGTGGGCTCATCCACTATCTTGAACTAAAACTTCCATGAAGCAACGGGCAAAACCTCCGTGAGCTGACGGGACATCCAACCAATCCAATGGCAGTGCTCTTAGTCAGCGACCTATTGGCTCTTTGTAGAGGCGGGACTCTCAGTTGCTAGGCTGGTGCCTTTCCGGAAGTGGTTGCTGGTCGCTGCAGGGCAACACCCCGGCGTCCCTGGAAGCGGGGAGCCGGACACCCCGGCGTCCCTGGAAGTGGGGCTCCGGGGTGGTGCTGGGGAGGCGGCGCAGAGCCATCGCCCAGGGAACCCCGGGTTGGGGACAGGTGAGACCTTCTCGGAGCCTGGGTTGGTGGCGTGGCGGGCAAGGAGTTTGCAGGGAGCTGAGGCGCTGCGAGGTGTTGATGCGCGGGAACTGAGGTGGGAGAGGAGAGCCCTTGGGCGTGCGCGGCCTGGCTTTCTAACCTCTCCTGAAAATACCCCCCCCCCCGCACCCCCACCCCGCTTCTCCTCTTGTAACCCACAACTGGGCTATTCCAAGCTCAATCAAGCTCTTGGCATCTTTTGGCCAGATGGGCAAGAGGCGAAGTTTTAGGTTTTCTTTGCACTGATTTAGGAATCTCCTCCCGAAACCGCTGCCCTCTTCTTGGCCTCGGTGACATGCTCCCGTGCGTGTGCCAGCTCAGCCCTCTGCAGGCCCCTGCTTGCTTCTCATAGGACTTCAGCTTTGGGGATTGATTGCACCCAGAGCTTCAGTTACCGGCTGCTCAGCGAAGTACTTGCTGCCCGGCCTGATACCTCCTTCTCGAGCTTAGATCTGCTTATGGATCGTCTCCAACCTTCTCTGTCGCGTGTTTCTTGTTCTCAGTGGAGAGCTTTTCCAGTTATTTAGGCCAGTCTACGTTGGGAATTCATTCTAGTGTCGGCAGCACGCAACTGTTTGTCATGTCTCGGATTTTAGGCAGTCTGCTGTGGGGTTGCTTCATGGCGAAGGCCTAAAATCACAACGCACCGGCTGAAATCCTCTTTGCTTTTTCTCTCTTCTCTCCTTTCACCTAGACCGCAAGATCTGCGTTCTCCTGTACTCCGGATTGGTCCCTTCTTTTCGTTTAGGTAGCCACTGATGGTTCATAATTTCTCGGTTGTGCCTCTGCTCTTGTCCCTCTCTGATTAGTTCCTTTGCAGCCATCAGACACCTTTCTCGACTGTAAATCTCATCACTTCGGCCTCCTTTATGAAATTCTTCTGACAGCCCTTTATGAAGCCCTGCATATAGTTTCAGCCCTCCCAAGGCCGGCTGTCGGAGCTGCTCCTTGCCTTCCATTCTAGCAGTCTATTTCAAAAGTGGGGAGGCTGGGCGTCGGTGGCCCCTAGTCTCCACCCCTTCCCACCAAGCCACTTTGCTCTTGTTCTTGGTGTTCCTTCTTTAAATTCCCTTGCTTTGGGGGCTGGTAAGCTCAGATGGTAGAGTTTTCTCTGTAAGCATGTCTTGTGAAAGCCAGGCATGGTGGTTCATGCTGTAACCTCAGTGCTAGAGATATAGAGACAGGTGGATCCCTGGCACTGGAGTTACAGGTGGTTGTGAGCTGAGAACTGGTATTAGGTCCTTTGGAAGGGCACCAAGTGCCCTTAACTGCTGAGCCATCTTGGCAGCCCCAGCCCCTCTGATTTTATCCCTTCTCTTCTGGCCTCCTTTTTCAGTCTGTTCTGGAAACGTGCAGTTCTCTTTGACAGAGGCCAGATCTTCGGTATGGCTTTGCCCTTTCCCTCCTCCCCAGCAACATCTCTGTTACTTTCGTGCTCGGACACAGAGCTTGTATGTGTGCTGCTGCTACTATGTTAGAACTTGTTTCCTTCTGTCAGTAAATACCCGTTCTTCCTCCAGGTCTCGGTGTCGGCACCATTAATCAGGCTCGGGCTCAGGCTCATATCTTAATTCATATGAAATAATACTCTTTTATGTTTTCTTTGTGTGTGTGTGTGTGTGTGTGTGTGTGTGTACAACTTGAAGTGTTTCCTTCCACCAAGTGCTTCTTGGGGATCAAACAGGTTGTTAGGCTAGGCTTGGTGGCAAGTATCAAGTGGTACTTGCTGGCCTCCTCCCCCATCTTCTCTCTCTCTCTCTCTCTCTCTTTCTCTCTCTTTTCTTTCTTTTTCTTTGGTTTTGTTTTGTTTTTTGAGACAGGGTTTCTCTGTAGCTTTGGACCCTGTCCTGGAAACTAGCTCTTGTAGACCAGGCTGGCCTCTAACTCCCAGAGATCCTCCTGCCTCTGCCTCCCAAGTGCTAGGATTCAAGGTGTGTGCCACTACCACCTGCCTGGCTTCTTTCTTTCTCTTTTTCTTTTGAGAGAGGGCCTTAAAATAGCCTTGGCTGTCCTTGAGCTCCCCTGGCTGAGGTGAACTTGGGATTCTGCTCGCACCTCCCTTGTGCTGAGATGGTGGGCCTGCCTAGTTCAGTTTTGGAACTCTTTTTTTTTTTTTAAGATTTATTTATTAATTATGTATACAGTGTTCTACCTGTGTGCATACCTGCACCCCAGAAGAGGGCACCAGATCTCATTGTAGATGGTTGTGAGCCACCATGTGGTTGCTGGGAATTGAACTCAGGACCTCTGGAAGAATAGTCAGTGTTCTTAACCGCTGAGCCATCTCTCCAGCCCCAGTTTTGGAACTCTTATCTGGGACTGTCTGACTTAGCAGCAGTTGCTGGGGAGGAGTGATGGCAGAATCTGTTTACTGCCACGCAAGTCCAGTGCCTAGAGGGAAACTTGATAAGTGCTCCACAGAAGGTTTTCCATCTCAAAAGTGACCTCCGTGAGCTCTCAGGGAGGTGTGCGTTCTTTGTGCACACCTTCCCTGCCTCACTTCTCTGTGCCCTCCTGCTTTGGCCTCTCCTTGCCACATTTCTCTGACGCCGGGAAAGGTATAGTACAGCCCAAACAGATTCCTGGCAGACTTGTCTGAAATTTGGAAAATCCATGGATTCAGATTTTTCAGTTTCCTCCTGGCCTGTAGGTAATTAAATATAGATAATTCTGTTTATAGTCAGTTGTCCCCGGCTTGCTTTCTGTTGTGAAAAACACCAACAACAAAGCCTCTTGGGGGGAAAAGGGTTTCTCTTGCCTTACAGCATACAGTGCATCATGAAGGGACATCAGGGGAGGAACTCAAGCAGGAACAGAGGCAGGGACCATGGAGGAGCAACGCTTGCTTTCCTGGCTCACTCTTCATGGCTTGCTCAGCTCAGCTACTGCTGTTTCCTTTCTTTCTCTCGTTCTTTCTTTTTTACATTTTTTTTTTAGGGTGTCTCTATGTAGCCCTGGCTGTTCTGAAACACCCCACGCAGACCAGGCTCCACCTGCCTATGCCTCCCTGGTGCCTATAGTAGAGGTATGTGCCACTACACCTGGCTTCAGCTACTTTTCTTATCCAACCCAGGACCCTGTGACCAGGGCTGGTACAGAACACAGTGGCCTGAGCCTTCCCACATCCATCATCAATCAAGACAATGCCCTGCAGACATGCCCACAGGCCAGTCTGATGGAAGCAGCTCCTCAGCCGAGGGGCCTTCTTCCCCGAGGACTCTAGTTTGTGTCCAGTTGACAAAACCTAAACTGCATTTGAAGCTTGTTTGCTCTTCCCTCTGTGGACGTCAGTTATTCCAGGTTGTTGATCTCTGCAGATGGGAGGTAGGGATAAGTCACACTTCTCAGACGCAGAATCTCTGAGCTTGTGTGACAGGGTCAGTACAGTGCTCGCGAGGCTGTGTCTGAGAAGCGCTTCTTCACCTGGTGTTTGGGTCATTGTCCTCTGTCTGTGGCCCCTTCCTTTTCTCTTCCCCTCTTTCCAATTAAGAGGATTAACGGACTCAGGTGGCCCCATTTGTGCCCTGCTTTCTGTCCATCTCTGTCCTTTTCAGTGTGAGTGGCAGTCAGACCCTTCCCGTTTCTGATTCAGAGCAGTGGCATGGGTGTAGTGTCTGGAGGGTGGTCTGACTTCTGAGGTGGGGAGCATTTTCTCTCAGCTTGCAGGGAAATCCCCTCCCCCCATTTTTTTTCATTGCTTAGAGGGGGCATGGTGGGAACGAGAAGGGCAGAGTCTGGTTCTCTTGGGGATCTGGTGGACTGAAGAAGAGATCAGTGTCGTGATCACAGAAGGCCACAGTCATAGGTCTTGATGGATTGTCTGTTGCTTATCAGAGGAACATCTCTAAGGATCTGGGATAGGTGCAGAGTTGCCAGGTTCCGCCATTCCTGATCATTCCGCTCCAGGCCTGGCCACTTTGACCTTTCTAGTGGGCAGAGGGGAAAGAGGAGCGTCTTTGCTGTCACAGGAGGACTTTGTATGCTCGTTGTCCCAGGTGCAATAGTCAGGTTTCTGAAGGAGTGGGCAGGAGAGGCCAGGCCCTGCTGTGCTGGTCACACCCTGGATGGCTGACTCAGGTGGGGAGGGCTGTGACAGCCTGTTTGTTTCTGCTTTGTTAGTTTTCAGTGTGTGAGCTGCTGTGGGGAAGGTTGATAGAACTGTGGGGTCCAGAGCTAGAGGTGAGACCAGGGCCAGGAGGAAAGGACCAGTCCCAGCCTTGTATGAGGATCTCCAGCACTGTCAACATGCAAACTAAGTAACATACGGTATACGTAGAGAACAACTCTAGTTGTCAGTCAAGAACTTGGTGCCGCTGCATCTCTGGCCTGGAAACCTTGGCTTCAAAGTAAGCGCCTGTCATAGTCAGCTTGAACTGATAAATGGAGGCTTAAACAATAGGGATCCAGGCTGGAGAGATGCTCAGAGGTTAAGAGCACCAACTGCTCTTCCAAAGGTCCTGAGTTCAATTCCCAGCAACCACATGATGGCGCACAACCATCTGTAATGAGATGTGGTGCCCTCTTCTGCAGATATACATGCAGGTGGAACACTGGATACATAATAAATAAATAAATCTTAAAAAAATTACGAAACCAAACCAAACAACAGCTGGAAGTCACAGATCAAGATCCTCCCTAACCCCTGCCTTGCACACGGCTACCATCTTGCTTTGTCTTCATGTGATGGAGTGAGAACTCTGATTTCTCCTTCTTTGCTTAGAACAGTAATCCTGTCAGGTCAGGGCCCCATCCTTGTGCCCTCATTTTAATGTTGATTATGTCTTAATAATACTACCTTTTTTTTAAAAGATTTTTTTAAATTTAATTTATTTATTTTTGGTTTTTTGAGACAGGGTTTTTCTGTAGCTTTGGAGCCTGTCTTGGAACTGGCTCTTACAGACCAGGCTGGTCTGGAACTCACAGAGATCCACCTGCCTCTGCCTCCTGAGTGCTGGGATTAAAGGTGTGCAGCACCACCGCCTGGCAAGATTATTTATTTATTAAGTATGCAGTGGTCTGTCTGCATGTCTGCCTTCAGTCCAGAAGAGGCCACCTGATCTCATTACAGATGCTTGTGAGCCATCATGTGGTTGCTGGGAATTAAACTCAGGACCTTTGGAAGAGCAGGCAGTGCTTTTAACCTCTGAGCCATCTCTCCAGCCCTGACACTACTTCTTATAAAGTCAGATCATAGTGTTTTGGAAGGACACAGCCCAACCCATCAGGGCTCGTCTCTTCCCTTCCTCCTCCGTGCTCCCATTAAGCCTAATAGCCATGTCTTTGTCTGTTTTCTACTCTGCTTCTTGCTCCCTAGTTTAAGCCCTTGTTAACTTTCACTGGGACAGAAGCCTCCTCAAATGCCCTTCTTGACACCAGTTTCTTATTTCTCCAATTCAGCCGTGCCAGTCTTAAATAAAAGGCCCCTCATGTCATTTTTTTCCCCCCAAAGTTCTCAGTGATATTCCTTTCATACAGGGCATGAGACTTTCCATGTCCAGCCCCTGCCATGCATGCTATGGTTCCATGCTTGAGAGCCTGCAAGCATTGTCTGGGGTGCTTTCCTCCTCCTTCAGTGGGAACTGTCCTCATCTTAATGCTTTCAGAGCAGGTGCTGACGTCACATTGACTTCTGGCCCTGGATAGCATGCACAGAGGCATCACTGACGGGTGTGTGTTTTCGGTGTCACTGGGGTTTTCTGACATATACAACAGTTTGGGGTATTCTTGGGAGGGATACAAAGTTAAACTCCTCAAAGGTTTATTTTTTTTTTAAATATTTATTTATTTATTATGTATACAATATTTTGTCTGTATGCCTTCAGGCCAGAAGTGGACACCAGACCCCATTACAGATGGTTGTGAGCCACCATGTGGTTGCTGGGAATTGAACTCAGGACCTTTGGAAGCGCAGGCAATGCTCTTAACCTCTGAGCCATCTCTCCAGCCCCTCAAAGGTTTATTTTTGTGTTATGTATATGAATAGTGTTGGCCTGCATTTATGTACGTGTGTTCTGTGTGTCCCTGATGCAGGCAGAGACCAGAAGATGGTGTCAGATTCCCTGGCACTGGAGCTACAGAAGGCTGTGAGCCACCACGTGGGTGCTGGGGAATTGAACCTAGGTCTTCTGGAAGAGTAGCCAGTGCTTTTAACCACTGAACTATCTCTCCAGTCCTCAAGATAAACACGTTAGAGAGCTAGTCTTGAAGATCGCTCACTCGTGGTGCATTGTGTGTCCTCTACTAACCTTGGGCGGGACCAAGTCAGGGAGGTGACCTAGGCCCAGAGTTTGTGGAACTCTGAGCTGCAGGCAGGCTCCTTAGCCATGCTGGTTTTCAGGGTCTGCTGTGGCCTAGATGCTGTGACCTAACTCAATCTTTCCTTTCCAGGCCAGCTCACTGATTTTCTCTTTGGATAGGGTGGCTGGGATCTAGATAGCTTCGCCAGGCTGAATCATGGCTAGACGACCCTTCGTCTTAGGTGACCAGTTGATTCTGGAGGAAGATTCTGATGAGACCTATGTCCCTAGTGAGCAAGGTAAGAAGCTTTGGTGGGTTGTGATCGTCCTCTGAGGGCAGACATTATATTTGATTTTACTTAAACAATTTTTAAAAAATTAACTTAGGTGTATGGGTGTTTCGCCTGCCATGCATGTTTGCTGCATGTGTGCAATGCCGGCAGAGGCCAGAAGAGGGCATCAG
Organism: Microtus oregoni; assembly: GCF_018167655.1. Classification (NCBI taxonomy): domain Eukaryota; kingdom Metazoa; phylum Chordata; class Mammalia; order Rodentia; family Cricetidae; genus Microtus; species Microtus oregoni. The sequence goes on along the minus strand of NW_024543831.1, from coordinate 2,617,970 downwards.
ATTCCCAGGAACTGGAGTTACAGATGGTTATTAGCCACCACATAGGTGCTGGGAACTGAATCTGGGTCCTCTGCAAGAGCAGCCAGTGCTTTTTTTTTTTTTTTTTTTTTTTTTTTGGTTTTTCGAGACAGGGTTTCTCTGTGGCTTTGGAGCCTGTCCAGAAACTAGCTCTGTAGACCAGGCTCGTCTCGAACTCACAGAGATCCGCCTGCCTCTGCCTCCCGAGTGCTGGGATTAAAGGCGTGCGCCACCATCTCCAGGCACAGCCAGTGCTCTTAACCACTAAGCCTAACCCCCTGGTTTGCTTTTGTTCTTCAAATACGGTGTTAGGTCATGCTCAGGGCTGCTCAGTATATTTGGGTTAAATCAGAGGATGACAAACTATAGTCTTTGGGCCCAAGTTGGAAAATTTGCTTGTTTTGTACAAGAGCTAGTCAGGCCCTAAAGCTGCAGAGAAACCCTGTCTCGAAAAACCAAATTATTGGCAGACAGCCATGCTTATTTCTATGTCCTCTGTGATTGTCTTGTCTTCATGCTATGATAGCCATGTCAAATAATTGTGACAGATTTATAACCTCCAAAGTTTACAGTATTTACTATCTGGCCCTTTATAGAAAATGTTTGTTGACCTTGGAGAACATACTGGTTTTAATGAGATAGTGTAGGGGATATTGTGAAATATGACATGTTAATAATTTCTTTAGAACGAGCTAAGGCTGGCATGTTGACATTCCCTGCAATCTCAGCATTTAAGGGGCTAAGGCAGGAGGATTGCTACAAGTTAAAGGCCAGGACTACGGAATGAGAGTGAGGCCAACTTGAGCAACATAGTCTCAAACACAACAACAAAAGCAACAAGGTTGTGGCTCAGTTGGTGGAGTGCTTGCCTAGCATGTATGAAGCCCTGGGTTCAGTTTTGGCATCTCTTAAATCCGGATATGAAGGTACAGCTCTCAGGAAGAGCGTGTGTGTGTGTGTGTGTGTGTGTGTGTGTGTGTATGTGTGTGTGTGTGTGTGTGTGTGTGCGCGTGCGCGCACGCGCGCGCGCAGGACAGTAAGGAAGGATCTACAGTTCGCTGCCATGTCACTAGGTGGTGAGTTTAAGGTCCTCTATAAAAAAAATAGCAAAAAGAAAAACAAAGTAGCATTATTAATTTATGTTTCTTTGTTCTAGTCTTTGTTTTAAAAACTTCGTATTAATTTCCCTTTCAAACTGCACTGCAAGCCGAGTATAGTGGTGTATGCCTTTACCTTTAATCCCAGTGCTTGGGAGGCAGAGGGAGGATCTCTGAATGAGGATCTCTGAATTCTAGACCAGGCTGGTCCACGAAGTGGGTTCCAGGCCAGATAAGGCTACATAGTGAAACCCTCTCTCAAGCAATCACAACAAAACCCAAAAAGCAACCCCACAGTAGCCCATGAGTCAGGTCCTGTCCTTGTCCCCGCCTGTGAGAGAGGTTCAGGGAGGTTCCTGTAGCTCCACACTGTGCTGAGTGGCAGAGCCGGGCCTTTCCACCCTGAAGTGCTTTGCTGTTCGGGATTGAACTTTGCTCTGACATTAGGAAGAGTTGTGGACATAGACAAAAGTTATGCCTCTGGCTCAGGTAGTTGGTGGATCTGGTAGAGAAGGCTAAGAATACGTGCCCCCTGTGAGTCTAGGATCCCACTTACCTTGTGATGTGCTTCTAGCCTAGTGTGTTTGCTGATTACCACGTAGACGTTCTAATACTGAATATATTCTTCATTTCTATTTGTTAATTAGTTTTTTAAGCATTTACTTGCTGGAGGGTGGCATGGTGTGCACATCGTGGTAAACCTGTGGAGGTCAGAGGGCAGCTTCTCTTCACCCACCATGTGGATTTCGGGAGTTAGACTCAGGTCTTCAGGATCGGTGGCCAGCACCTTTACCTGCTGAATTATCTTGCGCCAGTATTTTTTTTTAATTAATTAATTTATTTATTAAAGATTTCTGCCTCCTCCCCGCCACCGCCTCCCCTTTGCGCCAATATTTTTTTGAGATCCAATTTATAACAGTCCTGCTTCAGACTCCCAAGTGCTGGGATTACCGATATGAGTCACCGTCCAGCTGTGCTTTTGTTGTTCATGTTCTGGTACTAGTGATCGAACCCAGATGCAAAACCCCAGACTTGGAATTAAAAAATAATTCTTTGTGGATTGTTTGTTTATTTTTGTGTGTTTTCTCTGAGTATATGTCTCTGTACCATGTGTGTGTCTGGTGCCCACCGACCCCTCAAACTGGAGTCACGGACAGTTGTAATTCTCCGTGTGGGTGCAGTGAATTGAACCCTGGTCCTCTGGAAGAGCAGCCAGTGCTCTTAACCGCTGAGCCGTCTTTCCAGCTCAGATTTTGTAATTTTATGTTGTCTATCAGTCTGATGGTGAATAGCCTCTGAGTTCTGTTTGTGTCATGGTTAGAAAAGCCTTCTCCACCAAAAGGAGAACTGATTTCTCTCATGTTCCTACGCCACTAATGGGATGGCTCATCTCCCTTCTGGCTTGCTGCTGCTGTGTGCATTTGGGTCTGTCTCTAGCCACATGTCGGTGCCACTCCGAGGCTCTGTCGGATTGTAATACCGAGTGGGGCTAAAGCACCCTTGCTGCAATGTTTCCAGTTTTCTTAGCCAGGCTGTTGTTTTGTTGCCCCATGACTAGGATTATCTATCAGTTCTGGGTAGGGCAGTGTGGGGGGAGCATTGATACCTGGACGTGGAGATGAATATTGGATTGGTTTAGGGGGGGACTGTCATCTTTGTAAAGTGTAAATGTCATATTCCTGTCCACACATCTTTTTTTTGTGTTATTCTTGAATGACTTAAATTTGCTTTGTCTTTGCATTTATTTGTCATATGCATGTATGCTACGTATAGCATGCGTTGTGAAGTCAGAGGGCAACTTGAAGGAGTCAGTTCTTCCCTTCTACCGTGTTAGGCTCTAGGACTGAACTCTGGTCATCAGGCTTGACTGCAGATGTCTTTACCTGATGAGCCATCTTGCTGGCTGACTTCATGGTTTTTTTTTTTTAAAGATTTATTTATTTATTATGTATACAGTATTCTGTCTGCATGTATGCCTGTAGGCCAAAAGAGGGCACCAGGTTTCATTATGGATGGTTGTGAGTCACCATGTTGTTGCTAAGAATTGAACTCAGGACCTCTAGAAGAACAGCTAATGCCCTTAACCTCTGAGCCATCTCTCCAGGCCCTGTCTTCATTTTTTATTTTATTTTACTCTTTTTTTTTTTTGAGACAGGATTTCTTGGTAGCTTTGGAGCCTGTCCTGGAACTAGCTCTGTAGACCAGGCTGGCCTCGAACTCACAGAGATCTGCCTGCCTCTGCCTCCCGAGTTCTGGGATTAAAGGCGTGCGCCACCACTGCTCAGCTCTTTCCTTTTTTCTTTCCTTTTTTTTTTGAGGCAGAGTCTCAATCTCTTGCTTAAACTGTGTATATATGAGTAAATGCATCCCTCCCTCCCTACGTCCTTCCCTACGTCCCTCCCTCCCTCCCTCCCTCTCTCCCTCCCTCCCTCTCTCCCTCCCTCCCTCCCTCTCTCCCTCTCTCCCTATGTCCTTCCCTACGTCCCTCCCTCCCTTGCCTGGCTGGCCTCACTTTCACTGTGTGAACTGCTAATGCTGTGCCTCCCTCTCCTAAGTGCTGGGATTGCAGATGTGGACCATCACACATTGCTTCATTGTTCTTGAAATTCAAGTTGTATATCCCTCACCTCTTTCAAATCTCAAAATGCTCCAGAATCTGCCTTTTGGATGAGACATTTCTGATGAGGGTGTGACCTCTAAAGTCCATGCAAACACTCTAAGACTGGAAAGGGATTGAAACCTGTAGCATGTCTGGTCCTCAGCACTTTGGGGAAAGGATGCTTGATTTCTATCTTATTCTATACTCCTGGCTGTCCTGGAACTTGCTATGTAGACCAGGCTGGCCTAGAACTTGCAGAGATCCTCCTGTTTCTGTGTCCTGAATGCTGGGATTTATTTTTCTTATTTTTTTACATGGGATCTTGCTATGTAGGTCAGGTTGGCCTTAGACTGGCAATGATCCTGCTGCCTCCTCCTCTGGAGCATCAGGGGCACAGGCATGTGCTACCTTGCCTGATTTTCATAAAGGTTTTTCTAGGGCTTTTTCTTTTTTATAAAAACTTTTTTTTGCCAAAGTCTAGTGTCTGGTACCCCAGCCTGAGCCATACTACCTCTCTGCCTCCGTGCTTCCTGCGCAGCTCTCTGTTCTTGTTTCTGCATTGTCTGGTCTGTGTCCCACCTAGGGGTGATCTTACAGGGAGAAATTGGTTGTTTCCAGGCTGGATTCAATGCCCTTCCACATAGTCAGTATCCTTGGTGAGGTTTCACAGATTTTTGTGACATGGCTCTCCCACCTTGCCAGTTGAGTTGGGCCATTATGTTGGTTTCTGGCAGTCCCCAGATGGGCTAAGTTATATCTTTCCTTAGGTCTATTGTGCTGGCTCTGTTGTGCAGAACTACAAAAGGCAAAGTTATGTAATAAGTCATTCTCTGGCCAGTTAAGTGTCAGCTGGCCCTTTGGAAAAAATGTTATCTCCTAGTCCCCAGGTATGTCACCCTCAGTTTCTCCACGGAGATGCCTTGTATTGGTGCCATCTGTCTGGCCTGGACTAGACTCAAGCCTGGTGTTTATTATTCCGGTGGCCACTGGTGACATGTTCCAATGGACGCCTCACCTACCCTTTTCCCCAAAGATGAGATTGCTCTTAGTATCATAGTACATAGTCTCTTCTACCCTCCAGATCGCTGGCAAAGGGCTCTCCTAACTGATTCAGGGAGTAGAGCAGAGTGGAGTCCAGAATATATGGTGCAATTGAGTGAGAGGCTATCGCCTTTCAGAAGAGGGGTCCACTGGAGGGGGAAGAGGCCACCTGAGTATCATCTACTTTCTCAGCTGAGCACCTTCCTGTCCCTCAGAGAACCAGGCCCTGCCTTCTCTCTGCTACCGTGTCACACGGTACAAGCCATCGTCACAACACACACTATCTATTTCATGTTCTGTGTGTTTACAAGGTCCTTCAAGAGCTCAGTCATATGTAGTTGATACTCACTTGGGGCTTGAGGGCCAAGTGCATTAGAGCCCAGCTCTTGTAAATCTTCTGAGAGTTTATCTTTTAGTAAGGTTGCCCTCATTCTGGATGGTTCCGGCTGTGGCCTGGGTTCTTCCTGAGGCCTCCCCACTGTGAGGTTCCGGTTGTGGCCTGGGTCCTTCCTGAGGCCTCCCCGCTGTGGAGTCTTGGTTTCATTACTCTCTCCTTTTGTGAACTGTGACTTCAGATTATATTTGTGGGAGTTTGGAGGTAGCATGACTTGATTTAGATGCCGTTTATAAATTGTGATGTAAGGAAACCGTTCTTATGCCTGTTTGTTTATTAAAGCTTTTTAATGATTAAGATGGTCTCAAGTAGCCTGGCTGGCCTTGAACTCACTGTGGAGCCAAGATGACTTTGAACTCTTGATCCTCCTGCCTCTCCCCAAGTGCTAGGATTATGGGTGTGTACCGCCACATCCAGATTTAGGGCTGTATATTTATTATTTATATTTAGAGAAACCATATTTTATCATTTACGGGAACTTGACGAGTAAAGGAAAATCCAGAAAAGAATTGACTCAATTTTTGCTTCTTATACACCTCCCCTACCTCCTCTCTCTTACCCTCCCACCTTCCTCCTTCACCCTCCTCTTTTTGCAGAAATCCTTGACTTTGCCAGAGTGATTGGTATTGACCCCATCAAGGAACCAGAACTGATGTGGCTGGCGAGGGAGGGTATTGAAGCGCCATTGCCCAAGGGCTGGAAACCATGGTAAGTCTTTACAGTAAGTAGCTCACTAACTTGGCCTGTCAGAGACAGAGGGACCCGACTCTGGGATTCAGTGGTGTGTGTGTGTGTGTGTGTATGTGTCTCTGTGTATATACATGTGTATATATACATGTGTGTGTGGATCAGATGTGTACTGCCATGCTTGTCGTTAAGTGTGTAACTGTTATATCTGCATATATGTGTGTGCACCATGTATGTGCTTGGTGCCTGCAGAAGCAGGACTTCAGATGCCTTGGAACTGTAGTTAGAAATGGTTGCTAGCCACCATGTGGATGCTGGGAATTAAACTCTGGTCTTCCTCAGGAGCAGCAAGCGCTCGTAACTGCTGAGCCATCTCCCCACCTTACTCTCCTTACGCACATCTCTCTATCTAACCCTCCTTATTCTCGGCTCCGCTCACTCGACAGGCTCCTGTTCTGTTGCTCTTTTAGCAGACTCTCCTTGGACTATCTCCAGGTTCGTATCTTTCTTCTAGGAAATCTGTTAGCGCTTCCGACTGTATTCCCAGTGCTGAGAACTCAAGCTTGTGTTTGGATCTAGTGCTTTGTTTGGTCCCAGTGCCCTTCCTGATGGAGGGTGGGGAGCTGTCTGGTTAGGGCCAGCTGCCTTCCTGTACCTGCTAGTGTGGCTAGCACTCCCCTGTCCTACGGGGGACCATGGACTGTTTTTTTTTTTTTTTTTTTTTTTGGTTTTTTGAGACAGGGTTTCTCTGTGGCTTTGGAGCCTGTCCTGGAACTAGCTCTGTAGACCAGGCTGGTCTCGAACTCACAGAGATCTGCCTGCCTCTGCCTCCCGAGTGCTGGGATTAAAGGCGTGCGCCACCATCGCCCGGCTGTTTTTCATTTTCTAAAAAGCATAAGTTATTGAAAGTTATTTGTACCTGTCATGTTTTATCCCATTCTCTTTCCCAAGCCTAATTACTGTCAATTTTTAAATTCCTCCTAGAACTTTTAGCACATACACTCCTCTTACGTTTTATTGTTTTAATCATAACTGTTACGTTATGTGCACTGTTGCTCTATGTCAATATAATTTTTTTTCCTTTGAGACAGTCTTGTTATGTAGACTAGGATAGCTTTAAACTTGTGAACCTTCTGGTTCCATCCTCTGAGTTCCCGGAGTGCAGGTGTGCACCACCGTGTCTGTCTGCTTTTCTTCTTAGATAAGGTCTCACAAGTCCTGAGGATGACCACCGTGTCTGTCTGCTTTTCTTCTTAGATAAGGTCTCACAAGTCCTGAGGATGACCACCGTGTCTGTCTGCTTTTCTTCTTAGATAAGGTCTCACAAGTCCTGAGGATGACCACTGTGTCTGTCTGCTTTTCTTCTTAGATAAGGTCTCACAAGTCCTGAGGATGACCACCGTGTCTGTCTGCTTTTCTTCTTAGATAAGGTCTCACAAGTCCTGAGGATGACCACCGTGTCTGTCTGCTTTTCTTCTTAGATAAGGTCTCACAAGTCCTGAGGATGACCACCGTGTCTGTCTGCTTTTCTTCTTAGATAAGGTCTCACAAGTCCTGAGGATGACCCAGGACTCCTAATCCTCTTGCATGCGTTGAGGTTATAGGTGTTTTTTTTAAACGAGGTTTTACCATGTAGCCGAGGACTTGTGATCCTCCTCCTCTGCCTTCTGGATGCCGGGGTTATAGGTATATGCCACCATGCTTGGTTTACCTACCTGTAATAGTTTAATTTGTCTCCGTGATAAAATACCTTAACCAAAAGTAACTTAGGGGAGGAGGGTTTGCTTCAGCTCCCAGTTTTAGCTCCCAGTCCATCGTGCTGAGAAGTTCAGGGGCACCCAGGGCACCAGTCACAAATGTGGTGCACAGACATACATGCAGACAAAACACCCATAGTCACTGGAAAAAAATATCTGTTTCTGTATTCCCTGCTGTCTGCCATTGATGTACTCATGTGTTCTGTGCTATTCTCTCCTGACCACATGGCTTTATAATAAGTCTTGAAATCTTCCAGGGTAGGCATTCTAACCCTGTTCCCATTTTTCCTTTAGTATTTTTGTGATTTTAATATTTGTGGGTATTTTGCATGCATGTATGTATGTGTACCACATGCATACTTGGTGCCTGAGAAGCCAGAAGAGGGAGTTGGATCCCTTGTAACTAGAGTTGCCCTGTGGGTGCTGGGACTTGAACCTGGGTCCTCTAAGAGCCACCTCCCCAGCCCCTTGTTCCCATTTTCAAAGTCTCGCTCGAAGTCCTTTGCATTTTCATGTCTTGTCACTTTACTGTTTGGATTGGGAGCGCACGTCAGTCAGTGTGAGGGGAACAGGCATCTTAAATGGTATTGAATCTTCCAGCCCATGAATATGGTCTGTTTCCATTTATTTAGGCTTCCTTTAATATCGCTCAGAAATGTTTAATAGCTTTTGTGTACATGTGTTGTCTCTCTTTATCAGATTTATCCTTAAGTAGTTCATATTTGTTGCTTCTGTAACTGCTGTATTTTTAGTTTCCAATGCTTTGTTGCTTTTATAGAGAAGTAAAATTGGTTTCTTTATATTGATCTTGCACTGTACAACCTTGCTAAAATCAATTATGTCAGGCCTAGTAGCTTTATTTATTTATTTATTTTAAGATTCCATTGGATTTTCTGCAGAAGTGATTGTGTCTCCTAGGAATAAAGGTATTTTGCCTCCTGCTTTCTAATCTTGTTGCCTTTTCTTGCTATTTTGTACCTCAGTGACTAGAGCCTCAGCATCATTAAGTAGAGGCAGTGATGGAGGATGTCTTTGCTTTGTTCCTGATCTTAGGGTGGAAGCTTTCATTTGTTCAGCATTTGGTAGCTTCTGGCTGTGGGCTTCCTGTAGATGCCCCTCTGTCAGTAGAGTTTGTGTGTAGCGTAAATTCTAATTGTTCTTAATGATAAAAACTCGGAGTCAGGAGCCAGGCAGTGGTGGTACACGCCTTTAATCTCTGTGAGTGAGTTCAAGACCAACCTGGTCTACAAGAACTAGGTTCAGGACAAGCATCAAAGCTACCCAGAGAAATCCTGTCTCAAGAAACCAAAAAGAGGCCCGGCGGTGGTGGCTCACGCCTTTAATCTCAGCACTCGGGAGGCAGAGGCAGGCAGATCTTGTAGACCAGGCTGGTCTACAAGAGCTAGTTCCAGGACAGGTTCCAAAACCCAGCAAAAACTCAGAGTCAGATATTAGGGGGTGAAAGCCGAAGGGCTGGCGAAGCAGAGCAGCAGCCACTAGAATGTTCTTACCTCTACCGTTACTCAGACTGAAGGGGTGATCCTGTCCTCAGACTACTCCTCAGGCTGTGTCCTTGGACTGCAACTGTCTCCACCAAACCTCAGACTGCACTGAGCTCCTGTCTCCTCCCACCTTACATTCAATCCTCTCTCCACCCGCTCTCCACCTCCCTACTGCTGGGATTGCCTTTGTGAGCTCTGTTTCTCTTTTAGATTAGATCCTGTGTAGCCGGGTGGCCTTGAACTAACAGAGATCCCTCTGCCTCTGTCTCCCTAGTCCTGGGATTAAAGGTGTCTGCCACCACTCATTGGTGTTTAGTGGTTTAGCTCTGCCCTCTGATCTTCAGACAAGCTTTACTTGTTAAAACATAAAAATATCGCTACATTTGTGCTGTTGCTGGTGGATGGATTTTACCCAGCGCTTTTCTACATCTCTTCATAAAATTAGGTGGTGGTTTTCTTTTTAGTCTTTTCTTACAGTCAATTTATTGATTGATTTTTTTCAAATTTTTAAATCAATTTTTAATTGCATTTATTTGTTAATTTATTTGTGGGGTGGGCATGCCACAGTACTTGTAAGAATGGATGGATGTCAGAGGACAATTTGTGGGAGTTGGTCCTATCCTTCTACCATGTGGGATCCTGGCAGTGAACTCCGTTCCTCAGGCTTGGCCAGAAGCACCTTCATCAGCTGAGCCATCTCTCTGACCTTGATTTTCAAACGTTGAACCAGATTTCATATTCCTGGGGTATCTCCACTTGGTCATGATGTATGATCATTTTTATATTTTATGGGATTTGATCTTGTAAAATTGCATTAAGTGTTATTGCATCTGTGTCCATGGGGAGGGAAACAGGTCTATAGTATCATTTTCTCCTAATGTCTTTATCTTGTTTTGTGCCGTGTTTTTGTTCTCACAGAATGAGAATTTCTTCCTCTTCAGGTTTATGGACAAGCTTTTGTAGGGTTGCTGCTATTCTGCTTTAAATATTTGATGGAATTTACTACTGCAATCGTCTGGGCTTAGTATTTTCTTTGTGGGAAAAGTTTTAACTTTAATCTAATTCTAAAAAAAAAAAAGCTGTGTGTGTATAAATGGACAAAAGCAAAAGCAAAGGCAGGAGGATTGCTGTAAGTTCAAGGCCATCCCAGTCTGGTCTACATAGGTAGTTCCTGTCCAGCTAGCTCCCTATAATGAGACCCTTTCTCATCCTTGCCCCCATGAGATATAGCGTATTCAGGTCAGTTCTCTGGTTTGTCCTTTGAGGCAGAGTCTCTCCATATAGCCCAGGCTGGCCTCAAGTAGAAAAAGATAATGACCTTGAACTTTAGGTCCTCCAAGTTTCACCTCCTGAGATTAGAGGGTTGGACCATGTCTACTGTCTCAGAGCAGAAAGTACTGATTCAAGTACTGTGCATAGACTACTGTGTATAGAAACATAATTAAAAATTATTTACATGTATATGTGTGTGCCTACTTGTCTGTATGTACAGCATGAATGCAGGTGCCTGAGAAGGTCAGAAGAGGGTGTCAAGAGACTGGAACTTCTGGGCCGCAGTAGCACACACCTTTAATTCCAGCACTTGGGAGACAGGCAGGCAGATCTTTGTGAGTCTGAGGCCAGCCTGGTCTACAAGAGCTAGTTCCAGGACAGGCTCCAAAGCTCCAGAGAAACCCTGTCTCAAAAAACAAAAACAAGGGCTGGAGAGATGGCTCAGAGGTTAAGAGCACTGACTGCTCTTCCAGAGGTCCTGAGTTCAATTCCCAACAACCACATGGTGGCTCACAGCCATCTATAATGAGATCTGGTGCCCTCTTCTGGCATGCAAGCATACATGGAAGAAATGTTGTATACATGATAAATAAATAAATCTTAAAAAAAAACAAAACAAAACAAAGCAAAACAAAACAGGAGTCTAGAACTGGAGTTACAGGCAGTCGTGAGCTGCTGTATGGAAGATGGGAATTGAGCTATATCCCCAGGCCTGGTCAATTCTTTGGGAATGAATCTTGGCAGTTTATTTATTTTTATTTTATTACTTATATATACATATATATTTGCATATGGAGGTCAGAATAGGGTGTCAGACCCTCTGAAACTAGAATTATAAGCCGTTGTAAACCTTACCGTGTGGGTACTCACAGTCAAGCCTGGCCCTCTGGAAGGGCAGCCAGTGCTCTTGCTTTGCTGAGCCTTCTCTCCAGCTCCATTCAAAAAAAAAATCAACTAGTTTATTTTTAGTTCTCTCTTTTCCTTGAGTAATCTTTCAGAAGTTTGTTGCTTGTTAAAAAATAAGATAAAATCAACAAAGAAAGAGAAAAAAGAATGTTGCAGCATTGAATGTCCATAATTTGTCTTCCATGTATAATTTATTTCTTATATTTAAATATATCATCTTATCTCCCATGTTGTATTCTAGGTAATTTCCTAATATTTCTCAATTCCTTATTTGTTTATTTTTTAGTGTCAAACTTGATGTTTAACACACTGTAAGAAATAAATAACTATTCATTGCTATGTTATTTTATATATTTCAGTATTTATCCTTTTTTAAAGAGTTATGTTTTTGCTGGAAGGACTAACTTCTGAACTCTCTTACTCCTAGCCAGAACATCACAGGTGACATCTACTATTTCAACTTCAACACTGGTCAGTCCATTTGGGACCATCCATGTGATGAGCACTATCGAAAGCTGGTCATCCAAGAGCGGGAGAAGTGGTTGGCTCCTGGGGCTGTTAAGAAGAAAGACAAGAAAAAGAAAAAGGAAAAGAAAAACAAGAAGGACAAAGAGACATCCAAGAGTCCCCTGGTGAGTCAGCCTGAGACGAGCTGCAAGCCCAAGGGATGTGGGACCCTCCAGGAGTGAAAACAGTAGTGAACTCTTGACAGGGCACTGTCTGATTTTACCTGGTGGCTTTTTTCTTTCAGCTTCTAGCAGTTGTTACTTCTCTAAGTAATTCCTTCTCTCTCCTTGGGGGGCACGTGCTACACGGCAGGGGGCAGGGTTAGTGACAGCATGAGGTCAGCGGGGTAAGGACCGTGTGTGTTTTGCATTTGACAAAGAAGTGGCACTGTTCCCTACTCTGGAAGGCTGGGGAACAGCGAGATGGGCGCGGTTGATGAGATGGCATCAGGCCGCCCTGGTATGGGTCATTGTTACCCTAAAATAGTCGTTACACCAGTGCCTTCAAGTCTGAAAAGAAAAGCTTGGTGGTGCATGCCTGCAATCCTAGTGTTTGGAAGGCTGAGCCTGGAGATCACGATTTTGAGGTCAGCCTGTAATTGATACATACATACCGTTGGCTTTATTGACGTCATCCGTGGTCTTTGTGGCCAGCGTCCTTGGAGGGTAGCAGCAGTTAAACAGTATGTACTCCCCGTGGTCTCCAGTAGCTTTTGTACTGAGTTCAGAGGGCTCTTCCCATTATTTATTTCTCACTCAGCACGTCTGAACGTAGGAGGCGCAGGTGATCACCCTTACTTCAGGAGTTGCTGAGTGAGACCTTGTGGTTCAGGACAGACTCTGTGCCCTTCGTGCAGGTGTGGGGCCGGCAGCCTGAGGCAGCAGCTTCGTTCAGCCTTGTGAAGAGCCACATCCACAGCCCAGTTCTTCTTTCCTAAAGTGTCAGTTCTGGCCTTGAACGGTCATGTCCAGGTTCCGTGGCTGCTCTGCCTCCCTTACCTCCCCACAGCTTTATGCCCGGTTTCCTACAGAAGAATGCAGACAGGTGCTTTCCAAATAGAATCTTAGAATTTTCTAATATCATCATGTATTTGAAGAGCGGAAGGTGAATGCTAGCCCAGGATAATCTGAAATGGTATTTTGGCATCTGGCAGGCTCCAGCCTGACTCAGAGTGGGTTCGGGTGACAGACTTTTCAGTGAATGTGTGTTTGAGACCCAGAAGCTCCTTGTTAGAAAGGATCCCCCTGTAGTTCTAGGAAAAGACAGCTGGGCAACCCTGCATCCTCAGTGGGATTCTGGGGGCCCAGGCCAGGCACCTCAAGCTTGAGTTTGCGAGTGGTCAGGCTGAGGATCATGGGCTACATAGGCTCAGAGGTCTGGGCCTCTGGAGAAGTGTGCTCCCAGCTGGCTGGTTGGTGTATTTACAGAAGGTGGCTTATTCTAAGGCTTTCTGGTAGCCCCAAGATTCTGAGACTGGAAGTCTTTTAAGCAGTACCAACCTGTGCTGGTGGTAGAAGGTGCTTGGCTGAGTTTCCAGGACTTCCTCTCTTCTTTTCCTCAAGGGACATTTCTGGGAATCCTTGATAAGGCTTTTATAAAGTTAACTGATCATGAATCTGAGGGCTGGTCACACGGCTGTGGTCTCCTGGCTTTGGTGAGTGGTAGAGTGCTGCCTTCAGATGGCTGTTCTGTGAGGCCAGTTTAAAAACAAACAGGGCTACTCTGGTTTACCGGGGGCTGTGGTTCTCTTCCCTGTCAACCATATTGTAGCCTTCACCCTGTGGTAGCACCCTAGGAACTGAGTGCCCAGGGCTCTATGGAGCAATGTTTATAGACTGTTAACATGGTTGTTGTTGGTTTTCCCCCCTCTCTTTAGAGGGGAGCTAGAACCTAGAAAGGGACGTATATTTAGCCTAAGGGAATTTTGGCCTTTCTTCTCTCTCTGTCTGGTTTCTGCTTTACTTTAAGGAGGGTGGTTTTCTGCTGTGGGTCTTGGGCTGAGGTAGCAGGAATCCCTCAGCCCCTGTTTTCTCTGCATGTTTATATACCCATCTAGGAAACACGGCCTGAGCAGGGACTTCGGCCTTCTTCCTCCTTTCTCCCAGCACCTGGGCTTGCTGATCTGGACCTCGACCAAGAGGTGCAGGCTAGAAGTGAGGCCTCCTTTAAGAAAGGGAGGAGCCTGTGCATGCTGGGCGAAACCCCATGGCCCCTCATGGGTGCCCTTCCTGGCAAGCTGCAGCCACTCTCCAAAGGCCAAGCTCCTCGGACCCACCAAATCTTTGCTGATGTGGAGAAAATCTTAGGCAGGCCTTCGGTCCAGTGTAAGACAGAGTTAGGAGACCCACAGGGTCTGGAGTCAACTCAGAGAGCAACAGAGAAAATCTACCTGGGATTTTCAGATCCTGAAATAGAACAGCTGGAACTGAGGAGCAGACAGCAGAAACCCGGCACGGGGGGCACCCAGATCCCTGAGCTGCTCCAGAATGGTCAGGATGCATTAGAATGCAGGAGCCAGACTCCTGTCCCCTCTAAACTTCCCGAAGCCCCCAGAGGCCTGCAGCTGAAAGGGGAGCAGCGTAGTCACAGCGTGGCCACACTGAGCTGTACTGGCCCTGGAGGGGACAAAGGTCAGAGCCCCATTCCCTTGCCATCCTCTGAGGAGGAGCCCTCCCTGTCCCTCTGTTCGTCTGACCACGCACTGCCTGCCAGGAAAAGCAAGCTGTTTTTACTAGAGAGCAGCCCAGCAGAAGACTTGAGCTGGCAGGGAGTTCCTGGGGAAGGCGGGGACCTGGGTAGGGGGAGGTGGAGGAGAGAGCCTCCTGGACTATGGATAGGACAGGTCTCTAATCTTGTCAACAAGGACACCACAGAGAGCTGCAAGGAAGTGGAGCCTGCTGCTCCCGAGGTTCCAGAGGCCTCAGCTGAAGATGCACCACAGGGCCTCTCCCTGATGCCACCTGATACCCTGGCATCAGAACTAGCTTCAAAGCCGCCTTCAGAGGATTCTGACAGAAAAGGGAGACACCATCCACATGAGTCTCTGGAGTTTCCCAATGAAGATAGGGAGCCTAGTGTGCCTGGGGATGACTCGGATAGCAGTAGTGGAGGGGGTAGCAGCCTGGTCTCTCGCCTTGGCTCACAGGTCCTAGGTGAGGTAAACAACTTCCCCTGGGACCTGCAGAGCCCCCAGGGCTGTGTTCCTGTCATGGGCCAGTCAGACCCAGGGCCTAGAGATGTGCGGTTCTGCCCTTTCCTGGTGCCCCAGTTACCCCCCACACAGAGCTCTGCTGAGGAAAAGTCGGAGAGTGAAGACTACTCTGAGGACCAGAGATTCTACCAGCACATCCTGCAGATGGTCAAGCTCTCCAGGCGGCTGGAGGGCCTGGAACTGCCTGAGAACGTGCAGGAAATGCCGTGCAAAGACGTCGCCGGCATGGTCTGTGGCATGACCACCGAGTCATCCAGGATGTGTAGTGAGGGTGAACACAAGGCCGTCAGAGCTCAGGAGAGGGACTCGGGGCTACTGGCTTGGAGGCCGGAACTGCTGGAACGTTCTCCAGAAGTGATCGCTGCCTCTGCCAGGCAGGAGATCTCTCAGCAAGCACAGTGCCAGCTAAGCAGTGGCCTCAGGCAGGGGCTAGTCCAGCCGAGTTCTGACACCGGGCTTGCTGCAGAGACAAGCAAGATGCAGCTTTTCAGCCAGGTAGGCTTCTTAGAAAGTGGGGCCTAAGGTCTGGGGCCCCTGAGCTCAGCAGGGCTGGAACAGGTAGAATTGCTCCTGCTCCAAAGCCTTCTCAGGTCTGTTTTCTTGATGCTAACCCTCCTTCAGTACCTGAGGATCCCTTAACTAGCTGAGTGACCACCTGCTGAGATGACCTGGATTTCATGCTCAAGGTTGTTCTTTATCGGCTGCAGGCTAGAGCTGAGGGCATCTCTGGGTTCGCTTGCCTAGGTGTAGCCATGCTCTTGCGTGGGTCATAGGCTTTGAAAGGAGTTCTTCTTAGGGTGGGCAAGGTGATACCCATGCTGGCCCTTAGACAGAATCCAGGCCCTTTCTGGGGTTTGGGAAGTCTTTTCTACCAGCCGATTCTTGAGAGGAGTCAGCTGTTCACAGCAGGTACTCATCCCCAAAGCTTTGTTTCCTTTCCTGGAGGCAGGCACACAGCACCGCCATGCAGCTGCTTCTGCTCCTTGCCTCCCGGGGTCCCCAGAAAATCACATGGCTAACCTATGTCAGGTTGTGTGGACCCTGTTTGTGACTTCACTTCCCTACCGGGTGGGGCTGGCCTTGTCATTCTTTCCCTTTGTCCCTTTCAAGAGTCACCCAGTTCTTCATTGAGAAATCAAGTCAGATAGGACCACGGGGCTCAATCTGAATTCCCTAGGTGTTCCGCTGCGGCCCAGCTGTGACTTTATCCAGTTGTTCCCTCTGGTCCCTAATTGCCGACACACACTGGTTCTCTGTTAGTCCTAATAACTACTGTAGTACTATAAATATCAGATAAGCCACAGATTATCCTGAAAGTTTTAATTAGCCCAATGGCATCAAGTTTATCAGCTCTGAAGGACAATGGCACGCACAGGCCCATGCTCAGAGTTAATGGCCATCTATAGAAGATGATCAGCTAGGAGCCAGGGATGTATAATTTCCCTGCTAACCACTGATTCAGTAAAGGCCCAAGAGAACAAAGGCCTCAGCACGCCTGTCTCCCTCCCTCAAGCCCCCAGCACGTTAGCAAATTAGCCATGTTAGGAGTCTGTAATTTTCTATAAATACAGTGTGGGAAGGATTTCGCTTGCTGATATGCTTGGACTGGTGGAAGGGCTGAGCAGGCGGGGCAGGCTCAGCTTCCTGCACTGCTTCCAACCACAGTCATGAGACCATACGAAATCCCCTCTCCAAGATAATCCTGGGCTCAGTCCCCTCTCTCTCTGCCCCACTAAGTCTGTGACTTTGGATAGGATTCTCGACCACGCCTACCTCCGTTTACTCACGTGGGGTCTCTGCATGGTGATAGAGCCCACCTTAGGTGGTTTGTGAGAGGAACACGACCCAGTGTTCAGCACTACTGGCTGATTCTATGTATCGGTAGCTTTTTTCTTGACAGGGACGTTCTACAGCAGGCCAGATGTCTGGCCATCTGCAGAGGTAAGGGATCTCTTACCTCACTTCTCAGCCAAGACTCAGGTATCCTCTGACTGCAGAAACAGGCCCTGCTGGGACTTGCCCAGGGACCTCTTCCCTGGACCAGACTGGCCGAGAGGGTAGTGACTCTGACTTTGGGAACCACCTTTCTTTTTCACTCCTTGGGGTTTAGTGTGGAGGAGAATATGTTCTCTTTGTTTTTTCAAGACAGGGTTTTGCTGTGTAGCCCTGGCTGTCCTGGAACTGACTCTGTAGATCATGCTGGCCTCAGATTCACAGAGATCTGCCTGCCTATCCCTTCCAAGTGCTGGGACTAAAGATGTGTGCCACCACTGCTTGGCTGTTCTTTCTGTTTTATATGTACATATATATATGTGTGTGTGTGTATTTTATATATGTTTATCATATTCATATATAGATATACGAATATGATAAATTTGAGGAAAGTTTTGAAAAGCGTTGCTTTCTGTCCCCAGTATGCTATGCTGATGATCTCCTGCTTTTTTTTTTTTTGTCTCTAGAATTTCTTTGTGTAGCTTTGGAGCCTGTCTTGAAACTCACTCTGTAGACCAGGCTGGTCTCAAACTCACAGAGATCTGCCTGCCTCTGCCTCCCAAGTGCTTGGATTAAAAGTGTACACCACTACTGCCTGGCTTTTAAAAAATTTTTTGAGACAAGATTTCTCTGTGTAACAGTCCTGGTTGTCTTGGAACTCACTCTGTGGACCAGGCTGGCCTCGAACTCACAGAGATCCAGCTGCTTTTATTTCCCGAGTGCTGGGATTGAAAGCATGTGTCATTATCTTTTTTTTTAAACTTCATTTATTTTTATTTCATGTGCATTGGTGTTTTGCCTGCATGTATTTTGTGTGAGGGTGTCGGGTACCTTGGAACTGGCATTAGGGGAAATTGTGAGCTGCCATGTGGGTGCTGAAAATTGAACCTGGGTCCTTTGGAAGAGAAGCCAGTGCTCTTAACCTCTGAGTCAGTTCTCCTGCTCCATCTCTTTTTTAAGATTTTATTTTCGACTGTGTGCATGTGAGTGTGTGAGTGTGTGAGTGTGTTTGTGTGAGTGCAAGTGCTTGTGGAGGCCAGAAGAGGGCGTCTGAGATGGTCTAGAACTGGAGTTGCAGGCAGTGAGTGGTGTGTGTGTGTGTTACCTGAAGTAGGTATGGGAACTGAATGCACTCAGATCCTCTGAAGAGCAGCAGACTCTTAGCCAGTGGGCCCTCTCTCTGGCCCCTATGCTGGCCTCTGGCTTTTCTTTTAGGCCAGATGGTTGATTCCATAATATCACTACAGCCCTAGGCCCCTTACAGAGACCCCTTGTGTCCATCCTCTCCTCGGAGCTTCTTAGCAGACCCCGTAGGGCCAAGCCTAGACCCTCTCCATCATCTTCAGATGAAGGAAAAGGGAATGTGAGGAGCTGTGAGCAGCCAGAGGGGTCACACATTCGGACCCAGCCTGGATTTTGACTCCAGTTCTCACTGGCGTGAAGGTGGCCTTCCCTCGGCTCTCCTGAGAACCAGGGAGAGCAAGTCAAATGACAAGGCACGTGTTTATGTGTAGTGGCCTCCTGAGTGCACAGCCCCCCGAGAAGGCTTGCACTTTCTTCTGGTGTTTGCTTCCATCTCTGTCAGTATCATGTCGAGACTACTTTTTCTCGGCTCCTCAGTTTTAGGCATCAAGTGCAGAGACTTCTAGTTGCTGGGGTTTATCTCTGCCCCATTCCTCCTTTATCTGGTTCACTTGGTATGTGGCTCCCGAAAGGGGAACAGAGCCCCCAGTCTTAGCTTCTGCCAGATGTGAACTAACACACAAGTTACCAGGAAGCTGGCCTGTGAGTCTCACCCAGTTGGCACGTGGTATTTCTGAATGTTGTGTTTCATTAGCAGCCCCAAGCGGAGGTGGTTTAAATTTGAACGGGCAGGATTTAGATGCTTTATTTATATATCTGCCTCCAACACCCCGAGAGCCACGTGGTTTCTGGGGTTTGTAACAAGATGTGTTCTGTTGCCCAGGTCCTGAGTTCCCCCTTAGCCCCAGTCCAAGCCCCTCTTTGGAGCCTGGCTCCTTTACGAGGCCTCGGGGATGCCCCACCCTCTGCTCTTCGTGGATCTCAGAGTGTGAGCCTGGGGAGCTCAGCAGATTCTGGGCAGCTTGGGGAACCAACGCTGGTGAGTCCTTCCTCTGCTGTGCATGTGATTTGTTTCTGTGGGACCTTCTGGGTGTCCTACTTGGGACTGTGACTTGGCCCTGAGACATAAGCTGTGTCTTCAGAGTTCACCAGCTAGTATGAGAAGAGTCACTCTGGTGGGGGGGCTGGACTGGGCTGTAGGCTACCTTTGCTGATCTCCCCCCCTCTCCCCCCTGTGGCTGGGACAGTGGGAGTTGGGATGGGAGTAAGCAGTGTGAACTAGACGCCAGATTCATGGACATGGTGGGACTCAATTGAGGCCCGATCTAGGTGGGAATTGAGGGAGGAGCATGCCAGGGTCATTCTGAAGGTCTTTCTGGTAAGTCCCTTGTTCCTTTTGTGTTTTGGATCCTCCACAGGGTCCCAAGACTGCTGCTTGTACAAAGGGTTTCTTGGGTTCTACCCACGAGGGCAAGCATACGCTCAGTCTCTTGGCTTTAGGGGAAGAGACCAACGAGGAGGACGAGGAGGAGAGTGACAACCAGGTAACGGTGAGGTGCTGGGAGCCACCTTTTTGGGGTGACTTCGGCCGCTCTCCTAGCTTTGGTGGGTTCACATGTTCCAGGGTAGGAGCGTGTGGATTAGAAAAGTTAGGTAGGAGGACCAGAGATAAGAAAGATCACAGAGAGGCTGGAGAGATGGCTCAGTGGTTAAGAGCATTGCCTGCTCTTCTAAAGGTCCTGAGTTCAATTCCCGGCAACCACATGGTGGCTCACAACCATCTGTAATGAGGTCTGGCGCCCTCTTCTGGCCTGCAGGCAAACACACAGACAGAATATTGTATACATAATAAATAAATAAATATTTTTAAAAAAAAAGAAAGAAAGAAAGATCACAGAGACATAGGATGGTAACGGGAGGGCAACTCAGCAAATACTGAATACTGAATGCTGAATTCTTCTGAGTCCTCCTGTGTTTAATTTCCGTACACTTTTATACCCCAATACTAAAGGGGGTGGAGATGAAAGCAAAAGACTGTTTTTACAAAGGACAACTAGGACAGTTACTGGCCCCAATACTTGAGACATTAAGTCATCATTCCTTGAAAAAAGCATTCTGTTGTATAGGCAGTGAACCCACCCTAGACCAAGTATCTCTAGATCAAACCTCCTATTTCCAAAGAAGGAGCAGAAGAAGTATGCTTGAATTCTCTGACCTTTGGTCAGGGAGGAGTGGATCTACCTCCACAGGCCATCTTAATGTCCAAAACACCAACTAACCACCCCCTAGGTCAGGGTGTGTAGCCACAGTTGTGTCGACACCTTTGAGCAAGCTTAGACTCTCGGACCTCCAGACAAGGTGGAAGAGGCTCACATTTTTGGGCCTCCACTGTGAGGTCCCCTTTCTGGCCTGGAAACCCTCTGGGTATATATACATATTATATGTATTTAAATCATGGTAAAGCTCTCTTGCACACAGGTAAGAATTTTAACTTTTTTATTATTTATTCTATATCTTTGTATTTCTTTATTTTTAAAGATTTTGTTTATTTATTTATTTGATGTGCATTGATGTTTTTCCTGCATGCGTGTCTGTGTGAAGATGTCAGATCTTGGAGCTACAGACAATTGTGAGATGCCATGTGGGTGCTGGGAATTGAACCTGGGTCCTTTGGAAGAGCAGCCAGTACAGTACTCTTAACTGCTGAGCCATCTCTCCAGCCCCCAACTTATTCTAACTATACAGTAGTTCAGGGATATTAGTTTTTTTCATAATGATATGTTACCATCACTACTGTCCACTTTCAGAACTTGTTTATAGTCCCAGATTCTAGCCACCAAAAAATACATCCTTTTATCCTTTTTCTTCCAGCCCCTGGTAACCTCTAACTCTTTTTTTTTTTTTTTTTTTTTGTGGCTCATGACTTTGCCAGTTCTCTTTGTTTTATATGATAAAATCACATAGTGTTTTCTTTGATGTCTGGCACCTTCTCACGCAGTATGCTGTAGCGAGTATGTAAACACTCATTTTGAAGCCTGTTGTGCGTGTTCCATGTTCTGTCTATGCGCTCATCTGTTGGTAGATACATGGATTAGTTCTATTTGGCTAACCTCCCAGCCATTTTAAAAATAAATAAAAGTGGTTTTTGCCACCCATAACTTTCTTTCTCGACCAGTCTGTATGCCTCTTAGGTCTGAGCTGGAGACCACAACATACTTGCTTTGCCTTGTGCTCACTGGATACAGGGCTGCTTAGCGAGGCCTTAGTGGAGGGCCTGCCCTGGAGTCCTCCAAAGCCTTACCAGGGTACCCCTACTCTACGCGCATGGCCTTCGCGTTGGCTGGCCAATTTCTTTAGACTTAGCACTTTTTTCTTTTTGTCAATTTGACACAAGCTAGAGTTATCTGAGAAGAGGGAACCCTGATTGAGAAAATGCTTCCATAGGATTGGTCTGTAAGCAAGCCTGTGAACCATTTTCTTAATAAGTGATTAGTGTGTGCCCATGTTGTGGATGGTGCTGTCTCTGAACAGGTGGTCCTGACTGAGCTGCATACAAATGCAGGCTAAGCAGTTAGGTAGGGGTGGCACACACCTTTAATCCATGCTCTTGGGAGGCAGAAGCAGACAGATCTCTGTGAGTTGGAGGCCAACTGAGCTACAAAGTGAGTTCCAGGCCAGCCAGAGCTATAGAGAGAACCTTGTCTTAAAAAACCATAAACAAACAGACAAATAAATAAATAACAAGCAGGCTGAGCAAGAGGATCAAGCTAGTAAGTAGCACTCCTCCATGGTCTCCGCGTTAGTTCTGGCTGCTGGTCCCTTCCAAGTTCCTTTGGTAGCTGACTATGCCCTGAGAGTGGAAGCTGAAGTAAGCCCTTTCCTCCCCAACTGGCTTTTGGTCATGAACGCTATCACAGCAACAGAAACCCTAACTAAGACACTGCTCATAGCTGTTTTCTTCTTGCAGAGTGTCCGAAGCTCCGGTGAACTTCTCAAGAACCTGCACCTGGACCTCAGTGCTCTGGGAGGTAACTTTGAGTACGAGGTAAGAGCCTGGGAACGCTGCTGCTAGAGCCTCGGGCCTCACTTTTCCTCCTCTGAAGCTCTGCCGTCTGTGAAGTGTATTTGGAAAAGGGTCTGTCCAGGATTTCTGGGGTTCAGGGAATGCATCCTCTCAGCTCTCAAATGACCAGTTCTTGGTGAGGTCCCTGCACTAGCTGGTGCTTTGAGCATAATGAGATGTGTGTGCTTATGGCTCTTGCCTCCTGTACACTGCACTGGGAAGAGATTTCTTGCCTAGACAGCAGGCAAACTTGGTGGAAGAGATGATATTTGCCCTGGGCTTTGAAGAGAAGCTAGATTTTAGATGGGGGACAGTTTAGGTAAACAAAGAGCCTAAGCAGAGATGGAAAGGGTGGAAAAAAGCAGATGGGTAGGAATAGCTTCTGGAGCATGCCTGCAAGGTCCCGCGTGTCTCTGAAGTCTGACCCGCGCTGCCGCCAGCGTATTTTTTTCTGGACAGCACACAGGCAGTGTGAGTCAGTGTGTATTCACACTCAGACCTTCCATATTCACACTCAGACCTTCTGTATTCACACTCAGACCTTCCGTATTCACACTCAGACCTTCCGTGTTCACACTCAGACCTTCTGTATTCACACTTAGACCTTCCGTATTCACACTCAGACCTTTCGTATTCACACTCAGACCTTCCCTTTTGTATTCACACTCAGACCTTCCGTGCATGTTTTGGAGCCTGGACATAGAAGTCATAGGAACTGTGTGTTCTCAGTCTAATGTCTGATTTGTTAATTTTTTATTTTTTAACTTCCCACCCCTGATTTATTAATTTCTAAGCCATTAACAGTTCTCTAAATTTTCCTAAAATATTTGTTATAAGCAATGAATCGTGAAGTTTGCCAATTAGATTCAATTCATGAAGGTATTTAAATACTGACTGCAGGTCTAAGCCTCACACAGGTCTTATATATTATGTTTTTATTCGTGCCTTCCACACCTTAAAGGCAAAATCACTTTTATATTATTAGAATGACCACAAAGCTGGCCAGAAAAGCAAAGGTGCTCCCATCACAAATTGTAGTTGGCTTCTTTATTATCCCTCTTCTTTGTGTGTATGTGACTGTGTGTGTTGCACATGTGTGTTTGCTGGATCATATGCTCAGGTGCACGTGGAGGCCAGAGGAGGACATTGGGTTTTTTGTTCTATCACCACTGCCTAATTATTCCCTCAAGATACGGTCTCTCCCTGAGCCTGGTGCTAGGCTGGCAGCCAGCATGCCCCTGCGATCCTCCTGTGGCCCTCTGACCCTCTGAGACATCTCCTCAGCCTCCCTTATTATTTTTTTAAATTGCTTTCTAACTTATTTATCTACCTATGTGTGTGTGGAGGTTGGAGTCAGTTTTCTCCTTTCATGAGGTTCCTGGGATTGAACTTAGGTTCTCAAGCTGGGCCACAAGTACCTTAACCCACCGAATGGGCTCACTCTTTTTATTTCTGACAAATATTTCCTGCTTTCTCCCCACTCCTTGGAGTCTCAGTCCACACAGTGGCTGGCAGGCTCTGGATTGGTACTTGAGACCGCACTGTAGGTGCGTCTCTTAAGGGGATCTAACTCTACCTTTGGGACGGGACCATTTCATAGTAAAGCTTTGTTCATTATCCCGGAATCTGTTCAGCCTTTCAGTTCTGCACAGTCAGCTATGTTTTGATTGTGACTTTAACACTTCCTGCCAAATGCAGCCCTTTCCCGACTGTCCCATCTGTATCTCCAATCTGATACACGTCTGCTCTGAAACTGCTCCTTCTGAGCGGAGCTGGTCTGCTTGGGTAAAGAATTCTGTTCAGTTCCCTGTGGGAGGACTTTGTTTTCTTCTCAGCCACGGTTAACCAGTGCTGACTGACCGTTGGACTCAAAGAGGGCCCTCAGTTTGCACCTGAGTGATGTCTGTGACTAGAAGGGGTGTCATGAAGGCTGGCATGTTTGGAGAAAGAGAGTGGTTTCCAGGGGACCAGGCACAGCGAGGGTGAAGATCCTGCATAATTTGTGTCTGTGTACCCAGCACCTAGCCCACTCCCTGGGACACAGGAAGTGCTGGGTGTCTTTTATTTAGCAGCAGGGAGAACGGAGTGGAGGGTATCTAGACAGGCTGGTGGCTTTCTCACTCTCGGTACAGTAGGTGTGTGTTTCTTGCAGTCAGCTGGTGGATTGAGATTCCACTGTAGCTTGATCATAATTGCTTCTTCTTCTTTTTTTTTTTTTTTTTTTTTTTTTGGTTTTTCGAGACAGGGTTTCTCTGTGGCTTTGGAGCCTGTCCTGGAACTAGCTCTGTAGACCAGGCTGGTCTCGAACTCACAGAGATCCACCTGCCTCTGCCTCCTGAGTGCTGGGATTAAAGGCGTGCGCCACCATCGCCCGGCTCATAATTGCTTCTTAATGGATTACAGATGTCACCAAGAAAGGTGTTTCTCTTTTGATATGGTTTGGACTTCTGAAGTTTTCCCTTTGCTGGTGTGGGAAGCAGGAGCTTTTAAAACATTTTCCCAGCTTGCTTGGCACCACGGTGGTGGTGGTGGGGAATGTCGGGAGTATAGGTGGTGCTTAGACACCTCACACGCCTATCTTCAGTTGTCTGCCACATGGGGTGTGGGAGTCCTATGTTCTAACCTGAGGTAGGTATTAGGATTTCTTTCTTGGGGGTGATGTTAGTGGTGGAGATCAGTGTAGGCTTCTAGGCAGACAAAGCTGCCTCCACTTGGGCACTGACCTTTGAAATGGCTTTTGTCTTGGTGTATTACGACCCCCGGCTCCCCAGTCTTGCAGTTAGCTCCAGCTGCAGCTGCAGCCCTTCTTCCTGGGTTCATGCTGCCCCATGTCACCAAGCAGTCACATTGCCCTTTCTTCCATAAGAGGGCAGCAGGATGGCAGGAATGCAGCTGTCAGCGTCTCCCTCCTCTGCTTTCCAGCCTAAACCCATTGCTAGTCTACTACAGATGGAAAGGGAAGGGCTCATGGGACCCACCCCAAGAAGGCTTCTGATGGGGAGCCGGAGGCAGAGGGCGGTGAGCTGGCAGTGTGTGGTCATGTGGTGCTGATGAAAAGCCATCAAAGGAGAGGGAGGGAGCCAAGGCTTAGAAGTCACAGGATGATATCAGTGTGACTGGAAAGTGCTAACTACAACCCGGGGTGCAAAGAATTGAGACCAACTGAATGGGCACCCGACCTGGAAAATAACCCTGGCCGATGGCTCGCTTAGCAGGAGTCTCCCCAGATCAGTATGAATGCATGGGCATGTTGCTGAGGCAGCCTCCCCACCCCCCCATCCTGGGTGGATCATGGGAGCCCAAGTTCCTTGGTGCTCTGGGCAGGTGAGGGGGTGGGACTGCAACCTGGGGAGCCTCATGACTTTTGAAAAGTGTTAGATATTCAAGAACTGGTTCTGACAGTCACTCCTCTTCACCCCCTCCTTGTGCAGATGGCAAAATCTTGAAATATGCCTTGAAATGCAGAAGGACTTGAGACTGTGGCAGGAGGAGGCTGGGGAGTTTGAGCATGGAGAGGCCCAGAGCGGAGCTGTGCACCCAGAGTCTGGAGCAGGACACTGTACAGAGATGTCTGGGGAGTGCATTCTGACTGGGGGCTAGGCCTGGGGATAGCCTGGGGACACTGGCTGGGTGAACAAGGATCATGTGGAGTCAGATGAGACACTTAGATTTCCTGCATCCTTTGTAGATGACAGCCAGCCAGTGTTTAATTTCCCTTGCATTTCTGGCTGTCCTATGGATTGTCATCAATAGATGTGGGCGTAGACCAAGGCCTTTTATTTTATTTTATTTTTAAGGCCATTTATTTATTTTAATGGTTGCCTTATTTTATCAATTTTATGTTTAGGTAGGCAGATTGAGATCATCCAGTCACATGGAACTCTTCCTTTTCGGGGAGTAGGAGGGAGCTGAAGATGGAAGCTGGGGCCGTACACTTTAGGCACACTCTCTATCAGTGAGCCATGCCCCCGCTGAAATTCATCTTCAAGGGTTTAAGCCTGAGAGTTGCCTAGATGAAGCTCAGTGTTCTTGTAGTCGGATTGTGTTCTCTCCAGTATAACTATGGGAATCTTGGGGCTCGAGAGATGGCTCACTGGTTAAGAGCACTTGCTGTTCTTCCCAAGGACCACAGGGCTGGTTCCTATCACCCTTATCAGGTGACTCACAACTGTTTGTAATTCCAGTGAGTCTTATGCCCTCTTCGGGCAAGTAAACCATACACATATGTCATACACACACAAACACAAAGATAGACAGATACACACATGAATAAAGCAAAATCTTTAAAAATTTAAAAAATTTAAAAAAAATAAAAACCTACAGCTATTATTTTTTAAAGGAAAGAAAAAAGAATCTACCTATATCTGGTATTCTCTCCCTTCCCCTCAGTATTGGGCACAGAGCCCAGTCTCAGGTATACTAGGCACTTGGTATACTACTGAACTGTATCCCTAGTCACTGATACACTTTGAGTTTAAGCATTTTTAATTCAATAATGCTAATACTAATACAAATAAATATTTTTTTTTGAGGCAGTGTCTCACAGTGTTGCCTTGACTGGCCTGGAGCTTGTTAAAGACCAGACTGACCTTGGATTCACAGAGATCTGCCTGCTTCTGACTCTTGAGAGCTGGGCTTAAAGGCATTTACCACCATACCTGGCCACCCTCTGAGTTTTATGGTCTACTTGTATTTTCATTATTTTGAATAGTTAAGATTTAACATTTTATTTCATAAACACTGTAACGAAATAGTCTAATTCACACATAACTTTTGCAAATAAATATTACATCTCCATCTCCATTTAAGAGAGAAAGAAGGGAAACCTCAACTCTTACCACTTCCCCACACATGCGTTCTTTTTTCTTTTCTAAAACAGGGTTTCTCTGTAGCCCTGACTGTCCCGGAACTAGCTCTGTAGACCAGGCTGGCCTCGAACTCTCAGAGATCTGCCTGCCTCTGCCTCCTAAGTGCTGAGATTTCCACCACTGCACAG
The DNA here is from genome assembly GCF_018167655.1 of Microtus oregoni. Lineage (NCBI taxonomy): Eukaryota > Metazoa > Chordata > Mammalia > Rodentia > Cricetidae > Microtus > Microtus oregoni. Next base: position 2,590,845 of record NW_024543831.1, on the reverse strand, counting down.
TAACATGTGTATTTTTAAAAAAAACAAAAGCAAGACAACCATAGTTGAGATATTTTTGAACATCCTTATATTGCCAGAAACTGGGTTCTGAGCACAATAGGGATCTAGTAAGGAAAATTAACAAAGAAAACCCATAGCTATTATATGTACTTGGCAGAGTGTCGAGGGACCAAAGACCAAGGAAGGCTTCCTGGGAGAGGTGATGCTGTGAGGCCCGGTAGTTTGTCAGGAGGTGGGGGAGTGTTTGTGTCGAGAATATGTGGCCTAGTGGTAGAGTAGAGGCTTAACATGTGCCAAGTCTCACGATATCTTTAAAAACTCAAGAGAATGTGCATTGCCGAGCAGAGCAATAGCACAGTGCTCAAGCACAGGCAGGAGGGGATGTATGACACGCTGGGGCTGAACTGTGAGAAGCAGCAAGGGCTGTCTGGTGTCTGACACTTCCTCTGTCTCCTAAGCCAAAGCTTGTTGCTAAGTAACCCAATTAGGACTAGGTTTCAGCCTCTGACTGAAGGACGAGGACAGGAGAGCCTTCCTTAATTCCAGGATGAACCTGACTAGCACGGACTGGTCCCATTTTCTGAATGACTCTTGTGGTAAACAGGCACCCCTGTTGGCAGAGACTGTTTGTTTCCTGGCCACCTAGACCCTAAATAATCACACACAGAAACTATATTAATTGTAACACTGCTTGGCCAATGGTTTTATTTTATTTCTAGCTAGCTCTTACATCTTGAATTAACCCATTTTAATTAATCTGCGTATCTCCCTGTGGCAGTGGCTTACCAGGTAAAGTTTTGGCATCTGTCTCCTGCAGCTACATGGCATTTCTTTGGCTCCGCCTATTTTCTCCTTCTCTATTAGCCTGGAATTCCTGCTTTGCCCTATTCTGCTAAGCCACTGGCTGAAACAGCTTTATCCATTAACCAATAAAATCAACACATATGCAGAAGAACTTCCCTGTCTCCCTCCTGTAAAAGTCACTCTCCTCCTTGGAGCAGCAGAGCCTGGTAGACAAGTTATGGAGCTCCTGCTGAGTGTGGGCGGAGCGGCTCCAGCTTGGCGAAGAGAAGGGGCTCTCACACACACTTGAAACAGCAGCTTTGAGAGTGGTAGGGGTGGTGCTGGTTACTGTCTGCTTCTCCTTCATCTTCTGCTCTTCTTCCAGGAGCAGGCTTGGGACTGGTGGCAGTCGCACCTCCCTCTAGTGCTCCTTAGCTTTGGGCAGTCAAAACTCACAAGCAGGCTCATATGAGACACTTCATTTTCTTGGTGTTAACTTAGTGCCCCACAGACAGGGTCTGTCTGGTCATCTATCATCTAAGGCAGTGGGTATTTGGCACACTGAGGATGCTCGGAGGATGAATATGGGGTCTCATTATCATAGAACATCAGTGATCATTTCTGGGACCCTGACAGTGTGGGTAGGCACAGTTCTAAGTTCCTCACCTCACTTAAGGTGTATTAACTCATTTAACCCTCCAAGTGGCCCTGTAAGGCGGACACTCCTTGGATTAATGTATTTAAGAGGAAGGAATAGAGGCACAATAATTTGCTTGAGATTCCATCTCCTGCCTCCCTTTACCATTCCTTGGAAGCCTGGATTAGCCTGTCACTTGGCTGCCGGGGCTGCAATGGTTCTGTCTTTGGCTTCAGCAGACTTGCACTAGAACGACGACGGCAGATGCCATGCTGAGGTCTTCTCTTTTGAGCTGCCAGCTTGCTTTGTGATGGTCAGCTTTCCACTACCATAGTGAATATCTGAATTAAACCTTAAGCCATATAAAGAAAAGGATTATATCTGCCAGCAGTTTTGAAAGTGAAGCTGTGACTGATTGACCCACTTGTTTTAGGTCTGTGGTGAGGCAGTGCATCATGCATGACCACGTGGGCACAGCAAAGAGACGAAGGGTGTGCCCCTAATAACCCAAAGACCTCCCAATTAGGTTTCATGTCCTAAGAGTTCTCATCCCTTCTCAGTAATGCCTCTCTGGGGCAAGCCTCTACCACATAGGCCTTTTGACAACACTTCAGACCCAAACTCTAGTACTTAATATATTTCCAGTTTTAATCTTCAGTATAGGGAATTTGGAAGTCTTAAAAATCCCTGATCAGGAGTTGTTCAGCCTGACATCCTAAGTGCTAGCACAGATGTTTTTCTGGAAGGACACTCTGAGCCTGAGCCCAGGAGAGATCACTGGCTGGATTTCTGAGAAGGGCTTTCTGTTTCTATTTTGGATAGCTCTATGAAGAATTAACAGAAGCAGCCGTGGATTTTTACTAGTGAGTTTGTATGTGTTAAACAGGGTGTAGTCACTGTGTTAAGTGTGCAGCTCAGCTCTCCTTTCAGGAGACCCAATGAATCATGCTAAGATTCCACTTCCTTCTAGTGTAGGGGGTCCCACCAGGGGTTTGGGAACAGGGCCCCTCCTGCCTGACTTGGAACTTCTCTAATAGCCTGCTTGAGCACTCTGCTCGGCTCAAATTTGCTCAGAGCTGCCCTGGTGCTCCTCTTTCTCTCTCTGTCACAGGTGATGGACCTGTGTCCTCCTTGTCGTCTCTGCTCCATCTCTTACCCAACTAATCCCATCTAGACATCTGCTTCTCAGAGACCCCAGGTCTCTGGGGTTGCTGGTGATCAGCTTGTGTAGGGAGACTTGGAGAGGAGGGGTACCCTCCTCATATTTTTCCCTTTCTGTCTTTGAAAAATGAATGAAAAGTAAAAGCTCTTGTCTTTGCTATTGTCATCACTTTGAGTAAATATTGGCTCCCAAGGTCTCAGGGTCTGACTGAAAGGGCTGAGGGGTGTGCTAGATGAAGGTAGAGTTGCAGTAATTTCTAAGCCCAGTTTGATGTGTTTGTACCATCATACAAATTACCATTCAGTTTATCTGGATGTAGGTCAAGGGGCAGCAATCTGTGTTTTTGCAAAACTATTTGGGCAACTGAAGAGATGGCTCACGGTGGTTAAGAGCACATACTGCTTTTGCAGAAGACCTGAGTTCGGTTCCCTCTACCTATATTGAGTAGTTCACAACTTCCCACAATTCTAGTTCCAGTAGGATCCAGTGCTTCTCTACAGACACCTGCACTCGCATGCACATGCCTACATATGCACATGTACTTAAAACATGAAAAGCAAAGCTGTTTGGGAGGAATGGGAAGAAGGCTCAGTGGGTAAAGTGCTCGCCGTGCAAGGATGCAGACATGCGTTCTGTTTTTTTTTTTTAAATATTTATTTATTTGTTATCTATACAATATTCTGTCTGTGTGTATGTCTGCAGGCCAGAAGAGGGCACCAGATTCATTACAGATGGTTGTGAGCCACCATGTGGTTGCTGGGAATTGAACTCAGGACCTTTGGAAGAGCAGGCAATGTTCTTAACCTCTGAGCCATCTCTCCAGCCCTCAGACATACGTTCTGATCCTTAGCACTCATTTAAAAATCCAGGCATGTCAGCACACATTGATAACCCTAATGATGTTAGCAAAGAGACAGGTGGGAGCATGCTGGGTAGTTAGTCTGACCAAATTGGTGAGCTCCGGGTTCAGTGAGGTGCCATGTCTCAGCAACTGAAGAAGACAACTGATGTTGACCTCTGGTTTCCATATGCAAGTTCATACACGTGCAGTGCGTACACACATAGACAGACACAGACACAGATTGGTGTAGACACACACACACACACACACACACACACACACACACACACACACAGAGAGCTATGTAGGATAACAGGGTCAGAGCTCACAAAGGCTACCTGAGAGTGAGAATGGCACTCCGTCTTGTGTCAGTCTCTCACCTTTTTGGCTACTTTTCTGACATTCTCTTCATTCCTCAGGAGTCTCCAAGATCCAGCCAGCCAGTGGACAAGAAGGATGTTTCTCTCAGCTCAGATGCTGATCGGCCCCCTACTCCTGGCAAGCTGTTCAGCCAGGGTGCTGACAGCAGTCTGGGCAGTGTTGATGGCAGCAGATCCCGGGGAAGAGGGGCAACTCCCCAGAGCGCACAGAAGGAAAATGAGAATCCCAAGATTTCTGCAAGTCAGGTGGCTCCTGGATTGGGCCCTGGGGGTGATCACCCTGCAAAGGACTCGAAAAAGGAGCAGGCAGAGGACATAGTGGAGGCAGAAGAAGAGGGTTCCAGGAGGGAAGGGGCAGCCAAGGAAATTTCTGCCCTGGAGGAGAACACATCACATGCCAGTGAGGTAAGTCCCTTGGTCCCAAGGCAGTTGTCAGTTGGAACCTGCTGCTGCTCTCTCCAGCTCCTTACAGCTTCCTGCCTCCATGTCTGTATTACCGCGTCAGGCAGTCAGGCACTGAATCCAGCTGTCAACATCAGCCAGAGCCATTAATTGTGACAAATATGCCCAGACCCAGCAGGAAGTAAATTCCTGAATGAAACGGCAAACCTGCTGGTCCTGGGAATTCAGAGCAGAAATGTGCTTTTCCATTGGCCCCTCCTGGGAGATCCACGCTCTTTGTTCCTCCTCATTACCTCTCCCCACCTATGTGTTGTCTTGGTTTGCTGCAGTCTGAGTTCCTACAAAGAAGGGTAGGTGTGTGTGTGTGTGTGTGTGTGTGTGTGTGTGTGTGTGTGTGTTGGGGTGGGGGTGAGGCTGCTAGAGCTGAATGTTGTGCACCAGCAGAATGGCTCTTCTCATCCATTTCTATGACAATTGTACCAGGCCCAAACATGCAGGTGGTTGCAGTCATAAAATTGCTCAATAATCAATGTGGTTAGAAGTAGGTTCTCTCTCTCTCTCTCTCTCTCTCTCTCTCTCTCTCTCTCTCTCTCTCTCTCTGTGTGTGTGTGTGTGTGTGGAGAGAGAGCCCCTTTGGCATTATAGCTTTTCCTCATTTAGACAGTGAGGGAATTTATTTAAAGAGCTTGTATCTAATGTATCTAAGTCCTAGAAAAGACACTTCCAGAACTGGTGAGATGGCTTAGTCCATAAAGTGCTTGCTGAACAACATGAAGATCTGACTTTGACTCCCAGAATCTATCTTAAAAGCCAGGTGTAGTGATGAGCATTTTATAATCCCAGCGCTAGGGACGGGGAGATAGATGGATCCCTGGAGCTCACTGGCCAGCCGGCTTAGCCACATCAAACGGACTTCGGGCCAGTGAAAGATTCCGTTCCCAAAACAAAATGGATGAACATTATGAAGGGCAACACCCGGACCGAAGCTGACCTATGGCTTCTACACACGTGCATGCACACACACACGCACACGCACGCACATGAGTGTGCATACTCATTAAGATAGCGTCAAATATCTCTACTGATGGCTTCCTGTCTCCACTATTCTTAGCTCCCCTTTCCTGTTAATCCCACTCTGATTTAGAGGGTGGTTGTCCACTATCAGCATCAGCACTTAGCCCGGTTCTTGTATAGGTGCTTATGGCTGTTAGTTTTCAAAATGGGTAGATTTTTGGCTTGGGCTTAGACCTATGTTGGCCCTATGGGCCAACTGGGAATTCATGGATAGCATCCCTGAACTTGGGGGGTGTTTCTCTGTCATGTGTTCCTGCAGGAGTCAGAGATCCTTGAACACCTGAAGGACCCACAACTCTCAGAGTCCGAAGCTTCTGTTTCTAAGTCTTTCCTTGGCCTGGTGAGTTGCAGTGAGCTTCAGTGGGGCAGAATGAGAGAGCCTGGTGTTTCTTTTCCCCCAGAGATGTAGTTTACCAGTGGTCACACAGCTGGGAAGTGGGACAGTTAACCCTCAAAGTTATGTAACATGAGGGCCGGGCTTGTTGGGGTTTCTGTCCCACCCGGTACCCCACAGCCAGCAAGTCCCAAAGAAAATCACACAGAGATCTCCATAAGTTATAAACTGATTGGCCCACTAGCTCAGGCTTCGTATTAGCTCTTATAACTTATATTAACCCATTATTTTTATCTATGTTAGCCACATGGCTCAAAATTAGGTCTTGTTTTCTCTCTTTTTTTTTGAGACAGGGTTTCTCTGTGTAGCTTTGGAGTCTGTCCTTGAACTTGCTCTGTAGACCAGGCTGGCATTGAACTCACAGAGATCTGCCTGCCTCTGCCTCTGAAGTGCTGGGATTAAAGGTGTGTGCCATCACTGCCCAGCCTAGTTCTAGTTTCTCAACTCAGTAACCAGAGGTAGCACTGCCCACTACAGCTTGCTGTGGGAATGGAGAGAGGCAGAGCATAGACTGCGGAGTGCTAGTGTCAGTGCTCTCACTTTTGTGTGAGCTGCCTGTGGCCTAGCAGGACAGTTATATCCAGGAGACTCCAGGACTGGCTTGAAAGTTAAGGCTTTTGTCCTGAACTACCAGGCCATCCACGATTTCTATGTCCTGGACCTTCATCCAGCCTGCTGGATCTCAAAGTCCATTTGCCAAGTCTGATTCTTAAAGGGGAGATTCGGCTAGTTTTGGCCTACTGGTACGTCTGCATGTCCTCCTCCATCTGCTCGGAGGAGGCAGCTCTAAGGGAAGGGATTAGTGGAAGAGGGTCAGGGATGAGCAGAGCAGACAGGAGGGGTGCAGAAGAGTTAGACAGCTGAGTGCTGTGGCCCCACACTGAGCCACGGGCTTCAGAAGCAGATGGCAGCTGCATTAGATAGAAGTAGAAATCAAACTGAAGGGAAAAGATCAAAATCCAAGAAAACCCCACAAACTAGAAAGGCTATAAAGGTAAAAAAAAAAAATCAAAACAAATACGCAAAACCAAAACAAAAGCCCACAAAAACAAAATCCATTATTGGCAAAACCTGAACAAAACAAAACCCATCCAAATCCTAAAACAAAGCAACAAAAAGCCTACTTAACCAACTAAACACTTGACAGTGATGGATACCTGTTTCACTGAACTCTTGGAAATAAGTGGTCTGGTCTCTCCAAAGCTGCCACCGTGTGCTGCTGTGCCCGTCAGCTGGAAACAGCAGGACCAGACCTTTTCTGGGCATCCCCCCATCCATCAGGGATGACAGAACTGTCCCCATTTGAATACTGTAGATAAGAGTCCTTCACTTAGCCCAGCAGGATCTTTGGCTCAAAAGGGGTATGGTGTGGTCCTGTGGCAGCCAAAGGGCAGTGAAGAATCTGGCTTGGTGTGGGCACCTGCCGCATCTCCCAAGAGTACTCTGGACAATGCTAATGAATCCCATTGCCTAGAGAAAGAGGGCCACCTCTGTGTAAAGAAGGAAGGAGGGAGCCCACCAAACCTCACTCGGGGGTGTGGGTTTGCTGACCTTCTCCTGCCCTGCTTGGGGATGGGATGGGTGGGGAGGAAGAGACAGCTGTGACAGCCATGCGGTACAACATGTGTCATAGGAGAGGCAGGCCCGGGGCTCATCTGACCTGCAGCCCCCTTCTTGCCAGCTTTTTGTCCTGGGCCGAATTTCATGTCCTCCACACCCCATAGCTGCATTCATGAGGGCATAAGCATTTCAGTCTTGTAGCGTTGTTTTTGTCTATAACTATTCTATGAAAATACCCAATATATAGAAAAATCAGAAGACTTCTACAGTAAATCTTCACACTCTCCACTTATTGTCTACAGGGAATGTTTGCCTCTGCTTCTCTTGTCTTCTTGCCTGCTTTGAGAGCCTAATTAGGTGTCCTAGTGCTGAGCTCGATGCCTAGGACACAGTGCACACCTTCCTGAGAGGCTGGCCTTCCTGAGAGGCTGGCGGGCACTCTCCCTGACAAGGGCAAGGCTGATTTTCTCATCTCCACCATCTCTAGGACTTTGGATGTCGCAATCAGATCTCAGAGCACCTGCTGGATGGTGACATGCTTTCTCCGGTCTTGGGTAGAGCCCACCTGGAGGTGAGTCTGGGGGGGCTAGGCTAGGGCCTCACTTTCTCTGGTAGCTACTTTTAGGGGCGACCCATAAACGATTCCTGCCCACTAGTGTGGACTTTGGATATCCTCTCTCTCCAGACACTTTCCTCTGATGGGGCTTCTGGCCATGACTGCTTTGTCGCTGCTCTGCATTAGACATTCCTGCCCTGCCACGGGTCCATTCATTCATATGGCAGCCGAGAGTTAACCACCCGCCCACCCATCCCTGCCGGCTTTGCCACCTAGCAGCTGGGTCTACAACTCGCCTTAGCCGTCTGCACACGCTGCACCTCGTGACTGCTCTGCCAGCCTTGCTGCTTTCCCCTTGGCCCCTGCATTCTCTTCTTTATGCTCTAAGGCCCAGTGCTGGTGCCTGCTTGGAGGAGGTGACGTGTCCCCTCTTTCTGCTATGGAAGCCGGTCTCCACTCAGGAAGATACAGAGGTGTCTGAAACACAGATGCTGCCCTAAAAGGGGCTTAAGTCAGGGCAGTCGTTTTTCTCTTTTGTGGGCTTCTAGAAGAGGGATTCTGGCACGTGGTCTCATAGGTTTTAGGGAGCAACTGGTTTGAGTGGCTGGGAATATATTGGGTAAAGCAAGAGGATGCTTAATAGGAACCCAGCCTGGTGTGTGCTGGTGTGTTTGTCCTAGCATGTGCTGGTGCATACAAGGTAGTGTTTTCAGACTGCAATTGAGCCCCCACATGCTTCTCTCGGGTCTGACTGGTGCCTTCCTGGGTGACTACCCAGTTACCAGGTCTTTGCTAGACTTTGGGTACCCCCTGTTTGCAGTGCTGAGGATACGAAGGCATGGAGAAGGGCAGGTAGGGTTAGGTAGGGAGGGCTTGGAGCAGGTGCACTGTCAGGTTCCTCTGATAACAAGTGGGTAGGAAAGCCGCTAGCTCCATAGGGCAGGGTGGGTTCAGCCACTGTGTTCCAAAGCCTCCATGCTACCTGACTTACTTGGGAGCTTTACAGAAGATTTCTGGGCTCACCTGAGCCCTAATGAGACCAGTAGTCCTTCTGGCTGCTCCAATTTGGTATAGATCAGGGTCAGTGATTGGCTTGGTTTTAGTTCTCAGCAGCTACTACCTGCTGGCAACCAGTCCGACAGAGGAAGGTCTAGTTCATACTTCAGCCGTCATGTTGGATTGCGGGTGGTACTAGATACCCTGGCTGACTGTCTGGCAGTGCGTCCAGCAGGGCCCAGCCTGTGGCTGCCTCCTGTTCTCAGGGTATGGAAGAATGGAGCTGCAGCCGCTTCCCAGCATGGACAGAACCATAGGTGCAGTCTTCTCTGTGGTCCTCTGGGGCTCTAGCCCTATTTCCTGTGCTCTCATCTTTCCCAAGGCTAGGAACAGGGAGGGCTTTAGAATTACACTACCTTAAGTTGTGTCCATCTCTGAATTATTTTGAGGACTAGGGATGTAGCTTAGTGGTAGAGCACTTACCTAGCATATGTGAAACCCTGATTCCATCCCCAGCACCGGAAGAAAACAGATGTCAGTGACGTATAATAAACTGCATATCTACAGGGAAAAATTTGATACATTTTGCCATATGTATTCCTTTGAAGCTATCATCACTGTCAAGATAATAATTCCCCCTTCCATTACTGGGCATTGAATATAGGGCTTTGTATATGCTAGATGTGTTCTACCACTTAGCTGTCTCAGCACCCTGGTCCCTGCCCTTATAAAAATAAAACCATGTAAGCTACTCAGGCTTGTCTTAGACTTGCAATCCTCCTGCTTCCACCTTGGGACTAGATCTTAAAAACAAAACTCAGGGGCTTAGGTAAGGCTGGGGTCCTGGGGTCCTGAGAAGTGTTGGGTTAGAGGCTTAGCCTTGCTAAATGCTTGTTTTGCTCTGCTTTCCAAGAGTGCCACCACGTCCGTCCCCTGTTGGGGTCCTCTTCCTTTTCTGGGGCAAAAACTCTAGGGAGAAGTAAAGCTCTCCTGAAGGCCCACTGTCCGGCTTTCCCCAGGTTATCCCTTCTCTGTCAGAAAGCTGCTTCGGTTTGTTGCAGAAGTACAGGATGTGAAGCAAGAAGGGGGCAGACGAATGATGTGTCTGTGGCCAGCTCCAGTCCGCCTCTGTAGCCTCACGGTCCCGGAGATTTTTGTGACCATGGGCTCCTTTTGAGCTTTCATTGCAGTCACCCTGTTTCGTTACTTAGATTTTAGTTTGTGATGTGCAGTTGGTCTGTGCGATCATTTTCTTTGAAAAAGTGAGAGCAGGGGATGATTGCACGCGGGTGGTTTGCGGGGAAGATTCGTGGTAAGTGGAACACTAGAGGGGACTGATTTGGGCTGGGGAGGGTGTGCTTGCCTGTCACTGTGTGCAGGCTCTGCCCAGGCTGATGCAATGAAGAGTGGCAGCCCTGGCAGGGAGCCCTTCTGCTTCAGGCTCTGAAACGTACTCACAGGTGGCATTGCTAGTTTTCATGTAATTTGGGGGAGCTGGGTTTGCATGTAAGCCTTGGCCTTCCTTTCCTACCCAGATGACAGTCAGATCAAATTCTGGTTCAGGCTGCCAGAGGAGAATGCGTGTGAGGGATGCAGAGGGCTGGGACCCCACTGGGGAAGACAAAGTGGTCTGTCCTTCCCTACCTCTCCCAGTGACCTCTGAGTCCCAGAGCAGACGCTGCTCCTGTCAGGAGGGCCACCCCTAGAGTGGGGCTGTTGCAGAGCTTTTCTTGGCTAAGGGAGAAGATGGGAGAGCAGGAACTGGTGTTGTGGCCTGGCTTCCTTGGCAGAAGTTAGGTTCATATGTAGGACATTTTACCCTTACCTGGGAGCCAAGCTTTACCATGTTATAGTATAGGAGTCGCTTGAGGCAGGACGTTCTGGAACAAAGAGTGGATCCCAAACTGACATCACCACTGCATTTCTTTAGGAAATATTTGAAATCATCAGAAATTGCCTCCCCCCTTTTTTTTTGAACCAACTTGCTAAATTTGCCTAGATACCCAAGATGTAAAATAAGATTTGAGCGTCTGAGAGTTTATTTTCAAACAGATGCTATAATAGCAGACTATGGGGCAGGGGGCTCATTGTTTCCTTATGGAGCTCGTGTCCTAGAATGGAGCAGTGGAAGGAAGGCCGCTGCCCTCCCCCAAAGTCAGGCACCCTCCAGTTTGGGGCATAGCCTCCCTTTTCCCACCTAAATTCTGGTGCTTCAGAATTCCTTCTTTCTGGTGTGCTTGCCCACTGCCTTTGGTCAGCCTATTTTATTTTGGCACCCCTATGCCACCAGCCCTGATGAGCCAGGCCTCAGTGAATTTGGGTGTCCATGGAGATCCTTGCCTTCTCCTTGCAGCTAGCAGTTCAGGCTCTAGGCAGCGGGCTAGGCTCTTGGGTCCTTTTCAGCCCCACCTCTGGCTCCTGTTTGTGTGTGTAGTGACTATATTTATCTCCTGTTCCAGCTGTGAGCCAGGGACTTAGCTAGAGCTTAGGAAACTGCATTCTACAGCAGACAGACATGTTCTGTGTCTCAGTGTCCTTGCCTCTCCAGACGTACCATAGTGCCCCTATCCTGAGTGTCTGACTCAGGATAAGAGACCCTCACAGTGCATAGCCCTCTAATTCATTTCTCCCTGACTTCTTGTCTACAGGCCCAGGGGTTAGGCCAAGAACGAGATGACAGCCAGTCCAGCAGAGCTGAGCCACAGAGCAAGCATTCCCAAGTCTCTGAGAGGTACAGTGGGAGGCTGTCCCAGGGACATCAGGGTGGTGTGGGCTTGGGTAAAATTCCTGGTCCTTATGGTTGGCATTGGTTTAGTATGCCCTTGCTGGAAGACAGATGGTGACCCGGCTGGATGGCAGTACGAGTGTGTGTGTGTATATGGGGTGGGGGTGGGGGTGGGATGTGACAGGAGTGTGAAGTGTCACTTGGCAGGACTTTGCACATGGCCCTTTGGTGAGTCCAGGGCTCTGTCCTCTTTATTGGTTTGGGCTGATTACGCTGGATTAAGCTGTGAGTGTCTGGTCGTGAGCCAGGGCTGAAGTGGTCTTTTGGATGTCTGGAGAGCCATGTTCTTAGGGACTGAAGCACTGCATTCTGAGCCAGGGTTCTTCCTGTGATGGCAGAGGTGGGGAGAGAGAGGGGGGGGGGGTACTGTGACGTAGAGATGACTGTGCAGACTTTCTGTCTCTCACACACACAACACACCCATAATTGTGCATGTGTGTCACACATAGCGGTCACACATGCAGCAGGACAACCTCTTCCTCAGCTCCCCTGGTCTCATCCCGTAAAAGGAGGAGGGCTACCACCCAGCAAAATGAAGGGTAGTAGTCATGGCTTCTTGGATCTGAGAAAGTGGTCTGTACTCTTCCTTCTTTGTGTATTCAGTGATGCTTCCTGCTCTGGCTACCTTCTGACCACTTGAGTCTGGCATTACCTTTCCCCATTTATTTTTATTTTTTAGTTTTATTTTATGTGTGTGATTTTTTTTTTTTCTGGATGTATGACTGTGTACCTGGAGCCCGAGGGTATTGGGTCCTCTGGAACTGGAGTTACAGATGGTTGTGATCTGCCATGTGAGTGCTGGGGATTGAACCCAAGTCTTCTGCAAGAACAAGTACTCTTTTTCACTGAGTCATCTCTCCAACCTATCCTTGCCCACTGAAATTTTTTTATTTGATTTTAAGTGTGTGTTTATGTATAAGTCTCTGTGTGTGCCTCTGTGTGTGCATGTATGTGCTCTCATGAATATGAGTGCCCACAGAAGCCAGAGGTGTAGGATGTCCTGGAGCTGGAATTACAGGCAGTTCTGATCCATCTAACACGGGTGCTGGAAATCGAACTCAGGTTCTTGGAAGAGCAGTACAGATGCTCTGAACCACTGAGCCATCTCTTCAGGACTTTCTTTCTCCATTTTCCCTTAATTTTTTTCATCCCTCCCGGTGATAGTGAATTCTGAGGGTAGACATACAAGTAAAGGTGTTCCAGCTGTTGGACCAGGCAAATCCAGCTGTAACCCTGCAGGAGGGAGCTGAGGGGGAGGCTGTCGGGCTGCGTGTGTGACCACTATGTCTAAAGCCTCTGTAGGTGTGCAGTGACCCCTGTCCAGATGAGGAGGGACTGGTGCACGCTTTTTACCACACACATTCTCTTCTTGCTTTCCGAGTGATGGCCTGACCCTGCTCCTCTGGCCACCCTGACCAGGTTATTGTTCTCCATTTCTGTCAAGGGAACAGCTCCAGAGAACCCTGCATAGCCAGGCTGTGGAGGAAGGACCTCTGCAGACCCCGAAGGGGCAGCCTGAGTGGAAGGAAGCAGAAGAGCCTGGAAAGGGCTCTGTAGCCACCCCACTGGCCCCCCTTCAGAGGTAAGGCTGAGGAAGACGGGTCCCTGAGGGTGGTGGCCCCTCCGCGTGTCATTGTAATAGTGAAGAACAGAGACAGGGATGAGAATGGTTGTAGACACTGCAGCCAGAGTAGCAGTGGCAGAACAGCAGAAACCGGGGTACCGGTCAGGGTCGGGGTGGGGTGGTGAATCTGCTTCTTCGAAGTTCTCAATCTACAGCTGAAACTAGGGTAGCCAGCTTGATGGGGGAGCCATGGGAATGCTTGAATAAGAGTGTTCCTCCTCCTGCCAGGGCAGACTGCTATTATCCTGGCCACTGCATTCCTGCTAGGGACCCCTCCCTTGCAGCTCCTTGCTCATCTGCATTTCCCCAGCAGGCATTAGCCCACCTCTAGTCTCACGCAGGCTAAGCCTGGAGCACTGTTTTGTCCCAAGCCCAGCCAGAGGGCAGTGCAGGGCCCCTGGGTCTCCTGAAGCCAGATGGGAGGACCTTTCTGTCCCAGCCTGGTCTAGAGCCCAGGGTGTATTTGCCAGTGCCTCTGTTCTCCTGGCAAAAGGAAGATGTTGTCTTAAGATTCATACAGTTGGGGGGCTGGAGAGATGGCTCAGAGGTTAAGAGCATTGCCTGCTCTTCCAAAGGTCCTGAGTTCAATTCCCAGCAACCACATGGTGGCTCACAACCATCTGTAATGGGGTCTGGTGCCCTCTTCTGGCCTTTGGACATACACACAGACAGACTATTATATACATAATAAATAAATAAATATTTTAAAAAAAGATTCATAGAGTTGGAATGAGCCGCAGGGGAAGCTGAGCTGTAGCAAAGTCCAATCAGCAGCATCCACTGAACACCTGCTGTGTGTAGTGCTTTCTGGGTGATGGGACCATCTCTCTTCCCATGCGGGTGGGAAAGTTTAGTCTTCTCTTCAAGTGGCTGGGACAGAGGGGGATTGGGGAATGAGGCAGGCAAGTTTCCCTGGGGCTGCCCTCCATGTCTTCCCACAGCTCTTTAACCCCGAATAGGCTGTAAGCCGAGCCCTTCCCTTCCTAACCGGCTCTAACACAGCTGCTTCTTTATTGCTTGCAAGGGAGCAGGTCCTGAGCCTGCCTGCTTTCTCTGAGATGTCTGAGGAGAAGCACTCCCAGGCTGAAGAGCTGGGTCTTGGGCAGCAAGAGGCTGAGGAGCCTGAGGAAAAGGTGGCAGTCAGCCCCACCTCATCTGTCTCTTCAGAGGTGTAAGGGCCAGTTTTATGTGTTTGTTCTGTCTTCCAGTGTGTGGACTGCTTGAGTGCCCGTTCCCCTTGAGTGGTGGCGGGAGTGGAGTGAAGGATGGTTCATCCTTGGTGCTCCATATGCAGCTTTGAGGGCTCCACTAACCACTGATCCTTGCCAGGTCCGAGCGTGGGTGAGGGGAACCGTGCGGCTCATTAACGGGAACCACGAAGCACGAGTTTTCACTAAAACAGATGTGGAATGTTTTAGAAAGGAGATATGGGCTCGAGGTGGGGAGGGTCTTGCTGGCGAGTCACACAGTGAGCAGACTTGCTCCCGAGAGCCCTGACTTTTGGCTTTAGGCCTGAGGTAGCTGTGCCAGGCTCTCCCCGAGTGAATGAGGGGTGCAAAGGGCCCAGGGTTGTTGAGCAGACAGTTTTTCTGCTGGTGACTCACTGAGAGCTACCCAGGTCAATGAGCTCATTATCTCATGGCTTCTCATCATCCTAACCCTGCCGGAGTCACGTGGGCATGCAGCAACCACATTTTTTTCAGACGGTGAGCTATCGTGCAGTGACGAACCTGGCTTTCTCAGGTCTCCTAGGAGACTGACACAGTGAATCAGGGCATTGTTCACAAGGACAGGAGCTGAGTGTGAGAGAGGAAGCTAGGTAGAGGTCAGGGGATGGTCCCAGGCCCTCTGTGGGGAGGCCAGAAGCTCGGCTTAGCTCTTCTCCAGACATGGTGCCTGCCCAGTGCCCCCACTTCATGTTTCTTCCTGTCTCAATGATGCTGTCCCTCCTTGGGTTTCCAGACGTTTGGCCCCCTAGACTCAGTGTGCCCCACCCTTAGGCCGCACCTGCTTTTCTTTCCTTGAGTCTTTTCCAATGGGAATCGGTTGTTTTTCAGAGTGGTGCAGGAGTTTTGTATCAGGCAGCTGAGTCCGAAGGGTTAGGCTGTAGACGTCATCACCTGCATCTTTTATTAACATTTGTGGGATAGTAAATGGATCTAAGCCACTGGCTGGCTGTGTGCTCTGTGGTAGAGTGTTTATTTGTCTAACATATGCAAGATTCAATTTCAATTCCAGTACTGCTGCAGAGAGTCCGGGTATCTGACTCTCTAGCTTAGCAGAAGTACCCTCACTTCTAGGAACGTTCCAGGGGACTGCCTCACCCTCCCTGCCTTCCCACCCTTGCTTATCCCTGTGTATCTCTGAGTTACTTAGTGTCCAGCCTGCCTTGCCTCCCGTGACTGGAAACTGGGTCTTACAGAGGTTGATACCTGAGCGGTTGGCCTAGAAACCAGACCCACCTCTTCTTTCTGAGCCCTCAGCTTGCTGTCGGCTCTTTCAGGCATCATTCAGTGCTTTAGACCTAAGCAAGGTGTTCAGGATAACCAAGTCTTTAAACCAGGGAGGCAGGAAACAGGCTCAGTTGCCTATGCGTCAGGTGCGCAGGCAGGCTCACTGGTGTGGTCTGATGTCCCATCTTCCTACAGCATCTGTCCCTAGGGCTACACACAGCTATGCAGCCCACAAGGGAGACAGACATTAAAAGGTACTGTCGCTGGGAAAAGATGCTTTCTGCCAAGGTTGGAAATGAGTTGGAGGGTTGATGAGGCAGAGAGCTGGGAGGGGAGGCCCTTGTGGAGGGCAATATTCTCAGAGGAGAGAGCATCCATGTTGCTGTATCTGCATCAGCTGGCTGTGGAAGGAGGGAGGGGACAGAGTTGGGAGGAGAGAACTGAGAGCGTGGCTTAGGCTTATTTTCTGAGTTCTGACTTTAGAAATAGGGAAGGATCGGTCTTGACTGTATTTTCTGTCTTTTTCTCACTAGTATCTGCGGGCTGCAGTTGGGTTCTTCACCCCGTACTCTTCTGCCGTTTTGATCTGTCCCCTCCTGCTGCCTTCTTCCATCTGCTACACCGCTGAGCTGGAGGGAGGGGTTTTAGGGCTCTCAGTTGAGGGGCTGGCTCCCCTGGTTGACTCTCAAGTGGTTCTTGGCTTCAGGTCCTGCCCACATGCTCCTGCTGAATTGAGCCACAGCCAGTGTGTAGTGCCTGAGCACTGTGCAAGGAGTGTTTCTGTGCCAATAGGTATTGGAATGTGAGGCTTAGGCACCCGGGAGTGCGCGTGCCGCCTGGCTTTGAAGGAAGGAAAATACTTTATCCTGATACTCTTCATGACTGTCTAGACATACAGTCCTCTGTGCACTCAGTTGACTCAGTTTCTCACCAGTTCCAAACATTAGCGTAACCATGAGCTGATGACAGCTTTCCATCGCATTTGGCCCAGAAAGCACCCGGCTCCTTTGGCAGCAAGGCAGGGAACTTTGTAGCTTCTTCTGCGGTTCTTCTACGTGGCCTTGGCCTCTGCTTGATTTGGGAGGCAGAGAACAGACTCGGGGACCTATTTCTGAAATGAGCCTTAAGTGGTAGACCGAGCTATAGTAGGGACATGGAGGCAGGATTGCGCCACCCCAGGGGAGAGCCCGTGAGGGACAGACTTTCCATCTCTGCCCTGCCAGAAGCCACCCCTCAGGCCACAACCTCCCAAGGCTGTTAGGAGCTGTCCCCCTCCTAGGATCCTGGATCTTATCCAGTCCAGGCTTATTCCATAGGACGGATGCTCACTGTGTCTTACTGCCAGCCCCTGTATGACCTGTCTGGGGGCTCCCCATTAGAGTTTTGGTGTGATATTCTGTAGCTTTTGGATCTTGTGGGCTCTAACACTGTAGTGGTAAGCTGCCCCTTTCCCTATGCAGGCAAACCACAGAGCCTGCAGCTCCCCAAAAGCAGTTCTCAGAGGCTATACTGAAGGCCACAGAAGAGGCAGTGACCCAGGAACTGAAGGAAAACCAGAGGCGGCTGCTGGAGTTGAAGAAAGAGAGGCAGAAGCAGCTGGAAGAAAGGCTGTGGCGAGAAGAGGAGGAGGAGGTGCAACGGCTTTACCAACAGAAGGAGAAATCCCTCAGGTCTTCTTCCTCCCAGGGCAGGGGTGTGGGGAAGGAGGGACACCCTTTTTCTGTGCTGACCTATCTGGGACGCCTACAATCTCACCAAAGTAGCTCCTAGAAACCTTTCCCAGAAACTTCTGTTGGTATTGCATTGAGTGCCCAGGGAAAACATCTCTGGCCTGGCTCCTTTGGTAACAAGCGAGACTGGAGAGGTGGTCCTTCAGCTAGTCTTTCTGCCCTGGAGTAAAAGCAGGGTTCTGCTCAGAAGAAAGGGGTGAATGGCTACCAAGAAGGTAAAAAGCAGCGTGTCATAGCCCTCGGCCAGGCCTCTTCAGAAACATGTGAATGTTCTTTGCTGACAGTTTAATGCCAAGGCTTGTCCCTTTAGACAGAATGTCCAGGAGCGGTTGAAAGTTATTATTTTTAGACCATAGATCGCAAATCTATGCCTAATTTTGAGGAAACAAAACAGATAACCATCACCTTAATGGTGGGAGGTCAGGTTCAACCTCTCATTAGCCCAGCACAGGCTCCCTGTCCCAGGCTCCACCCTCTGTCACATCTTCTTGTGTCCACGAGTTATATTCTCTTCCGGCCAGCTAAAGGTCAGGGTGCAGCCAATGGCTTCCCTTAGAGTACAGCACCTCCAGCCCGAGGGTGGCTCCTAAGGGCTCTAAGCTTGTGGAGACCAGGGTGCCGGAGCTGTCTGTCTCAGGGCCTAGAACATGCTAGTTGCTCCTTAAATGGCATTTCTTGTTTTGATAATGGGTAGAAATGAATAGTTTTAGCCAGTAATAACTAAGTGATTTCTCTGTGGGTAAGAGCGCTTTCCTTGAAGCTGTTCTTCAGGGGACTCTGGTTTCCCTTTCCACACAAACTTTCTTGGCTGTGGATCCTCCTCCTCACCACTGACGAGAAGACAGCCGGTCTTGCCCTTTTGTTAGGTGTGAAAGGAGAGCTTGGGTTGCTCTCAGTTCCCCATCAGCCTGACATTCATGGTAAATTTTGCCATGGAAAAAAAGGGTTCTGGAGTCCAAAAGGAAGGATTTGTACTTTGCTCACATTTTGCCCCCTTACCACAGAGGAAGAGAGCAATATAAATAACTTGAAATAGGAAATAATCCCAAGTCTGCTTTGTCTCTGGAATTCACTGGTCTTTTGAATCATGTTTTCCTTAGGGTTGAACTTTCTGAGTGCACTGCACACATCCACTAGTCTTGTGGGATCTATGTGAGGAGCCCCCCCCCCCAAAAAAAAAAGATCTCATTTGTAAAAGTAGAGGTATATTTGCTTCAGGTGAAATGAGGGATATCACTGGTCAGATAAGATGCCTCTCGTGGACATGTAAGGCTTGCTCATAGTTTGGGACTAGGTGATATTACACAAACCCAACACACTGATGGAACAGCATTTTATATCTGTTACTGTATTCTGTGCTTGATACAGAAGACAGTATCAGTCAGATGTGGTAGTGTAAGCCTGTGATCCCAGGCTCTTGGGAGGTGAAGGCAGAAGGATCAGGAGGTAAGGTCACTTTTGGCTACATAGGGAATGTGAAGCCAGCCTAGACTAAAGGAGACCTTTCCTTTTCCCCAAAAAGAGGCAGGATTTTTTTTTTTTTAAGTTTTTTGAGACATGGTTTCTCTGTGTAGCCCTGGCTGTCCTGAAACTCACTCTGTAGACCAGGCTGACCTCAAACTCAGAGGTCCACCTGCATCTGCCTCCCAACTGCTAGGATTAAAGACATGCACCACCATTGCCTGGCAAGAGGCAGGATTCTTATTCTGAAGAAATTCCCTGTCTTGCAAGGAAAGCAGATGGAACAGATTAGTTACGAGGTACCGTGATGCACGGTACAGGGCAGCTTGCGCTGAGAAAGGTCTGCATGCAGATTGTAAGGGGAAAGGTGAATTGATGAACTTGCCTGTTGGGCAGCGAATAGGATTTTGTCAGATAGAAAAATGGAATTTTGGCTGAAGGACCAGCATGAGCAATAGTCAAGGGGCAAAGAAAAGGGCAGAGATATGGAGATTTGATGCATTTGGTGTGCCCAGGATAGAGTCTACTGACGAAAGGGTGAGGTTGGCTATAACCTTCTTTGAGTGAATACCTTGTCCAGGAGGATAACCTGTAGGTGGAGGGGAACCTTGGACCAAGCAGCCTGCCTTTTGTTTCCCGTGGCAAGGGTAGATGGAAGTTAGGTTCATGAGGAACCAGCATGGATGAGACATTGACTGATGTGTAGTACTGAGCGTGGTTTGTGGGGAGGCTGAATTGCATGGATCCTGAGTCCAAGAAAGACTTCGGTGGTCACTCTCACCAGCCTATATCTTTCCTTTTCCCTCAGCCTCCTGAAGGCACAGCTGCAGAAAGCTGCTGCGGCAGAAGAGGAGGAAGAGGAGACTCGGATAAGAGAGGAAGAAAGCCAGAGGCTGGCCCGCCTCCGGGCCCAGGTGCAGTCCAGTACAGAAGCATTTGAGAACCAAATTAGGTGAGTCTACACTGGGGGCTGCCTGGCCTGGGGCAGTGACCTGAGTGCCCGGGGCTTTAACCATTCCATTCTGTCTGCCCAGAGCTGAGCAACAGGCTGCCCTCCAGAGGCTTCGAGAAGAAGCAGAGACCCTCCAGAAGGCCGAAAGAGCCAGTTTGGAACAGAAAAGCAGGAGGATGCTGGAGCAGCTGAGGGAACAGCTGGAGGCCGAGGAGAGGAGTGCCCAGGCCGCCCTGAAGGCGGAGAAGGAGGCCGAGAAGGAGGTGGCTCTGCGGCAGCTGAGGGAGCAGCTGGAAGGGGAGAGGAAAGAGGTGAATGAGCCAAATCAAATCTGCTCCCTTGACACAGTGTGCAGAGTATGAGAGGGGCTCGCTCCAGGTTGGGGTGCAGGCAGGGGAGCTGACTCCCTGCGTCCCTTATGTGGACTCGCTCTACTCAGGGCAGATGCTCTCCCTGGTCTCTGCAGCAGCTGTCCAGGGAAGTGTCCTGTGGATTTGGGGAGCTTTTGCTATGGAGGAGCTGTGGCCAGAAGAGGGCTTGACATGACGGTGCTGGTGCTGTCCCTGTCGCTGTAGGCGGCCGCAGTGGCTCCTTTCCCCGACTGCTCTGGAATAAGGGACAAAGCATTGCACAGGTTCTCCCCTCGCCTCATTTCTCCTCCCAGCATCACGTCAGCCTCCAAATTAAACTCCCAGTATTGGGCCACACAGAACTTTGCTTTTGGCGAGAGCTTTGGTAGTTAGACACCTGATGATCTAGATCAGGTTCCCAGAGTCTACTTTGACCTCCATCTGGCCTGACTGCCTCATATTCTCATATATGTGGGTTTGTGTATGTACCTGTGGGCTTGCTCAGGGTCATGTGGAAGTGGTGACCGTGGGTTTGTGTATGTACCTGTGGGCTTGCTCAGGGTCATGTGGAAGTGGTGACTGTGGGTTTGTGTATGTACCTGTGGGCTTGCTCAGGGTCATGTGGAAGTGGTGACTGTGGGTTTGTGTATGTACCTGTGGGCTTGCTCAGGGTCATGTGGAAGTGGTGACTGTGGGTTTGTGTATGTACCTGTTTGCTTGCTCAGGGTCATGTGGAAGTGGTGACTGTGGGTTTGTGTATGTACCTGTGGGCTTGCTCAGGGTCTGTGTAGAACGGTGACCGTGGGTTTGTGTATGTACCTGTGGGCTTGCTCAGGGTTGGTGTGGAATGGTGACTGTGGGTTTGTGTATGTACCTGTGGGCTTGCTCAGGGTTGGTGTGGAATGGTGACTGTGGGTTTGTATATGTACCTGTGGGCTTGCTCAGGGTCATGTGGAAGTGGTGACCGTGGGTTTGTGTATGTACCTGTGGGCTTGCTCAGGGTCATGTGGAAGTGGTGACTGTGGGTTTATGTATGTACCTGTGGGCTTGCTCAGGGTCATGTGGAAGTGGTGACCGTGGGTTTGTGTATGTATCTGTGGGCTTGCTCAGGGTCATGTGGAAGTGGTGACCGTGGGTTTGTGTATGTACCGGTGGGCTTGCTCAGGGTCTGTGTAGAATGGTGACCGTGGGTTTGTGTATGTACCTGTGGGCTTGCTCAGGGTCCGTGTGGTAGCGGTGACCTGAGGTTTACTGAAAGGCCTCTATGCTGGCCTTGTTCTACCTCTCTGTCAGCTATAGACTATAGGGGCTGAGTTATTTTAAACAAAAGTGTCCTTGTGATTCTCCTTGGCCTCTTCTTTACACAGAGCAAGGTGGTCCTCTGAACCCTGGCTTCCCTTGGTCAGTGCCTGGCCAGCGCCCTTCCCTGCTTCTCACAGTCCCTCTGCTTCTCTCCAGGCAGTGGCAGACCTGGAGAAGGAGCACAGTGCTGAGCTGGAGCGGCTCTGTTCCTCACTGGAGGCCAAACACCGAGAGGTGAGAAGAGCATGGTCTGGTCTGAGGGGGCAGAGCCTGGACCCTCAGACCCCTTCATGCTGGGTGGCACAGGAATTCAGCCCCACCCTTAGCCAGTAGGGAGTGAGTTTCCTCTCCCCTCAGGATGCTGGGATGGGTGCCTAATCTCTGGCAGTGAGTCCCTGTATAAAGGCTCCACTTCTGAGGGCCACATTCTGGTGTATGTGCTGGTATCTCCTTAGGTGGTCTCCAACCTCCAGAAGAAGATAGAGGGGGCTCAGCAGAAAGAGGAGGCCCAGTTACAGGAGAGCCTTGTGTGGGTAGAGCAGAGAGCTCACCAGAAGTTTCATCAGGTGACTGAGTATGAGCAAGAGGTGAGTGCTGGTCTGTGTTAGCTCTACTAAGGTCTTCTGGGCTGTCTAGTCTGAGTGGCCTCCACTCCTTCAAAACCAGGACCTTTGGTGCTTCTAGGCCCCCGTGTGCCTGTAGGAAGGGCTAGTGGTCATAGTTCAACACACACGTGCTTTGGTGCTCTGTGCGTATTGGGGACAGTTCATGTGTAAGACCTTCAGGTCTCCAGGCCTCGGCACTCTCAGTCTGTGAAGCTGTGTTCCTTCTGTCCCCCTTCCAGCTTAGCAGCCTCCTTCGAGACAAGCGCCAGGAGGTAGAGAGGGAACATGAGAGGAAGATGGACAAGATGAAGGAGGAGCACCGGCAAGCGATGGCTGAAGCCAGAGAGCGATACGAAGCTGAGGTAGCTTAGTCGCCTCCCTCTCCAGCAAATGTAGACACAGGCACACCAATTGCTGTTCTTCTCAGCTGCAAGTATGGGGAGGGGGAGATCTGGAAAAGGTCAGAGGAGACTTACTTCTCTGGCATCCTGCAAAGACAAGGTCATTGTTCTATTTTACCACTGAAGCATGAGAAAGCCCCTCCCCCGTTTCCCAATGAGGGGTGCTTCTTCCCCCACAGTGACCGCACTTTGTTTAAATGGTAATGATTACTGACGCTACCAAGCCTTTACCAGGTACCAGGCACTACTTTGAGCTCCTTAGCCACCCTCCTGCATTCAGTCCTCACGGCAGCCTTGGGAAATGTGCACGCCATCATCTTCATTTTGGAGACCCGGGGAATTTAGGCCACCTTCCCAAGCTGTCTGACTACACAGCTTTCAGTTTTAGTCACTCCCGAAGCCACGCCCCCAGGGCGCATGGGATTTCAGGACAGCAAGAAGGAGACAAGAGCCCAACAATAGCTGTAGATTATCTGCCTAGATTAGTTACTTTTTTAATGTTGTTGATGTGACAAACTACTTGGCAAAGACAACTCAAGGAAGGAAGGTTTTTTCTGGCCCCGTGTGAAATTATCCTCTTATTGTGGTGGGGCAGGCATGGCGGCAGAAGCATGATGCAGTTGGCCACATTGCGTCCACAGTCAGGAGCAGAGGGATGAGTGCTGATCCTCAGCTTCAGTTTTTTTTTTTTTGTTTTTTGTTTTTTTTTAAATGTTTATTTATTATGTATACAATATTCTATCTGTGTGTATGCCTGCAGGCCAGAAGAGGGCACCAGACCTCCTTACAGATGGTTGTGAGCCACCATATGGTTGCTGGGAATTGAACTCAGGACCTTTGGAAGAGCAGGCAATGCTCTTAACCTCTGAGCCATCTCTCCAGCCCCTTCAGTTTTGTTTTAGGTGGTCTGAGACCTCAGCCCGTGGAGTGGTGCTGTTCATGTTTAGGATGAGTCTTCCCACCTCTGCTACCCCAGTCTAAAAAATCCCTCACAGACATGCCCAGAGCCTGACTCCTTGGTGACTCCAGGCTCTATCAACTTGACAGGCAGTAATAGCAACCATCTCGTTACCCATCTGGAGGTGGGGATGTTCCATGACTTGAGTGGACCCCAACTCAACTTGGCTTGTTCCCGTTGGGGCTAGATAGTGGCCCAGTAGCAGTGTGACTGTAGTACAATTCAGTCCTCTGGGAGACCTCCGGGCTCCTGCTCCGGTGACTGGAATCTTCCAGGGCAGAAACCGCAGCCTCAGGACAAAATCTGGGGGGCTGATAGTGACCCTCATCAGTCTATTTGATCTAACACAGCAGTTGGAGAAACTGATTTTGGGGTGTTAGGAGCTACTGTAGGGTCCCACAGGTAGCCCCATGATCTTTTCAGGAAAGAAAGCAGCGCGCTGACCTCCTGGGGCACCTGACTGGAGAGCTGGAGCGTCTGCGAAGGGCCCACGAGAGAGAGCTGGAGAACTTGAGGCAGGAGCAGGACCAGCAGCTTGAGGACCTAAGGCGGCGGCACCGGGATCAAGTGAGGGCCTGGGAGTCGGGGCAGTACTTAGAGACTTCCATTGCAGGGCAGGAAGTCTTGGGTGCTGATCCAAGAGTTGCAGGGCAGAGATTCTGGCACCTTCAGGAATAGGATCTCACGCTGGTTATGCCTACACTTCAGGGTATCTTTGTTCCTTTGTTTTCTGAGCCTGGGAGTAGCCCCAGTATTGGAAAGGAGAGGTCAGCCCATTTACATCTCTAGGGTGGACAGGTTCATGTCTCCTTGCCCCACTGGGGATCAACAAGATGTGGCATGTATACACTGGAAGGCTGTAAGGACAGGGAAAGAGGGAACAAGCCTGAGGCCAGCTTAGCGCTTGGGGTGTGGCATGTTGGGTTCTGGATCTTTCTCCTATCCTTCAGCTAATAACCTTTCACCCTTTCTACACCTATGTCTTTCTCTCTACCATACTTCGGCCAGGAAAGGAAATTACAGGATTTAGAGGTGGAACTTGCAGCCAGAACTAAAGATGTCAAGGCCAGATTGGCTCAGCTGGATGCCCAGGTGAGGGAGGCCGAGGCTGGATCTACCTTGCCTTGGGGAGGGGGTTTGAGCACAGAGGGCAGGCTCTACCTCAGTCTTGGGGTCTGCAGTCAGCCCAGGGCTTGTCTCCCTCCAGGAAGAGAACATGCGGAAAGAGAAGCAGCTGCTTCTGGATGCGCAGAGGCAGGCTGCTCTGGAGAAGGAGGTCTGTCTGCCCACCCTTTCTCTCTTGTTTGTCCCCCGCCATCTGTTTACCTGTCCTGTCCGGGTCTCTGGGGTTCTAAGACTGTGTTGGCCACTATCATGTTACCCAGTGGACCTGACTTTCAATCCTTGGGGAGTGGGGCTCTGGTGGGGGATCAGGAGCCTGCAGACCCCAGATCCTAGAGACAGTGGCTTCAATGGCTCCAGGTTTCCCTTGTTTTCTGTCTCCCACACCTCTGATACTGCCTGCACCTCACCTTCTCCCCACGGCATCGGTGCCCCAGGAAGCCACAGCCACCCGTCAGCACCTGGAAGAGGCAAAGAAAGAGCATACCCACCTGGTGGAGTCAAAGCGGCAGCTGCGGAGGGTCATCGATGACCTGCGTGTCCGGCGGGTGGAGCTGGAGTCCCAGGTGGATCTGTTGCAGGCACAAAGTCAGAGGCTGCAGAAGCACCTGAGGTAGTGTGGACACTCTGCTCCTGGCTAGTGGCCACCTCTTCCCCCGGACCTCTGCCCTCTGCTGCTTTGGGACCCATGTCATCATGGACATCCACAGGGAGAGGGCCCAGTTTGGAGCCCAGACAGAAGCAGCCAGCACAGTCCTGCTGCACTTGGTAGGGAATGGAATGCCGAGGCTATGAGAAAGAGAGGATTCTGGGTTCTGGTGTCCACACCCCAGCCCTGCCCTGTGGGAATGAGAGTGAGTGTGCCAGCCTCACAGCTCTGCCTCCTGCTCTCTTCCTCACCACAGTAGCCTAGAGGCTGAAGTCCAAAGGAAACAAGACATGTTTAAAGAACTGGCAGCTGAGAATAATGCATCCCCACATTTGGAGCCAGATCTCCACATTGAGGACCTGAGGAAATCCCTTGGCACAGTGAGCGAGGGGCTGAGGCCTGGGAGTGATGGTAGGGGTTGGACATTTGGAGAGGAACTTGGCTGTGCTTTGTTTTGGATCTAGCCTCCTTTTCTTAGTCTCTTTCTCCACACTCTCCATCACTCAGATGGTGCATATATGTGAAGAGCACCTGGGGGCTGGCAGAGCTGTTTCTGTGGCTAGGACACGGGGCAGGGCTTCAGGATTCCTTCAGCCTGTGAGCTGTTGTTGGCCTTTACTGCACTCATATGGCCTTTTCTCTTATGTGTTTCCAGAATGAGACCCAGGAGGTGTCCTCTTCCCTCTCGCAGAGCAAGGAAGAGATCAACCTGGCCATGGACAGGTGAGTTTCCCCAACCCATTTTGTGCCGTGGGAGAGTGCTTATATCAGAGGTGAGATGACAATGACCTTCAAGTGGGGCTTGGTTCAAGGCATGGCCCCGGGATGGAAGACTACTAAGCCAATATCCTACGCTTGGTGACTTTTAACACAGCATGCTGGTACCTGCTGGCCTCTAATTGAAGGTCAGATCTCAAGGAGTATCTAGTTATCTGAGTACAGGCCCCAGGCACGATCCACAGAGTATCTGTGAGCTATTGACCCTACGTGCCACACACTCTAGGTACTTAATGGTGATATCCAAGTCCCAGTCCAGCAGCTCCTGTGTATGTTCACGTGGACATGTGCTGGGGAAGTGGCCCCGTGGCTCAGTGTAGTCTTTGGTTTCCCTTCCCTACTCCCTCCTGCCCCACAGTGTCCGGCACTTCCTCTCTGCTGAGGGTGTAGCTGTCCGGAGTGCAAAGGAGTTCCTGGTGCGCCAGACACGCTCCATGCGGAGGCGACAGACGGCACTGAAAGCCGCCCAGCAGCATTGGCGCCGCGAGCTGGCTAATGCCCAGGGGGTGGATGAAGACCTCCCAGGCACCAAGATCCTGGACAGTGTGTGCAAGAACTTGGATGAGGTTAGGAGCCTAGAGGAGGGCCTGCTAGTCTGTATTGGGAGATCTGAGGGGGCTAGCTTTCCTCAGCTGAGCATTTTGGGAACCCTGAGATGGACCACGCGGGCTCTGGGAGTCACTTGCCTAATTGTGGCCGTATATCATGTGTAAACACCTTCTCTAATAATAAATTATTTTATCTTCATAGTAATCATCTTTAATGAATGAGGATACAGGTTGAGGGTCCCTAACCCCCAAATCAATTCAAGCAGTAAAGTCTATGCAGATATTCCCAAATCTGAAAACTACAAAATCTCAGATGTTTCTGAGGCCAAGCAATTTGGAAATGGGATACTCAACCTGTATTGCTATTGCCATGTCCTACACGAAAGATACGACCAATGTCTAAAACATTTCAAATCCAATGCTCTTCTTTACCCTTTGGTATTCTGGAGACGGAAGATCTGTAGATACACTCAGTGCAAGGTTGAGTAGCTCCCCTGGCTGGCTTCTCTGACAGTCTGATTCGCAATGAAAAGACAGAGATGCCATTGTTACATGATGTTACAGATTTGTGTATCAATCGAGGCCTCAATAGCACGGGTTCCCCTGGAACATGTCTGAACGCTTAGAACTCTGATGGTGCCAGAACTGGTGAGGGACTGATGCTCTGAGGCCTGGATGCCTGGCCTGTGAGCAACAGATAGCAAGAGGCTTGCAGACACAAGGATGGGCTCCCTTCTCTCCCTGGGCACCTTCACTGCTGTGCTGTATTTCTTTTGGTGGTGGCAAGGGTTAACAGAGTGATGGTAACCGTTTGGCCCACAGCTTGAGAACTTAGCATCTGTGGGCATAGTGTTCCTCACGTAACACACTGTCTTGTTAGTTCTCAGGGTCTGAGGGAAAAGCCATTCTCTCAGATGAGCAGCCGGCCTGAGAGTTAAGGGATGTGTTTACAACCACCCAGCCAACAAATACCAGAGCCGGGACTCCGTGCTGAACTTTTATCCTCCCCTTCCTCCCTGGCCACAGGAGACCAGGCACCTGGATGAGATGAAGTCAGCCATGAGGAAAGGCCATGACCTGCTGAAGAAGAAAGAAGAGAAGCTGAACCAACTGGAATCTTCTCTACAGGAAGAGGTGTCACCCTGTGGCCACACAGCCTGGTGTGGCCCCTCCCTCCCTCCTCTAGGCCTGGATTAGGGAGAGCTGGATCGCTAGTGCTCAGGCTCTTGGCCGAGATAACAGAGGCATTGGCTCTGTTGAAATATCTGAGAAGCTGATGTCTGTGCCGATGGTTCAAGACATCCTTGGAGCATCTGCTGCTTGGTCACAGCATTCTTGGTGAATGTCACAGAATTGGGGACTAGCCCTGTTATTCCTGCATGGTTCCAGGAGAAGTGTGACCAAGTGTGGCTTCAGGGTGTCTCTTCCTTCCCTGAGACTGTGTGAAATCTCCATGCCCCAGGTTTTGGTTTGGGAGCAGAGATATTCAAATGGCCAGTTTTGGGGTGGATGATGGGGTTCTGCTGGTCCTGGGGGGCGCCCTATGGACTGCTTCACAGGCAGTTGAGTTCTCTTAGCTTAGCCCCTCTTCTGAGGCAGACTTTGTGGGTACCTTTTTGGGGTGCCTATAGAACCTTGGACCTCAGAAGAACCACCTCATCAGACCTCAGTCCTCTCTCACCACAAGGCAGGCGGAGCAAAATCACACGGGAAGGGACAGTGCTAATGGTCACTTCTACCTGTCAGGTCTCTGATGAGGACACTCTGAAAGGATCCTCTATCAAGAAGGTGACCTTTGATCTCAGTGACATGGAAGACTTGAGCAGTGAGAGCTCTGAGTCCTGCCCCCTGCCTCATAGTGAGTGGTGTCACACAAGGAAGCCTGGGAGGGAGAGGTGAAGTGAAGCCCAGTGTTGTGGAGAAGGAGGAATGTGGGGCCATTCTAGCCTCCTCCTCCAAGCCCTGCAGCAAGCCTGGATGAGGTACATCGTCATCCCTGGGTCTGCAGCATGGTGGATGAAGGGGCCAAGGATCCCTGCAGCCCCCCACTCTTGGCTGCTCTGGCCTGTGCTTGGGTCAAGGACCTTGTTCTTCCTTTTGTCTATGTCCTTGGGCCCCTTCGGGGACACAGAAGCCCTGCACCCATCCTTTGTCCTCCCATAAGGTCTTTACGTGTTATCTGCAGTAGTAGGATACTCAAGTGCCAGCTCGATCCTGAATCCTTCCTACCATCTGCCTCTTTCAGTCACCCTGACCCCAAGCTCCGCTGATCCCAACAAGATCCACTACCTGAGCAGTTCCCTTCAGCGGATCAGCAGTGAGCTGAATGGTGTGTTGAGCGTGCTGGGCAGCCTCAACTCCCAGCCGCCTCCACAGGTCCTCAGCAGCCCACCCCCACCTCCGCTCCTCACCTCCTCGCTTCGGTCCTCCAAGAACGCCCCTACCCCAGCCTACTCCCTCCTGACCAAATCCTCGTCCTCATCGTCTGCCACACCCACGTCCACCCAGTGGGCCTGGGACCCGGGACAGGGCACCAGGCTCTCCTCCTCCTCGCAAACCGTGGACGACTTCCTGTTGGAGAAGTGGCGCAAGTATTTCCCTTGTAGGTCCCCACTCCCCCGTGCACCTGGTTTCTGGGCGGAGCCCTCCCACCTCTCTCCTCTGCCCTTATGCCCTCTTTCATAACCATCCTTTCTTTTGCCTTTGCCTCCCATTACCTCCCTCCCCATTTTTGGTCATTGGCTTTGTCAGTGGGGCCCTGGTGAAGGAAGACCTTGTTGTGGCCTTACAGCCAGAGGGTCTGTGCTGGGATATTGTACAGCGAGCCTGCACTGTGCGGAGCTAGAGTCAGGCAGAATCAAAACCCGTCATTGTTGTCACCCTAATGCCTGTCATTAATACAGTACACGATGACACACACACACACACACACACACACACACACACACACACACCTCTTTAGTCTGTATTGTCGTTCTCTGAGGTAGTAATTATTTGTGTCCATTTTATAGACTAGTAAAGTTGAGACTCAGTGGGGTTTAGTAGTGAGCTCCAGAGTCAGATACCAGGTGTTGACTCTGCCTATGACCCCTTGACCCTGACTTCTGCTCTGCTTCTGTCCAGTCTCCTCCTTTAGTCCACCCCCTGTTGAGGAACACAAGTCATAAAGGCAGCCATTTGAGGAAACATGTAACAACATTTTCTGCCCCAGCCCAAATTGAAAATTAGGTTTTTAGCATCATAGTCTGTCACCCATCTGTTACCTTCAGCACAGAAACTTTGCCTGCCATTGTTTGTTCTGGGGACTTCCTTTTCTGGGACTGCAGGAGGCGCGGGTGGTGAGCATGGGAGTGGCTCTCTGAGTCTGACGACTGCTCTCGCACTCCTTGCTGTTGCAGCTGGCATCCCGTTGCTTAGCAGCTGCCCTCCCCCACTGGAGAACAAGCTGGGCTATGTGTCCGTAAGGTGAGCCTCTCAGTCAAGAGCCTCAGTGTATGGACCTCCCTGGGGAGGGGTACCAGGGACTCAGGCAGGTCTCCAGTCCAGAGTCATCTGCGTCCTGCCTCCGTCTGAGCAAGCGAATAGTCAAACCCTGCTGCTGAAGTTCAGGGGTGTGAGGAGGGGCATGTCTGACTAGCTCTACAGATGTTGTCTGCTGGGTCTGTGAGAAGACATGAGCCTGAGGGGAGACCCAGCTCTTCCCAGGGCCCCACTAGCCGTGGGGTCTGGCCCGTCTTTGCCGTTGGTCTTTGTCTGATTCCTATGGCCTCTTCTCCAGTGCTTGCTGAGCAACATCTGGAATAAGGGGACGCCCCATGGGGAGACAGACAGGCGATTATTTAGTCCAGCTATTCATTTCTTATTCATCTTACTCCCTGCCAAATATTCTCTCCTCCCAACCCCAGCCCTAAGTGTAAATCCCGCAGCCATGTCTGCTCTCTGGGTCAGCCCGAGAGCTGGCATTGTGTAAGTATTTGAGCTGACTGATTGGCTGAGGACAGACAGATGTGAAGGTCCTGGGTAGATTCTGCATCAAGTGCCCAGAAAGGGGTTGGAGGGCAGTCACTACCTTCCTTCTGGGGACCAGAGGAGGACTTTTGAATTGCTGGAGGCCTTACAGGGACACTGGTGGGCCAGTGAGAGGAGGAGGGGGGAGGTGCTTGACTCTGCTACTCACACCAGCCCACTTCCTGCCTGCTCTCCCTCTCTCACTCTCTAAGCTCTTCTTCTTTTCCCCAGTGAGCAGCTCCACCTCCTGCAGCATTCCCATTCTCGAGTTCCCAAGATGGACAGCGTCAGCGTCCAGAGCATGATCGAGTCTAACCGGAAGTGGCTAGAACATTTCAAGAATGACCCCAAGGTGTATCCTTTTAGCTGGTCCCCAAACCCTTGTCCCTTCCTGTTGTACTGGCCGACTGGCTGTGCTCCGCCACAGGCCTCTGAAGTCTGAGGAGCATCCTGTTGGGCCTTTGACCTGTTCTTAGCACCCACCTGGACGTGCTCAGCCATCTAGTTTTCCTTCACTTTGTGACCAGACAGCTCTTCTCAGCGCCCAAACCAACAGCCACTTCGAACTTACTGCAACTGGGCCTGGATGAGAACAACAGACTGAATGTGTTTCACTATTGAGGCCTGTGGGGCGGCCTCCTTGTCTACACCAAGTGCCTGAGGCACCATCAGCACCTTATTTCCCTCTGGTCAAGCATGTCCTCCATTGTGTGTTCCACCCAGGACTAGGAGGAACCCCCGGGTAGGCAGGCAGGAAGCTCATCATGACTGTAAACAGCCACCCACGTTTCGCCCATGGGCTGTTCTGAGCAGGAGTATACGGGCATCTGCAAGCTCTTCATCAAAGCAGCTGCTGAGGACTTCAGGGATGTGGCCACCTTCAATTAAAGCGGCTGCCTTGGGAGGCCTAGGGAGTCTCCTTGGAGCTCAGGTTCCTGGCCTTCAAGTACTGCTGAGGGCTCTCATGGAGGAGGGGAGTGTGGTCCTTTGCTCAGGACAGCCCCTGGCATGGCCATGCCCTGGAACTTGGCTGTAGCTGTCTTTTTGATACCTCAGCCCCGTAAGGGTCACATCCGTTCCTCTCTTTTTGGCTTTTTTTTTATTGTCTTTTGACTCTCTCAGGTCTGGGCTCAGCTGCCTGAGTCCTGCTGAAGTTGTTCCCGGCCCCAGATGTTCTGCATCTTCCCCTCAGCCAGCACTGGGCTTTCCTCAGGGCCAGCAGCCTTCCCTCCCTTAGGATGCTCTCCAGAGCTCTCCCTTGCTCTCAGGTCTCAAACGCCTATCTCTTCAGGGAGCCAAAAAGAAAGCCATAGAAAAAGATGGGCATGACTTCTGCCCCGTTTTGATATTTCTCTTCCTACAGCATCCTCGAGCCCTGTGTCCCTCTGTCCTTCCACGTGGGCCACCCCTGTCCTAAGCCCGCTATCAGGTCTTCCCAGAGCTCAGTGGAGGGCTGACTACCTGGTACTGCCAGGGACTGTCTTGGCCAGGTGGCGCTTCTGGCACAGCCTCTACAGCCCCACGTCCCCCAGTGGGCTCTGCAGGTGATGTTCTCGGCATCTGTCTCATTGTTTAAACAAAACGCCTCGTTTTTCTTGTCTTGAGAAGCCGCGGGCTGCCTTTACCCACTCTCACCGCTTTGTTGCTCATTTCTTCGCCATGGAATACGACCCTAAGAACCAGTTGGCTTTTACCCTCTTAGATAAATTTTTAAGTCATCAGCCGACCACATGCAGAAAAAGTCCATTTTGTTATTTGTTCCACTCTGTGTGCCTCGAGAGCAGCTTGTGTGATCCGACCAACCCTGGTGACAATCCTGTGTTTTTTTGCATCTATTAAATCTCTCCAAGTCTGTTTTCTATAAGGCAGTCCTATGAATGTGTTGGTCTCTCTGGAGGCCTTTGTGTCCTTCCTCCTGTGCGAAAGGGAGTGTTTATGAACTATCTCCTTGGGTATCTGATCTAATCATCCAACAGCGTGGAGTTTGGTGCCGGTGTGGTTTGCTCTGTTTTTATGGGTGATGAAAGCAAGGCTCAGAGACCTTTAGGTGCGTGGGGCCCCTGGTATAGAGCCCTGCACGCCGTCCCCTCCCCCAGAGCACCCTCAGCCCTACACCTGCCGCCACTTCTCACGGAGGTACTCGCTCACACTCACTATCCGCCCCTTCCCTGTTTCCCACTTTCCAGGCTGGAGACCCACAGGGCCATTTCCCCAAAGACCGTGGGTTTCGTCTCCTGTGTAGACAAAGCCATGCCCTGCACCCCAGCCGTAAGCTGGCACCGTTAAGTGGGGTCTGCCTCCCGCCCCGGCTGAACAGTCTGTAGATACTCTTGGGTTTGTAGCAAGGGAGTAGCTAGGAGAACCAGCTCACATGGCCTTCCTTCATGCAGCTGTATAGACAACCTGCTGAAAACAGAAGAGCCTAGCCTAACGTCCTAGCCACTTCCCAGAAAGGAAGAAGGAAACGAGGGGAGCGTAAGCTGATAGCTGTTGAATGCTTCTGTGTGCTACGGTTTTCTTAAGCTCTTGTTTGTCATCTTAACCTTAGGAAACGTATGAAGAAGTTTAGGCTTAGAGAGTTTAAGTAACTGTAGTTCAAATGCACAGAGCTAGTAACTAGGATTTGAACTAGATCCATCTGTTCTTAAAAGTCCAGTTCCGTTGCCCACAGCTGCCCCGTGTCAAAAGCTGTTTCTTCTAGGCTTACGTCACAGTTCTTGGCCACTTGGTCTGCACACCTGGAATCTTGCAAGTGGTGGTTTCTAGCTGGGGTAGTAAAACCTCCCTGGGTTAAGGCTTAAAAAGGGAATTTTGGGGCCTGGGCACATAGTACCATATAATTTACTCATTTAGCATGCCTATGACCCTGGGATCAGTCCCCAGTACAGACAAAAAAAAGTGGTATTTGGCAGGCATGGTGGCATTCCTATTTAATCCCAGTACTCAGGAGGCAGAGGCAGAAAGATCTCTGAATTTGAGACCAATCTGGTTTACAAAGTGAGGTTTAGACCAGCATAGTGAAAACCTGCCTCTTAATAAATAAATATATTTAAATTTAAAAAATTAAAACAATCTAATCTACATGGGAAGTAGAAAAAGACAAGATCTCCTGAGTAAATTGGGAGCGTGGGGATCATAGGAGAGGGCAGAAGGGGAGGGTGAAGGAAGGGAGGGGAGTGGAGAAAAATATATAGCTCAATAAAAACCAAAATTAAATATAAAGATTAAATTAAATTAAAAAATTAAAACAAAATTTAAAATAAAAAATAAATAAAATCAATAGTTTGCCATAGGAGAAAAAATTTAAACAGATTGTCCGATCTCTTTTCCTCTCGGATTTTAGAATCCAGCTGGGAAACTCAAATCACAGACCTCTGGAGCCAGCTGAAAGGGATTGAGTTTGGGCTGCTATAAAAAACACTGCAAAGTTGGGGGTGCTGATAGAGTGTTGTAGTGACAGGCTCAATCCTTGCACCTTGCCCTTTTGTATTAATCGGGGTTCTCTAGAGAAACACAACTTGTAGAACCAATCTCTCTCTATAGGAAGGGGTTTATTAGAAGGACCCATAGGCTGTGATCCTGCTAATCATACGGTGGCTGAACAAAAGGCCCAGGGATCCAGAAGTTGCCCAGCCGGCGTCTCAGTTGGCCTTCAGTAGACGCTGGAATTTCCAAGAAGTAGGCTCTGATGCTAGTGAAGGGATGGGCTAGCAAGGTGGGAGCAGGCAGGCAAAGAGCATTCTGCCTTCCATGCCCTCATACAGGCTCCCAGCAGGGGTGGCCCAGATTAAAGGTGTGTGTCTTCCTACCTCAGAAATCTGGACTAGAAGTGGATCCATCCACTTCAAAACAAGCAAAAATTTCTCACAGGTGTGTCCCTCCGTTTTTAGATTCCATTTAGTTCCAGGTGTCGTCAAGTTGACAAGAACAGCCACAAGACCTTCCAGATGCCATGAACTAGGACTGCAGACAGCACAAGTTACCCTCACAGCTCTGGAGACTGGAGATTCAGTTTCGGGAGGGCCTTTCCAGTTCGCATACAGCATCTAGCTGTGCTCTCATAGTGAGACGGGAGATGTGGTCCCTTAGCCTCTTCTAGAGCCCTAGTACCATTCACGAGGACTCTGTCTCTATGTCTCACCATTTCCCTAAGGGTCCCACATCTAAACACCACGTCAGCACACTTGAGGAGGAGTAGGTATAAGTTGTTTTGAACTGAGGCCTTATTCAGCCCGTTCCTGACATACAGGAAGGAAACAGCCTAGGGAGGCTATCAGAGGCTTTGGGGGAAGCGCGCGCGCACACACACACACAATTACATTTGTGTTGTATGTCTGTGAAGGCCAGAGGACAAATTGTGGGAGTTACTTCTCTCCCATCGTGTGGGACCAGATTAAAGTCAGGTCGTCGGACTTGGCAAGAAGTGTCTTTACTGGCTGAGCCATCTTGCTCCTGGAGGGAACTTTAAGTGACAGTTAGCATGGGTCCTGTAGTCACATAGCTCAATATTCAAAAGCATCAAAGTCTTTCTGTCCACATCCTATGTCGTGCTCTTTGAAAACAGCGGATAGTGCTCACACACACAGACATTTAAAAACATGTAAAAATACTTGGATATCATTTTGTTTGTTAAAAATACAGATATTAGGGACTGTAAAGATTACTCGATGGTTAAGACCAGTTGCTGCTCTTGCAGAAGACCCAGGTACAGTTTCTAGCATCCACAGGTGTTAACTATAGCTTCAGGAAATTTGATGCCCTCTTTTGACCTCTGTGGGCACAAAGCATCCAGGTGATGTACATACAGACATGTAGGCAAACACTCATATGCATTTAAAAAATATTAAAAATACAGATGTACCTGGAGGTATGGCTCAGTAGTAGAATACTTACCCAGCCCTGTGACAGGAACAAGACAAGTCACAATGGATTTCACCAGTGCTCCTCGTTTAGCCAGTATGGGTGGCTCATGTCTATAATCCTAGCACTCAAGATGCTAAAGTGGAGAAACACCACGAGTTCAAGGCCAGTTTGGACTACGTGTGAGGTCCAAGCTAG
Organism: Microtus oregoni; assembly: GCF_018167655.1. Classification (NCBI taxonomy): domain Eukaryota; kingdom Metazoa; phylum Chordata; class Mammalia; order Rodentia; family Cricetidae; genus Microtus; species Microtus oregoni. The sequence goes on along the minus strand of NW_024543831.1, from coordinate 2,555,277 downwards.
CCTGGGTTACAAAATGAGATCCAGTCTAAAACAAACATCTCCCAGTCAATCAAACAACTAAACAACAACACTGGTGGAAAACAGTTTGGCAGCTTCTCAAAAAGTGAAATCTACAATTGTTATATAACTCAAAAAAAAATTCTAATCATAAGCTCAAGAGAACAGAAAGCAAGATCCTGATACACACCCACGTCCCTAGCAGTGTTACCCATAATGCTCGGAAGGTGTGCGCATCACAGATAAAAGATGGACCAACCATGGTGAATGCATACGATGGAATACGCCTCATTCTTAAATAGTAATGAATTTCTGATATAGGGTATGACAGGGATGTAGAGATGGCTCAGTGGGTCAAAACGCCCGCCCCTAAGCCTGACAGGCTAAGTTCAGCCTTGGGGATTCACACAGTAGAAGAAGAAAGCTGACTTTTGTCAGGTGTCCTCTGACTTCCGTTTGTACACCCTGGCACGTAGTATGTGTGTGCCTCACATGGGTACACCTATAGAAACACACGTACACTCAATAATTGTAAAAAAAAAGCCATATGTTGTCATCAATTTCTCATCTTCTCTCGCCGAAAAACACAGGTATAGTGGCCCTCAAGGTAGCTTTGTTTGCAGGGTACAAGGGAGATATCTGGAAAGAATGGATAAACATTTAAGGCCATTGATCCAGGTCTTCATTTTGCTGAAGATAAATGACAAGGGGTAGGGCTTTGGGGGATCTGGGTGTGTTTCTAACAGGCAGCCTTGCATCAGCCAGTCATATGGTGTGGTTTAGCATTATCAGCAAGTAGAATAGTCTGGGTTTTTACAAACCCGATTCCCCCTTCTCTTCTCCTTCTCTTCCTCCTCCTCCTTCTCTTTCTCCTCCTCCTTTTCCTCCTCCTTCTCTTCCTCCGCCTTCTTCTCTTCCTCCTCCTCTTCCTTTCCATTTCTTCTCTTCCTCTGCTTCTTTCTTCTCCTCTTCTAACTTTCCTTCTCCTCTGCCTTCCCATTTGTGACAGGGCCTCATATATTCCAGGCTGACCTCAAACTCCCTGTGTAGTCACGGGTGATCTTAAACTTCTGGCTCCACCTCCCGAGTACCGGGATTACGAGCATGCACCATCATAGCTGGTTTATGTGGTGCTGCAGACTGAACCTGGGCTTCCACATATGCTAGGTATGCATGCTACTGACTGAGTTACACTCCGGCCTGGCCTGTCTGAATTTCCAGACCTTGTGTGTGTTAGTAAGGGGCTGGCTCAGTTGCACAGGCTTTAACTGGCTCCTGTTTGGCTTCCTATTGCCCCTCTCACCCTTTCTCAACCTGTACAGCCCTCCTCGGGCCCTGGGCCTCCTCCAGCAGCCTCCCAGGCTGATCCGTACCCTGCCAAGACTGACTGTGTCTCTCCATAGAGAAGTGTGCAGTGCTCCCCACCCTATCCAGACTGCATCAAGGCTCATCTGACCGGACAGCTCAGTAGCCACTGCTTACCTGCTTCAGGCCAGTTTGCCCACAGGCTAGATTCTTCTAATGGCAGCATTGTCACTGCAGAGCTGAACTCGGACTATAAACAGTGGAACACTGGGTAGTGTGACTCAGTGGCCAAGAGTCACTCTTAAGAGCTAGAGTCTGTTTAGCCTCATTGTGGTCTCTTCCTGATCTTCTAAACTTGGAAGAGTTTCCTAAGCCCAGAGGGCCTAGCTTTCTTGTCTGTCAGATGGAAATCCTGACGTGTCTCCTAAATCAGCAATGAGATTAGGAGACAATGTGATGCATGTGTTCTACTTAGCTCCTGCCTCCCACACTGCAGGGCTCCACAATACATTCTCGCGACCACGTCCCCTTTGCAGTCCCTCGGAGGGTGGCTCTGTTTCCTGACTACTATGGGCTCTGAGGAGTTAGTTTTTCTTGAGTGTGTTCTGCCTGGAGCTAGGTCTGATTTGTATTTGTTTCCCAGTGTTCAGAAAGCAGAGGTGTGTCTGTGTGTGTGTGTGTGCGCGCGCGCGTGTGCATGCACACTCACTAAGTTAATTCTAGGCAGAGCTTCTAGGTTTGATGATTGTGTCTGCAGTTCCAGACATGACCTGCAGATGGTGCACATAGTCACGGGAGGTTTCAGGCTCTGAGCTGGCACCAGGGCCTTGGTTTTCACCATATTGTTAGCCAGTTCTCCCGGTCCTGTTTGGGTGGAGGGGCTGAGCTGGGCACCTTTCTATGAATTCAGCCTTTACTCCTTCCCTTACCTGTTGATATGGTTGTTCATATCAATCCCTGGACATCCCACATAAACTAGGTAGGGTTTCTCTGGGCCGGGGCTGTTTGGTGTGTCCTGCCTGCATGCTGCACTATCCTCCTTCTCTCTCTGTGCCACCTGTTGACCCCCTATCCTGTTATCTCCAGAAAGAGCAGGTCTCAGACCCACCTTCCTTCCAGATCTGCAGCCCTGTGTACCCGGGGCTGGTCACAGGGCTGGTCACAGGGCAGGAACACTCTGCAACTGGCTTCTAGCTCAAGACCTTTCCCTTCCTCTGCTGCTCCAAACCTTTGTGGCCATGGGTAGAGGTCACAGGCAGCCTCCTAGGATGGACCCTGTCACCAGAAATGCTGTTACTGTATTCCTAAATCCTCCGTGTGACACTTGCCTTTCTCTCTGGTGTCTGAGTTGCTGACTCCTTCCAAACCTGGTGTTGCCCTTCTGTTCTGAGCCTATGGATATGCTGTTTCCTCTGTCTCTGAGTCCCTTTTTCCCCTCTGACCTCCAGCGATCTCTTTCCTCCCTGTGACCATCCCTTGCCCTATGTCAGCCAAGAGCTTTGAGTTCTGCCTGGGTCCCCAAATAGTATATATATTCACTTGTCCATTTTGTGTAGCTGTTCACGGGTGGTTCATGAAGCTACACTTTCCTAGCTCCTCTGGCTCTTCTGGAAGAGAATCCAGGGAACTCCCATCACCTGCTCTAGGTTTCCCAGAAAACATTCCTTGATTGCCTCATTGAAGGGGCTCCATGCCCATTCCATCTGTAGACAAGGAAACTGGCTCAGAGGGGTTTACGCACTTGCTCAAAGTCACGGAGCTGGTCGCTATTTAGAACCCAGCATGGATCTGAGAACAAAAGGCACTCTCAATGGATGCACCCTGGCTAACTGTGAGCCTTTAAAAAGCTTCCAGCACAGGGTCAAAGCCCAGACCTGGGACAGAGGCCTCTCCGTCTGCCCCACTGGCCTTTGCCAGATGGGAAAAAAGCCACCACGTAGAAACATAACCTTTATTGCACACGGCGCTGGGTCTTTTTTCATAGAAAAAGGTATTAACACATAAGCATCTGCAAATTGAAGCAACTCCTGGTTTTCTCGGAACAGTAAAATCGCATGCAGTGTCTCTGAGTTGGGATTTCGGTCTGTGTCAAAATCACCTAGTTGGGAGGGGGTGAATAGGAGGGCAAAAAAAAAAAATCGTTGTCTTTGTGCCTCTGACTCAAAAGAAGGTGAGAGAAATATATAGATATATAGATTGTTGCTGTGTCCCATTCTGCCTATATATGTATATATCTCTCCACACGTAGTTCATGGGGTGCAGGATTTGACTTGTTTTGTGCCCTGGCTTCACGGAGAAGAAGAAAATAGTTTCATTTGTACAAAAGAGTCCTATGTACAAGTGTTCATGACTTGGGGGTTTCTTTTTCACGTCTTTTTTTTTTCATCTGTGAGTTTAATATAAATAATTCAGGAAACAGCCACGTTGGTGTGTGAGGCTAGAGGTGCAGAGATCCCAGTGTGGAGCCCTTCTCCTGATGCCAGCACTCCTACACCAGGGTGTAGGATTTGGAGTAGGCTCCAGTCCCCTGTTTCTGAGATCGCCCTACCCCTGGGGTGCTCATTTCAAGTAGCGAGTCCCTGGAACCCCCCATTTTGGTGTGTGGGCCTCCGGCCCTTGGAGGTTCAGTGCTGGGGGCTGGAGGGGCAGCACTAGGGGCAGGAGGAGGCTCACTGGGGGTAGGACCAGGTGCTGGGGGTGCCGTGCCAGCTGGGGGTGCCGGCATAGCCAGAGTCCTCTGAGGTAAGGTGGCCGTAGAGGTGGCAGCAGGGGCCCCTGGATGGGGGAGGCCCAAGGGCTTGCTGGCAGGGTCCAGAGTGAGGTGCCGGGCCTGGGTGTGGTAGGCTCGAGGCAGATTCCTCATGGAGGCCTCTCGGGGTGGGACCACAGGGCAGGGCTCCCGCCCGTCTGCCTTTCGGAAGAAGGCCTCTGACTTGGTGTACAGCGGCAGGTTGCAGTAGTCACCTGGAATGGCAGAGAATATGAGGGTCACAAGCCTGGGGACACACTCATTCGATCCCTGCCTACCCTCACCACATTAACAAGCCCCTCCCATATGTCAGTCATGTATGTGTATGTGACTTTTTTTTTTTCAGTGCAAAGGAGATAGTGTCACTTGAATTACACAGATAGGAAGTTAAGATCAGAGAGGTTAAGTGACTTGTTTAAAACCACACAGATATGAAGAAGTTGAACATGGTTCTGAGCTGTCCTCAAGCCTTTGCTCTTGTATTATTGTTGGGAAACCAGGGTTGGCTGGTGGGATAAGATCTAGAAAGGGCTGTGTGGCTGGGGACCAGAACAGGAGATGTGGGCTCAGCACTCACTCTTGTTGGCTCGGTGAGGGATGGGCACAGCCACATTCTTGCCCCGGTCAGCATCCTGCGGCTTGGGTGGAGAGGCGGTGAAGCGGCAGATGCCAGGTTCTGAGGGTGTGCTCATGGATGTCATACTGTCGGCGTTCTCGTTGGTGCCTGTGGTCATCTGGTCAGAGGAGCTGTCTGAGATGAAGCATTCCGTGATTTCAAACTTGGCATGTTGCAGCTGTTCCTCCAGCTTGGCGTGCTCGTAGGCCCGGGCCAGCTCCTCGTAGGTGGAGGATGCGCTCTCAGTGGACACCATGCTGTTCCGTCCTTTGTCTGGAGACACGAAAGGGGTGGAGTTGAGAGAAGAGGAGTATGGGAATGGTACCATCTCTGATTCAAGCAGCCATTTGAAAGTCTGGCCATGAGGACGCTGCTCCCCCCCCCCCCCGCCACCCCAGGGAGGCGGGGGTGGGAGTGGCAGCGGTGGTATAAGTGAGATCATTGGTTAATGAAGAACAGAACATTTTTCAGTCTTAAAGAAGAGAAAAAGCAACCAATCCCTGTAATACCAGCTCTTTCTTTAACAAATGTTCCATGTCCCATTGCTTTTTCCTAATATTTTTTCGGGGAGATCAAAATAAAGCCATTGACCAAGCAAAGTCAAGTGCTCCCCGGCCTCCCTCCTCAACCCTCAGTACACAGGGAGTCGGTGGATAGCTAGGAAGGCAAGTGGTGTGGATGTTAGACAACAGGCTGGTTATAAGGAACTGGGAAAAAAGAAAGTGGGCAATGACTGAGGGGACCTGGAGGAGGATGGATGGGATGCAGGTGGGTCCCTAGACACACCTGTGTCTTGGGACAGACTGGCACTGTAGCTGTCACTCTCGGTGACAGTCACGCCGTGCTGGGAACCCACAGTGCGCCAGTCAGAAGTGAGGGTTCGGGCAGGGGTGGAGGCCTGGCACTTGGTCAAGGTCCACTGGCTTGAGTACCGGTTCCGTGTGCTGTGGGCTGATTTCACGTTCTTCCTGGACACTGGGTCTACACAGAGGGAGGCAAGACATAGCAACCTCCAACTGAGGGCACTTAGGCACAGGCAGCTGGCACTTAGCACAAAGAACAGTGGGAAGAAAAGGTAGTGGCAGAAGCAGTCACAGAGGCTCACCCAGGAGTGCTGGCCATGCTGGCCTGAACACATGTAGGAGCAGTGGGTGGCACCGTGATCCCCACCCCTCCCCAGCATTTCCTTTCACATGGGAAAGAATGGGATGCTCTGTTCTGTGGCCTGCTAGTTGTCATCCCCTAGGTCCTTGATGTAGCCCTTCCTTGTATCTGGAGTCACTATTTGTGACAGAAAGTCCTGGGACAGCATGAAGACCCAACCTTTGCCTCGGATTTCTAGGTAAGGATACTGAGAGCCAGAGAGATAAAATTAGCAATGCCCAAGGCCATTTATAGCAGGATGTCTGCAGTCGAGGCCTCCAGACTCTTAACTCCAGAGCCTTGTCTGCTCTTCCAATCCATTCCATTGTATGTGTTTGTTTTCTCTCTCTAAAAATGTATGTGTATGTATGTGTTCATGTGTGTACATGTGTGTGCACGTGTGTGTGTGTAAGCCAGACATCCATATCTGTTGTCATCCACCTGCCTGGTCTTTTGAGCTAGGGTCCCTTGCTGAAACTGGAGCTTACAAATTTGGCTAGGCTGGCTGGGCACTGAGCTCTATGGATGTGCCTGCTTCTGCATCCCAAGAGCTGGTGTTACAGATGTGTATCTCTGTCCCTGGCTTTTTATATTGAAAATGGGCTTTTGCAGAGGCACTTTACTGACTGAGTTGGCTCCCTAAGCCTCTTTCTTTCTTTCTTTCTTTCTTTCTTTCTTTCTTTCTTTCTCTCTCTCTCTCTTTCTATTTTTTTTAAAATCAAAACTCTACCCCGTGCTGAGTGATCCCCGTCCCCCACCCCAACTCCCATAGGACTGCCTCTGCGATTAATGCATACTGGTTCCTGGCCGGATGTCTGACATGTCGATGAGGGGTCCTGTGCTCTGGATGAGGGCTGGGTGGTGCAGAGAGACACCAGTACAGAAGCTCTGTGGATTGACCGCTTGGCTGAACTCAGCGTCGGTTACGGGGATGGTGGCCTTGTCATCTCCTAAAGGGAGAAAGAAATCACCTGAAGTCCTCCTCCAGTTTTTCTTTGTCTTTATCCAGTGCTGAATACCAGATCCAGAGAGGCCAGCAGCTCTCTCCATTGGCCCTTGAGAAGAGCTGCAGTGAATTCCGGGGCTGCTGAGTGGGCGGGGCTGCAGCTAGAACCCTGGCATGCCATGGGGCTTGCATTGACCTCTGTGGGTTGTGGCTTTGGGGGAAGCACACCTAAAGCAGGTCACTCACCCAGCTGCTTGATGCCCTCCTTGTCCTCAATGAGCAGCTGGACCCTGGGGATGTCAATGTGGAGCCGTGGACCCTGGGGTGGCCCTTTCACAGGGGTGTCAAAGCTTCGATTGTTCTTGCTGTGGAGGAAGGAAAGGAAGTGGGTGACTCAGGAGCCAAAGAAGGTTGGGGCAAGGGACTTTTCAGAGCAAAGGGACATTAGACACCTCTTTGGGTGGTTCCAATAATAAGGGAATTGAGGGATCAGGATGGGGGGGGTCAGGGAGAGGGGAACAAAGAGAAAACAGCTAAATGACACTGACCTTATCAGCATTTCTGCCAAACTCTTTGCATCTGCAAAACAGAAGAGAGAGGTAGCTGGGTGAGAATGGAGTTCAAGCAGGAGGACGGAAAGAGCCATGTGATGAAGAGGGACAGTGTCTAAAATGGCAGTGGTCTACGGAGTGGAAGGAGCAAGGTAAAGACCCACAAGACAGCAATGATAAGATTTCATTGTTCCCAGTTTGGTGTTGGCTTAGGTCGGGCTCTCCTTTCTTAGCCCCCGCCCCCAGATCCTCCCCGGCCCCCATCTAATAGAGAGCTCTTCCTATGTCTAGACTGAACAAGTTATCTCTCCATAGAGAATGGGGCTTTGAATCTCACCGGGACTCTTAGGTGATGATCCTGCAGGAGAGGGAAATCAAAGGGTCTATCTAATGTATCAGAGCACAGAAGAAGCTAAAAACAATCGGTCAAAGTGGAGATAGTGGTACACCTGCATCCAAACATCCATCTACCTAACTGTCCACCCAACCATTCACCCAGCCATCAAGCAAAGGATAACTAGCCTACAGTTTACAACCCTAGTGAAGTGAGAATCCTCCTCCAGAAACAGATAGAAGCTGATGCAGAGATCCACAACTAATCACTGGGCAGAGCTCCCAGACCACAAACGAAGTGAGGGAGGAGGGACAATATGAACAAAGGGGTCAAGGCCATGATGGGGAAACCCACAGAATCAGCTGACAGGAGCTAGTGGTAGATCACTGACTCCAGACTGACAACTGGGGAACCTGTCTAGGACTGAACTAGGCCTCCTGAGTACAGGTAACAATGGTGTGGCTTGGGCAGTGTGTGGGGATACTGGCAGTGGGACCAAGATCTAACTCTAATGCATGAACTGACTTTGTGGAGCCCACTCTCTATGGAGAGAGACCTCGCTCAGCCTAGGCACGGAGGGGGTGAGGGCCTTGATCCTGCCTCAACGAGGTGATGGGACAGACTTAGCTGACTTCCCAGGGGAGGCCTTACCCTCTCTGAGGAGCAGATTAGGGGTGGGATGAGGAAAGGGAGGAATGGGAGGAGAGTAGGGAGGGGGGAACTGGGATTGGAAAACAAATAAATAAAATTTAAAAAGAAAGCAAAAAAGGAAAAAATATCCATCCATCATCCATCCACTGATTCAACTATCAGTGCAGCCAACTATTTTTTTTTTTTGCTTTTTGAGACACACATAAATTCTGAATTGTTCTCAAACTTGAACTCCCTTTGAAGCTGAGGATAATCTTAAATTTCTGATTCTCCTGCCCTAGCCTCTCAAGTGCTAGGTTTTACTGGTGTATACTATCATGCCTAGCTTCTGCAGTGCTGAGGATCAAACCCCAGCGCACATGCATGCGAGGTAAGCATTCTTCCCACTGATCTATAGTCCCAGGATCCTCATCTAATTATTTAACCATCTACCCAAGCAGCACTCCAACTATTGACTCATCTACGCAACAATGCATTCAATATCCAAACATCTTTCCATTTATACATCCAACTAGCCACACCACTATGTAACCACCCAGCCAACCATTTATATAATTATCCCACCATCCAGCTATTCTTTTATCCAACTATATGGATGGGTATACCATGCATCAAATTGTTACCTGTTATCTATCAAAATACCCATCCTCCCATCCACCAAACCAATCAACCATTTATGTATTCAAACCATCATTAAACCATTTATCTATTCATTCTTGTATTTAGAAATCTTTATATCAACCATATATTCATTCATCTAACTATCTAAGGACTCACTCACACAGCTATTCACTGAATGATCCATTCTTCCCTCCCCTCTGGTCCCGAATGCCATGCAGAGGTTAGTAATTCCCTCTTCTGTGTTACTGTTACTGGCTTCTCCCATTAAACAGAGAACTCTATAAGAATATGACTTGCCACTTCTTCACCTTACATCTCTATCCTTCAATAGTATCCGCTCTGCATGAGACTCAAATATTTTTCTAGGGAGTGAGCAAGCATATGAAGTAGCTAGTAGGTGCTAGATACTGTACTAAGTCCTGGGACAATCAAGAAACACCAGATTCATTTATGCCAGACTATGGTGTTGGAAGGGGATAATATCCAAAATATTTCACATTTGGCACAACATGTAAACTTCCTGGCCAGGAACTGAACAGAGTTTTAGAGAGATGTGTTTGCTAATGACATGGAACTATTTGCATATGTTAATAACCATATGTTAATAACCAATATGGCTTTACCAGTGTGGACCTGTATAAATGTCAGCCCTAGTTGGTGCAGGCACAAAATCCTGGGGCTATAAAAGGAGAAAGCTATGAACGATTAAGGAGACTTAAGAAGGTTTGAGTGATAGGTCTTCCTCTGAGGGCACACATGCTCTGGTCTCCTGCCCAGGTTCTTCTGTGGTCCACTGAAGGGTGGTCGTATGACTGGGAGTCACCACCTCTCTCCCTGGAAGCTGATAGAAAAGCCCCTCACCTCGGAGCCTCTTCAGCCGTTTCTCCTTCCTCTTCTTCCGTACAACAAAGAGCAGGGCCACCCCTAGGGTGGCCAGGATGACAGGGCAGCCGATGGTGAACAGCTTCTTCACATCATCCCCTTCACCTTGAGCAGACTTGATGGGTGGGATGGTGCCTGAGTGGGGGAGAGAAAAGATCAGGGGGTGCTGTGAGCTGACAGAGTCCCATGTGTGGGGAAGCCTGTTGTCCTTGGTCTCTGACCCCCCGCCCACCTCCCAGTCCAGAGCTGTAACCCTCCTCTCTGCTTCCCTGAATCAGAATTCAGGACAATGTCCCATCAGGACAGCCAGGAGCAGTTACGTAGCTTTTATGTTTTATTAATGACTTTCTGGTTCTGTTCTAGAATTTTCCTGATCCTCTCTCAGGATTATTTTTTCTGCATGGCGAGGTTTAATGTATAATCCTAGGGTATGGGGGGTGGGAGTTGGGGGTGGGAGGTAGGAAGTGCTGATGGGATTACATCCCACATTCATTGGGTATTGGGGGAACAAAACAAGGAGATCAGTCAGGAGAAGTCATGGAGTAGGGATAGATTCTGCTGAAGATCCTTCTCCTGATGAAGAGTAACGCCTTCATCTCCCCACCCTCTCACTCTGTCTCTGTTACTCCCACCATAAGCAGCATTTGTGTCCCTGGGTGCCTGCAGGGAGGGCGATGACAGACTCTATCCAAATAACCCTCTGCAAAACCCCAATCCTTGATCCTTGCCTGTTTTCCAAGCTGGCTTAAGAGTCATCTTCTACTAGAAGACTTTCTTATTGAGGCCTATCTCCTGAAGACTGCTGTTGTTCTGTTCTTCTAGTATGTAGGTAGACTTAACTTAGCTTGTGACAATTGGCACCTAAGAGTTTAACTTTCTTTTTTGCCAGTGTGTGTGTGTAAAGCATCCTCATGAAACAGACATCAGTTAGGTGCTCACCTATGCTCTTGTATATATTTCCCAGACTTCCTTGCAGCTAGCTTAGGGTCATATGATTATTTGGAACAACAGAGGGTGTAAAAGAAGTGATGATTTTTTTCCTAACTAGAGCAAAGACCTGGGTTTGGTCCCCAGAACACATGAGCACATGCATGTCCCTTGAAGGCAGTGAAGAATTAATGTGCCTTTTTTCTTGGGGAAAGGGCCATGTTCAAGGTGGTGTAGCTAACAGGTGGTAGCTAATCAGCTCTCTCAGGACTTTTTCAGAACAAGAGACTCTTCACTGGGTGGAGGAGCCACCAGCCTCTTGGTATTTGCTACTGCAGAACAGGCTGACTATCTTGACCAGTACACTCTGCTAGCAGAGTCCTCAGAATGCAGGGCCACAGTTCCATCTTGGCTTACCTCTCCCACTCCACCTCCCTGAAGCAATGGACAGCAAGAACTGCATCTTTAAAGACTCCTCTGCCTCTCAGGCCTGGCCACCAGTAGATCTACCCACTACCCACCTGCCACCAATCTGCTGGTCTCTCTGTCTTGCTCCATAGCCCTCTACCCTGGGTTTACTCCTGTCCGTTTCTTATTTGTTCATCTCTTTAGGTACCTTGGAGCTGTCCCATCCCATCCTTTCCGACTCACTGCCATCGTAGTCCAGGGTGGCAAACTGGGCGGTCTCGTTGCCACAGCCAGCGCTGTTGCAAGCCCTCATGCGGAGCTCGTACCACGTGGCCTCTCGAAGCTCTGTCAGAAACACCTCTGTGGAGCTATTGGCCCGGACGCCCTGCCAGGCCCAGGTCCCCTTGGGCCGGTACTCCAGGACAATGGTCGTAATGGGGCAGCCTCCATTGTTCCAGCCCTGCAGGTTAAGCCGAGCGTGTGTGGAGTTGATGTGGGTGAAGAGGTGTTGGTCTTTGCTGAAGGAGGGTTCTGGGGGACCGGAAGGGGAGAGATAGGTTAGGGGGAGCTAGAAAATCGAGATCCTTCATCTATCTGAGGTGGCTTTTCTTGGGGCAGCTGAGGTTGTAGCAGAGTACCCCAGGAGTGGGGAAATGAGAGGGGGAAAGGCCCTAGAGTGGGGGTCCCAGCATTGAAGGTGAGAGGTGGGAGGAAGGAAGAGTGCTAACCCTGGGACCCTCCTGGTAAGGAAGTAGAATCTCTTAATCAAGGTCTTAGGTAGCCCAGGCTGGCCTCTAACTCTCTCTATAGACAAAGATGACCTTGATTTTCTGATTCTCCTGCTTCTACCTCCACAAGCCAGGATTACAGTTTATGTGGAGCTGGGGACTGAACTGGGTGCTGTGCCTGCCAGTTACCACCCCCACCCCGGTCCAGATCAGTTTCTCCTGGTGATGAGAGTATACCGAGATGCTGGTGATGGGAACAAGGCTGAGTCTCCTCCCTCTAGTCCCCTATGCTCTTGGCTCCTCTTCCCTGTGATAGCCATTCTCTGCCCACTGCTGTGGGCTCACCATCCCACCCGCCTCCCTCCTGAGCCCTGTTCCTCATCGCCACCCCCGGCCCAGCCTCACCCCGCCCGTGAGTCTTGGCCTCGATGATCTCGCTGATGCGCCCAGAGCCTACACTGTTCTTGGCTGCCAGCTTCACCTTGTACCACGTGCCGCACTTAAGGCTGTCCAGCTTGAAGGAGCGCTCGCTGGAGCTGATGAACACATCCTTCCACTCCTCACTGTTATCCACTGAGTACTGCAGCACGAAGCCTGCAGGAGGGGTATGCTCAAGTGGGCAAAGCAGAGAAGGGCCTGCTGGGCAGCAGAAACCCAGCCTGGACTCCAACAGAGGGCATAGGGGAGGGCATATGCAAATGAGATGCAGAGCTGGAGGCCTTCCTGTCTAGTGCTGGGTGAGTTTGGGTCCCTCCATAGCTCTGGCATTAGGGTTAGAGAGCTGGCAGGCCTAAGACACTGACCTACAAGGGGCAGGGAGTGTGACCAGCAGTGTCCCCATTTGGGAAGAGCCTTCCTGAAATACGCTCTTAGCCCCACCTCAGACGATGGAACCCTGAGCTGCATCCTTACAAGATCTCTGCTGAGTCACAAACACTCTTATTTGAGAGGCACTGACGTCATGTTTGTCTGCTTTGAAAGACTGAGAAACCTAGGCCTGGAGAGGAAAACACTTTCAATGTGCTCCGATCCCAGATGGAGGGGGTGGGAGTACTTTCCATGTGCACCCGAGTACCTCCTGTTCTGAATCACCCTCCTGATCTTCCCTCAGGATTACTAGATCAAGTATTAGAAATAGGTGAAGCTCTTCTCTTGCCCTGGGACTCCAGAATTTCCTCTCCTCCCGATCCAGACCCCTCCTTACCTCTGATAGAGCTGCCTCCATTGTCCCCTGGAATCCAGGTCAGAGTGATGGAAGAGGCAGAGGTTTTGGAGACAGTGAGGCGGGGCTGGTCTGGGGGAACTGTGAGAAAAAAGCCACCAGCGGTCAGTGGAAAAGGCAAATCCCGTGGCAACGATGGAGGTACTGAGGGCCATGACAGGAAGGACTGGCCCTTCCATATCCCTTCCCGTTACTCCTCCCTCCTCTCCTTTTCCCACCTTGGTTCCAGCAAGGTCTGCCTCCCAACACCCAGGGTTGGCTTTCTTGGTCATCCAGTCTCTTTAACAGGACGGAATTCCTGTCTCTGTTGCCACTTGAACCACCTGCCTTGCAGAGTCTCACCTTGCACCAGCAGGTTGACGATGATGGTATCAAAGCCACCAGTGTTGGTGGCCGTGCAGGTGTAATAACCCGAGTCCTCAGCCTTCACAGCACGAAGCAGCAGCGTGCCATTTGTGTGGATGAGCCGGTGTCCATCCAAGGACATGGGGATTGCCGAGTCTTCACTGCCAGACGAGGAGGGGGCATGGGTTATGGCACATACTCCCTAGGTCTGGGGCCCTCCCCACAGTGTGGGGGCACATAGAAGAGGGGCAGGAGGAGGTTTCAGAGGATCTGGGGTTCCTGGGCCTTTGTTCAGGACTTCCCAAGAATTTCCAGTGATTCCCAAGGAAGTTTATCGACTGGGGGAGGGGCAAACTCATCTGAAGAGTGTCACATGCCCTGTAGAACTGCCACAGGGCAGAGGGATGACCAAGCAGCTTTCCATTGCACAGGAGCCGTGCCACCCCTCCAGGGCCTGTCACATACCTGTCCTTGGTCCACTTCACAGCTGGGGCTGGGTCTCCCACAGAATTGCAAGGCAGCCGGACATCTTTCATCCAGGGTGTTGTTACAGTGCCTCCGAATGAGATGATCTTTGCTGGGGCTAGAGCAAGGAGAATGTGAGGGTCACCCTGCTTTTTAACCCTTCCCGTTTCCCTAGCGCCTTTCACAGGGCTCCCCACATTAACAATGCAAGTCAGGGGAGACTGTTTGATAAACTGGTGGAGATGGTCCTGTGACAAAATGGGGCCCCTGTGTCAGGGCTCAGGAGAAGAACAGACAGGATCTGGGGTCTGCCGGTTTTGGGGGAGATGGTGTGTGACAAGACGTCCCAGGATTCCAGGCCATTTAAGTGTGATGTTGTTCTAGCAGGGACAAGGCAAGTTGGATAGGAGAGGCTGTGTGTACATATGTTTACACGTATGTACGTATGTACGTATGTGAGTTTATATAAGAGTGCTGGAGGTGCAGTAGTGTTCAACTGTTCCACCTCATGAAATGCTTGTGTGCGTATTGGAGTGTGTTGTATTTAATGCCCACAGGGGCAGGGTCAGACTTCTGCCAAGAGCTCAGGTCCTAGGACCTTGTCCTGGGAAGATGGCAGACTCTAAGCTCCTTCCCTTCCAAAGAAGGTAAAACCTGGAGACAGGGAAAGGTTGGTGGTTTCCTGAGGAGAATGAGGGGAAGTGAGGATGCTGGAATGGTTGTGTGTGAGGAGTTCTGACTCATAGCTACAAGGGACAGCACAGCGCATCTCAACTGTCTCAGATGGTCAGACCGCACAGTCGGATAGATGGTTGACAGTAGCTGAAGGTTGCAGGTGTGAGCTGCTGGCTTAGCACAGACCCTCAGGTGGACGCTTGCTGGCTCTGCCTCTGTGGCCAACAGGGGGGATGCTCTCATCCCAGAGGGTGGGGCTGGGTCAAGGCAGGCCACTACTGAGACCCTAGCCCAGAGAATCAGGTGAGCGTGAACTTGACTGGGGAGGGATGGGACAGGGGGAAGGGCCCAGGAGACCAGAGACACTGGTAGACTTGATGTTCACTGGTGTTAGTTCTGCTCCTGGGCCAAGATGAAAACAGTCATAGTTCCACTGTGTGACTGATCCTGGGGTTTGGGTTGGGGCCTCAGGGCTGTCATTCTCTTTTTTTTTTTTTTTTTTATTTTAATTTATTTATTTATTAAGAATTTCTGCCTCGTCCCCACAACCGCTTCCCATTTCCCTCCCCCTCCCCCGATCAAGTCCCCCCCCCCTCATCTGCTCGAAGAGCAATCAGGGTTCCCTGACCTGTGGGAAGCCCAAGGACTGCCCACCTCTATCCAGGTCTCCTAAGGTGAGCATTCAAACTGCCTAGGCTCCCACAAAGCCAGTACGTGCAGTAGGATCAAAAACCCACTGCAATTGTTCTTGAGTTCTCAGTATTCCTCATTGTCCGCTATGTTCAGCTAGTCTGGATTTATCCCATGCTTTTTCAGACCTAGGCCAGCTGGCCTTGGTGAGATCCCAATAGAACATCCCCATTGAGTCATTCTCTTAAAAGTACGGGAGTTCCTACAGACCATGCCATCCCTTACGTCCAGATCAGAGACGGGCCAGGCCGGCCCTGAGATAGTCTTGTTCCCCAGTGGTGGATAAAAGAGCATTAACAGAGAGAACCTTCTGCCTGCTGTTTCTGGTTGCATCATGAGATTCTCTCTGGAGTCCCAAAGACATACTCCACATCCCGAGAAGCACCTCTTCCAGGAGCTGAGTACTAAGACCAAAGTCTCAAGTTGGGGGAGACTTTGCATTGTAGCCTCGGTGCCTCTGTGAGAGCGGGCCAACTGTAGCCTGTTGTGTGACTTTCCTAGAGTCAGGGGGCAGCAGAGGCCTATTCTTTGGCCCATGCAAAAGGGAGACTAGTGGCCAGCTTCTCACAGCCAGTCACAGGTAGCGGGGAGGGGGCATAGCCCTGTTTGGGAAGAACCAGAATTCTGCAAATGAGCTTCTGGAAGTTTCTACCAACCCCTGCCCCAGGCCCAGACCTCTCACCCTTGCCAGCAGGCTCAATGGTGACCTTCTCGCTGCTGTTCCCCCTGCCTGCAGAGGTGACCGCGGCCACCCACAGCAGGTACTGCTGTCCCCGGTTCAGGTGGGCGATCCTGTAGAAGAGCTGTTCTGGACTCGTCTCGTACTCGCTGGGAGCCTGTGGGGCAGAGGCAGAGCCACAGTATGAAACAGAAGCCAGGCCGTGGACCCCAGCCTGGCATTGTCCTCGGTGCCTGGGGCTGGGGCCAGGTCTCTGTCCAGCATGTTCTTTCCCAGCCTGAGAATGGCGGTGGACAGCATCTGTGCTAGGCTCAGTCCCGCAGCATTTCTGGGTCAGCCTCAGTTTACCTGTCTGAGTTCTAGAGGCTTCTGCAGCTGCAGCTACCCAATAGGTATGGGTATTTTGAGTGAATGACGAGGGGCAGTCAGAGAAAGGAGGGTGAGGGGTCCCAGGAAAACCACATGCAAAGAAAGGTTCTGTGGAGAAGTCAGATGATTGCTTTTGCCTCGCGAGGGCTGCAGCCAGCCCTGCAGCCTGTCCCCTGCTCAGCCGCCTTCCAGCCCTGCCACCTAATCACACTCTTTCCTTCCCAGGAAGGGGTAGAGCGGCAGCAGGGAGAGTCTTACTGGGCACACTTTATTAACGATTATTAGTGGTATAGATCACCATATATATTTGTAGGTTACGTAAATCTATAACATTTTTTTTTAACCAAATGACAGTTTTGACAAGTTGCCAACAAAACAATATCAGATCCCAGTGGTTTTACCAGTTGCTTTGATGAAAAGATTATGTTGCCTTGGAAACCAGAGGCTCAGATATTGAAATGAATTTGAGAAGGCGCTTTTGATAAGCGCTAGTTTGTAGACCTCCCGTCAGCCTCTTCCCTGGCATCGGCTGGATGGGGCTGACTTTCATTTCATTTTATTTTATTTTATTTTTTTGGCCAGCCGCAGGGAATGGGGGAAGAGGATAGCGCTAGGGCCCCTCTGAGATCAGGGCGCAAGTCCAAGGAGGGGGAACAGTCCCTGGAACAGATGGGGGCCCTGAGGCCAGAGAGAGCGAGTAATTAGTTATCTCCGCAGTCGTGAGCTCTTGTACACAGGCTCGCTTGCACATGGCTGTGTGGATGCACACATGTGTCGAGAGATGGATGCCACCGAGGGACATTCTTCATGGCCAGTGGGAAAGCTGAGGAGTCCAGCGACTTGTGACAGGAAAAAAGAAACCTCCTGTTTTGGATGCAGGTCCTCTGAAGGAAAATGTTGGGAGAAGGTTTGGGCACCCTCATGATGGACACAGATCTCTTGGCAGCATCTCGGGGTGTAATGCTGTGTCTAACCTTGAACACAATTCCTGCTAGGGACAGGTGCAGAGACATTTTGAGCCCTTTAAGCTAGGGCACCTGGGGACTGGTACAGTTCAAGCCAGTCCATAACCGTAGGCGTGTGCGATGGCTTTCGTGTCTGCTGTTCTTACCAGGCCTGTAACCCATGTGGCAAGAGGCCCCCACCCCCACAGGGGCCTTAGTTCTTTTGCAAATTGGGAACCATACAGTCTTACCTGCTCGGGGCTGTGCATCACCCTCAGGCAAAGACTGCACAATTATTTGAAAATCAGAATGCAGTTCCTTGGGCTTGTTTCCTGTGGGTGTAGAGTGTGTGTGTGTGTGTGTGTGTGTGCACATGTGTGCTTGTGTGTATATGCTTGCATGTATGAATAGACGTTGGGTGCATGTGCTTGTGCGTCACTGTGTACTTGAGAATACATTTGTGTTCACACAGGGCAGGAAGTTTGTCTTCCCCTTGAAGATCTTCTTGTATTTTTTTGTGCGTGTTTGAGTCTGTACACCTGCATGTCTGTGTATCTGGGCGTTTGTGTGGGAGTATGTGAGTGTGTGGGCGGTCAGAAGCCAATACTTGATATTTTTTTTTCTCAGAGTGATTTACGTTTTTATTTGCTTGTGTTTTGTTTTCTCTCTCACTCTCTCACAGGGTCTGTCACCGGGACCTCGAACTCACAGAGATCTGCCTGCCTCGGCCTCCTGAGGGCTAAACTTGCGTTTCTTGTGTGAATAGCAGGAGGTACTTTATCCTCTGAGCCATCTCCCCAAGCCCTGGCTTTTGTGTTTAGAGACAGGGTTACACTCTCCTGCCTGGAACACAGGTTACACAGATAGGCCTGGAACCATGATGGAGTCAAAGCAGGCCTCAAATTGATGGTGAACTTCCAGTCTCAGCCTTCCCTGAGCTAGGACTATAGGTATTGAACCTCCATATCTAGAGACATATCAGCATCTTACCAAGATTCCAGTACCTTCCCTTTAATTTGGTTTCTCTACAAATCCCTTGAAATTATTTTAAAACCATACTTTTGTATCTCCTAAGTAAGACTTGGTGGATAAGAAATTAAAGAAAAAAAACTATGATACAAAAAACCCAACAGGCAAACAATTATATGTCTTTCTAATTATAGAGGCAAAAAACAAAAGTGAAAATGATTGATAAATTCAAATTTTTTAAAAAAGAAATGTTATCATACATCAAGACAAATTCAAAAGGCATGCATTGGTGGCTACTTGTAATTTATACAATAGAAAATTATTATTGTCTTTAATATGTGAAGAGCACTTACAAATCAATAAGAAAAGTGCAAGCAACCCAAATAGCAAGAATGAACACAGGATATGAATTCAAAGTGACTCAGAGAAAAAAACAACCAATACACATTTGCAAGTGAGCAACCTAATAGCAATCAAAGAAAGAAAATTTAAAATAAGACGACTAAAATATAAGGGGCAAAAATGAAAACAAAGCCCACAGCAAATCTGAAATCAGTATAGGCTCAGGAGCCTGGGCGCTCTGTGGCAAATACATGTGCCTTCTAGCTGCTGGAAAGCGACCTGTACACATGTCACTGAATGCTTCACAAAGCAAGTTCATGGAAGTATTATTTATAAGGGCAAAAGTGGAGCGATACTTAGAGGTGGGAGGGAGGCCTTGTGAA
The DNA here is from genome assembly GCF_018167655.1 of Microtus oregoni. Lineage (NCBI taxonomy): Eukaryota > Metazoa > Chordata > Mammalia > Rodentia > Cricetidae > Microtus > Microtus oregoni. The sequence goes on along the minus strand of NW_024543831.1, from coordinate 2,536,336 downwards.
ATATGTCATGTATAATGACCACTCAAGACTATGTGTTTGGACATCTGTTAGGCTGGAGACGAAGCTCATTGGTAGACTGCTGTGTAGTGTGTACAAAGCCTTGGTTCAGTCCATAGCACTGTGTAAACTCTGTGTGTGTGTGTGTGTGTGCGTGCATGTATGTGTCACACGCATGTTATCCCAGCACAAATTTGCTTTTCTTCTTCTTCTTCTTCTTCTTCTTCTTCTTCTTCTTCTTCTTCTTCTTCTTCTCCTCCTCCTCCTCCTCCTCCTCCTCCTCCTCCTCCTCCTCCTCCTTCTTTTTTTGAGACAGGGTTTCGCTGTGTAGCCCTAGCTATCTTGGAACTCACTTTGTAGACCAGGCTGTCCTTAAACTCAGAGACCTATCTCCCTCTGCCTCCTGAGTGCTGGGATTAAAGGCATCATGGCACCAAAATTTTAAGATTTTGCTTAGAGCCTGGAATACATGAAATCCTGTCACCACCACCCCCTAAAAAACTGTCAAGAAAAAAAAAACTCCCATAACCCCCACAAAAGAATACAGAAAAGAACTTTCACAAATGATGTGGAAAATATTACATAACATGTAAACTTTTATTTTAATGTTATGTGAAAAAATCCCTCCAATCCCATAATACACATGTAGACCAGAGACTAGAAGGCTAGCCTGCTTGCTGTGTGCACTTGGGAGCTGGAGGCAGGGAGATCAGAAGTCCAAAGTCTTCCTGGGCTACGTGGGGAGTTTGAGGTCAGCCTAGGCTACATGAGGAGGCCCTGTCTCAAAACTTCCTTCCAAAGCTGGAGGACTGTTATCAAAATGCCATCAGTGCTCATGCTGAGGGAGCAAGCACAGTAACATATGCTTCCTTTTTTACCCTTTTCTGCACATCATAGAGTTTCTTATAGCATTTATTTATTTACTTCTATGTGCATGGACATGTATGCCATGCTGTGCTGTGTGCTTGGAGGTCATAGGACAGATTTCAAGGAACTTCACTGTGGGTTCTGGTAATCTAACCCAGGTTGCCAGGCTCTCACGGCAAGCCCTTTAACTCACTGTACCATCTCTCCGGCCCTATTACTTACTTATTTGTTTTATGTATTTATCCATGTACTGTGCAGATGAATGTGTGCACATGTAGAGACCAGGAGACAACTTGTAGACTAGAAACTGCTTCTCTCCATCCTTAGTTTCTGGGGACTGAGCTCAGCTTCTCAGGCTTGGTGGCAAACACCTTTACCCGCTGAACCATCTCGTTGGCCCTGGCTATGATTCCGTACACAGACACTGTATGGAAGTATTTGGTAGAGTTGCACCCTGTCCGACGCAGTTTTGACTGCTCCCAGTCATTCACTGTGAGTTGTGCATCTGTGTGCACGTGTTCAAAGGCACACACCAGAGTGTCTGAGCACATTGAGTTTCATGACTGCCTGCGTCTAAGGCCACAATGACATCATGATCTCATGGTCTCACATGTCTGCATTTGAGCATGCCCTCTTCTCTAGCACCCTAACCAGAACTCCTCTTGTACACGAGTGGTAACACAGTCACTTGGCGTGTGGACTGTACTGTGCAGAATGATAGTACTTCCCATGGTGACTTTCCCTGGGGACCTCACGGAGCTCAGCACATCTCCCTCCCCTCACTCCCCAGTCTCCCCATGTACTTGAAGTAATGTTCTCATTACTCTATGTAGACCTTGTGTGATATACCCGTGTGGAAGTTTCCCCTGAAAGGCGGTTCTCATAGCTCAGGACACAAAGAGGATGGAATAAGGGTCTCTGCTGCATTTGGGATCGTGAATGCCCTGTGTGTCCAAGGCTTGGTGCCCACCCTGTGGTACTATTGGAAGACTGTGAAACTTTTAAGAGGTGGGACTCAGTTGGAGGGAGTTAAGTCTTTGGGAGCAAGCCTTTACTGTCTCTCATCTTTGAGATAGGTCTTGCTATTTAGGCTGGAATGAACGTCTCTCCTTTGCCTCCCAGTCATGTGCACCTGTGGTAGTTTGAATGTTATTGGCTCCCCTAATCTCAAAGGGAGTGGCACTATTAGGAGGTGTGGCTTGGCTGGAGTGAGTATGACCTTATTGGAGGAAGCCTGTCACTGTAGGGGAGGACTTTGAGATTTCCTGCACTCAGGATAAAGCCCAGGCCCTAGTCAGAGATGTTGGCACTCCTATACTGTTCCTGCCTTGCCTAGCTCCACAGTGTGGCAGTCATCTGAAGTAGGGCCCCAGCAGTGCCTCCAAACCTGGAGGATCCTGATGAAAGGCCACATAGACCCAGAGTCCACAGGCCAGCCAGTCCCTGGGAGTGCCTGGGGTCAGAAGAACAAAGCTGCGAGGCCTTTTTTTCCCCCCATCTGGTTGGCTGTGACCCACAGGATTCAAGAGGGGCTCCAAAGCTGTGACAAGCTTGCAGCCTCTTCAGTAGATGCCTGGCCCGTGATTTGGGATAGGTGTACGCATCATGGTGTGTGTGTGTGTATGTGTGTGGTGTCAGAAAGCAACTTGCAAAAGTAGGTTATTTTCTAATGTGTGGGTCCCAGGGCTTAGACTCAGGTCTTTGAATTTAACCACAGATGTGGTTAAACCCAGTGAGACATCTTGTCCAGTGCCCATTCTGAACTATGATCCACAGGGAAGTATAGACAGAAAAAGCTCCATGGTTTGAACTGAAAGCTGACGGATGCGTTGTCCCTAAAAGATCTGCTCCTTGTCCCCCTCACTACTTACCGGTTGGCCAGACCCGGGGCTGGAACAGAAGATGGTGTACTTGCGGATCACCCCATTGGGCTTGGTTGGAGGCAGCCAGGAAACGACCACACTGCTAGCTGATGAAGGGACAGCTTTGATGCCAGCAGGGGGACCTGGAACTGAGCAGGGAGAAGACCTGGTTAGTCTAGAGAAGACAGAGCTCAGGCTTGAGTAAGAGTGATGGAGGGGGAGAGTGGGTGAATCTGGGAGAGGTCCTTAGAGGGGGCCCAGAACTGTGGGCTAGAGCAGGAGGGCCCAGCACGGCTTACTGGCAGGAGGGCAGGGTGAGTGTTTGACCAGGCAAGACATAGGCAGACCAGAGAGAAACGGAACACAGGAAGCAGGCATCTGTTTCCTCTGTCGTTAATCCTTGTACCCCGGTGCCTTTACTAATGACATGCCTGTGTTTAGGACTCCACCCCACCGACACTGGTTACCTTGCTCTTTCAGGCCTGTGAGTTCCTTTAGGTTGGGCCCACAAAGTGCTTTTTGCTGTGGGCCCAGTGTTATCGTGTGCACTGGCGAGGCCCTTCCTGTTTTCCGGGGAGTCTACCTGGCAAGTGAACTCAGAAATTCACTCAGGAGGCTCATATAGACTCTTTGATGCTTCTCCAGAGTAACAGGAAGCCTGGGAGAATAGTAGCTTTTTGTCTCAGTCACACTTCCCATCCCATCTCTCTCTCCCCACCTTATCTACTGTTCTTTTCCCACCCCCGCCTGCCATGTTCATTACTTTAGGGGCAGCAATTGTATCCTATTTGATTTTTTTTTTTTTTGAGACAGGGTTTCTTTGTGTAACAGCTCTGGATGTCCTGAAACTTGCTTTGTAGACCAGGCTGGCCTCCAACTCAGAGATCCACCTGCCTCTGCCTCTTCCTCCTGAGTGCTGGGATCACAGGCATGCACCACCACTGCCCAGCCCTGTTCAATTCTTACCTTCTTTTCCCTTAACCTCACTGACCCTATCCATGTGGAAATAAGAATCCCACTAAAGGGTTATGGTGAGAATTACTGTTAAGTGAAATAAAACCCCCAGGACAGTGGTAGTGCATGGGGAATGCTCAAGAGATTGCAGGAGTCACTATTTTTGTCTTCTCTCTGCCAGTGAGCTGGGGTGATTTCTTCTCCTTAGGAAATGGTCAATGATTTGGGGCCACGTAAAGTGATGCTCATCAGGGGCAGCATCCATCCAGGGTGGATCCCAGAGGCCGAGAACCAACCTTGGCTTCACCCTCCTGGCCTGCCGTATCTTGAGTTGCAAGGGCATATGGATGTCTCTGGGGTAAGTGATGTTGTCTTTGCACATTTTCTGCCTGTTACCAAGAGAGGTGTGCTAAATTCACAAGTGTGCATTTTTCTATCTTTCCATATGTCTGTCTACCCATCTATCATTTATTTCTATTTATTATTTATCTGTTTCTCTGTTATCTATCTACTATCATTTATGTATGTGTGCATGCATGCATGTATGTATCTACCTGTCATCTGTCCATCTACAATCTCTCTCTCCCTATTTATCTATGATATCTATTTATCCATCTGTCTGTCTGTTCATCCATCCATCCATCCATCCATCCACCTATATCTATCTATCTATCTATCTATCTATCTATCTATCTATCTATCTATCTATCATCTCTCTATTATCTACCTATCTATCTGGTTTTTTTGAGACAATATCTCACTAGTTGGCCTTGAATTCATGATTCCCCTGCCTCAGCTTTCCAGGTGCTAGGACTTCAGATGTGTGCCATCGTGTTTGGCTTGTGTGAATGTGCTTTGAAGTTATATTAGGCCATACAAACTCAGAGTTTCCTCTGCCTAACACTTGTAGCCATGTGTCCTTCTTTTATCTCCTAGGTTTGATATTAAAATTCCAGTTTTGGACACGTGGCGTGCTATACTTTTTGTTTTCATATCCGTTTATTTTGAATTTTTTCTACGCATTTTTATCTTGCGTGCGTGCACATGCACACATGCCATGGTTCACGTGGAGAGGTCAGGTGTCCTCCTCACCTTGCACCTTGGCTCCTGTCTTTTCACCACCGCGGAAGCCAGGAGAGCAGGCCCACCAGCTTCCGGCTTCTCCTGTGTTTGTATGCCGTCTCACCACAGGAGCTCTGGGACTGTGGGTGGGCTGCTGCAGATGGGTTGTGCGGATTCAAACTTATCTTCAGTCTTGCTTGGCATGCATTTTACTCAGCAAGCCGTCTTTCCATCCCCTTTTACACATCCTTACACTTTCAATGCTGTCTGCACAGTATGAATTTCGGTTTCGTTACTACTAGCCCGTCTGACAGGCTTTATCTTCTGATTGGAGGGCTTACTCAGTGTATCTTTAAGGCAACAGCTGGTAGATTTGTGTTTAAACTTACCCTCATATAAATACTTCCTTCTTGTTTCCCTTCCTATGTTTTTCTTTTTCTTTGCTTTTTTGACTTTTTTTGAATTAAGTGTTCTGAAAATTATACTGCTTGGGTTGGAGAGATGGCTCGGTGGTTTAGAGCACTTACTGCTCTTGTAGAGAACCAGTACCACGTGGTGTCTCACAACCATTCATAACTCCAGTTCCAGATGATCCAACGCCCTCTGCAGACCTCTGGAGGCCCCAGAAGTGCACACGGTGAACATATATACAGACAGGCAAAATATTCATGTACATAAAATAAAATAAATTTCAAAAAGAAAATTGTATTTCCTACTAGTTTGATAATTGCAGAGCATTGCATTGTTTTCAGTGGTTATTAAAACAGATTCCAACATGAGTTTTTTTAGATAGGGTCTCACTTCTTTAACCCAGACTGGTCTCAAACTTAAATTCCTCCCCCCCTCAGGCTCCCAAGTGGTTTCCAGGCATGCGATTACAGATATGGGGCACCACATGTGACCATTAGGTGAGTCTTAGTTATCAAAGTTCAGTATGAACTGGCACTTTTCTTCTCAGACAATGCAAAGACACCAGAGATTTCACAGACCTCTCCCACTTTGTACGTCACTGTTGGGTATCTCGGTTCTGTATATACATCATCATTATGATTGTGTTATGACCGTTGGGTATCTCGGTTCTGTATATACATCATCATTATGATTGTGTTATGCAGTCAGTATTAATTTAGGTTGGCCCATATGTTCATCACTTAATTGCTTTGTTTTCCTGCTGCATCACTGAGCTTCCATCTGGGATCATTTTCCTTCTAGGCAAACAACAACACCTTTGACTATTTCTCTAGGGCAGGTACATTGGTAATAAATTCTTTCAGCCACTGTTTGAATGAAGACGTATTTTTTTTTAACATTTTGTTACTTTTTCAGATTTCTTTCTTTCATTTTATGTGTATGAGTGTTTGGCATGCCTGTGTATGTGTAGCACGAGCATACCTGTTGACTGTGGAAGTCAGAAGAGGGCATGGGATCCTCTGGAACTGGAGTTACAGATGTTGTGAGCTATGATGTGGGGTTTGAGACCCAAACCCAGGTCCTCTGCTAGAGCAGAAGAACTCCTAACTGTTGAGCCCTGTCTCCAGTCATCTGAATGCACGTCTTCATTTCATTTTAATCTTGAGGCATAGACTATGCGCATCATCACAAGTCATAGAGATTTCCTTACATATAACCAATCCCTTTTTAAAGATTTGTTTTCATCTTTCACCATTTCTGACAAGTTGACTGAAAATCTTATCATTGCTTCTTTTCAAATTTTATTCCTTCTGGCATCTTCTAAGAGTCATTCATTCATTCATTCTCTCTCCCCCTCCTTACTCTCTTCTGCTTTACTATACTGTTTTTAGATGTGTATTTTCTTTATGTTGCCATCTACAGAGTTAGAACATCTTAATTTTTGGGGGAGGATTTTACAAGACAGGGTTTCTCTGTAGCTTTGGAGCCTGTCCTGGAACTAGCTCTTGTAGACCAGACTGGCCTCGAACTCACAGAGATCGGCCTGCCTCTGCTTCCCAAGTGGTGGATTTAAAGGCGTGTGTCACCACTGCTTGGCTGAACGGGCTCAATTTTGTGGCTTGATAGTACTTATAATCTTTAAGACATTTTTAGAATATTATCTTCTGCTTAGTTCTCTTTCTCCTTTTCTATATCCTTGATACTCAGAATAGTCCATCAACAAGCATGGACATCAGGAACATATCAGACCCTGGGAAATCTTAGGTTCTACCTTCGACCTATCAAATCAGAGTCTGGATATTAACATGACTCCTAATTGATATATATATATATATCATATATATATTGATATATATATATGCATATGCCTATTAAAGCTTAAAGATAATTCATTAGACATAATTTCTCTATGCATCTTTCTTGTTCATTTTTACTTTTTAGTGAAGTGGTTCTCAACCTTCCTAGTGCTGTGACCCTTTAATTGTAATTTTGCTGTAATTATGTAGTTATGAGTTAAATTGTAATGTAAATATCTGTTTTTTTGATAACTTTGGGGTTGCAGTCTCTCTCTGCTTCATCTGGTTATTTTCTTTTGCCTTATCTTCCAATTTAAAATTTATCTCTTTAGCTGTGTCTATTGTACTTTTAAACTCAGTAGTTGAGTCCTGGATGTCCTGGAACTCACTTTGTAGATTAGACTGGCCTCAAACTCACAGCGATCTGCCTGCCTTGCCTCTCAAGTGCTGGGATTAAAGATATAAACTACCATTTTCTAGCTAGTGACTGAGTTCTTAATTTTGGCATTAGTTTAACTTTTTCCCATTTGATAGTTTCATTCTAATTTTCAGTCTTTTCAAGCATAATTACCATAGAACCCATGTTTGGTCATTTCAATTGCAAAAATTATGTATTTCCTTTGTATACTTTCCTTGATGGCTTTTGTTTATTTGCTGATTCTGTCCCACTAATTTTTATTGTATCCCAGACACAGTGCTTGCTAGACTGTACCAGTAACGTGAAAACTCAGGTGGTAACCATCTCCCCAAAGAGAAGATACATCCTGGACACTAGCAGCTTGGGGTCACTTCAATCCAGACTATAGGCCTGAGAGGAGAAGTCAAAGTTATGTGCGCTTGGCTCATGCTTACTCCTGGACTTCAAGGGCTGTTTGTCCCTCAAGGTTTTGATTGAAGGAGAATGGGGTTCATTAAACAGATTTCACCTTCGCAGTAGGCCCTGGTCTCTGATTTGTGTTCCTTCAGTGCTATTCAGTGTCTCGCTCACGGTCTCAAGATTCAGAAACTGTCCTTCCGGGAAAGGGCTGCTTCACATCAGGCTCCTTCCTGAGTCCTGATTTTCCCTGAGGTCCTGGCCCAGCAATTCACTCTCCTGTCGACAGTATGATAACCTTTAGGCAGGAATCTTTAAAGGAAATCACTGGGTTCCTAGTTACCTTCAGCAGGGAAGGTAGGGGTGAGTCTCCTGGCTCATGGCTCCTCTCAACTCACCTCCTCCCTTCATCAGCTGCCGGCCCAGCTTTGCATAGGCTTCTTGCACTGTCTTTACTCACTGCACCCAACAAGATTTATCTTTCCAGAATGGCTCTAGTCCTGCTCCTTCCTCCACTAGAGGCCTTTAAAAACAGTCTAGTATGCAGCTTGGCTTGGCTTTGGTTTCCACAGGGAAGGTGAAGCTTGGACAAAAGTCTTTGTAAAGACTGAGTCCAACCAAGGCAGCCCCAAACCAAGCCCAGACTGAGTTCTGCCCTTGGTAAGTGTATGTGACTTCTATGTTTGCATTTTTGTCTTCTTTCTTTGTAAAAATTGCTTTGTTTATTTACTTTTTGTTTTATGTGTATGAATGTTTTCCCTGTGTGTATGTACGTACACCATGTGTGTGCAGTGCCTGCAGAGGTCGGAAGAGATCATTGGATCTCCTGGAACTGGAATAACAGTTTTGAGCTGCCAAGTGGGTGCTGGGAACTGAATCTGGGTCCTCTATAAGAGCAGCACGTGCTTTTAACTGCTCAGCCATCTCTCTAGCCCCTTATTTCTTTTGTATGTGTGCATGTTCATGTGTGCTAGTGTGTGTGTATGTGTGTGTGTGCTAGTGTGGTGTGTGTGTACATGAATGAAGAGGCCAGAGCACAAGCTTGGGGGTGTTCCTTAGGAAACATCTACGTTAGTTTTTGAGATAGGGTCTCTTACTGGGACCCAGAGCTTGCCAATTAGGCTGAATTAGCTGGCTAATGAGGCCCAAGGATCAGTCTGTCCTGCAACTCTGACTTACAGAAAGAAAGCCAGGTGTGGTAGCATGCTCCTGTAAGTCAGAGCTGCGGTGGCCATCTTGAAATCTTGGAGGGAATCTGCGGCGGTGGGAGGGAGAGGGATTCTGCTATGTTGAAGATGGCAGAGGGGAGCTACTGGTCAAACCAACCTGGAATACGTCACTCGGGGCTCCCTGGTCCATGTGGCAATAACAGTGCTTACTGCTTTTGTCTCGTTTGGTTAGGCTTTCTATTATACAAACAATTTCCTAACAGCCCTAGGTGAAGGGTAGCCTGGATTTGTCTTCTGTTTACCGAGTGGCACTCACAGAATAGCTCTGGGTCTCTGGGCCTCAGAGTTCTCCTCTGTAAAATGGAAAGAAGGCTGACAGAGGAGGATAGTTCATGTGTGACAGAGGAGGATAGTTCATGTGTGACAGCATGTCTCATACACGTTAAGTCACGACTTCTGTTTGGGACGAGACATCATCTGATGTTACGCCCTTTTTGGCCTTGGGCTTCCCTTTGGGGACACCAAGTCTCTCCCCTGTTGTGTCATTGACAGCATCTTTGTAGCCACAAAGCAACTATCATTATTATCACCCAGGGCTTCTTCTACAGATGACTTTCTAGTTATCTTACTTCTTTTAGTTTGATGAGGCACCATCGTTCCCACTTGAGGAGGCAGCAGAAGCCCAAGTGACTTATCACATGATCATAGGACTACGGAAGTTCTTCTGTGGAACTGGCCAAGACTTTCCATACCACGCAGCTGCCTCCTAAAGGTGGGGACTGTGCTCCTTGACTCCCACCCTAAGCCTGGATTCTGTTGTGCATGTTCCTGTGTGTCTTTGAAAGTGACTTTGGGTAGACAGCTGAAGGCTCCTGCAAGGGCAGGATGATGCCTGTGGCCCCCGGGGCCTCACTTTGGTTAAATACATGGAGATGCTCATGGGTGTGGCCTTGACTGAAGGAGGAAGAAGGAAGCTTAGGGACCTCTGTGACTCATTTCCAAAGACCAGGAGTATACCTGTGTGGCCTGGTCCCAGGCTTTAAGATAGGGCCAGGCTGGGTACCAGCTCAGTTAATCCTCTACCCAAGAGCAGGTAGTACTGCCCTGAGCCATCTCAGGAAGTCAAGACAGGGAAGTGTGACAGGAGGATTGGTAAATGCTGAGCTGCTTAGAGCTTTTGAGGTTGGCAGTTGGTGGCAAGGCTGAAGGGAGAGGAGCTGGTTCAGCCCCTGTACTGGGAGTGTATGAAATTTCTCTCCATCATTCACAACTCTGACCCTTCCAGAACCTCTGCCAAATATCTGGGTAGGCCCTAGATCCCAGGTCTCCTTATTCTTCAAAGAAACACAGGCCGAGGAGGAAGGAAGCCAGGATACCAATGATGGCCTCTGCTTACATGTTCCTACTGCGTTCCAGACATTTTACACGCCTACTACATTCCAGACAGACACTTTACACACCTACTGCATTCCAGACAGACACTTTACACGCCTACTACATTCCAGACAGACACTTTACACACCTACTGCATTCCAGACAGACACTTTACACGCCTACTGCATTCCAGACAGACACTTTACACGCCTACTGCATTCCAGACACTTTACACGCCTACTGCATTCCAGACAGACACTTTACATGCCTACTGCGTTCCAGACACTTTACACACCTACTGTGTTCCAGACACTTTACATGCCTACTGCATTCCAGACAGACACTTTACATGCCTACTGGTTCCAGACACTTTACACGCCTACTGCGTTCCAGACATTTTACATGCCTACTGTGTTCCAGACACTCTTCACCCAAATGCAGCCTTTCTAAAGAAAGGGTACCCAGCCCAGGACATTCAGTTAAGAAACAACGCAGGACCAGTGAGATGTCTAGGTAGATAAAGATACGTGCCGTACTAGCCTGGCAATCTGAATTTGATCACCAAAACCGATGGCAGGACAGAAACAATTCCACCAAACTGTCCTCTGACCTCCACACATGTGCCATGACATGTATGTATATATGAACATACACATCATATACACAGATAGAATAACAGCAAAGGTCGGGGCAGGGTGGGGTAAGAAATAGTGTCAAGAAGCAGGAGCCCAGAGTTGTGTGCCAGGTCTGGTCCAGGCCATCTTCTACTTCAGTGGTCTCCCAGATCTGTGCAGTTCTGGGCTCTATTGGAAGCTCAACCCTTCTTCCTACCTGTTCCTTCTAGGGTCGATTCAGCTTCCAACCTTGCTTATTTACACTACATTCTTGAGTTTGGCCTGAATTATCCTCAACAGAAGAGCCTAGTGACCACTGTTCCACCTGGAGGCCTATCTCAGTTTTCTCCTGGTGAGTTCAAGGCCTGGACCACACTGGGGCTTTGGTGGCATGACCACCAAGTCCTTAACCCTGGTTGTACAAGGTGACTCTCCTGACTCCCACATCAAACCCAACATCCATGCTTAGAGGAAACTGAGCTGTGTCTGTCGGGAGAGCAGACTCCTCTAAAGAATGCCTTGAGGGCGGGACCAGGAGAAGAGTTGTCAGGCTGCTGACTTGGTGCTTCAGAGAGCAGAGTCGTAAGGGAGGAGACAGCTGCTTAGTTGTTCCCACATCCGTCCCAGAGCGTGTCAACAAGTTCCACAGTCAGAAATGTTTGGTGGATAGCCCCTCCTCCAAACCTCCCTCCAGGGGCTCAAAGGGACAGAAGGAAGAATGGTTCCCTGCTCTTGTGGCCCCGGAATAGGAGCTGGAAGCAAACAGCCTGTATGTGGGGTGCACTCCTGGGAAGTTGGTTCCTGAGGGCAGAGATGTAGGTCGTCCCTGGACTCACCATCTTCCTTGGTCTGGATATAGAGCACGCTGCTGCGCACACCGTCCCCGGCCTGCGTGTAGGCTAGCACCTGGACGCTGTAGTTGGTGAACTTCTCCATGCCCCGCAGCTCCACTCGCTCCCTTGTGGTGGTGACGTTCTGCATCTCACCCCACTCTGTGGAGACAGGCCTTTAGTCGTGAGGCTGACCCTGCCATGCTCCCTGCCCTCCTCCTAGCATGGGCTCAGACCTCTACTCTGTAGGGGTGAGGACTAGAGGGTCTTTTGCAAGGTAGCAGATATGTCTCTAGGCCATATCTCTCCTTAAATACCAAGTGTGTGCTGGCCTTGAACCCCAGTTGACCTTGTATCAACTTTTGCTTAAATGCTCTCTTTAAGATCCATCCATCTGTATCTCTCCCTGAGCATGTACCCTCCTGCTACCCAACTCCCTCCTTCCTTAGCCCGCTGGGGACCTATCATTCTGGTTTCACTAAGGAGCTTCTTGTGGATCCTAAAAGAAATGTTCAGGGAAGGACGGGCATGGTGGTACATGCCTTTAACCCCAGCCCTCAGGAAGCTGAGGAAGGATGATCTCTGGGACTCTGAGCCTAGTCCGGGCTACACTAGCCAGGCTACACAGTAAGATCTTGTCTAAAAATATAGTTTATGTCAAGTGTCCTTGGAGAGGGCCACAGAAGCAAAAAGGAAAACAAGCAGGGAGGGCTTCTGAGTCCCTGCTGAAACTATGTGGAAGACTGGCCCGGGCACAGCGCTGGGGACAGACTTTGTAGAATGAGAGACCAGAGTTCAACTCTCATTGTCTCACTGGCAACCAGGTGTAGGCAAAGGGTTTAAGGCACTGGCCAGGCGGCAGCGCAGAGTGTACGGCCCAGAGAATGAGAACACCGTGCCCAGACAGGATTCAGAGGCCTCCGTACAGGAAGCAGGGCAGACCTATCTGGGGCACATGGAAAGACCTAGGAAGATGGCAGCTTCACTAACATCCCCGCAGGCTTTGGAGAATAGAGGTCAATGTCTTCTCTGAGGGCTGGGTTGGAAAGCTCATTGCCTTGAAAAAGAGAAAGCAAGCTCTGGAAGGAGCCTTATGCTGACCCCATGTAAGGGTCACGTTTGTTTGTTTTTTGAGACAGGATCTCACAATGTAGCTCTGACTGCCTCTGTCTCTCAAGTGCAGGAATTAAAGGCAAACACCACCACTGGGTGGACCGGGGTTTCACAAGGTACTTGGGAAACCTTCAGTGGTTGAGTCCTAAGACTGAGGCTTCTAAGCTTCCCTAGGAGAAAATGGATCAGGAATGTCTTTCCAGTAGCGTTCAGGTCGGAAGGGAGGCAGCAGTAACTTGGAGAGGTGGCTGTGAGCCGCATCCCCAGGTCCTCTGGAAGGGAAGGTGCAGAAGCCTGGGAGGCAGAATGTTTGGAACTAGGCTACAAGCACATCACAGGCCTCTGCTCCATGAGGTGAGGAAAGCTTCTGTGTGCACAGCTGGGGATGCAGGCTGCTGGCTCTGCATCCTATAGAGTTCCGGGTCACTAGAAGGCCTCTGTGCACACCACTAGGCATGAGAACGATGCATTTGTTGGGGTTCCACAGGCCTGTCTGCATCTGAAGCAAAGAAGGCACCCTGAAGGCATCTCTTCCGCTTATCCCTCTCTGTCCTCGCTCTGTGAATTCTGTCCGGCCCCTCACATTGCTGTTCACATTGGACTTACACATCTTACTACCCATCTGGCTTCATCAGTTTGACCAAGGAGCAGCTTCCCTAGGCTTGGATAAGCCTGCTTCCTCTCTCATCCCTCTGGGCCTAGATGATGACAGCTTCCTGCAGGTACTAATCCTGGCCATCCTCTCTCCTCCCCACCCCGCTAAAAGTACCCCTTCAACACACATGTGTGTGCCACCTTCTCCTTGCCTGATATAGCCATGAAGTCTTAATATCAACATATCAGAATAGTAAATGTGCCTCAGTACCCCAATGACTCCTATGCGTGCGATTGTCTAGGTGTGGCTGGTACCTACTGCCCCTCACCAGGGAGGTGACCGTGTGCATGACCTCAACCCTCATCTGGCTCTGGTCCTAGGCTAACAAGGACTCAGGCAAGTGGACCCTCACTGTCATATCACACTGCTGTAGCCTCCATATGTGTGCAGAGGGGCTGTGCTTGCCTTTGACATGCTGCTGGAAGCTACTCAGTTCTAACCAAGCCTGGGGCGCATCCCAAGGAATGCAAGCCCATTAGCCTGGACCCAGCCATTAACCCCAGAAGACTCACCCCCATCAACATAGAGCGACCAGAAGATGACCCTATAGCCTTTGAGGACACCGTTGAGGGTGCTTCGTGGGGGCTCCGACCAAGAGATGACAGCCACGTCAGAAGTGATGGACAGGGCTCGGACATTCTCTGGGGGTTGGCTGGGCACTGTAGAGGGTAGTGGGAAGCAACAGCTGGTCAGTCAGTTAGGGTATGAATGACAATATAACATATGTGTCTCATACTGGGCCCAGGTTGCCTGATCATGGGGATGTGGAGTCAGACAAGCACAGGGACTGTCTGACTCGGAGGTCTGGGAGTTGGACTGCCATTCAAATCTTCTCTGATCTCCAGTCTCACCCTACCCCATCTCTTTGGGGGCAAGATGGCCCTGGTTTTGTTAGCTTCTGGAGAAGAGGATGAACTTGGGCATGGTCCCACAACTCCTCAGTAGGCCACGACAGTCAAGAGAGTCCACAAGATGAGTGTAGTGGCTTGGGAGACCAATCAAGTTCCAGGGTAGCTGTAACTCAGTCTCAAACAGAGGGCTAGACAGATGGATCTGAACCCAGGCCTGGTCTGGGAATTTCTGCATTTTGGGGTTAAGCTGAAGGGAAAGTGAAAAGGAAAGGGGATCTCAATGGATCCTGGTTTAGGGTCCGAAAGTTCCCACGGAGATCTCTAAGACTTCTGGGCCCATTACTCCCTGTCCCGTCTCTACGTAGGAGCATGCCCCAAAACCTGGATGTCCTGAAACCACAGCGTGAGGCCAACTTGGGTGAACTATGTGCCCTTGACTCTGAGAGCTCCCTCTGTGACTTCTGAGTCCCCTAGCTGCTCAGTGGGAGCAAAGCACCGGGTTAACTCTGCTAAGAGTTTCAGCGGCACTTTTGCCAGCTTCCTAGGAGCCCAGGACAGAGGGAGAGAGTGAGCCCGCTCTGCCATGAATGGGAGAAAGGAGGCAGAGGCTGGAGGGAAGGTAATTAGATCCCGTTGCCCCACAAGAGGCAACTCTAATTTTTATGAGCATTTAAATGATAATACATCATCCTAACGATCCTCTTTGAGAGTGATTATTGTTTCATATTACTTAGGTGTAAAAATATAAGCACCATGTAATTAGGGACCCAGTGTAATAAACTAATACAGATCGCCCGTTCGAACAAAATGAAGGTAATACAATTATGGAAAAGACACTCTTGCTAAGGCAGGGGCCCTTGAATACCCCAGGAGGAGTGCTAATATTGCCAGAAAACGATCAGGATCTGACAGGCTAACGAGGGCCTTAATTAAGTATGAAAAACTGCGGAGCAAATGCACGTGGAAACTTTCTTCCCTGTCTCCTCCTTTGTTTTGAAAAGGACCCCACAGCCCGTGCTGAGCCCTCCCTGGTGGAAACTCCGAGGGCCCTGTCTGTGGGAGGGAGGCTGTCCTCCCCTGAGGATGAAGGATGGGATTTTAGGGTTGGGTGGGCTGGCCTGGGTTCTGGGTTTGGACAGCTGGTTCAGCAGACCTTCATGGGGCATGCTGTATCCAGTCTTGCTCCTGAGCACAGGGGAAGCAGGTGGACCAGAAAGAGTATGGCCTAGGGATCAGGCTTGGATGTTCGTCATGGTTGTGGCTGTTATAGTACAAGGTAAGGGATCAATGGCTGCCAGTTGAGGCCGAGCTGCGTGAATTCTGACTCAGCTGTGGTTTTCATGGGTACTCCATGGACCACAAGCAGCCCCCCCCCCCCCACCGCGTCGTCATCGTCATCATGGAGTCCTGGCTACACAGAGCTGTAGGGTACAGCAAACACTGAAGGCTTCCAGAGAGTACGGTGGGAACTCCTGAGCTAGGGCACCACTTGGACCAATACTCCAGCCTGAAAGGTGATAAGCTGTCCCTCAGCCCAGCCAGGCTTGTAGTCAATGTCTTTAGGTGGTGGAGAAACTTGGGGGGCCCAGGGCTTCTTCAGGCTCTCTGCAACTCTCTGATCTCTGCCAACCCTCTCTTTTCCCCACTCAGATCTGGGATCTACACCATCCCCAAACTCAGCTGTGTCCTAGCCCAGTGAGAAGGAATCTGGGGATGGAAGCAGGATTTGAAAGCCCCAGACAGCTTCTACCTTCAGCCAAGGTTTAGAAAAGTGAGTACAAGCTTCTCCAGTGTTCCTGGCCTGGCTCCCCCTCTCAGCACAGGCTAAACTTGCAAAGGGGAAGAGGGAGGAGAGGACACAGCTAAGCTCAGGGCCTGGCTCGCCAGTGTTGGGCTGCTTGGCTTTTGTAGTGCCATGCAGCAAGGGCATTGCACCCCCCCTTCCGGGAGAAGTAGACCCAAGACCTAGACAGTTTCCACTCTCAGCCCCTCACTTTCAATTGGGGTGTCAGGAGGAGGCTTTGAAGACTCTTCTGCATCTTCCTATTCTGCTTTCTCAGGGTGTGTGTATGTAATTGACTGCTTGCCTGCTGCTCGGGAGGCATCGAGGCTCTATGTCCTATCTTAACTTGATACAGGGTCAGGCTCCAGCTGTCTGTCATCTTTCCTGTGTGGACAGGATGCACGCTCCTGTTCTCTCCCAGCTCTGGAGAATATGGGCCCCTTCATTTACTATCAGACTGTGGGAGCTTTTCTAGTTACGAGGGTGCTAAGATTGATTTATTTATTGATTGACTGATTTTGAGACAGGGCCTCACTATGTATCTCTGGCTGACCTGGAACTCACTGTGTAGACCAGGATGACTTTGATTTCACAGCGATTTGCCTGCCTCTGCCTCCTCCGTGTTGGGACTAAAGATGTGTGCCACCTCCAGCAGAGTGTTTTTTAAGAGCCAGCCTCTAAATTCTTCTGCCATTTAGCTGACAGAATTTCTTAATTCTGTAGTCTCTTCTTATACCCTTGAAACAGATCGGGGACACATTCTAGCCTAGAAATACAAGTGAAACTTGGCTCTTCTTTCTCTGCTTCTCAAAGGAGAAACTAGGCCCAGAATGAGGGGAAAAGCTTGGTCAGGGGCTAGGGGCCCAGAAGGGAGGAGAGAGATACAGGGATGGAGAGACATGGGTAGACAGACAGACTACGAGGCAGAGCATCAGCGAGTGAGAGACAGAGACAACCGCAGGGGCTGATGCTGTTTTTGTTGAGTGGACTAAGGCCCCCTTGGGAGCAGGGGGCAAGAGGAGATGGGGCGGTAGGTGTGTTGGTTATTTTTTTTGGTCAACTTGATACAAACTGGAGTCATCTTGGAAGGGGAAACCTCAGTTAAGAAACTGTTTCCACCAGTTTGACATGTAATCAAGTCTTTGGAGTGTTTTCTTGATAAGTGGTTGATATAGGCAGGCCCAGCCCACTGTGTGTAGAGCCAGCTCTGGGGTGCTGCTCCTGGGCTGCGCAAGAAAGCCGGCTGAGTCAGCCATGGAGAGAAAGCCAGGAAGTAGTGTTCCCCTGTGGCCTCTGCTTCAGTTCATGGCCCTGGGGTCCTGCCTTGAGTTCCTGTTCTGACTTCCCTCAGTGATGCAGTGTGACCTGGAAGTGTAAGATGAATTAACCCTTTCTCCCTCAAGTTGCTTTTGGCCGGTGTTCTATCCACAGCAGTAGAAAGCAAACAAGAGCACCCATGAAGCTTGTGTTGCTCACAAGATCAACGTAGATCCAGGTCCTGGGTCTGCCTGAACCAGAATCTGACTCCACGCTCCTAGCCCTATGTCTGCCCTTACCATCCTCCAAGGTGGTGGCATTGATCTCACTGGATGAGGGCCCTGTGCCTGCCCGGTTGAAGGCCTGCACCACCACGCCATATTGAGCAAACTTCTTGAGGTTATCCAGGGTGTAGACCTCACTGTCCCCGGTGGCCTTCATCTCCACGATGCTGTACTGCCCATTGCTGCCAGGGCTGTTTTCCCGGTACCCAATCTGGTATCCCCGGATGACTCCATTCTGCAGCTCCTTCTTGGGTGCCTGTGGGTCAGGGGAAGAGCCGAGGATGAAGACACGGTGATATTCTGAGATGACTTTGTTCTTAAAGCCAAGGACACATCATCAGTCTGTGCCTAGCCCTTTGAAGACTCCTGTTTCTTTTAGATTGAACCGCTAGCTATTTACCATGGCTTCTAGCCCTCTGTGAGCATGACACTGAGATGCCAACCCATCTTCTCACATAGTCCTTTATGCTGTTCTTGTCCCCACTCTGGTCTCTCTCCTTTGTCATGTCCTTGAGGAGAGGCCCCCCTTTTTATGAGACAACCCTTAGCTGTTAGTGGCTTGTTTAGGCCTCTGGTCAGAGGTCTGGTCTTTCCTCCCATGACTTCCGACATTCTATAGAGTTTACTTCTGTGTTTGGATGTCTGCCCCAGCAGAATCTAATGTCACGAAGATGAGATGTATTGACTCTTTTTACTGCTGTATCTCTGGTCTATAACGGTACCTGTCACAGAGTGGGCCCTGATTACATATTTAGTGCATGTATGCATGTATGTATCATTAAACAGGGACGTTACTTGTATGCTTAGGGACCTAGAAGAATTGGAACCTGAGACAAAAGTGATCTGAAGGAGAGAGGTATAAACAATGAATTTAAATAAAAGGAATGTCCTGTGATCCCTGTTCACGCACACTGCGATGGTCATTACTGATAAAAAATGATGTAGAAAAATCAGAACCCTGTTACAAGAATGTCAAGTACAACAGCAGTGCAAGCAATCCAGCTGTTTTTAAAGCAGACCGACATTGAGTTACCATGTGATCCAGGTGGTCATACAATCCTACTCGGGGTATTAACCTCAGAGGACTGAAAGCAGGGACTCTGTTCCTTGGATATCTGTGTACACAGCAGCATTATTCACAAGAGGTGAGTGGACCAGTGAGATGCGCCATATCCACACAGTGGAGCAGTATGTACCCAGGAAAGGGGAAATGCCTGCGTAGGTTATTGAATTGATGAACTCAGACATTGTGCTACGTGAAACTAGCCAGTCACAAAAGACAGGCACCAGAAAGTTCCTGTTACAGAGGGTCCTGGACTAGGTAAATTCACAGAAAAAGAAAACAATAGCTTCTCTGGGTGGTGCCGGTTCACACCTTTAATCCCAGCACTTGGAAGGCAGAAGCAGGGGGTAATCTTTGTGAGTTCGAGGCCAGCCTAGTCTACAAGAGCTAGTTCCAGGACAGCTAGGGCTTTTACATAGAGAAATCCTGTCTTGAAAAACTGGAAAAAGAAAGAAAGAAAACAGAAGTTTCTAAGGAGCTAGGAGGAGGGGATAAGGAGTTCAGTTGAGGTGATGGGCAAGTATTGGAAATGGCTCATGGTGATGGCTACACACCTCTATGAATGTTCTAGTTGGCATGGAACTTTATTCTTTTTTCAATTAAAAAATTGTGTGGGGTGTGTTTGTGTAGGTATGTATATGTGAGGGTGTGCACATATGAAGAGACCTCAGGTTGACACCCGGGGTCCTCCTCCATCACTCTCTACCTTATTTTTGGGATTTTTTATTGGTTGTTCTAGCCCTTGCTGTTTTGACTAAACCCAGGATCCTCTGGTTTCTGCTCCTCAGTACTGGGGCTGCAGATGCGTTGGAGCGTCAGGCTTCTATATGACTTTGGGGATCTGAGCCTGGGTCTTTGTACTAACCCAGCAAGCACTTTACCCGGTGAACCACCTCCCCAGTGTCCTGAACAGCACTCTTAAACATAGATAGCAGGTATTGAAGATAAAGACGAACCTAAACAAAGAGTGCTTGACTTCTGTCTGGCCCAGATCCTCAAGAAACGGGTTGGGTTGTCCCCAGATTCAGTGGCCAATGGTGGAAGTGTGATAAGGGAGGAGGCCTGCAGGCAGCTCATAGATAAATGATCAGAGGTGCCAAGAGGGTGCTGGTGGGAATGAAGGACCAATCCCAGAGGGCCAGAAGAACAGAGCAAAGAACGTTCTCCTAGCATGAGTCCAGACTGGGAAATGTTCTCACCCCAGACTCAAGTCCTGATACAAACTTTGCCACACACAATCATGCACATATACAACTGTCTTGAGAGAAAGCATTGTAACATGAACACCAGTACATGGCAGGATCTTATATGGCCCCTACCCCCACATACAAGTGGCTGTGTAATTCGTGTCTATAAACACGTGTGTAGGTACTATAAACAGATGTGCAGATCCTTCAGAATGCACATCCTAATCACCATGCCTGCCCACGGGCAGATGCAGTTAGAACCACAAATAGAAGCTGGCTTCTTTAGGGACAGGGCCTGCCCATCCTTAAATTGAGATAGAAAGCCACCTCTGTGCATAAGAAACCAGTTAGAACCAGCGTTTTGAAGA
Organism: Microtus oregoni; assembly: GCF_018167655.1. Taxonomy (NCBI): domain Eukaryota; kingdom Metazoa; phylum Chordata; class Mammalia; order Rodentia; family Cricetidae; genus Microtus; species Microtus oregoni. The sequence goes on along the minus strand of NW_024543831.1, from coordinate 2,516,025 downwards.
AGAGGAAGTTAATTTAAAAGCCTACCTTCTATTATACTAAAAAATAGTGAGATAAAAACAATTAAGTTTGTAAAACAACCCCACTGTTTCTTTTAATTCAATGAATGTTTTAAATGAATTGCATTTTAAGCTCACTGTTAACTCAATAAAATTAAGTTTTTAATTTAACGTAATTGTTTTGAACTCACTAAATAGGTATGTGCGCGTGTGTAATTGACTTGACTTTTTGCTATTGCCTGAATCATCTTCTCGCTGCACTTGGGCAGTTCTGCAGAAGTAGCCTGCAAATGGGCAAACCTCTGCAGCTGGGGCTTGTGCATGCTCACACACACATGTAGGTACTTATCAGAGGCACGCACTCATCTTCAAGAGCACAATTCACCCATTGGCCACTACATACACTCTGCTACTGCATGGATACACAATCACATCATTGTACAATACCACACTGCTTTGCACATCCAGGACCATGTATGCTGCCACAGTCTACCCCAGTACATAACACCTAGTGAGGCATCGTGTTACACACATGCACACTTGACCCAGGGCTGTCTACGGCCAGTTATACATCTCTGTACATATAACACAGCACTGTCTATACCACAATAGACACCTACGCACATGACCTAGGGCCATCTAAGACATGATATATGCTTGTGCATAAGGCACAGCCACATATATTGGCAGAAGCCCTGGGAAAACACTCAGGTACCCTGATGTACATGTGTATTTCAAAAATTTATACAAATTTTGACATACCTTCCCTCCTCTCTCTTTCACTCACTTTTTTTCTCTTTCCCCCTCTCTCTCTTTCATTCCACATCTCCCTCCCTCCCTCCCAAACACACACATTCGGGGTTTAAATCAATCTTAACAATATTTCTCTGAAGCATTAAGGAATCAATAGGGCTGATTGCAAATTTATATCCTAAAGCAGGGGTGATCCATCCCACGGAGAGTCTTAAAGTGGACTGACTTATCTTTCAAGCGAATCTTTATTTTTCATTAATCTGTTCTCAGCGTTAAAAAAAAAAAATCCCCACGAGAAGTCAGTCCCTAAATTTATTGACTTGCTGGCTCATTCTGAAGTTCTAACTTTCTAATCAATTTTATTTTTCATTATGAGACTTTGGAGAAATAAATTTGATTCTAAATTTTTATCGACCTTTGGGTCAGAGCTTTGTAGCAAAACACCTGGGTGTTTTACATGGTTCTTGGGCTCCACCTCTGGGCTCCCTCTGTGTAGTCCCAAGAAATGAGTTCAGAGCTAAGATGTTGACAAGATGAGGTGGAACTGGGCTTTACCTTCAGCTTCTGGAGAAAGCTCCTGAGCCTGGATCTGAATCTAGAGGATGTTTTTTCTAGGGGGCGAGTCTGCGAGAAATTTCTAAGATCAGGTTGACAGAGATGTGAAGACTCAGCCTGAATGTGAGCCGGCTCCATTCATGGATGTGGGGAGACACATGAAGATGCAGTGAGCTGAGGACCAGCCTTCCTCACTCTGTTTGCTGACTGTAGGTGTGACCTTCTGTGACTTCCCCTCATGTCGGACTGAACCCTCACACTCTGAGTCCAAACCAACTCCTCCATCCTTAATTGCCAATGTCAGATATTTTACCACAACAAGGAAAGCAGCTGATACAAGGCACCAGCTAGGACATCTTCTGCCATTTCTCTGGGGAGGGAAGAGTCTCGGCCGCTGCTGTGTGAGTATGTGCACACATGTGTGGTCATGGCCATTGTAGGGAAAATGTCCTTCTCACATTCTTCCGTGTTCAAGTTGACCCTCTTGAAGAGTCCAGATAGGGGGCTGATACTACTTGGGTTTTCTGGTTAGGAGTTAGAGTGGGAACAGAGCATTAGAAAACTGATTCCCCATGAACATGTAGCCACTCCAAGGTCCACTGTCAAGACTAGAATGTACCTAGAAGACTAAGGCCAGGTTCAAAGAAGTTCTTTGGTCAATAACTGTTCAGTATACTGCAGTGGAGAGACGGGTCTGGGAGTCCCATCTGTGTGCCTTGGTTTCTGTCTTACACCTGAGCAACTATAATCACCTCAAATCTCGACATCCTTGGTTTCCTCAGCTGGATGTTGATGACGACACCATTCAGGGTACTTTCTTTTTTGGTCATTTTTATTATTTCATATTATCATTCATAGGGAGAGGATTAGATAAGTTTGGTAGGAGCAAGCGCTGGGGGCTGGACGCTGCAGAGTTGCAGGAAGGCATGGAATCACTGGGTCATACGCTCATGTGGAGGGACAGAGAACAAGGCCAGAGTTCCCGAGGAGTACCCTGACTCTTGGTTCTGCTCATCTCTTGGCTCATCAGTGGAGTCTCCCCTAAAGCATCCTTAAGAGGCAGCTGCCTCCACTGCCCGAGTTCTCAGCCCCTTAGCACTGGCTGAAGAGCACACTGGTCACAGGCTTTTTCTCTCTTGAAGTTTCCCTAAGCCTAGAAGACTAGCTAATGGTTTTCGGTGTTTCTGAAATAATCCTGGGATGGAGAGATGGCTCAGTGTGTAAAGGCACTTGCTGCTGAGCTAGATGGTCTGAGCTGCATCCCAAGGACCCAACCGACTCCTGCAAGTTGTTTTCTGACCCCTGCTCTCTGCACATGTGTTGTTTGACACCTGAATGTGCATGCATTTGTGTGCAGGAACATAGACACACATACATAAACACATATACAGATACACACAGACACACACACAGACACATAAATACACATACAGACACACACAGACACACAGATACATAAACACACATACAGACACACATACAGACACACATACAGACACACATACAGACACACACAGATACATAAACACACATACAGACACACACAGACACACAGATACATAAACACACATACAGACACACACAGACACACACAGATACATAAACACAGACACATAAACACACACACAGACACACACAGATACATAAACACACACACAGACACATACAGAGACACAGAGACACACACACAGACACACACATACAGACACGCACACACATACACTCATCTCTGATTTTACCCTGATGCTTTAGAAGGAGAACTTTGCACAAAGTCAAACCCACTTCCTACTCTTTTATACCACGTTGGGTTTAAGGATGGGCTGGTAAGTGGGCAGAACCACACTGGCACTATCAAGTTATTTATCTCATCCCTTGCTGGAGGCCAGGGTGAAAGGGAGCAAGGATTGAGAAGGGACCTTCCCTTTACTTTTCTCTCCTCCCACTCTTCAGATACCACTGGATCCAGTGAGAAAACAAGCATGGGTATTGTATGAAGAGAGACTCGTGAGCCTGCTGGGTAGAGGAAAGGCAGACACGATGGCATCTCACTTACCTTCCAGGTCACTTGGATGCTCTGTGAAGTCACTGGTTGCAGGGTGACATCCATCGGGGGACCGTCAGGAGCTGGGTACACAGAAGAAGCAACACTGAGTCACATCTGGTAGAGGAAACAATCCTGTGTCCTCATTCAGCCTGGGGGACTGCTGAGGAGGGAGAAGCAGCTGATCTTCAGAGTAGGACAAAGCAATTGTCCCCTTATGATCATTTGTAACACTGCACACATATGTCGTCAGCATGTTCCTGCATTGTTTTGTTTCACAATAACACATGTGAGAAAATACATCAATAGAAATCATATTTAAACTTTTATTAAAAATCTGGGGTAGGCCAGGTGGTGGTGGCACACACTTTTAATCCAAGCACTTGGGAGGCAGAGATAGGAGAATCTCTGTGAGGTTGAGGCCAGCCTGGTCTACAAGAACTAGTTTCAGAACAGTTAGGTACGCAGAGAAACCCTGTCCCAGAAAACCAAACCAAACCAAAATCCAGGACTAGGTAGATAGCCCAGTCAGGGGTTTGAATTGCAATTCCCAAGACCGAGTTCCATCCCCAGAACCCATGTAAGAAACTCTGAGTGCAGCCAGCCTGGAGGACTCCTGAGTGTACACTTGTGACCTCCACTACTGGGCAGGCAGATGCTGGTGGATCCCTGGGCTTGCTGGCCAGCCAGCTTAGCCTGTTTGGTAGATTTCAGGACTATCCTCTGACCCCTACATACACTCATGTACAAGGACATGTCCACCCCCCCCACCTTCCCACACTATGATAAAGGTCACTGGCCCAGGGAACCCAGAGTTCATGTTTTGTAAAGTCGGGGCACCTTTCCCACACAGGCTGGATCCCTGGGAAACAGGGCAGGACCATGGACAGCTCCCTAAAGCCAAGATGACCATAAAACTACAAAACAAAACAACCCTGCCTTCTCAGAAAAACTCTGACCTCTTATGACGCATAAAATGTATTTCTGTTAATAAACAGCATTAGTGGAGGCCCTGGGCAGTGAGGGCAGAGGACAGAATAGGTACTTACCAGCCTCTTCCGTGCTGATGGTAAGCTCCTTGCTCGGCTCGCTGCGGCCAATCTTGTTGAAGGAGTACATGCGTATGCTGTACACAGATGCTGGGTGCAAGTCCACGATGTTGGCCTGGTTAATGGTTGGGGAAATGTTGCGTGTGGACTGCTTAAAATCCCAGGAATCTGGAAAAGAGACAGTCATTTTTAAGCACATCCTTGCATATTACGAGACCTGTCCCTAACCCAGCCATAAGTATCAGCCTATCCCAGTTCCAGCTTGGATGCCAGAGGGGTCCGGTACACAGTGACAGAAGAGAGCCTTAATAACTTCACAGGGACTATAGAAGGTCCATTCGAAGGGGCTCTGGTTGGGAGAAGCCAGACTTCCCTTTGTCTTCACAATGTGTGAGCTAAACTACAGACAGGGTCGGACAGGACATGTTCTATTGCCCGCTGAATCAACACTTGTTTGCTATCCCTGGGGTCTGATGGACAGTGTCTTTCTTATGGCATCTTTTGGGACAACTGTGACTCACCTATGGTGACTGTGAGATACCCCATTCACCCAGTATCCCTGTGGGGATGGGGAAGCAAGGACTCTTCCCCTCCCTCCTGCTCTCTGCCTCTGTATCTCCCTACCTTGTGCATCTGTGTGATGATCTGAGAGTTCTGCGTGAGGTTGTGGGGTGGGGAGAGGGGCAAGACCAAGTGTGAGAGTGCCTAGCCCATCCCCACCCTCTTTCCTGTACCAGCAACAAAAACGTAAAATGTCAGAGTCTTCAGAATGAGGGACCAACAAAAAGGATTAACATGTTCACAATTCAATTCATCCAAGGAGACTGGCAGTCCGTTCCAGGGCTAATGTTTAGCAAAATTGTAGAACATGGAAAATGCCAGATAAATGCAACTCAGGGATCCTGTGCCTGCAGACATTATGCATCTCCAGAGGAGCTTAGCCGTTCATCCATGCTGGCTGAGTCCCTACTAGGGGACCCTAGAACAAGATGGAGAGGGGATGAAGCTAGAATGGTGGCTGAGCCAGGACCTTCTCAACCCAGAGGGCTTGACCAGGTGCCCCCTTAACACTTCTGGGAAAAAAAGGGTAAAGACCAAGGAAGCAAAGCTCATAGTAGGGCTTTAAAGGGCTCCCAGGCACGCTCAGATATCCCTGCTCACTCTGTGCTTAGAGATACATTGTGGCTGGCAGTGTCCTGAAGAAAATCTCAGTGGAAAAGACGAAGTCACATCTCTAAGGTTTGGCTCCAAAGGCAGGAAAGGACGCTATGATTGTAGGCAGATTTTAAGAAGGCTATTTTTATGCATGTGTGTTTGTGTGCCTATATGCACCCACACAAGTTTGCATGCGTGTGGAGGCCAGAGGACAATCTCAGTGTCCCTCAATCTCTTTCAACCACAGTTTTTTTTGAGACAAGAGTTCTCATTGAACCTAGAACTTTCTATTAGGTTAGACTGGTTGGCTTGCAAGCCCTAGAGATCCTTTTGGGTTTTTGTTGTTGCCTCCCTCGATGATACATATATACACATACACACATACATACATACATACACACACAATAAGACATACTTATATACACATACATACATAGCCTGAATACATCCTAACTCTATCCTTTCAATTCTGGTTAAATGAGATCTTGATGCCGTTAAAACACAGCTCTCAGCTGCACAGGCTTAGCATCTGTGAAGGGCATCGGCCCAACTCCCATCTGTAGTTTTGCATTTAATTCATCGGTTGCTGGAGCCAAACCAGCAACATGGCAGGCTGTGGATGCTCAGAAACACATTATTTTCTGCTTGTCTTTAAAAACACCCCAGCCACCCAGAGAGTCACTCTGTAGCTGACAGGTGAAGCCAGAATTGCAAATAGCAGGCTGTACCTGCCGCAGACACCTCTTTGATTTGGGATGGAACAGACTGGCCATGCGGAGGCAGGTGCTCATGGCTCTGTATGTGGGGCCCTGGGAGCCGGTGCCAGCTCACAAATCACATTGGGCTTGCCTGTGTTGACGGGAGCGGGGGAATGATCAGAAGTCATAGCATTCATTTTTGATGAGTGCAGGCAGAGGGAAGAGCTTTGTGGGATGTGTCTGAAAACAGGGGCCACAAAGAGGCCCTGACATCTACCAGGCACCTGTGTGGTGCCATGGGCAGCTCCGGATGGCTTAAACGCACTTTCCTGACTCCGTGCGCCTTCCTCTGACAGCGTGCTGTATCTCCAACATCACCGAGTCCCATCTCCTACTTGGCCTGTCGCTTGTCAATCCCCCCTCAACCCTCTCTTGGCTTCACTTGTCAGTCTCCCCTCTGTCTCTTCTTTTCTGAAATGCTCCTCCCCTGGCTGTCTAAGAAAGCTCTTGAATTCTGCTTCTCTCTTGGGTCTGTTTTGGTGTCTTTCTGCAACTGCCGCCTCCTTCCTACCACCCGTGGACACTTTCTTCTGGGCTCCATCCATGCTCCTCTTGCACCATCTCCTCTCACACCCAGGCTTCCCAAGGGCCATTCTGGACTTTCTCCTCTATCTCCTTTGCTATCAAGTCTGATAGCTTTTATGCCCCATGTAGCTCTTGATTATATACGAGCTCTCTCCCCCTATATCTCTAACCCAGGTAGTACTATTGTCATCTCTTCTTTGTCTCTCCTAGTCCTTTCTCCATCCAACTGTGAGTCTCTTGCCCCCTTTTCCATGTTCTAGACCCCACAACTGTCATTCATTCTTTACATACAGCTGAGCCTCTCTCAAAGGCATGTACTCTACTCTGGCACTGAGATTGTTCCTTCTAAAATGTAAATGTGACCCTGCCACCTCCTCTCATGAAACTCTTCAGTCCCTTCCCCTTGCTACTGGGTGAAGAAGAAGTTCACAATAGGACCAAGGCTCCATAATCCTTGCTCGTGTCCATCGCTCCCCAGACTCATATAGAGCCCTCATCACAGCCACGCCACAGCATCTCACTTTTGGGGCTCACTGTTCTAGGGGCATTACTCAAGAAGGTCCCCTGTCCCTGAAGACAGAAGCAACATCTAAGGCTTTGGTTCTCACCCCCACTTTGCAAGTATTGAATTCTTAAAAACTGTTTCTGGCTTTTAGATCAGAGCCACCTTTTTGGACTTTTACTTTGGATTTAGAATCCTTCTGTATCTTGTCTCTCCCTCCCCTGTCTTCCTCAGCTGTCAACCACAGAAAGGCAGGGGAGGGGCTGTCCCAGACAGCAGTTCCTTTCTTTCTCTTGTCAGATGTTTCGAGGCAGATTTGACCTTGTGTTCCCACATCAATTTTGATGCTGGTTTAAAACACCTCTCTCCTAATGCAGCTGAGTCAGGCCTGGAGGGCTCTTCCGAATTCCCAGACTAGAACATGGCCATCCCCCTGATTGCTAAAGAGTTGAACTTGGAGGCCTATTTTCTTCTGTTCCCTCCTCTGCTCTCTGGGAACATGGCACTGGATTTGGTGAATATTGTCTCTTTTAATATTCCCTTTCATATGTGCTTGCCTTGCCCAGATTAACATATTTCATTAAGGGCTCTCTCTTCCTTTCTTCATCAAAGGGTTTATGATGCAAAATATTCTTCTTAAAGCTAAGGAAGTGGCTGGGGAGATGGCTATGCCTTCTGCTCTGAAGGCTGCTCGCTAAAAGGATCCTGAGCTTTGGCCGTTTTAGGAGTCACTTCCCTGCAGAATGCTCAGGGAGGAAGGAAGAGATGCCTCAAGGGGAACACAAATCCGGTCTGTGTGTCCTATTCTTCTCCTGCATCACAGCTCTGAAGCTCACCCCTGCATGGACTCTCCCAGTGACACCGACACCCCCTGGGTCCCAGCAGCTACTGACAATGTCTCAGTACCATCCGCACCCCAGTTCCCGCAGTACGGTATGCTAAACCATGTTGACTTCCACCCTGGGGCCAGTACAGCCCCCAAGCTGGCTGGCCCACCAGGCAGTCTCTGGGCTTTGAAGGCTGTCCTCAGAGAAGCCCCGCCCTGCTCTGGGCTTGGTGAACAGAGGCGAATGCGGCATCTGCATCTTTCAGGGTGTGCGGTGCCATCTGAAAAATTTGTGTGGACGGCGCTATTTATCATTCAGCGTTCATGTATTATTACTCTGCTGCCTGGGGCCGGGAAAAGACAGCGTGAACATGATGGCTTAGAAAGGGCAGGCTTGGTAATTTCCCTTGGAAAATTAGCATGATGAGCAACGTGGCAGAAAACCTGGCCAAGGTGCAGGGCACCGTGAGCAGATGGTCGAGACCCAGTTTGGGTGTGGTCTGGGGCAGGAGCAGGAGGGAGGGAGGGGAAGGCTTTTCTATGTATGTCACTATGCTCCCTTCATCCTCACAACTTCCCTGAGAATCAAGGATTTCTGTTTCTACTTTGCAAAGGGATACCCAAGGGTTAGGGCTCGTGAGCTTTGCCTGGCATCCAAGAGACCCTGGGTTGTTTGGTCCTCAACACACAAAACAAGACAAAACAAAAACAAGAAATCTGTTTGCTATGTGTGGTGGTGCACACTCATAACCTTAGCATTTGGGAAGCCAGGGCAGGGGGATAGCAAGTTTGAGGCTAGCCTGAGCTCTGTAGAGAGTTCTGGGCAAACCCAACTTCAAGGAAAGAGCTTGTCTCAAATATCACCCTACCTTTAAGAAAAACGAAGGGCGATGCTCAAAGTTGCTCAAAAATACTTGCTAAATGCCATACAACTCGCTATTTGGTCACTCCAAGTCTGCAGGTTTAGGAATGACTGTCATCTCCCCATTCCACAGGTGCAAAGAGGTGAGGTTAGATACAACACACACACACACACACGCACGCACGCACGCATGCACATGCTCATGCTCATGCATACAAGCACACACACACACATAAATGCATATACAAACATGCCCACTTCCTTTTTCCTTTGAGTCATCCTTCTGTTCCCTTGGATACAGTCTTCCATTCTTATGTAATACAGTTAACTGTGAATTGCATTTGATTGGATGGTGATTCTGGAAGTGTGTGTGTGTGTGTGTGTGTGTGTGTGTGTGTGTGTGTATGTGCATTCAGTTTGTATTCCCACTCCAAGGGCAACATTCTGCTTCCTAATTCATTCTCTTTTTCTACTCCATGACTTTTGCATGATTCTGGGGGCAGGAAAGATTGACACTTGGTCCATGTGGCTGACTGACAGACACACATATTTTAGCCTGCAAGTCCCATTGGGTTCTAAATTGCCACATAAGGTGTTTGAGTTATAGGGGGAGGGGAACTTACATTTGTCAAGGGCTCCCTCTAGCCTTATGCCAGCTGCTTCTAGAATTCTCCACAATCTTCCCCCATTAGACATTCTTTATTTTGCACCCACTTTTAGAGGCAGGGAAGCTGTGCCTTGCTCACACCCTTTGTCTGTCTCAATGACAAGGTGAAGTTCTCATGGACCTATTGCTCTCAAATGCCAGGATGTACCAGATGCCTGTTTGGGGTGCCTCTTCTCCAGGTCTCTGAATTTCTAAGTGTGCAAAGTCCAGTGGAAAGGCTCCTGTGAAGCTCAGCTCCAGCTTTCCCTCCCTGTCCAGTCTACACCTGATGGTTCTCCTGTCCTGGGCTGAGCTATGCAGTTCCTCACCCTGTAAGAGAGACAGATAGGATGGCGTAGGGAGGGAGATGCGGACATGTTTGAAGAACGTTTCCTTGGCTGCCTCTTTTCTGTTTCTTCTCCCAGGCAGGTGATGGTCTTGTTGGTCCCCAGCTGAGCAGTGCCTCAGGAAGGGTTTCCATACATTAAAGAGGTTTGTGTGGGGAACAGGGAATAGGCAAGAGTGCAGTTAGGGAGAAGGGCAGAGCAGGTTACAAGGAACACAGGAGAGGGGAGACAAGATCTCCCAGGCACCCATTACCCACCTCAGATGTGAGCCCATTTGGAAGATGGAGTGGGCATCAATGTATGGAGATGACATGTGCTTCTGGGGGGCCTGGGCTCAGCTTCAGGCGAGGCCTAGACTCAGACTCCTTACCCCCCTGCCTCTTTACTGTCATCACCTGCAGAGCGGCAGCACCTCTTTGTTCTGGTACTGCCTGCCAGGTTTTAGCAGGCATCCATCCCTGTGGTGGTGAGGCTGTGCTGGGAGCTCAGACACAGCGGTTCTACCTGGCAGAAGCTGAGCTTGGAGGCTGTCCTCTCTTTCTTGTTCCAATGCACACCTGCAGTCACAGTGCAGTGCCCATGATTGGGGTCCGTGAAGCCTGGGCTGTGCTTGCCTGGCTCTGCCCTTCTCTCTTCTCTGCAGGTAGTGTGTCCTATCTTAGACCTCTCAACTTAGCTTAGTGAATCATCCACAAGGGGCCAGGCGGGGGCCTTTTTTGATGACCCTTGACCAAGCTGCAGCCCCTCCTTTGCATTCAGTGTGATCCCTGGGTGTCTATCTGTAACTAGTCTGGAAGTTTCCAAGGGTAGGACTCCTTTGGGTAGAGGCTTGTGTAGGAGATGAGGTGACACACCTTGAGTAGGCAGCAACTCCAGAGCACATCAGAGATACACTCTCCAGTGTCTGCCTTCAGCTCCGTCATCATCACAGGATTGTGACAGGCATGGCAAGGAATATGGGGGAGAGGACTGACCAATCAGGAGGCAAGGCTGGTTAGCCAAGTTCAGGTATTGTGCCACATGGGGCAGGAAGGATCTAGGTGGTACAACCTGAGAGGTGAGTTAGGATTCAGTAGGTGAGCTGGGGTTGGCAGGAGAAGGTCAGAAGAGGGAAGAGAAGGCCTGAGGTCCCCAGACTGTTCCTACCTTTTATTTTTAGCGATATAGTGAAACCAGTATAGCCCCTTGGTACCAGATTCCAAAGATGCAAAAAGGGCCAGAGAAGTCTGGTTTTCTTCTCACTCCTGCCCTGGAGTCGTATGTTTATCCTCTTGCTCCCTCTGCTTCCCCCCGCCACTGTACCATTCCCATTGCTTAGCCAAGGGGTTTATCATGGGTTTTGCACCTCCTGGGTACCTGGTGTTGACTCTGCCCAGCAGTGCCTCACAGTGATGTGGCAATAGCACAGAGCCTGTGGGCTGCAGAGGAGGGGTCTGGGAGCAGGGTCTCAGTGACCCAATCTCACTGAACTCCAAACCAAGACCATCCAGGTGACACTGCAGAGCCATGCCACCCCCATAGAGGCAGCCCACAGTCCCGCACTCAGCACCTGTCAATCAGACCTACACTGGAGAACCTTGGTCCAACAGGATGTCTCAGTCTGTACCCTAACTTCTTAGACTAGCCACTCTCCCCTCCTTTGGAAGCCACAGATTTCTGCACACCGGAGAGTGCCAATGAGTGTGCCTTAGGTTGGTACTGCCCCATCGGAGAGGCACAGGCAGGCTGTGTACCACAAGGGGCCACAATAGGCAAACACTCATCGCCTGTCCCAGCACCTACCTGATTTATTCTTGTATTCAATATCGAAGCCGGTGATGATGCTGTTTCCGTCAAATCTCTGAGTCCAGCGCAGGTTCATGCTCCGGGCTTTTACCTCTCGAATCTCCAGCTCTGGGGGATCAGGGGGCTCTGGGCCATGATGAAAGAGGAGCAAAGGTGAGATAGTAACAGGCAGCTTAGCTGTGGGCCTCTGAGCCCTAGGGCAGATGGAAGGGCAGGCAGGCAGGAGAATGTACCTTGCACAGTGAGCTGGATCAAGCCCCGGTCCTCCCCATATGAGTTGATAGCATGGCAGCTGAAGAACACGGAGTCCCCACGGTCAGCTGGCTTGAGCTGAGACAGGACGAGCAGGAACAGAAAATATTCAGAGGGGGACAATCTAGGGGGTGGCTGGGAGGGAGGTTCAGAGGGCCTCTATCAAGGGTTTATCTTCCCAGAAGGTTTGAGATGGACATATAGAGGAACTCAAGCAAGGAGGAAGGGTCATGAAAGAAGCTTGGTAGGGGTGTCCCCAAGGAGAAGAGAGGAGGCTCAGGAAGCCCAGGCAAGAAAGAGGGGTTGAGAAACCCACACAACGATGGCTGTGGTGGTCAGAAAGGAGGCAGGCTGAGCTTCTGAAATAGAAATTCCCGGGGAAAGAGAGGAGCAACGTGCGGGAATGGTAGGTACTTTGTGCAGTACAGGATAGGGCTCTCAGTCACCCTATTTACCTAATGTAATGGGGTCCCCTGGTCTCGGGACTGAGTACCCACCTTAAGTGTGGAGACCACTTCATCACCATTGTCCTTGGTGGCAATGGCATACCGCATGACTCGGTCTGGGTCGATGACCGTGTCCCCCTTCTCCCAGCGGATAATGATGGGCCGCTCGCCCCGCGCGGTGCAGTTCAGCTCCTTGGCATGACCCTTGATGGCGATGGTGGTGTTGGGGTGGGAGGTGATCATGGCTGGGACTGGGAAAGAGGAGGCAAGGAGCTGTGAATACCCCAAGACCAGCCTGGGGGAGGTGCCTGTGCGACAGAAGACCTGGTCCCCACTCTGTCCCATCCCTGCCCAGCTGTCTCAAACCCCATTGCCCCAGCACCATCCACAAATCCAGCCCTGGATGTTCCACTTGCTAGGCTCCGCTCTTCACTGCCCGGTTTCAGAGGGTCTCCTCCTAAGGAAGGGCACCCTGCTGCCATGCCTGGCACTTTCCTCCTTCTCTTACACTTCCAGGACCCTTCCTAGAAGCACCAGCTTTTCATATGCACAGCAGAGTTACAGAAAAACCCAGTTATATTGAAACACAGTTATGCAAATATTAAAAAACTAACAAGCAAACTTTGGATAGTGTTTATCACACATCAATATGTTTTGCTCTTATTCTTTATGCGATAAGATCTGGCAGCAGGCCTTATAATTACCGTCTTATATTACCATGCTTTTGTAGCGGTGATGAGCACTAATGCTATTTTGAGAGATCTACAATAAATATGACATGACATGAAAATATCTGTGTATTTCTATGGGTGACAGTCACACACACCGCTACTGCTGTGGTTTGTGGCTTCTGTACACAGGAAATGACTAAATCTCAGTTAGAGGCTAACATAAAAAAAGATGTGATTTCTCCACCCTCAAATCAGCTCTGTAGATGTCTGGATCCTCAGGTTCAGGATCACACTCTAAGGCCAGGGTCTCTGCTTGTTAGAGTGGCTGAGGTGTGTTTAGCTTGTTCCACAGGAGGTCTGGATAGGGACATTATAAAAGACCTTCCAGCAATGCTATCAGGGCTTACCAGATCCTGCCCCATCTGCTGACCATATGGTTTTACCAAGGCATAACCAAATTCCTCAACGGTCCTCAAGAGGTCACCTCCACTAGTCTGGCAAGGAACATTACCAACACCAGGGCCTCCTCAGGACTTGTGTGTCTTGACCAGAAACAGGGAGGGGAGTTAGCATAGTCTCTGAAGTCTTGGATCCCGCCCTCTGTGAAACTCAAATCAACATGTGCTGGGCTCTCAGACCATTGTGAGGCACTGTGCCAGGCCTTGGGTATAAATGCTGCAACACACCCAGTTCTGACCTAGATAAAGGGACTGGGGAGACAGATGTATTTGTGGGCGACAGGAACACAGGAGACATCTGAGGAGTGTTCTAGGGATGTATAGGAAGGTGTGACACACTTGCCACAAACATTCACTAAGACCTAGCATGTGGAGTCTGCTCACACTGCGTTCCGCCAATCAGAGAGAAGCTGGCTTTTGACGGCCATTGGCTTGTCATGCAACAGTGCATATAGAGACCCTGGTTTCTCTTGTTTCAGAACTTGGTCCTCTGGCACAAAATCTGTTTCTTTCCAGTGGTTCCTCTTATTCCCCTGCTCCCTCCAGTGTCCTCCTGAATTGCTGTCCATTTCTCGTTTTGTTTTCATGTTGTGCATGCACGTGTGTGAGTGTATGTATGTGAGTGTGTGTACATGCATGCTTGAGAATATGTGTGTGAGTGTATGTGAGTACGTGTGTGTGTGGGCGTGAGTGTATGTATGTGAATGTGTGTGCATGCATGATAGTATGTGTGTGAATGTATGTGAGTATGTGTGTGTGTGTGCACACGCTCATGCCCATGCAGAGGCCAGAGATTGATGTCAGGTGTTGAACCTGCAGCTCATTGATTGGGTCAGCTGGTCTGGCCAGCTAATTGTAGGGACCCTTTTGCCTCCAATGGCAGGCATACCATCATGCTCAGTTTTTTAAATGGGTTCTGGGGAATCAAACTCATGTCCTCTTGCTTGTGCAGCAAGTACTTTACCAACAGAGTTATCGCTCCAGCCATGGCCCTTCTTCCAGTTTTTTTTTTGTTTGTTTTTTCGAGACAGGGTTTCTCTGTGGTTTTTGGAGCCTGTCCTGGAACTAGCTCTGTAGACCAGGCTGGTCTCGAACTCACAGAGATCCGCCTGCCTCTGCCTCCCGAGTGCTGGGATTAAAGGCGTGCGCCACCACTGCCCGGCCCCTTCTTCCAGTTTTAATGACTAGTCCAGACACTGATGATTCCAACAAACTCTCCGGAGACATCTGGCTTTTACGACCAAAGGAGCCTTTGGAGAAAGGAAGTATGGGCCTGGAGGGATGCAACCTCAGATACCAACTGAGGGTGAGGGGATGATCTGAACAGGTGCAGGAAGGTGGAGGGCAGCATCTGCTCCCTCAGGCTCCCTGAGGTCACACCTCACAGCCAGCTCTTTTCACTCAGGTCTCCATGTGCAGGATCTGAGGTGGGATGGGGGTGGGGCAGCCCTAGCCCCAGGCCCCCTGTACCAATGTCTCAGCACATTCCCTAGTCCCGACTCATCAAATAATGAAGCAGATAAACTTTATAATGCACGACATTACACCAGAATATACAATAAAATGCGAAAGACAAATAACGAGGTGTAAGTTATAATGAAGAAAAAGCCTGCAGTCAGAGACATCCAAGTATGAATTATTGACTAAGGTTTTACACTCTCAAGGATGTGCGCAGGAATATTTTTCCATCAAAGATTTGCATAATTCACTCGTATAAACCTGGGTGGAATATAGAGTGAGATTTTACATCGACAAGTCGAGCCTTGCACTGCAGATGCCTCCAAGTTTTACAGGAGGGTGGGAATGCTGGGGTGGGGGAGACCCAGCTGCTTCTGCAATACCCGCAGGGAATGAGCAAGGCCTGAATCTGAGCCACTGGGTGGGTCTAGGGCCTGGGTAGTTGGGAAAGAGGCGATCGTGTGTGTGTGTGTGTGTGTGTGTGTGTGTGTGTGTGTGTGTGTACAAAAAGGAGGATGAGGGTAGCGTCAGGCTTAGTGCAGGTCAAAGTCTGGGAAGGCGACGGGGAGGAAGAGTCTTTGGGAAAGTCCCCCAACTCTGAGCCACACTGAGAAGCTTGCTTATCTACTCCCTGCCTTCCACACCAGCCTGCAGTACCCTGTGTAAAGTCACTGTCTATCCAGATGTAGCTTCATGCCAGGACCTGCACCTTGCCAAGTGGAGCACAGACCTGGTTTCAGACTCCACCCACCCTGTAGTTGGCACACCTTTGAGCAGCGTACAACCTGTACACCCACTCCAGGGCATTTGGCTTTCCAATCAGGGTTACCCAGAGCCAGACAAGTGGGTAGCCAGAGGCAGCGGGGTCCCCAGAGATCTTTGGCTTCTCAGCTCTGCATAGCAGCAATATAAGGGCTGGTTCCCTATATTCTCATTGGCTAGATGTGTTTATAGTAACAAGTGCCAGGCAAGACACCCCAAGGCTCTCCCTACTGCTAGCCCAGGGAAGCCATTGAAGGCAAGGAGGAGGGGAGTTTGAAGGGTTTGGAGGCCAGGAGGCCTACGCTCTAGTCTTGCCACTATGAGCTTTCTAGGCTTTCAACACATTTAAGTTAACTTCTCTGTGTCCCATAGAATGGCAGTGGGGACACAATGAGTGTACATGTATCGGTACAGTACCGGTCCAACCAGGCTCTAAACACCTCCCTCCTAGACACATGCTTTAATGGAAGCGTTAGCTCGACCCATGTGCACTAAATTCCTCATTTAAAATGTTTCTGGCAGACGATTCCACACAATCAGAGCGGCCAGATAAAGATCAGCTCCGCTAAGTCTGCATCCACCAGCCACAGGCACTGCTGAGTATCTGAAACATGGTGGGGAGAACTGAGAAGCATCACAAATGTAAAAGAGATGCTAGGTTTCAGAAAAGTAAAAAGAAGAGAAATGCAAACTACCTCTCTTACATTTTTATATTGATGATATGTGTTGATGCTCTAGAGAGATTGAGTGAAATGAATGGCAGGATTACAACTCGTACAAGGGGAGAAGCTAGGCTGTTAAGGGAAGCGATTTGTCCAAGGCCACTCTGCTAGCCAGAGCAGTGCACCTGAAAAGAGGCAGACAGCTGAGCACAGTGGGGTATACCCATCATCCCAGCTATTGGGGTGGGGATGCTGAGGCAGGAGGATTGTTTGAGACAGCTTGAGCAATACAGCAAGGGCCATAAAGAAGAAGGAGGATGTAGAGAAGAAGGTGGAGGAGGAAGAGGACCTAGAGGAGGAGAGATGAGAGAGAGATAGAGAGAGAGAGAGAGAGAGAGAGAGAGAGAGAGAGAATCACAATGCCAAGTTTCTCATGAAATTCTGTCTTGTTCTGAGTTTTCACTGTCAGAGAGCATTGATGGTGTGGGAGCTGGGGGTGGGGGATAAGGCTGAGGCCAACTTCACTCATCCTGGAAA
Source organism: Microtus oregoni (assembly GCF_018167655.1). NCBI lineage: Eukaryota > Metazoa > Chordata > Mammalia > Rodentia > Cricetidae > Microtus > Microtus oregoni. The sequence continues at coordinate 2,498,978 of NW_024543831.1, read as the reverse complement.
CGGCATTTGCAACCCACAGAGAACGAGGAGACCCTGGAAAGGACAGAAAGGCAGCCCTCCTGCTTGACCCGAGAGAAGCTTAGTAGCTTGGCTGCCTTGGGAGTAGTGAGCTCCCTGTGCTGGATCTAGGCAGACAGTTATGGCTGTTACAGAGAAGGGTTGGTGAGGCTGGATTGAGGCACAGCTCTGGGCTCTGGGGCTGTGTTTTGCTCAGGAGAAAGGGGAAGACAGCCTGGAAAAACAGCTCACTGTTTGGAGAAGGGACTTGAGGCACTGTCTTCTGGCACATAGGAATCTCCAGCCCCTTTTGGGCCATGCAGTCTACTTGCCAGCCAGCAAACTATAATAGAGAGCTTCACCTCTGTTCTCTCCCCCCAGGCTCTGTCTCATCCTGTAAGGGTCAGGTGTCCTCATTGTCCTCCTGTTGCAGATGGGTCTGATGGACAGCCAGGTTTAACAAGTCAACAACCCTCTCAAACCCACCATAGAGGGAATGGGGTCAGCAAATGTTGACCCATTTGCTCTCCTTGCCTGTCTACACACACACACACACACACACACACACACACACACACACACACACATTTCTCTGGCCCTCTGTGGTGATAAGCTTGCCATGTGGCGGCATATTCTGTATGTTTTTCATAAGTGACCTCCTCAGAGGGACTCTGTGCCACTATCCCCTGCAGTGAGGCCCAGTGCCCACTGTTTCTTCACTAGCTCCATGGTCTCCTTGACACCTGCAGTGCTCTGGACGCAGTGAGTCATTGCTTCATTTTCAGTTAGCATTCCTGGTGCCAACCTCAGGAAACGAGTCTCATTGGCCCCATTCTTCAGACGGGAACCTGAGTCTTCCAGCAGGGCCTAGTCACCCTCTGCACTGTGCTGACAGGAGCTGGGCTCCTCTCACCATCGGTCTGCCTGCCCTTCTTACCCATGGTCTCTGGTTTTCAGAAGTGGGATTGAGTTGTCACCAAACATTGTGGCCTCTATGCACTTGCTGGTATAGCCTCAGTGTATGACCATGGGGAGTGAGGGAGGGATCCTAGATTTAGGGGACCCAGACAGAAGTGGCAGTGATGGTTAAGCACAGGACAGAGCCCTGGACAGATATGCTAATGATAGCTGTGGGAGCGCCACACAGTTCCCTAAAGGTGGGAGGTGACCCTAAGAGACCAGCCTTACATACACGTGTGCCATGTTGGACACTCGAGTGTCACTTGACAGCACAGGGATAGGAAGCTTCAAGTGGATTGGCCTGCTGCCCACCAGGAGATCTGCCATACACCCACGCACATACACGCAGCAGCTTGGTGGATTCCACGTCCTTCCCTGCAAGGCATCCTAGCTGGACATGCTCTCCTGCATGCTATCTCCTTGGTCTGATGGAAAGACTCCTGTGCAGAAGTCTCTGTAGGCCCCAGCCTGACACATATCTATAAAGAGGAATTTCTGTGGTGCTCTGTGACTCCCTTCTCCGCCACCCTGCCCCTCAGGCAGCTTTGATGGGCGACGGAGCTTCAGTCACCCCCAGGCAGGACTGTAGACCTAAATCCTGGGCCTCTTCCTGGTCCCGCGGGGCTTTAATGGCAGGTGCAGTAGAGAGCAGAGAAGGATCTAGAACAGGGGGACCCTGACTGCAGAGAGCAGCCATCCCTCCCTGGGATCCAGAGCCCTCCCCGGGGCTGCCAGTCCAGGAGAGAGGAAATCAATTTCAGAAACAGGACAGTTGTCGGAATCCGATGTTAGCGGGTCTGTCTATGAAATTACTCTCAGGCTGGCTCCTGTTGCCCCTGAGGTTCTGCCCAGATCAACCGCTATTTACATTTTAATTTGATTTGAGAGGCCGATAGATTCCTAAAACACCGTGAGACAGTCGCTCACCACATTCTTTGTTTGCCACCAACCTCAGGCTTGGAGGTAGATTTTTTTTTTTTTTTTTTTAAAGGCAGAGTTTCTTTGCTTTGTAGCTCTGATTGTCTGGAACTTACTGTGTATGTGTAAGGCTGGTCTCAAACACGCAGAGATCTGCCTACTTCTGCCTCCCAGGAGCTGGGAAGTGGTCCTGAGTCCTCAGACTTTGCATTATGGACTAAACTTTGCTTCGTTTCCCAGCTCCCTGCATTTCCTCAGGTCTCAGTTCTCAAGCCGGTACGGGTCTAGTCCTTCCGTTTGCAGAACACCACATTATGTTTTGATGAGAGCCTCATTCTTTACTTCAAAGGAGGACAGACCAGCATCTATCGCCCCTACCAGGATGGAAACTCAGAGAGTTAGGTGAGCTGTATGGAGTCATATCATGGGGACCCGCAAAGAGGAGGTCAAGCTCCCGAGGGTTCACCCTGTCCCTTCATGCAGTGTTAGCCTAGAAGTCTCTGTCCTGGTTGCATCTACACACACACCCTGGATGAGTTTTGGGAAGAGTTCAGAAGAAGGCAGAAAGTGAGAGGTGCATGAGATATGCAGGGGGTGGAGGGTGGGCAGAGGCCGGCCCTTATATGATGGGGCTGGGGCAGGAGCAGGGACAATGAGACAGCTTCCCTCCTTGGCTGGCTCCCTCCCTCTCCTCTTTGGTGATGGGAGCTCAGCTGCTGTTTCTGACAGTCCTCAAGCCACTGGGGAGGGAACATTCAGCTATGAATACCCAGTGGAGAAACGCTGCCCTGCGGGGAGAATGGGAAGAAACCGATGACAATGGCCCAGTTGTTGGAGGCTGAGGGGCTGACAGGGAGGCTCTTTGGTGCCCAAATGTGATTTGATTGAGGGTTTACTGTGCACCAGGCACTGGGGAGGAAGATACTGAATCCTTATAAGAGGGGAAACTGAGGTTTAGAGGAACTAATAGGCTATGGTTGCCCAGCCAGTAAGTGGAAGTCCGAGTCTGTCTCAGGGCATTTGGGAACTTGCTGGCCCTGTGACATTGGGCAGAGGAAGAGGCTGGGGTGAGGGTTGGGGACAGGCAGACTAGGTGCCTGACACTACTATGAGATATGCAGGGGGTGGAGGGTGGGCAGAGGCCAGCCCTTATATGATGGGGCTGGGGCAGGAGCAGGGACAATGAGGCAGGCTCCCTCTTTGGTTGGCTCCCTCCCTCCTTGGCTGTGGTGGAGGCTGACTTGAAGAAAATGATTTAGTCTTGGAATTGTGGAGCAAGGATGCCAGTCTGTTCTCCCAGACAGGTGTTCTGCGGAGGGTCCAGGAAGTTTGCATACCTGTTGACACTTGAGAACTATTATGAAGCTTAATAACTCATCATAGGGCATGTAGCTCAGTCAGTTGAGCCTCGCAATGTCCTGGGCTCAATCTTCAGCACTGTATATACTGGGCAGAATGGTACAGGAGGCAGGAAGATCAGGGCCATCTTCAGTTAAATAGTGAGTCTGCGCTACATGAGACACTGTTTGAACAACAACCCCCCAAAAGCAAAACCAATAAGCCTATCATGGTGCAGACCCAACCCTTAGAGATTGTGACTTAATGCGTCAGGGTGGGGCCACTCTCAGTTTGTTGGTCCTTACATGACCAGAGTAAAGAACCATAGGGTTGGATGCTTGGTTCTTCTCTTGCCTCAGACAGGAAGTCCCTAAAGCCACCAAAATTGGAAGCGTGACCACAAAGTCAGTGCTCACTGCCACCAAGGGAGGACCTTGGCTTTTGCAGTATTTCTGAGGATGCAACTACAGTCTCTGCAGATCTCTCCCTGATCCTTCTGTGGAAAAGGACGGCTTAGGGAGATGAAATGGCTCCAAGAAGTCCTCCTCTCTGCCCTCAGGTGGACTCAGCTCTCAGAGACAGCAGGTGCCTTGGAGCAAAGCTCAGAGCTCTGTATGCCCACCCTGTCAGGGGAGAAAGTGTTCCTCTCTCTCTGGGGCTCTCAGAGCTTTTTGTTTTCCAAAGGATTACAAGCAGCCTGAGAGGTGAGGGAGACTCCTTCCCCTCAAACCTAGTCTTTTCTCCTCCCTCCCTACAAAGCCTATGTCCCCTCCATGTTAACAAGCTCCCTGACAAGAACAGGACCTGCTTGGCAGTCTGAGATAAGCCACTACAAAGGGGCATCGTTGGCACGCTGGGAGGTGGGAACAGTTTCCACTCCACCACTCAGCTCAGCCTCAGTGGCAGCCCAGCTCAGCAAGCTTCCCCTGGGACAGCCTGGGAGGGGGGTGGTGGTGGTGCCTTCTGCTGCCTGCTTTGTTTCCAGTTCTTAAAGAGCCAGGCCATGGCGTTGTTAATTTGATTGCACCCGCTCCGGCTTCTTGTCACCCCTGATTAGGCAAGCTCCACCTGAAGTGTGAGATTAGTTCAAATTGTGTGGCAGCAACCAGCCCGGCCGTGGTGAACAGGCAGGAAGGAGCCTGGGGATCTTGCAGGCCCCCAAGACTCCAGCTATCCACTGCCTAAGGATGCAGGCATTAGGACTCTCACAGGAAGGGTGTGTATACATGCAAAAAGGGTGCTGAACTCTGGGTCCTTGTAGCCTCAAACTGCAGGCCTGTCTCTGACGCATGGAGGGTGCCGCTGCTGCCCTCAGTCCCACCAGGCGTTCCTCTGTCCAGCTATAAAATGGGGCAGTCACTTCTTCTCTTGGCCGCTGGCCAAGGTGTGTAGGAGCAGAAGTAGGGTGGGGGATGGCGGGGCCCATTTCCCCACCGAGAGTGCTGGAAAAAAGATAGTAATAATAATAGCTAACATTTATTGAATACTTATTATGTGCATGCACCGTGGTTAATGCTTTCCACGAAGTAGCTCATTAAACCCCTCCCCCTACGGCCCTAGGAGGCTCTAGGAGGGTGGCAGTTGGCGGTTCAAGAAGGCTTGGAATTGGCAGAATCCTTTTAGAAACATGAATGCTTTTCTTTGGCTACCAAGAGAAAGTGTTCTGGGTCAGTGCTGAGAAGACCCCAGAGCTGGAGTTGCAAGCTTTTTCTGGAAAGGGCCAAGTGGTTAGCGGTTGTGGGTCACTGCTGCGCCAAAGAGGCCACAGACAGGGAATGAATAAGGGGTGTGGCCTGGTACAGCAAGTGCTGGCCAGGTTGGACCCGAGCCAGATTGGAGGCATAGCTTGCTGACCCCTGCTGTGGAGGTGTGAACTTGGGCCCTTGACTATGAGGGTGGGTTGGCTAAGAGACTGCTCATACTCAGCTCAAGAGGGTTGATTGTGGAGTCCCAAGAAAGTTCCTGATGGTCATACTGGAGCTGGCGCTAGGAAAGGACACACAGAGAAGATGACAGGACCCCACAGGGAAAGGCCATATAGCGATAGGGGCAGGAATTGGGACAATGTTTCCACAACTTAAGCAAGGACCCCAATATTTGCTATAATCCCCAAAGATGCTTCCTTAGGTGGCCTCAGACATCCTGCGTCAGACTGTGAACTCTGAAGGAGTAAGTTTGTACTGTTTTGAGGAACTTGGTTGGTGGTACTTTGTTGTAGCAGCCAGGGGTAACTGAGGCAGGGTTCTGGAAGCAGCAGACTTAGGGGGATTCTTCGCTGGGTCCCTAAGTCTTGCTTTCTGGGTCAAGAAGATAACCTATCACAGTGAATTAAGTTTCTGAGGGTCATGAAGGCTACCCCAGCTCTATATAGACATCTCACCCAGTGGGCAAGCCCAGGCTAACCAGTCACCTCTACGTTGCCATAACACCCAATGCTACCTCTCCATCGGGATCATCTCAGTGGGTGACACTGCCACCCCTTCTCTTCAGCCTCAAGCTCTTGACTGTCTCCCAGGTCACAAGGGCTTGTTCCTTCAGAGGGAAATCCTCCTTCCTCTCCAGCCCCTGCTCAGGGTTCTAATGCCACTCCTCCCCTCTAGGATATCATGCCTACCCCTTGGTCCCTGGCTGTCATCTTCTGCTCAGGTGCTCTCCTCGCTGTCTCCCATGCAGACTCTTACAGCAGTGCCTTTGCCTGCCTGTCAGGCTCCCCGAAACCTCCTCTCTCCTTGCTCCTCAAGGTTGTACCCAGCACAGCCCTTCCTGGAAGTCCTGGCTGGCTCTGTTGCTCACTCCGGGTTCTTCAGTCTTTGACCTGACTGAAGGGATGGCTGGCCGCTTTGTAGCCCAGGCCTTTGCCACGTCTAAAGACTTGTAGCTGCTTTTTAACCAGTCTGTGATTCCTAGAGTCTGGGATGGGGACTTAGCCTCGCCTTCTCATCCTGAAGATCGCTGAGGTTTGGGTACAGCTGCAGTGTCTCTCTGGGGTTCGTGTGCTGAGACCAAGTTCCCACGGTGAGTGTCAGGAGGGTGGGAACTTGATGTGACTGTGGCGTTTATAGGTGGGCTCTGAGGTGGTCCTGAGTAGACCACCAGGGTAAGCAGGGCTATGGAGTGAATTCGGATGGGGTTTTAAGCAGGTGAAGGGATACACACACATGTACACATTTGCATAAGCTCCCTGTTTCTTACATGCCTCACCCTGTCTTGGGCCTTTAGGTTCATGAGCTCAAATGAACTCTTTTTCTTAAAGAGCTAGCCAGCCTGTGTGTTATATTGTTAGCAATAGAAAGCGGTAAATAGACCTTGGCACCGTGTTGGATGATGGGCTACTCAGCAAGTATGTGCTTGTGGCTTGCCTGATCTAATGGTGCATTCACCCAGAGGGGCTTGTGTCATGACTGGGCTCCCTACCTGGGCCAAAGGTTGGAGGTGTTTCTTATCTCTCTGCCTGCCTTTCTGTGTCTTCTTACCTACCACACAGAGACCAGCGTGCAGGATTCCTGGATCCTGGCTCTCATCTGAACTGCCCTGAGTGACCCCTTGGAGCTGGGACCCATTTGGAAACTCTTCAGTGTGGAACTTCTGGGGCAGGGGAGTGAAAATATGTCACCTGTCCCCACCTCTGAGGACTGAGTGGCCCAGGCGAGGCACCTGGAGATAAACAGGGAGCAGAAGTTGGAGGAGCCTGACCACGTCTCTTCTTTTCAGCAAAATCTCCCCTGTCTGCGCAGGACCTGGGTTCCTATGAGATGAAAGATGTGGGGTTCCGTCAGAGACTTCTTTGCACCAGGTCCCCTAGGGGGCTAGGTCTGGAGATGTGACACAGATTGCTCCTGTTCCAGTGACCCTATTAGTGTCACAAGGTCAGACAGCTGTCCTACATTTTGTTGGGTGAGAGAATTTTATTATTTCCCACCCTCCCCGAATCATCCGGGCTATGGCTTCTGAAAGGCAGGACCATGCTTAGGGGGTGAGAGAAAGTGAGTGGTGTTGATTCCCCAGGTCTCAGTCTACCCAGGGCAGGTGTCCTGGCCAGGCCCTTCCTGATTGCTGGGTGCCTCTTTTCGCTTCCCAGACTCCCAGGAGCTTTGCTGACTCCCTGCTCAGCTGTGAAGAATGCCTAGGGGTGAAAGGAAGTTACAGCCTGTCCTTGCTTCTGCTTGATGAAGCACAAGACACCATGTTGCTTCTTACTCTATGAAGTTCCGAAATCAATAAGGCCAGAGAGGCCACTGGCTAATCATCACCATGGAAATCATCCCTCCCTCCCTCTACACCAGCATTCAGAGAGTCCTCTACCCTTGTCTGCCGAGGAGACTCGCTGGTTTGGTACAGGGCTGAGAATGGGTAGCGAGGATGACCACTGGCCATTTCCTAAGAGGAGAAAGAGTCAATCACAACCTTCAAATTCTACAACTGTGTTTGTAAGTGGGGGTGGTGGCCCTGAATCCTGCCCACCACTCAGCTTTTTGTCTCTTCTTCCCACTGCTTGCAGATCCAGTAGAGGGTTTGTCCTACCCCTTTAGCTTCTCAGGAGCTCGTAGGGTCAAGGAAAAAGTCTGGGAGGCCACCAGTGATGCCAGCTTGGTCAGATTAACAAGCAGGGACCCCTCCATTCCCAGCACAGAATTCCAGAGAGGGTAGAGGCCTGGAATGTGCTAGGTGCCAGGGTTTCGATTCAATACAGGGAGGACAGATGAGCTCTGGACCCCAAGTGGCTCAGAGATAGGGGAGAGTCAGGCCCCACCACCAGGAGATACACCAGAGAATGCGGGGCCACTCTGTTGCTAGACTTATCTGTGCCTCAGTTTACCACCTGTTCCCAGCGTGGCATCACATGTGTGATATCCCACTCTGTGTGTCCTGGCATCATCTACATGAACTGCAAATGGTTCATTCAAGTCGAGAGTCTAAGCAAGGGAGGAGAGACTTCAAAAAGAGGTATTGGGGGACTGGAAAGATGGTCCAGGGGTAAAGAGCACTAGCTGATCTTTCTGAGGACCTGGCACCCACATCGTGGCTCACAATTGTTTGTAACTCCAGTGGATCCAACACCCTCTTCTGGCCTCTGTAGGTATCAGGCACACAAGTGATGCATAGATGTACATGCAGGCAAAATATTCATACATATAAAATTAAAATAAAATAAAATAAAAGCCCTGGGCAGCTTGGAGGCAGGCATATATGAGTCTGAACCAGAAGTATGGTCAGGACGGGGGTTTATGAGACACCTTTCTGTCTGATGAGAGTTGTTCTCATTGGGCAAGTTTGAACAGGGGCTTTCCTGGATCAGGGAACATAGAGTTGACCATGCTTCCCAAGGTTCTACATTTGATCTCATTGCCAGTGGTCAGCTATGCAGGGAAACTGATCCACTGCAGCTCAAAGGCTTCCTTAGGTTAGGCTGGCTCCCTCCCTCCACCCACCTCCTTCAGGGTCCAGTTCCTTCCATCTGCGTTCCTGTGATGCAGGTGTGTGGGAGCTGAGGGCCCTTTGGAGCTCATTTTAATTGACCTGACATTTTGCTAAACAAACAAATCAAAGCTCAAACCAAACAAAGAGCCCTTCTGGGTTTAATTGGCCATGGGCTTTGTCTGTGGCCGTCACTGGAGGCTTTTAGATAGGTGGAGGGGAACCTAGGACAGGAAGAGCACTGTCTAATAAAGATGGGGGATAACAGAGTCCTGGGGTGGGGGGATGCCATGAGATGGTGACATCAAAATGCAGATAGTCCCCTCCACCCCCAGCGAAGCAGTTTGACTTTGTACCTGCTTTTCACTGAAGAATTAATTCTCTTTGAAGATGATTTCTTTTACTCTGTATATCAGGTGGAGCAGAAATTGCCTCCTCCTCCTTTTGGTCATATTCTCTCTCTCTCTCTCTCTCTCTCTCTCTCTCTCTCTCTCTCAGGGGAGATTAAAGGTAGCCCTGTGGACGTGGTATTTTCTTCTGCTAATTATGTTTATCTTCAGTCAAGTCCTGGGAGGCAGCAGCCTGATGTTCTGAGAAGACTCCACAGGCTGCTGAAACCATAGCTTGCTGGGCTAGAGTTGGCATGGCTCAGCTAAGGGATGGGTTTTTCTAGTTTGAGTGAATTCTTATTTTATGAGTGAGGAAACCATGACCCGGAGGAAGGAAGGGGTGACTGATGGTCTCAGTTGTGGACACAGCAGTGTGACCCAGTGATGCTGACCCCCTCTCTCAGGATCTTTGGAAAGGAACCATTGCCATTTCTCCCAAGGAGGATGTGGGGAGAGAATCGAAGAGCACCACAGATGAAGGGGTGGGACTGGGCCCAGGGACTCAAGAGCTGATCCATGCTAAGACTTGGGGATCAAAGACAAGTGGAGGCCACACAGGAGTTGTCTTCTAGGATGCCCAAGGACTTGGACAAGCCTCAAACCACAAACTCTCTGGCTGGGGTGGATGGTTTCAGGTGTCACCTGTTATGGAATCCCCAGGGACCGAGAGGTCTCACAGGGGAAATGTTGTAAGAGCTGACATACATGTATGAGAAGGCCCACTCTCGGGTGAGTGCTGTCCAGTCAGATGGGAACCAAGATGACAAAAAGGCAAAGGACATCTGGTTCTCTCTCTTAGAGGAGGGACACACTTCTTCTATTACCTTTGGACACCAGAGCTCTGATTCTCGGGTCTAGCCTTGGACAGAGTCATGCCTCTCTGGACTCTGGTTCTGAGCCCTTTGATCTTGACTGAGCCGTGTTACCAGCAGGGTCTGTTTACAGATACCTGGTGGTGGGCTTCACATTATTATATATTCCAGTTCTCCTCAGAAATCCTCTTTCCCGTCCACCAACTATCTACCCCCCGCCCCCCGCCCAGAACAGGAGCTCTCTGTCTCACTGAAACCTCACTAGCGAGAAAAAGCACACAAGTCCCCCAACTCATAACAGGGTGACCCTTGGAGGAACTTACGATAGGTTGGAAGTATCCTGAGCTAAAACCTGTTGGGTACACTTGCCTAGTGTGTCTGGTGGAGGCTGGAGGGGAGGAAAGGCAGGAGAATAAAACGCAGTATACCACGGCAGAGGAGCTATCCCACAAGCTTTCTACCTTGATGCACAGTAGACAGCGGGTCTCTTGTTTATCTTCATGATTATGTGGCTAAGTGGGAGTTTCTGTAACCTCTGTTGCCTAGCATTGGGAAGGAGTACTAGACCTTAATACTATTAGCCTGGGAATGGGGCAAAGTTTGAATTTTGGGGTATAGTCGTTACGGACTGCATACTACTTTCGCCTCATGGTAAAAACTGAAAATTGTGAAGTTGGAGGCCTTCTGTGTTGTAACTGTTAGCTTACAGAGGAGGAGGAGGACATAGGCTCACAGAGGTCACTGTCCACAGTCTTATAGCTCTCAAGTAGCAGAGCTGGGATTTGAACTCAGGGAAGTCTACTCTCTTAGTCATGAAGCCCCTAGCACCTGTCAGTACTGTCAGGTCAGTAACGTGAGTGTCCCCTCAGCAAGGCTCTGCCAAAAGGTGCAGTTTGCTCTGGACGATTCTTCAGGATCTGCTTTACCTTTTGATACACTTCTTTCTTTCTTCTGCTTGGGGACGGTGTGCACAGAGGTCAGCTAGCCCTCTGAAGGCTTCGATCTGATACCATGGAGCTGAATCAAGTCAAATATTTACTAAAAGTGGGAGACACCAAGGTGAGCCTTGAAATGGGCTTGGGGCGGCGGCCTCTGCAAGTGGGTCAGGGAGAATTATGGTGACACTGGGGCATTTAGAATGGGCTAAGAGGTGTCTGGGCTTCCTCCAGCCATGTCACTGGTAAACTGCATGCATGCATGCGTGTGTGTGTGTGTGTGTGTGTGTGTGTGTGTGTGTGTGAGAGAGAGAGAGAGAGAGAGAGAGAGAGAGAGAGAGAGAGAGAGAGAATGTTCTAATACCCCCAGAACCTTCCTCACTTCTTTGGACTGGTTCAGTCAACACAGAATATTATTGTGTCCTCAGAAGTGAGGTGACTCATCTCAAGTCCAGCCTGACATGAACCAGGTCTCCTCCCACACTCTCTACCTTCGAACCACTGTGCCCTTCGCTGCTCTGTCCCCTCGCATCTACGGAAATCCACGTGCCAGAGAGGGAGCCTCACTGGCACGGTGGACCCCAGTGCTGCGGAGAGCGAGGAGAGCATCAGCGATGGACTAGCAAGGACAGGTCCAGGGGAGCCGCTCTTCCCCTTGTGGTTCTCCCTGGCTGAGGGATGTAGATTGATTGCCTGGCTTTATTAAGGACAAAGTGCTTTTTGATGGTGGGAGGGAGGCTGCTCTTAGCACGGGGATTCCAATGACGGGCGGGCAGAGGCTCCCTCAGCATCGATCTCCTGGCAGGGCTTCCCCATCTGGATAAAAGCCCAGGGTTGCTCATGGAGGGAACTCTCAAAAGGTGCCGGGTGGACTGCACATGGGCTCTGCAGCTCTCTGTAGCTACCCTAGAGGGATGCTGGAAAGAAGGTCACTGCTGGCCACATCTGTGCCCGGTCAGGACCACACTGGCTGCCTGACATACACGAAGGACTGGACACAGACTGTGCCGTGGGCCATCATATCATCTTTATAGATAGGGAAAATGTGGTTTAAGGAGGATGTATGTGTCCCACAGTAGTGACATCACAGTTCCCAGAATCATATTTGGCTGGTGAACACCAAAACTTAGGTTGTCCTCTCCACCTTCCAAAGTCCATTTCCTGACCCAGGACCTCAGGAACACTTGCCCTGATGTGGTTCTCGGGGACCCATGACAAAGGGTCCTAAGCCCACATAGGAGTAAGGCTCACGGGGCATGAATGGCTACTGTGGTACCTAATGGAACCCAGGGACGGGAGAGAACAGTGGCTTCAGGGCCATCCAGGTGGCTCTGGCTAGGGAATTGGGAGGCCATTCCCCGAGGAGTCAGAGTTTCAGAGTTGTGCTGTCCCTAGACGCCTCCACTCACACTCAGTTGCTGTATTAGTCAAGATGGAAGACTAGAGCACAAGAGACAAAATGACCTTCCCTAGGTCACACAGATCATTACTAGACCGGGACTGGGAATCCAGTTTTCCAACCTACACGGTGGACCTGTATCTTCCTTCTGAGTCTGTAAACAGGCTGTACGTAGCTGAGTATGCACCAAGGAACAGAAAGAGGTTGTTTGATTTAGGTATTGAGATTGAATTACCAGCTGATAACGATGCGAAAAATTACCAGACAGCTATCAGAACCCACATCCTTGTCTTGAGACAAGTCAGAGTGTGCCTCTGTTTTGGATAAACCTCCGGGAGTCTCCCAAGCTCACCTCTGAGCAACCTTGCTCTTTCTGAACAGAAAAGCAGCATCCCAGGGGGAGAATGGATAAGCATCGGGGAGAGCCAAGACTCGTCTTGGTGAGCCTAGGCAGGCCTGGAGTGGGAGGCAATACTCACTCTTGACGGTGAGGAACATGGCCTTGCTGATGTCGGTGCCCACACCGTTGCTGGCCTGGCAGAGGTAGTAGCCAATGTCCTCTTCTAGGACATGGCGTATCAGCAGGGAGCTGTTGGGCAGGATCTGGATGCGGCCAGTGAGGGGCACTGGGTGGTATTGCTGGGGGTTCCCACTCCCTGAAAGGAGGGGAGGCAGCAGTTAGAGAGGTGTTGGGAGTGGGTGTCACCGAGCACCTGAGGGCATTTCACAGCAGAGCTACATCGTCTCATAGAAATGGCACCATGCAGCTCCTACTGCACAATGTGAAGTACCTCCTGGCCTGGATCTGGCCCTGAGGCACAGAAATAACCGGGGCAGTACCTCAGCCAGAGCCTACTTTGTTACTGAACTCGCTGGAGTTAATTCCTTCGTCAACTTGGCAATGGGCCAGGAGAAGATTGAGTTCTCATATGACGGTTGCCTGGTCACATGTAGTCAGGCCCAGGGAAAAGGCAACATGTCTTCCACAGGGGGTCTTGGGTACCCCTCCAAACCCAACATCAGTCATGGATGGTCCATATGTGGTGTCTAGTTGGATACCAAATGTATACTTGTGATGAGGCTGGGCTGGGAGAGGACCAAGGTCTCACACTAGATAAGACCCTAGGATGGGCGGACCAGGGTGGAGAAAGCAATACAAACTAGCTTTAGGGAGGCAGGGGGTCAAGTGGTAGGGATGAGAGGAGCTTTGGGGGCTGTGGATGTTGCTCAGTAATGGAGGATTTTCCTGTCACGCATGAGACCCTTGGTTTGATCCTCAGCATCACAAAAAGCAAACTTTTAGGAAATTGGGATTCAGCATCATGTTTGTTGTCCCTCAGCCTGGCGTGGCTGAGAATGACTTCTAGATCATTGGGTGCAGGGGTTCCCCAAGTTCAGAGTTCACTACTCTCAGGACTGGAAGTAGCATGGGAGAACAGGTCCTGGGTCCATCCGAGCAGCCTCCTGGTCCCTCCCTGCTCCTCTCACAGGCTCCGCCTGGCTCACCTTTGGCATGCTTCCACATGACCTTCGGTGGTGGGTAGCCATCTACTGAGCAGTTGAGCACCCCAGCTTTGCCATAGATGCCATCCTGGTTGTTGGGCTGCACCACAAATCGAGGGGGCACTGTGGAAAGAAGGGGAGCAGGAAGAAAAAGAGGCTGTCAGTTTCTGATGGGTCCCCTAAGTCAGGGAGCCTCCTCTAGAAGAATCAGGTCTTCTTGGATCATTACTTCATTGGGAGCAGACAGCCTGTGAAGTCACAAAAAGATGGAGAGCTCTCGCAAGTACCACAGTGGGAGCTCAGAGTCGGGGGTCCCAAATTTGCCTGTGCCCACGGCTGACCAAGAAAGGATGCCCTCCACTCCATGTCTGAAAGGAAGAGGCTGGAATATCTATGTCTCTAAGAATCCAGCCAGAACCACCTTACCAAGAGTCTATAATTCCAACTGGAACTCTAGAAAGATGCTCTTGGTCCCCTACCCCTTCTTAGGGCTGGCCTGACCCGCTCACCACGCACGATGAGCTGACGCTCCCGGCTCACGGTGGCCGCTGCATTGCTGGCGATGCAAGTGTAGTTGCCATTGTGCTTGAGGGAGACGCTGGAGATCTGCAGGGAGCTCATGAATTCCTTGCTTTCGATGGTCACGCCTGAGCCCGAGATGATCACCTGTCCGTCCTTTCTCCAGGTGATGCGGATGGGCATGTCCCCCGAGGACACCACACAGGGGATATAGAGCAGCTGGCCGATGGAGGCAGGCGGGAACTCGAAGGGTTGGATCAGAGGGGGCACTGGAGGGACAAGGGGATTACGGTCAAATGCCACCCACCCACCCTGGTCACTGTCTGGAGAGGGGGGCAGTCTGACTTTCACTGACCGTGGGGCAGGCTTGGAATCCATCTCCCTAGGTCTCTGGATCTTGCCCACCTATATACCTAGACCATGGCTCCTGGTCTCTGTCTTAACCTGCCCAACTCTTAGATTGGGCCTTGCGCTTGCCTCATGAGCTTCCTGACCCACTGCTTAGCCTGTGTATAAATTCTTATCTTGGCATCCATCTCCTGGCCTTTTGGGGGCCTGTGGTAGAAAGAGATGAGATGTACAGGGAGAGGTGAGGAAGGCCTGTGCAGATTCTCGCCCTTCCCTCTCCATGAGCACTTGCCTAAAGCAAGTGTCTCCAGACGAGATCGTCTCATTAACTTGCCCCTCTCTATGGCCATTAGCATGTAGAAACTTTACGTATGCAAAGGAATCTCACTGACTCCTTCTATCAGCTGTGGACCTGGAGCTTGATGGTCCTGTTTTATAGGTGGAAAGACTGAGGTTCAGAAGCACCATGACTGCGACAGGCTATGGGAGGTAACTTGAAACCTGATCCATCTGCTTTCCAAGTCAAGGCTCCTTTCCTTAAGCGGCATAGCTGCCTCTTGAGAAAAACCACAAATGTAAACACAGCAGGCCCTTTTGTCTCCCAAGGTGTGCTAAAACAGAAAACGGAACCTGTTCCCTCTTAGGTGGCCACGTGGAGGGCTCCTTGGATAGAACTAACTCTCTGCACCCAGCTGCCCTCATCTCGGGCCCTGGGTGGTGGTGGTGGGGCCTGTCTGCAGCCTGAGTCGCTGTGAGATGGATCCTCCTCTCTCCGTGCTGGCTGGCGAGAACATCAGCCATTATCTTTATGATAACTCAATTAGGCGTCAGCAACTTCCCCAGCGCATGGGGGGGGGGGGCGAGAGGAGAGTGAAGGAGACAGACAATTAGCTTAACAAGGATGAGCATGAGTAGATGAGGTCTCCTTTCTGGAGTCGAATAATTAAATTACAAGGCTGCCCACGGTCTCCAGCCTTCTCCCAGGCTCCAGCCCACCCCTCTTTGGAAGCCAGTGATGCTATTCCACCTCAGGCCTGTCCAGAGACACAGCCACAGCGATGTGCACAGGCAGGCCTTACAGACACACGGACTTCCAGGGTTTGGAAGGAAGCAGCCAGATGTGTACATAGATCCTCTGGATCTGGGGGTGGGGTGGGGTAGGGTGGTGGTGTTTTTTGACCAAGAGCTGCTGGTCTGGAGGATGTGGCAGTTAGGAGGGGTACTGCTTCCATGACTCCCATCAGGGGCTCAACTGGCCTTCAAATGCCACCTCACCCTGCCCTCCACTCTAGCTAGGGGATTTCCCATGTCTGAGCCTTGCTCAGGGGGCTGCCTGGCATGCCCTCACCCACCGCTATGAGCTCCCCATCCACTAACCAGCATTCACCCATCCGATTCCAGACCTGCTTTGGCTTTGGCCAGGTCCTAGACCTCAGCCAGATATCCTAGGTTTCTGGCCATTGGTCAGATCAATACATCCCTGTTATTGGCAGTGGTGGAGTATTGTCCTGGTCCTGAGGGGGGGTTGTCCCAGGCCATGGACATCTCTATATACCTTTCTCTGAAACTCAGGCTCTAACAATGGCCCAATGCCCTTTAGTAAGAGTTCCCAGAGAAACTGCTCTCCCTAGGACACTGTGAACTCCCGTGTGTGTGTGTGTGTGTGTGTGTGTGTGTGTGTGTGTGTGTGTGAGAGAGAGAGAGAGAGAGAGACAGAGAGAGAGAGACAGAGAGAGACAGAGACAGAGAGAGAAAGAGTAGGTCACACCTAGGCCTCTAGGCCTCCTTCTGGTTTTTTTTTTTTGTTTTTTTTTTTTTTTTGACACAATTGCTTCAATAATCCAGTGCAGACCTGACTGCTGCCATAGTCCTGAGGCTTGGAGCTAGGACTTGTATAATAGAAGCATTTACTGCATAAATATTGTAGGTACTCCATAAATGCTCATTAGATATGTAAATAAGTAATATGTCTTCATATTACTCCATGAGGGTGACCTCATGGGGTCTCCTGTGTGGTGGACAGGAGTGGGGTAGACATAGAGTAGGGGTCCAGAGAGAATAAGAGGAGCCCCAATATCTCTTGCCGTGCTGCTGTCCTGCGACTATGTCCAGAGCTTCTCCTTGGCCCTTCCTAGGGCCAGACCTTTTCTGTTGTAGCACCAATTCAGCTCTCGGGACCGAGGAACCTCTGGAATGTGAGCAGGGCTTTATGACAGCAGTGAACTCCAGGGGCCGGAGGATAGGACATGTGGCCAAGGCCTGGGTAGTCTGAATCCATATCCAGGAGAGGCAGAGCAACAAGGCAGAGAGAGTGACGCTGAGTGAGGAGCTTTTGCTCAGCAGGGGAGACCGTCTCTCTCAGTCAGGAAGGATTTACAGAGCGGTGTAAGTTTCTAAGGGAGGTTAATTCATTAACTAGCCAGTTCATGGAATATTTATGAAATATCTGTCCTGTGAAGGCATTGCCGCTGTGTGAACAAGGGAAGCAGAAACCTGCCTAAGCTGTAGATGGAGAGCTTTGGGAGAGGTTAGACACTGTCCTTCATGATTACTGGGCCAGTGCCCCCTGGACACAGACAAAGGACTCAGCAGAGGCAGGTGTCCTCGGGAAGTGACCACAGCCTCAGGGAGCCCTGGCATTTGGGCTGACACACATGCATACAAAATAATACACATGATGAGGGAAGGGAACCAGGCTGAGCTATAGGACAGAGACCACTGAGGACTGTCCTTCCTTTCTAGTCGGTAGAATGGCATGGAAGATCGCTTGAGAGGCAGCTTAAAAGCAGCAGCCGGCACCCATGCTGGGGGTTAGTCATACAGGTAGGATGGTCCAGAGCTCTTTGATGTCCTATGTGACATATGACCGGTCAGCTACTCAGAGGTCGGGCACAACAGTTGCTCTCCGTAACATAGCCATCATAAGTTCCGTTATACCACCGAGGCAGAAGCTCCATCACTTACTTGCCTATAGCTCTTCACACTATACTGATATAGTCCCTCCTAGAGGAAGGACAGACAGACACTCATAAAATCAGGAAAGCTCGTGAAACATAGAAGATTCACGAGCCCCCCCCCCCAAGGTGCTAAAAACTGCCAACAGCTGTGGGGCAGAGTAGACCCCTCCTGCTGAGCTTCAGGGATGCAGCTTTCCTGGTGTGGGTGCTCCTCTAAGCAACCCCTTACCTAATGCTTCTGTAAATAATCCCAATAAACCACCGCCTCACTGAGCTAGACTTGAGTGTAATAATTTCTTTGACCAGTTAGTACCCCACCTGGGGTGAGCAGACCTTTGCTCATTTCTGCTAAGGAAAAGCCACAAATCCCTCTGCAGACTGCAGAAAGGCCAGGGCTGCTTGGGGCAGGGACTCTGCAGCTCCTTCAGACAACCCTCAGAGATAGTCTTGGGGGAGAAAAAAACTAGGGTTCCTGGCTGCTGTGTAGGCTGGTTAACCCCAAGAAGAGTGCTGTGGGCAAAGGGATTCTCAGTAGTTGTGGGATATTTGATAAAAAAAAAAAAAAAAAAAAACACCACATGATTTATTAGGCTCTGGATTCCCAGAGGGGAAGACCCATCATTTAGGTACATTGTCTCTAAATTCAGGGTTAGATGCTGTATGCCATCTTCCCCTGTACCGGGGAACCAAATTTTAGGAGTTGTGGGGAGGGTCCCTGACCATCTGCTTTGATCGGTGTCAACTGCAGCTCTAAGCTTGTGCCCCGTGTCCCTACACTTCTGCAGTAGCTGGCCTGGAGTGTCACCTAGCCAGCGACTTCTTTCCTGGAGCAAGATACCACACCAGTGTAGGGGCCAGAGGCCACAGTCTCGACAAAGATGCAGAAATTGTGGCTGCCATGCAGCATCTGGCTGCCATAAAGCCTTTATAGACACTTGTTTGCAAGTGTCACGCGGTGCTGACCACCAGCCCAGCCCATAAATGCTTTATGGGGTCTCTTATCATCTGTCTTTGAGGCTGAGCCTTTTATTTACTGCACCTGCTAGCAGAGTGTGCACTGTGGGAAGGCAGAGCCTCTCTGTCCACACAGCACGGACACAAGGAAGATCTATGTCTGGGGCTGGGACAATTGAAGTCTAGACTCTGTTGCTCCCACAAGTGACCATGGGCAAGTGCCTTGTCACAACCACCTGGCCTCTGCCTCTGAGCCTTGGCTTCTTCCTCTATAAAATGGAGGGGTTCCAGGTCTGGCGAGATGGCTAAGAGTACTTGCCACACAAACATGAAGATTTGAGAGAGGATCTCAGTAACTGTGGGAGTGGGGGTGGGGAGTCCCGTGTGGTGGTACTTGTCCACAACCTCAGTGTTGTTGTGGGCAGACAGGAAGATCACTGTTGCTGTGACCACAAGCTCAGCTCAGGATCAGCAAGAGGTCCTGTCCTAAGGAAGAAGGTGACAGAGCAGAACACCTGGTGTCCTCTTCCGGCCTCCACACGCGTGCACAGCACATGTGCCCATACGTATAAGAGTGTATCACACACACACACACACACAATGGTGGAGGTAGGCCAATTAATTTCACAGATGTTTCAATAAATCTAATTATTTTTTAAAATAAGCACGTGTTTCTTCAGTTTTTATCACAACTATCCCTTCTTGGGAAGGCTTTCCCTGACCACAAGGTTCACCACCCCGCCTTGGTACTCTTATCTCCTTGTTCTGATTTAGACTTAATATTACACATCGTACATACCGTCTGATTATTCCTGGAGGGTGGGTAGTTTTGTGTTTTGAACACGCCTGTGTTGGCGAAACAGAAAGAGTGCCAGGAACACAGGAGGTGCACAGCCACCACCGGGTGAATGAACATGGGGTGGATGCTTCCCCATCCTTATCGCCTGCGCCACCACCAGCCCTATCTGTCCCGGAAGGAGGTTGCTTGGTCTATGTTCCCAAGGAAACTTGGCTGCAAGCAGAGCCTTTTCTAGAGGTTGTCATGGTAGAACTAGGCAGTTCTCCTCCTGTGGAGCCCGTGGTGCCCCCTGCCTGTGGCTATCGACAGGGCTTCTTTCAAAGCATCTCCACCAATAGCAGGCATTCGGGTGGGTGGGTTCCTTAAGTCTTCAGATCACAGAGCCTCCCATCCCCAGCCACTCATGGGAGTGGGAGAGCGCTTCCCACAGGAGCCTCCTCCAGCTATGGCTGAAGCTATGCAATGAGTAGATAGGGACATATGTGTGTGGGTCTGAGGTAGGAGCATTTGAGGAGAAGAGTGTCTGTGTGGGGGCGAGTCCCCTCTTCTGCTAGCTTGCTCTATGGGGACTCAGTGTGTCCTCAGTCCAATCAGAGCATGCCTCCTGCCTTCACTCTTCCTGCAGGGGCTCCTGGAGATTCAGAGGTGAGGATGGAGACATTTCCCCACAGAACCATGCCAAGAGGTCCTGGTGGTAGGCCCTGCTCCTGGTTAATAAAACATTCAGTCTTTGTACCAAGAGACCTTTTCATGATCTTACTTTTTAGGTACAGAGGCCCCAAAAGTCACCATCTAAGTTGGATCTGTGTGCACTCTGTTTAGCATCCTGCCAGGGATTTTCCAGAAGTTCAGAGACAAGGGCTGCCTCTCGGAGACTGGTTCCCCTTGCCTTTTGGTGCTGTGCGTGCCAAGTCCAGGAAGTTCTCAGATCACCCTCGTCCCCCTCCCTCTTCTGCTCCTCCTGCCTCACTGTGCCTGGCAGGAGCTCTTGAGCAATGTTTCACAGAACCACCCATAGCTGCCTTTCACGGGTCAGGGATGTTGTCTTGCAGGAGGAAGCATTGTGCACACAAAACTGCTCACACGCGTGTACATGAATCTGCCCCAGAATGAGTGGGCTGGTGTGCTACTTTTGACCCTTGATTGTGCATGTAGTTTGTACATGTGTGTGCATACCCCACACATCTCTGCACACATGCGTGTTTGCATGTCGGGTATGTTCTGATCTTGGTTCACTGATTGAAAATTTCATTAGCAGACAAGCAGTCCCCGGAAGGACTGGAGTCAGCAGTTACTTTTCCAGCTCACAAAGCAGCATGGATTTGGCCGCACCTGGTCCACCAGTCGTGGCCCCAGAGAGAAGCGGGGGTTGGGGAGGGGCCTTGACATATTTTTCTGTTCTCTGTCCCAATCTGATCCCCCGACATCATACACTTTCCAATGTCCAGTAGCCATGGGGTTTGGAGTGTTACCCCTGCCTCTACTCCTTCCTCCCTGGAGTCGGGGCCCCTTGCCATACCCAGGGGCACCTCCTCCTCCCCCCCTCCTTGGGGAGCTCTTGGAAGAGCACAGCCGCTAATCAAGCAGCGTGATCGTAATCAGCTTTGATGGGCTCTTCTGCAAAAGTGCATTCTAATGAGGTGGGGGAGCTGAGCGAGAGGGTGGGGGTGGAGGAACCAAGCTTTCAGAGTGGTGGGGGAACTGGCTTCCAGGCCCTTATAGGAGTGGCTGGTCTGGAGAGGAAACAGGGGCCCCTACCCCTCCTATGGTTGCATATTGGCGTCTTTTTCAGACCCTGATGAGGGGGAGCAGGAAGGTTTGCACACAAGCCTGTACTATACACAGACAGACACACAGATAGACACAGTCAGATACACAAATATAGACACACAGCCATAGGTACTCAGAAATACAGACACAAACATAGATCCACACATTCATAGACAGACAGATACACAGATGTACAGACATGGACATATACGTAGATAAACAGACACAGACTTATAGATACACAGGCGCATACAAAACAGACAGAGTCAGACACACACGCACACACAATACACATATGCACACGCAGAGTCATGTGCTCATGTCCTCTCCGCCCCTCTCCTTGGGCTGGGAGACATTGTCACGCTGTACTATCACTATAGGCCTAGCGAGTTGCTGAGCCTGAATGCATCAGATTCAATTCATTAGGACTGATCGCTCCCTGAATGGGGCTGAATAATTGATGAGCAGGGAGCAGCTTTCAGGGTGTTCTCAGTACTCTGAGGCTTGCTGGAGCCTTGTTATTATTGTTGTTGTTGTTGTTTTTTCTTTTAGCTGACAAACCCGGCCAAATGCTTTCTGGAGCATTGGGCACAGGGAGCAGAGCAGAGGTTAGATGTTTTAATATGTGATGTTTACACTGTACGTTCTCGGCCCATTGCTTGTAACGGAAATGGATACGGGCTTCTGTGATGCCCAGTGGGGTGGAAGCAGGGCAGGTGGAGCTGTGCCACATCAGTGCCAAGTCCATTTTCCCAGGTATGGAATGGGGTTGCGGTGCTAGCGCGTGGGCCAGGGGCTGCGCAGAGAGGGCATTAGGTAGGGAACACCCTGGCACTGCGGCAGCCTGAAGCAGGGGGATGGCGCTGCTAATGTGCACCCCAGCTCCCTTTTTCAGGCCTGAAAGAGCCACAAAGCCCCTGTTCTTGGAGCTCACAGTGTGGCTTCCTGCAAGTTACTCCAATCCAGACTATTGTCTCAGATTTGGTTCAACAAACACGGGCTGTCTGGCGCTGTGACAGGTGGCAGGGAGGGTACACAGGATGCATGTGACCCGGCCCCGAGAACTGCTCAGGGCGAGTCAGATGACTAGAAGATAAGAGGCAGAGGGAGGAGGGCTTCTTCCACCTTTCACTGTGAGGTCATTGTCATCACACAGGGAGGGGCCACCATCAAATACAGCATGTGTTCCCCCAAACACTTTCCCCCCAGACAGCCTTTGCCCTGGGCATGTGCAATGCTGCTTTCAGTGTCAGAGCTGAAAAGACTCCAGGTCCGAGACCTTCAAGGGCTCTCCATGTGTTGGGCCTTCTTGGTCCTGGGCTGTCTTCTTTCTTCCTCCCCCGGACCCTGGGCTCTGCCTTGCTTTCCCTTCCTGGTTAATTGTCCCTCCCTCTCTTCTCTACATGGTATGGGGAAGCGGTCTTCCCAGCTTCCCCTGTTTCTCCTGAGGGAATGATATCTGCAGAAGGGATGCCCTGAAGTTACAGGGGCCCCTCCCTGGTCTCAAGGGCATTGGCTTCCTCTGTGGCCCTCCAAACACCACAGGTTGCCTCTGTTCTTGAGGTGGAAGCTGGAGCCAATTCTAGGTTCCCAGACTGTCCTCCTCGGGCCTGCATCCTCTTCTGGTATGTCCTGGTCAGGTCTAGCAGAATCCACTTCTCCTGTTCCTAGAACTCACAGGACCCTCATCCCAGGTACTCTCTAGATAACTGCCATGCCTGTGGATCCCAAAGGATGTATTTGGGGTTCCCATAACTTACACCATCCCAGAGCCAAGGGAGCAGAAGCCTCTGAATCGTTCCTTTAAAATCAGTGTACCTGAAGATTTAGGGGATGGCCTCTGAGGGACTACCATAGACACAAAGCACACACCCAGATCCCTGCTCCACTCACCCGTCAGGTGAACAAGAGAGCTTTGAGTAGGTTGGTGACTGAACTCCAGGTCTCAGGGAACTAGCAGATAGTCTTTCCCATGTCACCACGGAGGCTGGAAGTGTTCATACTGGGCCCAGGATAGAGCCAGGGTGGTTGGTGTGTTTCTTCTACCCTGGCCTCCTGCTGCTGCTCTCCAGGGTGGCCCTGCTGAGTACCTTGTGGCTCTTTCCTGACATCGGCTACCCAGGGTAAGCCATCATCCCTTAGCTGAACCCTTGCCTAGAAAACATACAGCCTTCCCTTGTCTACAACTGAGCTTTCAAACCCCTGGGTCAGTGCTGTTTGTTTGTTTTTTTTCTTCCTGCAGCTTTTAGCCTTGCATCCATCACCTTTCTCCCAAAAGTCAAGCCCGTTTGGTCTTCCTTGGGCTTCTACTCACTGGCAATTGCCTTCTGCTGGACACCTGCACCAACAACCCCGGGAGGCAGGCAGGCAGGGAACGACTCCAGGCGGGGAGTGCCTTACCTTTGACGGCAACGTGGACGCTCTGGCTGATGGAAAGCTGCGGCTGGATGAGAACACTGCACAGGTACTCGCCCTCATCCATGCCTTTCTGCACGTCGCTCAGCTTGAGAGTCCCGTTCTCAAACACCACCTGGCGGTGGTTATCCGGCAGCAGTAGGGCGTCCTTGTACCATTTGATGGAGTAGTAGGGGTAGCCGATGACCCTGCAGTTGATGAGTGTGTCCCGCCCAGCGACGGCGGTGATGTTCCTCATGGCCCTGATGCTGGGGGGTCCTGGGGAGTTTGGGGGAAAGTGGAGAGGAGGGGCAGGTGGCGCCATGAGCCAGTGCTATTTTGTGGTGGGGCTCTTCTCTCTTGCTTGGTCCCTGAGCCTTACCCCTGGGGCTAGATACCAGGTGAGGGCAGAGGGAGGAACTCTCTCTCAATTAAGTTCAGAGACTGCCAGGATTGGGGTCACCCATGTGACCCCAGAGCTCACTGTTGTCATTGTTAAATAGTGGCAAACAGGCACGAGCCACACATGTTTATTACAAGAATCCAGTCCCTTATGGGACTGGATGAAGCCAATCCACAGCCGCTACAGGGAACCACCAGGACTGGGCCAGGTGAATCCTTATTTAGGGAGAAACTAGGATTGGGGTGTCAATAGTGAAGCAGAGACATCATGCCTTTTCTCTGCCTGCTCACACTGCATTTGTACCCCAAGAACCTCCCATTTAGTAATAAACTATCCAAAAGGCAGCAAGAAGGTCTTGGCTATATGAACCCACATGTTGTTTCCTCCAATCAGGGGAATTGTGTTGGGGGTACCTGAGAAAGGTCTACAAATCTGGGTTCTGACCACATTGGCTGGGGGTGGGAGCATCCTCATCTAGACTGACTGCCTTGTGGGAGGGGGAGAAGGAAGCGTGGAGTCATCATGAAGGGACAGTACTAAAGAGCGTTGGGGAACTCCGGGACAGAACTAGAAAGTCTCCCAGGGCTCTGGATCTGTTCCTGATCCAGTGCAGACAGGGATACAGGGGCTTGGCTGAATAATGGCCTCAGACTTGTTATGTGGGATGGGAGAGCTAGAATAAGTGAGTTTAGAATGATCTCCATTTGCATGCCCTTCCCTGCCTCAGGTGAACTGGCAGCACCCCTGGACCGGCGTCCATTATGACAGTTTCCCTGTCCTCTTGCCCTTGGGTTAGATGTCACTGATAGGGTCCAGAGAGGACCAGTCTGACTGAGAGGTCTAAGGGCGTTAGAGGAGACGGCTCTCACCATGTGAACTAGAGAACTGAGGGAAGGGGTGGCTAGCAACCTGGGGACTTTTCTACTCCTCCACATCGCCTATCTCTGGGAGTCACCCAACTCTGACCTCAGTTTCAATCTTCTCCTTCTGAAGACTTAGGCCTCACACTTGAGAACATGATCTCCAGGCCCCTGGCTGTCTAAAGCCCCTAGAGCAGGCCTGGCTCTGTGGAGCATGCCGGGAGTTCACTAGTATTAAAGTTGAGTATGCCCTACTTCTATCTGTTTTTGCCCTTTCAAGACCCTGCTGGGGGCTGGCAGATGCTAGCAGGTGCACAGAGCACTGGGGGCCCAGAGTGATTTGATGGGGTGGATAGGATGGTCAGGCTGGATTGTGGAAGTGAAGGGGGAGGAGAATGGGATGGACTCTACCAGACACACACTCACACACAAGAATGGTTGATGGGACTGTGGTGGTCAGGAGAGAGAGAGAGAGAGAGAGAGAGAGAGAGAGAGAGAGAGAGAAGAGGAGAGGAGAGAGAAACCTCCACTAAAATCAAAATGACAATTATTAAGAAGCACACAAGAATGATGGTGATTACAAAGATGGCAAAGGAACTCAAAAGCCTATTCTGATATTTAAATGTGGACAGGCACCTCTTACGTTTATTCGCGCCTGATATTCAGCACTGCCCACCGAGTTCCGCGCTGTGCACCGGTACACGCCCCCATCCCGGATCTGGGGGCCCGTGACGTTCATGTGGCTGATGGTAGTGCCGTCGGACATGGTGTACTGGTTGGTGCGGTGGCTTCCATCCCGCACGATGGGCTCGTCGTCCAGGGCCCAGGTGACCGTGGGGGGCGGGGCGCCCTTGGCAGCACACATCAGTGAGAACTGCTCCCCGGGGTTGACCACCTTCTCGCTGAAGGATGAGACGATGCGGGGCGTGCCGTCTGCAGGGAGCGAGGAGCCCCCTTCAGGGTCACGAGTCACAGAGAGACTAACCCCCCAGGCCACCCACCCAGTGGCTGGGAGGAGGCAAAGTGGCAGCCAGGGTAAAGACAAAGGGCTGTCACATGTGGGTTTGTGCCATACAAGAACCTGCGAGGTGCAGTTACTACCATGGGGTGAAAGGCAAGAATGGTGTCTTTGAGCAGGTTGCTTCGTTGGTGGGTGATGGGAGTAGCGGTGTGGACAATTACTCCCACTTCTTCTGGACATGGTGAAGAGTGGATTAATTACTACATTAAAGATGCTCCTCTACTTATTAATAAAGACTGCAAGGCTCAGAAGGCACTGTGCATGAAGGCATGTGTAGGTGGAGTCTGTGAGCAGTCTTCGCACTTGACCATGCCAAGGACGGGGAGTAGTAGCCCTATTAACAAAAGACTTTATGGTTGAGGTTTAAAATGCAAGTTTCCCAGAGATGGGAGTCTGGCACCAGCCTTAAGCCTTGGCTAGCCACATAATCTAGGATGAGGCAATTAATTTCACGTACCCCCTTCTTACTGTAGAATGTGGGGGTGGAGTTCCCACCCTGATCATCCTTCCCCACAGGATTGTGTCCGGGATTAAAAAGACATTGAGCACACGGTATCCCATGAATATGTATGCTTACATATGTCCATTTAAAAGGAAAAAAATATGTCTGGAGGAGTTGTGCTTGCAGGCAGTTTCAGCCCTCGGAAGGCTGGCCTGGAGGATTGCCACCAGTTCAAGACCAGCCTGGTCTACATAGTGAGACCTTGTCTTGTAAAAAAAAAAATAAATAAACAAACAACCAAATTAAAAAGATAAGATAATAAAAGTAGATGTTTAAAATAAATAAACAAATAAATAAATAGCAGGGCAGATGTCATAGTGTTATTGATATTCTTCAATGTCACATCAAAATGCCAATGTTTACCAGAGACCTGGCCAGCCTGCCAGCCCTGTCCCTACCTTTGGATGGAAGAGACACTTAGCTAGAACTGGGGAGACCCTGATGCTTTCCTGGGCTTGGGAGGATGTGGCAGTGTCATGTGGCCACTGGCCCTTCCTTCTCCTTTCTTCCCTCTCTGTACTGGCCCCTACCTTTCTGTTTTCCACTCCCAGCTTTATTTTCCAAGTCTTTGTTCTCCTGGGCCACCTTCTAAGGTGCCAGAATTCTACCGAAGGCAAAAGACTGGCCCCTCCAAGTGAAAAAAATGAGCTAGCTTGTGGGGTACTCCTAAGTGGGAGGCCCCTGAGATGATGGATATCCATTTCAAGGGAGCCTGCACTGGGAGGGCATATTTGCTGGGAAGAGTGGTGAGGGGCTGGTTGAGCAAGCATTGGGGCTTGTTGTGCACAGCCCTGTGGGTAGGGAGAGGCACAAGGTCTTAGGTTCCATGTTCAGTGGCTGCCCAGCTACGAGGCCCCAAAGGCCCTGCAGTGAGACCAGAGAAGACCCATTCTTGAAGGCCTGAGGTTGGCATATTCGTTAAGACAGAAGTGGTGTGTGCCTGTTGCTGTGTATGGCTTTTTGTAGTAGAAGGGATAAGCTGGGGACACACTAAACCTAACTTGTTGGAAGGTGGGGTTCCTACCAGCCCTGAAGGTCCCTTTGCACTAACAAACAAGAGGCATCTCCTCTGTGGCCTCAGCCTGTGCTGGGGATCACGGCTGGGCGAGTGGAGTGTAAGCTTGATCTGGGGCTAGTTTTTGGCCAAGCACCTTGCACTGTGCACAGTGTGGACAAGCATACACAGAGGTGCCGTGTGAGGGACCCTGGGTGGTGGCAGCTGGAAGAGGAGAGAGAACAGGATGGAAACGGAGACCCCTGCTTAGAAACAGCCTGTTGAGAAGAGGCCTCAGGTTGGAAAGGATTCCAAAGTTCAGAGGCTCCTGACACCATAGCCTCTGGAAAAACCAGAACCTCCAAGACTCTGAAGAAATCCCTCTACTAAGAAAGCACTAGTAACTGTTGAGGGCAAAGATAGTATATTAATAGTGTTTTAAAAACCCTTGTTCATCGGACATGTGGCCAAAGCCTCAACTTCCTGAACTTCAAAATAGGGTACACTAAAAAGGACCTCCACACAGAGCCCTTGCAAAACTAATATGAGGGCGTGGCGTCTGCCATGTGTGCACTGAGCACTGGACAGAAGCCTCCCAGCACAAGCAACACCTCTCAGGAACTACAGCCCTGCTCTGCCCTGCCACACACGTCCACTCACCTTCTAGCACAATGATGGCAAAGTCCTGAGCTGTCTGGGCCTTGCGAGTGGCAAAGCACTGGTAGGCTCCCGAGTGGCTCTTCTGAGCCGAGGAGATAAGCAGAGTTTCGTTGCTGAGCCCGCGGATGGAGATGGCCTCCCCCGGCAGCACCAGTTCAGTGTTGCGGTACCAGCGGATGGTGAACTCTGGGGAGCCTGTGAGGGCGCAGGACAAGATGACCGTGCTACCGATGCCCGTCTTCAGCTTCTTTGGTGTCAGGGTCACATGAAGGGGGTCTGAGTGGCCAGGTTGGGAAGATGTGAAGACGTCAAGGGAGGTGGGAGGAGAGGAAAGGGATACAGAGAGTTTACTGTGATGGCATGTGCCTGGATAGACATAGGTCAGAGCCCAGCTCTGGAAACATACCCGTGTGAGATTTGGGACTAGGAAATCTGCTCTGGGTCTCAGTTTACCTATGAGGCATGTGTAGATACAAGCCAGGATTTTCTGCTGAAAGTCTTGTTCTGATGACCTCTACTTCCCTAAGGTGGGTCCCTCCACTTAGGCAGAGCTTCACGGCCCCCTTAGCTTACCCAGAAACCTGGGACCTCCACTTACATAGTGGGCGTCCAGAAATCAGAAGGCACTCTCCTTCCTACCCGCTGCCTTTTGTCCCCAAGCAGGCCACCAGCCTTGCTTGCTGCTAGCTTCCTGCCAGCTGCCTCTTGCTCCCATGCAGGTCACCAGCCCTGTTTTCTGCTAGCTGGATATCCTTTGCATGCCTCTGGAGCTCCATCACCTCCTTTCCCGTTACCCATCATCCTCTTTGTTGCAGTCTTTTCCTGCTCAGCACGTTCATGGATCCCCCAAACTCAGCATGGAATCCAAAGCCCTCAGAGGCCCAAGGTACCTGCCCCCATCTGCTGTCACTAAGGTTACACATCTAGGACATCAATGACATGTATGTGGCATTCCCTGGGATGGTTTGGTTGCAGAATCTAAGCTCTAGGCCTAGAATGCTCTGCCTAATTCCTGCTGACCTCTGGTCACTTCTTCTAGTGAATCTTCCTGGATTTCACTTCTCCTCCCACTTTAAGTCCCTCTCATACTCCCAACCAGGGAATCATCAATGCCATACCCAGCAATCTGTCTAGCATTACCCTTTTTCTCATCCCTTGGATGGTGGGCCACCTGGAAGCGAAGGCATCCTGGGCATTATGTCCCCACCAGGACTCGAACTATGAGTATCATTGACTGGATGGATGGTGGACTGGTGGCAGCCCCAAGTTGGCTTCCCTCACTGATTTTCACTCCTGAGCGCTCCTGTGCAGTTCAGGCTGCAAGAGTGTAGGAAGCTGGGGACCTTTTAGGAGGGACTATTAGGCCTACAGGGATGAGAGATGGTTGTACCACTTCCTCTTGAACCTGAGCCTCCAGCAAACCTCTGTGTGTGTGTGTGCACTGTGGGTGTGGACATGTAGACAGTGTGGAAGTGGTGGTCTATAGTTGACCTGAGGAGTGTGGAATAGTGTGGGTAAGTGTGTATTGGTACAGGTGTGTGGGCCCCACAACTATATGGGAATTAGGGGAAATGGGTGGGTAGACTTTGGATGCTCGTGCCTGTGATTGTGAGTGTACCTGCTTTCTGATGTGTACTGGGGCAGGTGTGACCGCCACAACTTCGCCTGCAGTCATCATGCTGATATTAAGGGCTTGTAATAGGTGTGACCACCTGACTTATTTTTTTCTCTCTCCTCTCTCTTTGTGCACGTGCACACATGCGTCATTTTGTCTTTTGAGACAGGATGTGACATAGCCTGTAAGCTTGCCTAGCCTTGAGCTCCTAATCCTCCTTACAAGTATGCACCTGGATTAGATGAGACACTTTGCACAGTGCTGAGAACAAGCGGGGAGGTACTACTGTTATGATCCTTCTACCCGTCCAGGGCTTGCTCTTGAGCAATGATTCCCTAGGTTTTTTTTTTTTTTTTTTTTTCTAATCACTTGCCTCCTCGCTGCCCTGGAGCAGTTCTTGGGAGGTCTTTTTGTGCTAGTGTCACTGTGACTCATGCAGGGGACACCCCCCCAACTCTAGATTACAGGTAAATGCACATGAACTGTTAAGGCTTTCTTGGCTGTGGGAGGGTGTCCAGCCCTGACCTGGCTAGGGAGTCAGAGGCGAGGCTGGAAGGCCAGCAGAAGCTCTACAGTGTCTGTGGTGCACCTGAGGGGCTCATGAGAAGGTGGCGAGAAGCGAAGGGATACCTTGGCCAATCTTTATGGCATCGTGGACTCTGCCGAGGATGGAGTAGAGTCACCCTAGGTAGCTCCTGCCTTGTCAAGCTGAAATGGCCTCAGGGAATTGTCATGCTGTTGAGTACAATGTTCAAGGGCTCAGGCTAATGCTGCCTGACACCTAGAGGGGTCCTCAGGGGTCCCAGATCCCAGCTCCTTGGCCTTCTGGCTGCCAGAAAACTCAGGATATTAGAGCTCAAAGGAGCCTCAGCATCTTATGGATATGGACCGGGTGAAGAGTCAGAATGGACGGCGCTGAGAGAAGACCTAGGGTACTTCCATGACATCATCTCCCCTGCCTTCTGTGGCGTCAGCTCCCCTGCCTTCACTGCCTCTGCCTGCCTTCTGGGGCCCATAAAAGAAGTCTACAAGGCCTTGCTGCTTTCCATAGCTTCCTGAACCCCAGGGCTCGATGCCAAGAAGAACATGGACGAACCAAACTCCATATCCATGGCAGCTCCAGATACAGCCTACGTGGCTGCCTCTGCTCGGTGTCTGGTCTGATGGATCAGGACCTTTGCCCATTATTCTTAAAATCTTGGACTGTCACCCTAGATGGAGACACAGTCCCACCTTGTAGACTACCATCAGTATTGACTTCCTTAGCCAGACATAGCCTTCCCCTAACAAGCCCAGGAGATCTCCTTTTCATAAACTCCCCACAAGACCCCCAAAGCCTGCTGGATTCCTGGAGAGACCACGTGACTGGAGGTCACGGGTACTGCTGCTGATGTCGGGACTGAAAGGGAGGGCTGGTTTCACACCAGTGGCCCCTCCAAGCCATAACCTAGGAGCTCCTCTTGTGGCAGGAGGAGGCAGGAGCAGGGCCTGCATGGTCATGGTACCCCATTGCACAAAGACTCACCGATGACTGTGAGGATGCCATTGGCCTCTGCCGACCCAAAGGTGTTGGTGACCTCACAGATGTAGGTGCCACTGTCCTCAGTACGCAGGTCACTGATGGTCAGCCCTGTGATACGCTTAGCCCAGCGGCTGTCAGCAGGGAGGGGCCGGCCATCTTTGAGCCAGCGGATGGCAGGGATGGGGTAGCCAGAGGCAGCACAGGGTAGTTCCACTGCGTGGCCGGTCCATACTTCCTGGGAGTGGAATCCATCCAGGATGGTGGGTATGGACTCTGCAGGGTCTGGAAGAAGAAAGGGTCAACAACTGAGGCCATCGTGAGCGGAGGACATAGGAGTGACAGAAGCCCTGTCCCCACGCTTACAGAGAGCAGGTTCTAGGGCGGTAGCATTTGCAGAGGAGTGCATGTGCCCTCCATGTGTGTGCCTAGACCAGGCTGAGCCCTGAGAATCATGCTTGTGAGCCAGGCTGTGTTGATGGTTGAGGACATGGCAGGGTCAAGTCTGAGGGTCAGCAAGAACAAAAGGACATGTATGACAGCTGTCTTCACCCTGCTCTCAAGACGTGATAGTGGTGTCAACATCTAGCAGTTATCGGTGGACCTCAAACCAGACTGGAGATCCCCCAAAACAGGTAAATAGCTGGGGCACCCTGCCCTGTCTTGAAGTTTTGGTTATAAGCCTAACCTTTGGTGGCTAAGTCAGCTCTTTAGTTTCTTGCTCTGCCTTCTCCTCAGAATGTGGGCAGGCTCAGAGTTCATGCCAGAGCCCTGCACCATGTGGGACTAACCAGGGGAAGCCGGCACCTGTGAGAGCTGTGACCCTAGGTGGTAGAAGACCCAAGGCCCTGTGGCTGACATGTCTGGGTCATTTATGGGTGTTCCTGTCTACTCTCTCAGCCCAACTCCTCACGGGCAGGTGTTTCTGGGATTCTGCCCTTCGGGTCCCGTCTCTGCTGTCAAGGGTCCACCAGCTATTCTCCTGTATAGAACACCTCCATTTGTTTCTCTTTTTAGGCATGGTCTCTAGCCAAGGTTGGCCTTAAACTCACATCACTACGGATGACCTTGAACTTCAAAAAAATTTATTATAGTGTGTGAGTGTGTGTGTAGATGCACGTGCGCAGATGCGCACACACACTTTTGAGCACATAGGTGTGTATATGCCATGGGTCATGTGCTGAAGTCAGAGAACAACTTACAGAGTTGAGTCTCTCCTTCTGCTGTGTGGGTCCTAGGAATCTAACTCAGGTTGTCACACTTGGTGGCACCTTTACTGCTAGGCCATCTTACTATCCTATGATCTTGAATTTCTGGTCATCTTGCCTTTAGCTTGTGAGTCAGCGTGTGCTACCATGCCCACTTTATTTTGTGCTTGAAATCAGACCCAGGGCATCCTATGCGATAAACAGGCACTTTACCAATTGAGTTGTATTTCCCTAACACATCCATTTTTTCTTCCTGCTTAGCAGTCCAGGCTTACCCCTAAATGCTTGGCCATCCTCCCCTCCTAGCCTCTTGAGTGCAGGGATACACTGGCATGAGCTGTTAGCTCTGG
The DNA here is from genome assembly GCF_018167655.1 of Microtus oregoni. Classification (NCBI taxonomy): domain Eukaryota; kingdom Metazoa; phylum Chordata; class Mammalia; order Rodentia; family Cricetidae; genus Microtus; species Microtus oregoni. The sequence goes on along the minus strand of NW_024543831.1, from coordinate 2,466,439 downwards.
CTTTTCTATTGACTCTCAAAGTCATCTCCAGCCCAGTCCTGACTGTAGCCTGTCTTGTCTGCACTCCACGCCGAGGCAAGCTGGGTCACCCAGACATCCAGCCAGTCTGCTCTGCACAACCCACTCTGGTTCATTGTTCTCAAACCAGCCTCAGAGGCGTCTCATACACACCTCCCCCTACCCGCTGTCACTCTCGCTGGACTCCCATGGAGTTCCCTTTCTTTCCCTTTCCTTTTCAAACAATCCCTTTGCCTTTTTAAAAAACAAAACATGCAAAATTATTTTTTTTGAACGGGTAATATATGCAGGTGCAAAGCTTCAGAAAAGCCGAAGAGTATAGATGGAAAGGTGGACGCCCCCAGCCCCTGGCCTTCTCCTGCCGTCTGTCCCTCAAGGCCAAAACTGCAGCTACCTGTCTATTTTAATAGCAGCTGCCGCAGGCCAGGCATCCATCTTCCCAGAAGACAGACAGGCTTCTTGAGGCAGTATTGACCTGTGATGCTCCTCCTGTGCCCAGTGTGGATTAGGGTTCCTGCCTGTTGAAGCTTCCGTTTCTCAGGTGTGTGTGTGTGGGGGGGGGCAGGGGAGAGGCACTCAGGAAGGAAGGTGTTCCAGTGAGCTGGCTTTTCTGTATAAACTCCACACTGAGGACTTTATAGACTCGCGCTGCATTGTGACTTCAGAGAACTCAGAGAGAGGGATGAGGTTGCTGAGACCAGAGAAGTGTGGGGACCAGCCCGGAACCACATGGCAGAGCACAACCCTGAAGGCAGGTTGTTCTTATCCTTACTCAGCAGATGGGGCCCTAGATGGAATCATCCAACATACTGAATTTTGTTTGAGTGAACAGGAGAGCTACTGACCCCCCGCACCTCCCTTCACCAGTAGGGCCATCTGCTCTTTGCTCTTGTCCCTTGGAGAGGGGTCAGGGCTGGAGTCTCTCTAGAAGCGGGACTTTCTAGAAGGCTGTCTTTGTCTCTGCTCATGGCTAGGACCGGTTCTATGTGCTCTCTAGTCCACCCTGAGACTTTGGGTGAGTCTCATGACTTCTGCAATGGGTGTCCTCTCTGTACACAGTGGCCTCCGTATCTGATATTACTTTCCTAGGCAACGCATGGCAGGATGCGTGCTACAGTGCCTCATCTCCCTGTGTCTACAGGGGGTGCAGATGCATCCGGTGATTGCCATTTGATGCTCATCCTTCCTCTGTGACAGACTTGCTGTCTTCGCCCCTCCTCCACCCCAGTGGGAATGGTTGATTGGTTGGGATCAACAGAACCAGTGCCAGAGAAGAATTACTCAATGTGACACTTAATTGATGCGAAATACACAAATTCCATGGCACAGGGCAGAATTTACAAGCAGAGGGGCTGCCGGGTTGGTGGAGGAGGGGCGGGGTAGGGGGGAGAGAATTAATCACTGAGGCCCAGGCGTGAAATTAAATTCCGGGGGGTGGTCGGGGAAAGAAGGCTTTTTCATTACCGGGGAGCAGAGAAGTAAAGGGCTGTGGTGTGTACTCGTCACATCCCAGGAGGACTGGGTGCTACCAGCATGGGCATGGGATTGGGAAAAGAAAGACAGCCCTGCCTGAGGTTGTGGGGTCCCAGGTCAGGCTGCTGGGATGTCCTGTGATGTCTGGACTAAGTCTGGAACCAGGGTAAATGCTGTGTGTCCATGACTGTCCTGCATGTCTTGGGGAACGGAAAACTGGTTTCACATCCTGTCTGGTCCTCAGGCTCCGCCTCACGGTGAGGCCTATACTAAATTGTCTGGGATGCTGGTGTTCCATTGAGTGCTTGGGGGAGGGAACTCTCTAGAGAGCCCTACGTCATGTGGGGAGGATTTAGGGGAGACTTAGACTCTTTCTGTAACTGCCCTTGTCTTGGAATGTGATAGGAATAGGGTGAGACAGTGCAGGAACAGCAAGGTAAGGACGCAGATCTCCCTGCTAAGCTGCAGCTTCTGGAGACTTCCCTGGCATCAGGTACCATTAAACTCCGCATGCTGTAGCCTGTGAGCTCCTTATGACCTCCCAGCTAATTGTATTTGCCATTCTTGGTTCTCAGACCAGTGAGTGGAGGTTGGAGACGTGATTGGATGCTTGGTAGCACAGCTTACAAGGAGCCTCTTGCGCCATCTCCAGCCCAAGGGTCAACCCCACCTTTGGAGGTGGGGAACCCTTTCAGGAGGAGCTTATCCACCCTGGCCTTAGAGGCAGGGAGCAGGTGCTTCCCTGGGACGGGCTGGGCTTAGGAGGTGCATGGGGGCGGGGAGCTGGTGAGCCTAGAGGTTGGAGCTCTCCCGATGCCATTTCCGGCTTCCCTCTCATCTCACTTGCTGTTCTGCAGAGACAAGCAGCTTGCAGACAAGCTCCCTTGTCACACCCGATCACATCAGGGCCCCCCCGCGTCCCTGCACGGCCTCCCTTCCTCTCCTCACTTCCCTTTGTCTTTGTGTTTCTCTGGTCTGGGTCCAGGTCTCCTCTCCCGGGTTGGCCTCTCTGTTCCCTAAGGCAGGGTTTTATTTTTGAGTCCTTGGGGGTGTGGTATGTCTCTTACTGTTCTCCCACCATGCCTTTTACCCACCATGATGGTGTAGGATGAGAAAGAGAAAAGCTAGTATAGCCTCCAGCTTTCGGAATCTGTTCTTTTGAGGAAACCCTACCTAATTCTCACAACTTACTCCTAACTTAACCATCAGAGCAGAGAAGGGAGGACTTGGTGGAGGTGAGCAGAGCAGGCTAGCAAGAGAAGGTTTTGGGCCTCCCACCCCAGAAACTGCTTGAGAAGCATGCAAATGAGATGCAAAACACCATGCAAACAAGGCCCTGTAATTTGGAAGCAAACCACTCCAGTGCAGCACACTCTGAATTGGCTGCAGATTCAGAAGTCCTACCACACACGGTCTGTGCTCTGGCCCAGTGTCATCTGCTCACACAGAAGCACAGTTTCCATTGGTGCTCATAATGCCACAAATGTTTACTTGGTACCTATTGTGTGCCACACACAGAACCAAACATCAGAGATGCGAGGGTCAAAGTGGGGATCCTGGTTCTTGCCTCCTGATTCTGGTCCTCTTTTTTTTTGTTTTCAGCTATTCTGGGTAGATGAGATGGGTCCTGGGGAGTCACCTGTTGATGAGGGATGACCTCTGCAAGTCACAGATGACAGAAGCAGACAGAGAGCCCTAGTCCTTCCCTAGAGCCTGGAGTGAGGCATTACCTTGTGGTTTTAGTCCCTCCAAGGTGAAGTTGTTTCAGTTCATCCTCTCTCTAAAAGCCATTCCACCACCTCCTCAAGGCGAGGATGCTTAAACTGTAGGTCAAAAACCCTCAGGAGGTTGTGATAGCCATTCTGTGGGTTGTAACCAGTGCTGAGAAAAATCAAAATAGCATGGGCTACAATAGAAAACACTGGGTACGGAGAATTTAGAGTTGGGAGTGTGCTCGCCTAGCCTGCATGAAGTCCTGGGCTTGACCCTCAGTACGGCAGAGATCTGGACTGGTGGCACATTTATCCTAGTGTTCAGGAGGTGGAGGCAGGCGGATCAGAAGTTCAACAACATTCTCAGGCCAGTCTGAAGACTTAGAGTTCATAAGACTCAGTCTCAGAAAACAAAAAGGCAAACCAAACCAAACCCAAGGAATAACAAAATCTACATGGCAGAAAGTTTCAGAAACTTTGTGGTGACGCATGCTTGTGATCCTAGGACTTGGGAAGCTGAGGAAAGAGGATCACTGAATGCTTCAGGTCAGCCCATCTCTAAAATAACCTACACCCCACCCCAAAGGAGGTATCAGAGCCTGTGGTGACCGTATGGGGAAAATCCCAGAATGCATTGTACAGGAGATGGAAGAACATCTGTCTATGAATGGACGTAAAATATTTGGAGACTTATACCTTCGCCCCTCTTTGCCAGAGGTGGTGTGTGAGTGTTCTGCTGACCCTCCCTGCCTCCAACAGAAAGGTTCTACAGCTAGAGGGACCAGAGTGTGAATTCTGACTGGGCATCCCACTGGCTCAATACCTCAGGCAGGCCACTGGACTCCTGGGGAAACACAGAGCATCCCACGTACCTCACAGGGCTGTGGATGCTGACCAGGTAGCTCAGGGAGCGCTACCTGATACTCAGGGTGCAGCACACACTCTTCGTCTCTCCTCAGACACCACGACCACCCCAGAACAAGAACCTCCTAGAAACATTTATCATTTATATTCTACCTGCTCTCCAATGCTGTGAGGTGGCCTCCAACAAAGTGTACACACACAACAACAACAACAACAATAAAACAACCAAACAACAAAAACTCCAGAATCTTTGGAAATACTTAGAGACACCAGGAAATGAAAAACCCTCCTGAGTACTACAGATCTAAAATACTACAGATTTAAACAATGAGTCAATGGCAAAAAGAGGAAGTGGTGGCGGTGGCAGAGGGAGTGGAGAGGATAACGAGGTGTGCTTGAGAACCATCAGACACATGGAAACGTTTCAATCCTTCAAGAGAGCCAGGTGTGGCCTGACAGTGGCTCCTGGACCCAAGATGCCTCTAGAAAAGCTCTCACATCAAGGCTACTTGACCCAAGCTGGATGAAGGCTTGCCGAGTGGTACCTATGTCCACGATCGTTACTCTCTTTCTCAAAGTGGATACAGAAGGCGTCCCGTATCCATGGAGGGTTGGTGTACCTCAGCAAGCAGCCTACCTGTCACAGAGAGCCGAGCCCCGTTGCTCTGACGAGTCTCCCCACTGTATTTGTGCTTAGTAATGCAGCGGTAGGTGGAGAGAGCATCTTCCTTCTGCACGTCTGAGATGTAGAGCCCACCGTGTGAGGTGATGAAAAACCTGTTTTCTGGAGACACAACCAGATAGAGCCGATTACTTCTCTGACTGAGGCAGCTCTGATTGGCAGGTGGTCTGCCTGGAGCTATCTTGAGCCAAGACAGTAGGGGAAAACCAGGGATGAGGTGGTGTGACCTCACGTGTGTGTCACCGCCAGTAGGCAAGTCTTTTAGCCACACACAGCACAAGGACAAGTAGAGAGGACAATACTTTTTCCCTGTGGTCATTATGTAGCCCAGGCTGGTCTCAAGCTCAGGACTTTCCCTCCTCTGTTCTGAAGGACTGGATTGTGGTAGATGTCACCACACCGGATAAGGAATTAGGCTTTAGCATCAGAGTGAATGAAATCGGTGTCTCCATTGTTTTTTTTTTTCTATTTGTTAACTGTGCCATCTTGGGCATCACTTAACCCTCTGAGTCTTAGATGTGCAGGTACTTTGGCATATGTTGGCTGTATCAAACGGCAGCCTGCAGAAAGTGCTCACACAGTGCGGAGGGGTCCTCTCATTGTCTACCCTTGGTAGGAGTCTGCAAAATGTACTCACTCGTTGCCCAGTGACTCCTAAAATTGCTAGGCTCTGCTTTTGTGGAAGAAGCAAATGTGCAGTGACGTCATCGGCCGGGGCTGCAATCAGTCACTGCACCAGAACTTGGGGTTCTGACTCCTAACCTTCCATCTACATCAAGCCAAACGAAGCCCTTGGAATTGCTGGCGTCTGTCTTAGGGGAGGAAGTAAACGTGTAGTGAAGTGATTGGCCTGGACCACAGTCAGTCGCCGGGCGGGGATTTGGGGGTTCTGACTCAGCCTTCCTTCCAAGCCAAACACAGGCTTAAATTCTTTCTGCACTGGGGCAGTGGGGAGGGAGACCCAGTCATCATGGCAGCTGTGAGCAGCGATGGGCCAAGCTCTGTGTTTACTGCCTGTGCCACTGTCCTTGCCTCATTGTCACCCCTGGTTGGCAGGGAAGCAGAGTAAACTGGCAGTGGGACACTCCCTTGGTCGCTGCTGTTGTACTTGTCTATAGCAGAGTCGTCATCCCTGTGCAGGTTCCTCCAGTGAACCTTGACTCTGAGCTAATGACAGCTGATTTAAGGGGAGAGGTGGCCTTGGGTTGGGGAGTGGCTGGTGGCAACAGAGGACTCTGCTCACTGAGAACAGAAGAGAACAGACAGCCTGGGGCCACATTTGGGCGCTGCTATTAGCCTTAGGTGACGGTTCTTATCCAGGAAGGATGGGGTCAGGGTAGGGAAGTGATGTGAAACCAGAGGATGGGCCTATCAGCATGGCGGGCTCTGACGACTCTGCTATAGACAAGTACAACAGCAGCGACCAAGGGAGTGTCCCACTGCCAGTTTACTCTGCTTCCCTGCCAACCAGGGGTGACAATGAGGCAAGGACAGTGGCACAGGCAGTAAACACAGAGCTTGGCCCATCGCTGCTCACAGCTGCCATGATGACTACAGTCTGGATCTTACAGAGGTCTGCAGCCCTTTCCCTGGGACAGGCTACCAATCCCTTCCCCACCCCAACAGTAAGAGCTCAAGTTGTGACTTACCCTATAAGGAATGTTCTGCGATGCTTCCTGTTTGACCTAAGCACACACTTAGGGTATGTGTGTGTGTGTGTGTGTGAGAGAGAGAGAGAGAGAGACAGAGAGAGAGAGAGAGAGAGAGACAGAGAGAGAGACAGAGACAGAGAGAGAGAGAGACCAGAGGACAACCTTGGGTACTGCCCCTCAGTTCACATCTTTTTTTGTTTGTTTTGTTTTTTGAGAAAGTGTCTCACCGTCCTGGGATTCACTATGTCGCCTAGGCTGGTTGGTCGGTGAGCCCCAGGGATCTGCCTGTCTCCACCTCTCTGGAGCTGGGATTACTAGTGAGCACAGCTGCATCAGTCTCTTTGTTATATGGGTTCTGGGAAGTGAACTGGACAAGCGCCTTCCTGAATGAGCACCTCCCTGGTCCATAAATTCGGTTCTGAGCATGAGGATAAAAACCAAAGGCCTTTCCTTCTCAGAGGCTGGAAAACTGCAGGATGACAGGTTTAATGTTCTTGACAGTATCTTTGAAAAGTTTCTCTGGGCTTCTTTTAAATAAATATTTATTGATTTGTGTGTGTGTGTGTGTGTATGTGTGTGTGTGTGTGTATGTGTGCGCATGTGTGTGTGCATGCATGTGTGAGTACAGATCAAAGGACACATTGTGGGAGTCAGTTCTCTCCTTTCAGCATGTGTGTTCTGGGGGCTGGGCTCAAGTTGCCAGGCTTGGCAGCAAGCACTCTTACTCATGTAACCAATCGCACCAGCCCGTCATAGTTATTTCTTCAATATGGCTTTAAATAACTCCATCAAGCTGGGCTCTTCTGAATGAATTTTGGTCTAACTACAATCCTCCTAATTACTCCTCTCTTCCTTCCTCTGCCTCCCCATCCAGCTCTCCGCTCTCCTCTTCTCTACAGTGCCCTGGGCCAGCACTAGGCAGCCTTTTTGCCAAGTGTGAAGCCCTAAAAATCACATTCTGCTTATCTAGGTAGGAAAGAAAAACACTTCACGTAACATAGCACTAACTTTTTTGGTGAGACAGTATGACGCAGAAGGCAGCACTGGCAGCCAAAGCCTTGATTTATCCTTGTGACCCAGCTGGTTACTTTCCTCTGTGACCCCTTGTGGGCTTACTCCTGGGTCGTCTAGGTCATCCCATGGTCTAGATGCCTCTTGTTGGAAGTTCTCCTGGCTGATCCCATGGATACCAGCAGCCCTCCTCCTCTGGGTGCCAGGGAGAGAGGCACCATGGAGAAAGGAAAAAGGGAAGGGAAGGGAAGGGAAGGGAAGGGAAGGGAAGGGAAGGGAAGGGAAAGGGCTGACTGAGTCCCCTACCCCCACCCTGTGTCAAGTGTCAAAGCCCTCTGGACATTTAGTGTGTGACTGAGATTGGGGTGTAGAGCGACTGTGGGGTGTCACTGTGGATCAGAGGATGGGGAGGAAACTGAGAGGGGGAAAGCCAGAAAAGTCATCAAAGCAGTATTAGCAGTCTATAGGTATACAAGTGACTGAGCCCTGGTCAGCCTGAATCCTGTGGTCCTGGCTGCCAGCATCCCAGGACCCACGTAGCCCTGTGCTACTGGGAGTCTGCACCCAGAGTGGAGGGTGGGTGGGGTGATGCTGCTGCTGCTGGTGGGGATCTGGGTTTCTATAGCAACCAGCAGCTGCTGCATCGGATGTTTCCCATCCTTCATTGTCCTCATTTTCCCCTCCCTTCCCCCCCCGTGCATATTTAATTGCAGTAGCATGTTTTTTTCTCTCCCTCTCTCTGTCTTTTTTTTTTCTTTCTCAGACACAGTGTTTTGCTCCTACTGAAACAAAGGCAGGCCACAGTCCAGAGATGCGCAGTGTGAGAGGGAAGGAGAAATCAGGGGTATTATGTTAATCCCTTGGGGGGTGGGGCTCAGCCATGGTTTGCATGTTTGATGAGAATCAAAAGTGGGGGTTGGGAGGATCCCTTCTGGGGACAGGAAGCTAAAGAAGTCTATGGAGGAGAGCCAGAGTCTTGAACAGTGTGCAGAGCCCAGGAAGACAGAGCTAGCTGTGGGCCTCAGGGAGGACAGGACTCAATAAATATGCTGGCTTCCAATGTTATTTGGTGGCCATGGTGACATAGGGGTGGTGGCTTGAGATAATTACATCTTTGACTCCTCCTCCTAAAAGCACAAGGTGTCCCTCTGCAGGAAAGTAGTGCCCCTGACCCATCTGGCCATTTGGAATGCGTTAGGTAGCTGTAGGGATGGGTGGGGGCGTTGAGCGATTGCTAGTTGGTACCTCTGTGAGAGATGCTGATGGCATCACACTGGTGGGGTCCTCTTTGCTGGGTGCCTGAGTGACTACTCTGAATGGCAGTAGCATCCCTATGGGTTTATGCTAGTGAGTCACCCACTCTTAGTCCAAAAGAGCAGGATAGGGAGTCACGCTTCATCCTGGATGCTACCTTGTCATATGGCACCACGGCCACCATGCTCATGGACAGGGAATTGGTGACCGTGGTTAGCGCATCCTTTCCTTCTTTTCTTATCGCCATACATCATGTCCTGGCCCATTTTGTCATTCCCTTCTTTGGTGGCCTTGACAGAATTTCTAAAGTTAAATATTTATTGGATATCTGTTAGACACTAGGCAAGAAGAGAGCCATATAGAGGTAGGTGTGCAGGTGCAGAGAATGCCCTGGAGAGATGTGGGCGCAGCTAACGGATCCATCCCCACACAAGAATGGGCAAGGATTATGGGGAACCTGGGGAAGCTGAGAGCTTGGAAAGACCTCTCTCTCAGAGTTGGAGAACCAGCCCTGTCCACACCTCAACCTTGGCCACCCTGCCTGCAGAACTATAAAACCGCAAGTCTCTGCTATATAAAGCCACATGGCCTGCGCACATGGCATCTCTAGGGCACTGGTGTGGTACTGGGTGTCCTCTCTTAAAGCTTCTGCTGCTTATTCATCCAATCAAGGGAGTGTTTCCACCATGTTTGTCTGCTATTTTCACCCAGGGAACTTTCTAGAAACTTGTGGGTGTGGTGGTGTGGCAATAGGCTTTTGGGAGGTGCTGGCCTTTGGGGCAGGGGAGTTCTTAGTCAGAAACAGCTGAAAGGACTCCGACCCCTGAGCATGGGCAAACCCACTCTCCTTCAGGAGACTGAGGAATGGACCGGTCATGCATAGGTTATGGTCTCAGCAATGTTGAGGAGCAGGCTTCAAGGGTACATCTTACAAATGAGACAGGTGGGCCTGGCTTTTGACTGCTTCCTAGGATTCTGGAATCTTGCTGTTAGGTCTTGTGTGTGTGTGTGTGTGTGCTTGTATGCGTGCACGTGTTAGTATGAGTGCATGTAGGATGTCTGCCTGCCTGCCTGCCTGCCTGCCTGTCTGTCTGTCTGTCTGTCTCACTTGAGTCTGGGTGTCTCACTTAAACCAGGAACTGCCAATCTAGCTAGGCTGTCAGGCCATTAAACTCCAGGGATCTGTTTCTGTCTCCCAGGGCTGGGATTAAAGTACACATGCCATGCTTGGCTTTCTATGTAGGCACTCGGGATCTGAACTCCGGTCCTCATGCCTCTTTAGAACTAGGCCAGGGAGCAGGAGACTGAGAACACAAAGCCCCTCCTCCCTTGCGTAGGTGCTAAGTTTAGGTGACAGTGTCTCTCCTGTCTTCTCCCAGAAGGTCAGAGAGCTGTGCCACAGGGACTCCTGCAGCTGCAGAATTTACTGAGACTTGATTGACAGAGACTCCATGACAGCCAGAGGGCTTGACAGGAGAAGTCAGTATCTGGAGAGGTGGCCTCTTGTTCCTTGCCCTCTGGGAGGCACCAGGGACAGGGGAGGCTGAGGTTGGCTGAGGCTTTGGGGAAGGGAGTAAATTGTGCAGATTCTGCTGCAGCCTCCGCAGAAATAGGATAAGCTTTGCAGCTCCCAAGCCAGCCCCTGCTTCCACCTTTGCCTCCCCAACCTGTCCCCAACCCACACCCAGAGTGATGCTTTCAACCCAAGGTGGATCACCTGACGCGTTAGTGAGAATCTCTCAGCAGGACCTTGTTTTACCGAATGTGACAGCAGTGCTTGCCACAACATAGACACTCAGCAGAGACTTACAGGGTGAGTGAGCAATCTCTAATCACCGAGAAGGAAATGACAATGTCTGTATGCTTGCTGCACACTTCTCTCCTCCGGGAAGCCCTTCCAGGTTTCTGAGAGTGCCTGAATCTCTGCAACTCACCACTGCCTCTACCGAACCCACTGGACTTCTGTTCGTTAGAGACAGGGTCTCAGTCTTAAACCCAGGGTGGCCTGGAACTCAGTATGTACCCCAGGCTTGACCCCCCATTCGTAGGGATCCTTCTGCCTCAGCCTTTCAAATGCTGGGATCACACGTGTGAGCCACACTTTAAAGATTATTGTTCCAAGCATGTGAAAGTCAAGACTAAGCAATATGGAAGTTTGTCAAATATATGTAAATAAACAAACAAACAAATAAGTCCCCCACGATCTTGCCATTCCACTTGTAAAAGGGACAGGAAGCAGGGCTTAAGAGTCTTGTACACTATATCCATAGTAGCATTGATCACAGCAGCCAAGAAGATTCACTGATACATGAGAGGATAAACCAACCGTGTGCCATACATACTTTGGAATATTATTCAGCCTTGAAAAGCTAGGCCATTCTGATTCTTTTTTTTTTTCCGGCATGGTTGAACTTTGAGGACATCATAATACAAGCAAGAAAAGGCATATCCTCAAAGACAAATCTGCTGCACATCAATTCAGAGGAGGCTTTTGAAGAGACAGAAAGCAGACTGGTTAGTGCTGAGGCTTAGAGAAGGGGCAAAGGGCGTGCTATTGTTAGTGCACACAGAGCTTCAGTTCTGTGAAGTATGACTGAGCTTAAATGCTCCAGAATAATGGTGGCATCCTTTTCCAGCGTGGCTGTACCTCCAAGGCTGGAATACGATGCTCAAGATAGGGGTCCCCACTCTAGGAGTGGGACAGCAGCCAAGGAGTCCTCTGCCCCACAGATGTGACAGGGTGCACAGCTGAGGCCCTGGAGCTGGGCCCTGAGCTGTGGACCTGTAGCCAGGCAGCCACTTGGGTATCCCTCAAGGGTGCTGTGCATCTTGGCTTGGCAAAGGATCCAGGTGGAGTCTGTGAGGTTTTTAGTTTGTGTCAAGCCCAGCAAGAAAGGCACCCTGAGGAAATGCATCCATGAGCTGGGGCTCCCAGATGCTGAAACCATGAGAATAAGTTCATTAGGCCCTTGGTCTGTGCCATCATGCCTTAGTGGGCTGAGGAGCCCTACGTCAACCTACCTCACCTGCACAGGTATTTCACTCCCAAGAGGCCCCTCTGGCACTGGCATTCAGGGGACGGACCAGCTCCATGATGGACATACCATGGCGTGGGTGAGGAAGAGGCACAGGTCCTAAATCAGATTCTAGAGGTTGAGTTTAGAAAGTGAGGACGGAGGATGGGTGGAGAACACAACACAACTTGAGTCCTCCCGTGGGTATGAGGGCTAGGAACACAGAGAAAATCAGAGAGGCAGGGGGAGAGAAAACAAAAACTCAAGGCGACAGAAACAGGGACCCTCCCTGGGGATGGCCTTTTAGCATAGGCAGGGCTTCATTTGCTTTCTCAAAGGCTCAGACCTTGCCCATCCCTGTACATTCTATCAAAGGGAAGTGAGGCAGAATAGAGCCTGGACCAAAGTGGAGATGTCAGGAGAGGCCTCCTATCTCCCATCCAATTGAGCAGCCTTGGTGGATGGATGTACCCGAGGCAGTTAGAGACTGTGTGGCTGGGAGGGAAGACTTGGTACATGCAAATGTGGGCGAGGCATGCACAGTTGGAAACGGTAGCTGGAGCTCACACATTCTGACAGGAGAGGGTGTGAACAGTCTCCATGTGGAAGTGAGCAGGCCTGGATCCCTCTGTCTGGAACAGGGCATCCTGAGGACTAGTATAGACACCATGGTCTCATATTCATCTTAAGCGCAAGACCAGGCTGGGCATGCCAGGCCCCTAATGGGGGCTACAAAGCAGCATCAAGTATTCCTGGGCAGTGCGGTGATGTGGGCGTGTCGGGGGAGTAACTTCTTTAATTCCCCTGTACTGCTTCTATGCTAAGGGAGAAAGTGGCTGACTATGGAGGGATGCTGACATAGTCCCTAAAGGGTCTTATGAAGACTCAGTTTCTCCTACAAGGCTAGAGGGTCACAAAGTTATCCCCTGAGCTGCCTTGTCCCCTGTTGAATCCAGTCCTGAGACAAGCCTAGCTCTGGGTTTGGCTGACCTTGCATTCAATGTATCACACTTTAAGTCAGCCATCTGTCAGTGCTGTCAGCCATGGAGGTCTGGGGACTGAGGACACACAGCTGGAAAAGGTCCTTGTAACTAAGGCATGTCATCTATGGGAAGCACTTACGTGGAGACAGGCATAACAGAATTGAGCCCACTGGGGCAGGAGATGGGAAACCTGGCTTCTGGTTGACTGGGTGAGTTCAGCCAAGCTTCATTAACCTCGTGGACCTCAGTTTTCTTGCTGAGTGAAGGAAGACAACCAGTTGCTCTCGAATGCGTCTTCCAAGTCTCACGTTCCTAGGGATTTGATGGTCTGCCCTCCACTGTTTGAGCAAGGATGGGGGGTCAACTCTTTGAACCCCATTTCTATTCAAGGGCTGCAGAAGGCAGGAGCCAATCTTTACATAGCCCCTGGCTTAGAGTCCTTCTCCACATAGATAGAGCAGTCCAATGATGGTGCTGGCATTACCCATAAACTCCTGGTTCCCTGCCTGAGGGACATGTCAGGGTCCACCTGCCCATCATCACTGCTTTTGGGTCTAATAGCAGATGATGTCCCTGAAGGACCCAGTATGTCAACAGCACGGTGAGCGGAGTCACAGGGCTGGGCCTCAAACCATGTTCCCCTTCCTAGCTGGAAGGTGTAGAGAGTTCTTGATCTTTCTGAATCCCATTCCCTGTTAGGAGTAAATGAACTAACGGATGTGCCTACCACAGTGGCTGAAAGACGACAGGTGTCCAGTACATTAAGCAAATGATCTCTGGGGACTCTGGGACGTAGGAGTTCAGATCTAGACCTGAGTCTCAGCCTCCAAGTCCTCTATCAGCTGCCACTATCACCTCCTTCCAGCTCATAGGGTGGTCTTTTCAGTATATGGGGTGTGTGGGGACTTACTGGTGGCAGGGTTTGGGAGGAGGTGGGGCTGGATCTATTTCACTAGAATCCAGGCAGACTTCCACTTGGGTCACTGACTTCCAGAAGGGCTCAGCACTGTCCCTGCGGAAAGCTCCAGGCAACTGGGGTCCCAGGGGCTGAAGGCCAGGTCTCAAGAGGGGCAGCCAAGACAGACCCTTGGAAGGGGCTGCTACAGCAGCCAGTTTCCTCGTTTTCCCCAGAATCCTTTCCTCTACAGCTCTTTCTCTGTGCCAGGATTAGCACACATCTCTCACTCGCCTATTGCAACAAGATTTTATTTCTAATTATGCTGTAATAAAACTGGAGCGCTCCCAGGCTCCCTTTCAAATGACTTGTATACACACTGCGGATTGGACCCTCCTCGGCCCCATTGTAATAGCGGCTCCCTGACATTCATTAGACATGCATGAGAGGGGCGCTTTAAGAATAGAATTGCATTTAAATGGATTTGCTGAGAGAGGAAGATGAAAAAGAGAGAGAGAGAGAGAGAGAGAGAGAGAGAGAGAGCTCATAGGGAGGAGGGAGAGGGAGAGAGGTCTGTTGAACAAACTATGAAAACAAGACGCCATAATAACAGGGTGCTGAAATAAGCCTCTTTATTCCTCGTCCTCATCCGCTGCACATGGCAGAGCCCAGCCAGGGGCGACAGCCTCCTCCCCCCACAGTCTTCACCCTACTTTTATGCTCCCTGCCAGGGCCTTTATAGCTCCCCGCTCCATGTGTCCCTATGTGTCAGACTTCTGGAGCATAATGGGATCTGCTGCTATTACAATGGGGAGGCTGCCTCCATCCCATAGAACCTGCATTGCCAAGGGCAGCCCGGAAGGGCAGCCCAGTGTCCCTGGGAGGAGGTGTCTGCAGGCCCTTACCTGCAGGGCTTGGCTCTGTCCTCTGTCCTCTGCCCTGAGTGGCTGAGACAGGAGAAGAGGGGCTCTATTCCCCATTCTGGCCTGGCCCCCATGGGCCCTGACCCCTTATTCCATCCCTGGTGAGCAGCCTCTGCCCTTCCCCAGTTAGTTCTGCAAAGGCTATGGCTGTCCTGTGCCAAGAACCTACTTTGTGTCTTCCTGCTGATGGTGGCATCTAACCCATTCGTTCTCTTCGCTGTGACTAGGTACTCTTAAAACAGACATCGGCTCACCCGAGAACTTCCATGGCTTCCTATGCTTCTTGATATAAAGATAAGAGCCCTTAGCAGGATAGCCCCACCTCTGGTCCTTCATTGCGCCAGTCCTCCCGCTCCCAGGCTTGGTGCTATGTGGGCTACTCCCCGCCACTGCTCATCGTAGTCCACCTGATATCCTAAGACCTGGGTCCTCTGCCTCCAGGAGACCCTCCCACATCTCTGCACAGAGCCTAGGATGATTCACCAGCGACTGGGCACATCCTAGAATATTAGCCGTCAAGGTCAGGGTGGCTGGGTCCTGGTCCTGCATTGTTCTAGTCCTGTAGTACAGCCCCAGTACAGTGGACCGGGTGCTGGCCACAGCCAGGATGCTGCTGCTTCTCATTTGATCATAGCTGTAGCCTACACGAGACAGTGTATTAGTGTTCTATTGCTGTGCTAAGGCACCATGACCAAGGCAGTTCACAGAAGGAAGGGTTTGTTTGGGCTTATAGCTCCAGAGGGATGAGAGCTCATCACCATCACTATGGGAAAGAGAGGCAGCAGGCACGGTGTCTGGAGTAGGAAGCTGGGAATTCGCATTTTAAATCACAAGCAGGAAGCCAGCGAGGAAGATGGGGATGGTGTAAGTCTTTGGACTCTCAAAGTCCACCCCAAATGACATATTTCCTCTATCTAGGCCATGCCTCCTAAGGGTCCTCAGACAGCACCATCAAATGCTGGGGACCACTGGGGACCAAACATTCAAATGCTGGAGACCATGGGGGGCAGCAATCATTCAAATCAGTGCAACTTGCCCAAAATCTCAAAGCATGGGGCTAAGCAAATCCAAGCCAGACATTTATCAAGTACTTCCAGGTCATCTGAGGGATTTGCCATTGTTCCTGCCCACAGAGGGCATGCCCTCTTGAGGCCACAGAGCCCTCTCTGAGAGTCCAGCTAAGCAGAACCCCTTCTCCCTTTCCAGAAGGTGCCTGATTTGTACTGCTGGGCTACATCCTGGACCCAGACAGATCTCAGTGGCTCCTAACCACTACTTCTCTGACATTTTTAAATTCTCAGAATACAATGCAGGCTTCTTTAAGATGTCACAGATTGCTCTTCTGAAACCCCATCACGTGTGGTCAGGGACGAGAATTCTGACCAGATCACATTACCAAGAAGGTACTAGAAGCAGCCCGAAGAGTGGGCTCTGTCACTTTTCAGCCCTGTAACCTGGAGGCAAGTGTCATGACTCTCGCCCTATACTGGACCCTCAGTCCCTTGCAGGTTGTTGAGAGGAGGCGGTGGCTGCTGCAGTATTGTGCCTTCCCGGGGGCTCATTTCTGCCTCTGCTTCATTAACTTTCTCTAGTGTGTTGGTAACAACGGCAGGGAACGAGAACACTGGTTTGACTATGCTCCAGACATGATGCAGCTCAGAGGAACACGACGCCATGACCTCTCAAAGCCATCTAACACAGGACTGGCCCTGTGTCTTTCTGAGGGCGCCGTGGTGTCAGGACACCTCCTGCCTTTCTCTCCTTATGTTTCCCAATTTGCCACCCTAGGGCCTGCCTGCTTCACAGCCTCCAGAGGCTACACATAGCAGAGATGAGCTGTGACAGTGGGTGGAGCCTCTAAAGGGCAGGAACAACGGCATGGGGGTCACCCGTCTTTGTCTCCTAGTTCCCTGCAGACAGGAGCCATCTCCTGTCCCTGCTCTGGCCTCTGCTGCAGACATTCAGCTTTTGTGATGGTGCTAAAATATATTGTGGACCAAATGAATGAATGGATGGACGAGGGCAGGAATCACGGCCTCTTTACTCTGTGGTAAGTTTTTGGCTTCGGTGCTGAAGTCAGAAAGACTTTGATTCCATTGTGTGGCCTCGCACAGTTCCCTGACCTCTTGGACTGATCTTCCTTATCCTTAATTGTGCTAATATCAGTACCAATCAGAGGTCTGAGAGGCCCTGAGTTAAAGCCCTGGCCCTGGGGGCAAACTTTGTTCCATTCATGACGCTGTCCAAGTCATGACCAACAGCTTGCTGGGAAAGGGATTCCACCCAATGTTCACTTCATACGGTGACCACATGGCCTGTTGGTCTCAGATCACTCCCACATCCTATAGTCCTCTGCTCAGAAGCTTCACAGGTCTCTTCTCCTGACAGTGGAGGCCCTTCAGCATTCGCAGACGACCAGCCGAATGTGCGGTACCCACCCAGCTGAATGTGCGGCACCCACCCAGCTGGGTGGGTCCTCCAGGGATCTGCTGAGCAAAGGCAGGAATACCCGTAGACCCACCTGCCTGTGTCTTTCCAAATCTCAAGTGAGTCAGGCTTATCCAAAGGATTCAGACACCCAAGTGCTGGGTCTCGGTTGTCCTGGACCCCTACTGTCTTTCTGTGTCTGTGCACCCTCAGGCACCTTGTCCAGGCAGCCCCCATCGGCCTCTCTATGCCTCTGTGTGGCACTGTCTCCTCTGCCCCTCCAGCTGGAGTAGCTGAATCCTTACCTGGCTTTCATCATGAAGTTGGCACTTAGTGTGGAATTTTACAGTTTTTATCTGAATGGCTTGTCTTCCTGGGTGGCAGTGGGTGGGAGAGGAGAAGGAGGACATTTCTCTTATTGGTCCATTTCCACTATGAATTCGGCATGGGGTTATAAAATACAACTGTCCTCCTTTATCTGAGGGGAAGGGTTCTAAGACCCCTTCCCCCATAGAAGTCTGAAGCTGAAGGGTAATTGACTCTGTCTATATCACACATGTATATATAACTATGCTATTCTTTAATAAATGAGCCCAGAGATTAATGACAATAATAAAATAAAACTACAAGAGTCTATAATGCAAGTCATATGAGTTTTTTCTCTCAAAATATATTCTACTGTGTTCACCCTCTTGTATTGATGTGAGATCAGACGGTTCCCTCATACAAGCTGAGGTGAGGTGAACGCTCTTGGCACTATGACACAGCCTCAGGCTGCTGTTGACCTTCTGATGAATGTCAGCAGGACCTTTGGGACAGGCAGATGCTGGTTGTCTACAGGTAACAAACCACAAAAAGTGAAACTTGTTTAAGGGTGTCTTTCTGCTCTATGGTCCCTGTCAGTCTCCAGAGGCGTGAGGTAACAATCTGTTCTGTGGGAAGAAACCCAGGACTTGGGAAATTCAGAAGCAAGCCCAAGATCACATGGCTGTTGGGATTTGACCTGGATTGCTGAACTCCATAGCTCTTCAGGCAGAGGCCTCAATTTGCCCATAGTTCCTGGCCCAGATGCCCTGTGTTTGTTGGTTGACCTTAGTAGTTGACAGTGATGGCCATGTCACAGTGTCACAAACATGACTATAGTGTCAGTGAAGCCTTCACACAGAGCTGGGCTCACAAGTAAGGGTTAATTTCAGATCTCTGCTATTATTTATTTATTTTGAGATAGGGTCTTTATTTATAGTCCAGGCTAGCCTCAAACTCAATAAAGCCTCCTTCCTCAGCCTCGAGTTTGGGGATTATAGGCGTGAGTTACCTTGCGTAGCCTGCTATGCAGTTTATGAAGTAGAGACACTGGTCTCACTAGCTCCCGAGTGGCACCCTCATCATCCAGAGTGGCACCAGCACCCTTAAAGATACAGCAGTTGGAACTCCGGGGTCACTCGCTAGGTGTGCAGTTTCCACCTCTCATGCCCTGACACTTTCTGTGCCATTGAACATGAAACTATACTCTACTCAACACTGAATCAGCTCTGGCCTCAGATGTTCTGACTGGCATTTTCCTCCTTCCTCTAAGCTCTGCATGCCCTAGCCTCCCTGTGTGTCCAAGCCTGGGCCTCAAGGCCCTCTTGCCCCTGGCCCAGGACTACTGTGGACTTGACCACTTTCTCAGGACTCCCCTTGTCATTGGCATCACCATGATTTGGGGGCATTGGCTACCTTGTTTTATCTGATACCCTATAGATTGAGATTTCTGCTAATAGCGTTTGGGTTGACATTGCCCTTGCATTTCCTCAACATCAGGCTCTATAAATGCGTAAGGGGACTTGGAGGGACATGGTTAGAAGGAATCAGTGCAAAGAAGAGAATTCAGGGACACCATTTTTTGGGGGGAATCTGAAGTTCCCACCCTCATGGAGCTCTAGTCCTGAGATAACAGAGGAGACAAATAGCCCTGGCTGATTGTCTCTTATATACTGACTACTCCGTCTTCATCAAACCTTGCCAGTCAGTATCATCCTCCAATGAAAGATGAGAACAGCAGGACTTAGAGATGTTAGGTAAAACACTATATATGTCCCAGGCCTAGGAAGTGAGCCCAGGTCTAAAGTTGGGTCCCCTCATGCACGCTACCAGCTAATCTTGTCCTGTGTTCTGCTTATAATCTTCTTAGGGACACACGTGAGGGGTGAGGTAGAAATTGAAGAGAACTGTATGCATTGGTTTGAATGAGAATGGCCCCAATAGGCTCAAATATTTGAATACTTAGTCCCCAGTTGGTGGAGCTGTTGGGGAAGGATTAGGAGGCGTGGCCTTATTGAAGAAGGTGTGTTACTGGGGGTAGGCTTTGAGGTTTCAAAAGATCCTAGCCTTTCCCAGTGCATTCTCCCCCCCCCTCTCTCTTTCTCCTTCCTGTTTTTTTCCAGATGTGAGATGTCAGCTGTTCCTATCACTGTGCCTTCACCCTGCCATCACAGGCACTGACCATTTGAAGCTGCAAGTCAAAGTTAAACACTTTCTTTTATAAGTTGCTTTGGTCGTTCTGTGTTATCACAGCAACAGAATAGTAAATAACACAGCATATTGGTTCTTCCCTTGCTCTTGGAACAAAATGCCTGACAGATATGACTTGAGGGAAGAGGATTTATTTGGGCTCATAGTATAAGTCCATCATCATGGGGGACAGTGTGGTGGCAGCTGGTTCACAGGAGTATGTGGCTGGGACTCCTTGTCTCCTCATATCTCAGTGGAACAGGAAGCGGAGAAAGAAATGTGGGTACTTACTTTGGCGTTTTCTTCTTCCTGTTTGGGCTGCAGGAAACTTTGGTCCCCCCACCCCCTGCCAATTCAGGACGAGTTTTCCTTTCTCAGTTAATTCTCTCTGGAGATACAGTCACAGACATACCCAGAAGTGTGTCTCCTAGGCGATCCTAAAGCCAGTCAAGCTGACAATAAAGATTAACAACCACAGGGTGGATAGAAGACTTTCTGTTATTATTCCTCTGCCACTTTGTGCCCCAGCTGTGGCCCTGCCTTTCTGGCTCCTCCACTGGAGGCAATCACTATCTCTACACTATCTCTAGGAATGCATGAAACTGGGGAGTGGCTGACTCAGGAAGGAGTGGGCCTGTGGCCTGGTGTAATCTACCCACAAGTCCGGTGGCCAAGCGGCTGTGGGGGGCATCCTAGCATATCAGCAGTCACGTGATCAAAGAACAAGGAGGAATTAATATCCCTGAGGTGGTCTGGAGCCTCTGATACCAGCAGAAAATTACAGGACACGAGATGAGGGTATTACAGAGGGAAAGGGGGAGACAGGAGATTCCCGTGGCTAATCCTGTTAGCGAGACAATTTCTTATCAAACTCATTATGCTTTTGAAAGGAGGGAAGACGGGGTGGGGGAGAGTGGGCCGGGTGAGAGCATCTAGCGGAGGGAGAGGAAGGGAGAGAGGCAAGAGCAGCTGAGGCAGTGGGGGTGAGCAGGCAACCGACAACCGTCTGAGTCTAGTTTGGCATCTCTGTTCTGCTTATAGCAAGGTCTAAGGTAAAAAATTTTTCTAGGAGGCACCTCCCTCCTGGGCAAATGTCAGCCAGTGAAGAAGCTATTCCTGTCCTGGTCACAGATGTCTGGAGTGAAGTCCTCAGCCTTGGCGTTTCTTCTTTGACCCAGATCACAGTGTTCCTGTCTTTATGGGTCATGAGGATCACCTCCAGTCTACACAAATACTGAAAACCAAATCAATCAATCAAGAAAACAAAACAAAACAACAACAACAACCAAGCACAAAACAAAGCAACACAAAAACCCCAAAGACTTGTTTACAAAAGACTTTCTCTGTCAGGCCCTCACTTACTATCCTCAACTTGCCTCCCTCCTGAGATGGGTACGGAAGGGATTAGGCCTCAGAAGTTGCAAAGCTTTCTGGCAGCCACTAGCTGAGCATTCTTGGGCAAATCACTTAACTTCTCTGGGCAGCCACTTCCTCAGCTTGAGCACAGAGAATTACATCATGCGCTGTGTTCTTCATGGGTTTCCTGTGAGGATAGAAAGGGGTGTGCATAGAGAAGAGCTGCCATCTGGAAACTTCTACATAAAGGGAAGAGATTGTTCCATTTTGAAGTTGAGACAATAGGTTCAGCTAGGCTAAGTGTCTCTCTGGCAGTACCAAGGCTGTATGTGGCCTTTCAGGGCTTGAGCCTTTAGTTTCAATAACAGGGTTTTTGAATTTGTAGACTTGCTTGAAGCCACCCCCATCACCCTGCTCCTGACTAACCAATCACAAAGAAGGTATGTCATGTGCAGGAACCCGAGTGCTTGCTTATTAAGGGTTATGGAATGCTGAGCACTGCCCCAGACTGGCCAGAGAAACAAGTCTTTATGGCAGATGCAGCTGTGTCTACCCTCCATCTATTCTTCCTTCCTTCCGAATGTGCTTGGGTAAGTCAGTGCCCATCACTGCCTGTTCTGAGGAGATGAGCTTACGAGTCTGGGGTAGGAAAGGGCTTTTAGAAATTTTCATGTTCCAAACAAAAAGGGGAGTCACTCAGGACAGATTAAGGATGTAAGCCTGAGAAGGAAAATGCTAGAAGTCTTAGAAGAAAACAGGGGGAAGCTCTGTGACGCTGGGCTTGCCAGTGGCTTCTTGGCCATGACACCAAAAGCACAGACAAGGAAAGAAAAGAATGGATGGAGTGGCCTCCCTTGGAATTTAAATTTTCTACCACCAAAACCCATAAGCAACCAAGTGTAAAAGTTCCCAAGATATGGGTGCAAGTTGTATATTGGATCAATGACTGATATCCAGACTAGAAGAAGAATATTTACAAAGCAAACAGCAAGACCCGGCAAACTGGTTTAGAAATGGCTGAAGGACGGGAATAGGCATTCCTCCTAGGAGAAATGCAGGGGGCCGAGAGGCAGAAGAGCAGAGATGGCCGACATCAGAGAAATGAAAACCCAAACTGCAGTGAGTTACTGCCAGGCACTTGCTAGGACAGCCGTTCACAACCCAAACAAGCTCAAGACTGGAAGACACCAAGTGTTGGCGAGGATGTGGAGTCATCGGAACCCTGTGCTACAAGGGTGGAGATCTGAAATGATACAGGCGATACGGAAAACAGCACAGGGGCTCCCTGAAAACTTAGAATCACCACACACCGCAGAAGCTCTGCCTCTGGCTATGCACCCCCTAAGAACTGAAGGCAGGTGATACAGAGGTATTGTACAGCTGTGTTCTCAGCAACAATAAGCACCACAGGCAAAGACGAAAGCAATTCAAGTGTCCACAGACAACTGGATGCCAGTCTGTTATGTATGGCCAGAATACTGCTCAGCCTTAAACGGAAGGGGCAGGGCAGGCGGCTCAGTGGCTAAGAGCTTTTGCATGAGTGTGAGAACTGGAGTTTGGATCCCCAGAACCTGTGTGAATGCCTCGTGGTTGTGCTGGCCTTCTTGTAATTTTAGCCTCAGATGGTGATTCCCCAAGCACCGGTTTGCTTGAGACTCACTGAATAAAGTGGGAGAGAAATTGAGGGTGATTGACAGCATCACCTTGGGCCTCCACATGCATGCATATCCACCCACACATACCCCCAAACGCGTGTGCCCACAAGCATGCAAAAGGATGTATATACTCATATGCACACCACACATACATGAGCTAGGAAAGGAAAAAAGAAGAAAATTCGGACACATGCTACAACACAGGCAAATTTTGATGACATTATCTTAGGGGACAGAAGTTACACATAAAAGGACAAATAGTGCTCACAAAGAAAGCAGAATGATTGACAGTGACCGTGGGGGAAGAGAACAGGGGGCTGCATTTCGATGTGAGTACCATGGTCTGACTCCGGAACGTCTCTTGCAAACAGATGTGGTTTGCCAGCCTGTGGTGCTATTGGGAAGTGTTGGGATCTGCAGAGATGGGAGCTGGGGAGAGGAAACTGGTCACTGAAGACGCTCTGAGTATTGGGGTACTGGTCCCTTCCTGTATCTTTCATTTCCTGGTTGACATGAGGGGAGCAGTTTTCTCACCACATTGTCTCTATGCCACACTGCCTCTCTGATACCTCAAAGGTAAGGGGGGCTGCGTGCCTTGCAATAGTGAAGGACTAAGACCTTTGAAACCAGGAGCAAAACAAACCTTCTCCAGCCTGTGGGGTGGGGGGCTCGCCTCACAAACCTTTTCCGCACAGGGGGGCTCACCTCAGACGTTTTGCCGCAGTGCTGGGAAGCTGACTCATGTAGTAGGTTGATGAAAACTTTTTTAGCAACTGGTGGCAGTGACAGTTGTATGACAATGTGAACAAGCACAGGGATGCTGTACTGATACTGCAGTTAAGATGCTAAAATTGAGGTCACTGACATTCTATCAAAACCCTGAAATGTCAGGCTGGGCGATGGTGGCGCACACCTTTAATCCTAGCACTCTGGAGGCAGAGGCAGGCAGATCTAAACAGGCAGACTGAGGACAGCCTGGTCTACAAAGTGAGTTCCAGGTCAGCTAGGGATACACAGAGAAACCATGTCTCAAAAAATTCAGGAAACAAAACAAAACCCTAAAGAGTCATAATAAGCACAGATGCCCGTCAATACAACCATCTCAGGCCTTATCCTGCTCCCCTCACTCCTCCTGAGAAGGTAAATGTGAGACTCAGAGGTAAGAAGAGCAGAGCAGAAAAGGCCAAAGGGGCAGGGTTCCTAAGCATCTGGGCACTCATGAACTGCCCACTCCCTTATTACATGAGCAAAACGATTCTCTAATTTAGCTGAACCATTGTGGATGGCTTTGGTGACAGGCAGCCAAGTGCAATGCTACCGCATAGAAACAAGAGCTCATTGCCTATGTCTGCCTCGACCCCCTCCCCAACCCCTGGTATCTTCTGCTCCTGTCTTCTGGCATGGTAATACCCTCAGCCTCAGAGAACTCCAGGGTGTGTGCCTGCTCATTTTGGGCCCTCAGTGCAACCCTTCTTTCTTCTGGGAAGCCTCCCTTAATAGAATGACCTTCTGCAATCAGACCGGACTGGGTAGGGTTAGTTTCTATGTGTCTGGGCTCCCGTCACAATTATACCCATTCTCTCTTATAGTATTGACCACTTCTTTCAAGGTTGGCTATTTTTGTGCCATTCTTCTAGCTAGCGAACACCTTGAAGGTCAGGATCTTATTCACATCTGGACCCTGGTGCCTGGGTGGACATCATGGCCTTGATAGGTGCTCAGCATTGACTGAGAAGGACTTTAGTGACCTGTAGGGGTTAACAGTGTAAGGAGATAAACAGAAACAGATGCTCAGAGGCTAGATGGCATCAGAAGCTAGACTGGACTTTTTTTTTCCCCAAGTTCATAATCAGCATCTAATTATTGCCTGGTTCTGTCACCCAAGCAGGTGATGCAAGAGGAAGCAGGCAGAAGGTGGTGATGAAAAGCTGGAGACAGAGGAACCTTCAGGCACACCCTTCATGTGATCCTGCTGAACTCTCAGTCCAGGTTAGGGACCAGGTTGGATGTTCTAGTCACGTCATCTATGTGCCCATGTGATGGAAAAGACAGGTGCAGCTCCACCTTGAACTTCCACAGGAGGGCCCAAGACCTCTAGGAGTCTGGTAGGATGGCACATGCCACGAGGAAGAGATGTCATACCTTTCAAGTTATCTGCCGAGAGACTGGCAACCCCCTTACCCACATCTTCCATTTTCACCAGATTGTACTGGTGTGTGTGGGGGGGAAGGTGCTAGTAGTGATATGGTGTGACGGCACTTTTCCAGGGAGGGGACACTATGCCTTCTTCTGGTGGTGACACAGGAGAGTGTCAGTATCCCCAGGACCAGGCAGGGTGGAAGTGAGATTAGACTTTTGGTGGGGGAGTCTTTCTAGCAGAGGGAGGGCTTTGGGTGGTCTTCCAGTGAAGGTGGGGGATCAAGTGCTCTGGCAGGAGGCTATGCGGGGACTCGCAGGAGGCAGGAGCCGACATGGAATTGGGCAGAAGACACTTGGACTGACAGATTGTTTCAAGTAACCTTCTGGAACTGGGAGTCCAGGATGCTTCCCCAGAACAGCAAGGATTTCAGTCCCCTGAATGCCCATGGGAGACTATTCCACTCCACTCTCCTGCCCTCAGTGCCCTTGCAGAGACTGTGCCGTCCTCAGCTCCGCTCCTCTCCTCTCATCCCTGGAGGTGCCTGAGGCCAAGATAGGGGTAAAAGTGGGGCTGGGAGAGAGCCAGGCTGTAGCTTCTCAGGATCCCCTGCTGGCTCCACTCAGGCCCCAGACCCCCTTCTTGTCTTTTATCTGAACAGAAATCCAGGCAGCAGCCCCAGGCACTAGCAAAGCATTCCGTGGAGTGCAATTTACACCATCTGCCTCCGTCATAAGCACCCCTGGCTTTGGGTAGCCAGAAGAAAGAGTGAAGGGCTCAGCCAGGGAAGGGGCTGCTAGGCTCAGTTTGGTCTGTGAAGTACGCTGGGGTTGACAGCAGTCTGGGGGGTGGTCTGAGATCAGGAGGGGGGCAGAAAGAGAAGGAAGGAAGGACACACAGGGAGAGGGATCGGGTGGAGAGAAAACCAAGACCGTGTTAGTAGCTAAAATAGGTTATAGCTTTAGGGCAGCGATCCTTGAGGTATTTTAGCCCCAGGGGACATCTGCAAAAATCTGGAGACGTGTTTGTCATGACAAGATTAGGAGTGGTGACTACTGTCATTTAGTGGGGTAGAGGCCAGGGATGCTAAACCTTCTACAAACGTGGGACAGGTCCAGTAATGGAGGTTTCCGAGGCCCAGATGTCCGTGGTGCTGGTGGGTCAGAAGGATGCAGGAAGGAGCAGAAGAGAAGAGATTGGGGGCTCAATTCAGCCAGTGTCAGATTGGCATGCTCTAGGGGCCATAGTGAAAGCGGTGGCTGGGCTGAGAATCTGTAATCGCACTCCTAGGCAGGCAACTTCAGAGGTGGTGGAGCAAAGAAGGAGGCTTTCTTCAGACCATGGGTGTCCTAAGCTGAGACCCCGCCTTGAGAAAGGAGAGGGACTCAGCAGGATGGAAGTCAAGGAGGGCTGTGAAGCTCAGAGATGTGAGGGGAGGGTGAGGTGAAGTACGCTAGAGGAAAGAGGGGACTTGGAGAAGGACGAGCATGGAGCTGGGAGCTTGGCTGGGGGAAGCAGACGGGAAGGTTTGCCTCAGCCCCGAGAGGTTCCAGCCTCTGCTGAGAGATTCCAGGCTCTACCTAGAGCTTCTTGGGTGGCACGGTGGTTAATCTTCAGTGTCAACTTGACTGGATGTAAAATCACCTACGAGGCATATTTTTGGACGTGTCTGTGAGGGAATCTTCTAGAGAGGTTTAACTGAAGAGGGAAGATTGACCATGACGTGGATGACACCATCCCATGGGCTGGCAATCTATGTGAGAGGCAGACTCCCATTTCTCAATTTCCCAATCCTTCCAGATGTGAGCAAGCAGCCTCACACGCCTGCCACTGCAGCTGGGGGCCACTCCCACTTCCCTGCCTTCCTCCACCGTGACTGATGGCATGTCTACTAATCATGAGCTAGAAAATACTTCCTCCCTTAAAGGGCTTCTTGTCCAGTGTTTGGTCACTGCATAGAGAGAAGTAACACATACAGGTGGGTTTCCCAAGTCAACCTGGGCAGGTCCTGGTGCTGCAGTGGGCACCAGCAAGCTTAGGAGACCTCTTGTGTTGGCAGGGCATGGGTAACTGAAGAACTCAAGGACTGAAAGGTTGGCATCTTAGTGACAATGGTGGTGGAAATACTAGGATATCTAAATGCAGATACTATCTGCTATGATTTGAATGTCCTCTTCAAGAGAACTCACGTTGACATTTAATCACCTCTGCTACAGTATTAAGAAGTGGAACCTTTGGGTGGGGGCAGAAGGGAGAACAGAAGGGGAGGAGGAGAGAATGGGAGGGGGATGAGAACTTGAGGGTACGAGATAGTTGAGATAGGGGAAGGACAGAGATGGAGAGTAAGAAAAGAGATAGTAGAGAGGGTGCCTTAACAGGCCTTGCCCTGTAGTCAGATTGATGACTATCTTAATTCACCATAGAACCTTCATCCAGCAACTGATGGAAGCAGAGTCAGAGACCCACAGTGGAGCACTGAACTTAGTTCCCAAAGTCCAGTTAAAGAGTGGGAGGAGTGAGACTATGAGCCAAGAGGCCGAGACCATGATGGGGATACCCACGGAAGCAGTTTACCTGAGCTAATGGGAGCCCACAGACTCTAGCAAGGGGATCAGCCTTGAACCAAACTAGTCCCTCTGAATGTGGGTGACAGTTGTATGACTGGGGCAGACTAGGGGCCACTGGCAGTGAGACCAGGATTTATCCCTACTGCTTGTACTGGCTTTTTGGAACCCATTCTCTTTGGAGGGATACCTTGCTCAGCCTAGATATAGTGGGGAGGGACTTTGTCCTGCCTCAAAGTGCTAGACTTTGTTGACTCCCCATGGGAAGCCTTATCATCTCCAAGGAGTAGATAGGGCTAGGGGTAGGGAGGAGGGGAGGAAGTGAGAACTGGGATTGGTATGTAAAATGAGAAAAGACAGTTTTTAAAAATTAATTAATTAACTAAAAAAGAAAAAAAAGAATTGGAACCTTTAAGGGGCAATTAATTATAACTCACACCCGTAAGTCTGCTGTCTTGGAAGTAGTAGAGGTTCAACCAGCTCAATCGTGTGGTGTTTTCCACTATGTTATAATAAGCATGGAGGACCTGGCTAGATGAGCCCTCTTTACCTTGGCCTTCCCAGTCTCATAACCATGAGCCGTGTGTGTGTGTGTGTGTGTGTGTGTGTGTGTGTGTGTGACTTACTTGCCTGAAATATTTTGTTCAAGCAGCAAAGGACGGACTAAGACAATTGCCTACATTGTGCCAGGCACAATCCTGGCATTTTTAATGGAGTACTGCACTTAACCAACAGCCCTGTTACCACCATGGTTCCTCTCTCAGCTGTCACATGCCCATAGTTTTGTTTCAGTTCTTTCAGATCCACCTTTTCTATTGATTTGTCTGATGCACACCAATAGATTGGACAATAATCTGTCAATAATCTGTCTTACACCCAAGACTGGAGATCACCAGCCCATTCATGGATGCGATGGTTTAAATGAGAATGACCCCCATAGGCACACAGACTTGAACACTTTGTTCCCAGTTGGTGGAACTGTTTGGAAAGGATTAGGAGGCGTGACCTTGTTGAAGGAGGTGTGTCACGGGGCCAGGCTTTGAGGCTTCAAGATGTGAACTCTTAGCTGCTGCTCCAGTTACGTGTCATCAAGCTACCATCACTTGGCTGTCATGGACTCATCCTCTGAAACCGTAAGACTCCCAAAACTCTTTCTTCTGTAAGTTGCCTTGGTCTTACAGCAGCAAGAGAATAGTAACTAAGATATTGGGAAAGAACCAGGCTTTTGGCTCCCAGCAAGGCTCTCTCTAGAGTCTTCTAGGACTGGAATAGGCACTTTCCTAATCTTCAGAGGGGACCTGAAGTCTAACTCCTGGCTATTTATGTGAGTGTCTTGGTGAGGCTCCTGGGACTTATAAAACTGGGCTAAGATCCTGCCACACTTTTGATGATGTCTTTGATCTGTATTCCCACACTCCTCTGTTGCCCACCCTCTCCAAAGCCTTTACTCATTATTGCAAAAATCTATCTTCATAGTAATTGTGATGAAGTAGCAGAATATGCATTAAAAAGGTTTTTCTTCCTCCCTTGGCTGGGCCTGTGAAGAGTGGGCTCCAGGCTACCCAGAGGGGTTCTTGGGTGGAGGATGGGTACCAGGGCTCTAGGCAGTCAGCACCAGGCAGGGTAGCAAGAGAGCTTGGGCTACAGGAGTAAACCCCTCCTCGGATTTAGGCTCACTGGTGAACTCCAACAAAGAGCTCCTCAGGCCAGTGCTGAGCAGAACTAGTACACCCAAGGAGACTGGCTTGTCACTACCCTCCTCTCACCATGGCAGGGGACAGTGGCCCTCAGGTCTGCTCCCTCATGTGTCTTCAGGTCCTTCCCCAGGGAGAAATGAGACTGTAGCCAAGAAAAGCCAATATGTAACCATGTGTGGGGAAACCTGGATCCTCATCAGTTCCTGGCAAGCTGTTCTCCTCCTAGTTTTGACTTCTTTGTGCAACACAGCACATCATGCCGGGTGACTTTAAACTTTGTCCCCTCCACACTGATTTTTGCCATTCTTCTATATTCCATGCAGTGACTGTGTCGCTGTAGTGATGTTTAGAACCTTCCAGTCACCTAGGCCAAGACCTGCTTGACTCTCCAGCAGGTCTCCTGTCCGCCATTTCCCCTGCCCTATTCCAGCCTCACAGAGTCTCTCTCAATACTTGGTTCTCCCCCTTGGGCCTCTTTGGGTTCCCACCCTCCTCCCTCCATCTGTTGTTAATATTGTATCTTCTCAGCTTTCATTTCTACTGAAAACCCCGTGAGACCACTCAGAACGGGCAGGTCATTCAGATCTTTGCCAGGATTTGTATAACCTTGCCCTGTAACTGTCACTTACTACACATTTTCCTGGTAAAGCAATGCCGCTTGAGGACAGGGTCATGTCTGTTATGACTCATTGTGTCCTCAGTACCTGCCACAGCATTTGATCCAGGCACTGGTTAGATGTGACATGGGCTGCAATGACCTCCCGGACATAGAAGGCCAGGAAGAAAGGGATGTAGTATGTGGCCCTAAGTGTGGGGAAGGGAATAGGTGCCCTAGCCTCCTGGCCTCTTCTGGGGTGTGGAGAGAGAATGGGTTTCACGGGCCACTAGTGACAGGACTTTAATTTGTAGCTTTGGCTCAGAGCAGTGGTGGGCTGTCTGGGGTTCTGGGGCTGACAACACTGAGACCAAGTCATGGAAGTAGCCTACTGGAGACCAGAGAGCTAAACCTGGAAATTCATGCACTGTGTGTCCAAAGAAAGCCCCATGAGCCCTCCGTGTGCCTTTCACCAAGAAGAGGCGATTTCCTGAACACATCATATCCATCCCTTTTCCCTGTGACTTGACTCCAAGGCTCCTCATCAGAAGGTGCAGGCCAACTCCACGCAAATGTCACCCTTTCGGTGTGCTCTCCCACACCCCCTTGGAATCGTTCCTGGCTCTGAGCTCTGCATGTACCATTTGATTTCATCAGACGTCAGTCACACTGAGATGCTGACATGTGGGCGTCCTTGGCAGAAGGGCAAGTTCTTTGAGGCCCAAGGTTGGAGGATCACACGTTACTGGAAAGCAATGGCCCCACAGACTGGAGATCAAATGTTACTGGTTCTTAGCCAGTGTCTAACAGAGCAGGTGCTTGTGATGAACAGTCCGAGAGGTGGGTGGACGGATGGATAAAGCAGGGATAACTACATCTGTGTCATATGGAGACTGTAAGGCTTGCAGACATGATATAGACCAGACTATGAAAAAGTTATTGTTTTTATTCTGCATCTATGTTTCTGCCCTTGTGACACCCCTCATAACTCTGCCTGCTGAGATATACCAAATGTCGGACGCCATCACCCAAATCCTTGGTCATTTGCTGATGGTGTGTCATCACTACCTGGGACAGGCTCTGGGACAGGCTGCCACTTGCTTTATTTTGTTCATTTTTTCCACATAAGAGGAACATTCTAAGACTCGGGGAGAAAAAGGAGGTAAAAGAAAGAAAGAGAGGCGAACACCCCAAAGAATCAACAAGAAACAGATGGCTGGGTGGTACGGTACAGTGTGGTTCTAGACCATCCAGCTTGGCTTCCGTCTTCTCAGCTCCAGGGACTAGTCAGCTGGGGACTCCAAAGTTTGGAAGAGCTGGGAAGGAGGAGTCAGGGGACAATTGCATTACCAAAAAAACCCCCAAAAACAAAAACAAAAAAAAACACAACAAAACAAACAAACAAAAAACCAAAAAAACCCTTAAGAGCTCATCTACTTGGGAACTTACATCCCCTGCGGGATGTGAATGAAGCTCTGGGCCAGAGGAAAATCACACCCAAGTGAGTCATTTGCACCCTGCTTACCTGAGCTTGTCCTCCACTCATTTGCTGCATTTGTGCTCAGTTTGCGACACTGCACAAACCTCTTCATGTGTGTAAATGTAGCAGGAACAGGGTGGTAGATGGGGGAAGAAGGCATAAGACATGATCAGTAGCCAAACAGGACTGATAAAACCTAAGAGTGGTTGAGGAGGAGTGGTTGCAAGGCCCCTGCAGTGGGTGATAAGATGTGCAATGAGGCCGTGCCAATTGAAAGTGCAGTATCCTTGGGAGGAACTGCAGGGTCGCAGTCTTCCTCTGTGTGATATGGGATGGCATGCCTACTTTATGAAAGAGGTCAAGAAGAGGCCATACTCATATGATAGCATGTGACTATGGGGGCACCTTAATAGCTGATGAGCTGGAGGACTGCATTGCTGTCTCTTATGACATGCAACCATAAGCAGGTTATGGTGGCAGTTTGTAGCCTTTGTGTGGGCAATAACACATGTAAGTGAGGCAGGGCTGACAAGAAAGAACTTGCGACGATGACAATTTAAAAAAAATTGCAAGAAACACACACACACACAAACACACACACACACACACACACACACACACACACACACACACACTACCCTCTGCACTAGCTCTGGTTTGGTAGGAAAGAGGAGCATGAGATGGAGGTGTTGGCTTGCTGTTTCTAACAGCTGGTAAGATGCAAGGAAACGAGGGTATAGATGAGATCTCCACTAAACACCCCTTCCTGGATCCAAAGCCTTGAGACTCATGGGGAGAACTTGGCAGTGAGGAGGGAGAAAGTGAGATGGGAGCGATAAAGCTAGCTCTGGATCTGACCTTTAATATACAGAGAGGGAAAATCCCTGATAGAGAATGCAGATGAAGGCCTAATAATGGCTTAGTACAGGGCACTGTGATAATCAGGGATGTTCTGCACCTGAACTGCCCCACTCCTAACTGAGGAGCTATTGACAGTTTATGACTTCTGGGGAGATTTTCCCTTTCTCTCTTTCTCTCTTTCTTTCTTTCTTCCTCCCTCCCTCCCTCCCTCCCTCCCCCTTCCTTCCTTCCTTCCTTCCTGCTTTCTTTCCTTCTTTCTTTTTTGGTTTTTCGAGACAAGGTTTCCCTGGGAAGTTCTGGTTGTCCTGGAATTCACTATGCCCAGGTTGGCCTCAAACTTGTAGATTTTCCTGCCTCTGTCTCCCAAGTATTGGGATTAAAGGCGTGAACCACCACTGCCAGTTTGGAAGTTTTCTTTAAGGATGTGACCCCTGGTAGATGAACTGCTCTCTCTAGTGGATGTTCCCACATCCAGGAATTTATGGGCAGCAGAAATTGGACTCAATGGATTATTATTATTATTATTATTATGGTTTTTTCAAGTCAGGGTTTCTCTGTAGCTTTGGAACCTATCCTTGAAACTAGCTCTTGTAGACCAGGTTAGCCTTGAACTCACAGAGATCCTCCTGCCTCTGCCTTCCAAGTGATGGAACACATATTTGGGGGTTTAGGGAGAGGAGTAGGGGTGAATATTACCAAAATGAACTGTATGAAATTCTCAAAGAATTAACAAAATCTCTATAAGTAGAGGAAGTAAAAGAAGGGAAAGCAAAGGAGTCTAGAGCCCAGTATATGCTCAAGAGTGAATGTGGAAAGACTGTGTCCAGCTGAAGTTCCCAGCCAAAAAAACGAACAAAAATCCACAATGCTTTGCTTGGAAATCTCTGGAGGGCTTTAAGGCCTGAGCAGCAGTTCACCAGAGAAGTGGGAGAGAGTAGTATAGCTGAGAGAGATTAGGCTTGTCCTGGGGTAGACAGATATTCCTCAGAGTGCGATGTGCGTGTTTATTCTGTAAAGGACAGTGCACTGGATTGGAGGCGATTTTCCCAGTCCTTCCCAGAGCCAGGTATAGCCGATAGAGGAGCTGTGGCTGTGGCATCAGCTCAGATTCCATTAGACCCAAGGAGATGGCTCCAGTGGTGGCTGCAGCAGGTGTAAGAATGGCCTGTTTCTTCTTATCACCAGGCCAGGCCAAAGAATTGTGAGCTCAGCCAATCAAGCCCATCGGGGAGGAGCCATGCACAGCGACCACATCACGGTGTCCCTGGGTAAGGAGTCCAGGTGGCTTGTGGACAGTTAACTGTGGATGACAGGGGGCTAATTGGAGCAATCTCCGCCATCCACACCATGGTACCCAGCATTGTCTTCTGATGAAATAATTGGTACGAGTCACGTGACCATTCTAGACTGAACTTTGTTAGTTTTACTTTATATTTCATTAACTGCTGATTCCCAGGACTCTTGCTCTAAGTGCATGGTGGTGGGCCTTCAGCGATTCTGCCACCCCCTGTAAAAAGGCTTAATTATGTAATGCTAACCCTTGACTGTTTAAAAGACTTGGAAAAGCAGTTAAAGATGTTAAATACAGAAGGGATCTTGCCTGGGTGGGAAATGCACTCCTATAAGACCTAAGGTTACTGAATGAGGGCAGGATGGCTTCATAGGGATAGTGGCATTTGAAAATTGGCTAGGACTGCTGTGTTATTGGCCAAATTTGCCCTTCTTGCTCTTAAAAAGTAAAACTACATTTCCCAACCTGCCCTGCTGCCAGGTAGGGCCAAGTAGCTGAGTGATAGCTTCACCACACACTGCTAGAGATGTCCAGCAGAATACTCAGGTGGGACCAAGGCACGAAGAATTGCAGATGTTTACTGTATCAGATGCCACAACCCCCGAGTCCAGCCTTGAAGGCCAAGGACAGACTTCCCAGGTTCAGGAAGCAGGAGAGAGCCTTCTGAAAGGAAAGAATTACCTTGCACAAACTGTGGAAATAGGAAATGGCGTTACGATCTGTCTACAGTTTATAGAGGGTCAGTGACAGCTGAGCTGGGCGATGGCTGGGACTGGCTCAGGCCTTGACTGCTGCCCTGAGATGACATGGGTTTTGGGGGATTTATGCCAAGGACTGACACATCAGATCTTTGTGTTTGAAGGATTATTCTAGAGCATTCCTTAAGACCTCCCCAAGAAATTACAGTCCTGAGGTGTTCCCACAAAGCACACAGTGAGTGACGTGCTCACAGACATGGACAACGGGTACGATACACTCATTCTCTTTCTCTTTCCTGGGTTGAGTTTTTCATAGGACTCACCATATCTGAGTGGATTCTGCAACTTAAAGATTTGTTCTCTGTCTTCCCTGCACCAGGGTACAAGGGCCCTAAGAGCATTAAGCTGGCCCATTGCTACGGTTTGCATGGGTCTGTCCCCTTTGTAACTCAGATTGAAATATGCTGCCCATTATGAGGTGTTAAAGGCAGGACCAGGTGGGAGCTTCAAGAAGGATTGGGGTCCTGCTTTTGTGAATTAACTAGTCTTGCTACACAGTTAGCGAAAAAGTGGGTTATCCCAAGAGTGTCTGTTCACAAAGCCAGCTTGGTTTCTTGCCTTGCATCACCTTGGGACTCTGCTAGGAAGGCCATCATCAAGGCGGGGGGTGGTGGTGGTGGTGCCCTTTGACCTTGGGCCAGAACTGTGAGAACAAACAAATCAGGTTCTTATAATTTGCCAGTCCTTGATTCTATGTTATTAGCAACAGAATGTGAACTGAATCATCTCGTCTTAGCTCGATGAGCCCTTAGTGCTAGTTAGTTGGTACTTGGTACATTTTTGGGTGACTGAGCCGTTAATGACTCTGAAAAGTCCTGCAGTAAAGGAACTCGGTTATTGTGTGTTGGAAGGAACTATCTACCTCTCCCTAGACTTTGTAAATGTCTCTGTGGTGGTCAGTGGCTGGTGGTGTGTTTCTCTGCTGACTGTGCCTTCTGACTCCAGGGACCACTGGAGGCCATGACCCTCCACAAGGGAGAGGCTGAGGAGGATCCACCGTGACACAATGAAGTCGGCACCGGCAGCTGGAGCTGAGTGCTGAGGCGGAAGCCTTGTTGCTGGAACATCTCAGGGGGATGAGGCCTCTGCCTCCTGCCAGCCTGGCTTTATGCCAGCCACAAGGCCAGCTTTCTACACATGGCAGCCGAGGGTGGCTGCTAAGCTTGGAGGATTAATGCCAGCGTCTTACAAAACCCAGCTCCCATGTCAAATTCTCTTCAGCTGGGCACCAGCCCAGGCAAATGAGGTAATGAAAACCAAGCCTCATTAGGGAATGAAGGCTGCAGGGCCTAGAGAGCAGAGCCCTGACGGGGAGAGGACTGGGGAGACCACAGCTCCTCAGGACCCCGGGCTGCACCTGACTTTCTGTATCCTAGAGCCAGTAGTTGTAGGGCACGAGACAGAAGCCAAGGGGCCTTTGGAACTCAACTATTTATTTAGTTAGTTAGTTAGTTTTTCACTATACATTTTTGTTGTTTAGTTTTGAGGTTGTATTTTTGGAACTCAACTCTTACCATCATTGATACTGTAATCTTTAACTAGGCAGTCACTATGCACCAGGTACTGGCCCACTAGCCACGAGCTCTCAATAGTTCTGTGGGCTGGGATTATTGTTTGTGTCTTCCCAGAAAAAGGGTGATGATTCCCCTGAGATAGTGGGCTGAGTGTGTGTGGTCACACTGAGACAAGAACCCAGCTGATGGGGCTTTTTCTTCTATTGGGAGGGACCCTGAAGCATTAGTCACCTTCAAAGGGGGCTGTGGTAACTCCATATGTCTCAAGGGAAGATCTCGTCAAAGCATCATGAGATCCTCTGTCCATCTATCAGGGTTTTCTTGCCTTCCTCTTCCTAGGAGCAATGTTTGTACAGATAGGAAGCTCTTGTTTTTACAAAGGCTGGCCCAGCTACGGCCCCTGGATTCCCAGCTGAGAGATAAGGTCTGTTATCCAGGCATGGCAGGGAAACAAGGAGAAGCTATGGTTCCTCGTGCCGGATTTGGCATGTTCTGTGGGAGACTCACCGTGGATTATATTCACAACCAGTCAGTAGCTCCACCCACATCCTTCTGCCCTGGTCTTCTTGCTCTGAAGCCCCACTTCCCTGTGGGTTTGTGCTATAACACTGACTTCTGCCCCTGTAGCTGTCCAGTTAGGACATGCTAGTGGTTTATGAGGAAGGCCACCATTTGGGGAATGTGCCTCCTTGTGTTAGGCAAGTGGTTGTTGGTCCAGGTTTTTAACTCACTCGGGTGTAGGGGTAACCAGGCTTCCTGCTCTGGAGATCTGCCAGAGTCCTCCCTCCCACAGCAGTGCTCCGTCTGGGTCAGCCAATCAAGGCCATGATCGTGAGCACAGCACTTTCACAGATGCCTTCTGGGGCCTTAGGCAGAGACAGCTGTTTTTTCAGATTTCCTATTTTCCAAGCGGGGAAACTGAGACTCAGAAGTTTGCTTAAGGTTCTGTTAGGTTCTACGGTGTGACACCAACCTATACTCAAAGCTCACACCCTTCCCTTAGTATGGCCCAAAGTGGATCTGAGCACTGCAAGCCACCCTGTGCCCTACTGGCTATGTTCTGTCCCTGGGAGCCTGTGGAAAACCTTGTGGTAGGGATAGATCAACCTGGGGTTACCAACCCTATTGCTGTCTGCACGGTCCTCAGAGCCCTTCCAATGCAGCCTGCCTCCCATTCATTAGCCTCCTTCCTGCTTCTTCATTCCATTTCACATCTCTTCTGCTAGGCTCCAAGATCACCCTCACCCTTTGACTCCATTCAGAGTCTCTCCCATAGATTTTGCATATGGACTTGCATGCATATAGATGTATATAGCTATAAACCAGAGTGAGTAGGCTTTGTGGGGAAGAAACTCAGAACTGCCTTGTCACCTGTTCTTGGGATCTGATTGTCCTTGCAAAGTTGACATGTTCCAAACAGAACATTCAGGCTTACTGTCTCTTATTCTTCCCATTCTCCACCAAGAATTCAAAAGTATGGGCTGTTCCCGAGTCCTCTGTATTTCTATCCCTGTGCACTGACTAGCTAGTCTTGTTGACTTTTTCTCTGGATCCATCCCAGACCCATCTGCTTCTCTACTTTGCCATGACTTCTCTCCTTTCCCACCAGGCTCTGCAGCTCAACTGTTGACTCTTGTAATTCAGTGTTCACTACACAACCTAAGTGTTTCTTTTAAAAACACATAATTTGCTGGGCAGTGGTGGCGCACACCTTTAATCCCAGCACTCAGGAGGCAGAGGCAGGGGGATTCCTGTGAGTTTGAGGCCAGCCTGGTCTACAAGAGCTAGTTCCAGGACAGGAACCAAAAGCTACAGAGAAACCCTGTCTCGAAAATCAAAAACAACAACAACAACAACAACAAAAACACATAATTTCCTTCATCTCAATTGAATTATTAAATTGAAACTTTTTTTTAGGCAGTCTCGTGTAGCCCAAACTGTCCTTGAACTCTATGTAGTTGAAGATGACTTTGAACTTCGGCCTCCACTTCTGGGTGCTGAGATTACAGTCATAAGCCTCTATGCCTGGTTTATGGGACACTGAGGCTCAAACCCAGGGTATTGTGCATACTCTACCAACTGAGCTATGTCACTAGTTCCAGATTCTTTATCATGACCTACATCTGGCCACTGCTTACCTCTGTGGCCTCTGTTAATCCCACCCTTGTCACTCCAGCTCAAGAACACTAAGACCATTTTCACCATCCTTGGCATGGGTGTCCCTTCTGCTTAGCAACTGGTCCTCGTCACGAAGCTGGCTTTATCCTGGTCTTTAGGCCTCCACTAAATGTCAGCCCCTAAGACAGGCCTTCACCAGCCATGCAGTTTAGAGCAGATATGGAACACTTGCTTCTGTTTTCCTTCTCCACAGAGCACACGCCACTGAGATCCTACAGCCAGGGATGACGCTTTCCCTGTTTGTTTGCTGTCTCCTCTCTCTCGTCTAGTTGTAAGACTCGCGAGGTCGGTGATTGTGTTCATTTTGTTTCCAGCTGTATTTCCAGGACCTGACTGGACATTCTGTAGGTACTCAATAAATATTTATTAAACAAAAATGAATAAATATAGGTTCCTGCCCAATCCAACAGTGTATAATATATTTATAATGTTTAATAATTGATGGTGTTAGTCTCTGTAAGTTTGTGGAGCCTCAGGATGTAGCGGAATGCAGAGTGATGGAAGTGCATCTGCTGCTGGTGTAGCTCTTCAGTACTCTGACCATCTGAGGCATCACAGGCCTTGCTCCCGAGATACAGCAAATTCCAGGAAGAGAGCAGACCTCCCTAGGTTGTACTGACCTCCATAGTTGTTTGGCAGGAGACCGGACAAACGGGTCATCTCCTGAGCTAAGGAAGAAACCTGAGGCTGAGAGGAGGGGACTCGTGTTGTCTCTGGCTGCTTGACTGGCTGTGTGGCTCAGTTCTCATCTACCCTATGGGTGGACTGCCTCCAGGCTCCTTTTACGTTTTCCCGGCATGTGGGAAGGTCGAAGTAAGGTCACCATCTGCCTTCCCACCTCGGCAGTGGCACAAGGACTATGTGTAACTTGTAGCTCTAAAGGGCAGTGTGGCAGAGTGAGGTTAACCAGAGATTAACTGTGCTGTGTATGGCTGTGTGACCTTGGCCTGGGGCTGAAGCTCTCTGGGTCTCCTTTCTTTATCTGTGGAATGCAGAGAATCACAACACATAGACACCCCCAGGAATCCTGAGGGGCTCTAATGAGAAAATGTATGAAAAGCTCTTTGTAGGGGCTGGGAGGATGACTCAGGGGTAAAGTGTTTCCAGCTCAGTCTAAGCATCAGGGTCTGTGTTTGGATCACCAGGACCCATGTAAGAGTCTGTAACCCCATGTTGAGCATGGGAGTAGGGAAGATGGACAAAGGTGACCCCGGGAGTCATTGACCAGCCCAGACAAGTATATGAGCTCTAGATTCAGAGGGGGACCTTATCTCAAACAGTAAGGTGGGAATGGCAGAGGGGAACACCTGACGCTGACCTCTGGCCTCCACGGGCAGCTATACACACGTCTTATAAACACCCCATATGTACACGTACACATCCACACAAACATATACATACATCTCTCTCTCTACCACACACACGTGTGTGTGTATGTGTATGTATATGTATATATAGAGAAAGAGAGAGGGGGAGAAAGAGAAACTTTTTGTGTGGTATAGTATACCTAGTAATTGCTCAATAAATGTTGGTTATTTTTATGATCATTAATAGTTTTGGTCTTGAATTTGGTTCTGGTCACCAGGGTCCTCTGTCTAGGATTTTTTTTTCTCCCTCTCTCCTTTGTTGCCACAAGTCACCTGGAGCCTTCCCCTTCCTCGCGTTTCTGCAGCCAGGATAATGATAGCTCCCCTTCCTTCTAGCACCGCTGTGTGGATTAATTAGTGTTAATTAATGGGCTTTGAAAATGAAAAGCACCTAGGTAAGTGCTGATCATGATTATTAATGGGAACCATAAGCACAGAGAAGATGCTGAACAGGGTCCTAAAATTATCCAGATTGGAGAACAATGCATGAAGTGAGAACATGGCTATTACACTCCGAGGCTGGGGCCCGAGGCTGCCAGGCTGCCAAGGTGCTCGAACCAGAATTAAACCCTCACAGCCATTCTCATGCAAAAGCAACCTGGTATGCCAAGGAGGTGGAAAAGCCTGCTCTGAGTGTCACCGACTGGAAGAAAGCGGTACAGGTCACCGAGCCCTAAACCTGCTCCTTTGAGGAGGACCTTAGCCGAAGGTGTCCTTTCCCTCTAAAAAAAAAAGTCCTATATCATACAGAATCTTCTCCACAAATTATTATTTCTGAAATTCATTAACCCTCATTCCAAAAAAAAAAAAAAAAAGAAAAGAAAGAAAGAAGCCTGCTGCTGGGTCTCTGCACTTTGAGACCGAAAGGGGTCCCCACAACAGTGACAGGTGTATTAACTGCCGGATATCACCTGCTCGCTAAGAAAGCGCTTGTAAGGTAAACACCGTGCTCGGCAGATCTTATATAGATATGTTGCCTCTTTACTTAGAGAGAGTCAGATTTGTTGAAGTATAATTTGCCCATTTCAGTGAACAATTCTGAAAGTTCCGGAATATACATACAGCTGGGTAGCTGCCACCACAGTCAAAGGACAGAACAATGCTATCACCTGCCAGATCCCTTCACATCCCTTTGTTAGTCCTTCTCTGCAACCCCAGCTTCCGGCAACAACCCATCTATTTTCTGTCTGTACAATTTTGCCTTTTCTAGAAAATCATATAAATGCAATTATACAGCAGGTAGCCTTTTGAGACCGGCTTCTTTCACTCAGTCTAATGCGTTTAAGAGGAATGCATCGAGACGAATGCAGGTCAGATCTACGCAGTAAAAAACGTGCGTGCATATATTATTTCCCCATTCCCGAGACTATTGTGAAAGAGCTACTGCTATTCTTCCCATTTTACAAATGAAGCGAGTGAGGCCGAGAGGGTTCGGGGACCGCCACAAAGCCGTTCAGCTAATGAAGCTTGATACCAGGATTTAAAACGACCCCAAAGCTCACAGGTTTGCTCTGACTAAGTGGGGGTCAGGATTGGCACGCCAGCTCATTATCTATGTTGATTCTTCTGGAAATGCCTTTGTTTTTAGAGCTCATTCTAACTTTACAGGATTCGCTTTTTATATTTGACTTAGAAACCCATGCCTGGTTGCCAGCTTGTGGCTTCCCTTAAGGAGTACACAGCATGCTCACAGAAACTGCCCCTTGCACAGGACTCCGGTCTAGAACCAAGTCTGAGGCAATGAGAGAGTCGGATGCCTTTCTGGGAAGGAGGTGCAGAGAGACACTGTGTTCCTTTTTTTGGTGAGAATCACAGCCCGTTTTCTCTTAAATTCAGTGTCTAATTTGATTTCTGCTGCTGCTTTGTTGACTTGGGGCTCTAAATCCATTTCCAAGTCCAATGGGAGCGGGGAGTGCAGTGTGGTTTGAAACCACAAAACCACACTGGCTTTCTTGGGAGAAGTGCTGAGTTGGAGCTATAGAAGGCAGCCTTGGCTACAGACTCAGCAATTAACACACCGAGAAAAGCACTGGCCGTCCCTGATGACTTTAGCTGGTGGGGAGAGGGAGGAGCCAGCTCCTCCAGCCCACGTGACCATCTTCCCCCACTATTCCCCTACTATCATATCAATAATTATTAAGATGTGCATGCAAGTGCATTGACCTACTTGGAGGTTTCATAAATGTAAATAAATTAAGTAGTCCCACTTGAAGACGCTGGGCAAATAGATGGGAAGGAAGAGGGAGATACTCATGCTTGGATGGACAGTGAAGGGGACCCTCGGGCCGGCAAGTCACAACAGAGAGTACATGACTCTAAGGGAGAAGAGAAGTCCCCAGGTCCTTGTCCCAAGGCAGGACCCTCCGTCCTGGGGCTGACTGAACCTGAGCCTACCATGACATCCTGGTCCTTGAGTTGTGTCTGAGGCTAGAAGGTGTTCTTTGACCCTCCCGGTGTCTTCACAGGGCCTGGTGGGTGTTTGTCTAGAGAACTAGAGCAGGTGAACTCTAGGTGCCAGATGCCTGGTCCTGTCCTAGGATGCTGTACAGTATTTTCTTGATACTTTGAAATGATTAAGGCTGAAAGTAAAGGAACATAGATGGTGGAACTACGGAACTTTCTTCTACTGATGACCAAGAATGGAGAGAAGGATGCACACTGCTCTTAGGGAGGGTTTTCAGAGTGCTCCCAAACCAGAATCTCATTTTGCATTCTCCACAATTTGGACAGGAGGCAATGCAAGAAGCACATTTTCTTCCTATCACAGGTGGCAAGCATGCCAAC
This sequence comes from Microtus oregoni, assembly GCF_018167655.1. Classification (NCBI taxonomy): domain Eukaryota; kingdom Metazoa; phylum Chordata; class Mammalia; order Rodentia; family Cricetidae; genus Microtus; species Microtus oregoni. The sequence continues at coordinate 2,424,801 of NW_024543831.1, read as the reverse complement.
AGCCAAAATTCTGTAAGCCTTCCCCTCCTGTGAAACTGCCTGACTGCGCAACCCCCGGACATTTCTGACAAAACTGACTTTCTGTCACATGCTTCCCTCTGTGCTGATTATGAGCTAGCCAATCCTGTCAGGTGGTGAGAGCACCTACCAATGGGGTGAGACACACTTACCACCTATGTTAGAATCTAAGAGAACTTCTTGCCCTAGTGTCAGTTCCATGAATTATGACACCCACTTTGTACAAAAAGAATTTGTTGTTCTGAGTTACTTTTGCTTCGTGTATTTCTTTGTGCTACACTGGGGATATTCTATTGCAACAGCAAGGACATTGCTGTTAACATTAATATACCCATTCTTGTGAGACGAGGACACCGAGGAAGAGAGATGAATGATCTAATCTAGGTCATTCAGGGGCCGACTGGTTTCAGCTCAATAAGCCATGACCCATCATTACAGCTTTGTAGGGACTAGCTGGCCTGGGACCCTTATTGTTACCTCTTTCTCCCTCCTACCCAAGTGCATATTTCTTCATGTTTTTGTCACAGCGCCGCCTTGCCTCCTGCCTTTCCCCTTTCCCTCCAGCATGCCCCTCTGCCAGGCATGTTTTTAGACATTGTGTGGACATTACTTAAGATCCTAGCTGGCTGCATTTTTTGCTAAGGCTATTAAGTCAGCTACCTCCCTCAAACCTCATCTTGGCAGATGAGAATCCCCTGTCAATCACATCGGAAGGTTCAGTGGAGGCACTGCCTGCTTGGGGGTGACTGCTCTGACCATCCTGGTTCATACTGCTCTTTTTTTTTCTAACCAGGCACCATGATGCTCATTTGTTCCATAGCATGCACACATCTTTCCTCCAGCCAATAGCCCAAGAGTCTTCTGGGTGTACATGACACACACACTGGATAGCAGAGAACAACTTCTGACCCCAGCCTACCAAGTAACCTGACCATTGTCCTGCCTTCTCTTCATTTTTGTGTATAAAATGGGCAGTGATGTGGCATGGTGTGGTGTGGTATGGTGTGGTGTGGTATGGTGTGGTGTGTGGTGTGTGTGTGTGTGTGTGTGTGTGTCTTCTAGAGATCTGGGAAGTCCTTTCCCATATCCACCTTCCCTGTCATTAACCCCACTTAGCAGTGGTGAAAAGGCAGAAGGTAGGGTGTGGTTTGACATTGGCCTTCTCCAGGGACCTGCATTTTAATAAGTATAAAGCTTCTAGCTAAAGGATAGGAAGTCTGACATTTTGGGGGTTTGGGAGGCTTCCCCCAAGTCCCTGAGCATCCATACAGTGTGCGACTCCAAGAGAGATTTATGGTGCTTTTCTTACCCCCACCCTTTCCACCTCCACCTCCCCAAGCCACATTAAGGGATCCTCGGGGAGCTAAGAAAATAGAAACACATTTGGATTCTTCTCCACTTCTGTCTTCTTGCATTCAGATGACTGACTCAAGCTTGCCTCATCTCCCTTCTTTGACTTGGGGCTCCATCCCCAGGGAAGGGGGCAGGCATATCTGTAGTATGCTCTGGGGTTCTTGGTTGGGATCACTTCCTGCCTCTTCCCAGAACCACTCCTGAGTCAGAGGCCTCCATCTTCTCAGTTGGATTCTACCGAAGCCCAGGATGGTTAGGAGGAGCGGCCCAAAGCAAGCCAGCTTGGAAGGAAGGCTATTTATGTTCCTTCCAGATTGCGTGGGAGCAGCTTTGAGGACTCAATGGGCTATGCTCAGGGCAGAACTAGACCTCTGTCATGCCAACCTTGGGGAGTCATGACAGTGGAGTGCTCAGGGCTTCTTCGAGCAGTTCTGCTGCCCTATGTTCTGAGTCAGAGCAGGAGAGGAACGTGTATCACAACAAGTGCGCAGCCATTCCGAGTGTTACCTGTTAAACTTAAACAGCAATGAAGCAGCATATGCCTGGAGTGTCCACAGCACAGAGACAGGCCAAGAACTCAACCTCTTTGTCCCTTAAAGGGCCTAATAGAAGAGCCCACCTCCTAGGGCTGTTGAGAAGATTAGTAACATAAATGAAGCACTCAGCATGCTGTCAAACAGGGCTGGATAAATCCTAGTTGTTATGGGGTTAGGGATGTGGCTCACGTGGCTAGATTGCTTGACTAATATGCACAACGTCCTGGGTTCATTTCCCAGTGCTGCATAAGCTGGCATGGTTGCACGTGCCTGTAATCTCATCTCTAAGGAGATGCAGGCAGGAAGATGAGAAATGCAGGGTTATCTTTGGCTACATAACGAGTTCAAGGTCAACCTGCGCTATATGAGATCTTGTCTTGAAAAAATGAAATCAACAACAAAGCCAGGAAAAACCTACTACTACTACTACTACTACTACTACTACTACTACTACTACTACACACACACACACACACACACACACACACACACACACCTAACAGGACACGGAGCCATGCAGCTCCCAACTGCTGCAGTCTAATTTTGATCTTGGTTCAGAGTATTCTTGCAAATATTCCACTTTGGGATTACTTGAGGCATCTTCTCTTTGATCGTTCAGCCCTTCCAGAGGACTTTTCTGCCCCTCCAAGTGCATTTCAAGTCCCGTGGAAAGGAGCTGGGAGCTGTCTGCATGGCTGATGAGCAGTTTCAGCCTTGACAAAGATGCACTAGGTGTGCTACCCGAGAAAGCACTGGTGACCAGGAGGGCCATCAACATGACAGCTAACTCCCAGGAATTCCCTTTGTGTCTGTCCTCAGTCAGTGGTCCCAGGGGGAGGTGACAGCAGATGAGAATGATGGGACAACTGTCAGGAGCTCAGAGAGCCTGAGTTGTCTAAGCAGTGAGCTCATGTTTTGGGGGAGACTCCATTGAAATGCCACTTACTCTGTGTGCCTTTCTTAGTCAAACTACCCTTAGAATGAATGAATCACACCTTTTTGTGTCTCAGGGTTTTCATGGACACCACAAGCCTTGCAGTGGCTTTCCCCCCAGGCTCTAACACTAAGCCTGACAGAGCAAAGTCCTCAGGATTGGTGCAGGAAGGATGCCCTGGAGGCTGACCACTTCCAGAATCCAGGACCACCTGGACAAGCACGTCCTTATAAAGATCCATTGAACATGGGACATGGAAATGATGTCCCAAGGTCACATGGACAGCTGATGACAGAGCTGAGACTAGAACGCTGGGCTCTGCTCTCAACACCGCTCACTTACCGTTGTAACCTGCTCAGCACTAGCTAAGGCTTGCAGGCTCTTCTATGGGAGGGTAGACAGGGCTGGAGTATCATTTCTGAGGTACAGAAATCGCTGATCCAATAGAGCCTTCTAGTGAGACCCCTGCCCCCAGGAGGCCCTTGTGATTAAGGAGAGTGTAGCATCCTAGTGGAGAGAACAACCCTGCCTATGGCCTTCCTCAGGTTTAGGGCAACTTGACCTTTGGGTAGTACTTCTAGCAAATAGAGTTCCCTTCCCAGCTCCTGTATTATCCATGCTCCAAGCAAACACTGTGCTGATCTTGGCACAGCTTACCACAAGATGAGAAAGTGTGAACCTGGTCCCCAGGAGGCGTTAAGGGCGTCAGCACTAGTGTGTGGCTGTGTTTTTATTTCTTTGACTACCCAAGAGCAGGGAGGTGTTTGAATGAAGCTGGGTAGGGGTCTCTCCTAAAGCTTCTCCCCAAGGCTACTTCCCAGTGTTTCCCTTCACTTTGGGGGTGTGCGGCAGTGCCCGTGTGACCTACAGGGACACTCAAACAGTCTAGTTCCCCATTCTGTTTCTCACACTTCGCCTGAAGAGTTAGTTATGCTAGAGGGGAGGGGCCTCAATGTGTTCAATTGAGAGTCAAGGTCTCTTAGGGTGGTTTTTGAGTCTAGAGTGCCAGAGAGAATTTTCTAGAGAGCCTCTCAAGCCCCAGACTTCTTGTCTCTCTCTGTCTTGTCCAACACCTTTGTCTCTGATATCATCTCTCTTTCCCACATGTATGTTTAGTTATGCCACTTAAAAAGTGATGCACTGTCAAGCGAGGTGACCCCCCCTAATTTACAGGTGGCATCAGTGAGCCTGGAGGTAATTGTGAGGAATGCATGGGCAAAACTGGGCTTGAATCCTGCTCTATTCTTTCTCACCTGTAACCCCAATCAAGCTCAGAGCCCTCTTCTGAGATTTAGACCCAGTCTCTGTAGGCAGGAGGAGCCCCGCCCTCCCTGATCTGGGCTACATATGTCATCATCATCCTGTATGCTCTGCAGACATGGCCTCGGGATGATTGCTGGAAGAGGAACTGTTTTCCCATCCCAGGCTGCCATCTCCAAGTTCAAACTCCTTTTCATAGAATTGTATGGATATTTGTTGTATTTAACACCTTAGCTCTGGGGGACAAAGGTGGGATCTGGCTTGCATGGGACTAAGGCCAAGCTGACCTTTTTATTTTTATTTTATGACATATTGTCAACAGGTGAGATGCCCTAGGACATTCCCTAGTGCCCCTTGTAGCCCCACTGGGCCTTGCTGTCTAGGATAGACACACAGCCAAGCCAGCTCTTTTCTGGCAAGTACTCTGAGTGGGGCACTTGGCTGGTACATGGAGAAGGCTTCTGCCAGGGCTCATTCTTACTGCTGCCGCCTCTGGGATGTCTTCTCTGATCAGGACTTGTCCCTGCTGCCTTCCTACTGAAACAGTCCGTGTGAGGGCTGTGAACAGCTGCTGTGAACATAAGCTCATTGGATCCTTTCCCAAGCCCTACACCACAATGATGCCCATATTGTAGTTGATGAAGACACCAAGACCAAGACAAGTCTAGTAATGTGACCAAGGGAAACCAGCTAGAGGATGGCAAGGCCATGGCTCCCTATTCTGCATCTTTGTCTCTCACATAAAGCTAAGTATGGTAGTCCACCCTCTACAATCCCAGTGATGCTACAAGAAGATGAGTGGAGGAGATGGAAGAATCCTTGGAAGTGTGAGGCTGAGCTTGCGTATTCAGTGAACCTGCCTTAAGCAAAATGGAACCCTGCCTTAAGCAAAATGGAAGGCAAGAGCAGACACACGAGAGTGTCTTCTGACCTCTATAAGTGCTCTGTGGCACATGAGCCCGCACACACACACACATTCGTACACACACACACATGCACACACACACACACACGCACACACACGCACATGCACACATGCGCGCTCGCACACGCGCACGCGCACACACACACACCATAATGTACAATATGGCATCCCTCTTAGTGTACAGAATTAGAGTTTTCTCCTCCCCTCTTCCATGTCTCTGCTTGTCCTTCATCCTTGCCCTGATGTAGAGTGAGCCAAGAACCCCATGCTGACATGGTCCTGGAGGAGAGAGGGGACAGTTGTCTGCCTAGTTCTTCTCAGCCCATTTCCACTTCCATCTTGGAGAGGACCAGCTTTTAACACCCCAGAAGCAGGTGATATCACTCCTCTAAGTCTCAGAGCAGCCCTCCGCCCAGGCAATTCTTAAAGCAAAGACCGACAAAGCATTCCAGCAAGGCTGGCACCATTTCAAGTATAATAGTGACGTTGGTTCCTTTCCTTCTCCAAACCCCACAGGGGAGGGTTCTACATCCTCAATGTAGGCTGAGGAAACTGAGGCACTGAGTTCACACAGATAGTGGGGTGGGGGTAGAGCTGAGACAAACCCAGATCATCTAAAAGCTTGGCCCACGATCTCAACCATACTTTTCTGACCCCTCCTTAGGTACTGTGGGAGGCAACATCAGTGTGTCACAGCCTCTTCCCTCTCTGGGAGAGAGTAGATTGCTGTTCCTTGAAAACCCATGTCCATTCTGGCCACTTTGGATTTCCCACCTGGCCTTCTGTAGCATGTCTAACCAGGGATGAATGGATCCCAGCTTACACAGCTGCAGCATCCAAATAAAGCCTTCCCGACAAACCTGCCCTCCCCACAGGCCCTGGTGGTAAGGGACACGGGGTAGTTGTTAGCTTATCACATGCACTCACAGGGTGCTCGTTCACATAGGCCAAGTATGAGCCTTCACAGTTCACAGCCTCTAGGCTGCCTCTGCTGCTGGGAATAGTTCTCAGAACATTGCTGTCTGTCAAGCAAGCACCAAACAACGAGATGCTTGGATCCAGTCATGCAAAAAGGAGTCCATGGGGCAGTGAGGCAGACTGAGTACCAAACATTGTCTGGAACCATGGCCAGGGTGAGCCAGGGAGAGCCAGAGCAGCATGGGGTTCCTTTCCAGTCTGTGCACTCTCCCGACCCATCTCTCCTCCTCTGTCCTTTTTCTCTCCCTTCTCCTCCTTCTCCTTCTCCTCCCCACACCCCCACCTCCCTCCTTCCTCCGAGGAGCAGTAACATCAGCGTGATGTGTTCAGCGCCTGAGATCAGAGGACCCTGCCGCCGTCTGTAGAGAAGAAAATGAGCCTCATCGACCCAAATAAATAAAACAAGCACACACAGGAGGAAGGCACTGCTACAGAGGAAAGCAAGGTCCGACGTGGGGCTGGGAGATGGTCCAGGTGGGATCAAGAGGCACAGGGGCCCCACCTTGGCTTATCTCAAGCCTTGGATGGGACTAAAGAAGAGGCTGGTGGCCTCAACCTCCATTGTGATCAAATGGAAGCCTAGGTGGGGACTCATGAATCGGCAGATGACAGACATCACTGGGTATTAAAATGTGAACTGAAGGGCCCCTGAGCAAGTGCCTGCTAGCTCACTTCCCAACTTGGTGGTGACTGCTAGACCAAGCTGGATTAGATGCACAGGGCAGCCATCCTCCTGTCACCCAGCTATTTATTTATGCAAAACAAACATGCTCAAAGTCTTTTTATTCTAGGTGAACAAAGCAAACATACTCCGCAGGCAGCACACCCCCTCCCGCCTCCCCCAACTCAATGTGTTTTCATTAATATAAATTGTTTGCAGTAGGCAAATTAATTCCAGAAATGGTTCTTAGACACGGCAAATCGTTCTTGTAAAGCAAGGGATGCATGAGAGCCTTCTGCATTTTCCTGATGCACAAGGGCTTGGGTAAATACACTAATGTCGATCATGATAATCGATGCTTATTACAATGACCAAGTTTAACGACCTGCAGCATGGAGAGGGGACCCGAGCTTTCCAGGCTGTGGATTACAAACGCCCTGGCAATTGGAACATGATGTGAAATACATGAAGCTTTCGGATGGGAGTATTCTTCGTGGACCTTGAAACTTGCCTCTCTACGGGGCTTTCCAGTCTTGCCCCTTTGAGCTTGACCTCAATGAAGCATGTCCTGGGGAACAGGCATAGACCCATGGCACAGAGGGGATGTGAGTTCCCCGCCCTAACCAGAGGTTAAGTGAATAGATCAGGTTACCCAGCTGATAGTGAACAAAGCTTGAACTCACATTTGAATTTCCTAGCTCTGGTTTTCTGAAGCAGGATAGCTTTATTCATTGCGAAGCAGTAGTGCAGGTTGTAGAGGGATTGATTCACTATCAGCCCGACAGCGGGCCCACATACGTGAGAGTCCTCCAGAGTCAGGGCCCCTAACGCTTCCTGGGGATGCTTGCCTTCTCTGAGCATGATCTAAACTTATTTAATATTTTTCTCAAAATTGACTTTGGGCTGGGGAGATAGCTCAGTTGGTAAAGTGCCTGTCACATAGGCATGAGGACCTGAATCAATTCCCAGTACCTATGTAAAAGCCTGGCTTGGTGGTATGGATTTGTCGTCTCAGAATCTGGAGACAGACAGATCTGTGAAGGCTCACTGACTGGCCAGCCTAGTCTAATCAGTGATCCCCAGGTCCCGGTGAGATAGCCTGCCCAAAAGAAAACAAAACAAACTGGATGGCTCCTGAGGAACTGACACCCAAGGTTGACCTCTGGCCTTTGTACGTGTGCATGTGTGCATGCATGCAAACACACACACACTTTAAATTTAAAAATATTTTGTTTGGCCCCATCGCAGCAATAACACTTGTGAAATGAAGAGGTTGATATGCTTTTTAAATAAAACATAAAGATTAGAATACAAACGTGCATGTGTATTTAGTGCTTGTCTACACAGCATCCAGAGTGCCCAATAATTTCGCCAGACTTGTTGTTCTTCCTACACTGGCCCTCTGGGTTCCTTTCGGGACACGCCTCTTCAAAGGCGTGTCCCTGGTGAGGAGAAGAAGAGGGGCCCAGGCTAGAGTATGTCTTGAGTTCTTGTTGGGACCTGACCATGGCCATTTAAGGACTGGTGTTTGGGTTCTGCTGGGACCATAAAGTGGGCGGTTCCCGGATCATTGTTAGGAGGGATTGTGAGCCACAAAGACCCCCAAGTTCAGGCTGAGTGCTGCTGAGAAGGGTGTGTTGTTAATTTCTTAGGTGGTGGTGAGAGTTACGTATCTGCGAGGGAGAGTAGATGTATTGCTGACTCATACCGAGTCATGCAGCTGTGAAACCATTAGAGGCCTGGGATCCACCCCAGCCTCAGGGCTAAGGATGTGGCTCAGAAGAAGAGCACTTGCCTAACAGGTGGATTTTTTTCTCCAGCACTGCAAAAAACAAACCCAAACACTGTGACCTGAAGTAGGGGAGAGACGAAGTAAGCTCGGTAGCTCTTGAATCTGGGTGATGGCATGACGGGTGTGTGAGATGAGGCTGGGTATTCAATTAAAGACGCGCGAGCTTCTTTGTTATTATTTCAAAGGGTGAAACAAATGCCTTTAGTCCACTGAACGTCAGAGACAGTGAATTAAGACGTGTTAGGGGGTAGCAAGGTGTGTGTGGTGACGTGGAGTCTCTGCAGGTGGGTGGAACTGGCTCCAGCGCCTCCAGGACTCAGAAGATACCCGGATTCCCCCAAATTCACCACTGCTGCTTAGCTTGGTCAGGTTCTCCCTCAGCGTCAGCATCCAGACCTGAGCACCTGCCTCTGTAATGAGGAGTGATGTATAATTGATGAAAGCACGATGTGATACAGTCACAGGAACCTTGTCTGCTAGGAGACATCTGTTCGGCACACAGAATCCACTCAGCTACTGTCACAACGCATTTACTGTATTGTATCAAAGCCGCAGGAACGTGCGCACACCACACGAGCTGCGATCTGTAATATCCGATGTCTTGGGATGTGGTGAGGTGGGATCTGGAGCCTCTGCCTTAGAAATTTATGCGTCCGGGCAACTCTCTCTGTACCACCCTTCCTCTGCCTGCATTCCTTCAGAGGCCTCTTCATAAATTATCCTTACACTTGGACGGGATTTTAACAGACTTGGGTATTAGCTCTGGTGTCCTTTTTCCAGATACTCCTGTCACGGGGGCTCAGGAGCACCACGCAATGCATTCTGGAAACAGGGAGAGAGATCTAGAAGGAGGCTATGTTCTTTCCTTCCCAAGACTATTCACCTCTGGGTAAATTCAAGATCCTCACTGGGGTCCGCTCCACACTGAAGGCTCTGGTCAGATAGGGCAGACTCTAGAGCCTTTGTGCTTGGTGAAGGGTTTCCTTCAGGTACTAGATGGGGAGGGGTGGGAACTGGGAAAGGAGGGCATCTTGAAGAAACTAGTGGCAAAGGACACAGCTGAGAGTCAGCAATAGCACTGATCTGAGTCGTTCCCACGAAAGCGGAAACAAGTGGTCAGGTGGTGGGTCCTGGCGCATTAGGACTCCAGCACAGGGGACTTGGGGACCCCAGGGACCTCATAGGTTAAGTCCTCCACACCTCGAGATCCTGTCTGTGTCACCTCCTGCCTCTCCGCTAAGTCCTGGCTGTCCCTCTCCTCTCTAACACGGAGTGCCTCCCTAGAGAAACTGTTCTGAAATATGGAGTGGCCACAGTGCAGCCCAGCATGGTTACGAAGGACTCTGTTAGCTAAGTGTACAGCTTCTCGCTGGGGAAGTCAGAACAGGCTTCTGAATGGTCAACGTCACTGTATCAAGTTCATGGCTAGGTAGCATCTGGTGTGTGCTGGGCAACGTGCTAAGAGCTTCACACATACTTGCAAAGGTCTGCAATTGACCCTCTCAGATGGAAGAAACTGGGTACACAAGGTTTCTATGCCTCAAGTTCATACAGGTAGTCTGTGGCAAAGACAGAATTTGCACCAAGCAACGTGGCTCCAAGCCTGTGTTTCTAACTGTTATGCTCAGTAGGCTCACCTTTGGCGTCGGGCAGCTCGGAGTTGAGCTTGGACAGCTTGGAGTTGAGCTCACATTGTTACTATGTATAAGTCATTTTCTCCAGGATCAGTATTCTCCAGTGAAGGGGGCTGGTAAGACTCACTCAGAGGACTGTGGGGGGGGGGTCAAGTGAAACAAGGCACATTGAACCCTGGCATAGGCACTGATTAGGCATTTAAAAGAGGGTACCCTTGGCTCTGACAACCAAGCAGAGCACTGCTAAGAGACTTGGCTTCCCCATCCACGGGGTCTTCTTGCCTACACAGAGGGGTGCTGGTGGTGAGCAAGGGCAGCCTAGCTCAGGGGAAGGGCAACATGCTGTCCTGCAGCTGCAGCTGGTTTCTCTGCTCTTCCACCCTGTTCCAGCCTCTTGCACATCCTCGCTGAGAAACAGCTTCCGGAAAGCAGCTACAGCGTTGCCTCGGCCATGTTTCAGCAGGGGCTATGGGCCTGGGCCCCCAGGGGCACTTTACAACTGTCAGGAGGTGTCCTAGAATCTGATATTTCAAATGGGAGAGGGAAAGCTGTTCCCCTGCTGCCAGGGAAGAGAAGCTGACCCTGCCTTGCTGCCACCCAGAGCTGGTTCCAGGCTTCTTACAGATGCTGCTCTCAGAACCAGGCTGCCCTTCAGCTTCATTCCTTAGGAAGGACTCTGGCTCAAGTGGGGCTTGGGTGGGACCCCCTAGTTCTGCCCATCTCAGGGATGGAGGTTCCTGTTTTCCACTGCATTCAGCCTACACTGGTGTAAGTATTTGCGAGAGGCTTTTTATTTTTTGCTTTGAGACAAGGTCTCATGGAGCCAAGGCTGGCCTTCAACACAATGTATGGTCAAGGATCAACTTGAACTTCCAGTCCTCCTGTCTCCACTCCCTGAGAGCTGGGATTATAGGTGTGTACCTCTATGCCTGGTTTATGACGGGCTGTGGATTAAACCCAGGGCTTCAGGCATGATAGGCAATGGCTTTACCGGTTAAACTACAGTCCCTTAATGGCCTTTATAAAAGGGGTCCAGATCTCACTTCGTCTTTTTGCCTGGTTACCTAGAGACACACAATACCATCCTTTTCCAGTCTTGCCAAAGGACAGAAAGTGGGGCAAAAAACATTCATGAAAGCCCTCAAGGAGCTCAGAGCCAGGGCCACAGATCCGGGGGCCCTGTCTGTGGCGTTGTCTCAGAGTGTGGCCTTGTGTCATCTCCAGCTATTTCTTAATGTGGGGTCACATGGCTCTACGGGGGCTGGCCTTGCTTTTGAGGGATCTATCTAGGCTAAGAAGGACATGAAGCATACATAGTGTTTAGGCCTCAGTCGTCTATGACAACTGAAGGTACTTTCTCATCCCCACACCCGCAAAGGGGAAACCCAAGAGGAACAGTCCTGATGCCCTGGACTCCGCAATGCAAACACCAACAGGAGTCTCCTGCTGTGAGAGTCTAGAACCAGCATGTGTTCTTTCTGGGTTCTAGCATCTAAATGTTTAGAAGTGGGTGGCTAGCCCTCCCCCTCTCTCTAATCCCAGCTCCTCTGTCTTTTCTCCCCAGCTGGACTCCCTGATAGTCCTCTCTGCGACACTTACTATTCCTGCCTCCCAGCTCAAGAGGGAGGCCAGGAAGAGGTGAGGGGCAGGCCTCTTTCCCTGGGTACAGCTTTTAGTATTCAGCTCTCCCATCATCCTCTCCCCCGTGACAGCTTCTGTAGTGGGATTTTAGTTTCTCATTGCTGCCTTTGCCTTGATGGGACCCTTCCACAGTTCACACTTGCCGCTCTCTCTGGCTCATCTGGTTCTTCTTTTCTGTGGTGGGTTTTCTCCTTCTTGATGCAATGGTTCTCTCCCTCTCTCCACACGAACACACACACACACACACACACACACACACACACACATCCTTTGATATATCTCCTCAAGACGTTTCTTTGAGGAGATGTGGGTGAGGGGAAGCCGTGGGGCACTTTAATGAGGAAGGCTTTCCTCTTGTGAAGTGGGGTGTGTGGGTAGGGGTGGGAACTCATTAGAATAGGGACAGAGGATGTCAGGGGAGTCAGTGCCTCCAGAGGGCTTTTTTAAAAACCTCCCCCTTTTTCTGATTAAAATATAATACATATTCATTGTGAGAATGTGGGACATTTAGAAAAGCAGAAACAAGAAAATAAAATAAATAATATTTTAGTGCATTTGATAAATTTCCTTCCAGGGTCTTTTTTTGGAGGGGTGGGGAGGCGTGGAGATCAGGCATCGTGTACAGGATTACATGCTTTTCCATGTTATATAGCAACAATAGTTTGAATTTTGCATCATAAAGTCATAATCTAAACAGTCTTAGGGACCGCATAATTTTTCTTGTGACCGTGGACTTCACAAGTGACGGGGTTCTGAAGGTCAGAGGGCTGGCCCTGGAATAGCTCCACCAGTTTCCCTGGAACCAAGGGTGAGTCCTCTCCCTGGTGGTGTTTGTTACCTTGCTTTGCAGCTGGGAGGAGCAGCTTCATGGGCCCTCACCCCCCAGCTCCTTCCAGGTGTGCACAGCTGCAAGCAGACTTTTCGCTGGTAACAAAAGCAGTACTTTTAGGATCCTATTCCTTTATGGCCAATATAAGAACAATTTCCCTCAAGATGACCCTTCCCACAGTGGAGGGGCAAAAGGAAACAGGCTGCCCTAAATCCTGTCCAAGGCTTAAAAAACATGTGGGTAGAAGTGAACAGGAAACAAAATGCAAAGTCTTCAGCTCCAAGACTGAATCGTATGGGAGCAGGGAATATATTAATAAATTCATTTTTGCTCTGTATTGTCCATGATAAATGACCACACTCAGCATCAATAACAGCAAACATCCCCAGGAAAGTGGTTCACACACAAGCCCATCGCTCCTGCCTGAAAGGAGTGGGTTGAATTCAATTTCAGATCTGAAGGCAAATTTCACAGCCCTAAACAAAATTATCTCAGAGAGGCACTCGCAAGCACACATGGAAGAGAAGTGAGAACATCGTGCCCGAAGTGAGGGGATGTGTCCCTAGAGTTACGGGGGGCCAGGTTGTGAAGGATTGCTTCTCTTGAGTATAGGTCTTTTGAAACTACAAGGCCCTTCTTGTAACAGGGTTGCTACCAGGAAATACAACCTCCCCACCGGTCCGAACATGTTACTGTTTAAAAAAAAAAATCCCAGCACCACAGGCATCATGGTGCATGCTTTTAATGCTGGCACTTGGGAGGCAGAAGTAGGCAGATCTCTGCGAGTTTAAGGCCAGTTTTGCCTTCATAGTGAATTCCAGGGCACTCAGGAGCTGCATAGTGAGACTCTGAATAAAAAAATAATAATTCCAGCAGGACATATCAAAGGGATTGGGAATTCTCTACTGAGTTGTGGAGAAGAGAGCGCTACAAAGCCCACTTCTCATGGCTGCCATGTGTCTCTTTGGTTGAGTGATATGGCTCACTAATCAGTGTGTCCTCCAGCTGTCACCCGCAGAACCTGTACACCATGCTGATAAGAGGCAGTAGCATCATACACTCTAGAAAAGTGATAATAAGGCAAGCAAGTGAAACACAGGGACACAGGGAGGAAGAAAGTAAGGGAAAGGGGGTAACATGTATTTTACTTCAGGTATTCTTCTTCAAGAGCTTTCTCTTAAAAAATTAATGTGTGTGTGTGTGTGTGTGTGTGTGTGTGTGTGTGTGTGAGTACCTTCCGCTGCATGTAAAGATCAGAGGACAAATTCAGGGAGTTGTTTCTCTCCTCCCACCATCTTCTGGGGATTGAACTCAAGTCATCTGGTTTAGTGACAAGCTTCTTTAACCAATGAGCCATCTCACCAGCCCCAACCTTGTGATTTGAAACAAGGTATCATATTGGGCCCTATAACTCACCAGTTAGATGAAACCAGCTGGCCAGAAAACTCTGCATTCCTGGAGCAAGAATTACAAAAACATGTCGCCGACCATGTTTACCTTTTCATGAGTTCCTGGTTCAAACACAGGTCCCCAAGCTTAAATAGCAAGAAATTTATCAACTGAGCCACCTCCCCAGTCCTCTTCATCATTCTGAACACAGAGTTAAACCTGGACACCAAGAATGTTACTATAAAACATTCATGGCGGGGAAGAGGGGCTCAGCAGCTAACTTGGGGGATCAACTGATTTGGCATTTATAAGGTTTCCATGTTCATGAATTTGTCCGTGCTGTGGGGTTTCTTTTCCCTTGGCAGAGAGCAGTTCCTGTGATGAGCAGTCACATAAAGGCCCGTATAAATTTTTATTATGATTGGACGGCGCTGCAGCTGGAGCAGCACTGTTCTGCATGGAGGTTTTCAGACATATTATAATTACATTCTGTAGGTTTGCAAATAATGACATAACCCAGTCACCTTACTGTGGGTATGATTTATTACAAATAACAAAATGTTATTATATGGAAATTAGTTTCCACACAACAGCGGCTAGAGGGTTGCTCTCCAGAGTGGCTTTAATCACTGGGATGGGAACCTGGGCCATTTCAGGACCTGGGACAGTGCCAGGCTGGCCTTAGTCACCATACTTGCTGGAAAGACCTCTACAAAAAGCGAAGTGGAGAAAAGTGAGCAGGGGCAGAGCCATTAGCACTCAAGACGCTCAGAGTTCAAGGCTGAAGGTGCTCTTCATCCTGGAGGAGGAGACACCATGGCTTACTTCTGCCTCTTCATTTGAGTGCTGCCTTCTCCTGACGTCCTCCTGAGTAACTCAATCCTCCTTTTCTCATATGGGAAAAAACCAAAAACCTTTCAACTTCAGGATCCTCCATAAACCCACTTTCTTTTTTTTTTTCATCTTTGGGAATATTGTCCTTATTTAACAAGAAAGAGACAAAATGCACAGACATATTGAGCTTACATATAACGAGCATATGGGCACATTGTGCTTAGCACCATCCACAAACCCAGGCCAGGCTGATATGGAAAATATATGTTGTGAACAAGTAAAACACTGATTGATCATTTAGTTATTTAACATCTTCCCCAACAAGTGGATGGTCACTGTTTATACAACAAAGCAGAATGTGGCACTTTCCGACAATCTCGACAGCTCTCTTTTCTTCCTTCTGCTCAGTGGGACAAGTCTAAGTAGTCTAGGAAGGCTGGGAAAACAGAGAAACCCATCCTAGGCAACTCCAGATATTGTCCAGGTATAGTTTATCCTCACAAGTTTTTATGCCTGCATACTTTCGTGCTTATTTATATTCTATGGAGTAGAACTCACTGGCCCAGTTCCCTAAGAAATGGGAACCAGGTTAGGTTCTTTGTTTATGAACAAAGGAAGGATTGATCCCTTGTCCCTACTATCTACTGCTCTTTTGTGAATATCCAAGGTGACTGCGGAGATGACCTCTGTTCAGAGCCCTGAGCCAGGTCTAGACACCATTATATTTATTTTTCTTATTCTAGGAATTCTTGACTCTGGAGGATGCTGGCTTTTGCCTTTGCAAACTCATCCTATTTCACAAACCTTCAGCTTTATGGTCAAGTATTTACTTGATTTTGTTGATACGATTTTGGGGTTCAGATAGGTGAGGTGAAAAGCCTGGAGGAGAGCGAAGAAAAACTGAGAAGCATTTTGTGTGACTAGGCCGGATGGAGCCAACTCTCATTACCTCATCATGGGGGACTCAGTGAAGCAGAACCCAAAGTCTCAACACAGGGCTGAGCCGCTTACCTTCAAACACTTCTGGCTCTCCAGGTTCTGAGAAAGCCTTCTGACTACCCGATTTTACAGCGGATGTTCAGTGATTTTTTTTTTGACATTGGTGCCCAAAGTTTTGAAAGGATAAGTGCATTAAGAATTTAAACACTGGGAAAGCAATCACTCAGTGACATTTAATAACATTAATGCAGTGGGATTACAGAATTAGCACCGTAATGCAGAGCTCAACCCCAGTTTCCTTTCAGTGATTAGAGAATTCCTGACCAATTAACGTGAGAATTCTGCTGCAGCTTGAGCGGGAGTGGGGGGGTTAAGATGATGCTGAGGGCGGTTGTTGCAAAACCAGGAGGCTTTTCTTTGTACAGGTGAATCCCACCTCTTAGACCCCCATTTTCCAGGATGACTCCAAGAAGATGACTCTGAGCCCTGCTTTGTTTGCTACCAGGAGGGTGAAGGTTGATCACTAGCCAGCTCTTGGTACTAAATGGACATTTTTGTATGTGTGTGTGCTCATTCTCTCTCTCTCTCTCTCTCTCTCTCTCTCTCTCTCTCTCTCTCTCTCTCTCACACACACACACACACACACACACACACACACACAGATGTCTGGAGGTCAGAGATTAATACTGGGATCTTCTTCTCCATCACTTTCTACCATATTATTTTTTAAGGATTTGTTTGGTTTTGTTTTCTGTGTATGTGTGAGTGCCTGACTTTCGAATGTGTGTAACATGAGTGCCTATATCTGAGAACGTGAGAAGAGGGCATGGGATTCCCTGAAACTGAAGTTGCAGGTGGTTGTGAGAAGCCCAGTTTAAATTCTGGGAATGAAACTCAGGTCCTGGGCAAGAACAGCAAGTTCTCTCCAGGTCTCCAGGTCACATTCTTCTTCTTCTTCTTCTTCTTCTTCTTCTTCTTCTTCTTCTTCTTCTTCTTCTTCTTCTTCTTACTACTACTACTACTACTACTACTACTACTACTACTACTACTACTACTATTATTATTATTTAGATTGAGTCTTTCACTGATCCTGGACTTAGCCATTTTTGAAAGACTGACTAGCTACACAGTGCCCCCAGGACCTGCCTGTCTCTACACCCCCAACAAAAGGCTGATAGTAAAGAATCTTTAGTGGATCAGGTGACCTAGACTCTAGAACTAGAAACGGACCTGTAAGAATATTTCAGTGTTGAATGCCTTTCTTTGGATTATAGATGCCTTTCTCCAAATGAAATTTTACGTGGAAATCCAAAAACATAAAATGAGTGGAAAAGCAGTGTTTTAGACGGACCCAGGGCCATCCAGGTTCTTTTCACACTAAACATGTTCACTTACTTATCCCCAGTTTTTCTTCTCACCCTAGTATGTCTCTACCATGTATTCTTCAACAGAACAGACCTCCCCCAAGATTGGATCCAGTCAAGCCTGTGCTTCTGGTTGGATGGGAAGACTTCCAGGTGGGTGAAAAGTTGAGTGCACAACCAGGTCAACAATAACACAACCATCACTCAACGACATCTCAATGCCCTGCTTAGCATTTGGGCCTCACCATGGTTGCCTTGCCTCCAGGAGAGCACCGAGTACTGAGAATTACCCTAGTCTGACCTAGCCTGGCTCTGCACTTGAATTTGCACTATGCCAAGGTATGTTACACGGAACATGTTCGTTAACTCTGTCTCATTTTTTCTATTCTGCCAAAATGGGGTATAATAACAGAGCCAACATTTTAGAGAAAGGGTAAGGAACAAACGGTCTTCACAGATGCTGTGCAAAAGCATTTAAGGGAATCTCTGAACTAAAGGGGGCATCCAGCAAGTTAGCCACCTCTATGTCTGAGCACCCGTACCGGTGCCTGCCAAACCTCTGCTCATCTCTGTCGGTATCCTGGCTGAAGGATGAGCTGGGACAGGGTTTCCTGTGGTACTCAGGGAGGGCTTCTTCTCTGCTCACCCCCCTGCTTCTCTTTCCTGTCCTGCTGGCCAAGCGGGACCATCTTGCAGGCACGTGACAGCCTCTCACGGCTGAGCTGGGACACATAAAGAGATTTACAGTTATAGAGCATCTCACTGGATCTCGTTCACTGGGGAGTGGAACTCATCCTCACTCCAGTCCCAGCTGCACACTAGCTGAGGGAGCCTGCCAGCTTCCTTGTTTTCAGAGTTCTGGCTTCTAGGGGGCATTTTGAGCCCACCCCTCCCCACACCACAGGATCCCCTCTGCTCCTTGCTCCATTTTTTCTCCTCCAGAGGAGGGAGAGAGAGGTGGTCTGAGCTGCCACACTAGGCAGTGACAATTAAGCCCATTCAGAGCCGAGTCATTTGCATGCATCTCCTCACTAGGCGGAGAACACTCAACCTGTCATTATCTCTTGGCATAGCTGGTACCCAAGTCACGTGGTTGTGGGGATGGCGGCTTCCTTTCCTTGGGAGCTGCTGGGCAGGATGGGAATCTTTCCTCCAGGCCCAGACAGGAGGCCAGAGCTGGAGGAGGAAGCGGATAGGGGTAAGGTCCTTGGGTCTGTGGCAGGTCTGTAGAGGACACTGAGGGAGGACAGGAAGGAGGGCAGGAATCATGGGAGGGCAGCTCCCACCTCCTCAGCTCGAATTTATTGAACGAGATTATCCCTTGAAAAGCATTAAAAGCCACCATTTTGCTGCACACCCACAGAGCAGGCTCCCGGTAGCAGCTGTTCCCTCAGAGGCACTCCAGCTGCTCCCTGCCCCCACCCAGCACCCACTACTTCTCTTCTCAGCCCCTCCCCCAGGTCCAGCTTGGCAAAGTGAGTTCCACACGCTGCTCTGCCTCATCGCAGGCTCTAGCATTTCTCTCCTCAGAAACTGACATACAAAAGAACAGGACTCCGAGGCCAAGGTCTTGCCTGATTCTTCCACCTTAGACCATTGGGCCTTCATGAAGGAAGCAGGGTTCAAAGGTCAAGCGGCCTGTGATCAGGGGGTGCAGAGTCTTCAGTAGGGAGAACTTGGTCCTTCTGATTCTAAGAGAAGGCCCAGAGGATACACTCCTCAGCAGGACCAGCCTACCTGTGAAATCTTAGGGTTTCTATTTCCGTGAAGAGACATAACCATGGCAACTCTTATACAGGAAATATTAGGGTTGGGTTATAGTTAAGAGGTTTAGTCTGTTAGCATCATGATGGGAAACATGGCAGCACGCAGGCAGACATGGTGCTGGAGAAAGAGTTGAGAGCTCCACGTCTTGATCCGCAGAAGGAGATTGCCTACTGAGCATGACTTGAGCATATACGAGATCTTAAAGCCCGCCCCCACAGTGACACACTTCCTCCAACAAAGCCGCACTTCCTAATAGTGCCTTTCCCTATGGACCAAGCATTCAAACACATGTGTCTATGGAGCCCATTCCTATGCAAACCACCGCTCTACCTTGAGTTAGAATGGGTGGCATTCCCAAGGAAGATACAGAAGCCTATCCCCCCCACATCACCCCACAGTTTATCAACATTCAACAAGATCTGAATTCAATATCTGGGTTTTATTCCTTTCATTTAATCCTTTGATCCTGGTTTAAATGCAAATACCCATGAGAGAGGCAATACTATAAATGTGTTCAGTCATTTTTCCTATAAAAAGAATGCACTTCTTCAGCCTCCCTGCTTTCCTGTCCCTGAGAACGGCACTAATTCTAAAGGAAGAAGAGACAGTCAAGGGAAGATCCTCCTCTTTAAGTGGGGGACAAGTGCAGAGGGAATCTGAGTGGGGAGGGGTGCGGGGGGGGACTGTCTTTTCTTGTGCTGCCTCCCTGGATGGGTTTTTCCTTTCTACATAACACAGTGGTCTGGGCACCCTGGGGTCCTGGGCCAATCAACACAGTGCCAGGTGGTCCAGTGTGAGTGGAGGCTGGAAGAGTAACCTCCACCCTTGGCATGTTCTCTGCGGCTGCCACGGGCCACGCACCGCCTCCCCCCAAAACCCAAGCCCTTGTCTCTCTGAAATGCACAGACTGGTCAAAATGGATAATCACATTCCCTGCCTGTTTCCACCTCAGAGTCGACAACCCCAGGTAGGCACGGCCCAGATGTGAAGGCTTTTGGTGACCTCTGAGAAAAAAGGGTATAGTCTGCCAGAGAGGTCTGAGCGCCCACTTTATGATTCCAGATCCGGGAATGGTCTGAGCTGAGGCCAGTCTTGAAATACCCTTCTGCTCCACCTCAGACCTTGAGCACAGGTGACCTAGTGAGGTCCCTTGTCTCAGCATTGTGTGTGTGTGTGTGTGTGTGTGTGTGTGTGCTCCAGCTCCCTGGGAATACTCAAAGACAGAGTCCCTCTCTCTAGACTCTGTAGCAGTCAGC
Source organism: Microtus oregoni (assembly GCF_018167655.1). Lineage (NCBI taxonomy): Eukaryota > Metazoa > Chordata > Mammalia > Rodentia > Cricetidae > Microtus > Microtus oregoni. The sequence continues at coordinate 2,404,691 of NW_024543831.1, read as the reverse complement.
ATAAGGGCAGACACACAGCTGTTGCCTCCCAAGTGCCAACTGTTTGACGGCTAGCAGGTACCTTTGACTTACAGTCTAGCTGAGAAAGTGGCAACCAGAGCCTCCATCAAGGTCTGTGTGCAGCACCGGCACGGGCCCTACTGATCATAGTAGGCAGTCAGAATCTTCCAGCCTGGCCTCACTGTTTCTGGAAGGGGGTGCCACCCCCATCCTGAGCTGAACACTTGGGGCTAGTTTGGGCTTGTGTGTAGCTCTGTCTTCCTAAATGAAAGGACACTACCCAAGGCTTCAGAGTTGAAGGGAATCCATGGACTGGTGTCATGGTGGTTTAGACCTCTGGCCCCAAGGGTTTTTGAATACTGGTTCTTCATTTTACAGTGGACTAGAGGACAAATCAGCTTCTCTAGGCTCAGGCTTTCTGCTCTGCACGAGGATCATGAACCATCCACATCAGAGTTTGCTCCGAAGACGAAATGAGATGGTGGGTGTAAAGTTCTCACAGGGGCCACACACCTACAAAATCCAAGCTCTTTTCTCTTTGAAATGTACAGATCCATCAAGACATAAAGTCAGGGGATAACAACATGGGATAAACGCTGTCCTCTGTGTGACTTCTCCCAGTGCTGTGGCAAAGCACCAGATGATACCAGCTCAAAGGAGACAGGGTGATCTGTGGTTCACGGTTTGGGAAGAGATGCAGCACATCATGGCAGAGAAAACAATGACCAGTGATGTGGTCACAATGAGGCCTCAGTCAGGACACATGGAGTGGAAGGAAGTGGAACTGGACTACAGAACTTGAAGGCCTGCCCTAGTGACCCACTTCCTTCATGTCTAGAGATTCCACAGCCTTCCACGACAGCACCACCCACTGGGGGCCAAGTGTTCAAGCATGTTAGCCTAGGGGGACATTCTCAGTCAAACCACAAGCATTTTAATATTTTTTATAGCCCAAGACTGCTGTCTTGAAGGTACCACAACAGAATTCATTAGGAAGGGAGGTTTTTATTCTCAAAGAGGGAAGCCAACTCCTATCTTCCGTACAAGTGTAAAGAGTGAGATCATTTCAGGTGAGGCTACCTTTAGAAATTACATGTATTTGGACACACACACACACACACACACACACACACACACACACACGAGGGGAGGGCAATTTCCTGAGTGGTGTCCAAGATCAAGATACTTGTATGTGGGCCAAACACATCACTACTGGTATTAACACACACTTATTGACCATCTACCATGCGCCAGACACATTTATATGGAATCCTTAAAATGATCCTTCAAAAAAAAAAAGGCATTCTTACACCCACTTAATCAATGAGGAACCTTAGTGGACAGCTGCTTTGGCCAGGGCTTCACGGTAGGAACTGGCAAAGCTGGCATTACAACCCCAGCATGGCAGACCCAAAGCCCAGGTCCTCCCCTAAGCACATCACCCGCTGTGCACATCACCAGATGGCCTGGTATCACTCTTTGCAGATAGCATGAGCAGGTAGTGTCTGTGTGAGCTCAGCACCCCAACCAGCCTGGTGTCTGACCCTCGGCTGGGATCCAGCGCCTGCTCTCTGGACCACATGCTTTGCAGTATAAAGAGATTTCACGGAGCAAGGGGATGAGGTAAAGGAGTGGCGCTACAGCGTCCAGATCCTAGAGAGGACAGTTGTTCCAAACACGTTTCCGAGGTGATAGCTCAGGTGAATTTGATCTCTCACTGCTTCCAGCTGCTGCACAGAGTCCCGCCTCCCCTTCCCTCTAAGCTTGTGTTCAATGGTAAGGGACACCAGAGGCCTTGCCTTGAATAAGGAACCCTGCCTGTGAATAGGGAGGTAAGCTTTGCTCCTTTAATGGCAGATCTCTTGACTGTCCAAGTTATGTGGCCAGGTTCATCATGGCTGCCGCTTCTTTATTTATGCTCAGAGGAGGTAGGCCAGCCATTTCCAACATCTTTTCCTTCATTGCATCCTGCCCTCGACCCACCTTCCTAACTAGTCCGGCTTCTCCTGGGGCCTCCAGTGGCAGATGAAGATAAGAGGCCAAGTGACTTGATGGTCCCATGGGGCCGAGATGGAGAAGATCTCTCCCCTTCCAGCTTGTCTGCCCATGCTTCCCTGGCAAAGGGCCTGTCTGGGATCCTGGGCTCTCTGCCATGGGCTTGCATGACCTCTGGGGACCACCATTGTCTGCCTTGGAGAACAAGCTGTTGGCTGTGGTCAGAGAGACCTTGAAAGCAGCGGTTCTTCACTGCAGTGAGGCGGCTTTCCGGTTCCTACTGCTTCTCCCTCTCTCCTTAGTTAGGTCTTTCCAAGCTTTTTCTTGCTGCTCCCCTCTTCCATTGCATTCTGGGGATACTATGGCAACTATTTCCCAGTCCCTAAGCACAGGTTCTCCTGGGTCTGTTACAGGCCTCCATCTCTGGGCTTATGGTGCAGCCCTCTGTTGTGAGCCTGGAGTCCTTCCACCCTTCAGGGAGCCACAAGCAAACCCAGTTTTACTCAGAAAGCAGAGCTAGAAGGATGGCACTCAAGCTGAGAGCCTCAGTCAGCTTTCCTTTACTTCGCCACCTGGTTCTTTCAGGCCTAAGCTCCTCGAGTCTGTCTCTGCTGGACTAGACTTCTCCACTCCAGCCAGGCCTGCGGAAGAAAGGGTGTGTGTGTGTGTGTGTGTGTGTGTGTGTGTGTGTAGCAGGTGGATGGGCTAAAGACAGAGGGATCTGGAGAGATGCAAGAGTCAGAAAGGGGCCCCTGACTGTGGTTCTCACTGCCTGGCTGAGCACCTCCTGCTTCAGGGAAGCCAGGCTATCTCCTCCAGAGCCCTGGCTTGCCTCCTTTGTGGCATCCTCTTGAAGCACCTTGTGTCTCCTTGAGCCTTAGTGTCACCATCCCCAACCTCCTCTCTGTAAGAAGACATTATAAGCATGCCCTCATTGGCCCAGGGCTGGGGAATACTCAGAACATAGCAGCTTGTGTAGTTTTTCCGTTCTCGCCTTAGTTTTCTATTCTGTGTAGTGGGGAAAGCCGAGCTCTGCTGGGCATAAGGAAATCATTCCTGTTGCAGTCACAGGAGATCCCAGGCAGAGGGGCCAGTTCCCTCACTGAGCTCTCACTGGGCTGTGGGATGGGGACTCTTACTCTCTCTCAGGGGTTCTTCCTTTAAATAACAGTTCTCCTTGTAAGTACATCCTAAGAACCAGAAACAAGAGACCAGGAAAATCTTTCTTTATTCTATGGCTCCAGGAAAGACCCACTTTCCCTAATCCTTAGAAGACAAACCCCAGCCACGGTGAGGAGGCACAGAGGAACCAACTGTCTTCTCTATTTGTGAATGGCTTTGAGCACTAAGTCACCTTTTAACAATGAGTGGGTGAGTTCTGGGTTCGGGAGATGGTTCAGTTGGTAAGGGCAGCAAGAGTATAGCATGGGGATTCAAGTTCAAATCCTCAGCACCCACATAAAAAACAAGCCAGACAAGGCAGGCATAGACACCTGTAACCCTTCTAATGCCGTGGAGGGTGGAAACAGGAGACTCGGGGAGGTGGCTAGCTGTCAGCGTATGTCAAGGCTCAATGGGAGACCATATCCACGGGAATATAGCAGAGCATGCTAGAACAGGACGCCTGATGTCCTCCTCTCACCTCTGTGTGCACATGGGTTCATGCACTTACATGGATATGTGTACGTGGACAATATACACACATACACTACACCATAGACATAGACCAACTGAGTCAACACACACACACCTAATACAGATGTCAAAGAATGAAGCCTAAGAGAGTATGGTGGTTCATACCTGTAGTGCACTCTGGAAAGCTAAGGCAGGAGAATTACTATGAATTCAAGCCCAGCTTGGGCTGTAGAAGATAGGTTGAAAGACATATAAAGAACACAAAAAACCCCAAACAACAAAATGAGTGAAAATCTGTGTCTGGTGCATGCGGAGGTCAGAGGAGGATCCCCTGAAACTGGAGGTAGGGATGGTTGCGAGTTACCAAGTAGGTGCTGGGGACGGAACCTGGGACCTCTGTAAGAGCAGTGAGTCAGCTCTCTCTAGCCTCTCTTTCTTTGTTTGTTTGAGACACAGCCTTTATATGTAGCCCTGGCTGTCCTGGAACTCACTATGTAAACCAGGCTGTCCTCAAACTCTCAGATATTCCCCTACCTCTGCCTCCTCAGTGCTAGGATTAAAGGCATGCACCACCATGCTGGACTCCATCCTCATCTTAAAAATAAAAATTGAAAGAAAATTGAGATCCATAATCCAACTCTATGAGCTTTTTGTGATATTTCCTTAAAATCTTTTTTTTTTAAATAAGAAAACCTTTATGTAAAAACACACACACTGGTATAGTAGAGACAGCCTCATACATAGCTCTGTCTCCTAGTTATCTCACTTTACGTCTTTATGTCTCTATGCATTCTTTCTAAGTCAGAATGAAACCCGTGAGACCCGCTGTATGGACACATCATAGTGCATCACATACTCTGTTTTTGGATATAGAGACCATTTCTGATTGGTTGGGTTTTTTTGGTTTGTTTTACTATTTTATGTCTTTGTATTCATGATGATTATTTTAGGATAAACTCACAGAAACAAAGCTACTAGAACCATTGGAAATATTTCAGGGCTCTTGGACATATATGCCTTGAATTGCCACCAAACACTAACTATGATACCGTTTTACCACA